>NC_058093.1:189697500-190947500 GCF_020171115.1 Neogale vison
GGAAAATATATAGCCATCCAAGCCTTGCTCAAAAAAATTGAAAAATCCAGAACACACCAGCTGTCTCTACACCTTAAAGAACTGGAGGATCAACAACAAATCAAACCAACTCCACACATAAGAAGGGAAATCATCAAGATTAGAGCTGAGATCAATGAGGGAGAAACCAGAGATACAGTAGAACGTATCAATGAAACTAGAAGCTGGTTTTTTGAAAGAATCAATAAGATCGATAAGCCACTGGCTACACTAATCCAAAAGAAAAGAGAGAAAGCCCAAATTCATAAAATTATGAATGAAAAGGGAGAGATCACAACTAACACCAAGGAAGTAGAAACAATCATCTGAAGTTATTACGAACAGTTATATGCCAATAAGCTTAGCAACCTAGATGAAATGGATGCATTCCTGGAAAAATATAAACTACCAAAATTGAACCAGGAAGAAATCGACAACCTGAATAGACCGATATCTAATAACGAGATTGAAGCAGTGATCAAAAATCTCCCAAAAAACAAGAGCCCAGGACCTGACGGGTTCCCTGGGGAATTCTACCAAACCTTCCAAGAATAAATAACACCTATTCTCCTGAAGCTGTTTCAAAAAATTGAAGCAGAAGGAAAACTTCCAGACTCTTTCTATGAAGCCAGCATTACCCTGATCCCCAAACCAGGCAAGGACCATACCAAAAAGGAGAATTTCAGACCAATATCACTGATGAATATGGATGCTAAGATTCTCAACAAGATCCTAGCCAACAGGATCCAACAACACATTAAAAAGATTATCCACCATGATCAGGTGGGATTCATCCCTGGGCTACAAGGATGGTTCAACATTCGTAAATCAATCAATGTGATACAACAAATTAATAGGAGAAGAGAGAAGAACCACATGGTCCTCTCAATTGATGCAGAAAAAGCATTTGACAAAATCCAACATCCGTTCCTGATTAAAACGCTTCAAAGTATAGGGATAGAGGGAACATTCCTGAACCTCATCAAATCTATCTATGAAAGACCCACAGCAAATATCATCCTCAATGGGAAAAAGCTTGCAGCCTTCCCGTTGAGATCAGGAACAAGACAAGGATGCCCACTTTCACCACTCTTTTTCAACATAGTATTAGAAGTCCTAGCAACAGCAATCAGACAACAGAGAGAAATAAAAGGTATCCAAATTGGTAATGAAGAAGTCAAACTCTCTCTCTTCGCAGATGACATGATTCTTTATATGGAAAACCCAAAAGACTCCACCCCCAAACTACTAGAACTCATACAGCAATTCAGCAGCATGGCAGGATACAAAGTCAATGTGCAGAAATCAGTGGCTTTATTATACACTAACAATGAAAATACAGAAAGGGAAATTAGAGAATTGATTCCATTTACTATAGCACCAAGAACCATAAGATACCTGGGAATAAACCTAACTAAAGAGGTAAAGGATCTATACTTGAGGAACTATAGAACACTCATGAAAGAAATTGAAGAAGACACAAAAAGATGGAAGACCATTCCATGCTCTTGGATCGGAAGAATAAACATTGTTAAAATGTCTATACTGCCTAGAGCAATCTATACTTTTAATGCCGTTCCGATCAAAATTCCACAGGCCTTCTTCAAAGAGCTGGAGCAAATAATCCTAAAATTTGTATGGAATCAGAAGAGACCCCGAATCGCTAAGGAAATGTTGAAAAACAAAAATAAAGCTGGCGGCATCACCTTACCTGATTTCAAGCTTTATTACAAAGCTGTGATCACCAAGACAGCATGGTACTGACATAAAAACAGACACATAGACCAGTGGAACAGAGTAGAGAGCCCAGATATGGACCCTCAACTCTATGGTCAATTAATCTTCGACCAAACAGGAAAAAATATACAGTGGAAAAAAGAGAGTCTCTTTAATAAATGGTGCTGGGAAAACTGGACAGCTATATGTAGAAGAATGAAACTCGACCATTCTCTTACACCGTACACAAAGATCAACTCAAAATGGATAAAAGACCTCAACGTGAGACAGGAATCTATCAGAATCTTAGAGGAGAACATAGGCAGTAATCTCTTCGATATCAGCCACAGCAACTTCTTTCAAGATACGTCTCCAAAGGCAAAGGAAACAAAAGCGAAAATAAACTTCTGGGACTTCATCAAAATCAAAAGCTTCTGCACAGCAAAGGAAACAGTCAAAAAAACAAAGAGGCAACCCACGGAATGGGAGAAGATATTTGCAAATGACAGTACAGACAAAAGGTTGATATCCAGGATCTATAATGAACTCCTCAAACTCAACCCACACGAAACAGACAAACACATCAAAAAATGGGCAGAAGATATGAACAGATACTTCTCCAATCAAGACATACAAATGGCTATCAGACACATGAAAAATGCTCATCATCATTAGCCCTCAGGGAGATTCAAATTAAAACCACATTGAGATATCACCTTACACCAGTTAGAATGGCCAAAATTAATAAAACAGGAAACAACATGTGTTGGAGAGGATGTGGAGAAAGGGGAACCCTCTTACACTGTTGGTGGGAATGCAAGTTGGTGCAGCCTCTTTGGAGAACAGTGTGGAGATTCCTCAAGAAATTAAAAATAGAGCTTCCCTACGACCCTGCAATTGCACTCCTGGGTATTTACCCCAAAGATACAGATGTCGTGAAAAGAAGGGCCATCTGTACCCCAATGTTTATAGCAGCAATGGCCACAGTCGCCAAACTATGGAAAGAACCAAGATGCCCTTCAACGGATGAATGGATAAGGAAGATGTGGTCCATATACACTATGGAGTATTATGCCTCCATCAGAAAGGACGAATATCCAACTTTTGTAGCAACATGGACGGGCCTGGAAGAGATTATGCTGAGTGAAATCAGTCAAGCAGAGAGAGTCAATTATCATATGGTTTCACTCATTTGTGGAGCATAACCAATAGCATGGAGGACAAGGGGGGTTAGAGAGTAGTAGGAAATTTGGGTAAATTGGAAGAGGAGGTGAACCATGAGAGACTATGGACTCTGAAAAACAGTCTGAGGGGTTTGAAGTGGCGGGGGGGGTGGGAGGTTGGGGTACCAGGTGGTGGGTATTATAGAGGGCACAGCTTGCATGGAGCACTGGGTGTGGTGAAAAAATAATGAATACTGTTTTTCTGAAAATAAATAAATTCGGAGAAAAAAATATTCAAATTGGCAATGAAGTAGTCAAACACTTTCTTCACAGATGACCTGATACTTTAATATGGAAAACCCAAAAGACTCCACCTGCAAACTACTAGAATTTATAGAGCAATTCAGCAATATGCAGGATACAAAACCAATATAAAGACATTGGTTGGTTTCCTATACATTAACGATGAAAATATAGAAAGGGAAATTGGAGAATCGATTACATTTACTATGGCACCAAAAACCATAAGATACCTGGGAAAAAAACCTAACCAATGGGGTAAAGCATGTACACTGGAGGATCTCCCTGATGAAATATTCCTGATGGCTAATAAAAATGAGCAGGTTTTTTTCTTTTTCTCGTGTATGTTATCATTTGTCTGTCTGCTTTGGAGAAGGGTCTATTAATGTCTTCTGCCCTTATTATTTTTTTAATGTGATAATCTGTTTTTTGAGTTTTGAGGTTGAGGTGTTCTTTATAAATCTTTGATACCAGCCTCTTGTCTGTCGTGTCATTTGCAAATGTATTTTCCAATTCTGTAGGTTGCCTCTTTGTTTTGTTGACTCTTCCCTTTGCTGTGCAGAATCTTTTGATCTCAATGAAGTCCCAAAATTTCATTTTCGCTTTTTTCTTCCTTTGCCTTTGGAGACATGTCTTGAGAGAAGTTGCTGTGGCCCATGTCAAAGTGGTTATTATCAATGTTATCCTCTAGGGTTTTGATGAATTCCTGCCAGACGTTGAGTTCTTTTAACCATTTTCAGTTTATCTTTGTGTATGGTGTGATAGAATAGTCGAGTGCCTTCTTCTACACATAGCTCTCCAATTTTCTCAGCAGCATTTATTGAACAGGCTGTCTTTTATCCAATGGGTATTTTTTCCTTTTTTGTCAAAGATTATTTGACCATAGAGCTGTGGGTCCATCTCTGGACTCTCTACTCTGTTCCACTGGTTGATATGTCTGTTTTTGTGTCAGTACCATGCTGTCTTGATGACCACAGTTTTGTAGTAAAGCTTGAAATCAGGTAGTGTGATACCCCCAGGTTGTTTTTTTTTTTTCAACATTTCCTTAGCAGTATAGTGTCTCTTCTGGCTCCCTACAAATTTTAGGGTTGCTTATTACAGCACTTTGAAAAATGCTGGTGGAGTTTTGATCGGGATGGTATTGGAAATATAGACTCCTCTAGGTAGTATAGGCAATTTAACAATGTTTATTCTTCTGATCTGAGAGCATAAATAGCTTTTCCATCTTTTTGTGTCTTCTTCAGTTTCTTTCATGAGTGTTCTGTGGTTCCTTGAGTACAGATCCTTTACCTTTTTGGCTAGGTTTATTCCAAAGTATCTTATGGTTTTTGGTGCTATAGTAAATGGAATCAATTCTCTAATTTCCCCCTTTATATTTTCATTGTTAGTGTATAAGAAACCAAATGATTTCTGTACATTGATTTTTTTAAAGATTTTATTCATTGATTTGACAGACGGAGATCACAAGTAGGCAGAGAAGCAGGCAGAGAGAGAGGAGGAAGCAGGCTCCATGCTGAGCAGAGAGCACATTGTGGGACTCGATCCCAGGACCCTGGGATGATGACCTAAGCTGAAGGCAGAGGCTTTAACCCACTGAGCCACCCAGGCACCCCTGTACATTGGTTTTGTATCCTGCACATTGCTGATTTGCTGTGTAAGTTCTAATAGTCTAGGTTTTCCATATAAAGTATCATGTCATCTGCCAAAAGAGAGAGTTTGACTTATTCTTTGCCAATTTGAGTACATTTTATTTCTCTTTGTTGTCTGATTGCTGTTGCTAGGACATTTAATACTATGTTGAACAGTAGTGGTGTGAGTAGGCATCCTTTCATGTTCCTGATCTCAAAGGGAAGGCTGTCAACTTTTCCCCATTGAGAATATTTGTTGTGGGTTTTTCATAGATAGATTTGATAAAGTTTAGGAATTTTCCCTCTATCCCTATACTCTGAATGGTTTTAATTAGAAATGGATGCTGGATTTTGTCAAATGCTATTTCTGCATCAATTGAGTGGACCAAGTTGTTTTCCTCTCTTCTCTTATTGATTTGTTCTATCACGATGTTTAATTTGCAAATGTTGAACCACACTTGCATCCCAGGGATAAATTCAACCTGTTTGTGGTGCATACTACTCTCATTGTACTGTCGGATCCTATTAATTGCGATCTTGTTGAGAATCTTGACATCTATATTCATCAGGGATATTGTTCTGAAATTCTCCTCTTTGTTGGGGTCTTTGCCTGTTTTGGGGATCAGGGTAATTCTGGCTTAATAAAAAGCAGTTTCCCTGGAAAAATTTTGCTTGCAGTTTTAGTAGCACTGTGGTGCAGAGACAAGCTGGAGCTCCTATGACCCCTGAGACAGTGGCTGCAGCCATGCTATGCCAGTGGAAGTTGGCAGAGGGGGAGTCTATGTGTTCTGGGCCACCCAGAGGGGAATAGACTGAGGCCTTTCTCTGAGGTGGAAGTCTGGGTACAGTTTGCTTTTCTCCAAACTTTCAAAGAACTGTCTTTCCTCTTGATAGCCATTATATTTGGAGAAGCAATCCAGTTGTTCCCATATAGTGATCAAAAGACTAACTTTAATGCATCTAGTTGGGGTCTCACCTCAGTCAGCACCTCCAGGAAATAAACGTGAACAGAGCGAAGCCCAGCTCAGGCAGCTCCTGGTTCTGATAAATGCTGCATGACTATCCCTTCTCATAGTATAAGCATTTCATCTCTGTCTTCCACAGAGGAGTGTTTCCTGCTCTCAAAAACACTCACTGAGATGTTAGAGGAAAGAACCGTACATTCTGCAGGCCAATGCCAGCAAAGGAAAGTGGATACTTGAAATAATTAGCAACATAATTCAAGTCTCCCCAAAAGATATTCAAGGAACAGCATGGCAGGAACACTCTCTATCATGGTTGCTGTTCTTAGATTGCATTGCTTGGAGAATTCTTGACACAACAATGAGTCGCAGGAAATAGAAAACAATTTAATCTCTGAAGGACACCAGTTCAGGAAAATAATTAGCTTTGTGTATTTAGCATCCACTTAAAACTACGGGAGGATGTTTATTCTTCACAGTAAGATCAGGCTGTATTCTATTTCTTCATATCCTATTTGGTCCATCAGAAGCACTACCACCATTCAAGGAGGGAAGTGGGATGGAGATCTAGGTTTCAGATGACTTTGAAGTTACAGTAAATCAATTATCACACATCGACCCAGACATTAAAGAATGGAGTTTTAAAATGAGCAGGAATTTAGGATATTTTCAGTATTTCTTGGTAATTTATTAAAAGCCAAGCATGGCACCAAATTTAACCCTAAACGTTAGACTGCAAATTTGCTTTGAACCAACAATATAAATGCTTCCACTAGAGTACCACTCTGTTTCCACTGATGTGTTGTTTCTCAATCCCACTAGACTGGAGAAAATGTCTCATTCACATTTGTATTCTCAGAAATTGGCACTGCCGTCCACCATAATGCAGGTTCTCTGGAACATTTACAGGATGAATGCTGGCATCAAACTTTGCAGGCCTTCTGTGCAATGCCTTCTGTGATCTTTCCAAAGTCTCTTTTCTGTAGAAATCATTCTGCTTCTGAAATTTCTAAGAAAAAAATTTGGAATAAGTTCTCCCCATTTTAATATTTGTGTTTTATATGCATGGTCAATGAGCTTCTTTTAAAACAAAATGGAAAATATTTTTTTAACTAAGCCTTGGTTATCCATAGAGAATGTTGCTGAGGCTATGAAGGCCTCATTAATCAGTGTTTTGCAGATGTATGATTTAATTATTTTAATAGGCCCCACAGCTCAGATGTGTGAGCTGTGTGAAGCTCAGCCATTGCATAAATTTGGGAATTGACTGTTTGTTACCAACCAAGGTGTTGCATGATGGCATAGGTGCAGAGGTTAGTGTTCCCCCACGCACCTCATCAACAGACATAATGCACAAATAACCTCCATTACCAAGAGTCTCTCAGGCTTCAGGTGTTTTGTTTTGTTTTTGTATTTTTAATGTAAAATATGTAGCAAAGGCAAGGTTCACAGTTGGGAGCCATTTTCTCAAGCCATGAAGCCACCATCATGAAGAACTAGAGCATTATCATCACTACCACATCCTTCATTGATGCCAGGCTTTGCAAGCATGAGCTGCTTTTGTTTTGAACACTTGCTGTACCAAACAACACAAGCAAAATCACCCTGCATTAAAATAAACTCACATTATGGTGGCTTCAAACAACATAGCTGCTATGATTCCCTGCATTCTTCTCATTAAGGACCTGAGCCTGCACAGTGGCCAGTCCTTGCAGAATTGCTGCTACCTCTGGCAGTGGGAGGAGAGGCTTCAAGTGCCCCTAGGAATGAACATGACACTGCCATTCACATTTTATTGGCCAAAGTAAAGAACAAGGGGATTGCCATTTTCACTTGTTACTAGAATACAAAAATTTGGGAATACTTTAATAAATAGCACTAAGGTATGTCACAATTGCAGCTGATAAATAAAATTTTATCTTAAAAAATACTTAATCCCAATATAGTCTACCTGTCTTAACCATCTCTTAAAACACATTTCTAAATAATATGCTGTACAAAATACAAGGAAAAGATCTGTATTAGCATTTTGTTTCTATCACTTTTGCTTGTATTTGCCATAATTTGTCTTGTTCACTGTCTGACATTTAAACCACTTGCCATAGGAAGATTCACCAAAGATCCTGTATTAGGGTCCCCCATTATGGTAGGTGGTGGTTTTTCTTCACAAGAAATGTGTAAAATTTTTGATAGGCACTGCAAGTTCAATAAAAATTAATAGATAATTATTATTATAGGAAATATGATAAGATATTTCATTTTTTTAAATATGTGAAATCTGGAAGGATCCTGGCTGTTGGGAGAACATAAAACCTCCCAGTCATACAAACTAGTTCTTATCCTGTAAACTAGTCATAACCCATATACAGGAATCCAGTCATTAAAAATAATTAATTAGGGGTGCCTGGGTGGCTCAGTGGGTTAAAGCCTCTGCCTTCAGCTCAGGTCATGATCCTAAGGTCCTGGGATTGAGCCCCACATCGGGCTCTCTGCTCAGCAGGGAGCCTGCTTCCTCCTCTCTCTGCCTGCCTCTCTGCCTACTTGTCATCTCTGTCAAATAAATAAATAAAATCTTTTTAAAAATAATTAATTAATTAAAAAAAGAGAGCTACTAATTCACAAATTGTATTGTAATGGTGGGCTGGCAAACAGTTTGGAGTTCTTTTGCTGATCATCCTCATTCTAAATTAATCTATTTTCATGCTTGCCTTGACCTTCACACACAAAGGCTATAGCCTTGTTCTGCATAACCAAGGCTACTATAATAGATGTCCAGAGGTGAGGGTTAGCCCACCTGAACACTGGCAGAATATGACTAGCCTGAAGGAAGCTTCAGCATTTCTCCTTCTTACGCTGGGTTGTAGCTCTGGAGTGAGAGCAATTGCAATGTTCCTCCACACTGTAGAATTCCAAAGGGCACTGCTTCTGCTTCAGATGATCTCCTTGCTTTTTTGTCCCCAGGGCATGCAGTGGTTTCCAGCAGTAGCTCATCTCTGGGTTCTCAGACCCATGCTTGCTCCCCTTCAATAAATTCTACTCATTGGAATGATTCCAGGGAATCCAGTTCTTTACTTGACCCTGATGGATACCACTGTGCAAATCGAGGGATCATCACTTTATCCGTGTGTGTACTCATATACTGAAAAATGGGTCAAATGAGGAATACAGTCACCAAAGGACCAAACTGCTTCTGCTTTAAACAGAAAATATCTGAGCTCTGAAAATGTAAAATCAGTTTCTGAATTCAACTCTCATTCTGAACTTCTGGAAGCCATGTCCTCAAACTTTATATCTCACAATAATTCCCCAATATTTCCTACACCTGTGAAGGTCTACTGAGTTGTTGTTGTTGTTGTTGTTGTTGTTAATTTCTAAATTTGTCATACTGTGAGGAGATTTTATGTCACATTTTGCTAGTTCCAATTAGCTTGTTAATGGCCAAGTAAACCTGGACTTTGATCAATGATCTTCTACTGTGTATAGAATCCCATATAGTAACTAAATGGTCTGTTGACTTTAATAAAAAATGGCGGGTGCCTTTTTTTTTACCATTGAATTGATATATTCTGTGCCAAGTATTATGTTATTGTCCTAAGCTTCAACCCATACTTCTCTTTTTGGAATTTGTGGGTCATTTCAGACAACAGACAACCACATTGCCCATGAGTTTCCAACTCCATCCTTGGGATAGCACAAAGTGAGCCCCAGAGGGATATGTCTTGGTGAAAGGAGTGTTACAGGATGGCTTCTGCCCATTTCTGCACTTCATGCAGTTACACCAGCAATGACTACATGATCTGAGGTCAAGATGGCAGCACTGTGATCCCTCTGAGCCACAGAAGGACTTACAGTATATGTACAGCTCATTCTATGACAAGGTCAGCTCTAGCTACATAAGCCAGTCATCAGTCCGTCTGCAAGCATCCATGGTTTAAAAATTATAATCTGTTTCTTTTGTTCCTTGATCTCTGAGGGTAACAACTGCTTTGTACCATTCCTATTCCATAATATCTTTGTGCTTTATTTTTGCTACCCCAATTCTGAAATATGTGGTAAACAATTCCATACAGCAAATGCATCTGTTTAAATAATTGTGTGTTCTTTTTCTCTGGACTGGTATCTAACTAATATGTATGCCAAATCCATAACATTTATGCAATTTATTTAAAAAAATACTATAGTTCAGGGGCGCCTGGGTGGCTCAGTGTGTTAAATCCTCTTCCTTCGGCTCAGGGCATGATCCCAGTGTCTTGGGATTGAGCCCCACATCAGGCGCTCTTCTCAGCAGGGAGCCTGGTTCCTCCTCTCTCTTTGCCTGCTTCTCTGCCTACTTGTGATCTCCGCTGTCAAGTAAATCAATAAAATCTTTAAAAGAATCAATTAAAAAAGCCACTGATTTCTGTACATTGACTTTGTATCCTGCCACGTTGCTTAATTTTTGTATGAGTTCTAGTAGTTTGAGGGTAGAGTCTTTTGGGTTTTCCATATAAAGAATCATGTCATCTGCGAAGAGAGAGATTTTGACTTCTTCATTACCAATTTGGATACGTTTTATTTCTCTTTGTTGTCTGATTGCTGTCGCTAGGACTTCTAATACTATGTTGAACGAGAGTGGTGAGAGTGGGCATCCTTGTCTTGTTCCTGATCTCAATGGGAAGGCTGCAAGCTTTTTCCCTTTGAGGATGATATTTGCTGTGGGTCTTCCATAGATAGATTTGATGAAGTTCAGGAATGTTCCCTCTATCCCTATACTTGGAAACATTTTAATCAGGAATGGATGCTGGATTTTGTCAAATGCTATTTCTGCATCAATTGAGAGAACCATGTGTTTCTTCTCTCTTCTCTTGTTAATTTGTTCTATCACATTGATTGATTTGCGAATGTTGAACCATCCTTGTAGCCCAGGAGTGAATCCCACCTGGTCGTGGTGGATAATCTTTTTTAATGTGCTGTTGGATCTTGTTTGCTAGGATCTTGTTGAGAATCTTAACATCCATATTCATCAGTGATATTGGTCTGAAATTCTCCTTTTTTGTAGGGTCTTTGTCTGGTTTGGGGAACAAGGTAATGCTGGCTTCATAGAAAGAGTCTGGAAGTTTTCGTGCTGCTTCAAGTTTTTGAAACAGCTTCAGGAGAATAGGTGTTATTTCTTCTTTGAAAGTTTGGTAGAATTCCCTAGGGAATCCATCAGGTCTTGGGCTCTTGTTTTTTGGGAGGTTTTGGATCACTGCTTCAATCTCATTACTAGATATTGGTCTCTTCAGGTTATCCATTTCTTCTTGGTTCAATTTTGGGAGTTTTTCATTTCCCAGGAATGCTTCTATTTGATCTAGGTTGCTAAGCTTATTGGCATATAACGGTTAATAATAACTTCTGATGATTGTTTCTACATCCTTGGTGTTCATTGTGATCTCTCCCTTTTCATTCATAATTTTATGAATTTGGGCTTTCTCTCTTTTCTTTTGGATTAGTGTGGCCAATACCTTTGTTTATTGAAGGAAAAAAATCTCTTGATCAATCCTTCCATTATTACACTCATGTTTGATGATACATAAATATATATATATATGTATATAGAAGTCTATAAAATGTTTCAAAATTCTGAAAGTTATTCAAACATTCATTGTTTAATGAACAATTGTTTCATTGTTTAATGAAAAATTAAAGGTTGGAGATGTACCTAAAACATAAAAACCTATTGAAGACTGATATAACTCCTCATGCTCCCATTTTTGCTCCTCTGAGCACTCATTCTAGTCCGAATTGTTTTTCCACTCTGCAGACTACACAGCCATAAACTGATGTCTGCCACAGTCATGGCCTTCGACACACCCCAGTATCTACCTTCATGAGAGGGCCCCCAAGTGATCTCCTCCCAGAGATGATGAAACTGGATGATTTCTGGAAAACTACTATATACGTATAATACTATACCCTCAAATGGCCAAGTGGAAATTCTAGTAAAGTCCAGGACCTGCAGAAGGGGTCCTGCAAAATCTGGCACTGTAAAGGGATGGTTACAAACCCTTAGCAGAATTAGCTCCTTCCAAATCTCTCTGTCTGCAGTGCTTGATCCCCAGTGGATAATAAAATTTCACATCGTCTCATCCTTTTAAGTCCAGACCCATCCCTATGGATCCCTTCTCTCACAGAGATAGGCTATTGTCTTCTTGCTGGTGGCATCATGCATAATTGTTCTTAGCTTTCTGCCTGCTGGGGACCTGCACTGGTTGGTTCCTTCCTTTGGCTCTCACTGTGAGTGACTCTGGATCTTGGGAGAGAGTATCTTTGCACCACCTTAGAGAACCCATCCTATACCCAAGTGCAGTCATTCCATACTGCCAAAAATCCTTAAAATTCAAATTTTGCATGCAGAGAGAAGGAAGCAAATTGAAACTCTTATGCTGGATAGGTTGGATCAACATAGGATGTCATTTCATGTAAATACAAGTCTGTGAGTCATTGAGAGCAACTTTCCTCACAAATGTGAGCAGAACTGTAAATGAAGCTCTTTCAGCAATTCAAAGTTCCCCTATTCCTTTTCCCAATCTCACAACTTATCCTGCTTATCAAAAGGGGCTTATAAAAGATTGACTTTTTTTCTCATTAAAGTTGTGCATTTTATTGTGTCTTTGAAATATAAAACCAACCTACAGATGCCAAGCCTGATGAAAAAAAAAAAAAGGAAAGATGCGTTTTGAAAATAGAAACTGCTAATAATACATAAATAAAAATACAAACTGCTAAAGGGCTCCTGTGTCTAAATTATAGCATATTCTCATTAATATTCCAGGGACACATACAGATCTTAACGTTTTCTCCATATATGTCAGAAAGATAAAAACTAGCCTAAATGTGTTTCAAATTCATATGATCTGGGCAAATAGACTTGGCTTTAGATATCAGCACTAAAAATAAACTGTCATGTGACTTGGTTTAATAAAGTAAGTAGATGTGATTTCTATTCAAAATTTTTAAAAATGGGGGGGGACAAGATGGCGGGGGAGTAGGAGGAGGTGCATTTTCAGCCGGTACCTCAAAGTGAGCTGATTACCTACCAAAGAACTCCGATCACCCATGAAATCAGCCTGAGATCAGAATTATACACGTCTGGATCTCTACAGGGGCAGAAGGCGCCAGTGGGCAGGTAAAGCAGAGTGGGAATGGCAGACTGATATCGGAAGATAAACAAAAGGGGGAGGGAGCCACCAGAGGTGACCGGATGGAAAGTAATATCCCAATACGAGCGAGAGTGCCCTGTGTCTGGGGACCAGCATTAACTTGGAGACTGAGTTGAAAGCATTCCAAAAGAGCAAAGGATCGTGGGGGGAAATTGTGGGAATTGGGGTGGCTAGGGACAGGGGCTTAAGTCCCTGGTCCCAGGACAGCATCTCTGGCGCTGAGAGAGAGAGAGAGTGCTGCAGAGAAACCAGGTCTTGATCCCTAAGCCGCCAGCGCACCTGAGAATGCGTGGGTTCTAGCTCCTGTGAGGGGATGGGAGCCTCACCACTTGGCAGAACGCGAGAGCCCTACCACAAAGCTTGAGATATGTGCACATGTCCCTCATGCTTCCCTGAGTTACAAAGTCCCGGCCTGCGCTCTTTGATCTGCGCCATTGTTTCAAAGCCTAAGCCTCGCGCCCCAAACTCTTCCCTGACAGAGGTGTGCAAAAGCCCAGCCTGGTGCTTACGTACCTGCACCCTGTTCTCAGTGCCTGAGATGTGCGCACAACACATAGCCACCTCCAAAAGAGGTGCGTGCAAGCTGGGCACTCCCAGCCCAGGCCAGCAGCAAAATCTCAGTATGCGATTGCTGCTTGGAACTTCTCTGGCGGTGGGGAGCTCCCAGACAGCTGCCACTGCCTTCACTTTGGGTACAAGCAAAAGATCCTGCGCCCCCAGTGTCTACAACTTGGAACCTGCTCTGCCAGCCGCCAAAGGAGAACTTATTTAAGCTATGCACCCAAACTGAGGCTTCTCTCTGAGATGGAGATCAGGGTGAGGTTTGTTTTCCTCTAAAACTACAAAAACCATCAAAGGCGGTCAAGGTGAGAGAGAAAAAAAGTGAACAAGCATAAAAACCGCCAGAGAACGAAAGCCTGAAAAAAAAACCAGTTTCCTCAGAGCCCACCCATTGAGGGGGGCAGGAGGACTTAACTCAGGAAACATCATTGACTGACAAGCCACGTGGCAGGCCACTCCCCCAGAAAACAAAGCAAGAAAGAAAAAAAAAGAGGAAAAAAGAAGGACTACAAGAGAACAACCACTACTTCATAGGAAAACTTGTATTGTTCACTCGTTCCCACTATTCTGGTTTATTTTTATTTTTACATAAAGGTAATTTTTTTAACCTATTTACCATCACAGCGAGCTGTACAGTTCATCAAATTCAATAATACCTTTCTAACCTGAACTTTTTGATACATACACCTATGTTTTTCTTTTTCATTTTTATTTTTGAATTCCTTTTTATAAATTTTAGTTTAGTTTAGTCTAGTTTATTCCTTTTGTTTTTATCCTCTAATATTCATATAGAGTTAAACTTCAAAGTAATCCCTTTTCCCCAACCAATACTATCCCTATAGGTAAACCAATTTTTAATCCCCTTTATCTTAAGAAAGTTGAGTCCTTTAACAAAGATATCAAGATACATCCAGGAAGAATCAAAACAACCTTCCTCACACACACTGAGAATTTATAAGAACTCTCCCATCTTCCTCCACCAGTGTTTTTTTTTTTTTTTCCACCAGTGTTTTTTGTGTTTGTCCTGATAGCATATAAATTTTACATTTGGGGTTCTTTTTGACGAGGTTTGTTCTTTATTTGCATATATATATATATATATATATATATATATATATATATTCTCCTGTCATATACTTGTATCAGTCTTTTTATCACTTTTTGTTTGTCTACTTCATAAATCTTACCATGGGGCCCATCGGGGCTGAACCTTCTTTTTCATCTTCCCTTTCTTTCCTGTCTCTCTCTCTCTCTCTCTCTCTTTTTTCTTCTTTTCTTTATTTTCTTTTTCTTTTCTTTTGTCTCTCGTTTGGGTGGGGAATCCTGATTGCTGAGAAGTGTTCCAGGGTGCACCTTGACTGCACCACAGTTGATACATCCAGCTACATCTGTTCAGTCATCTCCCACCAAAATGACTATGAGGAGGAATTCCCAACAGAAGAAAAATACAGAGGATGGACCGTCTGCAACAGAGCTAACGGCTAACAACATAGACAATATGTCGGAAAGAGAATTCAGGCTAACAATTATCCAGGCAATAGCAAGGTTGGAGAAAGCCATGGATGACCAAACAGAATTGATTAGGGCCGAACTGAAAGCGACCAGACAGGATGTTCACAATGTTAGGGCAGAGCTTAAAGTTACCAGGGAGGAGGTTCATAATGCTCTCAATGAGTTCCAATCTAATCTAAACTCTCTCAAAGATAGGGTAACTGAGACAAAAGATATAATTAGTGTTCTGGAAGACAAACAGATAGAAAGGATCAGAAGGAAGCCTGGAACAAACAGCTTAGAAACCACGAAAACAGAATCAGGGAAATAAATGATACCATGAAGTGTTCCAACATCAGAATTATTGGAATCCCGGAAGGGGAGGAGAAAGAAAGAAATCTAGAAAATATAGTGGAACAAGTCCTTCATGAAAATTTTCCCAATCTCGCGAATGGAACCAGCGTTCAGGTACTAGAGGCTGAACGGTCTCCACCCAAGATTATACATTCAAAAAAAAACATCACGACACCTGATAGTCAAATTAAAGAATTTTAATTGTAGGTATAATCTCTTGAAAGCTGCCAGGGCAAAGAGGCTCCTTACTTACAGTGGGAAGCCCATCAGAATAACAGTCCTGTCCACAGAGACATGGCAAGCCAGAAGAGGCTGGCAAGATATATTCAGGGCACTATATGAGAAGAACATGCAGCCAAGAATACTTTACCCAGCAAGACTGACATTCAAAATGGATGGAGAGATAAAGAGTTTCCAAGACTGGCAAGGCTTAAAAGACTATGCAACCACCAACCGGCACTGCAGGAAAGAGTAAGGGGGGGGTTCTATAAAAGAGGAAAAATCCTATGAATAGCATTGAACAGAAATATAGAGACAGTCTACAGAAAGAAAGACTTCAAAGGTAACTCGATGTCAATAAAAACGTATCTATCAATAATCACTCTCAATGTGAATGGCCTAAATGTGTCCATAAAATGGCACAGGGTTGCAGATTGGATAAAATGACAGGACCCATCCATATGTTGTCTACAAGAGACCCATTTTGAACCTAAAGGTACACCCAGACTGAAAGCGAAGGGATGGAGAAGCATCTTTCATGCCAATGGGCCTCAAAAGAAGGCTGGGGTAGCGATTCTCATATCATATAAATTAGTCTTTAAACTAAAGACTGTAGTCAGAGATACAGAAGGACACTACATAATCCTTAAAGGGACTATCCACCAAGATGATCTAACAATTGTAAATATCTATGCTCCCAATATGGGAGCAGCCAATTACTTAAGAAAACTGTTAATCAAGATAAAGAGTCATATTGATATGAATACACTAATCGTAGGAGATCTTAACACGCCTCTCTCAGAAATAGACAGATCATCAAAACAGAAAATCAATAAAAAAAACAAAAGCATTGAATGACACATTGGACCAGATGGACCTCATACATATATATAGAACATTCCACCCTAAAATAACAGAATACTCATTCTTCTCAAGGGCACATGGAACCTTCTCCAGAATAGACCACATACTGGGTCACAAATCAGGACTCAACAGATACCAAAAGACGGAGATTATTCCTGACATATTCTCAGATCACAGTGCTTTGAAACTGGAGCTCAATCACAAGGAAAAGTTCCAAAGGAACTCAAGCACATGGAAGCTAAAGACTACCTTGCTTAAGAATGCTTGGATCAACCAGGAGATCAAAGAACTGAAACAATTCATGGAAAGCAATGAGAATGAAGACACTTCGATCCAAAACCTATGGGATACAGCAAAGGCAGTCCTAAGGGGGAAATACATAGCCACCCAAGCCTCCCTGAAAAAAATAGAAAAATCCAGAATACACCAGCTGTCTCTACACCTTAAAGAACAGGAGAATCAACAACAAATCAAACCAACTCCACACATAAGAAGGGAAATCATCAATAATAGAGCTGAGATCAATGAGGGAGAAACCAGAGATACAGTAGAACGTATCAATGAAACTAGAAGCTGGTTGTTTAAAAGAATCAATAAGATTGATAAACCACTGGCCACACTAATCCAAAAGAAAAGAGAGAAAGCCCAAATTCATAAAATTATGAATGAAAAGGGAGAGATCACAACTAACACCAAGGAAGTAGAAACAATCATCAGAAGTTATTATCAACAGCTCTATGCCAATAAGCTTAGCAACCTAGATGAAATGGATGCATTCCTGGAAAAGTATATACTACCAAAATTGAACAGGGAAGAAGTTGACAACCTGAATAGACCGATATCTAATAACGAGATTGAAGCAGTGATTATAAATCTCCCAAAAAACAAGAGCCCAGGACCTGACGGATTCCCTGGGGATTTCTACCAAACATTCAAAGAAGAAATAAAACCTATTCTCCTGAAGCTGTTTCAAAAAAATTGAAGCAGAAGGAAACTTTCAGACACTTTCTATGAAGCCAGCATTACTCTGATCCCCAAACCAGGCAAAGACCCTACCAAAAAGGAGAATTTCAGACCAATATATCTGTTGAATATGGACGCTAATCTTCTCAACAATATCCTAGCAAACAGGATCCAACAGCACATTAAAAAGATTATCTACCATGACCAGATGGGATTCATCCCTGGGCTACAAGGATGGTTCAACATTCGCAAATCAATCAATGTGATACAACAAATTAATATGAGAAGAGAGAAGAACCACATGGTGCTCTCAATAGATGCAGAAAAAGCATTTGACAAAATCCAATATCCGTTCCTGATTACAATGCTTCAAAGTATAGGGATGGAAGGAACATTCCTGAACCTCATCAAATCTATCTATTAAAGACTCACAGCAAATATAATCCTCAAAGGGAAAAAGCTTGCAGCCTTCCCGTTGAGATCAGGAACAAGACAAGGATGCCCACTTTCACCACTCTTGTTCAACATAGTATTAGAAGTCCTAGCGACAGCAATCAGACAACAAAGAGAAATAAAATGTATCCAAATTGACAATGAATAAGTCAAACTCTCTCTATTCACAGATGACATGATTCTTTATATGGAAAACCCAAAAGACTCCACTCCCAAACTACCAGAACTCATACTTCAATTCAGCAACGTGGCAGGATACAAAGTCAATGTGCAGAAATCAGTGGCTTTCTTATACACTAACAATGAAAATACAGAAAGGGAAATTAGAGAATTTATTCTATTTACTATAGCACCAAGAACCATAAGATACCTGGGAATAAACCTAACAAAAGAGGTTAAGTATCTGTACTTGAGGAACTGCAGAACACTCATGAATGAAATTGAAGAAGACACAAAAAATGGAAGACCATTCCATGCTCTTGGATCGGAAGATTAAACATTGTTAAAATGTCTATTTACATTTAAAATGTCTATATACTTTTAATGCCATTCCGATCAAAATTCCACCAGTATTCTTCAAAGAGCTGGAGCAAATAATCCAAAATTTTGTATGGAATCAGAAGAGACCCCGAATCACTAAGGAAATGTTGAAAAACAAAAATAAAGCTGGGGGCATCACATTACCTGATTTCAAGCTTTATTACAAAGCTGTGATCACCAAGACAGCATGGTACTGGCATAAAAACAGATACATAGACCAGTGGAACAGAGTAGAGAGCCCAGAAATGGACCCTCAACTCTATGGCCAATTAATCTTCGACAAAACAGGAAAAAATATACAGTGGATAAAAGACAGTCTCTTCAATAAATGGTGCTGGGAAAACTGGACAGCTATAAGTAAAAGAATGAAACTCGACCATTCTCTTACACCGTACACAAAGATAAACTCAAAATGGATAAAGGACTTCAATGTGACACAGGAATCCATCAGAATCCTAGAGGAGAACATAGGCAGTAATCTCTTCGATATCAGCCACAGCAACTTCTTTCAAGATACGTCTCCAAAGGCAAAGGAAACAAAAGCGAAAATAAACTTCTGGGACTTCATCAAAATCAAAAGCTTCTGCACAGCAAAGGAAACAGTCAAAAAAACAAAGAGGCAACCCACGGAATGGGAGAAGATATTTGCAAATGACAGTACAGACAAAAGGTTGATATCCAGGATCTATAATGAACTCCTCAAACTCAACACACACGAAACAGGCAAACATATCAAAAAATGGGCAGAAGATATGAACAGACACTTCTCCAATGAAGATATACAAATGACTATAAGACACATGAAAAAATTTTCATCATCACTAGCCCTCATGGAGATTCAAATTAAAACCACATTCAGATATCACCTTATACCTTGCACCAGTTAGAATGGCCAAAATTAACAAAACAGGAAACAACATGTGTTGGAGAAGATGTGGAGAAAGGGAAACCCTCTTCCACTGTTGGTGGGAATGCAAGTTGGTGGAGCCTCTTTGGAGAGCAGGGTGGAGATTCCTCAAGAAATTAAAAATAGAACTTCCCCATGACCCTGCCATTGCACTCTTGGGTATTTACCCCAAAGATACAGATGTCGTGAAAAGAAGGGCCATCTGTACCCCAATGTTTATAGCAGCAGTAGCCACGGTCGCCAAACTATGGAAAGAACCAAGATGCCCTTCAACGGATGAATGGATAAGGAAGATGTGGTCCATATATACTATGGAGTATTATGCCTCCATCAGAAAGGATGAATACCCAACTTTTGTAGCAACATGGACGGGACTGGAAGAGATTATGCTGAGTGAAATAAGTCAAGCAGAGAGAGTCAATTATCATATGGTTTCACTTATTTGTGGAGCATAACAAATAGCATGGAGGTCAAGGGGTATTAGAGAGGAGAAGGGAGTTGGGGTAAATTGGAAGGGGAGGTGAAACATGAGAGACTACGGACTCTGAAAAACAATCTGAAGGGTTTGAAGTGGTGGGGGCGTGGGAGGTTGGGGTACTAGGTGGTGGGTATTATAGAGGGAATGGATTGCATGGAGCACTGGGTGTGGTGAAAAAATAATGAATACTGTTTTTCTGAAAATAAATAAATTAATTTAATTTTAAAAAAGATATAAAAGCCTGTGCTACCACGTTCGTGTCATTTGATTTACAGTTCCTGACGAGCTGCCTTCCATGTCTATGCATTGGGCCTGTGATCACCTCACCACTAACCTTAAACCGAATTTTTGTTTACAGACTTCTCTCTCAAAACCATGGCTCACATGCCCTCCAGGATAGCATCCCTGGAGCCAGACCATAGTACTATGCCTGCCATCCCCAAGGAAACTGTGCCCATCACAGTTGCCCAAATATTCCAAATTAGGAGGAACCTGCAAGGCGCCTGAACCCTCCCCAATACTGTCGGCTGCTCTGAATGCAAATGTGCAGTCTGAATCACCCTGCTTACCTACATCCATGCAGACAACCAAATCAATCGTCCTGAGTCAGAAGATTGAAACTGACACATCCCTAGAAACTTATTGGAACCCTAGATTAGGTGTTCAGGCATCTGTCCTCAGAGGCCTGTTCTGGAATACCAACTAATGACACAATGGGTTTTGTCTGAGCCACTCCCAAGAATATCTTTTGTCCCCTGAAGGAAACCGTGACTTTTGACCTTTCCAAACCCTCAGGGTAGGAGAATCCTGCACATCACCTTAGCCACCAGCACATTCTATCATCTCCCTCGTAACAATCCAGCATTGTGACCCATCTGCAAGAGATTCCATGTCAACTCAAGGCCTTGGAACTTCACCCCAGCCCCACCTGGCTGGTCATCATGGTTTTCAGCTTCAAAGGTCAATGGAGGTGTGCTTTCCAGGCATCCATGTGGGAGAGCTCGGCTACCCATACTTTCCACATGGGGGACCCTGGAGCAAACAAACCAGATTCTACCTGTCAAGGAGAAGGACCTTGTGGTTTGGAGCATCTCACAGGCCTCGGCGTGGGAAATCCTCCATGGGATATTGAGCCACCCCTCCTTTTGATAGTCATCATAGACACAAACTCCAGTGTGAGCAAACATCTGGCATCTGCCCTTACTCGGCTGCTGGCTATCTCGAATAAGCCGCTGCACATTGGAAGTGGATTCCGCATGTCACTGAATTGAACCATGGCTTGTGCTTACAAATCCATCCTCACCCTACTGGCACCCTAGCACTCTTGATAGGAATTCTTGAGCCACAATGTAACATTCTGCCTGCCCTATAAAAAGAAGTGCCTGGTGAATCTACCCAGAAACCCCACATGAAAATCATCTGCTGGTCCCTCGAGGGAACCCCAATTTAAAGGGTGCCCTGGCCACTAGAGCTGTGTCTGACAGAGCATGAGCCCCGAAAGAGTGTCAGCCACACAGAGAGTGGGTCCCATTACCAGCATGTGAGAAATGCCGTGGCCCAAGTCCGTCATCTCTACACATCCTTGGTATTCAGGCACCTGTCCTCAGACCTTTGCTGGAAACACTGCCAATGAGGGTACCTGAGGAACAATAGAGAACTCTTCTTTCCCATGGCAGGAAATCTGGCTGTTGGGATGGGTGTCCAACCCTCAAAGTAGGAGAAAGCTGCATGGACAATAAGATCATGTACACTCCTAGGGGCTAGCCTGGGCACAAACAGGCATTGTGACCCTAAGCCTGAACATGCTTTCAAACAAGCCCTCTCAGTTTCACTAGCAGGATACTGCATTGCTTGCCTGGTACGTCCTAGGCCCAAATCCTAACATATGGTGGCATTTTGCAGGGGTCCAGACCCAGAGCCGGTTTCGGGAATCCCTGTTTTGCGGCACCCTTAAGATGGAAAAGAGCACTCTTCCCTTCTCCAAAAAAGACACCAATCTATGGAGAGCCACCAGGATCCTTAGAGAGGAAAAGTCTCCCATGGATCAATGAGACAACATCTGCATTCCCAACCCATAATGGACACACAATCCACTTAGAAAACCTTGTGCTACTGCCTTTCAATAACCCTATTTACTTTTCCTGACATGTTTCCCTCTAGGTCTATGCATTGGGCCTGCGACCACAATTCCACTAACCCTAACCCGAATTTGTGTATGCAGCCTTCAGTCCCAAAACCATGGTTCTCATGCCCTCCAGGATGGGGTCTCTGGAGCCACACCACAGGACTGTGTCTGCCATCTGCAAAGAAATTGTGCCCATCACATTTGCCCAAACCTTCCAGATTAGGAGAAAGCAGCAAGGCCCTCATCTCACCCCTATGTCACCGGCCATTCTGGATGGAAATGCACAGTCTAAAAAAACCTGATCAGCTACATCCAGGCAGACAGCCAAGTCAATGTTCCTGAGTCAGAAGATTAAACCTGACATGATCCTAGGACCACATTGGAACCCTCGATTAGGTTTTCAGGAATCTGTCCTCAGGGGCCTGTTCTGGAATACCAACCAATGATACAACATTAGGGCCCTGGGCCACACAAGAGAACATCTCCTGTCCCCAGAAGGAAACCATGCTCTTCGAACTGTGCCAATCCGTCAGTTAGGAGAATCCTGTACAGCACCTTACCCTCCAGCACATTTGAATATCTCCCTGGTAACAAACGATCATTGTGGTCTTTCTGCAAGACATTCAGTGTCAGCTCAAGGCCTTGGTACTTTGTCCCAGAGCCACGAGAACGAACTTGTCAGGTTCCTCAGCTGCAATGCTCAATGGAGGTGTGCGTTCCAGGCATCCATGTGGGAGAGATCTGGTACCCAGACTTTCCACATGGGGAACCCTGGAGCAAACAAAGCAGACTCCGTCTGTCTAGTAGAAGGAAAACTTTCTGTTTGGAGCATCTCACAAGCCTCAGCGTGGGAAATCCTACAGGACCTCTTGACACCACCCCTCCATTTGTTGGTCAACATAGACACAAACTTCAGTGTGTGCAAACATCTGTCATCCGCCCTTACTCACGCCCTGGATATCTCGAATAAGACTCTGCACATTGGAACTGTCTTCCACCTGGCACTGAATAAAACCATGGCTTGGGTTTACAATTCCATCCTCACTGTATTCATCCTCATGACCTCTTGAAGAGGAATTCTGGAGCCACAATGCAGCATTCTGTCTTCCCCATAGAAAGAATATGTGCCTTGTGAGACTGCCAGAAAATCCCACATGAGGATCTGTCTGCTCGGCCCTCAAGGGAACCCCAGTTTATAGGTATACTTGTCACTACTGCTGTGTCTGACAGAGCCTGAGCCCTGACCTCTTGTCAGCCACCCAGAGAGCCCGGCCCATATCCAGCATGTGAGACCAGAGAGGACCCATTTCCGTCATCTCTACTTATCCTTAGTATTCAGTCATCTATCCCCAGACCTTTGCTGGAATCCCTGACAATGGGGGAACCTGAAGCACAATAGAAAACTCCTATTTCCCCAAGGCAGGTAACGTAGCTTTTGGGATGGGTTTCCAACCCTCGGAGTTGGAACCAGGTGCATGGCCAAAGAGATCACACCCACTCCTGAGGGCCGCCCTGGGGACAAACAGGCATTGTAACCCTCAGCTTGAGCATGCTTTCAAGCGAGCCCTCTCAGTTGCTCCACCAGGATCAGGATTTGAAGACCTGGTACACCACTAGACCCAAATCCTAACCCTTGGTGGGATTTTTCAGGCGCCCAGACCCAGAACCCATGTCTGGAATCCCTATTTTAGGACACACATAAGTTCGAAACTATCACTCTTCCCTTCCACGAAAAAGTCACCAAATTACAAGGAGCCAGCACATTCCAAAGAGAGGAAAAGTCTCCCATGGACCCATGAAACCACACCTGCATTCCGAGGCCATCCTGTACACACAATCCAGATAGAAAAGCCTGTGCTACCGCTTATGAGGCACCCTAATTACAGTTCCTGATGAGCTGCTCTCCAGGTCTATGCATTGGGGCTGTGATCACCTCTCCACTAACCCTAACCTGAGTTCTTGCCCAAAACCATGGCTCACATGCCCTCCAGAATGGGGTCTGTGTAACCACGCCAGAAGACTGTGCCTGCAATCCTCAAAGAAACTATGGCCATCATATTTGCCCAAACCCTCTGTTTAGGAGAAACCTACAAGGCCCCTGAGCCCATCCCAGTATTGGAGGCCTGTCTATTTGCAAATGCACAGTCTGAAACACCCTGATCACCTCCATTGATGCAGACACCCAAGTCAATGGGCCTGAGTCAGAAGATTGAACCTGACATGCCCCTAGGGTTTCATTGGAACCCTACATTAGGTTGTCAGGCATTTGTCGTCTGTTCTGGAATACCAATTTAGGGTACAACATGTGTTCTCTGAGCCACAAAACAGAACATCTCCTGTCCCTACAAGCAAACCGTGCCCTTGGACCTGTATAAAACCCTCAAGGTGGGAGAATCCTGCATAGCCCCTTAGCCACCAGCACATTCTAAGATCTCCATGGAAACAAACCAGCATAGTGAAACATCTGCAAGAGATTCCCTGTCAACTCCAGGCCTCGGTACTTCGCCCCAGAGGCAACAGAAGGAACATGCCATGATCCTCAAGTGCAATGATTAATGGACGTGTGCTTTCCAGGCATCCATGCGGGAGAGCTCTGCTAAGCAAACTTTCTACATGGAGACTGTGGAGCAACCAAAACAGACTCCACCTTTCCAGTAGAAGGAAACCATGCTGTTTTGAGCATCTCACAAGCCTCAGCATGGGGAATTCTCTGTAGCCTCTTGACGCCACCCCTCCATTTGTCAGACATCATAGACACAAACTCCAGTGTGAGCAAATATCTGACATCTGCCCTTGCTCAGGTGCTTGCTATCTCGAATAATCTGCTGCCCTTTGGACTGCCTACCACTTGGCACTGAATTTAACCGTAGCTTGGTTTTACAATTCCATCCTCACCCGACTGGTCCCCAAGCCCTCTTGACAGGGAATTCTGGAGCCACAAACAGCATTCCGCCTTCCCTATAGAAAGAAGAACTGCCTGGTGAGACTGTCCAAAAACACCACATGAGGATCATCTGCTCAGCCCTAGAGGATCCCCGATTTATCAGCTGCCCTGGCCAGTAGTGCTCTGTCTGACAAAGCCTGAGCCATGACTTTGTGTCAGCCACCCAGAGAGTGGTTCCCGTATCCAGCATATGAGACCGGCCATGGCTCAATCCGTCCTCTTTACCAATCCTTGGTATTTGGGCATCTGTCCCCAACCCTTTGCTGGAATCCCTGCGAATGGGGTAACATGAAGCCCAATGGCAAACTGCTCCTTTCCCATGGCATGAAACCTAGCAGTTGGGATGGGTGTCCAACCCTCTGAGAGGGAGCCAGCTGTATGGGCAATGAGACCATGCCCACTCCTATTGGTCGCCCTGGGAAAAAACAGGCGTTGTGTCCCTAAGCCTGAGCATGATTTCAAATAAGCCCTCTTTATTTCACCACCAGGATCCTGCATTGCAGGGCTGGTATGACCCTAGGCCCAAATCCTAACCCTTGATGGGAATCTCTTGGCCCCCAGACCCAGAGCCCGTCTTCAGAATCCCTCTTTGGGGGCACCCCTAAGATGGAAAACAGCACTCTCCTCTTCCCCTAGAAAGCCACCCAACTATTGGGAGCCACCAGGATCCTTAAGGAAGAAAAATATCCCATGGACCCATGAGACCACACCTGCATTCTGAGGCCATCCAAACACACAATCCAGATAGGAAAACCTGTGATACTGTCTTCCAGTTACCCTAATTACAGCTCCTGACAAGCTCTCCTACAGGTCTATGCATTGGGCCTGTGATCACCTCACCACTAAGCCTATCCCGAATTTGAGTTTGCAGTCTACTCTCCCAAATCCATGGCTCATATGTCCTCCAGGATGGGGTTTTTGGAGCCACACCAAAGGAATGTGCCTGCCATCCCCAAGGAAAATTTGCTTGTCCCAGTTTCCCAAACCATCTAGATTAGGAGAAACCTCAAGGGCGCTTGGGCCCACCACCATATTGGAGGCTGCTCTGTACGCAAATGCTAAGTCTGAAACACTCTGATCAGCTACTTCCAGCAGACGCCAAATCAATGGTCCTGAGTCAGAAGATTGAACCTGACATGCCCCTAGGACCTCACTGGAATCCTAGATTAGGTTTACAGGTATTGTCCTCAGAGGCTTGTTATGGAATACCAACTTATTATATAACATGATATAACAAGAACATCTCCTGTCCCTAGAAAGAAACTGTGCTCTTCGACCTCTGTCAAACCCTCCGGGTAGTAGAATCCTGCTTGGCCCCTTAGCACTAGGACATTCTAAGTGTTTCTTGGTAAAAAATCAACATTGTAACCCAACTGAAATAGATTCCATGTTAACTCATCACCCTTGATACTTAGCACCAGAGCCACCAGAGCAAACCTGCCTTGTTCCTCATCTGCAATGGAGAATGGAGGTTTGCTTTCCAGGCATCCATGCGGGAGAGCTCTGCTACCCAAACTTTCCACATGGGGGAACCTAGAACAAACAAACGAGACTCCACATGTCCAGTAGAAGGAAACATTGCTGTTTGGAGCATCTCACAAGCCTCAGCGTGGGAAATCCTCCATGGCATCTTGACGCCACCCCTCCATTTGTCAATCATCATAGATACAAACTCCAGTGTGAGCAAACATCTGACAACCGCCCTTACTCAGGTGCCGGTTTCTCAAATAAGGCACTACATATTGGAACTGCCTTCCGCTTGGCACTGAATTGAACCATAGCTTGGTTTTACAATTCCATCCTCACCCTACTGGTCTTCAAGCCTTGTTGAGAGGGAATTTTGGAGCCACAATGCAGCATTCTGCCTTCCCCATAGAAAGAAGTCCCTGGTGGGTTTGCCCAGAAACCTCACATGAGGATCAATCTGCTTAGCACTCAAGGGGACCCCGATTTATAGGCTGCCCTGGCCACTAGTGCTGTGTCTGACAGAGCCTGACCCCCGAACTCATGTCATACACACAGAGGGTGGGACCCATTTCCAGCAGGCAGACCGGCCATGGCTCAAGTCTGTTATATCTACCCATCTTTGGTATTCAGGCATCTGTCTCCAGTCTTTTGTTGGAATCCCTGCCAATGGGGGAACTTGAAGCACAATAGAGAACTCCTCCTTCCCCATGGCAGGAAACCTGGCTGTTGAGATGGGTGTCAACCATCAGTGTGGGAACCAGCTGCATTTCCAATGAGACCACACCCACTCCTGAGGGCTGCCCTGGTATCAAATAGGCATTGTGACCATCAGCCTGAACATGCTTTCAGACAAACACTCTCAGTTTCACCAGCAGGATCCTGCTTTGCCAGCCTGGTACATCCCTAGGCCCAAATCCTAACCCTTGGTGAGATTTTACAGGTGTCCAGACCCAGTTACCATCTCTGGAGTTTCTCTTTTGGGTCACCCCTTAGATGAAAAACAGCACTCTTCTCTTCCCTGACAAAGCCACCAAAGTATTGGGAGCTGCCAGGATCCTTAGAGAGGAAAAATATCCCATGGACCCATGAGACCACACCTGCAATCGGAGGCCATCCTGGACACACAATGCAGATAGAAAAGCCTGTGTTACATCTTTCAAGTCACCCTACATACAGTTCCAGACAAGCTGCCATCCAGGTCTATGCATTGGGCCTGTGATCACCTCGCCACTAACCCTAACCCGAGTTTATGTTTGCAGATTTCTCTCCCAATACCATGGCTCAAATACCTTCCAGGATGGGGTCTCTGGAGCCAAACCACAGGACTGTGCCTGTCATCCTCAAGAAAATTTGCCTGTCACAGTTTCCCAAACCCTCCAGATTAGGAGAAACCTGAAAGGACCCTGAGATCACCATAATATTGGAGGCTGCTCTGGAAGTAAATGCGTATTCTGAAACACCCTGATCACCTGCCTCCAGCAGACACTCAAGTCAATGGTCCTGAGTCAGAAGACTGAAACTGACATGCCCTAGGACCTCACTGGAACCCTAGATTAGGTGTTCGGTCATTTGTCCTCAGAGACCTGTTCTGGAATACCAACTTATGATACAACATGTGGTTCCTGAGCCACAGAACAGAACATCTCCTGTCCCCAGAAGGAAACCATGCCCTTCGACCTGTGTCAAACCCTCCGGGTGGGAGAATACTGCACGGCCCCTTAGCCACCAGGACATTCGAAGATTTCCTTGGTAACAAACCAGCATTGTGACCCATCTGAGATTCCATGTTAATTCATCGCCATTGGTATTTCACACCAGAGCCACCAGAACAAACCTTCCATATTCCTCAGCTGCAATGGACAATGGAGGTGGGCTTTCAAGGCAGCCATGCAGGAGACCTGTACTACCCAAACTATCCACATGGAGGACACTGGAGCAAACAAACCAGACTCCCCAACTCCAGTAGAAGAAAGCCTTGTTGTTTGGAGAATCTCAGAAGCCCCAACGTGGGACATCCTCCATGGCTCTTTGATGCCACCCTTCCTTTAGTCAGTTTAATAGATACAAACTCCAGTGTGAGCAGACATCTGACATCCACCCTTACTCAGGTGCTGGATAGCTCAAATCAGCCGCTCCACACTGAAGCTGCCTTCCGCTTGGCACTGAATTTAACCATAGCTTGTGTTTACAATTCTATCCTCACCCTCAAGGTCTCCATGGCCTCTTAATAGGTAATTATCGAGCCACATCAGAGCATTCGGCCTTCCTCATAGAAGGAAGAAGTGCCAGTCAGTCTTCCAAGAAAGCCCACATGAGGATCAATCTGATCGACCCTGGACGGAACCCCGATTTGTAGGCTGCCCTGGCCACTAGTGCTGTGTCTGACAGAGCCTGAGCCCCGACTTTGTCAGCCACCAAGAAACCTGTGAACATATGCAGAATGTGAGACCGGTCATGGCTCAAGTCCGTCATCTCTACCCATCCTTGGTATTCAGGCATCTGTCCCTAGACCTTTGCTGGAATCCCGATCAATGGGGGAACCTGAAGTACAATAGAGAATTCCTCCTTCCCAATGGCAGGAAACCTGTCTGTTGGGATGGGTGTGCAGCCCTCAGAGTGGGATCCAGGGATATCCTCAATGAGACCACGAACACTCCTGAGGGCCGCCCTAGGAACAAACAGGCATTGTGACCCTCAGCCTGAGCATGCTTTCAAACAAGCCCTCTCAGTTTCACCACCATGCATTGTAGGCCCGGTATGCCCCTAGGCCCAAAACCTAACCCTTGGTGGGATTTTCCAGGCTCCCTGACCCAGTGCCCGTCTAGGTAATTTCTGTTTTGGACCACCCCTAATACGGAAAGCAGCACTCTTCCCTTCCCCGAAAAAGCCACTAAACTATTGGGAGCTGCCAGGGTCCTTAGAGAGGTAAAGTGTCCCATGGACCCATGAGACCATACCTACATCCCGAAGCCTTCCTGGACACACAATCCAGATAGAAAATCCTTTGCTACTGTCTTCGAGTCACCCATATTACAGTTCCTGATGAACTGTCCATCAGGTCTATGCATTGAGCATGTGTTCACCACGCCACTTAACCTAACCTGAGTTTGTGTTTGAAGAATTCTCTCCCAAAACCATGGCTCAAATGCCCTGCTGGATGGGCTCTCTAGAGCCACATTACAGGACTGTGCCTGCCATCGCCAAGGAAAATTTGCCCATCGCAGTTTCCCAAACCCTCCAAAATAGGAGAAACCTGCAAGGTCCCTGAGCCCACCCCCTTATTGGAGGCTGCTCTGGTCCCAAATGTGCAGTCTGTACACCTGATCACGTACATCCAGGCAGACACCCAAGTCAATGTTCCTGAGTCAGACGATTGAACCTGACATGCCCCTAGGACATCATTGGAAACCTAGATTAGGTTTGCAGGCACCTGTCCTCAGGAATGGATCACAATGCTGAATTGTTACCAGGGAGATCTTAGAATATGCTGGTGGCTAACGTGCCTGACAGGATTCTCCTACCCTGAGTATTTGGCACAGGTCGAAGAGCATGGTTTCCCTGGAATACCAGCTTATGATAGAACATGTGGTCCCTGAGACACACGACAGTACATCTCCTGTCCCCAAAAGGAAACTGTGCTCTTTAACCTGTGTCAAACCCTCAGGTAGGAGAATCCTGCATGGTCCCTTAGCCACCAGTATATTCTAAGATACCCGTGGTAACAAACCAGCATTGTGACCCATCTGCAAGAGATTTAGTGTCAACTCAAGCCCTTGGTACTTCACTCCAGAGCCACCAAAAGGAAACTGCCATGTTCCTCAGCTGCAATGGTCATTGGAGGTGTGCTTTCCAGGCATCCATGCGGAAGAACTCTGCTCCCAATCTTTCCACATTCAGGACCCTAGAGCTAGAAAACCAGACTCACCTGTCCAGTCAAAGAAAAGCTTGCAATTTGGAGCATCTCACAAGCCCCAGCGTGGGAAATCCTCCATGGCCTCTTGACGCCACCACTCCATTTGTCAGTCATCATAGACACAAACTCCAGTGTGAGCAATCATCTGACATCCGCCCTTACTCAGGTGCTGGGTATCTCAAATTAGCCTCTGCACATTGGAACTTCCTTCTGCCTGGCAGTGAATTGAACTGTAACTTGTGTTGACAATTCCATCCTCAACCTACTGATCCCCAAGCCCTCTTGATGCGGAATCTGGAGCCACAACGCAGCATTCTGCCTTTCCCATAGAAAGAAGAATTGCCTGGACAGTCTGCCCAGAAACCCCACATGAGAATCTATCGGCTTGGCACTCGAAGGGATTCTGATTTATAGGCTTTCCTAGCCTCTAGTGCTGGGTCTGACGGAACATAAGCCCCGACCTAGTGCCAGCCACCCACAGAGTGGGCCCCATATCCAGCATGTGAGACCGGCCATGGCCGACATCCGTCATCTCTATCCATCATTGGATTCAGTAACCTTTCCCTAGACTTTTCCTGGAACACCTGCCAATAGGGACATGAAGTACAATAGAGAACTCCTCCTTCCCCATGACTGGAAACCTGGCAGTTGGGATGTCTGTTGAAACCACACAGTGGGAGCCAGCTTCATGGACAATGAGATAACACCAACTCCTGAGGGCTTCCCTGGGCACAAACAGGCATTGTGACCCTAAGCCTGAGCATGCTTTCAAAGAAGCCCTCTCAGTGGCATGGACAGAATCCAGCATTGCAGGCCTGGTACACACCTAGGCCCAAATAATAACCATTTGTGTGATTTTTCCAGGCACCCAGTCAGAGAGCCCGTCTCTGTAATCCCTGTTTTGGGGCAACCCAATGACGGAAAACAGCACACATCTTGTCCCTGAAAAAGCCAAGGTCCTAAGAGAGGACCATGCAGGAGACCACAGGTCCTAAGGTCGCCGCCAAGGTCCTAAGAGAGGAAAAATCTCCCATGGATCCATGAGACCACACCTGCATTCCAAGGCCATCCTGCAAACACAATCCAGATAGAAAAGCCTGTGTTACCGCCTTTGAGTCACCCTAATTACAGTTCCTCATGAGCTACACTCTAGGTGTATGCATTGGATCCCTGATCTCCTCGCCACTAACCCTAACCCGAATTTGTGCTTGCAGACTTCTTTCCCAAAGCCATTGCTTACTTGCCTCAAGGATGGTGTCTGTAGAGCCAGAGCATAGGACTGTGCCTGCCATCCCCAAGGAAACTGTGCCCGTCTCAGTTGCCCAAACATTTCAAATTTGGAGAAACCTGCAAGGCCCCAGAGCCCACCTCAATATTGACAGCCCCTCTGCACGCAATGCCCAGTCTGAAACACACTGATCCCCTACCTCCAGGCTGACATCCAAGTCAATGATCCTGAGTCAGATGTTTGAAACTGACATGCCCCTAGGACCTCATTGGAACCCTAGATTAGGTTTTCAGGCATCTGTCCTCAGTGAACATTCTGGAATACCAATTTATGATACAACATATGGTCCCTGAGACCCATAACAGAAGATATCCTGTCCCCAGAAGGAAACCACGTTCCTCGACCTCTGCCAGACCCTCAGAGTAGGAGAATCCTGCATGACACCTTAACCAACAGCACATTCTAAGATCTCCCTACTAAGAAACCACCATGGTGACCCCTCTGCAAGAGATCCCATGTCAACTCAAGGCCTTGATACTTTGCCCCAGAGCCACCGGACGGAACTGCATCTGCCTCAGCTGCTATGATCAATAGAGGTGCACTTTCCAGGCATCCTTGTGGGAGAGCTCTGCTACACAAACTTTCCACATGGGGGCCCTGGAGAAAACATATTATACTCCACCTGTCCAGTCAAAGGAAAACTTACTGTTTGGAGCATCTCTCAAGCCTCAGAGTGGGAAATCCTTCATGGCCTCTGACACCACCCCTCCATTGGTCGGTCATAATAGATACAACTCCAGTGTGAGCAAACATCTGACATCCACCCTTAGGGGCTAGATATCCCATATAAGCCACTGCACAAAAGAACTGCCTTCCACTTGGCACTGAATTGATCCGTAGCTTATGTTTACAGTACCACCCTCACCCTACTGGTCCCCAAGCCCTCTTGATAGGGAATTCTGGAGCTACCACGCAGTATTCTTCCTTCCCCATAGAAAGAAAAAGTGCATGGTGGGTCTGCCCAGAAACACCACATGGGATTCAATCTGCTCGGCCTTCAAGGGAACCCCAATTTATAGGCTTACTTGCCACTAATGCTATGTCTGACAGAGCCTGAGCCCTTAGCTACTGTCAGCAACCCAGAAAGCAGGCCCCATATCCAGCATGTGAGACTGGTCATGGACAAAGTCTGTCATTTCTACCCATCATTGGTGTTCAGGCACCTGTCCCCAGATTTTTGCTGAAATTACTGCCAATGGGGAAACCTGAAGCACAATAGAGAACTCCTTCCCATGGCAGGAAACCTGGCAGTTGGGATGGGTGTCCATCCCTCAAAGTGGGAGCCAGCTGCATGGCCAATGAAACCACCCCCACTTCTGAGGGCCACGCTGGACACAAACAGGCATTGTGACCCTCAGCTTGAGCATGTTTTCAAACAAGCCCTCTCAGTTGCACCATCAGGATCCCACATTGCAGGCCTGGTATGCCCTTTGGCCCAAATCCCAAGCCTTGGTGGGATTTTCCAAGCATCCTGACTCAGAACCTGTCTCTTGCATCCCTGTTTTGGGGCACGCATAAGATGGAAAACAGCACTTTTTCCTTCCCCGAGAAAGCCACCAAACAATGGAAGCCGCCAGGATCTTTAGAGCGGAAAAATCTCCCATAGACCAATGAGTCCACACCTGCATTCCGAGGCCATCCTGGACACAAAATCCAGATTAAAAAGCCTGTGCTACCGCCTTCTAGTCACCTGATTTACGGTTCCTGATGAGCTGCCCTCCAGGTCTATACATTGGGCGTGAGACCACCTTGCCACTAACCCGAAGCCGAGTTTGTGTTTGCAGACTTCTCTCCCAAAACCATGACTTCCATACCCTCCAGGATCGGGGCTCTGTAGCCACAACACAGGACTGTGCCTGCCATCCCCAAGGAAATTGTGTCATCAACATTGCCCATCCCCACCAGATGGGAGAAATCTGCAAGGCCTCTGAGTGCACCCCAATTTTGGAGGCCGCTCTGGACTCAAATGCACAGTTTGAAACACCCTGATTACCTACATCCAGGCAGACACCCAAGTCAATGGGCCTATCAGATGTTTTAAACTGACATGCCCCTAGTACTTCATTGGAACCCTAGATTAGGTTTTCAGGCACCTGTCCTCAGAGGCCTGCTCTGGAATACCAACTTATGATTCAACATGTGGTCCCTGAGCCACACAATAGAACATCTCCTGTCCCCAGAAGGAAACCATGCTCTTGGACCTGTGTCAAACCCTCAGGATAGATGAATCCTGCATGGCCCCTTAGCCACAAGCACATTCTAAGATCTCCCTGGTACAAACCAGCATTGTGACCCATCTTCATGAGACTCCATGTCAACTCAAGGCCTTGATACTTCGGCTTAGAGCCAACAGTATTACCTGTCATGTTCCTCTGCTGCAATGGTCAATGGAGGTGTGAATTCCAGGCATCCATATGGGAGTGCTCTGCTATACAAACTTTACACATGGGGGACCCTGGAGCAAACAAACCAGAATCCCCCTGTCCAGTTGATGGAAACCTTGCTGTTTGGAGCATCTCACAAGCCCCAGCGTGGGAAATCCTCCATGAACTCTTGATGCCACCCTCCATTTGTTGGTCATCATAGACACAAACTCTTGTGTGAGCAAACAGCTGACATCCACACTTACTCAGGGGTTGGATATATCCAATCAGCCGCTGCACACTGGAACTGCCTTCCGCTCGGTAATTACTTTAAAAGTCGCGTGTGTTTACCATTCCATCTTCACCCTCCTGGTCCACAGGTCCTCTTGATAGGGAATTCTGGAGCAACAATGCAGCGCTCTGCCTGCCCCAGGAAAGAAGAATTGCCTGGTGAGTCTGCCCAGAATCCCCACATGAGGATCCACCTGCTGGGCCCTCAAAGACACCCTAATATCTTGGGCCACCGTGGGAACTAAGGCTCTCTCTGACAGAGCCTGAGCTACAACCTCCAGTCAGCCACCGAGACAGTGGACCCCATTTCCTGAAGGTGGGACTTGTTGTGGCCCAAGACCGTCATCTCTACTCAACCTGGATATTCAAGCCTTTGTGCCCAGTCCTTAGCTCAAATCCCTGCCTATGGGGTACCTGAAGCACAAGGGTGCTGCTCATTCCTGATGGCAGGAAATCTGGCTGTTGGGATTGGTGTCGAACCATCAGAGTGGGAACCAGCTGTATGGACATGAGACCAGGGCCACACATGGGAGCCGCCCTGGGCACAAACAGGAATTGTGACCATCAGCGTGAACCTTATTCCAAACAAACCCCCACGGTAGCTGGACCAAGAGCATGCAGAGTGGGACATCCAGGCCCCTAGGGCCAAATCCTCACCCTCATTGGTGTTTTTCAGTCGCCTAGACCCAGAAACTGTCCCTGGAATCCCTCTTGTGGGGGTCCATTGAGACGGAAAACAGCAGTCTTCCCTTCCCCCAGAGACAGCAAATCTTGGGAGATGGGCAAAATCCCCAGTGATGAAGAAGGTTCCATGGCCCCATGAAGCCACCCCTACATTTTGCGACCGTTCTGGACACACAATCCAGACAGAAAAGTCTGCCCAACTGCCTCAATGACACCTTATTTCACTACACAATGAGCTGCCCTCAGAGCCTGCAGATCGGGGCTGTGATCACCTCAAGCCTCACCCTACCACTAGTTTGCGTTTGTAGATTTCTGTCTGCTAAACCCTGTCACACATGCCCTCCAGGATGGGGCCTCTGGAGCCACACTGGACGACTATGCCTACCCTCCCGAAAAAAACTCTGCCCTTCACTGTTGCCCAAACCCTGTAGCTTAGGAGCAAAGTGCAAAGCCCCTGAGCCCACCTCAATTTCCAAGAACAGTCTGGATTCAAGTGTACATGTGACACACAGTGAGCACCTGCCTCCAGACAAACATCCAAGTCAAAGTCCCTGAGTCAGAACATTGACCCTGACATGCCTCTAGGATGTCATCGATGCCTTAGCTTAGGTTTTCAGGCACCTGTCCCGAGAGGACTGTTCTCCCATACCGTCTTATATTCCAACATGTTGTCCCTGAGCAACACAACAGACCCCTCCTGTCCCCAGTAGGATACCTTGCTCTTGGTAGCTGTGTCCAAGATTCAGTGTATTAGAATCCTGCATTGCCCCTGTCCATCCCAACATTCCATTGTCTCCTTGGATACAAACCAGCATTGTGATCGAACAGCATCAGACTGCATGTCAACTCAGCTCCCTTGGAACTTGATTACCTTGATTTGGTTACAAATGATTACGTTTTACCACTGTAAGTTACAGAAAACTTAAGAATAAGTTTCCCTAGTCTGGAAGAGCAAACATGAGACAAAACATCAAGAGATACAAAATTACAGTCTTTCAGTTAACCTAATCCCATGTTAATAATTCTGGTTTAGTCCGAATGCAGCTTTTACTTCTGTAAATTCTTACTCATTTCAGTTCCAGAATTTCAACATATCAAAGACCTGTATTTGTCCTGAAATTTTCCCATATGAATTTTCTTTGAGATGGAATTTATCTTCCAAGAGAATTAAAACAATTACAAATGATAAAATCTCAGAACTGATATGGTAAAGAGCTGGTGAGATGAGAATTTACAATGTAGCTGGCAAGAAAATCAGGTCACTTCTGTGACACATAACATTTCCATAATCACAATATCAAGTGGTGATCTATCAATGTATGAAAACTTTAGGAAATGCATGGCATTTTCCCAAATGTAACCCAAGGTTTATCATTAGTTTAAATCCTGTCAACAATTGCTAAAACTTTAGAAAGTTTTAAAACACATGCCTAAATATAATTAGGGATGTTAAACACCTGATAAAACAAAACATAGAAACTGAATTTTCTGGGCAGGCAAAGAGAAAACCATAACAGATTAATTAACTTAAGAAAACTTTGTCTTTTTAAACAGAGAGAAAACCAGCTTTTCTATACCAGTGTCTTTTTTTTTTAAGTAAGCAGATAATGAGTTTGCTAGATCAAATCATTCCCCATGCACTTTAACCTGTCTGGGTGAGACAAAGACTCAGCAAAGAGAATATGTCATTAAATTTAATTTAGACCTCTGGAGTTCAGACTTTTGTTTTCATCAATAAAATAAATGTTTAAATCTAAAGCCATTTGCAGAGGCAGAAGCAATGAAACAATGACTTATTATTTTCCAGATAATGCTAGGCTCTTGCCAGTGTATAGATCCCTAATAAAAGCAAGAAAAATTAAAATGGCAAGTATTATCTAGTGCCTATTTAAAGATATATCCTGATATATGTGTCCAGTGATCTTTATACACATAGGCCTAAGTTTTTTAGACGTTTGTAATATTTGTCTTTGAGCTTGTGAATAATACTGCAGTTATGTTGAGCCTGACTTAAAGGTTTGCATTTTGCTAAGCAGAATCTACTGCCTGCACTAAATGACTTTTTAAAGAGTTTCCTAATGAGCGGTTGTATTCAATGTGTTGGGAGCTGTGAGCACTACATGTATCAAAGTGCTGGCTATTAAAATAGGTCTCCTTAATTAAAAGGCACTAAATTAAAAGAGCCATTTGATTTATCATATAAACACATTATAGTGATAAGGGGGAGGAGTCTGACTAATTGCAGGTAGTAAAGAAGCAACTGGAGAGATCAATTCAACTTTCCAATTTTCTTCCTCCTCTTCCCTCCATCAGCTGATCTATTTGCTTCTAAGTTGACAGCAATATATATGTCTGATCTTCAAGCTGACTCTGGCTTTTGTTCAAGGTTCTAATTGGCTTCTGGCATTTTTGATTATACAGACATCCCAGGTTACTCCATTAACTCAAACTTGCACATCCCCATTCCATATCGAAGACTATAAATATTTTAAACATGAGCTATTTGTACTATGTATTTTAACAGCTATGCAAATTAACATTAAACATATGCCAAGGGAAAGACTAAAGAAAGAAAGTCTAAATTTAAAACGAACCAATAATGAAAGCAAGTAAAAAAAATCTACATGCCATAAAATCTACTACTTCATAACTCCATGAAAGTTTCCTTGCAAATTGTATAGCATTTTCCATCACAATATTTGTGGAATATAAGTGAGAATGACTTTAAGTCTAGTTGGACTACTCAGCTGCTGGTAGAAGTACTTGTCCAGAGTTTTTGCATCTGAGAGACCACCAAGGAGCCAATACCGATGCAAGCACACGAGGGTTTATTCAACAAGCATAAGCCTGGGCCCAAGTATACCCGACATAGTGGAGTAGGGACTTGGACCCCGAGCTTAGTTAAGGCAGGGTGGGGGTCTCTGGAACTAAAGCAGGGTGGGGCTTCCGGTTACTAAAGTGGGGTGGGAGTCTCTGGAACCAAAGCAGGGTGGGGGTTCTTGTTACTAAGCAAAGTAAGGGACAGGGGTCTGAGATGGCTGTCAGAGCTAAGATGGCTGTACTTATGCTAAGGCTAAACCTGAGGTGGGATGGCCTTAATTTTTCTCAGCCTCCACAGTACTACCACTGTGGCTATAGGAAGAATAGTCATACATGATCATAAGGCATCTAAGTAAGCCTCATTATTTTGTGGGCTAATGTATTTCTGTATTCTATATCACTATGTACCAAGTTTCATAAATAAGGACATGTAGTAAGGGAGATGCTATCAACACAACATCCTTAACTAAAATATTATTGAACAATTAGAAAAGGTAATGAAATCTAATAGCCATTATTTTCATTATCCACAGTACCTATTACTTTCTAAGATCAAGGGGTTTTTGTTTGTTTGTGGAGCCCAAGGCGGGACTTGAACTTACAGCCCTCAGATCAAGACCTGAGCTGAGATCAAGAGTTAGCCACTTAACCACCTGAGCCACACAGGCACCCCAGGATCAAGAGTTGTTTTATCTCTGTTCTGTAACTACCCAACTTACCATGGGCTTTGGGTAAATCTTAAAAATCGATTTTTTATAAATCTCCAAGTTACTTTGTCTGTTTATTAAGGATCGTGGATGCTTATTTTAAAAATTTAGAAGTAAAACAGAGAATAAGAAGAACCCATAATCTCACCACCTAAAAATAGTCTCTAACATATTGAATATTTACCTCATTCTTACATATCATTTCCATAATTTTTAAGTAACGGACATCATACTTCCTCTGGGGAGCCTTTTCACCATAACTAAACAGCTTCCTCTCTCAGAATATTCATATTTCCCTCACTTCTTTACTGCATCTTATTCTAGGTAGCTGTTGAAAAGTTTGTTCATCCCTCTTTACTAAAAATTTTAAATGAGAGAGATCCTAATTCTTCTTTGTAGCCCTAATACCAGGTACCCTGCGTGTATAAAAATTAAGCCCAGGATTGTTAAAAGAACAAATGTACAAGTAAGTTCAACTGTGGTTCTTTTTTTTTTTTTAAGATTTTATTTATTTATTTGATAGACACCACAAGTAGGCAGGCAGTGGGGGGGGGGGAAGCGGGCTCCCTGCTGAACAGAGAGCCCAATGCAGGGCTTGATCCCAGGACTCTGAGATCATGACCTGAGCTGAAGACAGCAGCTTAACCCACTGAGCCACCCAGGCGCCCCTCAACTGTGATTCTATATCTAACTTTTTTCATTTAACATTATATCATAAGAACTATTCCATGTCATTAAGTTACTCAAAAATTTTTTGAGGGGCACCTGGGTGGCTCAGATGATTAAGTATCTGCCTTTGGCTCGGGTCATCTCTAGGTCCTGGGACTGAACCCTGCATGGAGCCCTGCTTCGGGATCCCTGTTCAGCGGGAAGTCTGCTTCTCCCTCTCCCTCTAATCCTCCCCCTGCCCTGCTCTCTTTGCCTCTCTCTCTCTCTAAAAAAAAAAAAAAAAAAAAAAAATTGAGGTATAATATTTATCACATGCCTATATTGTAATTTCTTTAAATGGTTTATATTACTAATCACATCCCCTCCTTATTTTTGCTATTATAAAAAGCACAATGTTGCTGTAAAGAAGTCAGTATAGCAGAGAAATAAAGTATGAATCTTACCTTCAAAAAATGGGGAGAAGCATGATTAAAAAATAGAGTATATGGTAAGTGATATTTTTGAATTAATGTTAAATGTCCAACAGCAATAATGACATGTGCTTAAGCAGAAGAATCTTCTTATTCTTTGTGATACATGTTGAAATATTTTGAGGTAATGTCGAGAGAACAGATACAGCAAAAACTTAACAACTGGTAAATCTGATTGAATAGGTGAATGGTTCATTGTTCTCAGCTCTCAATTCTTCTATAGACCTAAAATTTTCAAAATGGGAAGAAATTCAGGGAAGACCCTGAACTTCTACACACTTAGGTTTTAATCCCAGTTTCACCACTTATTAGTTGTATAATTAGTAATTTACTCTCACTTAGCTCATTTTCTTACCAATAAACAGAGGCAATAATAGTAAATGTCTTATAGAACTGTTTTGAAAATGATTACATAGGCTAACACACCTAAAACATTTATCACTGTTCCTATTGTAATAATAAGTGCTTTATGGTGATTAGCTCCTATGAATATCTTTATACAAAAGTGTTTGTCTATATTTGGATTATTTACACTATTATAATTTTTTCCTCAGGTTAGAATCCCAAAAGTGCAATTACTGAGCCAAAGAGCATAGACATCTTTGAGGCTTCTGACTGATAGTGACAAATCACTTTCCAAATGGATTGGATAAACTTATATTCCAGCAGCACTCTCTAGCACTGAGAATTTTTGCTTTTGAAATTAAGAGTAGTAAATAAGTAGGTTGCATTAATTGATTGCCATCTCATTGTGTCTTAATTATCATCAGGTCCATTGAATATTTTTAAAACTTACAGTCATGTCTAAATTCAAGGAACAATAATGATATTCACTGGATTTGCTAAAAAATAAGACAGTAAATAAGACAATAAGATGAGCATTGTTGCCCATTCTTAAATATCCAGAATTTACCAGATTCTGAGTGTTGTAAATTGTACATATTTTTTCTCCCTGCTGTTCCTCTGTTTCAGATTGATATTTTATAGTGGTAGAGCATTTAACTGCAGATTGATATTTTCTTATAATCATTAGTGAAAGAAAAAGGAACTTACTTTCCTCGAAGCAATTTTTAAAGAAAGTTTAATAATGGAGACAACTTGAAGAGTGCAGTGAGCATTGGCAAAGGTAGTGGAGTTACTGCTTTTTAATATTCCCACTGATCCTAAGTAAACTGTAAATCTAAAGAAATTATATTTCTTGGGCTGTTTGCAAATTATGACATCTAACACACACCTACCTTGTGTTAATCAGGAATTCTTATTCCTAGCCACATATTTCATACACTTGCCATGCACACAGCAAGCTTAATTATTCAGAGACTAGTGTTCAAGTGTGGGAGGCAATGAGGGATGAACCCTGTATTTAAAGGAAAAAGAAAAAGAAGTAGTCTTCAGAAAAATATGTAATCAAAATACTTCAGAAAGACTATTGCATTTTTATCATGTCAAGTTATTTCATTTGTAATTCAAAGTGCTAGAATGTAAAGAAAGAATTCACATTTTGAAGACAAACTCTGAAAAATCACCTCAAGTTTTGGTTTGTTTCTAAGACTCTTACTTCAGTTCACACACCATTGGTTTATAAAACCATAGTTTTGTATATAAAGGAGAAAGTTGGAGAAGAATCAATCACTAAGTAAAAGTCTGTAGCTTTAATTAGCTTCCATCAGTTTCAAAGATTATCCAGGAAAGTTTCCACTGAACTATCATAGTTCAGGAATAGTGAGTATAAGCTCTCATTGGAAGCACAGTTTCTAGTTCCAGTCCAATAAGGAGATTCTCATTAGATGAACAATGTTTTTATCTTTGATGCAACAACCTACACCAACAAATACCCTGGTTTAGAAAAAATTGAGATTGCAAATATCCTCGTGTTTCCCATTGTATCTTTCAGTTCAATCCAATGAAAATTATCTGAGCAATTCACATAGGTTTACATGGGTCATCAAGTTTCATTTTTCTCTTTTCTTTCATTAATATTTTGAGTGTATTAGATCTTCCATGTTTCTGCCACTTTTCCCAAGACATGTTCTTTCATATATGTATGTATGTATGTATGTATGTATGTATATACACATGCATGTAAGCTATACCCCTAATTTCTAGTCAATATCTCTCTTCTAATATTATGTCTGAGTCTTCTAAAGTGAGAATTTTCAAACAAAGACTCAAAGAAAATCTGTATCAGTCCTAGGGTTCAGAAATGGCCCAGTAAGCGCAAAGGCCATGTTAAGATCTTTATTGAACTTAAGATTCTTACTTTCAGAGGCACCACAAGAGGTAGAACAAACTCATTAAAATACATCCACATGACACAGTCATATTTCTTTATTCGATATAAAAATGTTTCGAAGATTTTTTATAATTTTGCTTCTGAAGTTATTTGGCCATGAGTAACTTTCTTCAGCTTGGCTATAATTTTTCTGGCAACCAATGTGGATGATAGTTGGGAATTTCTATAAAGTGAAAAATATCTAATCTGCCAAAAGTTATGAAATGTAATACCATAAGTCACGAATTAAAAGACATGATTTTTCAATACATAAAACTACAAGCACATGCATATGTGCATGCACACTCACCAATTACATACAAACTACATTTAGCAACTCTAATGCACTAGGGCAGACTCAGCCTCAACTGTCTCTTTTTCCAGTGATAGCTGGTCAAGGGAAAAGCCAAGTATTTATGAAAGAGGAGGAGACTTAACGCAGCAATATTTTACCTCAGATCCACACCAAGCATCTCTCACATTCTGCCCTGAGGCTTCCGGGAGAGGTACTGCTTAGCTTGCAGCGTGCTCAACCTGGAAGTCTGAGGGAGTTACAGTTTCTTGGGTAAACTTTTCACCAACTGGAGGTAGAGGCAGTTAGATAAAGCCTCCATTTCTTCTTTTCTCTCTTTTTGGGGAACCCAGCCTACAGCATAATTTACATATAAAATTTCTGGAAGAGGTTCTTAAGCAATAACATTGGTTAACTTCTATGGAGTAGGATTGGTAAGGAGAAAACAAAAGCAATATATATTGACCTTTCTGTCCCCTTTTGTGACATTTGAAAAATGTGTTTATATGATATTTGTGCTAAAAATAATTTAACAAATACTTATATTTTTAAAAATATATGATAATGATTTCTTAAAGTCAGGTTAAACCAAAAGAATTCTAAAGAGCTTAGGTTGTCAAGACCACGGCACCTCTGAGGCACATTTCTAATAACTTACTCACCTGGGAACCACTGTTCAAAGTAATTGCATATGAAACCTGAGAGTTGTAAAAATTCAAGAATGTATAAAAATTCAAGGATGTATAAAATTGACAGTTTGGACATGTTGATTGGTGATGAAGTCTGACAAATGCTTTTTTTTTTAATGTTAAACACAAATATCACATTAAAATGTATAACGTACAATAGGAGTAAAACTTAACAATCCAGGATTCAGCAAGCAAGGAAGATCAAATTGGTATTGATGTCCAAGAACATGTAGTACTTACATCCTGTTCTCACTCAAAAATAAATAGCAACCATAGACTGTAACAGGAGCTATTTAAGGCTGAATGAATCAGTACAAATAAATAAGGAGGAACCAAAACAAAGCATATCAACACAAAATTTGGCTCAATTTGATAAGGTGGGAGGTTGAAGAAGTTTTAGTTGAATGGATTAAAAGATATATAAATTGGGCTTTTTGTGGGAATTAGAAATATCTGGAAATAGAAAAGGGACTTAGAACTGAACCAAAGTTAATTACAGTCATTTTCTGCATCTTTCAGCTGAAGATATTAAACTAAACTTTATTTGGTGTAAGGTGGGAGGGAAGTGGTAATTAAACATTATTTATTTCTTTTCCTCAGTCATCATCTCACTTCAGTAAATTTAAAATTAGAATTTTCAGTATCCTTAAATGTGTCAGAGAGGCTGAGATATTACCATTCCATGCAAATGACATTAAAGGGGAAGTTTTCATAACTTCAGAATTAGTCCATAAGCCAGTGTTTTTCATAATCCCTTTTAATTAGACAGAGAAGTAATGTTTCTCAGTACACACTCTTAGAAACACTGCAGTACCAGCTGGTGGCTTTGGTGGGCAATGACCTACTTGCCGCATTCACTTCTGTATCTTCAAAAGCAAAGAGCTGAGATGCTCTATAACTATTCTGGATGGAGTATGTGACTGACTCTAAATCGGTGGATGAGTGAATAAATAAATGGGTGGCTGAGTAACTGAGTGCATAGACGAAGAATTGAATAACCAAACAAATGAAAGGATAAATGCATGAATACATGCACAACCTAACAAGTTAATGAATTCACAGGTGAATTAATAATTGAAACATAAAAATGATTATAATTGCATAAACTGAAAGAAAAGTGCCGCTTTCTTCCATTCTCTCAATGGACTTCAATCCTGCCAGCACAATGGAATGTGGAACTTTAAAGACAAATCCCAGATTCATCAGTCATGAAATCTGATTTCATTGGTCCAGAGTGAGCCAGAGCAAGGCATGGGTATTTTGTAAAACACTCATTGGTGTTACCAATGGCTACACTTCCACTGTGTAGCCAAGGATGAAAGTAACAGCTACTCTTTGAATCACAGAACCTTTTCACCACTCTGTCTTTCACACTTCATCTCTCAATCTAAAATTCCCTGGTTTCATCTCCCTGCCTCATCCCTGAGCCGTTTGTTGAAAAATGGGGGCCATGAAAGCTAATGTAGTTCTTTAAACTAGTTAAGCTTTTGTGCTCCTTACTTCAGGTGAATGGGGTGATCATCAGGTCAGAGGGTCAAAAATCAAAGGTGAGTATAGCAGATGTCAAAAATTACAGATTTATTTAACAATGGCTCTCACAGATATCTACCTATAGCTCATATATAGGACAAATTAAACATGGAAATAATATTGCTAATGACTGCTCTTAAATCCACTGTAATAAATGTAGACATGATATAGTGGTTTATACTTCATAGTCATATGAGTCATATCCTAAGGAAAGGTTACAGCATATTAATGCTGGGAAATATTGTTCACAATTTATAGAAAGCCACCCAACAAAGTTAAACAGCACTTATCTGGAGTCAAACACATAAGAGTTCAAATCGTGGCTCTACTATTTACCACTTACATTACCTGAAGAATACTGCATAACATCTCTACTCCCTAGATCCCTTATTTGTGAAATAGGATAATTATAACTATTTCATTGCATAGTTGGAAGTAATAAATTTAATGAAATGTCTAAAATTACCCTCATAGTGCCTGGCAGAAAATAAATGCTTGATAAATAAAATTTATCATAAAAGATAACTAGATAATAAGTTATGGAAAATTTAAATCCTACTTTTCTTCCCAACACATCCTATCATATCCTATCACAAACTATTTCCTAAGTATTCTTACAGTGATACATCTTACTAATTTTGTGTCACAGATAATAGTCCCTGTACCAGCACAAATTCTTTCAGTTGTATAGAAAACATAATTCAAACTAGCCTCAAGCAAGAACATGGAATACATTGGTTCCAATAATTGAATAGTCTAAGGGTATCTCTGACATCAGGCCCTGCTCGAAACAAAGGATAAAACATCATCCATATGGGGCACCTGGGTGGTTCAGTGGGTTAAGCCGCTGCCTTCGGCTCGGGTCATGATCTCAGGGTCCTGGGATAGAGTCCTGCATCGGGCTCTCTGCTCAGCAGGGAGCTTGCTTCCTTCTCTTTCTCTCTGCCTGCCTCTCCGTCTACTTGTGATTTCTCTCTGTCAAGTGAATAAATAGAATCTTAAAAAAAAAAAGAAGAAGAAGAACTGTCTCTTTAAAAAAAAAAAAAAACAACCATCATCCATATGTAATTTCATTCATTCCAAAGGGCTCTTTTCTCAGGACTGCAAAATAGTTGGCAGAGTTCATGGAACTGGTAAACCTAGTCAAACCCAACTAAAAAAAGGCAGAGTCTTCATACAATACTTCTTTTCTGGGCATTTTGTAAAAAGATTAACTCTGATTAGTATGGCTTAGGTCACCTGCCCATTTCTGAGCAAGTCAGTGCAGGCAAGGGAATGGAGCACCCTGATGGGCTTAGAACTGTCTCACATGTCCATCTGCAGCCCCTGTAAGCACGGCGCCACACAGATGCCATGAGTGAAGAGGGGAGAGAGGCTGAATTTCCAAATAAAAATGGTGATTCTTTATATCAGAGTACATCTTTGTATGCAGCATAGGGGATTTCACTGTGTAAACTCTAAGTTTCATTATGCAACTGCCAGCTAAGGATTGAGAAGTAGATATCCCAGGGAAGATGCTAGGAAAAATTTAAGGTCTTGGTGAAAAATAATCTTCCTCCTGAGGTAAGACACAGGGTCAAACTACCGAGAATGGAATTCCAAAACCTGTTTTTATTTATTGCATTCATTGATCTTTTTCTCTTGTATTATTAGATTAACTAAAATCTTTTTGAAAATTGCAAGCTATCTCAGCTGTACTAAAAATATCAAGAGGAGGTGGTTTTATCCAGTCTTACCTGAAAGATTTAGGAGGGTGGAAACTAGATCCTGGGTCAGTGTGGAAATGACAGGTAGCTGCCCCCACCAAGAGATCCCAGAACACAAACCTCAGGGTTTCTAGGCTTTGTTTCAGTAAGAGATGTTTTATGAGTAATTAAATTCTCATGGAATATATTGAAGATTAATTCAAAATGTCAGCTTTTATTTTAAAAAATAGGGTAATTCCATAGAAACAGCTTTAATATTAGCAAAAAATATATAAAATATTGTCCCCAAAGAATAATAGTTTGCTTGACTAAAGATTCTCCTTAAACTTAAAATCAGCAGGAAGGAAGTCATAGAGCTTTCAAATATTTCTCATTCTGTTTACCCACCAGGAACTTTAAAAATACAAATGGAGTACGTTATGAGCCTCTGCAGGTGTTGGAGAATGAAGATAAGCATCTCTTCAATAACCAGGCATTTTAGGAACATAAAGCACATTGTAGAAATCCTAATTTCCATCTCTGCAGAATAAAACTATAGGAATTCAAAAGGAGCACGACATTAACGTTGAATTTCTAAGGTGTTCTCGACTTAACCAAGAGTTTTTAATTTCTCATACTGTCTCTGGTGTAACCTTAAAAGTGAGAGAGAGTAAATAAACTATACTTAGGGAGAAAAAAATCAAGTTTACATTATTTGTACATATCTTGTCCCAGTAAGGATTTCTCTTTTTATTATTTATGGAAATATGTATAGATTTTCAGAGTGCACTTCAATTAATTTTTAAAAGATTTTATTTATTTATTTGACAGAGATCACAAGTAGGCAGAGAGACAGGCAGAGAGAGAGAGGGGGAAGCAGGCTCCCCGCTGAATAGAGAGCCCGATGTGGGGCTCAATCTCAGGACCCTGAGATCATGACCTGAGCCGAAGGCAGAGGCTTTAACCCACTGAGCCACCCAGGTGCCCCCACTTCAATTAATTTTGACAAATGTGTATACCCATGCCACCCAAATGCCTATGAACATGTAGTATATTTATGTCACTCCACAGGTTTTATTCTTTTTTTTTTAAAGATTTTATTTATTTATTTGTCAGAGTGAGCACAGGCAGAGTGGCAGGCAGAGGCAGACGGAGAAGCAGGCTCCCACTGAGCAAGAAGCCCAATGTGGGACTCGATCCCAGGACGCTGGAATCATGACCGGAGCCGAAGGCAGCGGCTTAACCAACTGGAGCCACCCAGGCGTCCCAACCACAGGTTTTTATTTGTTTTATTTTGTTTTGTTTTTGCTTTATCTCTGGTTGAAAAAAATTTTTTTTTAATTTTTAATTTTTTATAAACATATATTTTTATCCCCAGGGGCACAGGTCTGTGAATCGCCAGGTTTACACACTTCACAGCACTCACCATAGCACATACCCTCCCCAATGTCCATAACCCCAACCCGCTTCTCCCAACCCCGCTCCCCCAGCAACCCTCAGTTTGTTTTGTGAGATTAAGAGTCACTTATGGTTTGTCTCCCTCCCAATCCCATCTTGTTTCATTTATTCTTCTCCTACCCCCTTAACCCCCCATGTTTATCACCAACCACAGTTTTAATTCTTGAACGCTCCCATGTCTATTACCTTTCATCCTGCCTTGGGCAGCCCCATTGATATCACCAGTTTGGTCCTTCTTATTACTGAGTGGCATCTCCTATTTTTTCATTCACCTTCGGGTGGCTACTTAGATTATTTCCATTTGGGGGGATTTTATGAATAAAACTGCTGTGAAAATTTCTGTAAAGTGTTTTTGTGAACACGCACTTTTGTTTCTGTTGGATGAATGATTAGGAGTAAGAGTGCTGGGTCAGATTAGGGATAGGAATTTAACCTTCTAAGAAATTTCTAGTTTTCCAAATTGATTCTTCCACTTTACATTCCCTCTACCAATGCATGAGAAATCCAGTTGCCCTATATCCTCATCAATACTGGGAACTGACAATCTGCTTAATTTTATAGCACTCTACAACATATCTTATTTGCATATCCCTGATGACTAGTTACAGTGAGCATTTTTTATGTGTCTATTGGCCATATATATATCATTCTTTATAAAATGTAACTTTTTGCCCATTTGAGGTGTTTTCTTTTTACTGAATTTTAGGAGTATTTGAATATTTTATTTCTTTATTTTAGACAGAGAGCAAGGGGGAGAGGCAAAAGGAGAGAGAGAAAAAAAACTTTTTTTTTAAAGATTTTATTCATTTATTTGATGGATAGAGAGCACAAATAAGCAGAGAGGCAGGCAAAGAGAGAAAGAGGGAAGCAGGCTCCCCACTGAGCTGGGAGCCCGGTGTGGGGCTCGATGTGGGGCTCTATCCCAGGACCCTGAGATCATGACTGGAGCCAAAGACAGAAGCTTAACCCACTGAGCCACTCAGGTGCCCTGAGAGAGAGAGAGAATCTTAAGCAGACTCCCCTCCCCCCACCCCTGAGCACAGAGCTTGATATGGGGCTCAATCTCATGACCTAAGCTGAAATCAAGAGTCAGATGCTCAACTGACAGAGACACCCAGGTATTCCGTGAATTTCAGCAGTATTTAAATGTTCTAGTTGTGGTTGTGTTTATTCTGCTTGAAATTTAGAAGACGTGTGGACATATTTTTCACTAAATCTGCAAACTATTTAGATACTATTTCTTCAAATATTTTCTATACCCTAATCTCTCCCTCCTCTTCTTCTGAAACTCCAAATACAAAAACTTCCAATTCATAAACAGAAGATTTTTTTCCATTTATTTAAATCTTCTTTAATTTCTTTCAACATCTTATAATTTTCAATCTATACGTCTTACATATTTTGGTTAATTTTTTCCTATATTATTATTTTTGATGCTACCATAAATGTAACTGTTTTTATAATGCCATATTCAGATTGTTCACTGCTATTGTATAGAAATATAACTGGTATTTTGTATATTGATTTTTATCCTTAAACTTTGTTGAACTTCGTATTTTTTTTAGGTTCTTTAGGCAAAAATCCTTTCCAATCGGAATGTCTTTTCTTTTTCTTGAGTAATTTCACAGTCTAGATATTCCATTGCAATGCTGAATACAAGACATATTGGATTGATTGATATTTGTACATTGATTAACCCTTGCATTACTGGATAAATTCCATGTGGTCATGATATACTATCTTTTTAATATGCTGCTAGATTCAGATTGCAAATAGCTTGGTGAAGAATTTTGCCTCTGTATCCATAAGGGATATGAGTCTATAGTTTTCCTTTTCTTGTGATATCTTTGTTTAGCTTTGGCATTTATAAAACAGCAACTTAAGTACTTTAAAAGATCTTTGTTGGAATTTTTTTTTGTCTTGTTTTTCCGACTGCTGATTCAATATCTGTACTTACTATAGGTTTATCCAGATTTTCTATTTCTAATTAAGTTTTAGTAGTTTGTGAGTTTCTAGGAATTTGCCCATCTCATTTAGATAACTGAACTTGTTAACATATAATTTTTCATAGTATTCCATTATAATCCTTTATTTCTATAAGGTTAGTAGTAATGATTCCTCTTTCATTTCTGATTCTAGCAAAATGAGTCATCTCTCCTTTTTGGTTGTTGGTCAGTCTAGATAAAGATTTGTCAATTTTGTTGATATTTTCAAAAAACCAACCATGACTTGGTCAATTCTCTATGATTTTTCTACTTTTTATTTCATTTATCTCTACAATAAACTTCATTATTTGCTTCTTTCTGATTACTTTGGATTTAGTTTGCCCTCTTTTTCTAGTTTCTTAAGGTGGAAGATTGGGTTGATTTAATTATTTTATGTAAGCATTTAGATGTAAATTTCCCTCTGTACCTTGCTTTTGTTGCATGCCATAAGTTTTACTTTGCTGTGATTTTGCTTTTGTTAATTACATCATATTATTTCTCTTGTGGTTTCTTCTTTGACCCACTGGTTATTTAAGATTGTATTTTTTGGTCTCTGCATACTTGTGAATTTTTCAGATTTATCTTTGTGATTGGATTTTTTTAAAGATTTTATTTATTTATTTGAGAGAGAGAAAGCATAAGCAGGAGGAGGGTCAGAAGGAGAAGCAGGCTTCCCCCTGAGCAGGGAGCCTGATATTGGGCTCCATTCCAGGACCCTCAGATCATGACCTGAGCTGAAGGCAGACACTTAACCAAATTAGCCACTTAGGTGCCCCTCTGTGATTTACTTCTAACTTCACTTAGAATTGCCGTTGGAAAATGTATTTTGTATTATTTCAGTATTTTAAAATTTTTAGACTTGTTTTGTGATTTAACAAACAGTGTTTCCTAGAGAATGTTCCATGTATACTTGAGAAAAATGTGCGTTCCCCTGTTACTGAGAGATGTGTACATAGATGTCTGTTTGGGCGAGTTGTTTCATAGTCTTTTTCAACCCCACTATTTCTTTGCTTATCTAATGTCTAGTTCTGTCCATTATTGAAAGTGGAGTATTAAAGTCTCCAGTTATTATTGTTGGCTTGTCTTTTCAGTTCTGTTTTCAATTCATGTATTTTCCCATTTTGCTAGATGCATGAATTTATAGTTTTTTAAAAAGATTTTATTTATTTTGAGAGAGAGCGCGTGTGAGTGAGGGGAGGGCAAAGGGAGAGGGAGAAGCCGACTGCCCATTGAACAGGGAGACCAATGAGAGGTACAAACCCAGGACCCTGAGACCAGGGCATGAGCTGAAGGCAGAAACTCAACCAACTAAGCCACCCAGGAGCCCCATATTTATAATTATTATGGCTTTTTGTTGTATTGAATCTTTTGTCAATATCGTTGTTTGTCACTTATAATCATTTTTATTTAAAGCCTTTCTATGACAGTAATACAGCACTCCAGCTCTCTTGGTTACTCTTTGCACAGAATGTATTTTTTCATCATTTTTCTTTTACTCTATTTGAATATAAATTGAGGCTCTTGTAGACAGCATATAGTTGGATCACTTTTTAATCTATTCTTGCAATTTCTGCTTGTTAATTGAAAATCTTGACCCATAAGTTAGAACCTCTTCTGCCATTTTACTGTTTATTTTCCATATACATTATAACTTTTTTTTAAGATTTTTATTTGTTCATTCGACAGAGAGAGATCACAAGTAGGCATAGAGAGGAGGGGGAAGCAGGCTCCCTGCTGAGCAGAGAGCCCCATGTGGGGCTTGATCCCAGGACCCTGAGATCATGACCTGAGCCGAAGGCAGAGGCTTAACCCACTGAGCCACCCAGGTGCCCCCATATATATTATATATTTTGTTCCTTAGTTTTCTCCATTACTGCCATTCTTTGCAGTATAAATATTTTATAGTATACCATTATTATTCTCTTTTTATTTCTTTTACTATATATTTCTGAGTTATTTTCTTGGTCATTGCCCTAGGGAGAAAATTAACATCTTAATTTATAATAATCTTGTTTGGATCAGTATAAATTTAATTTCAGTAGTACACAAAAACCTTGTTCCTGTAAGCTCTGCTTCCTCTTTATGTTGGTATTTTCATGAATTGTATTTCTATACAAAGACCAGCAATTATTTTATGCAGCTGTATTTTAAGTCACATGGGAAAAAACAGGTGTTACAAGAAAAAAATTACAATATTACCATCTTTTTAAATTTACCTATGTAGTTACCTTTACCAGTGTTCTATATTCCTTGTATTTACTGTGATTTACCGTCTAGTATTCTTTCTTTTCAGCCTTAAGGACTAGTTGTAGCTTTTCTTAAACAGCAGGTTTCCTACTGACAAACTCTGTTTCTGTTTATCTAGGAATATCTTAATTTGCCCTTCATTTTTGAAGACAGTTTGCCAGATATAGAAATCTTAGTTGATAGCTTTTTTTTGATTCAGTATTTTGAGAATATCATCTCGTTGTCTTCTGTCTTCAATGGTTTCTGATAAGATATTAGCTGTTAATTTTAAGAAGGATCCCTTGTATGTGATGAGTCTCCTCTCTTGGCTGATTTCAAGATTCTCTGGCGTTAGCATCCCTGCCTCTGTCTGTCCTTCTCCCCACTCCTGCGTGCTCTCGCTTACTCTCTCCTCTTTCGCAAATAAAAAAATAAAATCTTTAAAGTAGCCCTTAATCAAGAGCTGTGGTTCTCAGTTGGGTGAATTTTTTTCCTGATGGGCTATTTGGCATTGTTCAAAAATACTTTTTTTTTAAAGATTTTATTTATTTATTTGACAGAGAGAGATCACAAGTAGGCAGAGAGGCAGGCAGAGAGAGAGGAGGAAGCAGGCTCCCTGCTGAGCAGAGAGCCCGATGCGGGACTCGATCCCAGAACCCTGAGATCATGACCTGAACCGAAGGCAGCGGCTTAACCCACTGAGCCACCCAGGTGCCCCTCAAAAATACTTTTGATTGTAATAACTGAAAGATAAATGTTATTTTCATACAATAAAGATATGTGGAGCTGCTAACTATTCTGCAATGCACAGGACAGCATCCACAATGAAGAGTTATCTTACCCAAAATGTCAACAATTGTATCATTCAAAAACCTTACCATAGAGGCAGAAAAGTCTTATTCCAATGGTATGGCCTTTCCGAGGTCTCAAAATGATGCTTGAAATATTCGGCAATGTCTCCCCATGCTGGCTAGTCAAAATCCCAATATCTTCTACCACTATGCCACCTCTGGAACCTCTATTCAGCTCATGACTCTCCCAGAATTGTTTTTTGCCTGGCCCAAAAGAATCTGTCCCTGAACATGTGCATCTGAAGTTGAGACAATAACTTATTTCTGGCATTCCTCTACTATATGACTACTTCCCCTCTGATATTTTGACCTAAAAATCCCACCCACCAACCTCAGAAGTTCCAAATTTGATTTGTTTCTTCCACCTACTAAGAATGCTGCTTTATTTTTGGACTCTACTTCCCTACACTATAGTTTGAGAAGTATCCCTAGTCAAAAATTCAATGGGAATAGGGATCTCACTCTCCTGCTTTGATGTCCATTGTCTTAAACAAGCTTTTTTCATTTATTTTGTCCAGTTTCATAGTTGTTTTTCCATTACGAGAGAAACTAGGCTAAGAAGAATCAACACACAAAAGAGGACATAGCTGAAAGAATTATAGAGAAATAGAGCCATGACTTCCAATGAAATGAAAGAATATAGAGAGATTTATATATTACTGGAACTAGCCAAAGAAGCATTTTAAACCTGTAAACTTATATCTTTCCAGCACTAAAATGCATATGTAATTTTTACATGAGTATTAATATTTATTTACCTTTGTTTGAATTATAATACCGAGTTATAAATTTTAAGCAAAAGATAATCATTTACAATAAATTCTTAATTATAGTTTTGTATCCCTAGGTAATGAACATTTTTTTTTGTTTGTTTGTTTGATGCCTAGTATCAATTTCTTATTTACCCTGGTAACATTACTCTTAATTTCTTTCAGAATATTACTCATTCCCCCAGCTCTGCCTTGAGTTTTAGGTGAAATTGACCCTACTCTTAGCTTTAAGAGTGGACTCTGTTAGGCTCAAATATAAAGTACTCTGGTGGTAAATATACCACCACTTGGACACAGTGACCCAGTCAGATATGGACATGACCTAAGTCACTCTTCGTAAACAAAACTTATTGGTAATGCTTGCATTTCAGCCTCTGAAATTTTTATTTAAATTAATGTATTTCTTTTTTTTTAATGTTATGTTAGATACCATATACATTTCCTTTTTTCCTAAAAACCAGTTTGATTTTATTTTCTTTCATTTTCAACCAAAATACTCCCAAATTATGTACTATTATCATAATTATCTATGTTTTAAAACCTCCCTCAGCAGGTTAAGGTTTGGGGGAAGAATTTTTAACTAATGGCAGAATCCCCAAGTCATGGAAGACTTAATTCAAACTCACAGAACTAACCTTGCAGCTCAGTCTACACGATTCTCTACATTATTGCTGACCCTTTACCAAGAAAAGTCCAGAAGGACTGGCCTGTGGAAAGGAGCGACATTTGACCAACACCAGTTCTTTCGTATTCTTATCAATCCCTATAGTGATAAATAATTTAATTATGGGACAAATTTGAATATTTACCTACTATGAGAGCAGACCTTAAAAATCACCTTGGTAATCTATATTACTTTTATTTACTCTAATTCTGTAGTTATAGAATACAGTCATTTAAAAACTATTTGAAAATACAGATGTATATAGAACAAAAAGTGAGAGTTGCCCTTTATCAATTCATTGTCTTTCAGAACCTTTCCTTATTCATTTTCAGAATTATGGATTTCCATAATGTATACACTTTTTATATAAGGCAGTGTCTGAAATGGCCCCCAATGATTCTTACCTTCTAGTAGTCACATGCTCCCCTCGCCCATGGACTGGATTGACTGAATTGCTCCTAATGCACAGAATATGGCAGAAATATTGGGATATCACTTCTGGTATTAGGTTATAAAAAGACTTCCTTCTTGAGTGCAGTCTCAGTCTCTCTTGGACAACTTGCTCCAGGGGAAGCCAGCTACCATGCTGTGAGGAAGCCCTGGGGAGAGAAACATGTCAGTGACCTTAGAAACAGATTTGCTAAGGCTTGCCAACAGCCCTGTGAGTGAACTTGGAACTGGCTCCTTCCAAGTCAAGCCTGAGATAGCTGCAATGGTGGCCGACACCTTGACTGCACCCTCATGAGACCTTGAGCCTAAGCCACCCGGCTACACTGCTCCTATATTCCAGACCCAGAAACTGTGAAATGATAAATGTTGCTTCAAGCTGCTATAGCTTGAAGTAATTTGTCATGTGGCAATAGAAATCGCATACATTTTCTTAACATGCATTTCTGATACACATGTCTTCATATTTGGATATTTGTTTTGATTAAAGTATGCTCTTCTCTTTGCAAGTCCCAAGTACTACTCCCACTCCTCCAAATCAGGATGATGTTAAAAACGCTAAAATGTTAACATTGTTTTTATTTCTTTGTATTAAAACTTAAATTGTTCTTATTTATTATCAAAACTTTCATTGTATATGAACCTTTAAGGTATAAGTATTGTTTATGATGCTTTTAAACATGTTGGCTCCTAAAAATTACCTTTCAGTTTTCAACCCCACCACACTCTCCCTACCCCCCACCCCCAAGCAACCCTCAGTTTGTTTTGTGAGATTAAGAGTCTCTTGTGGTTTGTCTCCCTCCCAAACCCATCTTGTTTCATTTATTCTTTTCCTACCCCCCAAACCCCCCATGTTGCATCTCTACTTCCTCATATCAGGGAGATCATATGATAATTGTCTTTCTCTAACTGACTTATTTCGCTAAGCACAGTACCCTCTAGTTCCATCCACGTTGTCACAAATGGCAAAATTTCATTCCTTTTCATGGCTGCATAGAAATCCATTGTATATATATACCACCTCTTCTTTATCCATTCATCTGTTGATGGACATGTAGGTTCTTTCCATAGTTTGGCTATTGTGGACATTGCTGCTATAAACATTCGAGTACACGTGCCCCTTCGGATCACTACATTTGTATCTTTAGGGTAAATACCCAGTAGTGCAATTGCTGGGTCGTAGGGTAGCTCTACTTTCAACTTTTTGAGGAACCTCCAGGCTGTTTTCCAGAGTGGTTGCACCAGCTTGCTTTCTCACCAACAGTGTAGGAGGGTTCCCTAGAAGGGTAATTCTTGAAATGGGATTGTGTTCTGTGACTTCCGCCCCAGGTCAAGAATCATGAGTTTTATTCTGGCCAGAGTGGATGGGACTGTTATACTTTATGAGTTCAGATGGGTCTTCTATCGTATCACTAATACTGGCTTTAGAATATTACAATGCGAAGTGGTGGTTTTATTTAAGGATACTATAATTTTTTAACCTTTCACATGTTTTGGGGAAGCATTATAGTCCTAACTCCTTCCTTCAGTATGGATTACTGGACATTCAGGAAAAACTGAATTCAGTGGCTATGAGCAAAGCCTCATACAGATTGAATATTGCAAGGTTAATGATAAAGATTCTTTTTTCCTTTCTCCTCTACATTTCAATATTCCATGTACCAACTTCTGACCATTTGGAATTTTCCCAATCCCTGGCTTTCTTTTTGGGTTATTTTTTCCATTCTATGCATTAATATAACATTGACAAAACATAATTTGCTTATGAGCATTTTCACCCTGTTTTCTTTTGCTTCTGTATAATAGCTCTGTAACTTTACACTTATCTGGGAGCCAGACTTTTGGAAGCCTAACCCTTCCAGAATATAGCTGTACATTCAGAATTAAGGACATATCCCCTGGGCTGTCAAAAGAGCTTTCTCAAAACTCAAGCCCTTTACTTCTCAGGATGCCAAATGGTTTACCTTATTAACCACATAATATGCAAAGCTCAAAAAGGCTTGCTGTAGAGTTTATCTGTTTGGAGGAAACTGAACACAGGAAATTCAAATGGCAGCAGGAGATGGTTCTACTAAGCTATCTCATGTCGTTTGTTAAAGAAGTGATATTTGATAATAAGGGAAGGGATTAAACAACTATGAAAACAGAAGAATTATACAAACTTGGCAGTGTAGAACCAGTAATGAAAGTAAATTAATGTAAGTAACCAAAAGAAGATCAAATTCAATTCAGTGGAAACCACTTAGGAAGTCAAGGAAGTATATAATACATCTCAGAAAGATTTTCATCAAAATATTTGTTAGTGTTTATTTGCTCTTTAGTTTTAATGCTTTAAAGAGAAGTTGAAGCTTTGTTAAGCACCCCTCAGGACTCAGCAGCATTAGAATGATGAGGTGTTCTTGTACCAGAGATGAGAAAAACAGACACAATTTTTTTTCCCCCAGTGGTATTTTTTAATTATTTTTGTCTTGTTCTTCAAATGAAATGCTGAATAACTACCTCTGTCTCTCACCCACACAAATTCCAATATATCTAGTTTTCCCCTTGTTTGTATCTGAGAATCTGTTTATTTGCAGTAACATCTTGCATGAAACATGCACTACCAAAATAAAAGCAAAATTACTGAGTTCCTTTACGCAACTAATTAGATGATAGGACTAATGACAGTTAAATTTGAAATGAGTCCCTTTTCTGCACATAGATTCAATCTATTTTACTATTATTTTTGAATAGTTAAAGCTTATTTTCTTATAAAATAATGATTAAAAATATTGAATATTAACTAAAAGAATTAGTTAATACGATTTTACCATGTTAAATAATACAATTTTAATTTTATTAAAATAAAATATCACAGTTACCCAAACTCATAGCCATAGTTTATTTGAGAGAGAGGGCATGAGCTGGGGAGGTATAGAGGGGAAGAAAGAAGACCCCCTGTTGAGCAGGGAGCCTGGGGTGGGAGGGCTGGATTCCAGGACCCTGAGATCATCACCTGAGCTGAAGGCAGATGCTTAACCCACTGAGCCACCTAGGTGTCCCCAAATAATAAATTTTGATATCTGAATATATCCTTTGTCTCTTTCCATCTGTGCATACATTTGCTGTGGTTCTAATAATGCTCTATTCACAGTCTTTTCTGCTTTTCCTCTAGTATCATAACCTAGTAAACATTGCTTCCATATTTTCTAATGATAAAATACACATAACAAAATTTGCTATCCTAACCATTTTAAAGATTTTTTTAGACAATGTATAAGATTTTTTAAGCCACCAAACTATGGGGAGCCGCCAGGATCCTTAGAGAGGAAAAAATCTCCCTGGACCCATGAGACCACACATGCATTCCGAGGCCATCCTAGACACACAATCCCAATAGAAAAGTCTGTGTTACCGCCTTCCAGTCACCATAATTACATTTCCTGATGAGCTGCCCTTCAGGTTTATGCACTGGGCCTGCGATCACCTCACCAATATCCATAACCTGATTTGGGTTTGCAGACTTCTCTCCCAAAACCATGGCTCACATGTCCTCCAGAATGGGGTCTCTGGAGCCACAGCACAGGACTGTGCCTGCCATCCCCAAGGAAACTGTTCCCGTCACAGTTGCCCAAACTCTCTAGATTAGGATAAAACTGAAGGGCCCCTGAGCTCACCCCAATATGGGAGGCAGCTCTGGATGCAAAAGCCCAGTCTGAAGCACCCTGATCACCTCCATCCAGGCAGACACACAAATCAATCATCCTGAGTCAGAAGATTGAAACTGACATGACCCTAGGCCCTCATTGGAACCCTAGATTAGGTTTTCAGGCATCTGTCCTCTGAGGCTTTTTCTGGAAAACCAACTTATAGTACAACATGTGTTCCCTGAGCCAAACAACAGAACATCTCCTGTCCCCAGAAGGAAACCATGCTCTTGGACCTGTGTCAAACACTCAGGATGATAGAATCCTGCATGGCCCCTTACCGACCAGCACATTCTAAGATCTCCCTCGTAACAAATTAGCATCGACTCCAATCTGCAAGAGATTCCATGTCAACTCAAGGCCTTGATACTTCACGCCATAGCCACCAGAACGAACATGCCATGTTCCTCAGCTGCAATGGTCATTGGAGGTGTGCTTTCCACACATCCTTGCGAAGTGCTCTGCTACCCAAACTTTCCACATGGAGGACACTGGAGAAAACAAACCAGACTCCAGCTGTCCAATAGAATGAAACCATACTGTTTGGAGCATCCCCCAATCCCCAGCGTGCGAAATCCTCTATGGCCTCTTGATGCCACCCCTCCATTTGCTGGTCATCATAGACACAAACTCCAGTGCGAGCAAAACACTGACATAGTCCTTATTCAGGTGATTAATATCTCGAATAAGCCACTGCACACTAGAACTGCCTTCTGAGTGGCACTGAATTTAACTGTAGCTTAGTTTTACAATTCTGTCAATTCCCCCATGGACCAAAATCCCTTGTAACAAATTACGAGGGAATTCTCAAGCCACATTGCAGCATTCTGTCTTCCCCATAGAAAGAAGAAGTGCCTGGTGAGTCTTCCCAGAAACACCAAATGTGGATCAATCTGCTTGGCCATCGAGGGATTTATAGGTTGCCTCGATTTACAGGTTACGCTGGCCACTAGTGGTGTGTCTGACAGAGCCTGAGCCCCGAACTCGTGTCAGCCACCCGGAAAGAGGGCACCGTATCCAGCATGTGAGACTGGCTATGGCTCAAGTTCATCAACTCTACCCATCCTTGGTATTCAGGCACCTGTCCCCTGGCCTTTGCTGGAATCGCTGCCAATGGGAGAACCTGAAGCACAATAGAGAACTCATCCTTCCCAATTGCAGGAAACTTGGCTGTTGGGATGGGTGTCCAACCCTAAAATTGAGAGCCAACAACATTGAAAATGAGACCACGCCCATTTCTAAGGGTCGCCCTGGGAACAAACAGGCATTGTGACCCTCAGCCAGAGTATGCTTTCAAAGAAGCCCTCTCAGTTGCACCACCAGTTTCCCGCATTGCAGGCCTGGGACGCCCCTTGGCCCGAATCCTAACCCTACATGGGATCTTCCAGGCATCCAGACCCAGAGCCCGTCTCTGTAATCCCTGTTTTGGGGCATGACTAAGATGGAAAACAGCACTCTTCCCTTCCCAGAAAAAGCCACCAACCTATGGCGAACCACCAGGAACCTTAGAGAGGAAAAGTCTGCATGGACCCATGACACCACACCTGAATTTGGAGTCCATCCTGGACACACAATCCAGATAGAAAAGCCTGTCCTACCACCTTCTATTCATGTTAATTACAGTTCCTGACATCCTGCCCTCTTGGTCTATGCACTGGGCCTGCGATCACAACACCACTAACCCACACCTGTATTTGAATTAGCACCTCCCCTACCAAAAACATGTCCCACATGCCTTCCAGCATGGGGTCTCTGCAGCCATACCACAGGACTGTGGCTGCCATCCTCAAGGCAACTGTGCCCGGCACAGTTTTCCAAACCTTCCCGAGTAAGAGAAACCTTAATGACCCTAAGCCCATCCCAATATTGGCCGCCGACCTGGATGCTATGTACAGTCTGAAACACCCTGATCACCTACATCCAGGCAAAGGCCAAGTCAATGGCCCTGAGTCAGATGATAGGACCTCAATGGAATGCAACATTAGGTTTTAAGGAATCTGTCTTCTGGGGCCTGTTCTGGAATACCAACGTAGGATGCAACATGTGGTCTCTGAACACAATAAAACAAATCCTGTCCCCAGAAGGATACAGATCTTAGACCTGTGCCAAACCCTCAGGGTATGGTGCATGGCACCATAGCCACCAGCACATTCTAAGATCTCCGTGGTAACAAACCAGCATTGTGGCCCATCTGTAATAGATTCCCTGTCAACTTAAGGCCTTGGTACTTCGCCCATAACGACCAGAATGAACCTGCCATATTCCTCAGCTGCAATGGTCAATGGAGGTGTGCTTTCCAGACATACATTTGGGAGAGCTTTGCTACCCAAACTTTCCACATGGGAGACACTGTAGCAAACAAACCAGACTCCCCGTGTCCGGTAGAAGAAAACCTTGCTGTTTGGAGCATCTCAAGCCTCAGCATGGGAAATCCTCCAAGGCTTCTTGATGCAACCGCTCCATTTGTCGGTCATTACAGACAGAAATTCCAGTGTGAGCAAACGTCTGAAATCTACCCTTACTCAGGTGCTGGATATCTTGAATCTGACACTGCACATTGGATCTGCCTTTTGCTTGGCACTGAATTGAACCATAGCTTGTGTTTACAATTCCATCCTCACCCTACTGGCTCCCAAGGCCTCTTGATAGGGAATTCTGGAGCCACAACGCAGCATTCTGCCTACCCCATAGAAAGGATAAGGGCCTGGTGAGTCTGCCCAGCAACCCCACATGAGGATCAATCTGCTCGGCCCTCAAGGAAACCCTGATGTATAGGCTGCCCTGGCTACTATTGCTGTGTCTGACAGAGCCTGAGACCAGACTTAGTTTCAATCCCCCAGAAAGTGGGCGCCATATCCAGCATTTGAGACTGGCCATGGCCCAAATATCTCATCTCTACCCATCCTAGGTATTCAGGCACCTGTCCTCAGACAATTGCTAGAATTCCTGACAATGGGGGAACCTGAAAGACAATAGAGAACTCCTCCTTCCCCATGTCAGGAAACCTGGCTGTTGGTATGGGTGTCCAGCCCTCAAAGATGGAGCCAGCTGTATGGCCAATGAGACCACGCCCACTCCTTAGATCCACCCTGTGCACAAACAGGCATTGTGACCCTCAGTATGAGCATGCTTTCAAACCAGCCCGCACAGTGGCACCACCAGGATCCCGCATGTAGGCCAACTACGCCCCTAGGTCCAAATCCTAACCTTTGGTGGGATTTTCTAGGCGCCAAGACCCAGAGCCCATCTCTGGAATCCCTGTATTGGGGCACCCCTAAGATGTAAAACAGCACTCTTTCTTTCCCTGAAAAAGGCACCAAACTGTGGAGAGCCGCCAGGATCCTTAGAGAGGAAAATCCTCCCATGGACCCATCAGACCACACCTGCAGTCCGAGGCCATCTTGGACACACAATCCAGAGAGAAATGCTTGTGCTCTTGCCTTCTATTCAACCTATTTACAGTTCCTGATATGCTGCCCTCTAGGTCTATGCATTGGTACTATTCGCCTCCCAACTAGCCCTAACCTGAATTTCAGTATTCAGAATTCTCACCCAAAACCATGGCTCTCATGCCACCAAGGATGGGGCCTTAGGAACCACAACAAAGGAATTTGTCTGTCATCCCCAAGGAAACTGTGCCCGTCACAGTTGCCCAAACCTTCAAGATTAGGAGAAACCTGCAAATACCCTGAGCCCACCTCAATATTGGTGGTCACTCTAATGCAAATTCATAGTCTGAAACACTCTGATCACCTACATCCAATCAGACAGCCATGTCAAAGGTCCTGAGTCAGAAGATTGGACCTGTCATGCCCGTACGACCTCATTGGACCCTAGATTAAGTTTTCAGGCATCTGTTGTCAGGGGCCTGTTCTGGAATACCAACATATGACATGTGGTCCCTATGCCTCTCAACAGAACATCTCCTTTCCTGAGAAAGAAACCGTGCTCTTTGGCGTGTGCCAAATTCTCAGGGTTTGAGAATCCTGCATGGCACCTTAGCCACCAGCACATTGTAAGATCTGCCTCATAACAAACCAGCATTGTGGCCCATCTGCAAGAGATTCCATGTCAACTCAAGGCCTTGGTCCTTCGCCACAGAGGCACCAGAACGAACCTGCCTTGTTCCTTAACTGCAATGCTCAAGCTTTGCTGTCCAGGCATCCATACGGGAGAGCTCTACTACACAAACTTTACACATGGAGGACTCTGGAGCAAAGAATCCAGACTCCATCATTCCAGTAGAAGGAAACATTGCTATTTGGAGCATCTCACAAGGCTCAATGTGTGAAATCCCAAATGGCCTCTTGATGCCACCCCTCCATTTGTCGGTCATAAAGATACAAACTCTAGTGTGAGCAAACATCTGACATCTGCCTTACTCAGGTGCTGGATATCTCGAAAAAGATGCTACACATTTGAACTGCCTTCTGCTTGGCACTAAATTGTACAGTAGCTTGTGTTTACAATTCCATCCTCATCATACTGGTCCCCAAGGCCTCTTGATATTGAATTCTGGAACCAAAACGCAGCATTCTACCCTCCCCATAGAAAGAAGAAGTGTCTGCTGAGTCTGCCCTGAATCCCCACAAGAGGATCAATCGGCTTGGCTCTCGAGGGAACCCGATTTGTAGGCTGCACTGGCCACTAGTGCTGTTTCTGACAGAGGCTGAGCCCAAACCTACTGTCAGCCACCCAGAGAGCAGGGCCCCATATCTAGCATGTGGGACTGGTCATGACCCAAGTCCGTCATCTCTACCCATCCTTGGTACTCTGGATTCTTTCCCCAGACTTTGCTGGAATCCTTCCAATGGGGGAACCTGAAGCACAATAGAGAACTGCTCCTTACTCAAGGCAGGAAACCGGGCTGTTGGGATGGGTGTCCAACCCTAAAAGTGTGAGCCAGGTGCATGGCCAATGAGCCAACTCCCTCTCCTAGGGGCCACCCTGGGCACAAACAGGCATTGTGACCCTCAGGCTGAGCATGCTTTCAAACAAACCATCTCAGTGGCACCACCAGGATCCCACATTGCAGGCCTGGTATGCCCCTAGGCCCAAATCCTAACCTTCGGTGGGATTTTCCAGGCACCCAGACTCAAGCTCGTCTCAGAAATTCCTGTTTTGGTCACCCTTAAGATGGAAAACAGCACTCTTCAGTTCCCCGAAAAAGTCACCAAACTATGGGGAGCCGCCAGGATCCTTAGAGAGGAAAAGTCTCCCATGGACCCTTGAGACCACAACTACATTCTGAGCCCATCCTGGACACACAATCCAGATAGAAAAGCCTGTGATACCAACTTCCAATCACCCTAATTACAGTTCCTGAAGAGCTGCCCTCAACATCTACGGATTGGGTCTATGACCACCTTGCAACTAACACTAACCCGAATTTTTGTTTGCAGACCTCTCTCCCAAAAACATAACTCACATGCCCTCCAGGATGGGGTCTCTGGAGTCACACCACAGGAATGCGCCTGATATCCCCAAGGAAATTTGACCCATCACATTTCCTCAAACCCTCCTGATTAGGACAAACCTCCAAGGCCCCTGATCCCACCCCAATATTGGAAGCCATTGTGGAAGCAAATGCACGGTCTGAAACACCCCGATTACCTTCATCCAGGCAGACACCAAAGTAAATGATCCTGAGTCAGATAATTGAACCCGACATGCCCCTAGGACATAATTGGAACCCAAAAATAGGTTTTCAGGCATCCGATGGCTGTTCTCTAAAACCAACTTATAATACAACATCTGTTCCCTAAATCACTCAACAGAACATCTCCTGTCCCTAGAAGGAAATTCTCTCCATTCCAATGTCTCCATGGACACAAGCCTACATTAGACCTCATCCGCAGGAGAGTCCATTTTAACTCAGCCCTCTCTGTTTCTCCCCCTGAGCCAGCAGATCGAACCTGTTGTGTCATTAGGAGACAATTGGAAGGCGAGGCTAGAAGCCCAGGCATCCATTCTCAAAACCATGCTCTGGAGTCATTCCATATGGGACGTCCTGGAGCATTCCAACATGTCTCAATTTTCCCGCAGAAAGAATCCTTGCGGTTTGGGGCATCACAACTCCCATTGTGGGAAAACCTCCATGGCCACGTAATGACCCCCCTTCCTTCATGAAGTGGCCATCATGGCCAGAAACTCCAACCTGAGCCAACGTCTGATCCTCACCCTGACTTCAGATGCACGAGATCTTGATTCAGCTCTGCAATGTGTGCCTGTCATGCCGTCGCTCCGGAACCTACGCCTAGCTTGTGTTCTCAGATTGTTATCCTCACTCTCTGGGCCTCAGGCCCTCCAGTTTCGGAATTCCGGAGCCACAATGCAGCACTCTGCCTGCAATCAAGAAGAAAAGAATTTTCCCTCTGAGACAACCCAGAAACCACAAATGAGGATCAACTTGCACGCCACTCAAATGTACCTGAATTATACAGTCTACCCTGGGCACTAAAGCCCTGTCTGGCACAGCCTTAGCCTGGACCTCCCGACCCACATCCAGACAGCTGGCCACACACTGAGCACATTTGGACCCACCATGCCCTAGGTCCTCATCTCTTCCCAATCTCTGTTTTCTGGCTTCAGAACCTAGATCTTATCTCCAATCACTGCCCAGGGGTGAACGTGAGGCAGAACTCAGAACTAATGCTTCCCCATGGCAAGACACCTTGTAGTTGGCATGTTGTCCAATGTTCAATGTAGAAGAAACCAGTGTGGCCCATGTAGTCCCGTCCATGCTTGAGGGCTGCGTTGGGAACAAACAGGCACTGTGACCCTCAGCTTGAGCCCGTTCCTCAAGTAAGGCCTCTCAGTGGCTGGACCAAGAGCCGGCATATGGGGCTTGTGATGCCCCTAGGAACCTGATCTTAACCAGAGTTCGTGTTGTCCATTCGCCCCTCCCCAGGGCTCTGCTCTGGAATCCCTCTTTTGGTGGGACACCTGAGGTAACAAAACTGAAAAGACACCTACCATCCCACAGATTGACCCAAAACAATTGGGATCGGGCCAAATCCACAGAGAGGAAGACTCGTCCATGGCCCATGAGGCTTCCCCAACATTGCAAGGCCATAGTTTGCACAAAATCCAGAGACAAAAGCCTGAAAAAGCGCCTCACACTCACTCTTTCTTCATATCCCAAAGAGTTCTCCTCACAGTCTGTAGATCAGGCCTGCCATACTTATGTCCCCAAACATAAGCCGAGTTTGTGTTTTCAGGCTTCTGTCCCAACAGTCCTGGCCCACATACCCTCCAGGCTGGGGCCCATGGAGCCACATATCAGGACTGTGCCTGCCCACTCCACAGGAATTCTGCCCATTCCATTGTCCACAATCATACAAATTAGGAGAAACCTCCAATTCCCCGAGGCCATCCCAATAGTATAGGCCAACTGGGACAGACAGGGGCGGACTGACACCACCTGAGCATCTACCTCCACTCATACTGTAGATGGATGTCCCCAGAGAAGAAGATTGAACTGGAAAGACCCCTTAGGCCCTAATAGTATCCAATGCTTTGGTTTCCAGGTATCTCTCCTCAGAAGCCTGGTTTCCAATATCAGCATATGGGGGTTTCCTGAGGCACCAATCAGAACAAATCTCATCTTCACATGAGAAATTTGTCCTTTGGATATGTCTCAAAACATCCAGTTAGGAGAAGCCTTCAGGGCCCGTGTGCCACCACCCCATCCCAAGTTTTCCATGGACACAAACCCACATTGGGACCCATCCCCAGGAGAGTTTATTTCAACTCAGCCCCCTCGGTTGCTCCACCAGAGCCAGCATATCAAGCCTGTCCTGTCTCTAGGAGACAATTAGAATGCAAGGTGGGCTTCCCAGGCATCCATCCTGAGATCCCTGTTCTGGCGTCGTTCATATGGAATGTCCTGGAGTGATGCAACAGTTCTCAATTTTCGATCAGAAGGAATCCATGCAGTTTGGAGCATCTCACAATTCCCATCATGGGTAAACCTCCATGGCCTTGAGATACTGCCCCCTTCATGAAGGGGCCATAATGGACAGAAACTCCAACCTGAGCCTAGGTCTGAACCTCGCCCTGACTTCAGATGCATGAAATCCCGATTTAGACCTTCAGAGGGTACCTTCAATGCCCTCGCCCTGAAACCTATGCCAAACATGTGTTCTCTGACTTCCGTCCTCACACTCCTCGCCCACTAGGCTTCCAGTTTGGGAATTCAGGAGCCACAATGCAGCACTCTGCCTGACCTCCAGAAGAAAAACTTTGCCCTTGGGGCTACCCAGAAACGCCAAATAAGGATCACTGTTAATGGCACTCGACTGTACCCTAATTATAAAATCTATCCTGGGCACTAATGCCCTGTCTGACAAAACCTGAGCCTGAACCTCCCGACCAACACCCAGATAGCTGGCTCCACATCGAGCACATCAGACCTGACATGGCCTTAGGTAGTCATCTCTTCCCAACCTCGGTTTTCTGACTTCACAATCTAGACCTTAACTCCAATCACTGCCCAGGGGTGAATGAGGTGCAGAAATCAGAACTACTACTTCCCCATGGCAAGAATACATGTGGTTGGCATGTTGATCAACATTCAGTGTAGGAGAATTCTATGTGCGCCATGAGTCCCCGACCATGCTTTAGCGCCACAAGGGCACAAACACGCATTGTGACCCTCAGTGTGAGTTGTGTCCTCAAGGAAGGCCTCTCACTGGCTGGACCATTAGAAGGCATATTGGGCTTGCCATGCCCCTAGGCCCCAATTTTTAACCAGATTTCTAGTTGTCCAGTCGCCCCTCCAAGGGCTCTGCTCCTGAATCCCTCTTTTGGTGGGACACCTGAGGTGAAAAAACTGAAAGGACTCCTCCCATCCCACAGATTAAACCAAAAGAATTTGTATTGTGCCAGATCCACAGAGTAGGAGACTCGTCCATGGCCCATGAAGCCTCACTGACATTCTACGGCCATTGTTGACACAAAATCCAGAAACAAATCCTGAGCAAGCACCTCACAGTCGCCCTTTCTTCATATCCCAAAGAGTTCTCCTCACGGTCCGTAGATCGGGCCTGCCATACCCACATCCCAAACCTAAGCTGAGTTTGTGTTTTCAGACATCTGTCGCCACAGTCCTGGCCCACACACCCTCCAGGCTGGGGCCCCTGGAGCCACATATCAGGTCTGTGCCTGCCCACTCCACGGGAACTCTGCCCCTTCCATTGTCCATAATCGTACAAATTAGGAGAAACCTCCAAAGCCTCGGGTCCATCCCAATAGTGTAGGCCGCCTGGACAAACAGGGGCAGTCTGACACCAGTTGAGCATCTACCTCCACTCATACCATAGATGGATGTCCCCAGAGAAGAAGATTGAACCGGACAGCCCCTTTGGCATTAATCAGATCCATTGCTTTGGTTTCCAGGTATCTCTCCACAGAGGACTCCATATCAGCATATGGGGGTTTCCCGAGGCACCAATTAGAACAAATCTCGTCTCCACATGGGAAACTGGTCCTTTGGAGATTTCTCAAATCCTCCGGGTAGGAGAATCCTTCAGGGCCTGTGTGCCAGCGCCCCAATCCAAGGTCTCCATGGACACACACCCATATTAGGACCCATCTGCAGGAGAGTCCATTTCAACTCAGCCCCCTCCGTTGCTCCTTCAGATCCAGCAGATCTAACCTGTCCTGTCGCTAGGAGACAATTAGAATGAGAGGCGGGCTGCCCAGCCATCCATCCTTAGAACCCTGGTCAGAAGAGTTCCATATGGGAAGTCCTGGAGCCAACCAACAGGTCTCAATTGTTCGCAGAAAAATCTTTGCAGTTTGGAGCATCTCACAACTCCCATTGTGGGAAAACCTCCATGGCCTCATGATCCCTCCGCACTTCATGAAAGGGCCATCAGGGACAGACACTCCAACCTGAGTGATTGTCTGATCCTCACCCTGACTTCAGATGCACGAGCTCTCGATTCAGATCTCTAGAGTGTGCCTGTCATGCCCTCGCCCAGAAACCTAAGCCTAGCTTGTGTTCTGAGACTTCTGTCCTCACAGTCCTGGCTCACAAGCCCTCAAGTTTGGCAATTACAGAACTACAATGCAGCACTCTGCCTGTCCTCTGATGAGGACTCCAAATGAGAATCAACCTGCATGGCGTTCAACTGTACCCCAATTATACAATCTACCCTGGGCACTAATGCCCTGTCTGACAAAGCCTGAGCCTGAACCTCCCGAGCAACACCCAGAGCTATCTCCACACTGAGCTCATCGAACCCAACATGGCCTTAGGACTTGATCCCTTCCCAAACTCGGTTTTCATACTTCACAACCTAGACATTAACTCCAATATCTGCCCAGGGGTTAATGAAATGCAGAAATCAGAACTACTACTTTCCCATGGCTAGAATACATGTGCTTGGCATGTTGTCCCACGTTCATTATAGGAGGAATTAGCGTGCACCATGATTCCCCGCCTATGCTTGAGCGCCACAAGGGCATAAACAGGCATTGTGATGCTCAGTGTGAGTTCTGTCCTCAAGGAAGGCCTCTCAATGGCTGGACAATTAGAAGGCATATTGAGCTTGCCATGCACCTAGGCCCCAATTTTTAACCAGGTTGTTCAGTCCCCCATCCCCAGGGCTCTGCTCTGGAATCCCTTTTTTGGTGGAACACCTGAGGTAACAAAACTGAAAATAATGTTCCATCCCACAGATTGACCCAAAACAATTGGGATTGTGCCAAATCCGTAGAGAGGGAGACTCGTCCATGGCCCATGAGGCTTAGCTGACATTCCATGGCCACCCGTGACACAAAATCCAGAGAAAAAAGCCTGAGCAAGCGCCTCACACTCGCCCTTTCTTCATATCCCAAAGACTTCTCCTCACGGTATATAGATTGGATCTGCCATACCTACGTCCCCAAACCTAAGCTGAGTTTTTGTTTTCAGACATCTGTCCCCACAGTCCTGGCCCACACACCCTCCAGGCTGGGGCCCCTGGAGCCACATATCAGGTCTGTGCCTGTGGACTCCATGGGAATTCATCCCCTTCCATTCTCCATAATCGTACAAATTAGGAGAAACCTCCAAAGTCCCCGAGACCATTCCAATAGTGTAGGCCGCCCAGACAAACAGGGGCGGTCTGACACCAAATGAGCAACTACCTCCACTCATACCATAGACAGATGTCACCAGAGAAGAAGATTGAACCTGACAGGCCCCTAGGCCCTAATCGGATCCATTGCTGTGGTTTCTAGGTATCTCTCCTCAGAGGCCTGCTATCCAATACCAGCATATGGGAGTTTCCTGAGGCACCAATTAGAACAAATCTTGCCTCCCCATTGGAAACTTGCTCTTTAGAGCTGCCTCAAAATCTCTGGTTAGGAGAATCCTTCAGGGCCCTGGTGCCATTGCCCCATTCCAAGGTCTCCATGGACACAAACCCACATTAGGACCCATCCTCAGGACACTCCATTTCAACTCAGCCCCCTTGGTTGCTCCCACAGAGCCAGCAGATCTCCTGTCTTGTCGCTAGGAGACAATTGGATTCGGAAGCGGGCTGCCCGGGCATCCATCGTTAGAACTCTGCTCTGGAGTCGTTCCATATGGGATGTCCTGGAGCCATCCAACAGGTCTCAAATGTCCTGAAGAAGGAATCATTGCGTTTTGGAGCATCTCACAACTCCCAGCATTGGAAAACCTCCATGGCTTTGTGATGCCCCCCCACTTCCTTATGAAGGGGAACTCATGGACAGGATCTCCAACCTGAGACAACGTCTGATACTTGCCCTGAGTTCAGAGGCACAAGATCTCGATTCTGCTCTGCAGAGTGTGCCTGCCTTTCCTTCGCCATGAAACCTAAGTTTGTTTGTGTTCTCAGACTTCCGTCCTCACACACCTGACCCCCAAGCCCTCAAGTTTGGCAATTCTGGACACACAATGCAGCACTCTACCTGCCCTCCAGAAGAAAAATGTTGCTCTACGGAGCTTCCCAGACACCCCAGATGAGGAGAGACCTACACGGCACTCTACTGTACCCAAATTATATAATCTAACCTGGGCATTAATACACTTTCTGACAGAGCCTGAGCCCGGACCTCCTGACCAACACCCAGACAGCTGACTGCACACTGAGCACATCGGACCCACCATGGCCTTAGCTTGTCATCTCTTCCCAACCTACCTTTTCAGGCTTCAGAACTTAGACCTTAACTCCAAACCTTGCCAAGGGGTGAACGTGATGCAGAAATCAGAACTCCTCCTTCCCCATGGCAAGAAACCTTGTGGTTGGGATGTTGTCCAACGTTCTGTGTAGGAGAAACCAGAGTTCACCATGAGGGCCCACCCATGCTTGAGTGCGGCAAGGGCATAAACACTCATTGTGACCCTAACCATGAGTCCTGTCCTCTAGTAAATCCTCTCAGGGTCTGGACCATTAGACGTCATAATGGGCTTGCCATGCCCCTAGGCCCCAATTTTTAACCATATTTCTGATTGTCCAGTCGCCCCTCCCCAGGGCTCTGCTCTGGAATCCCTCTTTTGGTGGGACACCTAAAGTAAAAAAAAAAAAAAACAAAAACAAAATGGACTCCTCCCATCCCACAGAATGACCCCAAACTCTTTGGATCGGGCCAGATCCCCAGTGTCAGGAATTCCAGCAAAGGTCTCGGACAGATGCCTGAATACCAAGGATAGGAAGAGATGAAGGATTTGGGCCATAGTCGGTCTCACATGCTGGATATTGGACCCGATCTCTTGGTGGCTGACACTAGGTTTTGGCTCAGGCTCTGTCAGACACAGCACTACTGCCCAGGGTGGCCTATAAATCGGGATTCCCTCGAGCGATGAGCAGATTGATCTTCATGTGGAGTTTCTGGGCAGACTCTCTCTATGGGGAAGGCAGAATGTTGCGTTGTGACTCCAAAATACCCTCTCAAGTGGGCTTGCTGACCAGGAGGTTGAGGATGGAATTGTAAACCCAAGCTATGGTTAAATTCAGTCAAGTGAAAATCAGTTCCATTGTGCAGTGATTGAATTGAAAATCCAGCACCTGATTAAGGGCGGATGTCAGAGGTTTGCTCATGCTGGAGTTTGTGTCTATGATGACCGACAAAAGGAGGGGTGGTGTCAAGAGGCCATGGAGAATTTCCCACGCTGTGGTTTGTGAGATGCTCCAAACAGAAGGTTTCCTTTTCCCAGACATGGGCATTTTTGTTTGTTGTCTCCAGGGTCCCCCACGTGGAAAGTTTGTGCAGCAGATCACACCCGTATGGATGCCTGGAAACCACACCTCCACTGACCATTGCAGCTTAAGAACATGGCAGGTTCATTCTGGTGGCTTTCGGGCGATGTACCAAGGACTTATTTTGACATGGAATCTCATGAACATGGGTAACAATGCTTGTTTTTACCAGGGAGATCTTAGAAACGCCGGTGGCTAAGGGGTCGTGCAGAATTCATCTACCTTGAAGGTTTGACACTGGTCTAACAGCACGTATTCCGTCTGGGGTCAGGAGATGTTCTATTGTGGGGCTCAAGGACCATATGTTGTATCATATTGGTATTCCAGAACAGGCCTCTCAGGCCAGATGCCTGAAAACCTAATCTAGGGTTCCAATAAAGTCATAGCAGCATGTCAGTTTCAATTTTCTGACTCAGGACCATTGACAAGGCGTCTGCCTGGACGGAGGTGATCAGGGTGTTTCAGACTGTGCATTTGTGTCCAGAGTGGCCTCCAATATTGGACTGGGCCCAGGGTCCTTGCAGGTTTCTCCTAATCTGGAGATTACTGGGCAACTGTGATGGACACTATTTATTTGGGAATAGCAGGCACTCTTCTGTGGTGTGGCTCCAGAGACCCCATTCTGGAGGGCATGTGAGCCATGGTTTTGGGAGAGAAGTCTTCAAACACAAATTCAGGTTAGGGTTAATGGCAAGGTGATCACAGGCCCATTGTGTAGACTTGGAGGGCAGTTCATCTGGAACTGTAAATAGGATAATTCGAAGGCAGAAGCACAGGCTTTTGTTTCTGTATAATGTGTCCAGGAAGGCCTCAGTATGCAAGTGTGGTCTCATGGGTCCATGGGAGATTATTCCTCTCTAATGAACCTGGCGGCTCCCAAAAGTTTGGTGTCTTAACCGAGGAAGGGAAGAGTGCTGTTTTCCATGATAGGGTTGGCCAAAAACAGGGATTCCAGAGACTGGTTTTTGGTCTGGGCACCTGGAAAATCCCACCAAGATTTAAGATTTGGGCCTAGAGGCCTACCAGGCCTGCAATGCGGGTCCTGGAGGTGCAACTGAAAGCATTTGTTTGAAAGCATGCTCAGGCGGAGAGGCACAATGCCTTCTTGCATCCAGGGCAGCCCTCTGGAGTGGGTGTGGTGTCATTGGACATGCAGCTGGCTCCCACTGTGAGGGTTGGACACCCATCCCAACATCCAGGAAATCTGCCATGGGGAAGGAGGAGTTCACTATTGTGCTTTAGGGTCCCGCTTGGTAGGGCTTCCACGAAATGTCTGGGGACAGATGCCTGAATACCAAGGATTGGTAGATATGATGGCCCTGGTCCATGGCCGGTATCATATGCTGGATATGGGCCCCGCCCCCTGGGTCGCTGACACAAGGTCAGGGATCAGGAGCTGATTCACAGCACTAGTGACCAAGGCAGCGTATAAATTGGGGTTCCATCGAGGGCTAAGCAGATCTATCCTCATGTAGAGTTTCTGGGCAGACATACCAGGCCCTTCTTCTTTCTATGTGTATGGCAGAATGTTGTGTTGTGGCTCCAGAATTCCCTATCAAGAGGTCTTGCGGACCAATAGGGTGAGGAAGGAATTGTAAACCCTAACTACGCATGAATGCAGTGTCAAGTGAAAGGCATTTCCAGTGTGCAGTGACTGATTTGAATATCAGCACCTGAGTAACGGCTGATGTCAGATGTTTGCTCATGCTGGGTTTTGTGTCTATGATGACTGACAAATGGAGGGGTGGTGTCAAGAGGCCATGGAGGATTTCCCTCGATGAGATTTGTGAGATGCTCCAAACAGTAAGATGTCCTACTGGACAGGTGGAGCCTGGTTTGTTTGCTCAAGGTTTTCCCATGTGGAAAGACTAGATAGCAGAACTCTTTGGCATGGATGCCTGGAAAGCACACCCGCACTGACCATTGTATCTGACGAACATGGCAGGTTCATTATTGTAGCTCTGGGTCAAAGTACCAAGGCCATGAGTTGACATGAAGTCTCATGAAGATGTGTCACAATTCTGGTTTGTTACCAGGGAGATCTTAGAATGTTCTAGTGGCTAAGGGGCTGTGCAGGAATCATAAACCCTTAGGGTTTGACAAAGTTCTTGAGTTCGGCTTTCATCTGGGGATAGAAGATGGTCTGCTATGGGGCACAGGGACCATATGTTGTATCATAAGTTGGTATTCCAAAAGAGGTCTCTGAGGACAGATGCCTGAAAAGCTAATCTAAGCTTCCAATGAGGTCCTAGGTGCATGTCAGGTACAATCATCTGACTAAGGGCCATTGACGTGGCTGTCTGCATGGATGTAGGTGATCAGGTTGTTTCAGACTATGCATTTGCGTCCAGAGCAGCCTCCAGTATTGGGGAGGACTCAGGGACCTTGCAGGTTTATCCTAATCTGGAGGGTTTGGGCAACTGTGACGGGCACAGTTTCCTTGGGGATGACAGGCACAGTCCTGTGGTGTGACTCCAGAGACCCCATCCTGAAGGGCATGTGAGCCATGGTTTTGGGAGAGAAGTCTGCAAACGAAAACTCGGGTTAGGGTTAGTGATGAGGTGATCACAGGCCCAATGCATAGACCTGGAAGGCAGCACGTCAGGAACAGTAAATCATGTGACTTGAAGGTAGTAGCACAGGCTATTGTACCTGGATTTTTATCCTTGATGGCCTCGGAATGCAGGTGTTGTCTCATGGGTCTATGGGAGATTTTTTTCTCTGAAGGATCCGGGCAGCTCCCAATAGTTTGGTTGCTTTCTAAGAGAAGCAAAAAGTGCTGTTTTCCATTTCAGGGTTGCCCCAAAACAGGAATTCCAGTGACGGACTCTGATAATGGGCAGTTGGAAAATCCCACCAAGAGTTAGGATTTGGGCCTAGGTGTGTACCAGTCAATAATGCCAGATCCTGGAGTTGAAACTGAGAGCATTTGTTTGAAAGCATGCTCAGGCTGAGGTTCACAATGACTGCTTGTGTTCAGGGCGACCCTCATGAGTGGGCGTGGTCTCCTTGGCCATGCAGCTGATTCCATTCTGAAAGTTTCACACCTATCCGAGCAGTCAGGATTCCTGCCATATGGAATGAGGAGTTCTCTATTGTGCTTCAGGTTCCCCCATTGGTAGGGATTTCAGCAAAGGTCTGGGAAGTTGCATGAATACCAAGGATTGGTAGAGATGACGGCTATGGGCCATGGCTGCTCTCACATGCTGGATATGGATCCCGTACTCTGGGTTGCTGACACGAATTCAGGGCTCAGGCACTGTCAGACACAGCACTAGTAGCCAGGGCAGAGTATACATCCGGGTTCCCTCTAGGGCCGAGTAGAATGATCTTCATGGAGATTTTCTGGGCAGACTCACCAGGCCCTTCTTCATGGTTTCAAACAAGCCCTCTCAGTTACACCACGATGATCCTGCATTGCAGTTCCGTTATGCCCCTAGGCACAAATCCTAACACTTGGTGGGCTTTTGCAGGCTCCAAGTCCCAGAGCCCATCTCTGGAATCCCTGTTTTGGGGCACCCCTAAGATGGAAAAGTGCATTCTTCCCTTCCCCGAAAATGCCATCAAACTATGGGAAACCGCCAGGATCCTTAGAGAGGAAAAGTGTCCCATGGACCAAGGAGAATACACCTGCATTCCGAGGCCATCCTGGACACAAAATCCTGATAGAAAAGTCTGTGCTACTGCCTTCCCGTAACTTCAATTATAGTTCCTGATGAGCTGCCATCTAGGTCTATGCATTAGGCCTGCGACCACCATGCCACTAACTCTAACCTGAATTTGTGTTTGCAGATTTCTCTCCAAAAACCATGGATCACATGCCCAACAGGATGGGGTCTCTGGAGCCACACTACAGGACTATGCTGCTATCACCAAGGAAACTGTGCTCCTCACAGTTGCCCAAACCTTCCAGATTAGGAGAAACCTGCAAGGCCCCTGAGCCAAACCCTATATTGGCGCCCAATCTGGACGCAAATGCACAGTCTGAAATAACCTGATAACCTACATCCAGGTAGACAGCCAAGTCAATGGTCTTGAGTCAGATGATTGAAACTGACATGCCCCTAGGATTTTATTGGATCCCTAGATTAGGATTTTAGGCATCTGTGCTCAGGGGTCTGTTCTGGAATAGCAAGTTGGGATACATCACGTTGTTTCTGGGCCACACAACAGATCATCTCCTGTCCTAGGAAGGAAACCGTGCTCTTTGACCTGTGCCAAACCCTCCGTGTATGAGAATCCTGCACGGCACATTAGTCACCAGCACATTCTAAGATCTCCCTCATAACAAACCAGCATTGTGACCAAACTGCAAGAGATTCCTGTAAACTCAAGGCCTGGGTATTTCGTCCCAGAGCCACCAGAATGAACCTGTCATGTTCCTAAGCTTCAAATGTCAATGGAGTTGTGCTTTCCAGGTGTCCAAGTGGGAGAGCTCTGCTACTCATACTTTCCACATGGAGGACCCTGGAGCAAACAAACCAGACTCCAACTGTACTGTAGAAGGAAACCTTGCTGTTCGGAGCATCTCACAAGCTTTGGTGTGGGAAATCCTCCATGGCATCTTGCTGCCACCCTCCGTTTGTCGGTCATCTTAGACACAAATTCATTGTGAGCAAAGATCTAACATCTGCCCCTATTCAGCTGCTGGATATCTCAAATAAGCTGCTGTACACTGGAAATGCTTTCTACTTGGGACTGAATTGAACTATAGCTTGTGTTTACAAAACCATCGTCAACCTACTAGTCCCCAAGCCCTCATGATAGGGAATTCTGGAGCCACAATGCAGCATTCTGACTTATCAGTAGAAAGAAGAGGTTCCCGGTGAGTCTGCCCAGAAACCCCACATGAAAATCAGTCTGCGCAGTCCTCAAGGGAACCCCAGTTTATAGACGGCCCTGGCCACTAGTGCTGTGTCTGACAGAGCATGAGCCCCGCCATAGTGTCAGCCACCAACACAGCGGACCCCATTACCAGCATGTGAGACCCGCCATGGCCCAAGTCCGTCATCTCTACCCATCCTTGGTATTCAGGCACCTTTCCCCAGAACTTTGCTTGAAACCCTGCCAATGGGGGAACCTGAAGCACAATAGAGAACTCCTCTTTCCATGGCAGGAAGCCTGACTGTAGCGATGGGTGTCCAACCCTCAAAGTGGGAACCAGCCTTATGGCCAATAAGACCACGCCCTCTCTGAGGGCTCCCCTGCACACAAACATGCCTGGTGACACTCAGCCTTATCATGCTTTCAAACAAGCCCTCTCAGTTGCACCCCGGGGATCCTGCATTGCAGGCCTGGTATGCCTGTAGGCCCAAATCCTAATCCTTGGTGGGATTTTCCAGGCTCCCAGACCCAGAGCCCGTCTCTGAAATCCCTGTTTTGGGGCACCCCTCAGATCGAAAATAGCACTCTTCCCATCCCGAAAAGCCATCAAACTATTGGGAGCCGCCAGGATCCTTAGAGTGGAAAAGTCTCCCATGGACCCATGATACCACAACTGCATTCCGAGGCCATCCTCTACACACAATCCAGATATGAAAGCCTGTGCTTCTGCCTTCGAGACACTCAAATTACTGTTCCTGACGAGTAGCCCTCCACGTATACGCATTGCCCTGCAATAACCTCGCCACTAACCCTAACCCGAGTTTGTGTTTGCAGACTTCACTCCCAAAACTATGGCTCACCTGCACTCCAGGATTGGGTCTCTGGAGCCACATCACAGGACTGTGCCTGCCATCCCTATGGAAATTGTGCCTGTCACATTTACCCAAACCCTCCAGAGTAGGTTGAAACATGCAAGGCCCTGAGGCCTCCCCTATATTGGAGGCTACTCTGGACACAAGACACCCTGATTACCTACATCCACTCAGACACCCAATTCAAATGTCCTGAGTCTGAAGATTGAACCTATCATGTCCCTGGGACCTCATTGGAAGCATAGATTAGGTTGCCAGGCATCTATCTTCAGAGGCCTGTTCTGGAATATGAACTTATGATACAACATGTGGTCCCTGAGCCACACAACACTACATCTCCTGTCCTCAGAACGAAACCGTGCTTTTCTACCTGTGTTAAACCCTCAGGTTAGGAGAATCCTGCATGGCACCTTAGCCACCAACACATTCTAAGATCTACCTGGTAACAAACCAGCATTCTGACCCATCTGCAAGAGATTCCATGTCAAGTCAAGGCCTTGGTAATTTGCCCCAGAGCCACCCTAAAAACCTGTCATGTTCCTCAGCTGCAGTGGTCAATGGAGTTGTGCTTTCCAGGCATCCATGCGGAAGAGCTCTGCTACCCATATTTTTCACGGGGGGACCCTGGAGCAAACAAATGAGACTCCACCTGTCCAGTAGAAAAAGCAACCTTGCTGTTTGGAGCATCTCACATGCATCAGCATGGGGAATCCTCCATGGACTCTTGACGCCACTCCTCCATTTCTCGGTCATCATAGACACAAACTCCAGTGTGAGCAAACATCTGACATCCACCCTTTATCAGGTGCTGGATATTTCATTTGTTGGTCATCATAGATACAAACTCCATTGTAAGCACACATCTGACCCTTGCCCGTACTTAGGTGCTGGAGATCTCTAAACAACCACTACACATTGGAACAGCAATTTGCTCGGCACTGAGCTTAACCGTAGCTACTGTTTTCAGGCTTCTGTCTTCACACTCCTCGCCTGCAAGCCCTCCATATTGGGAATTCAGGAGCCACAACGCAGCCTTCTGCCTGCCTACAAGAAAGAGGAAGTGCCCTATGGGTCTTCACAGAAACCCACATGAGGTTATTCCTGCATGGTCCTCAATGGCACACCAATATAATAGGCCGACCTCTGCACAAATGCTCTGTCTGACACAACCCAATCCCCAACCTCCTGTCAGCCACCCAGACAGTGGGCCCCATAACCTGCTGGTGGGTCCAGCCTTGGACTGAGGCCATCATATTGAACCAACCTGGGTATTCAGGTACCTGTCTCAGACTTAGCTCAAATTCCTGCCCATAGGGGACCCTGAAGTACAAAAGAGTGATCCTCCTTCCTCTTGGCCAGAAAACTGAATGTTGAGATGGCTGTCCAACCCTCAGAGTGGGAGCCAAGTACATGGCCCATGAGACCACGCCCATACAAGATGGGAAGCTGGGCACAAACAGGCATTGTGACCCTCAGAATGAGACCCCTTTCCAAAGAGCCCCCTTGGGAGCTAGACCAGGATCCCACAGAGTGGGCCTGTCATGCCCCTAGGCCCAAAACCGAAGTCTTGGTTGGGTTTTCCAGGTGCCTGGACCCAGAACCCATCTCTGGAACCCCTGTTTGGTCAGGACTCCTGAGATGGGAAACAGCATTTTCCTCTTCCTCAGAAAGACATCAAACTCTTGGGTGGCAAGCAGAATCCCCAGAGTGGAAGAATATCCCATGGACCCATGAGGCCACCTCCATTTTGTGGCCATCCTAGACACACAATCCAGACAGAAAAGCCTGTGCTCCTCCCTCCCAGCCACCTGAATTTCAAATCCCGAGGAGCTTCCCTTAGGGTCTGTAGATCGCGACTGCCATCACCTTGCTCCTAACTCTTACCCGAGTTTGTATCTGAAGTCTTTGGTCCCAAAGTCCTGACCCACATGCTCTCCAGGATGGGGCCTCAAGAACCACGGAACATCACTGGGCCTGCTCTCCCGAGTAAACTCTGCCGAACTCAGTTTCCCAAAACGTCCAGATTAGGAGAAATCTGCAAGGCCACTGAGTCCACCCCAATTTCATAGGCCCCTCTGCAAAAAATGCACAGCCTGACACAGCCTCAGCACTTACCACCAGGATGACACGCAGGGTAATGGCACTGAGTCCAAAGATTGAACCTGCCATGCCCCTACAACCTCATCAGAACCCAGCTTAGGTTTTGTGGCCTCTCTCCCCAGAGGCCTGTTCTGGAAATTCAACATATCGTCCAACCTTTGGTCCGTGAGCCGTTCAAGAGAACACCTCCTGTCCCAAGAAGGAAACCTGGCTCCTGGGTACTGGGTCTAATCCTCAGGATAGAGAATCCTGCATGGCCCGAGAGCTGCCACCACATTCTAAGGTCTCCCTGGACATCAAGCAGCATTGGGACCCATTAGACTGAGAACTTCTGTCAACACATATCACTTGGAACTTGGAATCAGTGTTATTGGATCAAGCCTGCCCTGTTCCTCAGCTGCAATGGTAATGCGAGATGGGCTTCCCAGGCCTCCATTCAGAGAGCTCTGCTATCGATTCTTCCATATGGGGGACCCTGGAGCCCTGTAGGCGGACTACTCCTGTCGTGCAGTAGGACAGCTTGATGTTTGGAGCAGCTCACAAGCTCCAGCTTGGAAAAACCTCCAAGAATTCTTGAGGTCACCCCACCATTCGTTGGCCATCACGGATACAAACTCCAGCGTGAGCAGACATCTGACCCTCGCCCAGGTGCTGAAGATCTCGAAACAACTGCTGTACATTGGAACGGAGATGTGATCGGCACTGAGCTTAACCGTAGCTTGGGTTTTCAGACTTCTGTCCTCACACTCCTCCCCTGCAAGCCTCCATCTTGGGTATTCTGGAGCCATAATGCAGCCATCTGCCCGCTCACCAGAAAGAAGAAATTCCCTAAGGGTATGTGCCTAAAGCCCACATGAGGACCCAGGAGCACAGCTCTCAACAGCACCCCAATATCATAGGCTTCCCTCTGCACTAATTCTCTGTCTGAAAGAGCTTGAGCCCGACCTCCTGACAGCCACCCAGACAGCGGGCCCCATTTACTGCAGGTGGGTCCTGCCTTGGCCCGAGGACCTCATCTCGATGCATCCTAGGTATTTAGGTACCTGTCCCAGAACTTAGCTCAAATTCCTGCCCATGGGGGACCCTGAAGCACAAAAAAGTACACCTCATTCCCCATGGCCAGAAAATTTAATATTGAGATGGCTGTCCAACCCTCAAGTGGGAGCCAAGAGCATGGCCCGTGAGACCATGCCCACACAGGATGGGAATCTGGGCACAAACAGACATTGTCCCTCAGCCTGAGAACCATTTCCAACAAGCCCCCTCTGGAGCTGTATGTACCAGGAGAACATAGAGCGGGCCTCTCATGCCCCTAGGCCTAAATCCTAAGCCTTGTTGGGGTGATCCAGGCACCCGGACCCAGAACCCATCTCTGGAATGCCTGCTTGGACGGGACCCCTGAAAGAGAAATCCACGCTACCCCCATCCCCCAGAAAGACACCAAACTCTTGGGTGCCAGACAGAATTTCCAAAGAGGTAGACTCTCACAGGGATCCATGGGGCCACCACTCCATTTCATGGCCATCTTAGACAAAAAATCCAGACTGAAAAGCCTGTGCTCCTGTCTCCCAGCTGTCGAATTTCAAATAACGAGGAGCTTCTCTCAGGGTCTGCAGATCAGGTCTGCGATCACCTCGCCCTTTACTCTTACCCGAGTATTTGTCTGAAGACTTAGGACCCAAAGTCCTGACCCATATGCCCTCCAGGATGGGGCCTCCAGGACCACACCAAATCACTGGTCCTGCTCTCCCAAGGAATCTCAGCCCATCTCAGTTTCCCAAACCCACCCGATTAAGAGAAGCCTGCAAGACCCCTGAGCCCACCCCAATTTCATAGGCCACTTCGGAAAAAATGCAGTCTGACACAGCCTCAGAACATACCTCCAGGAAGACGCACAGGACAATGGGAAGGGATGAATGGCCTAAGACCATGGCGGGTCTGATGTGTTGGGTGTACAGCCACCTGTCTTGGTGTCTGTCAGGAGGTCTAGGCTCAGGCTATGTCAAACAGAGCATTAGTGCTTAGGGTAGCCTATGCAATTGGGGTATTGCCGAGGGCTGAGCAGGTTGATTTTCATTTGGGGTTTCTGGACAATGTTATAGATAATGTTTTTCTTCTGGGAGGCAGGCAGAATGCTTCATTTTGGCCCCAGAATTCCCAATCGGGAGGCCTTGTGGGCAAGGAGTGTGAGGACGGAATTCTGAAAACACAAGCTAGGGTGAGGTTTGGACCAAGGGCACGGCAGGCTCACTCTGCAGAGGCAGAATCGAAATCTCCTGCATCTGAAGTCAGGGTGAGGATTAGACGTTGGCTGAGGCTGGGGTTGTGTCCATGATGGTCCCTTCATGAAGCAGGGACCTCATGAGACCAATGAGTTTTTCCCACGCTGAGTTGTGAGTGGTTCCAAACCACAAGGTTTCCTTTGGCAGAACAGTCGAGTCCTGTTGCATGGCTGCAGGATGTCCCATACGGAAGGACTGGAGAGCAGGTTTCGAAGGATGGATCCCTGTACAGCATGCCTCGCATTCCCATTGGCCATTAGTGACAATACATGTTTCATCTGCTGGCTCTGGAGCAAGCTACCCAGGGGGCTGAGTTTAAATAGACTCTCCTGAGGATGCGTCATAATGTGGGTTTGTGTCCATGGAGACCTTGGAATGTGCTGGTGTTTCAGAGGCTCTGCGGAAGTCTCCTACCTGAAGGGTTTGATAAAGCTCCAATAAGAAAGCTCCCCATGTGGAGACGAGGTTTGGTTTGGTGCCTCAGAAAAGCCCCATATGCTGGTCTTCGAAACCAGTCATCTGAGGAGGGACACCTGGAAACCAAAGTTAGGGTTCAGGTTAGGGCCTAGGGGCCTGTCCTTTTCAATTTTCTGTCTCTGGGGACACTGTCTGAGTGTCTAAGTGGAGATAGTTGCTCAGCTGGTGTCAGAGTGCCCCTCTTAGTCCAGGGCAGACTAAACTATCAGGATGGCCTCAGGGGCCTTGGAAGTTTTTCCTAACCTGTAGGGTTGTGGTCAATGGATTAGGCACAATTTCCTTGGAAAGGACAGGCACAGTCTTTTGGTGTGGCTCCAGAGGCCCTAGCCTGGAGGTTGTGTGGGTCCAGGCTGTGGGCACAGAAGTCTGAAAACACAAATTTGGCTTAGGTGTGGCTCCAAGTGTATGGCAGACCGGATCTACAGACTGTGAGTGGAGCTCCTCGGCTTATGAAAGAAGGGCAGGTGGGAGGCGTTCCCTCAGGCTTTTGTCTCTGGATGTTGTATCCAGGATAGCCATGGATTGTAGGGGTGGCCTCAGGGACTATGGACGAGTCTCCCCCTCTGGGGATTTGGCCCAGCTCCCAAGAGTTTGGGATCATTTTGTGGGTAGAGTGGAGTCCTGTTGTCTGGCTCAGTGTCTCTCCAAGAGAGGGATTCCAGAGCAGAGCCCCAAGTACGGGAGACTGGAAACCTCGAACTCCGGTAAGGATTGGGAGAATAGGGTCTTGGCAAGCCCAATATGGGGGCTCTTGGTCCATGCCCTGAGAGGCTTTGGTTAGACATGGGCCTCACACTGAGGGTGACAATGTGAGTTTGTGTCCACGGCGGAACTCAAGTTTGGGCATGGCCTCAGGGGCCATGAAGGTTTCTCCTACCCTGAAGGTGTGACTCCATGCCAACAGCAAGCTTTATAGCCAAGGGGAAGGAGGGGTTCTGATTTGCGCTTCAGGTACCCACGTGTCTCGGGATTTGATATAATGTCTAGGTTCAGATGTCTGCAAACCCAGGCAGGGAAGAGATGATGGCCTAAGGCCATGGTGTGACCAATGTGCTGGGTGTGCGGCCAGCTGTGTCCTTGTCTGTCTGGACGTTTGGCCTCAGGCTGTGTCAGACAGAGCATTAGTGCCCAGGGCAGCCTATCCAATTGGGATGCGGTTGAGGCCTGAGCAGGTTGATCCTCATTTGGGGTTTCTGGAGAGCCCCATAGGGCAACGTTTTTCTTCTGGTGGACAGACAGAGGGCTGCATTGCCCTCTGTGGTTCCGGAATTGTGGTTCCGGAATTCCCAGTCTGAAGGGCTTGTTTACCAGGAGTGTGAGGAAGGAAGTCTGAAAACACAAGCTAGCGTTAAGTTTGGACTTAGGGCATGGAAGGCCCGCTCTGCAGAGGTTGAATCGAGATCTCCTTCATCTTAGGTCAGGACGAGTATGTGACATTGCCTCAGGCTAGAGTTTGTGTCCATGATGGCCCCTTCCTGAAGGGTGTGGGGGCTTCATGAGGCCAGGGTGGTTTCCCTATGATGGGAATTGTGAGCTACTCCAAACCTCGAGGTTTCCTTCTGCAGGACAGTCAAGTACTATTGGATGGTTCCAGTATGCCCCATACGGAAAAACTCAAGAGCAGGGGTCTAAGAATGGATGCCTGGAAATGCCACCTCACATTCCCACTGTTTGGTCGGGACAAGACAGGCTCAATCTGTGGGCTCTTGGGCGAGCTACCCAAAGGGCTGAGTTGAAATGGACTCTCCTGAGGATGGGTCATAATGTGTGTTGATGGCCATGGAGCCTTTGGAATGTAGCGGTGGTCAGGGACTCTGCAGATTCTCCAACCCAAAGGGTTTGACACAGCTCCAACAAGGAAGCCTTCCATGTTGAGATGAGAGCTATTTTGTTCGGTGCCTCAGGAAAGCCCTATATGCTGGTCTTCGAACCCAGGCCTCTTAGGAGTGACACCTGGAAACCAAAGCAAGAGTTCATATTTGGGCCTAGGGGCCTGTCCAGTTCAATCTTCTGTCCTGTGGACATCTGTCTGCATGCCTGCATGGAGGTAGTTGTTCAGCTTGTGTCAGAATGCCCCTGTTTGTCCAGGGCGCCTCACAGTAGTGGGATGTCCCTATAGGCCTATCTGGTTCAATCTTCTCCTCTGTGGACATCTGTCTACAGGTCTGAGTGTAGGTAGATCCTCAGCTGTTGTTAGATCGTCCCTGTTTGTCCTGGGCGGCCTATACTATTGGGATCGCCTTGGTGACTTTGGAAGTTTCTCTTAATTTGCAAGGTTGTGGCCAATGGAATGAGCAGAATTCCTTTGGAAAGGGAAGGCACAGTTTTGAGGTATGGCTCCAACGGCCCAAGTGTGGAGGGTGTGTGTATCAGGGCTTTGGGGACAGAAGTCTGAAAACACAAACTCGGCTTAGGTTTGGGGATGTAGGTATGGCATGCCCCATCTACAAACCGTGAGGAGAACTCTTCGGGATATGAACAAATGGCACGTGTGAGGTGCTTGCTCAGGCTTTTGTTTCTGGATTTTGTGTCAACGATGGCCATGGAATGTCGGGGAGGACTCATGGGCCATGGAAGAGTCTCCCTCTCTCTGGATTTGGCCTGTTCCCAAGACTTTTGGGTCAATCGGTGGGATGGGATGAGTCATTTATGTTTTGTTACCTCAGGTGTCCCACAAAAAGAGGAATTCCAGAGCAGAGCCCTGGTTAGGGGCGACTAGACAACCCGACTTCTGGTTGAAGATTGGGGCCTAGGAGGATGGAAATTCCAAGCCGTACTTGAGCATAGGTGACACGCTGAGGGTCCCAATGCGTGTTTGTGCCCTCGAGACACTCAAGGAACCAAGCCTCACGGATACCAAATATGCTGATATTGGCAACCAGGCCTCTGAGGAGAGATACCTGGAAATGAAAGCAATGGATCCTATTAGGGCCTAGGGGCCTGTCTGCTTCAATCTTCTTCTCTTGGGACATCCTTCAACGGTATGAGTAGAGGTAGATGCTCAGCTGGAGTCAGACGGCCCCTGTCTGTCCTGCGTGGCCTATACTATTGTGATGGCCTCGGGGACTTTGGAGGTTTCTCCTAATTTGTATGATTGTGGACAATGGAATGGCAGAATTCCCGTGGAGTGGGAAGGCACAGACCTGATGTGTCAGTCCAGGGGCCCCAGCCTGGAGGGTGTGTGGGCCAGGACTGTGGGGACAGAAGTCTGAAAACACAAACTCAGCTTAGGTTTGGAGACGTAGGTATGGCAGGCCCGATCTACAGACCGTGAGGAGAACTCTTCTTGATATGAAGAAAGAGTGAGTGTGAGGCACTTATTCAGGATTTTGTCTCTGGATTTTGTGTCAACGATGGCCGTGGAATTTCGGGGAGGCCTCATGGGCCATGGACGAGTCTTTCTCTCTGGGGATTTGGACCGATCCCAATTGTTTTGGGTCAATCTGTGGGATAGGAGGAGTTCTTTCAGTATTGTTACCTCAGGTGTCCCACAAAAAGAGGGATTCCAAAGCAGAGTCCTAGGGAGGGGCGAATGGACAACCCGAACTATGTTTAAAATTTGGGGCCTAGGGTCATGGCAAGCCCAATATGCCGTCTCTTGGTCCAGCCACTGAGAGGCCTTACTTGAGGACTGGGCTCATCCTGAGGGTCACAATGCGTGTTTGTGACCAAAGTGGCCCTCAAGCATGGGCGGGGCCTCATGGGCCACACTGGTTTCTACTACACTGAATGTGTGACCACATGCCAAGCACAAAGTTTCTTGCCATGGGGAAGGAGTTATGTTTTCTGCATCAAGTTCAACCCTGGGCAGTGATTAGAGATAAGTTCTAGGTTCTGAAGCCTGAAAACCGAGGTTGGGAAGAGATGATGACCTAAGGCCATGGCGGGTCCGGTGTGCCTAATGTGCGGCCAGCTGGCTGGGTGTGGGTCGGGAAGTCCAGGCTCTGGCTGTGTGAGAAAGGGTATTAGTGCCCAGAGCAGCCTCTATAATTGGGGTACAGTCAAGTGGCGTGCAGGTTGATCCTCATTTGGGGTTTCTGGGAAGCCCCAGAGGGCAATGTCTTTATACTGTAAGGCAGGCAGAGTGCTGCATTGTAGTTCTGGAATTGTCAAACTGAAGGGCTTGTGGGCCAGGAGTATGAGGACGGAAGTCTGAGAACACAAGCTAGGCTTAGGTTTCTGGGCGAGGGCACGACAGGCACATTCTGCAGACGTGAATTGAGATCTAGTGCATCTGAAGTGAGGGCGAGGATTAGATGATCGCTCAGGTTGAAGTTTCTGTCCCTGATGGCCCCTTCATGAAGGGTGGGGGGGATCACGAGGCCATGGAGGTTTTCCCACGAAGGGAGTTGTGAGATGCTCCAAACTGCAAAGCTTCTTCTGCGGGACAATTGAGGCCTGTTGGTTGGCTCCAGGATTTCCCATATGGAACAATTCTGACCAGGGTTCTAAGGATGGATGGATGGGCAGCCCGCCTGTCATTCAAATTGTCCACTAGTGACAAGACAGTTTAGATCTGCTGGATCTGAGAGAGCAACTGAGGTGGCTGAGTTGAAATGGACTCTCCTGCGGATGGGACCTAATGTGGGTTTGTGATCATGGAGACCTTGGAATGAGGCCATGGCACCGGGGCCCAGAAGGGTTCTCCTAACCAGAGGCTTTGACACAGCTCCAACATGCAAGTTTCCCATGTGGAGACGAGATTTGTTCTGATGGGGGTCACAAGAAACAGCCATATGCTGGTATTGGAATCCAGGCCTCTGAGGAAAAATGCCTGGAAACCAAAGCAAGGGATCCAATTAGGTCCTAGGGGCCTGTTCATTCCAATTTACCTCTGGGGACATCTGTCTAAGTGTCTGAGTGCAGGTAGGTGCTCAGATGGGCTCAGATTGCCCCTGTTTGTCCTGGGCAGCCAACACTATTGGGATGGCCTTGGGGAATTTGGAGGTTTATCCTATTTGTAGGGTTGTGGCCAACGGAATGGGCAGAATTCCCTTGGAGAGGGCAGGACAATCCTCAGGTTTGGCTCCAGGGGCCTGAGCCTGTAGGGTGTGTGGGTCAGGGATGTGGGGACAGAAATCTGAAAACACAAACTTGGCTTAGGTTTTGGGTGGTAGGTACGGCAGGACTGATGTACAGACCGTGAGAAGAATTCTTAGGGATATGAGCAAAGGGCGAGTGTGAGGCACTTGCTCAGGCATCTGTCTCCGGAACTTGTGTCACCGATGGCCATGGAATGTCCAGGTGACCTCATGGGCAATGGACGAATCTTCCTTTCTGGGGATTTGTCCTGATCCCAAGACTTTGGGGTCATTCTGTGGGATGGGAAGAGTACGTTTATTTATTTTATTTTTTATTTTTTATTTTTTTTACCTCAGGTGTCCCACCAAAAGAGGGATTCCAGAGCAGAGTCCTGGGGAGGGCTGACTGGACAACAAGAAATCTAGTTAAAAATTGGACCTTAGTGTCATGGCAAGCCCATTATGACGTCTATTGGTCCAGCCCCTGAGAGGACTTCCTAGAAGACAGGACTCACGCTGAGGGTCACAATGTGTGTTTATGCCCTCGCAGCTCTCAAGCATGGGCTTGGCCTCATGGTGAATGCTGGTTTCTCCTACACTGAATGTTGGACAACATGCCTACCACAAGGTTCTTTCCATGTGGAAGGAGGAGTTCTGATATCTGTGTCACATTCACCCCTTGGAAGGGTTTGGAGTTAAGGCCTATGTTCTGAAGCCTGAAAAGCTAAGTTGGGAAGAGATGATGAAAAAAGGCCATGGCGGGTCTGATGTGCTCAGGGTGTGGTCAGCTGTCTCAGTGTTGGTCAGGAGGTCGGGCTCAGGCTGTGTCAGATGGTGTATTAGTGCCCATGTTAGACTATATAATTTGGGTACAGTAGAGTGCTGTGTAGGTCTATCCTCATTTGGGGTGTCTGGGAAGGCCCATAGGTCAACATTTTTCTTCTGGAGGTCAGGCAGAGTGCTGCATAGTGGGTCCAGAATTGCCAAACATGAGGGCTTGGGGGCCAGGAGTGTTAGGACGGAAGTCTGAGAACACAAGTGAGACATAGGTTTCATGGCGAGGGCAAGACAGGCACACTGCATAGAGCAGAATCTAGATCTCGTGTATCTGAAGTCAGGGTGAGGGCCGGACGTTGGCTCAGGTTGGAGGTCCTGTCTGATTTCTTCTTCATTTCGTGGGGTGGTGGCAACACAAAGCCATCGAGGTTTTCCCATGTTGGAAGTTGTGAGATGCTCCAAAATGCAATGATTCATTCTGCAGGACATTTGAGACCTGCTGGATGGCTCCAGGACGTCCCATACAGAACGACGCCAGAGCAGGGTTATAAGGATGGCTGCCTGGGCAGCCCGCCTCGCATTCCAATTGTCTCCTAGTGACAAGACATGTTCGATCTGCTGACTCTGAGGGAGCAAGCAAGGGGGTTGAGTTGAAATGGAATCTCCTGCGGATGGGTCCTAATGTGGTTTTGTGTCCATGGAAACCTTGGAATGGGGCGGTGGCACGAGGGCCCTGAAGGATTATCCTAACCAGAGATTTTGAGACAGCTCCAAAGAGCAAGTTTCCCATGTGAAGGCAAGATTGTTCTAATTGGTGCCTCAAGAAAACCCCATATGCTGGTGTTGGACCCCAGGCCTCTGAGGAGAGATACCTGGAAACCACAGCAATGGATCTGATTAGGGCCTAGGGGCCTGTCAAGTTCAATCTTCTTCTCAGGTGAAATCTGTCTATGGTATGATTTATGGTAGTTGCTCAGCTGGTCTCAGACCATCCCTGTTTGTCTGGGCAGCCTACACTATTGGGATGGCCTCGGGGTCTTTGGAGGTTTCTCCTAATTTGTACGATTATGGACAATGGAAGGGGCAGAATTCCCGTGGAGTAGGCAGGCATAGACCTGATGTGTGGCTCCAGTGGCCCAAACCTGGAGGGTGTGTGGGCCAGGACTGTGGGGACAGATGTCTGAAAACATAAACTCAGCTTAGGTTGGGGACATAGGTATGGCAGGACTGATCTAGGGAACGTGAGGAGAACTATTCAGGATTTGAAGAAAGGGCAAGTGTGAGGCCCTTGCTCAGCCTTTTCTCTCTGGATTTTGTGTCAGCGATGGCCGTGGAATGTCGGGGAGGCCTCATGGGCCATGGACGTCTTCCTCTCTGTGGATTTGGACCCATCCCAATTGTTTCTGGTCAATCTGTGGGATGCAGAAGGCCTTTCAGTTTTGTTACCTCAGGTGTCCCACCAAAATGGGATTCCAGAGCAGAGCCCTGGGGAGGGGCGACTGAACAACCAGAAATCTGGTTAAAAATTGGGGCCTAGTGGCATGGCAAGCCCAATATGCCTTCTAATGGTCCAGCCACTGAGAGGCCTTCCTTGAGGACAGAACTCACGCTGAGGTTTACAATGTGACCTTACGCCCTCATGGCACTCTAGCTTGGGCAGGGACTCATGGTTCATGCTGGTTTATCGAACACTGAACGTTGGACAACATGCCAACCACATGCATTCTTGCCATGGGGAAGTAGTAGTTCTGATTCCTGCATCTCATTCACCCCTGGGCAGTGATTGGAGTTAAGATCTAGGTTGTGAAGTCAGATAAACGAGGTTGGGAAGAGATGACAACTTAAGGCCATGACGGGTTTGATGTGCACAGTGTGGATCCAACTATCTGTGTGTTGTTCAGAATCTTCAGGTTCAGGCTGTGTCAGAAAGAGCAATAGTGCCCAGGATAGACTGTATAATTAGGGTACAGTCAAGTGCCGTGCAGGTTAATCCTCATTTGGTGTATCTGGGTATCCCCAAGGGCAACGTTTTTCTTCTGTAGGCCAGGCAGAGTGATGCGTTGTGGCTCTGGAATTTCCAAACAGGATGCTTTGTGGGTGAGGAGTGTGAGGATGAAAGTCTGATAACACATGTTAGGCATAGGTTTCGGGGCGATGGCATGGCAGGCACCCTCTGCAGATCTGAATAGGATTTCGTGTATCTGAAGTCCCGGCGAGGTTCAGATTGGAGATGCTCAGATTGGAGATTCTGTCCATTATGGCCCCTTCATGAAGGGGGCGGCATCTCGAGGCCATGGAGGTTTACCCACGATGGGAGTTGTGAGATGCTCCAAACCACAAGGATTCCTTCTGATCGACATTTGAGACCTGTTGCATCACTCCAGGACCTCCCATATGGAACAATGCCAGAGCAGGAATCTAAGGGTGGATGCCTGGGAAGCCTCCCTCACATTCCAATTGTCTCCTAGCGAATAGATAGGTTTGATATGCTGACTCTAGTGGAGTAACCAAGGGTGCTGAATTGAAATAGACTCTCCTGCGGATGGGTCCTAATGTGAGTGTGTGTTAATGGAGACCTTGGAATGGGGCGGTGGCACATGGGCCCTGAAGGACTCTGCTATCCGGAGGTTTTGAGACATCCTCAAAGGACAAGTTTCCCATGTGGAGATGAGATTTGTTCTGATTGGTGCCTCAGGAAACCCCCATATGCTGATATTGGAAAGCAGGCCTCTGAGGAGAGATACCTGGAAACGAAAGCAATGGATCCGATTAGGGCCTGGGTGCCTGTATGTTTCATACTTCTCCTCTTGGGACATCCTTCTATAGTACGAGTGGAGGTAGATGTTCAGCTGGTGTCAGACGGCCCCTGTCTGTCCCAGGCATCCTATACGATTGGGATGGCCTTGGGAATTTGGAGGTTTCTCATAATTTGTACGATTGTGGACAATGGAATGGCAGAATTCCCGTGGAGTGGGAAGGCACAGACCTGATGTGTGGGTACAGGGGCCCCAGCCTGGACAGTGTGTGGGCCAGGACTGTGGGGACAGAAGTCTGAAAACACAAACTCAGCTTAGGTTTGGGGACGTAGGTATGGAAGGCCCAATCTACGGACAGTGAGGAGCACTCTTCAGGATATGAAGAAAGAGCGAGTGTGAGACGCTTATTCAGGTTTTTGTCTCTGGATTTTGTGTCAACGATGGCTGTGGAATGTTGGGGAGGCCTCATGGGTCATGGATGAGACTTCCTCTCTGGGGTCTTGGCCCGATCCCAATTGATTTGGGTCAATCTGTGGGATGGGAAGAGTCCTTTCAGTTTTCTTACCTCAGGTGTCCCACAAAAAGAGGGATTCCAAAGCAGGGCCCTGGGGAGGGGTGAATGGACAAACCGAACTATGGTTAAAAATTGGGGCCTAGGGCATGACAAGCCCAATATCCTGTCTCTTGGTCCAGCCACTGAGAGCCCTTACTTGAGGACTGGGCTCATCCTGAGGGTCACAATGCGTATTTGTGACCAACGCGGCCCTCAAGCATGGGCAGGGCCTCATGGGCCACACTGGTTTCAACTACACCGAACTTTGGACCACATGCCAACCGCAAGGTCTCTTGCCATGGGGAAGGAGTTCTGATTTCTGCATCATGTTCAACCCTGGGCAGTGATTGGAGATAAGGTCTAGGTTCTGACACCTGAAAACCGAGGTTGGGGATAGATGACCTAAGGCCATGGTTGGACCGATGTGCTCAGTGTGCGGCAAGCAGGCTGTGTGTGGGTCAGGAGGTCCAGGTTCAGGCTATGTCAGAAACGGCATTTGTGCTCAGAGCATCCTGTAGAATTGGGGTACAGTCAAGAGGCGTGCAGATTGATCCTCATTTGGGGATTCTGGGTAGCCCCAGAGGGCAATGTCTTTCTTCTGGAGGGCAGGCAGAGTGCTGCATTGTAGTTCTGGAATTGCCAAACTGGAGGGCTTGTGGGCCAGGAGTGTGAGGACGGAAGTCTGAGTACACAAGTTAGGCTTAGGTTTCTGGCGAGAGCACGGCAGGCACACTCTGCAGAGCTGAATCGAGATCTCATGCATCTGAAGTCAGGGCGAGGATCAGGCGATCACTAAGGTTGGATTTTCTGTCCCTGATGGCCCCTTCATGAAGGGTGGGGAGATAATGAGCCCATGGAGTTTTTCCCAGGATGGGAGTTGTGAGATGCCGCAAACTGCAAAGATTCTTCGGCGGGACCATTGAGATCTGTTGGTTGGCTCCAGGACTTCCCATACAGAATGATTCCGAGCAGGGTTCTAAGGATGGATGGCTGGGCAGCCCACCTCTCATTCCTATTGAGTCCCAGTGACAAGACAGGTTAGATATGCTGGATCTGGGGGAGCAACCGAGGGGGCTGAGTTGAAACAGACTCTCCTGTGGATGGGTCCTAATGTGGGTTTGTGTCCATGGAGACCTTGGAATGAGATGGTGGCACTGGGGCCCTTGAAGGGTTCTCCACAGAGTCTTTGGCACAGCTCCAATACACAAGTTTCCCATTTGGAGACGAGATTTGTTCTGATGGGTGCCTCAAGAGAGAGCCATATGCTGGTATTGGAATCTAGGACTCTGAGGAGAGAGGCCTGGAAACCAGAGCAATGGAACCGATTAGGTCCTAGGGGCCTGTTCGTTCCAATTTACCTCTGGGGACATCTGTCCACGGGTCTGAGTGCAGGAAGGTGCTCAGATGGACTCAGATTGCCCCTGTTTGTTCTGGGAAGCAACCACTATTGGGATGGCATCGGGGACTTTGGAGGTTTATCCTATTTGTAGGTTTGTGGCCAATGGAATGGGCAGAATTCCCTTGGAGAGGGCAGGTACAGTCCTAAGGTTTGTCTCCAGAGGCCTGAGCCTGTAGGGTATGTGGGCCAGGGCTGTGGGGACAATTGTCTGAAAACACAAACTCGGCTTAGGTTTCATGTCATAGGTATGGCATGACTGATTTATAGACTGTGAGGAGAACTCTTTGGGATATGAACAAAGGGCGAGTGTGAGGTGCTTGCTCAGGCTTTTGTATCTGGATATTGTGTCACCGATAGCCATGGATGTCCGGGTGGCCTCATGGGCAATGGACAAGTCTTCCTCTCTGGGTATTTGGCCCGATCCCAAGAGTTTGGGGTCATTCTGTGGGATGGGAGGTGTTTTTTTTTTTTCTTTTACCTCAGGAGTCCCACCAAAAGAGGGACTCCAGAGCAGAGCCCTGGGGAGGGGCGATGGGACAACCAGAAATCTGGTTAAAAATTGGGGCCTAGGGGGATGGCAAGCCCATTATTATGTCTAATGGTCCAGCCACTGAGAGGACTTACTAGAGGACAGGACTCCCGCTGAGGGTCACAATGCGTGTTTATGCCCTCCAAGCACTCAAGCATAGGTGGGGCCTCATGGTGAACACTGGTTTCTCCTACACTGAACGTTGGACAACATGGCAACCACAAGGTTTCTAGCCATGGGGAAGGAGGCCTTCTGATTTCTGCACCACATTCACCCATTGGAAGTGTTGGAGTCAAGGTCTAAGTTCTGAATCCTGAAAAGTTGGGTTGGGAAGAGCTAACAAGGTAAGGCCATGGCGGGTCCAATGTGCTCAGTATGCAGTCAGCTGTTTCGGTGTTGGTCAGGAGGTCTGGGCTCAGGCTGTGTCACACAGTGTATTAGTGCCCATGTTAGACTATATAATTTGAGTACAGTAGAGTCCCTTTTAGGTCTGTCTTCATTTGGGGTGTGTGGGAAGCTCCACAGGGAAATATTTTTCTTCTGGAGGGCAGGCAAAGTACTGGATTGTGGGTCCAGAATTGCCAAACTTCAGGTCTTGAGGGCCAGGAGTGTGAGGACAGAAGTCTGAGAACACAAGCTACAGATAGGTTAGGCGAGGGATAGGGATAGAGATAGGAGAGGGCCAGATAGGCTAGAGATTGAGATAGGCGAAGGCAAGGCCAGCAAACCCTGCAGGACTGAATTGAGATCACGTGCACCTAAATTCAGGTGTGGATCCGACATTTGCTCAGGTTGGAGTTCCTGTCCATGATTTCCCCTTCACAAAGGGGGTGGCATCACAATGCTATCGAGATTTTCCCACATTGGGAGTTGTGAAATGCTCCAAGATGCAAGGATTCCTTCTGCAGGACATTTGAGACCAGTTGGATGGCTCCAGGACATCCCATACAGAACGACGCCAGAGCAGGGTTCTAAGGATGGCTGCCTGGGCAGCCCGCCTCGCATTCCAATTGTCTCCTAGCCACAAGACAGGTTCGATCTGCTGGCTCTGGGGGAGCAAGCAAGGGGGCTGAGTTGAAATGGAATCTCCTGCGCATGGGTATTAATATGGATTTATTTCCATGGAGAACTTGGAATGGGTCAGTGGCACATGGACTCTGAAGGATTCTCCGAACCGGAGATTTAAAGACAGCTCCAAAGAGCAAGTTTCCCATATTTAGGCAAGATTTGTTCTAATTGGTGCCTCAGGAAAACCCCATATGCTGGTATTGGAAACCAGTCCTCTGAGGAGTGATGCCTGGAAAACAAAACAATGGATCCAATTAGGGCCTAGGGGCCTGTCCGTTTCAGTCTTCTTCTCTGTGGATATCTGTCTACAGTTCTGAGTGGAGGCTGTTTCTCAGCTGGTGTCAGATCACACCTGTTTGTCCTGGGCGGCCTACACTATTCGGTTGTCCTCCGGGACTTTAGAGATTTCTCCTAATTTGTGCGGTTGTTACCAATGGAATGGGCTGAATTCCCTTGGAGAGGACAGGCACAGTCCTGAGTTGTGGCAAGAGGGGCCCCAGCATGGAGGGTGTTTGGTCAGTGCTGTGGGGACAGAAGACTGAAAACACAAACTTGGCTTAGGTTTGGTGATGTAGTTATGGCAGACCCAATCTACAGATGGTGAGAAGACATCTTCAGGATATGATCAAAGGGCTAGTGTGAGGAACGTGCTCAGGCTTTTGCGCCACCGATGGCCGTGGAATGACGGGGGGCCTCATGGGACATGGATGAGTCTCCAAACTGTGGGGATTTGGCCCTATCCCAAGAGTTAGAGTCATTCTTGGGATGGTAAGAGTCTTTTCTGTTTCCTAACCAGGTGTCCCACCAAAAGAGGGATTCTTGAGCAGAGCCCTGGGGAGAGGTGACTGGACATCCCAAACTTTGGTTAAGATTGGGGGCCTCGGGGCATCGCAAGCCCATATGTGTGTTCTTGCTCCAGCCACTGAAAGGCCTTACTTGAGACGGGGCTCACGCTGAGGGTCACAATTTGTGATTGTGCCCAACACTGCCTTCAAGCATCGGTGGGGCCTCATGGGCCACACGGTTTCTCCTACACTGAATGTTGGACAACATGCCAACCACAGTATTTCTTGCCATGGGGAAGGATGAATTCTGATTTCTGCATCACGTTCAACCCTTGGCAGTGATTGGAGATAAGGTCTAGGTTCTGAAGCCTGAAAAACGAGGTTGGGAAGAGATGACGACCTAAGGCCACGTCGGGTCCGATGTGCTAATTGTGCAGCCAGCTGTCTGGGAGTCGGTCAGGAGTTCCAGGCTCAAACTGTGTCAAACAGTGCATTAATGCCCACGGTAGACTGTATAATTGTGGTACAGTCGAGGGGTGTGCAGGATGATCCCCATTTGTGGTTTCTGGGTAGCCCCAAAGGGCAACGTTTTCCTCCAGGAGGGCAATTAGATTCTTGCATTGTGGCTCCAGTATCACCAAACTGGAGTGCTTGCGGGCCAGGAGTGTGAGGATTGAAGTCTGAGAACACAAGCTAGGCTAAGATTTCGGGACAAGGGCACGGAAAGCACCCTCTGCAGAGCTGAATCGAGATCCCGTGCTTCTGAAGTCAGGGAGAGGCTCAGACCTAGGCTCAGGTTAGGATTCCTGTCCATGATGACCCCTTCATAAAGGGGCTGGGCATCACAAGGCCATGGAGGTTTTCCCATGGTGGGAGTTCTGAGACACTCCAAACCACAAGGATTCCTTCTTCAGGACAGTCAGGACCTGTTGGATGGCTCCAGGACTTCCCGTACAGAATGACTCCAGAGCAGGGCTCTAAGGATGGATGCCTGGGCAGCCCGCCTCACATTCCAATTGTCTGCTAATGACAAGACGGGTAAGATCTGCTGGCTCTGTGGGAGCAACCAAGGGGACTGAGTTGACATGGACTCTACTGCATATGGGTCCTAATGTGGGTTTGTGTTCATGGAGACCTTGGAATGGGGCGGTGGCACTGGGGCTCTGAAGGATTCTCCTAACCGGAGATTTTGAAACAGCTCCAAAGAGCACGTTTCCCATGTGGAGACGAGATATGTCCTGATAGGTGCCTCAGGAAACCCCATATGCTAGTATTGGAAAAAAGGCCTCTGAGGAGAGATGCCTGGAAACCAATGCAATGGGTACAATTAGGGCCTCTGGTCCTGTCTGGTACAATTTTCTTCTCTGTGGACATCTGTGTACAGTTCTGAGTGGAGGCTGTTGCTCAGCTGGTGTCAGATCACCCCTGTTTGTCCTGGGCGGCCTACACTATTGGGATGTCCTCGGGGACTTTGGAGGTTTCTCCTAATTTATACGGTTGTTGCAAATGGAATGGGCCGAATTCCCTTGGAGAGGAAAGGCATAGTCCTGAGTTGTGGCAACAGGGGCCCCAACATGGAGGGTGTTTGGTCAGTGCTGTGGGGACAGAAGACTGAAAACACAAACTCGGCTTAGGTTTGGAGACGTAGGTATGGCAGACCCAAGCTACAGACCGTGAATAGAACTCCTCGGGATATGAACAAATGGCGAGTGTGAGGCGCTTGCTCAGGCTTTTGCCTCTGGATTTTGTGTAAACAAAATATGCTCAGTGTGCGGCCAGCTGTCTTGGTGTCGGTCAGGAGTTCCGGGCTCAGGCTGTGTCAGACAGGGCATTATTGCCCAGGGATAGACTGTATAATTGGCATAGAGTCTAGTGGCGTGCAGGTTGATAGTCACTTGGTGTTTCTGGGTAGCTCCAGAGGGTAACATTTTTCTTCTGGAGGGCAGGCAGAGTGCTGCATTGTGGCTCAAGTACTGCCATACTGGGGCACTTGTGGGCCAGGAGTGTGAGGACAGAATTCTGAGACCACAAGCTAGGCTTAGGTTTCAGGGCGACGGCACGGAAGGCACTCTCTGCAGAGCTGAATCGAGATCTCATGCATCTGAAGTCAGGGTGAGGATCAGACGTTCGCTCAGTTTGGTGTTTCTTCCATGATGGCCCCTTCATGAAGGAGGGGGAGCATCACGAGGCCATGGAATTTTTCACACAATGGGACCTGTGAGATGCTCCAAACCGCAAGGATTCCTTCTGTGGGACAATTGAGACCTGTTGGAATGCTCCAGGATGTCCCATACAGAAGGACTCCAGAGCACGGTTCAAAGGATGGATGCCTGGGCAGCCAGCCTTGCATTGCAATTGTCTCCTAGTGACAAGAAGGTTTCAATCTGCTGGCTCAGGGGGAACAAGAGAGAGGGCTGAGTTGACATGGACTCTCCTGCATATGGATCTTAATGTGAGTTTGGGTCCATGGAGACATTGGAATGGGGAGAATTTCCTTCTATGGACAGGAGATGTTCTGTTGTGTGACTCAGGAAACAGATGTTGTGTCATAAGTTGGTTTTAGAGAACAGCCATCTGAGGACAGATGCCTGAAAACCTATTCCTGGCTTCCAATGATGTCCTAGGGGCACGAGTTCAGTTTTCTGACTCAGGATCATTGACTTGGGTGTCTGCCTGAGTGTAGGTGATCAGTGTGTTTCAGACTGTGCATTTGCATCCAGAGCCACTTCCAATATTGCAGTGGGATTAGGGGCCATGGAGGTTTCTCTTAATCTACATCATTTGGGCAAATGTTATGGGCAAAGTTTCCTTGGGGATGGCAGGCCCAGTCCTGTGGTGTGGCTCCAGAGACCCCACCGTGGAGGGCATGTGAGCCATGGTTTTGGGAGAGAACTCTGCAAACACAAACTCAGGTTAGGGTTAGTGGCGAGGTGATCTCAGGCCCAATGCATAGACCTGGAGGGCAGCCCGTCAGGAACTCTGATTAAGGTGGCTGGAAGAAGGTAGCACAGGCTTTTTTACTGGATTATGTGACCAGGATGGCCTCAGAAGGCAGGTGTGGTCTCATGGGTCCATGGGAGATTTTTCCTTTCTATCGATCCCCTCTTCTCTCAATACTTTGGTGGCTTTTTCGGGGAAGGGAATAGTGCTGTTTTCCATCTTAGTCATGCCCCAAAACAGGAAATGCAGAGACAGGCTCTGAGTCTGCGTGCCTGGAAAATCACACGTGGATTAGGATTAGGGCCTAGGGGTATCCCAGGCCTGCAATGCGGGAAACTGGTGGTGTAACTGTGAGGGCTTGTTTGAAAGCATACTCTGGCTGAGGGTCACAATGCCTGTTTGTTCCCACGGAAGCCCTTAGAAATGGGCGTCATCTCATTCTCCATGTAGCTGGCTCTCAATTTGAGGGTTGGACACCCATCCCAACAGCCAGGTTTCCTGCAGTTGGGAAGGAGGAGTTCTCTATTGTGCTTCACCTTCCCCCATTGGCAGCGATTCCAACAAAGGCCTGAGGACAGATGCCTGAATAACAAGGATGGGTAGAGATGATGGAGATGGTGCCATCTCTCCGGGTGGCTGACACGAGTTCAGGGCTCAGACTCTGTCAGACACACTACTAGTGGGCAGGGTAACCTGGTAATTGAGGAAGCCTATAAATCCCTCGATGGCCAAGCAGATTGATCCACATTTGGCGTTTCTGGGAAGACTCACCAGGCACTTCTTCTTTCTATGGGGAAGGCCGAATGCAGCAATGAGTCTTGAGAATTCCCTACCAAGAGGGATTTTGGTCCATGGAGATGAGGATGGAATTGTAAACCCAAGCTACAGTTAAATTCAGTGCCACGCAGAGGGCAGTTCTAGTGTGCAGTGGCTTATTCGAGATATTCATCATCTGAGTAAGGACAATGTCAGAGTTTTGCTCACACTGGAGTTTGTGTCTATGATGACCAACAAATGGAGGGGTGGCGTCAAGAGGTCATAGAGGATTTCGATCGCTGGGGCTTGGGAGATGCTCCAAACAGTAAGGTTTCATTCTACTGGACAGCTGGAGTCTGGTTTGTTTTCTCCGGCGTCCTCCATGTGGAAAGTTTGGGTAGCAGAGCACATCCGCAAGGATGTGTGGAAAGCACACCTCCAATGACCATTGCAGCTGAGGAACATGGCATGTTCGTTCTGGTGGCTATGGCGTGAAGTATCAAGGCCTTGAGTTGACATGGAATCTCTTGCAGATTGGAGTCGATGCTAATTTGTTACGAGGGAGATCTTAGAATGTGCTGGTCGGTAAGGGGCCATGCAGGATTCTATCATCCTGAGTGTTTGACACAGGTCCAAGAGCATGGTTTCCTTCTGGGGACAGGAGAAATTCTGTTTTTTGGCTCAGGGAACACTTGTTGTATTATAAGTTGGTTTTCCAGAACAGGCCTCTGAGGACAGATGCCTGAAAACCTAATCTAGAGTTCCAATGAGGTCCTAGGGACATGTCAGTTTCAATCTTCTGACTCAGGATCATTGATTTATGTGTCTGACTGGATGACGGTGATCAGGGTGCTTCAGACTGGGCTTTTGCATCCAGAGCTGCCTCTCATATTGGGGAGAGCTCAGGGTCCCTTTAAGTTTATCCTAATCTAAAGAGTTTGGGCAACTGTGACGGGAACAGTTTCCTTGGGGATGGCAGGCACAGTCCTGTGCTATGGCTCCAGAGACCCCATTCTGGAGGACATGTGAGCCATGGTTTTGGGAGAGAAGTCTGCAAACCCAAATCGGGTTATAGTTAGTGGCAAGGTGATCGCAGGCCCAATAGGTAAACCTGAAGGACAGCTCATCAGGAAATGTAATTATGGTGACGGGAAGGTGGTAGTACAGACTTTTCTATCGTGATTGTGTGCCTAGGATGGCCTCAGAATGCATGTGTGGTCTCATGGGTCCATGGGAGATTTTTTCCTCTCTAAAGATCCTGGCGGCTCCCCATAGTTTGGTGACTTTTTCAGGGAAGGGAAGAGTGCAGTTTTCCATCTTAAGCCGTGCCCCAAAACATCCATTTCAGAGCCAGGCTCTGGGCGCCTGGAAAATCCAATGAAGTGTTATGATTTGGGCCTAGGGGCATACCAAGCCTGCAATGAGGAATCCTGGTGGTGCAACTGAGAGGGCTTGGTTGAAAGCATGCTCAGGATGAGGGTCACAATGCCTGTTTGTGCCCAGGGTTGCCCTCAGGATTGGGTGTGGTCTCATTGGCCATGCAGCTGGCTCCCACTCTGAGTGTTGGACACCAGTATCAACAGACAGGTTCCTGCCATCTGGAAGGAGTTCTCTATGGAGCTTAAGGCTCCCCTGTAAGGGTGTGGTCGGAGTCATTTTGTGTTTATGTAGTGAACTTAGATTGACCCTATGCAGTAAACTTAGATTGACCCTGCCCTTCCCAGAGGAACTTACTTGCAAAGCCTAGATAAAAGGGCGGTTCAGGCCAGGTGAAGACATCCAATCAGTGGGGCACGCATATATCTACTAGGGTAAATTGAAATACAATTGGGCACCCGTGTGTTAACTAGTTTTTTTTTTTTTTTTCTGTCTGTGGTGATTTAGCATGACTGTGTAGTGTTCTCTGTGTATTGCAATCTCATTGGCCACGTGTGTATAGCCCGGCTAAATACCTCTATAAAAGTTAATCTGTGAGGCTGGGAGGGGTCGCCTCTTTGCAAGAGATGGCCCTGACAAGTCAGTTTGATTCTCAATGCTGGCATGAAATAAAGCTTTGCTTGACCTTCATTTTGTATCAGTCTTGCTCCTTTGATTATGGACCCTAACATTGGAGGGGGCACCCAGATTCAAACGACGAGAACTGAGCCAGTATAGGAATTTTTGGGAAAAGCTTCCAGAAGTAAGAACACGGGATCCTATCTGTCTGTCTAGTTAGAGCTCCAGGGTATGTCCCACCAGGGAGAAGTTGGATGCAGCCATGACCCCAGGGCTGGAGTGGATGCGGGGACACCCCATCCCTCTGCTGGTAGATAGACAGGAGGCTTCGAGTCCCCTGGGTGGTCAGGGATTTAGAGTCCCCCTAGGCTGTCACCGGGGTGTTCAAGTCCCCCAGTCAGTCAGGGGCCTGCCGGGGGGTTCGAGTATCCCTACGCAGTTGGGGGGTTCGAGTCTCCCTAGATGGCCAGGGGGGTTGATTCCCCCTTGGTGGTTGGGGGGTTCGAATCCCCCTAGAAAGCCACAGGGTTCAAGTCACTCTAGATGGTCAAGGGCTTCAAGTCCCCGTGGGCAGTTGGGGGGTTTGAGTACCCCTAGACATTCGGGGGTTCGTGTCCCCATGGGTGGTTGGGGGGTTCGAGTCCCCCTGTGCTGTTGAGGGGTTCATGTCCCCCTAGGTGGTCGGAGGGATAAAGCCCCCACCAGTGGCAGGTTATGGGTAAGATTCCTTGGGCTTGCCATTATCTTTGCCTGGTCCTTTTATTGTCTGTTGTGTTGTTTGTTATGGTTGATGGAATGGGGCAAGCAGAGAGCAAGGGGACTCTGACTACATCTCTCCATTCTTCATAATATATGTAAGGCTTCTCGCTCACTCATTTTGTGTGTTAAGGGCTAAGACTGGAGTCAGCTGGGGTTATTTGAATGCCAGGTTAAGGTGCCCAATGCTGGCTCATTGGAGCCAGGCGTGGAATACAGTGCCTAGTGGACCAATTTTGGTAAGAGTACTGTCACTGTGGGATGAACTGACCTCGAGAGAGAGACTTTAAGGAATATTCCCAAGCAGCTGCAGAAACTCCCTTTGTTTTGGGGAATTCCTTGCCTTTTATGGCCCAATGTGGACTGCATAGCCCCTCCCCCTTGCTGGCGGGAGGAGCGAGATGCTTATTTGTCTGTCTCAAGGTTTTAATGGGTAATTGTTAAAGTGGCTTCCGAAGTCTTTGTAACCTAGAACTCAGAAGGGTTGCTTGAATGACAAATGGAATTACATTTGTTAGACATGTAGGTCTTAACCAAATGGGATAAAATGCTAGAGCGTTGGCTGCTGGAACTGGGTTTGTGCTTTTGAAATCTGCTGGTGAACGTGTTCTGTGCTTAACCAATTGATAATTTTGCCATCTAAAGAATTCTGTTTTCCTAACTCACGATTGGTTTATATTTAGTCTTCAGTAGAGGTTCAGGTATTTATAAGAGTACAAAATTCTGTTAAGTGTAATTAAGATGATGGAAATGAGAAAATCAACTCTGTATGTAAAAAGTAGAAAATATGTAAAAGTTTGAATCTGAAAAGTGCCTGAGTGAATGTGTCTGTATGGCTCGACTTCCGCTATGGAGTCTGAGTGGGCTGCACCCTGAGTCTTGCAGGGCGTCATATGGCATAACGGTCATCTACTCCATGGATTGTCCTTGTCCGGGGTTTATATGGACAGATCTTAACTCAGAGTCTCCTAAAGTTCAAGCAAGGGACATGATCAGGACAGCATCTGAAAGATCCCCCTCCCATTGTCTGCAATATCATTCACGAAGGGAGGGAAACCTAGTAAACTTTTTATCTGCTTATTTAAAAAAAAAGACACTGGTATAGAAAAACTGGTTTTCTCTGTTTAAAGAAATAATTTTTTCTTAAGTTAATTGATCTGTTATGGTTTTCTCTTTTACTGCCCAGAAAATTCCGTTTCTATGTTTTGTTTTATCAGGCATTTAACATCCCTAATTATATTTAGGCATGTGTTTTAAAACTGTCTAAGGTTTTAGCAATTGTTGACAGGATTTGAACCAATGATAAACCTTGGGTTATATTTTGGGAAATGCCATACATTTCCAAAAGATTTTTGTTTTTGTTCTTGTTTTTAAAGATTTTATTTATTTATTTGACAGAGAGAGTTCACAAGTAGGCAGAGAGGCAGGCAGAGAGAGAGAGGAGGAAGCAGGCTCCCTGCTGAGCAGGGAGCCTGATGCGGGACTCGATCCCAGGACCCCGAGATCATGACCTGAGCTGAAGGCAGCGGCTTAACCCACTGAGCCACCCAGGCGCCCTTTCCTAAAGATTTTTTTTAAAGATTTTATTTATTTATTTGACAGAGAGAAATCACAAGTAGATGGAGAGGCAGGCAGAGAGAAAGGGAAGCAGGCTCCCTGCTGAGCAGAGAGCCCGATGCGGGACTCAATCCCAGGACCCTGAGATCATGACCTGAGCTGAAGGCAGTGGCTTAACCCACTGAGCAACCCAGGCGCCCTTCTTTCCTAAAGTTTTAGTACATTGATAGATCACCACTTGATATTGTGATTATGAAAATGTTACGTATCACAGAAGTAACCTGATTTTCTTGCCAGTTACATTGTAAATTCTCTTCTCACCAGCTCTTTACAATATCTGTATCATTTGTAATTGTTTTAATTATTTTGTAAGATAAATTCCGTACCAAAGAAAGTTCATAGGGGAGAGTTTCAGGACAAATAAAGGTCTTTCATATGTTGAAATTCTGGAACTGAAATGGGTAAGAATTTACAGAAGTAAAAGCTGAATTTGGACTAAACCAGAATTATTAACATGGGACTACGTGAACTGAAAGACTGTAATGTTGTATCTCTTGATGTTTTGTCTTATGTTTGCTCTTCCAGACTAGGGAAACTTATTCTTAAGTTATCTGTAACTTACAGAGATAAAATGTAGTCATTTGTAACCAAATCAAGGTATTTAACTCTTTCTCTCTACTTGAACCCTCTGAAATCAAAAGGCCTCAGCAAGTATTCTTTCTTCCATGGCAATCAGTCATTTGCATAAGTTCAATAAGAATCCGTTCTCCTTGTAACAGGACACCATTGGAAACATTGGTTATTTTATTTTACCATGGCTTTGACTGGAATGCCATATTAGAAAAGACTCAGATATGACTAGACAGCTTAAAGGAACTAAGGTTGACTTTATAAAACCTGGAACCATAAAGGCCTTTGGAACTGTTGGCCTGATATCTTGCTTACAGAGTTCCCAGTAGCCTCACCAGGTGAGGAAAAGATGTTACTTCCTGGCAGGTGCAAGAACCTCAGTATTCTTTGGGAGCCTCAGGAAGAGGAATTCACCCAAATCAACAGGTATGGCAGGCGTGTCTGATGGCAAGTATGTAACATGGCTTCTGGCTTGGAGAGGTTATCATAAGTACAACCTACAGATTCCTTATGAGATTCCAGCAGAGCAGATTCTAATAGATTTATATTATCTCTCACTGTTCTTGCTGGGCTTATGTAAACAATTAGGCCAAGCTTGTTAAAACTTGACTTGTTTTGCAAATAACTTAGTCCTGATTTGGCTATCTCTGAAAACTACTATTATTTTCGAGAGGAAAATTATATTTTAATAACACACCTTTATGGATGTTAAATTCTAGATTTGATTGTCTTTAAATGTTTGTTTACTTAAGATAGACAACTTGAGAAAAACTTCAGGGAAGTTGCACTATAGCTCACTTAGACGATCTTGCTTTATAAGTCAGTCACCCCAGATATAGGAAACTGCAGAAAATTGAAGGATTTTAAGGGAAGAATGTGACTGAGTTAGTGGGAATGGCAGAAAAGGTGTTTAACAACAGGGATGCACAGGAAGATGAAAAACAGACAAAAAAAAAGAACTAGTTAAGGGTTTGGCATTACATGAGGCAGAGAGGAGATTGGTAGGGGATAGTAAATGGAAGGAAAAGCCTAAGCACAGAGAAGGCAGGCGGGAAGACTTAGATTCAGAACAGTGTGCTTACTGTATGGAAAAAGGACATTGGGCCAGGGAGTGCCCCAAAAGGAAGACAACAATGCTTGCGACCAGAGACTGAAGGGTTCATGGTTTGGAGCCCCTCCCCAAACCTGGGGTAAAAATTGAAGTGGAGGGGAAATCAGTTTATTTTTTGATGGACATGGGAGCCCAATTTTCATCATTACTTAAACTTATGGAAACACTACTTGGAGAGGAAGTCTGTACAAGGAGCCAATGGCACAGAGAGACAAAAATGGGCAACAGAAAGGACTTTAAATTTGGCCTCAGGAATAGTTAAACATCAATTTTTAATATCCCTCCCTAATGCCTCATATAACTTGATGGGAAGAGATCTCCTCCACAACTTAAGAGCTGGCATTCAGTTCTCAGAAGGAGGCATGACTGTAACCTTGAGACAACCCACTGTACAAGTGCTTATGGCGGCAGTATATGAATACCTCCTTTACGAGCCAGTCTCAAAACCAGAGGAAACAAAGTTGGGGGAGCCTTCTCCAAATCCTACAGGAGGAGTTTCCCGAGGTCTGTGCAGAAGGGAAGTTCCCTGGCTTGGCCAAGGAACAACCTCCAGTGGTGGTACAATTAAAGGCAACAGCTATGGCTGTTCACGTTCGGCAGTACCCAGCTTCCCCAGGAAGCAAAGGAAGGGATCAGAAAACACAGTAACCACCTCCAAAGAGAGGTCATCCTAGTTCCTTACAAATCTCCATGGAACACACCTTTGCTGCCCATTAAAAAGGCCGAGACTGGGGAGTACCGACAGGTCCAGGACTTGCGGGAAGTTAATAAATGTGTTGAAGATATCCACCCGACGGTGCCTAACCCCTATACCCTACTCTCCCTCCTAGGCCCCAAAAGAACTGTGGAGCACTCCCATATGGATGCTTGGAAAGCACACCTCCATTGACCATTGCAGCAGAGGAACATGGCAGGTTCGTTCTGTGGGCTCTAAGGTGAAGTACCAAGGCCTTGAGTTGACATGGAGTCTCAAGAAGGTGGGTTACAATGATGATTTGTTACCAGGGAGATCTTAGAGTTTGCTGGTGGCTAAGGGCCATACAGGATTCATCTATCCTGAGGGTTTGACACAGGTCCAAGAGCACGGTTTCCTTCTGGGGAGGGGAAATGTTCTGTTGTGTGGCTCAGGGACCACATGTTGAATCATAAGTTGGTATTCCAGAACTGGCCTCTGAGGAAAGGTGCCAGACAACCTAATCTAGAGTTCCAATGAAGTATTAGGGGCATGTCAGGTTCAAACATCTGACTCAGGCCCACTGACATTGGTGTCTGCCTGAATGTAGGTGATCAGGGTGTTTCAGACTCTGCATTTGAGTCCAGAACGGCCTCCAAAATTGGGGTGGGCTCAGGGGCCTTGCAGATTTCTCCTATCTGGTGGGTTTGGGCAACTTTGACGGCACAATTTCCTTGGGGATTGCAGGCACAGTCCTGTGGTGTGGCTACAGAGACCCCATCCTGGAGGGCATGTAAGTCATGGTTTTGGGAGAGAAGTCTGCAAACACAAACTCGGCTTAGGGTTAGTGGTGACGTGATCGCAGGCCCAATATACAGACCTGGTGGGCAGCTCATCTGGAACCGCAAATCTGGTGACTCGAAGGTGGTAGCACAGGCTTTTCTATCTGGATTGTGTGACCAGGATGGCCTTGAAATGCAGGTGTGGACTCATGGGTCCATGGGAGAATTTTCCGTTCTAAAGATCCTGGCGGCTCCCATTGTTTGGTGGCTTTCTCGGGGAAGGGAAGAGTGCTGTTTTCCATCTTATGCGTGCCTCAAAACAGGGATTCAAGAGGCGGGCTCTGGGTCAGGGTGCTTGGAAAATCCCACCAAGTCTTAGGATTTGGGCCTAGTGGTATAGCAGGCCTACAATATGGGATCCTGGTGGTGCACCTGAGAGGGCTTGTTTGAAAACATGCTCAGGCTGAGGGTCAAAATGCCTGTTTGTGCCCAGCGTGGCCCTCAGGAATGGGTGTGGTTTCATTGGCCATGCAGCTGGCTCCCACTTTGAGGGTTGGACAACCATCCCAACAGCCAGGTTTCCTGCCATGGAAAGGAGGAGTTCTGTATTGTGCTTCAGGTTCCCCCATTGGCAGGGATTCCAGCAAAAGTCTGCGGACAGGTGGCTGAATACCAAGGATGGGTAGAGATGACAGACTTTGTCCATGACCTGTCTCACATGCTGGCTATGGGGCCCACTCTCTGGGTTCCTGACACTAGGTAAGGGCTCAGGCTCAGTCATACACAGCACTAGTGGCCAGGAAGCCTACAAATTGTGATTCCCTTGAAGGCCGAGCAGATTGAATCTCATGTGGGGTTTCTGGGCATACCCACCATGCACTTCTTCTTCCTATGGGGAAGGAAGAATGCTGCGTGGTAGCTCCAGAATTCCCTATCTCAAGGGCTTGGGGACCAGTAGGGTGAGGATGGTACTGTATACAAAAGCTATGGATCAATTTAGTGCCAAGCGGAAGGCAGTTCCTTTGTGCAGCGACTTATATGGGATATCTAGCATCTAAGGGTGGATGTCAGATGTTTTCTCACACTGGAGTTTGTATCTATGATGACTGACAAATGGAGGGGTGGTGTCAAGAGGCCATGAGTGATTTTCCACTCTGAGGCTTGTGAGATGCTTCAAACAGTAAGGTTTCATTTGACTGGACAGGTGGAGTCTAGTTTGTTTGCTCCAGGGCCCCCATGTGGAAAGTTTGGGTAGCAGAGCTCTCCCACATGGGTACCTGGAAAGCACACCTCCATTGATCATTGCAGCTGAGGAACATGCAGGCCCATCTGGTGGCTCTGGAGCGAAGTATCAAGGCCTGGAGTTGACATGGAATCTCTTGCAGAGGGGTCACAATGGTGGTTTCTTATTAGGGAGATCTTAGACTGTGCTGTTGGTTAAGGTGCCGTGCAGGATTCTTCTACTCTGAGGGTTTGGCAAAGGTCGAGGAGTACGGTTTCCTTCTGGGGACAGGATATCTTCTGTTTTGGGGCTCAGGGACCACAGGTTGTATCATAAGTTGGTATTCCAGAATGTTCACTGAGGACAGATGCCTGAAAACCTAATCTAGGGTTCCAATGAGGTCCTAGGGGCATGTCAGTTTCAAACATCTGACTCAGGATCATTGACTTGGATGTCAGCCTGGATGTAGGTGATCAGTGTGTTTCAGACTGGGCATTGCGTGCAGAGGGGCTGTCAATATTGAGGTGGGCTCTGGGGCCTTGCAGGTTTCTCCAAATTTGAAATGTTTGGGCAACTGAGACGGGCACAGTTTCCTTGGGGATGGCAGGCACAGTCCTGTTTTCTGGCTCCAGAGACACCATCCTGGATGGCAAGTGAGCCATGGTTTTGGGAAAGAAGTCTGCAAGCACAAATTCGGGTTAGGGTTAGTGTCGAGGTGATCGCAGGCCCAATGCGTACACCTGGAGGGTAGTTAGTGAGGAACTGTTATTAAGGTGACTCTAAGGCAGTAGCACAGGCCTTTCTATCTGGATTGTGTTTACAGGATGGCCTTGGAATGCAGGTGTGGTCTCATGGTGCATGGGAGATCTTTTCCCCTAGCGGCTGGGATTCCCCTGGGATCCTGGTAGCTCCCCAAGTTTGGTGGCTTTTTCAGGGACAGGAATTGTGCTGTTTTACGTCATTTTGTTGCCCCAAAACAGGGATTCCAGAGACGGGCTCTCAGACTGGGTGCCTGGAAAATCACACCAATTGTTATTATTTGGGCCTCGGGCATACTAGGCGTGCAGTGCAGGATTCTGGCCGTGCCACTGAGAGGGCTTGTTTGAAAGCATGGTCAGGCTTAGGGTCACTATGCCTGTTTGTGCCCAGGGAGGCCCTAAGGAGTTAGTGTGATCTCACTGTCCATGAACCTGGCTCAAACTGTGTGGTTTCGACAAACATCCCAACTGCCAGGTTTCCTGTCACAGGGAAGGAGGAGTTCTCTATTGTGCTTCATGTTCCACTATTGGCAGGTATTCCAGCAAAGGCCTTGGGAAAGGTGCCTGAATCCAATGTTGGATAGAGATGACGGACTTGGGCCATGGCCAGTCTCACATGCTAGATATGGGGCCCGCTCTTTGGGTGGCTGACACTAGGTCGTGGCTTAGGCTCTGTCAGACACCGCACTAGTGGCCAGGACAGCCTATAAATCAGAATTCCTTCGAGTGCCAAGCAGAGAGATTCTCATGTGGGGTTTCTGGGCAGACTGACCAGGCAATTCTTCTTTATATGGGGAAGGCAGAATGCTGTGTTGTGGCTCCAGATTCCTCATCAAGAGGGCTTGGGGAAAAGTAGGTTGAGGATGGAATTGTCAACACAAGTTACAGTTCAATTCAGTGCCAAGCAGAAGGGAGTTCCAATGTGCAGAGGCTAATTCGAGATACCCAGCACCTGAGTGAGGGCGGATGTCAGATATTTGCTCACACTGGAGTTTGTGTCTATGATGAGTGACAAATGGAGGGGTGGCGTCATGGAGGATTTCCCACGGTGGGTCTTGTGAGATGCTCCAAGCAGCAAGGTTTGCTTCTACCGGACAGGGGGAGTCTGGTTTGCTAGCTCCAGGATCCCGCATGTGGAAAGATTGGGAGCAGAGCTCTTCCACATGGATGCCTGGAAAGCATACCCCCAATGACCACTGCAGCTGAGGAACATGGTAGGTTCCTTCTGGTGGCTCTGGGGCGAAGTACAAAGGCCTTGAGTTGACACTGAATCTCTTGCAGATGGGTCATAATGCTGGTTTGTTACCACGGAGATCTTCGAATGTGCTGGTGGCTAAGGGGCCATGCAGTATTCTCCTAACCTGAGGGTTTGACACAGGTCCAAGAGCACAGTTTCCTTTTGGGGACAGGAGATGTACTGTTGTGTGGTTCAGGGACCACATGTTCTATTATAAGTTGGTATTCCAGTGAAACCATGTTTTTCGACCTGTGCCTAACCCTCAGGGTAGGAAAATCCTGCTGTGCACATTAGCCACAAGCACATTATAAGATCTCCCTGGTAACAATTCAGCATTGTGACCCATTCCTGAGTACAGATGCCTGGAAACCTAATCTAGAGTTCCAATGAGGTCGTAGGGGGCATGTCAGGTTCAATTGTCTGACTCAGGAACATTGACTTGGGTGTCTGCCTGGATGTAGGTGATCAGGTGTACAGATTTCGAATTTGCGGCCAGAGAAGCCTCCAATAAGGGGCTGGGCTCAGGGGCCTTTCAGGTTTCTCCTATTCTGGAGGGTTTGGGAAACAGTTATGGGCAAATTTTCCTTGGTGATGGGAAGCACAGTCCTGTAATGTGGCTCTAGAGAGCCCATCCAGCAGGGCATTTGAGCCATGGTTTGGGAAGAGAATTTTTCAAACACAAACTCAGGTTAGGGTTAGTGGCAAGGTGATCGCCTGCTCAATGCATAGACCTGGAGGGCAGTTCGTCAGGAAATGTAATTAGGGTGATGCAAAGACAGTAGCAAAGGATTTTATATCTGGATTTTGTGTCCAGGAAGGCCTCGGAATGTAGGTATGGTCTCATGGGACCATGGGACACTTTACCTCTCTAAAGATCCTGGCAGCTCCCAGTAGTTTAGTGGCTTTTTAGGGGAAGGTAAAAGTGCTGCTTTCCATCTTATGGGTGGCCCCAAACAGAAATTACATAGACGGGCACTGGGTCAGGGCACCTGGAAAATCCCACCAAGGGTTACGATTTGGGACTAGGGGCATACCAGGCTTACAATGCAGGATCCTGGTCATGCAACTGAGAGGGCTTGTTTGAAAGCATGCTCAGGCTGAGGGTCACAATGCCTGTTTGATCCCAGGGCGGCCCTCAGGAGTGGGTGTGGTCTCATTGGGGATACCGCTGGCTCCCATACTGAGGGCTGTGCACCCATCCCAAAAGACAGGTTTCCTGCCATTGGGAAGGAGGAGTTCTCTATTGTGCTTCAGGTTTCCCCATTGACCGGGATTCCAGCAAAGGTCTAGGGACAGATGCCTGAATACCAAGGATGGGTAGAGATGACGGACTTGAGCCATGGCCGTCTCACATGCTGGATATGGTCCCCGGTCTCTTGGTGGCTGACACGAAGTCGGGGCTCAGGCTCTGTCAGACACAGGACTAGTGGCCAGGACAGCCTACAAATCGGGGTTCCCTCGAGGGTCGAGCAGATTGATCCTCATGTGGGCTTTCTTAGAAGACTGACTGGCACTCCTTCCGTCTATGAGGAAGGCAGAATGTTCTGATGTGGCTTGAGAATTAACTATTAAGAGGCCATGGAGACCTTGAGGATGAGGATAGAATTGTAAACACAAGCTATGGTTAAATTCAGTTTCAAGCGGAAGGCAGTTTCAGTGTGCAGTGATTGATTCGAGATATCCAGCACCTGAGTAAGGGTGGAGGTCAGATGCCTGCTCACACTGGAGTTTGCATCTATTATGACCGACTAAAGAAAGGGTGGTCTCAAAAAGCCATGGAGGATGTCCCACGCTGGCACTTGTGAGATTCTCTAAACAGCAAGGCTTTCTTCTATTGGAGTTGGGGATTCTGGTTTGTTTGCTCCAGTGTCCTCCATGTGGATAGTTTGGGTAGTACAGCTCTCCCGCATGGCTACCTTGAAAGCCCACCTCCATTGTCCATTGCAGCTGAGGAATATGGAAGGTTTGTTCTGGTGGCTCTGGTGTGAAATTCCAAGGGCTATGAATTAACATGGAATCTCTTTCAGATGGGTCACAATTCTGGTTTGTTAGCAAGGAAATCTTAGAATGTCCTGGTGGCTAAGGGGCCATGCAGGATTCTCCCACCTGGAGGGCTTAACACAGGTCGAAGGACATGGTTTCCTTCTGGGGACAGGAGATGTTCTGTTCTGTGGCTCAGAGATCACAGGTTGTATCATAAGTTGATATTCCAGAACAGGCCTCTGAGGACAAATGCCTGAACACCTAATCTAGGGTTCCAGTGAGGTCTTAGGGGCATGTCAGTTTCAATCTTCTGACTCAGGACCATTGACTTGAGTGTCTGCCGGATGTAGGTGATCAGGGAGATTCAGAATACACATTTACTTACAGAGAGGCCTCCAATATTGTGGTGGGCTCAGGGGCCTTGCAGGTTTCTCCTAATCTGGAGGGTTTGGGAAACTGTGAGGGGCAATTTTCCTTGGGGATGACAGGCACAGTCCTGTGGTTTGGCTCCAGAGACCCCATCCTGGAGGGCATTTGAGCCATGGTTTTGGGAGAGAAATCTGCAAACATAAACTCGGGTTAGTGTTAGTAGTGAGATGATCACAGGCTCATAGCATAGACCTGGATGGCAGCTTGTCAGGAACTGTAATTAGGGTGACTTGGAAGAGGTAGCACAGGCTTTTCTATCTGCATTTGGTGTCCAGGATGGCCTCAGATTGCAGGTGTGGTCTCATGGGTCCATTGGATATTTTTCCTCTCTAAGGATCCTGGCAGCTCCCAATACTTTGGTAGCTTTTTCAGGGAAGAGAAGAGTGCTGTTTTCCATCTAAGGGGTGCCCCAAAAGAGAAATTCCAGAGATGGGAACTGGGTACGGGCACTTGGAAAATCTCACCAAGGGTTAGGATTTGGGCCTAGGGGTGTACCAGGCTGGCCAAGCAGGATCCTGGTGGTGAAACTGAGAGTGCTTGTCTGAAAGCATGCTCATGCTGAGGGTCACAATGCCTCTTTGATCCCAGGGCGGCCCTCATGAGTGGGTGTGGTCTCACTGGCAATGCAGCTGGCTCCCACACTGATGGTTGGACACCCATCCCAACAGCCAGGTTTCCTGCCATGGGGAAGGAGGAGTTCTCTATTTTGCTTCAAGTCCCCCCATTGGCAGGGATTCCAACAAAAGACTGGCGACAGAAGCCTGAATACGAAGGATGGGTAGATATGAAGGACTTGAGCCATGGCCGGTCTGCATGCTGGATATGGGCCCCACCCTCTGGATGGATGACACGAGGTCGGGGCTCAGGCTCTGTCAGACACAGCACTAGTGGCCAGGTCAGCCTATAAATCGGGGTTCCCTCAAAGGCTGAGCAGATTGTTCATGTGGGGTTTCTGGGCAGACTGGCCAGGCACTTCTTTCTATGGGGAAGGCAGAATGCTGCATTGTGGCTCCAGAATTCCCTCTCAACAAGGCTTGGAGACCAGTAGGGTGAGGATTGAATTGTAAAACCAAGCTACGGTTCAATTCAGTGCCAAGTGGAAGGCAGTTCCAATATGAAGCACCTTATTTGAGAAACCGGCACCCGAGTAAGGGCAGTTGTCAGATGTTTGCTCACACTGGAGTTTGTATCTATGATGATAGACAAATGGAGTGGTGGTGTCAAGAAGCCATGGAGGATTTCCCACACTGAGGCTTGTGAGATGCTCCAAACAGCAAGGTTTCCTTCTACTGGACAAGTGGAGTCTGGTTTGTTTGTTCTAGTTTCCCCCATGTGGAAAGTTTCCGTAACAGAGCACTCCCACATGGATACCTGGAAAGCAAACCTTCATTCTCCATTGCAGCTGAGGAACATTGCAGGTTTTTTCTGGTGGCTCTGGTGCGAAGTACCAAGGGTAATGAATTAACATGGAGTCTCTTTCAGATGGGTTACAATGTTGTTTTTTTTACCAAGGAACACTTAGAATGTCCTGGTGCTAAGGGGTCAAGCAGGATTCTACTACCCAGAGGGTTTGACAGAGGTCGAAGAGCACAGTTTATTTCTGGGGACAGGAGGTGTTCTTGTTATATCATAAGTTGGTATTCCAGAAGAAGCCTCTGAGGACAATGCCTGTAAACCTAATCTAGGATTCCAGTGAGGTCCTAGGGGCATGTCAGTTTCAGTCTTCTGACTCAGGACCATTGACTTTGGCATCTGCCAGATTTAGGTTATCAGGGTGTTTCAGACTGTGCATTTGCGTACAGAGCAGCCTCCAATATGGCGGTGGTCCCAGGCACATTTGAGGTTTCTCCTAATCTAGATGGTTTGGGAAACTGGGACGGGCAAATTTTCCTTGGGGATGGCAGGCACAGTCCTGTGGTGTGGCTCCAAAAACCCCATCCTGGAGGACATATGAGCCATGGTTTTGGGAGAGAAGACTGCAAACTCAAACTCAGGATAGGCTTAGTGGTGAGGTGATCACAGGCCCAATGTGTAGACCTGGAGGAGAGCTCGTCAGGAACTGTAATTAGGGTGACTGGAAGGCAGCAGCACAGGCTTTCCTATATGGACTGTGTGTTTGGATGGCCTCAGAATGCAGGTGTGGTCTCATGGGTCCACTGGAGATTTTCTTCCTTAAGGATCCTGGAGGCTCCCAATAGTTTGGTGGCTTTCTCGGGCAAGGGGAGAGTCCTGTTTTCCATCATAGAGGTGCCCCAAAACAGGGATTCTGGAGACGGGTCTGGGAGCCAAGAGATTCCAACTAAGGGTTAAGATTTGGACCTAGGGGCATACCACCCCTGCAATGCGGGATCCTGGTTGTGCAGTAGAGAGGGCTTATTTGAAATCATGCTCAGGTTGAGGGTCACAATGCCTGTTTATTCCCAGGGCGACCTATAGGAGTGGGCATGTTCTCATTGCCCATACAGTTGGCTCCCTCTCAGGGTTGGACACCCATCCCAACAGTTAGGTTTCATGCCATGGGGAAGGAGCAGTTCGCTATTGGGCTTCAGGTTCCCCCATTGGCAGGGATTCCAGCAAAGGTTTAGGGATAGATACCGGATAACTAGGATGGGTAGAGAGGACTGATTGAGCCATGACCAGTCTCACTTGGTGGATATACGAACCACTCTCTGGGTGGATGACACAAAGTCATGGCTCAGGCTCTGTCAGACACAGCACTACTGGCCAGGGCAGCTGATTAATCGGGGATCCTCGAGGGCTCAGCAAATGATCCTCATTTGGGGTTTCTGGACAGTCTCACCAGGCATTCTTCTTTCTATGGGGAAGGCGGAATGCTGCATTGTTGTTCAAGAATTCCCTATCAAGAGGGCTTGGGGACCAGTCGGGTGAGGATGGAGTTGTAAACACTAGCTATGGTTCAATTCAGTGCCAAGCGGTAGACAGTTCTAAATGGCAGCAGCTTATTCAAGATAGCCAGCACCTGAGTACGGGGGGATGTCAGATATTTGCTCACACTGGAGTTTGTGTCTATGATGTCTGACAAATGGAGGGCTGGTGTCAAGAGGCTACAGAGAATTCCCCACACTGTGGCTTGTGAGATGCTCCAAACAGCAAGGTTTTCTTCTACAGGAGAGGTGGAGTCTGCTTTGGTTGTTCTACAGTCCTCCATGTGGAAAGTTTGGGTAGCAGAGCTCTCCCAAATGGATGCCTGGAAAGCACACATCCATTAATGATTGCACCTGAGGATCATGGCATGTTCCTTCTGTTGCCTCTGGGGCGAAGTACCAAGGCTTGGAGTTGACATGAAATCTCTTACAGATGTTTCACTATGCTGTTTGTTTTTTTTTTTTTTTTTTTTTTTTTTTTTTTTTTTTTTTTTTTTACCAGAGAGATCTTAAAATATGCTGGTGGCTAAGGGGCCATGCAGGATTCTCCCACCTTGAGGGTTTTATACAGGTCCAAGGGCACGGTTTGCTTCTAGGGATAGGAGATGTTCTGTTGTGTGACTCAGGGACCACATGTTTTACCCTACGTTGGTATTCTAGAACAGATGACAAATGCCTGAAAACCTAATATAGGCTTCCAATGAGGTCCTAGGGGCATGTCAGGTTCAATCTTCTGACTTAGGCCCATTGACTTGGGTGTCTGCCGCGACGGAGGTGATCATGGTGTTTTAGACCACGCATTTGCAACCAGACTGGCCTCCAATAGTGGGATGGGCTCAGGGGCCTTGCAGGTTTCTCCTAAACTGGAGGGCTTGGGCAAATGTGATGGCCATAGTTTCCTTGGGGATTGCAGGCACAGGCCTCTGGTGTGGCTCCAGAGATCCCATCCTGGAGGGCATGTGAGCCATGGTTTTGGGAGAGAAGTCTGCATACACAAACTCAGGTTAGGGTTAGTGGAGAAGTGATCACAGGCCCAATGCATAGAGCTGGAGGGCAGGTCATTAGGAACTGTAATTAGGGTGCCTCGAAAGCGGTAGCACAGGCTTTTATATCTTGGTTGTGTGTCCAGGATGGCCTCATAATGCAGGTGTGGTCTCATGGGTCCATGGGAGACTGTTCCTCTCTATAGAACCTGCTTGCTCCCTGTAATTTGGTGGCTTTTTCGTGGAAGGGAAGAGTGATGGTTTCCAACTTATGTGTGCCCCAAAATAGGGATTCAAGAGATGGGCTTTGAGTATGGGCGCCTGAAAAATCCCAACAAGCGTTGGGATTTGTGTCTATGGGCGTACCAGTCCTTCAAAGCCCGATCCTGGAGGTTAAACTGAGAAGCCTGTCTTGAAAGCATGCTCAAGCTGAGGGTCACAATACCTGTTTGTCCCCAGGGCGGCCCTCAGGTGTCGGGGTGGTCTCATTGGCCATGCACCTGGTTCCCACTCTGAGGGTTGGAAACCCATCCCAAAAGCCACGTTTCCTGCCCTGGGGAAATAGGAGTTTCTATTGTGCTTCAGGTTCCTCCATTGGCAGGGATTCCAGCAAAGTTCTGGGGACAGATGACTGAATACTAAGGATGGTTAGAGATGACGGATGTCGGCCATCTCTGGTCTCACATGCTGGATATGAGCCCGGCTCTATGGGTGGCTGACAAGAGGTCGGGGCTCTGGCTCTCTCAGACACAGCAGTTGTGGCCAGGGTACCTATAGATTTGGGTTCCCTTGAGGGTCGAGCAGACAGATCCTCATGTGGGATTTTCTGGCAGTCTCAACAGGCACATCTTCTTTCTATGGGGAAGACAGAATGCTGCATTGTGGCTCCAGAATTCCTCATCAAGAAGGCATGAAAATGAGTACAATGAGGATGGAATTTTAAACCCAAGCCACGGTTATATTCAGTGCCAGGCGGAAGAGAGTTCCAATGTGCAGAGTCTTATTCGAGATATCTAGCGCATGAGTAAGGGCGGATGTCAGATGTTCGCTCACAGTGGAGTTTGTGTCTATGATGAACAACAAATGGAGGCATGGTGTCAAGAGGCCCTGTAGGATTTCCCATGCTGAGGCTTGTGAGATGCTCCAAACAGAAAGGTTTCCTTCTACTAGACAGATGGAATCTGGTTTGTTTGCTATAGCGTCCCCCATGTAGAAAGTTTAGGTAGTGGATATCTCCCACATGGATGCCTGGAATGCATACCTCCATTGAGCATTGCATTGAGGAACATGACAGGTTCATTCTGGTGGCACTGGGGCGAAGTACCAAGGCCTTGAGGTGACATTGAATGTCTTGCAGAAAGGCCACAATGATGGTTTGTTACCAGGGAGATATTCGAATGTGCTGGTGGATAAGGTGCCATACAGGATTCTCCTTCCCCGAGGGATTGGCACAGTTTGAAGAGCACGGTTTCCTTCTGGGGACAGGAGATGTTCTCTTGTATGGCCCAGGGCCCTAAGATTGTATCAGAATGTTGTATTTCAGAACAGGCCACTGAGGACAAATTCCTGAAAACCTAGTCGAGGGTTCCAATGTGGTCCTTGGGGCCTGTCAGGTTTAATCTTCTGACTCAGGACCATTGACTTGGCTGTCTGCCTGGATGTAGGTGATCAGGTATTTTCAGACTGTGCATCTCCATCCAGAATGGCCGCTGATATAGGGGTGGGATCAGGGCCTTGCTGCTTTATCCTAATCTGGAAGGTTTGGGCAACTGTGACGGGCACAGTTTCTTTGGGGATGGCAGGCACAGTCCTGTGCTTTGGCTCCAGAGACCCCATCCTTGAGGGCATGAGAGCCATGGTTTTGGGATGGAAGTCTGCATATACAAATTCAGGTTAGGGTTAGTGGAGTGGTGGTTTCAGGCCAAATGCATAGACCTAGAGGGAAACACGTCAGGAAAAGGAAATAGGGTGACTGGAAGGCGGTAGCACAGGCTATTCTATCTGGATTGTGTGTCCAGTATGGGTTGAGAATGCATGTGTCGTCTCATTGGTCCACAGGAGACTCTTCCTCTCTAAGGATCCTGGTGGATCTCCATAGATTGGTGTCTTTTTTGGTGAAGAGAAGAGTGCTCTTTCCCATATTAGGGGTGCCACAAAACAGGGATTCCTGACACGGGCTCTGGGTCTGGGATCCTCCAAAATCCCACCATATGTTAGGATTGCCAGGCAAGCAATGCAGGATCCTGGTAGTGCAACTGAGAGGGCGTGTTTGAAAGTGCTCAGGCTGAGGGTCACAATGCCTTTTTGTGCCCAGGCCGGCCCTCAGGAGTGTGCATGGTCTTATTGTTCCATGCAGCTTTCTCCCACTTTGAGGACTGGACACACATCCGAACAGTCAGGCTTCCTGCCATGGGAAAGAAGAGTTCTCTATTGTTCTTCAGGTACCCTCATTGGCGCTATTTCCAGCAAAGGTCTGGGAAAGGTGCCTGAATACCAAGGATGTGTAGAGATGACGGACTTGGGCCATGGCCTTTTTCACATGCTAGTAACAGGACCCACTCTATTTGTGGCTGACTCTATTTCGGGGCTCATGCTCTGTCAGGCACAGCACTAGTGGCCAGGGCACCCTTTAAATTGGGGTTCCCTTGAGGGCCAAGCAGAAGATCCTCATGTGGGGTTTCTGGGTAGATTCACCAGGCCCTCCTTTCTATACAGCAGGCAGGATGTTACGTTGTGGCTCAAGAATTCCCTATCCAGAGGGCTAGGGGACCAGTAGGGTGAGGATGGATTTGTAAACACAAGCTACGGTTCAATTCAGTGCCATGAGGAATCCACTTCCAATGTGCAGCAGCTTATTCGAGATTTCCAACAGCTGAGTAAGGGTGGATATCAGATGTTTGCTCACACTCCAGTTTGTGTCTATGATGACCATCAAAATGAGGGGTGGCGTCAATATCCCATGGAGGATTTCCCACGCCGAGGCCTGTGATATGCTCCAAACTGCAAGGCCCTTCTCCTAGACAGGTGGAGTCTGGTTTGTTTGCTCCAGGGTCCCCCATGTGGAAAGTATGAGTAGCAGAGCTCTCCCACTTGGATGCCTGGAAAGCACACCTCCATTGACCTTAGAGGCTGAGGAACATGACAGGTTCGTTCTGGTGGCGCTGGGGCAAAGTTCCAAGGCCTTGAGTTGACATGGAATCTCTTGCAGATGGGTCAGAATGCTGGATTGTTACCAGGGAGATCATAGAATGTGCTGGTGGCTAAGGTTCTGTGCAGGATTCCCCTACCCTGAGGGTTTGCAAAGGTGGAAGATCACGGTTTACTTCTGGGGACAGGAGATGTAATGGGGTGTGGCTCAGAGAAAACCCATTGTATCATTAGTTGGTTTTCCAGAAGAGGCTTCTGAGGACAGATGCCTGAACACCTAATCTAGGGTTCCAATGAGGTCCTAGGGGTATCTCAGTTTCAATCATCTGACTCAGGACCATTCAATATTCTGACTCAGGACTGGTGAATACCAAGGATGGGTAGAGGTGATGGAGTAGGGCCATGGCCGGTCCCACATGCTACATATGGGTCCCGCTCTCTGGGTGGCTGAGACTAGGATGGGGCTCAGGCTCTCTCAAACACAGCATTAGTGGCCAGGGAAGCCTATAAACTGGGGTTCACTCGAGGTCTGAGCAGACTGATCCTCATGTGGGGTTTCTGGGCAAACTCACCAGGCAATTCTTCTTTCATGGGGAAGGCAGAATGCTGCATTGTGGCTCTAGAATTCCCTATCAAGAGGCCTTTGGTACCAGTAGGGTGAGGATGGAATTGTAAACACATGCTATGGTTCAACTCAGTGCTAAGCCGAAGGCAGTTTCAATGTGCAGCAGCTTATTCGAGATATCCAGCACCTGAGTAAGGGCAGCTTTCAGATATTTGATCACACTGGAGTTTGTGTCTATGATGAGTGAGAAATGGAGGGGTGGCACCAAGAGGTCATGGAGGACTTTCCATGCCGAGGCTTGTGAGATGCTCCAAACAGCAAGGTCCTTCTCCTGAACAGGTGGAGTCTGGTTTGTTTGCTTCAGTGTCCCCCATGTGGAAAGTATGGGTAGGAGAGCTCTCCCACATGGATGCCTGGAAAGCACACCTCCATTGTCCTTTTCAGCTGAGGAACATGACAAGTATGTTATGATGGCTCTGGGGCGATGGACCAAGGACTTGAGTTGACTTGGAATCTCTTACAGTTGGATCACAAAGCTGGTTTGTTACCAGGGAGTTTTTAGAATGTGCTGGTGCTAAGGTGCCTTGCAGGATTTTCCTACCCTTAGGGTTTGGTACAGGTCAAAGAGCATGGTGTCCTTCTGGGGAAAGGAGAAGTTGTGTTGTGTGGCCCAGGGACAATATGTTGTATCCTAAGTTGGTATTCCAGAAAAAACCATAGAGGACAGATGCCTTAAATCTTAATATAGGGTTCCAGTGCGATCCTAGGGGCATGTCAGTTTCAATCTTCTGACTCAGTACCATGGACATGGGCGTCTGTCTGGATGTAGGTGATCAGGTTGTTTCAGACTGTGCATTTGCTTCCAGAGCGGCCACCAATATTGGGGTGGGTTCAGGGGACTTGCAGGCTTCTCATAATCTAGAAGGTTTAGGCAACTGTAGCGTGCACAGGGTCCTTGTGGATGTCAGCAGTCCTATGTTGTGGCTCCAGAGACCCCATTCTGGAAGGCATATGAGCCATGGGTTTTGGAAAGAAATCTGCAAACACAAATTTTGGTTAAGGTTAGTGGTGTGGAGGTCGCAGTTCCAATGCATAGACCTGGAGGGAACCTCATAAGGAACTGTAAATAGGGTGAGGGGAAGGTGGTAGCATAGGCTTTTCTATCTGGATTGTGTGTCCCGGATGGCCTCGGTATGCAGGTGTGGTCTCATGGATCCATGGGACACTTTTCCTCTCTAAGGATCCTGGTGGTTCCCCATAGTTTTGTGGCTTTATCGGGGAAGGGAAGAATGCTGTTTTGCATCTTAGGGATGCCCCAAAACAGGGATTCCAGAGACGGGCTCTAGGTCTGGGCCCCTGGAAAATCCCACCCTATGTTAGGATTTGGGCATAGGGGCATACCAGTACTGAAATGCAGGATCGTGGTGGTGCAACTGAGAGGGATTGTTTTGAAGCATGCTCAGGCTGAAGGTCACCATGCCTGTTTGTGCCCAGGGCCATCCTTAGGAGTGGGTGTGGTCTCATTGGCCATGCAGCTGGCACCCAGTTTGAGGGTTGGACACCCATCCCAACAGCCCAGTTTCCTTCCATGGAGAAGGAGGTGTTCTCTATTGGGCTTCAGGTACCCCCATTGTCAGGGATTCCAGTAAAGTACTGGGGAAAGATGCCTGAATACCAAGGATGGGTAGACATGAGGAAGTGGGGCCATGACCCGTCCCACATGCTAGATATGGGTCCAGCTCTGTAGGTGGCTTACACTAGGTCCTGGCTCATTCTCTGACAGACAAAGCACTAGTGGCTAGGGCAGCCTATAAATCGGGGTTACCCTGAGAGCCGAGCAAATTGATCCTCATGTGGGGTTCTTGGGCAGACTCACCAGGCACTTTTTCTTTCTATAGAGAAGGCAGAATGCTGCGTTGTGGCTATAGAATTATCTATCAAGGGGCCTTGCGGACCAGTAGATTGAGGATGGACTTGTAAACACAAGCTACGGTTGAATTTAGTGCCATGCAGAAGACAGTTCCTATGTGCAGTGGCCTATTCGAGATATCCTGCACTTGAGTAAGGGCGGATGTCCGATATAAGCTCACACTGGAGTTTGTGTCTATGATGACTGACAAATGGAGGGGTGGCATCAAGAGGCCATGGAGGATTTCCCATGCTGAGGATCCTTAGAGAGAAATGTCCCCATGAACCCATGAGACCAGACCTGAATTCCAAAGCCATCCTGGACACACAATCCAGATAGAAAAACATGTGCTACCGCCTTCCCAACATGCTAATTACAGTTCCTGATGAGCTGCCCTCTAGGTCTATGCATTGAGCCTGTGACCTCCATGCCACTAACCCTATCCCGAATTTGTGTTTTCATATTTCTCTCCAAAAACCATGGCTCACATATCCTCCAGGATATGGGTCTCTGGATCCACAGTACAGGACTGTGTCGGCCATCCCCAAGGAAACTGTACCCATCACAGTTGCCCAAACCTTCAAGATTAGGAGAAACCTGCAAGTCCCCTGAGCCCACCCCAATACTGTTGGCCACTCCAGACACAAATACACAGTCTGAAACACCCTGATCACCTACATCCAGTTAGACAGCCAAGTCAATGATCCTGAGTCAGATGATTGAACCTGACATGCCTCTATGACCTCACTGGAACCCGGGATTAGGTTTTCAGGCATCTGTCCTCAGGAGCCCGTTCTGGAATACCAACTTATGATACAACAGGTGGTCCCTGAGACACACAACAGAACATCTCCTGTCCCCAGAAGAAAACCGTGCTCTTCGACCTGTGCCAAACCCTCAGGTTAGCAGATTCTTGCTTGGCACCTTAGCCACCAGCACATTTTAAGATCTCTCTGGTAACAAACCAGCATTGTGGCCAATCTGCAAGAGATTCCAAGTCAACTCAAGGCATGTTCCTTTGCCCCATAGCCACCAGAACGAACCTGCCATGTACCTCAGATGCAATGGTCAATGGAGGGGTGCTTTCCAGAAATACTTGTGGGAGAGCTCTGCTACCCATACTTTCCACATGGGGGACCCTGGAGCAAACAAACCAGACTCCACCTGTCCAGTAGAAGGAAACCTTGCTGTTTGGAATATCTCACAAGCCTCAGCTTCGGAAATCCTCCATGTCCTCTTGACAGCATTGCTCCATTTGTTAGTCATCAAGGCACAAACTCAAGTGTGAGCCAATATCTGACATCCGCCCTTACACAGGTGCTGGCTATCTCGAATAAGCCTCTGCACATTGGAACTGCCTTCTGCGTCACACTGAATTGGACCATAGCCTCTGTTTACAATTCCATCCTCATCCTACTGGCCCCCAGGGCCTCTTGATAGGGAATTCTAGAGCCACAATGCCGCATTCTGCCTTTCCTATAGAAAGAAGATGTGCCTGGTGAGTCTGACCAGAAACCCCATATGAGGATAAATCTGCTCGGCCCTCGAGGGAAACCCAATTTATATGCTGCCCTGGACACTAGTACTGTGTCTGACAGAGCCTGAGCCCTGACCTAGTGTCAGCCACCCAGAGAGTGGGCCCCATTTCTAGCATGTGGGACCGACCATGACCTTACTCCACCATCTCTACCCATGCTTGGTATTCAGGTACCTGTCACCAGACCTTTGCTGGAATCCCTGCCAATGGGGGAACCTAAAGACCAATGGAGAACTCCTCCTTCCCCAAGGCAGGAAAACCTGGCTATTCAGATGGGTGTCCAACCCTCAAAGTGGAAGCCAGCTGCATGGCCAAGTAGACCACGTTCACTCCTGAGGGCTGCCCTTGAAACAAAGAGGCATTGTGACCCACACCTTGAGTATGTTTTCAAACAAGCCATCTCAGTTGCCCCTGCAGGATCCTGCATTGCAGACCTTGTACACCCCTAGGCCCAATCCCAACCCTTGGTGGGATTTTCCAACCACCCTGACCCGGAGCCTTTCTCCGGCATCCCTGTATTGGGGCACCTCTAAGATGGTAAACAGCACTCTTCCCTCCCCCGAAAAAGTCACCAAACAATGGAGAGTCACCACGATCATTAGAATGGAAATGTCTCACATGGACCCAAGAGAACACACCTGCATTCAGAAGCCATCCTGGACACATAATCCAGATAGGAAAGCCTGTGCTATGGCCCTCCAGTCACCCTAATTACAGTTCCTGACAAGCTGCCCTCCACTTCTACGCACTGGGCCTGCGATCACCGTGCCACTAACCCTAATCCGAATTGGTGTTTACAGAATTATCTCCCAAAACTATGGATCATATGCCCTCCAGGGTAGGGTCTCTGGAACCATACCACAGGACTGTGCCTGCCATCACCAAGGAAACTGTGCCCAGCACAGTTTTCCAAACCTTCCAGATTAGGAGAAACCTGCAAGGCACCTGAGCCCACCATAATATTGGAGGCCTCTCTGGACTCAAATGTGTAGTCTGAAACACCCTGTTCACCTACATCCAGGCAGAGAGCCACGTCAATGGTCCTGAGTCAGAAGATTGAACCTGACATGCCCCTAGGACATCATTGGAACCCTAAACTAGGTTTTCAGGCATCTGTCCTCAGAGGCCTGTTCGGGAACACCAACTTACCATAGAATATGTGCTCCCTCAGCCACACAACAGAACATCTCCTGTCCCCAGAAGAAAACCGTGATCTTTGACCTTTGTCAAACCTCAGTTTTTTTATACCTCAGGTGTCCCACCAAATGAGGGATTCCAGAACAGAGCTCTGCGTAGGGGCTATTGGACAAACCGACCTCTGGTTAAGATTGGGGGCCTAGGAACATGGCAAACTCCATATGCGGGCTCTTGGACCAGCCAGTGGGCGGCCTTTTTTGAAAACAGAGCTCACACTGAGGATCACAATGCTTGTTTGTGCCAAACGCGGCCTTCGAGCATGGGCAGGTCCTCATGGAAGATGCTAGTTTATCCTACACTGAACGTTGGACAACATGCGAACCACAAGTTTTCTTGCCATGGGGAAGGAGGAGTTCTGATTTTTGCATCATGCTCACCTCTGGGCAGTGATGGAAGATAAGGTCTAGGTTCTGAAGCCTGAAATCCAAGGTTGGGAAGAGATGATGACGTAAGGCCATGGCGGGTCTGATGTGCCCAGTGTGAGGCAAGCTGTCTGGGTGTCGGTCGGGAGGTTTGGGATCAGGCTCCTTCTGGCAGGGCATTAATGCCCAGGGTAGACTGTGTAATTGGGGTACAGCCGAGTGGCGTGCAGGTTGATCCTCATTTGTGGTTTCTGGGTAAACCCATAAAGCGATGTTTTTCTTCTGGAGAGCAGGCACGTCAGGCTGTGTCAAAACCTGTGGTTAGAGACTCTGGTGCCACCTCCCCATTCCAAGGTCCCCATGGACACAAGCCCACATTATGACCCATGCAAAGGAGAGTCCATTTCAGCTCAGCCCCCTTGGTCACTCCCCCAGAGCCAGCAGATCGAACCTGTCTTATCGCAAGGAGACAATTGGAATGCTAGGCGGGCAGCCCAGGCATCCATTCATAGAACCCTGCTCTGGAGTCATCCCTATGGGATGTCCTGGAGCCATCCAACAGGTCTCAATTTTCCCGCAGAAGGAATCCTTGCGGGTTGGAGCATCTCACAACAGCCATCGTGGGAAAATCTCCATGGCTGGGAGATGCCCCGCCCCTTTATGAAGGGTGCATCATGGACAGAAACTCCAACCTGAGCCAATGTCTTATTCCTCGCCCTGACTTCAGATGCATGAGATCTCAATTCAGCTCTGCAGAGTGTGCCTGCTGTGCCCTCGCCCCGAAACCTATACCTAGCTTGTGTTCTCAGACTTCTGTCCTCACACTCTTGGCCCACAAGCCCTCAGGATGGCAATTCTGGAACCAGAATGCAGCACTCTGCCTGCTCTCCAGAAGATAAACGTTGCCATATGGGGCTACCCAGAAACCCCAAATAAGGATCAACCTGCACGCAACTCTACTGTTCCGCAATCATACAGTCTATCCTGAGCACTAATGCCCTGTCTGACACAGCCTGATCCCAAACCTCCCAACCGACACCCAGACAGTTGGCAGCACACTGAACATATCGGACCCGTCATGGCCTTAGGTCGTCATCTCTTCCCAAACTCGTTTTTCAGGCTTCACAACCTAGACCTTAACTCCAATCAAGGTCCAGGGGAGAATGTGATGCAGAAGTCAGAACTCTTCCTTTGCCGTGGCAAGAATCCTTATGGTTGGCATGTTTTCCAACGTTCAGTGTAGGAGAAACCAGCATGACCCACGGGGCCCCACCCATGCTTGAGAGCTGCATTGGGCACAAACACGCATTGTGACCCTCAGCGTGAGTCCTGTCCTCAAGTAAGGCCTGGACCAAAAAGCCACATATGGGGCTTGCTATGGCCCTAGGTCCCCATTCTCACTCAGAGGTCGGTTTGTCCATTTGCCCTCCCTAGGGCTAAGCTCTGGAATCTCTCTTTTGGTGAGACACCCGAGGTAAAAAAATAGAAGGGACTCCTCCCATCCCACAGAATCACCCCAAACTCCTGGGATCGAACCAAATCTCCAAAGAGGGAGACTCAACCATGGCCCATGAGGCCACCTCAACATTCTACGGCCATCGGTGACACAAAAACCAGAGACAAAAGCCTGAGCAAGGGCCTCACTCTCGCCCTTTGTTCATATCCCAAAGAGTTCTCCTCACGGTCTATAGATTCGGCCTGCCATACCTATATCCCCAAACTTAAGCCAAGTTTGTGTTTTCAGACTTCCGTCCCCACAGCCCTGGCCCACACACACTCCAGGCTGGGGTCCCTGGAGTGACACCTCAGGACTGTGCATGCCTTCTCCAAGGGTATTCTGCCCATTCCATTGGCCACAACCGTACAAGTTAGGAAAAACCTCCAAAGTGCCTGAGGCTATCCCAATAGTGCCGGCACCCAGGACAATCAGGGTTGATCTGACACCAGCTAAGCAACTACCTCCACTCAGACCTGTAGATAGATGTTCCCCGTGAAGAAGATTGAACCAGACAGGCCCCTCGGCCCTAATCAGATCCATTGCTTTGTTTTCCAGGTGTCTCCACAGAGGACTGGTTTCCAATACCAGCATACAGGGAATTCCTGAGGCACCGATCAGAACACATCTCATCTCCATATTGGGAACTTGCTCGTTGGGGCTGTCTCAAAACCTCCGGTTAGGAGAATCCTTCAGGGCCCCAGTGCCACTGCCCCATTCCAAGGACTCCATGGACACAAACAAATATTATGACCCATCCACAGGAGAGTCCATTTCAACACACCCCCCTCGGTTTCTCCCCCAGAGCCAGCAGATTGAAATTCTCTTGTCCCAAGGAGACAACTGCAATATGAAGAGGGGTCTCCAGGCATCAAATTTTAGAAGACTGTTCTGGAGTTGTTCCATATGGGACATCCTTAAGCCCTCCAACATGTCTCAATTGTCCCACAGAAGGAGTTCTAGCGGTTTGGAGCATCTCAAAACTCCCACCGAGGGAAAAACTCCATGGCCTCGTGTTGCCCCACCCCCCTTCCTGAAGGGGCCATCATGGACAGAAACACCACCCTGTGCAAACGTCTGATCCTCGCCCTGACTTCAGGTGTACGAGATCTCAATTCAGCTCTGTAGAGTGTGCCTTCAGTGCCCTTGCCTGGAAACTATGCCTAGCTTGTGTTCTCAGACTTCAGTTCTCACACTCCGGGCCCACAAGCCCTCAAGTTTGGCAATTATGAACCCACAATGCAGCACTCTGCCTGCGCTCCAGAAGAAAAACATTGCCGTCTAAGGCTACCCGAGACCCCAAATGAGGATCAACCTGCACGCCACTCGACTGTACCCCAATTATATAGTCCACCCTGGGCACTAGTGCCCTGTCTGACACAGCTTGAACCCGGACCTCCCGACCGACACCCAGACAGATGACGGCACACTGAGCACATCGGACCCGACATGGTCTTAGCTCGTCATCTCTTCCTAACCTAGCTTTTCAGGCTTCAGTTTTCGACCTTAACTCCAAACCCTGCCAAGGGGTGAACATGTTGCAGAAATCAGAACTCCTCCTTCCCCATGGCAAGAAACCTTGTTTTTGTTATGTTGTCCAATGTTCAGTGTAGGAGAAACCAGCATGGCCCTTGAGGCACCACCCATGCTAGAAGGCAGCGTTAGGCCCAAACACACATAGTGACATTCAGCATGAGCTCTGTCCTCAAGTAAGGCCCCTCAGTGGCTGGATCAATAGCCTACATATGGGGCTTGCCATGCCCCTAGGCCCCCAATCTTAAGTAGAGGTCGTGTTGTCCAGTTGCCCCACTCAGGGCTCTGCTCTGGAATTTCTCTTTTGGTGGGACACCTGTGGTAAAAAAAAAATTAAATAAAAATGGACTCCTCCCATCCCACTCTTGACCCCAAACTCTTGGGATCAGGCAAATCCCCAGAGATGGAGACACGTCCATGTCACATGAGGCCACCCAGACATTCCACGGCTATCATTGACAAAAAAATCCAGAGACAAAAGCCTGAGCAAGCACCTCACTCTCGCCCTTTGTTCATATCCCAGAGTTCTCCTCATGGTCTGTAGATCGGGCCTGCCATACCTCTGTCCCGAAACATAAGCCGAGTCTGTGTTTTCAGACTTCTGTCCACACACAGGACTGTGCCTGCCCTCTTCAAGGGAATTCTGCACATTCCATTGGCCACAACCATATAAATTAGGAGAAACCTCCAAAGTCCCCAAGGCCATCCCAATAGTGTAGGCTGCCCAGGACAAACAGGGGCTATCTGACACCAGCTGAGCAACTACCTCCACTCTGACCCACAGACAGATGTCCCCAGAGAAGAAGATTGAACCGGACAGGCCCCTAGGCCCTAATCAGATCCATTGCTTTTGTTTCCAGGCATCTCTCCCCAGAGGCCTGGTTTCCAGTATCAGCATATGGGGGTCTCCAGAGGACCCCATCAGAACACATCTCGTTTCCACTTGGGAAACGTGCTGTTGGATCTGTGTCAAAACATCCCGTTAGGAGAATCCTTCAGGGCCCTGGTGCCACCGCACAATTCCAAGGTCTCCATAGACACAAACCCACATTGTAGCCCATTACAGGATGCTCTTTACTCCCCCACAGCCAGCTGATCGAACCCGTCTTATCACAAGAAGACAATTGCAATGTGATGCAGGCTACCAAGGCATCCATCCTTAGAAACCTGCTCTGGAGTCATTCCATATGAGAGGTCCTGGAGCCATCCAACAGGTCTCAATTGTCCCGCAGAAGGAATCCTTGCTGCATGGAGCATCTCAAATCTCCCATCGTGGGAAAACCTCCTTTGCCCCGTGATGTCCCATCCCCTTCATGAAAGGGCCATCATGGATAGAAAATCCAACCTGAGCCAACGTCTGATCCTCGCCCTGATTCAGATGCATGAGATCTCAATTCAACTCTGCAGAGTGTGCCTGCCATGCCCCCACCCTGAAACATAAGCTGGGCTTCTGTTCTCAGACTCCATCCTCACACTCCTGGCCCCCAAGCCCTCCAGTTTGGCAATACCGGATCCACAATGCAGCACTCTGCCTGCACTCCAGAAGAAAAACTTTGCCCTATTGTGCTAACCAGAAACCCCAAATGAGGATCAACCTGCATTCAACTTGACTAGACCCCAATTATACAGTCTACCCCAGGTACTAATGTCCTGTCTGACACAGCCTGAACCCAGACCTTCTGACCGACACCCAGACAGCTGGCCGCATACTGAGCACATCGGACCCGCCATGGCCTTAAGTCGTCAACTCTTCCAACCTCGTTTTTCAGGCTTCATAACCTAGACCTTATATCCAATCACTGCCCAGGGGTGAACTTGATGAAGAAATCAGAACTCCTCCTTCCCCCTGGCAAGAAATCTTGTGGTTGGCATGTTGTTCAATGTTCAGTGTAGGAGAAACCAGCATGGCCCATGAGGCCCCGACAATGATTGAGGGCTGCATTGGGCAGAAAAATGCATTGTGACACTCAGCGTGTGTCCTGTCCTCAAGTAAGGCCTGTCAGTGGCTGGACCAAAAGCCCGCATATAGGGCTACCATGCCCCTAGCCCCCATTCTTAATCAGAGGTCGGTTTATCCATTTGCACTCCTCCAGGGCTCTGGTCTGGAATTCCTCTTTTGGTGGGACACCTGAGGTAAAAAACCAAAACGGATTCCTCCCATCCCACAGAATGACCCCAAACTGTTGGGATCGGGCCTAATCCCCAGAGAGGAAGACTCGTCCATTGCCCATGAGGTCACTTGGACATTCCACGGCCCTCAGTGACACAACATCCAGAGACAAAAGCCTGAGCAAGCGCCTCACATTCGCCCTTTTTTCATATCCTGAAGAATTCTCCTCACGGTCTGTAGATCAGTCCTGCCATACCTACAACCTGAAACCTAAGCCAAGTTTGTGTTTTCAGACAACTGTCCCCACAGCCCTGGCCCACACACCCTACAGACCCAGGCCCCTGGAGCCAAACCTGAGGACTGTACCTGCCCTCTCCAATGGAATTCTGCCCATTCCATTGACCACAACCGTACAAACAGGATAAACTTCCAAAGTCCCTGAGGCCATCCCAACAGTGTTGGCTGCCCAGGATAAACGGAGGCAATCTGAGCCCATCTGAGCACCTACCTGCACTCAGACCCATAGACAGATATCCACAGATGTAAATTGGAATGAACTGGCCCCTAGGCCCTAATCAGATCCATTGCTTTGGTTTCCAGGCATCTCTCCTGAGAGGCCTAGATTCCAATACCAGCATATGGCTGTTTCTTGAGGCACCCATCAGAACAAATCTCATCTCCACATGGGAAACTTGTGCTTTGGAGCTGTGTCAAAGCGTCTGGTTAGGAGAAGACTTCAGGGCCCTGGTGCCACCGCCTCCTTCCAAGGTCTCCATGGAAACAAACCCACATTACGACCCATCTGCAGGAGATTCCATTTCAACTCAGCCCCCTCGGTTGCTCCCCCAGATCCAGCAGATCTATCCTGTCTTGTCACTGGGAGACAATTGGGATGAGAGGTGGGCTGCCCAGCTATCCATCCTTAGAACCTTGCTCGGAATCATTCCGTATGGGAACTCCTGGAGCCAACCAACATGTCTCAATAGTCCCGCAGAAGAATCTTTGCTGTTTGGAACATTTCACAACTACCATTGTGGTAAAACCTCCATGGCCTCATGATCCCCACCCCCCTTCATGAAGGCACCATCAGGGACCGAAACTCCAACCTGAGCGATTGTTTAATCTTCGCCCTTATTCAGATGCACGAGATCTCGATTCAGCTCTGCAGAGTGTGCCTGCTGTGCCCTCTCCTAGAAACATAACCCTAGCTTGCATTCTCAGACTTCTGTCCTCACACACCTGGCCCACAAGCCCTCCAGTTTGGCAATTCCAGAACTACAATGCAGCACTCTGCCTGCCCTCCAGAAAACAAATAATTGTCTCTGGGGCTACCCAGAAACCTTAAATGAGGATCAACCTGCATGACCTTTTACTGTACCCCAATTATACAGGGTTCTATGGGCACTAATGCCCTTTCTGACACATCCTGAGCCTGGACCTCCCGACCCATACCCAGCCAGCTGGCCGCACACTGAGCACATCGGACCCACCATGGCCTTAGGTTGTCATGTCTTCCCAACCTCGGTTTTCAGGCTTCAGAACTAGACTTTATCTCCAATCACTGTCCAGGGTTGAACTTGATGCAGAAATCAGAACTCCTTCCCCATGACAAGAAACCTTGTGGTTGGCATGTTGTCCAACGTTCAGTGTAGTTGGAAACCAGTATGGCCCATGAGGCCCCGCCCATGCTTGAGTGCTGCATTGGTCACAAACACGCATTGTGACCCTCATCGTGAATCCAGTCCTCAAGTAAGGCCTCTCAGTGGCTGGACCAAGTGACAGCCTGTTGGGCTTGCCATGCCCCTATACCCCAATTTTTAACCATAGTTCGGGTTGTCCATTCCCCCCTCCCCAGGGATATGCTCAGGAATCCCTCTTTTGGTGGGACACCTGAGTTAAAAAAAAAAAAAAAAAAAACTGAAAGGGCTCCTCCCATCCCACAGATTGACCCAAAACAATTGGGATCGTCCAAATCCACAGAGAGAAAGACTTGTCCATGGCCCATGAGGCCTCCCCAACTTGCCACGGCCATTGATGATAGAAAATCCAGAGACAAAATCCTGAATAAGCACCTCACACTCGTTCTTTCTTCTTATCCTGAAGAGTTCTCCTCACGGTCTGTAGATCAGGCCTGCCATACCTACATCGCCAAACTTAAGCCGAGTTTGTGTTTTCAGACTTCTGTCCCCACAGTCCTGGCCCACACACCCTCCAGGCTGGGGCCCCTCAGCCACACATCAGAACTGTGCCTGCCCACTCCACGGGAATTCAGCCCATTCCATAGTCCACAATCGTACAAATTAGGAGAAACCTCCAAAGTCCCTGAGGCCATCCCAATAGTGTGTGTAGGCTGCCCGGGACAAACAAGGGCAGTCTAACATCAGCTGAGCATCTACCTCCACTCATACTGTAGATGGATGTTCTCAGGGAAGAAGATTGAAATGGACAGGCCCCTAGTCCCTAATATGATCAATTGTTGTGGTTTCCAGGTATCTCTCCTCAGAGGCCTGGTTTCCAATATCAGCATATGAGGGTTTCCTGAGGCACCAAATAGAAAAAATCTCTTCTCCACATGGAAAATTTGTCCTTTGGAGATGTCTCAAAACCTCCAGTTAGGAGAAGCCTTCAGGGTCCGTGTGCCACTGCCCCATTCCAAGGTCTCCATGGACACAAACCCACATAAGGACCCATCCACAGGAGAGTCCATTTCAACTCAGCCACTTTGGTTGCTCCCCCAGAGCCAGCATATCAAACCTGTCCATTCACTAGGAGACAATAGCAATGCAAGGCGGGCTGCCCAGGCATCCATCCTTAGATCCCTGCTCTGGCATCGTTCAGTATGGAACATCCTGGAGCAATCCAACAGGTCTCAATTGTTGATCAGAATGAATCCTTGCAGTTTGGAGCATCTCACAACTCCCAACATGGGAAAATCTCGATGGCTATGTGATGCCCCCCCCCCCCCCCCCGCTTCATGAAGGGGCCATCATGGAGAGATACTCCATCCGGAGCCTATGTCTGATCCTCACCCAGACTCCAGATGCACAAGATCTCGATTCAGATCTGCAGATCGTGCCTGCCTTGTCCGCGCCCTGGAGCCTAGGTCTAGCTTGTGTTCTCAGACTTCCATCCTCACACTCCTGGCCCCAAAGCCCTCAATTTTTGCAATTCTGTACCCACAATGCAGCATTCTGCCTTCCATCCAGAAGAAAAATGTTGCCCTAATGAGCTTCTCAGAAACCTTTAATGAGGATAAACCTAAACGGCACTTGACTGTATCCAAATTATATATTCTAACCTGGGCACTAATGCACTGTCTAACACAGCCTGAGCCCAGACCTCCTGACCAACATCCAGACAGCTGACCACACACTGAGCACATCAGACCCGCCATGGCCTTAGGTCATCATCTCTCCCCAACCTCGGTTTTCAGGCTTCAGACCATAGACCTTATCTCCAATCACTGCCCAAGGGTGAACGTGATGCAGAAATCAGAATTCCTCCTTCTCCATGCCAAGAAACCTTGTGGTTTGTATGTTGTCCAAAGTTCGATGTAGGAGAAATAAGCATGGCCCTTGAGTCCCTGCCCATGCTTGAGGGCTGCATTGGGCACAAACATGCATTGTGACCATCGGTGTGAGCCCTGTCCTCAAGTAAGGCCCCTCAGTGGCTGAACCAAGGTCCCACATATGGGGCTTGCCATGCCCATAGACCCCCAGGCCTAACCAGAGGGCGGGTATTCCAGTTGTCTGTACCCAGTGTTATGCTCCAGAATCCCTCTATTTGGGGACACATGAGAGAGAAAACAGGACTCATCCCTTCCCAAAGAATGACCCCAAACTCGGGAGCTGGGAAAATCACCAGCGAGGGAGACTCTTCCATGGCCCATGAGGCTACCCCTAAATTAAACGACCATTGTGAATGCAACATCCAGAGGCATAAACCTGAAAGACTGCCTTCCACGTGCCCTCCATTCTAATCACGAGGAGCTCCCCTCACGGACTGAAGATAAGTCCTGCCATAACATTGGCCCCAAACCTCAGCCGAGTATGTGTTTTTGGACGTCTGTCCCCACAGGCCTGGACAACACAGCCTCCAGGCTGGGGCCTCTGGATTCACACCACAGGGCTGTCCTGCTCTCTCCTAGGAGACTGTGCCCATTTCATTGCCCACAACCCTACAGAATAGGAGAAACCTCAATCCTCCCAAGGACATCCCACTACTGTAAGCCGCCCTGGACAAACAGGGGCATCCTGACACAACCTGAGCAAGTACCTCCACACAGACATGCAGAAAGATGTCCACAGAGACAGAAGATCGAAACGGACAGGCCCGGAGGCCCTAATCTGAACTCTTGCTTTGGTTTCCAGCTGTCAATCCTCAGAGGCCTGGTTTCGAAGACTAGCATATGGGGCTTTCCTGAGGCACCAAACAGAACACCTCTCGTCTCCACATGGGAAGCTTCCTTGTTGGAGCTGTGTCAAACACTTCAGGTTGGAGATTCCTGCAGAGTCCCTGAGCCAGCGCCACATTCCAAGGTCTCCATGGCCACCAACCCACATTATGACTTATCCTCAGGAGAGTGCATTTCAACTAAGTCTTCTGGGTAGCTCTACCAAGATCCCGCAGATTGAGCCTGCCTTATCCCAAGCAGTCAATGGGAATGTGAGGTGGTGTTTCCAGGCATCCATGCTTAGAACCCTGCTCTCGAGTCTTTCAATATGGGGCATCCTGGAACCATGCAACAGGACTCGACTGTCCTGCAGAAGGAAACCTTGAGGTTTGGAGCAGCTCACAACTCCCAGCACAGGGAAACCTCCCTGGCCTCATGACGACCCCAACCCCTTCAGGAAGGGGTCATCATGGACACAAAAACCAACCTGAGGCAACGTCTGATACTCGCCCTGACCTCAGATGAAGGAGATCTCGATTCAGCCTCTACAGAGTGGAACTGCCGTGCCCTTGGCCCCAAACCTAATGCTAGCTTGTGTATTCAGACTTAATTTCTCACACTCCTGGCAAACAAGCCCTCTAGACTGGGAATTCCGGAACCACTATGCAGCCCTCTGCCCGCCCACCAGAAGAAAAACGTTGCCTTATGGGGCTTTCCAGAAACCCCAAATGAGGATCAACCTGCACGGGCCTTGACCACACCCCAATTGGATAGGCTACCCTGGCCATTAATGCTCTGTCTGACACAGCCTGAGGCCAAACGTCCTGACAGACAAGGAGGCAGGTGGCCCCACAACCAGCACATCAGACATGCCATGGCCTTACACCGTCATCTCTTCCCAACCTGGGTTTTTCAGACATCTGAACCTAGATATTATATCAAATCCCTGCACAGGTGGGTACCTGAAGCACAAATCAGAACTCCTCCTTCCCCATGGCTGTAAAGCTTGCTGTTGCCATGGAGTCACACCTTCAAAGTAGGAGAAATCTTCATGGCCCCTGAGGCCAAGCCTAAACTTGAGTGCCACCCTGGGCACCAACTCACATTGTGACCGTCAGTGTGAGCCCCATTTCGAAGTAAGGCCTCTAAGGGCCTGGACCAAGAGCCCGCATATTGGGCTTGCCAAGCCCCTATGCTCCCAATCCTCACCAGAGTTCGAGTTTTCCAGTCACTTGTACCCAGGGCTGTGATCTGGAATCACTCTCCTGGTGAAATACCTGAACCAGACAACAGGATTCCACCCTTCCCACAAAATGACCCCAAAATCTTGGGATCTGGCCCAACTCCTCAGAGAGGGAGACTCTTCCATAGCCCCTGAGGCCACCCCTACATTCCACGGCTATGGGGGACATAACATCCAAAGACAAAAGCTTGTGTGACTACCTCCCATTCACCCTTCTTTCATAAGCTGAGGTCCTCCCATCATGGTCTGTGGATCCAGCCTGCCATACCCTCGGCGCCACACCTAAGCCCAGTTTGTGTCTTCAGACTTCTTGCCCACAGACCAGACCCACACACCCTCCAGGCTAGGGCCTATGGAGACACACTGAAGGACTGTGCCTGTCCTCTCCAAGTTAACTGTGCCCAATACTCGGCCACAATCCTACAGATTAGGAGAAACCCCCAAGGCCTCCGAGGCCATGCCAACAGTGTAGGCTTCCCTGGACTAATAGGGGCACTCTGACAGCAGCTGAGCAACTATCTCCACTTAGACACTCAGTGTACCCAGAGACAGAAGTTTGAAACAGACAGGCTTCTAGCACCTAATCTGAACCCTAGCTTTGGTTTCCAGGTGTCTCTCCTCATAGAACTGGTTTGAAGATCAGCATCTGGGGCTTTTCTGAGGCACCAAACAGAACCTCTCTCGTGTCCATGTGTGGAGCTTTTTAATGAAACCATATCAAACCCTTGGGTTAGGAGAATTCTGCAAGGCCCCTGAGCCACTAGCACATTCCAAGGTCTCCATGGATAGAAACCCACATTACGACCCAACCTCAGTAGAGTCCATTTCAACTCAGCCCCCGGGTTCTTGCCCCAGAGCAAACAGTTCAAACATGTCTTGTCACTAATAACCAATGGGAATGCGAGGTATGGTGTACAGGTATCCATCCTTCGAACCCTGCTCTCCAGTCTTTCCATATGGGACGTCCTGGAGCCATTCAATAGGACTCGACAGTCCTGCAGATGGAAACCTTGTGGTTTGGAGCAATGCACAAACTAGCGTATGTGCTGGTGTCTAAGGTGATGTACTGGATTCACAAACCCTGAGGATTTGGCACAGGTTGAAGTGCACAGTTTCCTTATGGGGATAGGAAAAGTTCTGTCGTGTGGCTCAGGGACGACATGATGTGTCATAAATTGGTATTCCAGAACAGGCCCCTGAGGACAGATGCCTGAAAACCTAATGGGGTTCCATTTAGGGCCCAGGGGCATTTCAAGTTCAATCATCTAACTCACGATCATTGACCTGGCTGTCTCCCTGTATGTAGGTGATCAGGGTGTTTCAGACGGCGCAATTGCATTTAGAATGGCCAGCAATATTGGGGTGGGCTCAGGGGCATTACAGGATTATCCTAATCTGGAAGGTTTGGGCAACTCTGATGTGCACAGTGTCCTTGGGATGGAAGCCAGAATTCTGTGGTGTGGCTCCAGAGATCCCATTCTGGTGGGCATGGGAGACATGGTTTTGGGAGAGAAATCTGGAAACACAAATTCGGGTGAATGAATTTGTGGGGATGTGATCGCATGCCCAATGCACGGACCTGGAGGGCAGCTCATCAGGAACTTTATTAGGGTGACTGGAAGGCAGTAGCACAGACTTTTCTTTCTGGATTGTGTTTCCAGGATGGCCTCGGAATTAATGTGTGGTCTCATGGATCCATGGGAGGCTTTTCCTCTCTATGGATCCAGGCAGCTCTCCACAGTTTGGTGGCTTTTTTGGCAAGGGAAGAGTCCACATTATGAGTGCCCCAAAACAGGGATTCCAGAGACGGGCTCTGGTTCTGGGCATCTTGGACATCCCACCAAGGGTTAAGATATGAACCTAGGGGCGTACAAGGCCTGCAATGCTGGATCATGGTGATGCAACTGATAGGGATTGTTTGAAGGCATGCTTAGGCTGAGGGTCACAATGCCTGTTTGTGCCCAGGGCAGCCCTCAGGAGTGGGCGTGGTCTCATTGATGTTGTAACTGGCTCCACCTTTGAGGGTTGGACAAGCTTCTCAACAGGCAGTTTTCCTGCCATGAGGAAGGAGGAGTTCTCTATTGTGCTTCAGATTGCCCCATTGGCAGGGATTCCAGCAAAAGTCTGGGGACCGGTTCCTGAATACCAAGGATGGGTAGAGATGACATACTTGGGCCATGGCAATCCCAAATGCTACATGTGGGGCCGACTCTCAAGTGACTGATACTAGGTCGGGACCCAGGCCCTGTCAGACACAGAACTAGTGGTCAGGGCAACCTGTAAATCGGGGCTCCAGAGAGGGATGAGGAGTTTAATCCTCATGTGGGGTTTCTGGCCAGACTCACCAGGCACTTCTTTCTATAGGGAAGGCAGAATGCTGTGTTTTGGCTCCAGAATTCCTTATCAAGAGGAGTTTATCTTCAACATTTTGAGGAACCTCCATGCTGTTTTTCAGAGTTGTTGCACCAGCTTGCATTCCCACCAACACTGTAGGAGGGTTCCCCTTTCTCCACATCCTCGCCAGCATCTGTCATTTCCTGACTTGTTGATTTTAGCCATTCTGACTGGTGTGAGGTGATATCTCTTTGTGGTTTTGATTTGTATTTCCCTGATGCCAAGGGATATGGAGCACTTTTTCATGTGTCTGTTGGCAATCTGGATGTCTTCTTTGCAGAAATGTCTGTTCATGTCTTCTGCCCATTTCTTGATTGGATTATTTGTTCTTTGGGTGTTGAGTTTGCTAAGTTCTTTATAGATTTTGGACACTAGTCCTTTATCTGATATGTCGTTTGCAAATATCTTCTCCCATTCTGTCAGTTGTATTTTGATTTTGTTAACTGTTTCCTTTGCTGTGCAAAAGCTTTTTATCTTGATGAAATCCCAATTGTTTATTTCTGCCCTATGACCCAGCAATTGCACTACTGGGTATTTACCCTAAAGATACAAACATAGTGATCCAAAGGGGCATGTACACCCGAATGTTTATAGCAGCAATGTCCACAACAGCCAAACTATGGAAAGAACCTAGATGTCCATCAACAGATGAATGGATAAAGAAGATGTGGTATATATACACAATGGAATACTATGCAGCCATCAAAAGAAATGAAATCTTGCCATTTGCGACAACATGGATGGAACTAGAGCGTATCATGCTTAGCGAAATAAGTCAAGCAGAGAAAGACAACTATCATATGATCTCCCTGATATGAGGAAGTGGTGATGCAACATGGGGGCTTAAGTGGGTAGGAGGAGAATAAATGAAACAAGATGGGATTGGGAGGGAGACAAACCACAAGTGACTCTTAATCTCACAAAACAAACTGAGGGTTGCTGGGGGGAGGGGGGTTGGGAGAAGGGGGTGGAGTTATGGACATTGGGGAGGGTATGTGCTTTGGTGAGTGCTGTGAAGTGTGTATACCTGGTGATTCACAGACCTGTAACCCTGGGGATTAAAATATATGTGTATAAAAAAAAATTTAAAAAGAGGCATTTATCAATCACAGCAGGCCAAGGGAGGTTGCTGAAGTTTAAAGACTACTAGGTAGGGACAAGATGGCGGGGGTGTAGGAGGAGGTGCCTTTTCAGCCGGTACCCCAAAGTGAGCTGATTACCTACCAAAGAACTCCATTCACCCATGAAATCAGCCTGAGATCAGAATTATACACGTCTGGATCTCTACAGTGGCAGAAGACGCCAGTGGGCAGGTAAAGTGGAGCGGGAAGGTGGACTGATATCAGAAGATAAACAAAAGGGAGAGGGAACCACCAGAGGCGACCAGTTGGAAAGTAATACCCCAATATGAGTGAGAGTGCCCTGTGTCCGGGGACCAGCATTAACTTGGAGACTGTTTGAAAGCACTCCAAAAGAGCAAAGGATCCCGGGGGGAAATCTTGGGATTCGGGGCATCTAGGGACAGGGGCTTAAGTCTCCATTCCAAGGACAGCCTCCCCTGGCGCTGAGCCAGAGAGAGTGCGGCAGAGAAACCAGGTCTTGGTCCCTAAGTCGCCAGTGCACCTGAGAATGCGTGGGTTCTGGCTCCTGTAAGGGGATGGGAGCCACACGGGTCGGCAGAATGCGCGAGACCTACTACAAAGCATGAGATACGCGCGCACGTGCCTCATGATCCCCTGAGAGAGTTACAAAGGCACGGCCAGCGCTCTTTGAGCTGCGCCATTGTTTCAAAGCCTAAGCCGCATGCCCCAAACTCTCCCATGACAGAGGTGCGCAAAAGCCCAGCCCGGTGCTCTTGGTCCTGCGCCCCGTTCTCGGTGCCTGAGACACGCGTGCAACCCATAGCCACCCCTGAAAGAGGTGTGCACAAGCTGGGCACTCTTAGACCCAGCAAGACCAGGCACTCCCAGCCCGGGCCAGTGGGAAAATCTCAGTATGCCATCGCTGCTTGGAACCTCTCTGGCAGTCAGGAGCTCCCAGACAGCCGCCACTGCCTTGGCTTTGGGTACAAGCAAAAGATCCTGCGCCCCCAGGTTCTGAAACTTGGAACCTGCTCTGCCGGTGGCCAAGGGGGAATTTATTTAGGCTCTGCACCCAGACTGAGGCTTCTCTCTGAGAGGGAGATCAGGGTGCGGTTTGTTTTCCTCTACAACTACAAAAACCATCAAAGGCGGTCAAGGTGAGAAAAAAAAAAGTGAACAAACATAAAAACTGGCAGAGAACAAAGGCCTAAAAAAAATAGTTTCCTCAGAGCCCACCCCCTTGAGGAGGGCGGGAGGACTTAACTCAGGAAACATCATTGACTGACAACCCACGTGGCAGACCCCTCCCCCAGAAAACAAACCAAGAAAGAAAAAAAAGGACTATAAGAGAACAACCACTACTTTATAGGAAAACTTGTATTGTTCACTCATTCCCACTATGCCGTTTTTTTTTTTAACACATAGGTAATTGTTTAACGTATTTACCATCACAGTGAGCTGTACAGTACATCAAATTCCATAATACCCTTCTAACCTGAACTTTTTGATACATACACCTATGTTTTTCTCTTTCATTTTTATTTTTTGAATTCCATTTTTTTAAATCTTAATTTAGTTTAGTCTAGTTTATTCCTTTTTATTTTTATCCTCTAATATTCATATAGAGATAAACTTCAAAGTAATCCCCTTTCCCCAATCAATACTACACCTATAGGTAAACCAATTTTTAATCCCCTTTATCTTAGGAAATTTGAGTCCTTTAACAAAGATATCAAGATACATCCAGGAAGAATCAAAACAACCTTCCTTGCACACACTGAGAATTTATAAGAACTCTCCCATGTTCTTCCACCAGTGTTTCTGTGTTTGTCCTGATAGCATATAAATCTTATACTTGGGGTTCTTTTTGATGAGGTTCTTCCTTTATTTGCATATATATATATATATATATATATATATATATATATATATTTCTCTTGTCAGTCATATACTTGTATCAGTCTTTTTTTCTCTTTTTGTTTGTCTACTTCATAAATCTTACATTGGGGCCCATCTGGGCTGATCCTTCTCTTTCATCTTCCCTTTCTTTTTTGTCTCTTTCTCTCTTTTTTTTTTTTTCATTTGTCTCTTGTTTGGGTGGGGAATCCTGATTGCTCAGAAGTGTTCCAGGGTGCACCTTGACTGCAGCACAGTTGATACATCCAGCTAGATCTGTTCAGTCATCTCCCACCAAAATGACTAGGAGGAGGAATGCCCAAAAGAAGAAAAATACAGAGGATGGAACTTCTGCAAAAGAGCTAACGGCTATCAACATAGACAATATGTCGGAAAGATAATTCAGGCTAACAATTATCCAGGCAATAGCTAGGTTGGAGAAAGCCATGGATAACAAAACGGAATTGATTAGGGCTTAACTGAAAGCGACCAGACAGGATGTTCACAATGTTAGGGCAGAGCATAAAGCTACGAGGGAGGAGGTTCACAATGCTCTCAATGAGTTCCAATCTAATCTAAACTCTCTCAAAGCTAGGGTAACCGAGACAGAAGATAGAATTCATGATCTGGAGGAAGAAACAGATAGAGAGAAAGGATCAGGAGGAAGCCTGAAACAAACAGCTTAGAAACCATGAAAACGAATCAGGGAAATAAATGATGACATGAAGCATTTTAATGTCAGAATTATTGGAATCCCTGAAGGGGAGGAAAAAGAAAGAAGTCTAGAAGATAGAGTGGAACAAGTCCTTCATGAAATTGTTCCCAATCTCACGAATGGAACCAGCGTTCATATACTAGAGGCTGAACGGTCTCCATCCAAGATTATACATTCCAAAAAAATTCATGACACCTGATAGTAAAATTGAGGAATTATAATAGATATAATCTTTTGAAAGCTGCTAGGGAAAAGAGGCTCCTTACTTACAGAGGGAAGCCCATCAGAATAACGTCAGACCTCTCCACAGAGACCTGGTAAGCCAGAAAGGGCTGGCAAGATATATTCAGGGCACTAAATGAGGAGAACATGCGGCCAAGAATACTATAACCAGCAAGACTGACATTCAAAATGGACGGAGGGATAAGGAGTTTCCAAGACCAGCAAGGCTTAAAAGACTATGCAACCAAGCCGACACTGCAGGAAATATTAAGGTGGGTTCTATAAAAGAGGAAAAATCATAAGAATAGCATTGAACAGAAATATAGAGACAATCTACAGAAAGAAAGACCTTAAAGGTAACTCGATGTCAATAAAAACATATCTATCAATAATCACTCTCAATATGAATAGCCTAAATGCGCCCATAAAATGGCACAGGGTGGAAGATTGGATAAAACGACAGTACCCATCCGTATGATGTCTAAAAGAGACCCATTTTGAACCTAAAGATACACACAGACTGAAAGTGAAGGGATGGAGAAGCACTCTTCATGCCAATGGGCCTCAAAAGAAAGCTAGGTTAGCGATTCTCATATCAGATAAATTAGACTTTAGACTTTAAACTAAAGACTGTAGTCAGAGATACGGAAGGACACTACATAATCCTTAAAGTACTATCCACCAAGATGATCTAACAATTGTAAATATCTATGCCATCAATATGGGAGCATCCAAATACTTAAGAAAACTGTTAACATAAAGAGTCATATTGATATGAATACATTAATCATAGGAGATCTTAACATGCCTCTCTCAGAAATAGATCATCGAAGCAGAAAATCAATAAAGAAACAAGAGCATTGAATGACACATTGGAACAGATGGACCTCATAGATATATACAGAACATTCCACCCTAAAACAACAGAATACTCATTCTTCTCAAGTGCACCTGGAACCTTCTCAAGAATAGACCACATACTGGGTCACAAATCAGGACTCAACTGATACCAAAAGACTGATATTATTCCCTGTATATTCTCAGATCACAGTGCTTTGAAACTGGAGCTCAATCACAAAGAAAAGTTCAGAAGGGACTCAAACACCTGGAATCTAAAGGCCACCTTGCTTAAGAATGCTTGGATCAACCAGGAGATCAAGGAAGAACTGAAACAATTCATGGAAACCAATGAGAATAAAGACACTTTGGTCCAAAACCTATGGGATACAGCAAAGGCGGTCTAAGGGGGAAATACATAGCCATCCTAGCCTCCCTCAAAAAAAAATTGAAAAATCCAGAACACTTCAGCTGTCTCTACACCTTAAAGAACTGGAGAATCAACAACAAATCAAACCAACTCCACACAAAAGAAGGGAAATCATCAAGATTAGAGCTGCGATCAATGAGGTAGAAAACAGAGTTACAGTAGAACGTATCAATGAAACTAGAAGCTGGTTTTTTGAAAGAATCAATAAGATTGATAAACCATTGGCCAGACTAATCCAAAAGAAAAGAGAGAAAGCCCAAATTCATAAAATTTGAATGAAATGAAAGAGATCACAACGAACATCAAGGAAGTAGAAACAATCATCAGAAGTTATTATCAACAGTTATATACCTATAAGCTTAGCAATCTAGATGAAATGGATGCATTCCTGGAAAACTATAAACTCCCAAAATTGAAACAGGAAAAAATCGACAACCTGAGTAGACCGGTATCTAGTAACGAGATTGATGCACTGATCAAAAACCTCCCCCCCAAAAAAGCGCCAAGGACATGACGGATTCCCTGGGGAATTCTACCAAACTTTCAAAGAAGAAATAACACCTATTTTCCTGAAGCTGTTTCAAAAAATTGAAGCAGAAGGAAAGCATCCAGACTCTTCTATGAAGCCAGCATTACCCTGATCCCCAAACCAGGCAAACACTCTACCAAAAAGGAGAATTTCAGACCAATATCACTGATGAATATGGATGCTAAGATTCTCAACAGGTTCCTAGCAAACAGGATCCAACAGCACATTAAAGAGATTATCCACCATGACCAGGTGGGATTCATCCCTGGGCTACAAGGATGGTTCAACATTCACAAATCAATCAATGTGATACAACAAATTAATAGGAGAAGAGAGAAGAACCACATGGTCCTCTCAATTGATGCAGAAAAAGCATTTGACAAAATCGAGCATCTGTTCCTGATTAAAACATTTCAATGATTAGGGATAGGGGGAAAATTCCTGAACCTCATCAAATCTATCTATGAAAGACCCACAGCAAATATCATCCTCAATGGGATAAAGCTTGCAGCCTTCTCGTTGAGATCAGGAACAACACAAGGATGCCCACTTTCATCAGTCTTGTTCAGCATAGTGTTAGAAGTCCTAGCAACAGCAATCAGACAACAGAGAGAAATAAAAGGTATCCAAATTGGCAATGAAGAAGTCAAACTCTCTCTATTCGCAGATGAAATGATTCTTTATATGGAAAACCCAAAAGACTCCACCCCCGAACTACTAGAACTCTACAGCAATCCAGCAATGTGGCAGGATACAAAGTCAATGTGCAGAAATCAGTGGCTTTCTTATACACTAACAATGAAAATACAGAAAGGGAAATTAGAGAATCGATTCCATTTAGTAACCACCAAGAACCATAAGATATCTGGGAATAAACCTAACTGAAGAGGTAAAGGATCTTTTCTTGAGGAACTACAGAACACTCATGAATGAAATTGAAGAAGACACAAAAAATGAAAGACCATTCCATGCTCTTGGATCAGAAGAATAAACAATGTTAAAATGTCTATACTGCCTAGAGCAATCTATACTTTTAATGTCATTCTGATCAAAATTCCACCGGTATTCTTCAAAGAGCTGGAGTAAATAAACCAAAAATTTGTATGGAATCAGAAAAGACCCTGAATCACTAAGGAAATTTGAAAAACAAAAATATAACTGGGGGCATCACGATACCTAATTTCAAGCTTTACTACAAAGCTGTGATCACCAAGACAGCATGGTATTGGCATTAAAACAGACACATAGACCAGAGGAACAGTGTAGAGAGCCCAGATATGGACCCTCAACTTTATGGTCAATTAATCTTTGACAAAACAGGAAAAAATATACAGTGGAAAAAAAGACAGTCTCTTCAATAAATGATGATGGGAAAACTGGACAACTATATGTAGAAGAATGAAACTCGTCCATTCTCTTACCCATACACAAAGATAAACTCAAAATGGATAAAAGACCTCAACATGAAATAGGAATCCATCAGAATCCTAGAGGAGAACATTGGCAGTAACCTCTTCGATATCAGCCACAGTAACTTCTTTCAAGATATGTCTCCAAAGTCAAAGGAAACAAAAGCGATAATGAACATTTGGGACTTCCTCAAGATCAATAGCTTCTGCACAACAAAGGAAACAGCTAAGAAAACAAAGAGGCAAGCCACGGAATGGGAGAACATATTTGCAACTGACAGTGCATACAAAAGGTTGATATCCAGGATCTATAAAGAACTCCTCAAACTCAACACACACAAAACAGGCAATCATATTAAAAAATGGGCATAAGAGCTAGGAGTCAAGATGGCGGAGAAGTAGCAGGCTGAGACTGCTTCAGCTAGCAGGAGATCAGCTAGAGAGCTGATCTAAAGATTGCAAACACCTGCAAATCCATCGTCAGATCGAAGAGAAGAAGAACAGCAATTCTAGAAACCGAAAAACAACCACTTTCTGAAAGGTAGGACTGGCGGAGAAGTGAATCCAAAGCCACGGGAAGATAGACCCCGGGGGGAGGGGCTGGCTCCCGGCAAGCGGCGGAGCAATGGAGCACAAATACAGGACTTTTAAAAGTCTGTTCTGCTGAGGGACATCGCTCCACAGGCTAAACCGGGGCGAAGCCCACGTGGGTTCAGCGTGGCCTCAGGTCCCGCGGGGTCACAGAAGGATCGGGGGTGTCTGAGTGTTGCAGAGCTTGCGGGTATTGGAGCGAGAAAGCTGGCTGCAGAGACAGAGCCGACAGTGAGCTCACAGCTTGGGGTTACATTGAACTGGTCGCAGGCTCGGTGAGCTCGGAGCGTGGCCGGTGGTCAGGCAGATGGGAAATACTGGGCGCTGTTCTCTGAGGGCGCACTGAAGAGTGGGGCCCCGGGCTCTCGGCCCCTCCGGGCCAGAGACCAGGAGGCCGCCATTTGTATTCCCGACCTCCGGAACTCTACGGAAAGCGCTCAGGGAACAAAAGCTCCTGAAATCAAACCCCAGCGGATTACTCAGCCCAGCCCCTGGTAAGGGCGGTGCAATTCTGCCTGGGGCAAAGACACTTGAGAATCACTACACCAGGCCCCTCCCCCAGAAGATCAACAAGAAATCCAGCCAAGACTAAGTTCACCTACCAAGGAGTGCGGTTTCAATACCAAGGAGAGCAGCAGAATTCCAGAGGGCTAGAAAGCAAAGCACAGAACTCATGGCTTTCTGCCTGTGAGTTTTTAGTCTTGCAGTTAAAGTTATTTTTTTCTTTTTCATTTTTTTCTCTGCTTTTGCTAAATTTTTGAATTTTTTTAAATTTTTAAAAATTTTTTTAAATTATTTTTTTTAACTTTTACCCTTTTCATTTTCAACTTTTTTAAACTAGTTTATCTAATATATATATATATTTTCTTTTTCATAGTTTTCTTTCTTCATTTTCTTTTTTTTAATTCCTTTTTTTTTCTTTTTTTTTTCCTTTCTTTTTTTTGAACCTCTTTTTATCCCCTTTCTCTCCCTTCACGATTTGGGATCTCTTCTGATTTGGTTAAAGCATATTTTCCTGGGGTTGTTGCCACCCTTTTAGTATTTTACTTGCTCCTTCATATATTCTTATCTGGACAAAATGACAAGGCGGAAAAATTCACCATAAAAAAAAGAACAAGAGGCAGTACCAAAGGCTAGGGACCTAATCAATACAGACATTGGCAATATGTCAGATCTAGAATTCAGAATGACAATTCTCAAGGTTCTAGCCGGGCTTGAAAAAGGCATGGAAGATATTAGAGAAACACTCTCGGGAGATATAAAAGCCCTTTCTGGAGAAATAAAAGAACTAAAATCTAACCAAGTTGAAATCAAAAAAGCTATTAATGAGGTGCAACCAAAATGGAGGCCCTCACTGCTAGGATAAATGAGGCAGAAGAAAGAATTAGCGATCTAGAAGACCAAATGACAGAGAATAAAGAAGCTGAGCAAAAAAGGGACAAACAGCTACTGGACCACGAGGGCAGAATTCAAGAGATAAGTGACACCATAAGACGAAACAACATTAGAATAATTGGGATTCCAGAAGAAGAAGAAAGGGAGAGGGGAGCAGAAGGTATATTGGAGAGAATTATTGGGGAGAATTTCCCCAATATGGCAAAGGGAATGAGCATTAAAATTCAGGAGGTTCAGAGAACGCCCCTCAAAATCAATAAGAATAGGCCCACACCACGTCACCTAATAGTAAAATTTACAAGTCGTAGTGACAAAGAGAAAATCCTGGAAGCAGCCCGGGAAAAGAAGTCTGTAACATACAATGGTAAAAATATTAGATTGGCAGCTGACTTATCCACAGAGACCTGGCAGTCCAGAAAGAGCTGGCATGATATTTTCAGAGCAATAAATGAGAAAAACATGCAGCCAAGAATAGTATATCCAGCTAGGCTATCATTGAAAATAGAAGGAGATATTAAAAGCTTCCAGGACAAACAAAATCTGAAAGAATTTGCAAACACCAAACCAGCTCTACAGGAAATATTGAAAGGGGTCCTCTAAGCACAGGGAGAGCCTACAAGTGGTAGATCAGAAAGGAACAGAAATAATATACAGTAACAGTCACCTTACAGGCAATACAATGGCAGTAAAAGCATATCTCTCAATAGTTACCCTGAACGTTAATGGGCTAAATGCCCTAATCAAAAGGCACAGGGTATCAGAATGGATAAAAAAACAAAACCCATCTATATGTTGCCTCCAAGAAACTCATTTTAAGCCCGAAGACACCTCAAGATTTAAAGTGAGGGGGTGGAAAAGAATTTACCATGCTAATGGACATCAGAAGAAAGCAGGAGTGGCAATCCTTATATCAGAACAATTAGATTTTAAGCCAAAGACTATAATAAGAGATGAGGAAGGACACTATATCATACTCAAAGGGTCTGTCCAACAAGAAGATCTAACAATTTTAAATATCTATGCCCCCAACGTGGGAGCAGCCAACTATATAAACCAATTAATAACAAAATCAAGGAAACACATCAACAATAATACAATAATAGTAGGGGACTTTAACACTCCCCTCACTGAAATGGACAGATCATCCAAGCAAAAGATCAGCAAGGAAATAAGGGCCTTAAACGACACACTGGACCAGATGGACATCACAGATATATTCAGAACATTTCATCCCAAAGCAACAGAATATACATTCTTCTCTAGTGCACATGGAACATTCTCCAGAATAGATCACATCCTCGGTCCTAAATCAGGACTCAACCAGTATCAAAAGATTGGGGTCATTCCCTGCATATTTTCAGACCACAATGCTCTGAAGCTAGAACTCAACCACAAGAGGAAGTTTGGAAAGAACACAAATACATGGAGACTAAACAGCATCCTTCTAAAGAATGAATGGGTCAACTGGGAAATTAAAGAAGAATTGAAAAAAATCATGGAAACAAATGATAATGAAAACACAACGGTGCAAAATCTGTGGGACGCAACAAAGGCAGTCCTGAGAGGAAAATATATAGCGGGAAAAGCCTTTCTCAAGAAACAAGAAAGGTCTCAGGTACACAACCTAACCCTACACCTAAAGGAGCTGGAAAAAGAAAAAGAAAGAAATCCTAAGCCCAGCAGGAGAAGAGAAATCATAAAGATCAGAGCAGAAATCATTGAAATAGAAACAAACAAACAAACAAAAAAAAAAAACAATAGAACAAATCAACAAAACTAGGAGCTGGTTCTTCGAAAGAATTAATAAAATTGATAAACCCCTGGCCAGACTTATCAAAAAGAAAAGAGAAAGGACCCAAATAAATAAAATCATGAATGAAAGAGGAGAGATTACAACTAACACCAAAGAATACAAACAATTATAAGAACATACTATGAACAACTCTACGCCAACAAATTTGACAATTTGGAAGAAATGGATGCATTCCTAGAAACATATAAACTACCAAAATTGAACCAGGAAGAAATAGAAAGCCTGAACAGACCCATAACCAGTAAGGAGATTGAAACAGTCATTAAAAATCTCCAAACAAACAAAAGCCCAGGGCCAGACGGCTTCCCGGGGGAATTCTACCAAACATTTAAAGAAGAACTAATTCCTATTCTCCTGAAACTGTTCCAAAAAACAGAACTGGAAGGAAAACTTCCAAACTCATTTTACGAGGCCAACATCACCTTGATCCCAAAACCAGACAAGGATCCCATCAAAAAAGAGAGCTATAGACCAATATCCTTGATGAACACAGATGCGAAAATTCTCTCCAAAATACTAGCCAATAGAATTCAACAGTACATTAAAAGGATTATTCACCACGACCAAGTGGGATTTATTCCAGGGCTGCAAGGTTGGTTCAACATCCGCAAATCAGTCAACGTGATACAACACATCAATAAAAGAAAGAACAAGAACCATATGATACTCTCAATAGATGCTGAAAAAGCATTTGACAAAGTACAGCATCCCTTCCTGATCAAAACCCTTCAAAGTGTAGGGATAGAGGGCACATACCTCAATATCATCAAAGCCATCTATGAAAAACCCACTGCAAATATCATTCTCAATGGAGAAAAATTGAAAGCTTTTCCGCTAAGGTCAGGAACACGGCAAGGATGTCCATTATCACCACTGCTATTCAACATAGTACTAGAAGTCCTAGCCTCAGCAATCAGACAACAAAAGGAAATTAAAGGAATCCAAATCGGCAAAAAAGAATCAAACTATCACTCTTCGCAGACGATATGATACTCTATGTGGAAAACCCAAAAGACTCCACTCCAAAACTGCTAGAACTTGTACAGGAATTCAGTAATATGTCAGGATATAAAATCAATGCACAGAAATCAGTTGCATTTCTCTACACCAACAACAAGACAGAAGAAAGAGAAATTAAGAGTCAATCCCATTTACAATTGCACCCCAGACAATAAGATACCTAGGAATAAACCTAACCAAAGAGGCTAAGAATCTATACTCAGAAAACTATAAAGTACTCATGAAAGAAATTGAGGAAGACACAAAGAAATGGAAAAATGTTCCATGCTCCTGGATTGGAAGAATAAATATTATGAAAATGTCTATGCTCCCTAAAGCAATCTACACATTTAATGCAATTCCTAGCAAAGTACCATCCATCTTTTTCAAAGAAATGGAACAAATAATCCTAAATTTTATATGGAACCAGAAAAGACCTCGAATAGCCACAGGGATATTGAAAAAGAAAGCCAAAGTTGGTGGCATCACAATTCCAGACTTCAAGCTCTATTACAAAGCTGTCATCATCAAGACAGCATGGTATTGGCACAAAAACAGACACATAGATCAATGGAACAGAATAGAGAGCCCAGAAATAGACCCTCAACTCTATGGTCAACTAGTCTTCGACAAAGCAGGAAAGAAGGTCCAATGGAAAAAAGACAGTCTCTTCAATAAATGGTGTTGGGAAAATTGGACAGCCACATGCAGAAAAATGAAATTGGACCATTTCCTTACACCACACACAAAAATAGACTCAAAATGGATGAAGGACCTCCAGGTCCTTGAGCAAGGAATGCATCAAAATCCTTGAGGAGAACACAGGCAGCAACCTCTTCGACCTCAGCCGCAGCAACATCTTCCTAGAACATCGCCAAAGGCAAGGGAAGCAAGGGCAAAAATGAACTATTGGGACTTCATCAAGATCAAAAGCTTTTGCACAGCAAAGGAAACATTTAACAAATCAAAAGACAACTGACAGAATGGGAGAAGATATTTGCAAACGACATATCAGATAAAGGTCTAGTGTCCAAAATCTATAAAGAACTTAACAAACTCAACACCCAAAGAACAAATAATCCAATCAAGAAATGGGCAGAGGACATGAACAGACGTTTCTGCAAAGAAGACATCCAGATGGCCAACAGACACATGAAAAAGTGCTCCATATCACTCGGCATCAGGGAAATACAAATCAAAACCACAATGAGATATCACCTCACACCAGTCAGAATGGCTAAAATCAACAAGTCAGGAAATGACAGATGCTGGCGAGGATGCGGAGAAAGGGGAACCCTCCTACACTGTTGGTGGGAATGCAAGCTGGTGCAACCACTCTGGAAAACAGCATGGAGGTTCCTCAAAATGTTGAAAATAGAACTGCCCTATGACCCAGCAATTGCACTACTGGGTATTTACCCTGAAGATACAAACATAGTGATCCAAAGGGGCACATGCACCCGAATGTTTATAGCAGCAATGTCCACCATAGCCAAACTATGGAAAGAACCTAGATGTCCATCAACAGATGAATGGATCAAGAAGATGTGATATATATACACAATGGAATACTATGTAGCCATCAAAAGAAATGAAATCTTGCCATTTGCGACAACATGGATGGAACTAGAGCATATCATGCTCAGCAAAATAAGTCAAGTGGAGAAAGACAACTATCATATGATCTCCCTGATATGAGGAAGTGGTGATGCAACATGGGGGCTTAAGTGGGTAGGAGAAGAATAAATGAGACAAGATGGGATTGGGAGGGAGACAAACCATAAATGACTCTTAATTTCACAAAACAAAGTGAGGGTTGATGGGGGGAGGGGGGTTGTGAGAAGGGGGTGGGGTTATGGACATTGGGGAGGGTATGTGCTTTGGTGAGTGCTGTGAAGTGTGTAAACCTGGCGACTCACAGACCTTTATCCCTGGGGATAAAATATATATATTTATAAAAATTAAAAAAAATTATTAAAACAATGGGCATAGGATATGAACAGACACTTCTCCAATGAAGACATACAAATGGCTTTCACACGTATGAAAAAATGTTTATCATCATTAGACTTCAGGGACATTCAAATTAAAACCACATTGAGATATCACCTTACACCACTTAAAATGGCCAAGATTAGCAAGACAGGAAACAACGTATGTTGGAGAGGATGTGGAGAAAGGGGAACCCTCTTATACTGTTGTTGGGAATTCAAGTTGGCGCAGCCTCTTTGGAGAACAGTGTGGAAATTCCTCAAGAAATTAAAAATAGAGCTTCCCAGTGAGTCTGCAATAGCACTACTAGGTATTTACCCCAAAGATACATATGTAGTGAACAGAAGGTCCATCTGTATCCCAATGCTTATAGCAGCAATGGCCACGGTCACCAAACTGTGGAAATAACCAAGATGCCCTTAAACTGACGAATGGATATGGAAGATGTGGTCCATATACACTATGGAGGATTATGTATCCATCAGAAAGGATGAATACCCAACAAGTGTAGCAACATGGACGGGACTGGAAGAGATTATGCTGAGTGAAATATATCAAGCAGATAGTCACTTATTATATGGTTTCACTTCTTTGTGGAGTATGACAAATAACATGGAGGACATGAGGAGATGGGGAGGAGAAGGGAGTTGAGGGAAATTGGAAGGAGAAGTGAACCATGAGAGTCTCTGGACTCTGAAAAAATATCTGAGGGTTATGAAGGGGCGGGGAGTGGGAGGTTGAGGAAACCAGGGGGTGGATATTAGAGAGGGCACGGTTTGCATGTAGCACTGGGTGTGGAACAAAAACAATGAATACTGGTACACTGAAAAGAAAAAACAAATAATAAATATACCAAGGAGGGGGGAGTGAGGTATTCATACTTTCATAACCCTCAGATATTTTTAGGGTAGTTATGACCCTTCTTTTCAATACATCTGTATCTTTAGGGTAAATACCCAGTAGTGCAATTGCTGTGTCGTAGGGTAGCTCTATTTTTAACATTTTGAGAACTCTTCTGAAATACCTGTGGATTCTGCAAATCTATAATCTATGTCTCCACCTCCCTTCCTGTCTGTAGTAGTACTCTACCTGTCCGCAAACCCCTAAGTAAACAATCCCACCCCAGGTCATGGGAGTTCCAAATATCTCCTAAAGAACCGTATGTTGTGGGTGTCAAGCAACAGTGAAGGAGTCAGGATGTGTCTGTAGCAGGTCTTTGAATTGGCTGGTGCTGTCCTGTGATGACCTATAGCCTGAAGGGCCAGCAAAGCCTCGATATGGGGGAGTCATCTCACACATTACCTTCCCAAATCTGATATTTTACTTTGGGGAGAAAAGCCTGCGACTAGGACCTTTGTCTACTGTCACTTCTTCCCTTCTGCCTCTAGATTGCATCTGTCCTTGCCCTTGTAGATCCTCTCCACAAATTTTCCTTCTCCTGTCTCCTGCTCACACAATCACCTCCTACAAATTTGCCCCCATTTTCGATATGAAGGAATGGGGACTGAAGGGCTGAGCAACTCTGGGTGCCAGTCAATGAGGGCCTTGATGTTTGTGCTCATTGGTACAATGAGCATGGTCTGAGCGCTAATCACAGTAGTTCCCGAGTGCTAGGAACACATAAGCAACCTACGTCCCTCTTACACTTAAGTGACCTGGACTATACCAGCCTTTACATTTCCTCTGGGAAGCATCACCCTCAAATAAGCTCAGACATCATCCATCTCATGGTTGCATGTCTCCCACTTTGCAGATCCCTTGAAGTACATTTCAACCCCAGAAGAAACTTCCTCATGGTTCCCATCTGTGTATGCCCACGTGCTGTGGGCACACTGTCATTACTGACCTTAGCCCAGGAGTCACAGCTCTAGTCACTTCCCCTACAGTCTCAGTGGTATCAAATATAGACACCAGATCACTGGCATTTGCACCACACCTAAAACCCCACTCCACATGCCTGCAGCTAAGATGGACCATAGCCCAGGTGGTGCCATCCAGGAATCTCACCTTCCAACTCCATTCTGGCCCCAGTGTCCAATTTATGAGAAGGTCAGTATTAAGTCCTGGATGTGGCCCCATTTTTCATACCCAAGCAGACACTACAGTCTCCAAGGTGCACCTCTTCCCACCTCTCTCCAACTGAGCCTTACTCTGTGCAGACACCCATGCACCTAAAGCACCCATTGTTAATCCCACATTTCTCCCCAATTCCTACAGTCCTTCTTTGGTAAGAATGGAGCCCACAGCCTGGCCTCTCATACCATTCTGCCTCCTGATCTGACCCCAAACCTACTCAGACACAGGTAATCATACCCTGCCTCTGGAATCACTCCTCTTCTTGCACGGTCTTGTTACATTTGTTTTTCCAAAGACTGCATCACAGACAAATCTGTCCTGGGTCACCAGCTGTATTTATGGCCACTGTCTGGAGCCATAACATCAGGGGCCAACCTCAAAATTAGCAAAAATCTGAAAAATTGGTCTCTGCCAAAGCTTTATGCAGAAATACCTGTGAACAGACACACGGATTGTCTATTCCTTCCAATCGAAATGCTCCTAAACTTTAGTATGTCTGAACAAGTTGATTATGACAGGCAGGTTATGCTCAACGTCAACTCTGCATGTTTAACCAACATATTCTTAGAGCCATGGAGACCCCAACCTCAGGAGAATGTGATAGATAGTAAGGGATAGTAGTAACACTACGACAGGCTGCCCTTTACAATCACCCAGAGGTTTTCTTTTGCAAATCAGTTATTTAGAAATAATAAGTTTTGTTTCTTTTTATTTTTTCTAATCTTAAATGCTCTACTTGCCTATTTTTCAAATTCATACCATACCATTAATTGGGGAGATGAACACATATTTCCCATCTCCCCTTCTATGCCATACTGGGTGGGTGCACAAACATTAACACTTGGGCACTGCATGTAAGGCAGAAATGTCCACAAAGATCTTCATTTGAATGAAGAAACTCTCCATCTCAAGGACCTGTGCCTGCCTCTCAGTGCCCTGCTTGGCTTCTTGCTTTAAGTCCTCCACCTCTCCTTTGAAGATGTAACACTTCTCCTTCAGCTGGAGGATCTCAGCCAATGACTCCACAGTTTTCATGGCCTGGTTCTCCTCCACAATTTCCTCCAATTGTCCCTCTTCATTTCATTCCATAAATTTGAATAAAAGTATTCAAACCACTGGACTGTTTCATCTTCTAGGGCATGGTGTAGTTTTCTTCTCAGGGGGAGAAAGCCCCCAAAAATGAATATTGCACAGATAGCAGGCCAAAATGACCTCAGGCTGAAGGAGATCAAAAGTAACAAGAAACTTGAATACTCACTTTGCTACAGAGGTGAAAAACATACTACCATAGATTTTGAGGCAAGTTGGCATCTTAGTCCCGTGCTGTCCTGGGGTGGAGGGTTCATAGTCTGGAGGTTCCCAGATCTCCATGGCTGCATTGGACAAATCAGTTCAATGCTGAGCGGGTTTGGAGGTCGCATAATCTCATGCCAGCTGGAAAGCTGAGTGCTAGAGTGTTCTGCACTTTGGGGAGAAGGAACAATCTGTTTCCAAGGAAACATGCTGAACTTGTTGTCTAATTGCCTTCTTGGCCCAGTGCAGAGCTTTTTTATTAGTCTCCAGGTCCTTGGGAACACAGTGAAATTGCTGTCCAGGTGCCTGATAGGCCTATTAGACAGCTCCATTATTGGTCTCCAGTTCCAAGGGCATATGTGAACCCACATTCATCATGCTGCTTGGCCTAGCACACAGCTGATTTTTTTGGTCTACTGAGCCAAGTTTTGAGATCCAAGATCCCAAGGTGCACCTGATTACCAGGTGCCTATGTGGCATATCAGACAGCTGAGTTTGTCTCCAGGTAAAAGGTCACATGGAGATCCTGATGCCCTGGTGTCCACTTGGCCTACAGACAGCCCATTTTTTGGTCTCCTGGCCAAACGGCACATGGTGGGCCCACTATTTGTCCGGTTGGCCTGGGTCAGAACTGTGTGTTTCTTACTGCCTTTAAAGAACACATGGTGAGCCTGCTGTCCAGGTGCCCTCTTGGCCTATCAAGTGCTGTGTTGTTAGTTTCAGGTCCAAGGGTACATGGTGATCCCACTCTCAAGGTATGTGCTTGTCCTAGGTGAGGGTTCTTTTACTGGTCACCATGTCCAAAGTCTCATGGCAAGCCTGCTATCCAAGTGGCTGCTTGACCTAATAGAGAGATGTGTTGTTGTTCTCGAGGCCCAAGGACACATGGTGAGCCAATTGTCCATGGGCCTGCTTGGCTTAGTAGAAACCTCACTGTTTGGTTTCCAGGTCTATGGGTACATGTTGAGACAACAGTGAAGTTTCCCACTTGGCTTGTCACAGAGCTGTATTGTTGGTCTACAGATCCAAGGGTGACATCATTATCCCACTGACAAGGAGACTGCTTAACATAGCAGACAACTCAGTTTCTGGTCTCCAGTTCCAAGGGCACACGGTGAGCCTGCTGTCAACGTGTATTATTGGCCAAGCTACAAAGAGAGTTGTCTTGAGGCATAATGGCCTATGTTGAGCCTCCTGTCTGGGAGTCTGCTTGGCTTAGTACAGACCTGGTATTTTGGCTTCCATGCCCATGGGTCCATGATGAGCCAGCTGTCCTTGGCTTGTCACAGAGGGACATCGTTGGTCTCCAGGTCCAAGGGCACCCAGTGAACTGACTGTCAGCATTCCAGTGTAGCCCATTACACAACTCAGTTGTCATTCACCAGGTCCAAGGACACATGGAAAGCCTGTTGCCAAGCTGGCCACTTGGCCAAGTAAAGAGCTGAGTTGCAGAACTCCAGGTCCAGGTGCACAGAGTGAGTCTCCTGTCTAGGTGTCTGCTTGTCCTGTCCAAGGTCTCCTTTCTTGACCTCAACGTCCAATAGCACAGGTTTAGCCCACTATCCATGTGCCTGCTTAACCCACCAGACTGCTCAGTTATTGGTCTCCAGGTCCAAGGGCACTTGGTTAGTCCTTTGTCAAGGTGCCCACTTGGCCAGGCAAAAAGCTGAGTTGTTGGTCTCAAGGACCTTGGACACATGGTAAGCCACGTGTCTAGATGGATGCTTGGTTTAGCCCAGAGCTCTCTTACTGGTCTCCAGGTCCAAAGGCACATGGTGAACCATCTGTCCAGGTGCCTGCTTGGCCTGGTAGGGACCTGATTTTGTGGTTTTCAGTTCCATGGGCCCGTGTTGAGACATTTGTGAAGTCACCTGCTTGGCTTATCTCAGAGCTCCATTGTTGGTCTCCAGATCCAAGGGCACATGGTTAGCCCACTGTCAACATGCCTTCTTAACCGACAGGACAGCTCAATTGTTGGTCTTCAGGTCCAAGGGCACATGGTAACCCCACTGTCATGGTGCCTGCTTCGCCAAGCAACGATATGAGTTGTTGGTTTCCAGGTCTAAGGGCACATGGTGAGGCTCAAGTCCAGTTATCTGTTTGACCTAACCCAGGGATACTTTTTTGGGTTTAATATCCAAAGGACCATGGTGATCCCACTGCCAGGGTGCCTGCTTAGCTTACCAGAAAGCTCACTTGTCAATCTCCATGTCCAAGAGTACATGGTGGACCTGCTGTCCAGGTGCCTGTTTGGTGTAATTGAAAACACATTTGTTAGTCTCCATGTCCATGGGAGCATGGTGAGATGGCTCTTCAAGGTGCCTGCTTGACCTAGCAGACATCTGAATTGCTGGTCTCCTAGTCCATGGGCACATGGTGAGTCTGGTGTCCAGGTGCCTTCTTGGCCTAATGGAGAGCTGAGTATTTGTCCACTGGGTACAAAGACCATGGTATTGCTTCTGTAGAGTTGATTCATTTTACTGATACCAGTTGGGATGCAGAACCCATAGTTTCTTGGCACTTGGCAAACCTGTTCTCTGGGATTCTTTGCCTTGTGCTTCACTGGGCTGGCCAGGGTGAGATATGGAGGATTCCTGTCCACCCAGTGTCTGTGTGACTCATCTGCCCAGTGTCAAATGGAATCAGAAGCCTCCCAGTCTTTGGGTTCCTGGTAGGTGCTGTATCCTGAGGTTTGAAAGTCCATTTTAAGCTGTATTTGAGAATTGATGGTCTGTGGGTTAGCCAGGTTTCTGGAAATTATTTTGTGCACTGCTGAGTTGCTTCAGACAGTCCATGGACTGAGTGTCAGTGCTCCAAGGACTAACATTGCATATAGAGATGTGGTGATTCTTTTTCCCAGTACCTACTTGTGTAAAATCCCCCCTCTGCCTGATGTCTTTAGATATTCCACATATTGTGCACATTTGGGTTGGCTGGATGTTCAGATCACCCATGTGCCCGTGCTGAGCCAGGGTTGGAGGGCTTCAGAGTGGTAGTGTGCCAAATGTTCCTTCAGGACGTGGACTCAGCTTTTCTCTACTGAAGTTACATATTACCCCAGGGGTGATGGACCCTGCTGTCAGATAATCCATGGTATTCTGTTAGACAGTGTCCCACTCCCACATGCCAAATGAGAATGTCTCCCTGAGGACCTGAGCCAGCCTCATAGTGTGGAATAGGTCTAGGTTTTGCCGTGTATGGGTATGAGAACTCTCTGGACCACAGATGGGGCAAAAACGTAGGTGCCAACATGATGGTGCTGTTTAGAGTATCGGAGAGGGCCACAGCCGGAAGTTTGAGTAGGGTGCTTGTCATGAGCAGGGACAGGGAACAGGGCAGAGAATCGAGGAAGATAAGGAAGAGTTGTGACTGAACTGCCATCTCTATCTTCACTGGAGCCTGGGATGTTGCCAAGGTTTTATAACCGCCCTGGGACACCAGAATGCCTTCATGTGATGTCACCACCATGGAATGTCACCACTATGTCCTGGACAATCACCAGGGGTATTTCAGATTGGCATCATTCTGATGACGAACGACAAGACAGGTCAGCTGGCCAATTACTGATGGGTTTCTCAGTGACACCCCTGACCGATATCATCACCTGGAAACCATGTTTGAAAGGAAAAGAGTTAAACTGTGCTTCAAGTGGAAAATTTTATATTTGGGTTGTATTTACAGTGATGGTCATAAATACTGCAAAGTACATGTGCCACACAGAGGCACCATTAATTAAAACATTGACATGCATATTAATGAAAACATGCGCCATTAGAACCCATGGAAGGTCACAGGTGTACGTAAGTCTGACAACATGGCAATAGAGAAATCATTACTCCCACCTTATCCAACAAAGCTTAAATATAAGTGGAGAATATGGTAGACATTATGTTTAGGACCTCTTACCACAGTATACCTAAGCCTGGAAGGGATGAATATGTGTCACCAGTAAGTATCTGCTAGCCAATATCATAGTGGCATTCAGCTCTCATAGACCGGGAACAACAAAATCCGTCCTGTCAGGAGAGAAGATGGCGGGGTACTAGGAAGAGGCGTCTTTTCAGCTGGTACCCCAAAGTGAGCTGATTACCTACCAAAGAACTCTGATCACCCATGAAATCAGCCTGAGATCAGAATTATACACGTCTGGATCTCTACAGGGGCAGAAGACGCCAGTGAGCAGGTAAAGCGGAATGGGAACAGCGGACTGATATCGGAAGATAAACAAAAGGGGGAGGGAGCCACCAGAGGCGACCGGTGCAAAAGTAATACCCCGATACGAGCGAGAGTGCCCTGCGTCTGGGGACCAGCATTAACTCGGAGACTGGTTGAAAGCACTCCAAAAGAGCAAAGGATCGCGGGGGCAAATTGTGGGAATCGGGGCGGCTACGGACAGGGGCTTGAGTCCCCGGTCCCAGACGGCCTCCCCGGCGCGGAGGCAGAGAGAGTGCGGCGGAGAAACCGGCTCCTGGTCCCTAAGCCGCCAGCCTGCCCCAGAGCGCGGGGTTCCGGCTCCTGTGAGGGGATGGGAGCCGGTCTGCAGAACGCGCGCTAGCCCTACCACAAAGCTTGAGATGCGCGTGCACGTCGCTCCAGCTCTCCTGGGTTTCTAAGGCCCTGGGGCGCTTCTTGACCCGGGCCATTGTTTCAAAGTCTAAGCCTCACGCCCGCGAAACTCTTCCCCGGACAGAGGCGCGCAAAAGCCCAGCCTGCGGCTTACGGACCAGCGCCCCATTCTCAGTGCCCCAGACGCGCGCCCGACCCACAGCCGCCTCTGAAAAGAGGTGTGCGCAAGCCGGGCACTCCCAGCCCCGGCCAGCGGCAAAATCTCAGTGTGCGATCTCTGCTTGGAACCTCTCTGGCGGTCAGGAGCTCCCAGACAGCCGCCACTGCCTTGGCTTTGGGGACGAGCAAAAGATCCTGCGCCCCCAGGGTCTTTAACTTGGAACCTGCACTGCCAGCGTCCAAGGGGGAATTTATTCAGCTTCTGCACCCAGACTGAGGCTTCTGAGACGGAGATCAGGAAGTGTTCCAGGGTGCACCTTGACTGCACCAGAGTTGATACATCCAGCTACATCTGTTCAGTCTTCTCCCACCAAAATGACTAGGAGGAGGAATGCCCAACAGAAGAAAAATACAGAGGATGGACCTTCCGCAACAGAGCTAACGGCTATCAACATAGACAATATGTCGGAAAGAGAATTCAGGCTAACAATTATCCAGGCAATAGCTAGGTTGGAGAAAGCCATGGATGACCAAACAGAATTGATTAGAGCCGAACTGAAAGCGACCAGACAGGATGTTCACAATGTTAGGGCGGAGTTTAAAGCTACCAGGGAGGAGGTCCACAATGCTCTCAATGAGTTCCAATCCAATCTAAACTCTCTCAAAGCTAGGGTAACTGAGACAGAAGATAGAATTAGTGATCTGGAAGACAAACAGATAGAGAGAAAGGATCAGGAGGAAGCCTGGAACAAACAGCTTAGATCCCACGAAAGCAGAATTAGGGAAATAAGTGATGCCATGAAGCGTTCCAACGTCAGAATTATTGGAATTCCTGAAGGGGAGGAGAAAGAAAGAAGTCTAGAAGATGTCGTGGAACAAGTCCTTCATGAAAACTTTCCGAGTCTCGCGAATGAAACCAGCGTTCATGTACTAGAGGCTGAACGGTCTCCACCCAAGATTATACACTCCAAAAAAACATCACGACACCTGATAGTCAAATTGAGAAATTATAATTGTAGGTATAATCTCTTGAAAGCTGCCAGGGCAAAGAGGCTCCTTACTTACAGAGGGAAGCCCATCAGAATAACGTCAGACCTGTCCACAGAGACCTGGCAAGCCAGAAGAGGCTGGCAAGATATATTCAGGGCACTAAATGAGAAGAACATGCAGCCAAGAATACTTTATCCAGCAAGACTGACATTCAAAATGGATGGAGAGATAAAGAGTTTCCAAGACCGGCAAGACTTAAAAGACTATGCAAGCACCAAGCCGATACTGCAGGAAATATTAAGGGGGGTTCTATAAAAGAGGAAAAATCCCAAGAATAGCATTGAACAGAAATATAGAGACAGTCTACAGAAAGAAAGACTTCAAAGGTAACTCGATGTCAATAAAAACGTATCTATCAATAATCACTCTCAATGTGAATGGCCTAAATGCACCCATAAAACGGCACAGGGTTGCAGATTGGATAAAACGACAGGACCCATCCATATGCTGTCTACAAGAGACCCATTTCGAACCTAAAGATACACGCAGACTGAAAGTGAAGGGGTGGAGAAGCATCTTTCATGCCAATGGGACTCAAAAGAAGGCTGGGGTAGCGATTCTCATATCAGATAAATTAGACTTCAAACTAAAGACTGTAGTCAGAGATACAGAAGGACACTACATAATCCTTAAAGGGACTATCCACCAAGATGATCTAACAATTGTAAATATCTATGCTCCCAATATGGGAGCAGCCAATTACTTAAGAAAACTGTTAATCAAGATAAAGAGTCATATTGATATGAATACACTAATCGTAGGTGATCTTAACACGCCTCTTTCAGAATTAGACAGATCATCGAAGCAGAAAATCAATAAAGGAACAAGAGCATTGAACGACACATTGGACCAGATGGACCTCATAGATATATACAGAACATTCCACCCTAAAACAGCAGAATACTCATTCTTCTCAAGTGCACACGGAACCTTCTCCAGAATAGACCACATACTGGGTCACAAATCAGGACTCAGCCGATACCAAAAGACTGAGATTATTCCCTGCATATTCTCAGATCACAATGCTTTGAAACTGGAGCTCAATCACAAGGAAAAGTTCCGAAGGAACTCAAACACCTGGAAGCTAAAGACCACCTTGCTTAAGAATGCTTGGATCAACCAGGAGATCAAAGAAGAACTGAAACAATTCATGGAAACCAATGAGAATGAAGACACTTCGGTCCAAAACCTATGGGATACAGCAAAGGCGGTCCTAAGGGGAAAATATATAGCCATCCAAGCCTTGCTCAAAAAAATTGAAAAATCCAGAACACACCAGCTGTCTCTACACCTTAAAGAACTGGAGGATCAACAACAAATCAAACCAACTCCACACATAAGAAGGGAAATCATCAAGATTAGAGCTGAGATCAATGAGGGAGAAACCAGAGATACAGTAGAACGTATCAATGAAACTAGAAGCTGGTTTTTTGAAAGAATCAATAAGATCGATAAGCCACTGGCTACACTAATCCGAAAGAAAAGAGAGAAATCCCAAATTCATAAAATTATGAATGAAAGGGGAGAGATCACAACTAACACCAAGGAAGTAGAAACAATCATCAGAAGTTATTACGAACAGTTATATGCCAATAAGCTTAGCAACCTAGATGAAATGGATGCATTCCTGGAAAAATATAAACTACCAAAATTGAACCAGGAAGAAATCGACAACCTGAATAGACCGATATCTAATAACGAGATTGAAGCAGTGATCAAAAATCTCCCAAAAAACAAGAGCCCAGGACCTGACGGATTCCCTGGGGAATTCTACCAAACCTTCCAAGAAGAAATAACACCTATTCTCCTGAAGCTGTTTCAAAAAATTGAAGCAGAAGGAAAACTTCCAGACTCTTTCTATGAAGCCAGCATTACCCTGATCCCCAAACCAGGCAAGGACCATACCAAAAAGGAGAATTTCAGACCAATATCACTGATGAATATGGATGCTAAGATTCTCAACAAGATCCTAGCCAACAGGATCCAACAACACATTAAAAAGATTATCCACCATGATCAGGTGGGATTCATCCCTGGGCTACAAGGATGGTTCAACATTCGTAAATCAATCAATGTGATACAACAAATTAATAGGAGAAGAGAGAAGAACCACATGGTCCTCTCAATTGATGCAGAAAAAGCATTTGACAAAATCCAACATCCGTTCCTGATTAAAACGCTTCAAAGTATAGGGATAGAGGGAACATTCCTGAACCTCATCAAATCTATCTATGAAAGACCCACAGCAAATATCATCCTCAATGGGAAAAAGCTTGCAGCCTTCCCGTTGAGATCAGGAACAAGACAAGGATGCCCACTTTCACCACTCTTGTTCAACATAGTATTAGAAGTCCTAGCAACAGCAATCAGACAACAGAGAGAAATAAAAGGTATCCAAATTGGTAATGAAGAAGTCAAACTCTCTCTCTTCGCAGATGACATGATTCTTTATATGGAAAACCCAAAAGACTCCACCCCCAAACTACTAGAACTCATACAGCAATTCAGCAGCGTGGCAGGATACAAAGTCAATGTGCAGAAATCAGTGGCTTTCTTATACACTAACAAGGAAAATACAGAAAGGGAAATTAGAGAATCGATTCCATTTACTATAGCACCAAGAACCATAAGATACCTGGGAATAAACCTAACTAAAGAGGTAAAGGATCTATACTTGAGGAACTATAGAACACTCATGAAAGAAATTGAAGAAGACACAAAAAGATGGAAGACCATTCCATGCTCTTGGATCGGAAGAATAAACATCGTTAAAATGTCTATACTGCCTAGAGCAATCTATACTTTTAATGCCATTCCGATCAAAATTCCACCGGCATTCTTCAAAGAGCTGGAGCAAATAATCCAAAAATTTGTATGGAATCAGAAGAGACCCCGAATCGCTAAGGAAACGTTGAAAAACAAAAATAAAGCTGGCGGCATCACCTTACCTGATTTCAAGCTTTATTACAAAGCTGTGATCACCAAGACAGCATGGTACTGGCATAAAAACAGACACATAGACCAGTGGAACAGAGTAGAGAGCCCTGATATGGACCCTCAACTCTATGGTCAATTAATCTTCGACAAAACAGGAAAAAATATACAGTGGAAAAAAGACAGTCTCTTCAATAAATGGTGCTGGGAAAGCTGGACAGCTATATGTAGAAGAATGAAACTCGACCATTCTCTTACACCGTACACAAAGATCAACTCAAAATGGATAAAAGACCTCAACGTGAGACAGGAATCTATCAGAATCTTAGAGGAGAACATAGGCAGTAATCTCTTCGATATCAGCCACAGCAACTTCTTTCAAGATACGTCTCCAAAGGCAAAGGAAACAAAAGCGAAAATAGACTTCTGGGACTTCATCAAAATCAAAAGCTTCTGCACAGCAAAGGAAACAGTCAAAAAAACAAAGAGGCAACCCACGGAATGGGAGAAGATATTTGCAAATGACAGTACAGACAAAAGGTTGATATCCAGGATCTATAATGAACTCCTCAAACTCAACCCACACGAAACAGACAAACACATCAAAAAATGGGCAGAAGATATGAACAGACACTTCTCCAATCAAGAAATACAAATGGCTATCAGACACATGAAAAAATGCTCATCATCATTAGCCCTCAGGGAGATTCAAATTAAAACCACATTGAGATATCACCTTACACCAGTTAGAATGGCCAAAATTAACAAAACAGGAAACAACATGTGTTGGAGAGGATGTGGAGAAAGGGGGACCCTCTTACACTGTTGGTGGGAATGCAAGTTGGTGCAGCCTCTTTGGAGAACAGTGTGGAGATTCCTCAAGAAATTAAAAATAGAGCTTCCCTACGACCCTGCCATTGCACTCCTGGGTATTTACCCCAAAGATACAGATGTCGTGAAAAGAAGGGCCATCTGTACCCCAATGTTTATAGCAGCAATGGCCACAGTCGCCAAACTATGGAAAGAACCAAGATGCCCTTCAACGGATGAATGGATAAGGAAGATGTGGTCCATATACACTATGGAGTATTATGCCTCCATCAGAAAGGACGAATATCCAACTTTTGTAGCAACATGGACGGGACTGGAAGAGATTATGCTGAGTGAAATCAGTCAAGCAGAGAGAGTCAATTATCATATGGTTTCACTCATTTGTGGAGCATAACCAATAGCATGGAGGACAAGGGGCGTTAGAGAGTAGTAGGGAATTTGGGTAAACTGGAAGGGGAGGTGAACCATGAGAGACTATGGACTCTGAAAAACAGTCTGAGGGGTCTGAAGTGGCGGGGGGGGTGGGAGGTTGGGGTACCAGGTGGTGGGTATTATAGAGGGCACAGCTTGCATGGAGCACTGGGTGTGGTGAAAAAATAATGAATACTGTTTTTCTGAAAATAAATAAATTGGGAAAAAAAAAAAAATCCGTCCTGTCACCAGGTTCACAGTCTTCATATATCCAGCATCCAATGAGAGAATTCTGCGGGGAAGAATTAAATTTTTCTCTGCCCTCAAATACAATTACATACTTAATAAATCATTCTGAACACTCAAGAAATCAGTCAAAGGTGTGATCATATAAAGCTACATATATAAGGCTACAAGTAGAAAAGTGACCACTATTTTGAAGGCAGGAGGATGGAGACTTGGATTTGGTGTGGTATAGCTGAGGATACAGTGGAGGGGAGGGAGTCTTATTCAGAAAGGTGCCACAAAGGATTATAAACAGCTGGGTGCAGAAACAGAACATTTTAAAGTCTGGATAAAGAAGATGTGGTTCATAAATAGGATGGAATATTACTCAGCCCCCCAAAAAACTGAAATATTGTCTTTTGTAAGGATGAGGATGGAACTGGAGGGTATAATGCTAAGGGAATAAGTCAGTCTCAGAAAGCCAAATGCCATATGATTTCTATCATAAGCGTAATATGAGAAACAAGACCCATGAACATAGGGGAAACGGAGAAAAAATAAAACAAGATGCATATAGGGAGGGAGGCAAACCATAAGAGACTCAACAACTTGGGAACAAATTGAGGGTTTCTGGAAGAGGAGGTAGCTGTGACATGGGAATACTGGGTGATGGGCATTACAGAGGGCATTTGATGGAATGAGCTCTAGGTATTATATGGAACTGATGCATCCCTAAATTTTACCCCTGAAACTTAAAAAAAATAATGTTTTCAGGGGAATTCCATAGCTTTTCCCCACCAGCACATAGGAAGTTCCCATAAATTATTTGTTGATAGAGTGAGCTGCCAGGTGAATCTCTCTCATCCTTCTGCCCATCCACAGGCTCTAGAGCTCAGGGGAGAGATTAATAAAAGCAGAGAGGTACCCTCAGGAAATGGGAGGAAACGAGCTTCCCTGTGTGAGCCATGAAGAGAAGAAGAGCATGTGGCCTGGGACTGACCACCAACCAAAGGGTCACACAGGAAAAGCTGCCAACAGAAGCTGAAACAGAAATCTGCAAAGCAATGAACTAGAAGTAAGTCACCACAGAAGTGAAGAGTGGGGTCTCCCAAGGAGACCAGTTACCTTTCACCCCTAGACTGGTCGAGTGATGATAATTCCAGCTGGATTGCCCTTAGGTTTCTGTCACTCTCAGACAAACCCATTCCTGTTACATTTGTATACTTTATGACTCATTATTATTTTCTGTAGCATAGTTGACACACAATAATTTGTTAATGTCAGGTGAACATTATAATGATTGGACAAATTTTTACTTTATATTATAATGATAAAAAGTGTAGCTTCCATTTGTATTTCTTGATTGGAGAAGTGTCTGTTCAAATGGCTATCAGACACATGAAAAAATGCTCATCATCATTAGCCCTCAGGGAGATTCAAATTAAAACCACATTGAGATATCACCTTACACCAGTTAGAATGGCCAAAATTAACAAAACAGGAAACAACATGTGTTGGAGAGGATGTGGAGAAAGGGGAACCCTCTTACACTGTTGGTGGGAATGCAAGTTGGTGCAGCCTCTTTGGAGAACAGTGTGGAGATTCCTCAAGAAATTAAAAATAGAGCTTCCCAACGACCCTGCAATTGCACTCCTGGGTATTTACCCCAAAGATACAGATGTCGTGAAAAGAAGGGCCATCTGTACCCCAATATTTATAGCAGCAATGGCCACAGTCGCCAAACTATGGAAAGAACCAAGATGCCCTTCAACGGATGAATGGATAAGGAAGATGTGGTCCATATACACTATGGAGTATTATGCCTCCATCAGAAAGGATGAATATCCAACTTTTGTAGCAATATGGACGGGACTGGAAGAGATTATGCTGAGTGAAATCAGTCAAGCAGAGAGAGTCAATTATCATATGGTTTCACTCATTTGTGGAGCATAACCAATAGCATGGAGGACAAGGGGCATTAGAGAGGAGTAGGGAATTTGGGTAAATTGGAAGGGGAGGTTAACCATGAGAGACTATGGACTCTGAAAAACAGTCTGAGGGGTTGGAAGTGGCGGGGGGTGTGGGAGGTTGGGGTACCAGGTGGTGGGTATTATAGAGGGCACAGCTTGCATAGAGCACTGGGTGTGGTGAAAAAATAATGAATACTGTTTTTCTGAAAATAAATAAATTGGGAAAAAAAGTGTAGCTTCCATCAGTCAACAGAGATGATATTCCAATACAATTGTTATATTCCCTATGCTGTGCCTTTCATCCCCATGACTTACTCAACCCACAATGGGAAGACTGTGTCTCCTTCACCCCTTCACTTATTTCTTCCATGCCCCCCTCAACTCCCTTCTGAGAACCATCTCTCTCTTATCTATAGTGACATTCTGATTGTGCTTTGTATTTGTTTATTCATTTGTTTTGCTTTTCAGAATCTAGACAGAAGTGAAATCCTATAGTGTTTGTCCATCCTTTCTTACCTATTTCATGTTAGTGTATGACCTCTGGGTCCATCAATGATCCAAAGGACATAAATCCCATACTATTCTAATGCTGAGTAATTTTCCATTTCCTCTAGGTTGCTTACCTTATTGGCATATAGTTATTGCTCATAATTTCTGATGGTTGTTCTTATTTCCTTGGTGTTAGTCATGATCTCTCCCCTTTCATTCATAATTTTATTAATTTGGGAACACTCTCTCTTCTTTTGGAATAGTTTGGCCAGCGACTTATCAATCTTCTTGATTCTTTTAAAGAACCAGCTGCTAGTTTCCTTTTGTGTTATGTATCTCTAGTTCCAAACTCATTGATCTCTGCTTTAATCTTGATTCTTTCCCTGTCTTTGTGTGGCAACAAGGGCATGCAGCTTGGCCCCTGAGAAAGGTAACCCAGGTATCCCAGAGGGGAGGGGCACACGGAGTATACTGGTCTCACCCACAGACGCCTCCATGGTGCACTAGATAGGCTCAGGCCAATGCTCATGTAGGCCATCAAGTATTTCATCACACCTACAGGTGGTATTTCTTCACACCTACAGGTGGAAAGTTAAAGGGATCAGGGCGACTGATACCAGCTCCCTGCCTTGGAACCACACTGAGGTCCTTTGGGGAAACCCTGGGCATCCACAGATAATCTGTGTTGTGGCGTCCTCCTCCTTCCCTCATAACCATCCACCCAGCATAACCTCATCCACCCAGCATAACCGCAGACCCTCCCATCCACTCTACCCTCAGGGGCAATGGGACAACAAGCTCTCTTCCAGATGAAGAGCAGAGGTGCCAAAACACAATGTCACGGGTCTTGACATTCCTCCAGAATCTCTCTGTCAGCACAGATGGGGAAAGTCCCCAGCATCTGAGGAAGAAATGCACCATTTGGACTCTTGAGTATTTTAATTTTGTCATTTTCCAGTGGCTTCTACCTTGCGTTTCCCCTTGCAGTACTACTGAAAATGTCAAAATAATTGTTCCTCCAAGAATACAAGTCAGCCATCAGATCTACCCAGAAATCAGATCCTAAGTACCATCTAGACAGGATGTCCTCAAATCTTCTTAGTGGGATGCAGTATGAAGGCTCAGCTAGGTTGGATGACCCAGGAAATAGGAAACTGCCACCTTCCAGGGGAAGAAGGGCCTGAAGCAGGGATGGTAGGAAAATACACTCAGATCATTGGTGTTTTCCTATTAGAATGATGGCAGAAAAGAGATGGAGGAGAATTCTCAATGAAGAGTCATAACAAAGGAAGCTTTGCTAAGAGAGCCATTCTGAAACTAGAGTGTGAAGGACAACCAGGAAGTAAATCATAGGCCCATCTCCTGTTTCAAGTATCTGAGCACCATGAACTTTTGACTTCTGGCACAAGGACCTGCTCATTGGGAATGTACCACAACCTGGTACACATCCTTCTACTTTGGACTGAAAGAGAGACAAAGTAACACCTGTTAGCTGCCAGCACTCATCATCATTCCTTCAAAACAAGTTCCTGTGCTTTTCCCTCATGAACCTGTACTCCCTGCTCAAAATCAGTAGCACACCTGATTTCTCTCCACGCTGTGTCTCCCAGATGATGGTCCATAAATCCCCGAACAGAAGTGTCCTTTTTTGTTTCCTTCTTTCCTAGCACCCACTTCTTGTCTGACATGATGATATACCAATGCAAAGGGCCATGTGAGGATATTTGTACATCATCAGGTCATAGCAAACGTCAAAGAAAACATCAAAATGCTGAAGTCCACCTCACCTTAAATTCAGATTCCTGAAATTGATGTGTTCCCAGTTTGGTCTTTTTGGAAAATTTCTTTCCAAAGAACCATCCCTGGGTGTCGGAATTGAAATGTCTATTTTGACAGAACATCAGAAATCCATGCAATTTCCCCCATTGTAGTCTATAAGGTACTCTATAAGCTATACTTTTTTTTCACACCACCACCACCAAGAAAACGCTCGCCAAGTCATAAACTCCAATTAACTGTTATCTGACATTTGCCAAAGTGACAGAGATTACTTGATATTGTTCAAAACTTAATTCCTTAAAAGTATATATGCTCATAAGATCCTTAAGAAATTTTTCCAAAACTCTGCCAGAAAAATGATCGATTTAGATATCAATTAGATAAAATGGTATAATTGTGTTACCTGAAGTGGCTTGAAAATTGTATTGTCATGTTTAAATATGTGCTGTTACTCGGGGTTTTGTTTTCCTCCCTTAGTATTATGTTGCATAAATCATAAAATATTTTTATTTACGTTTCATTTTTATTAATGTGTTTATTTATTATTTAAGAATTGTACTCACTTCTTTGCCAGAGACATAGAGCTCATAAGTAGGCAGAGCGGCAGGCTGAGGCAGCGGGAGAAGCAGGCTCTCCTTCCCTGAGCAGAGATCTCGACTTGGGCCTGGACCTGAAATGAAAGCAACTGTTTAAGCGACTGAGAAACCCAGGTACCCCAGGTAGAAATTATTTTAAAGAGATCATGTTATATTTGCTGCCTGCAAATGCCTATTTCCCCTGCGATTTTTCCAAGGATTTCTGAATTGTCACTTTCCAAGAGACCACATGGCAGTGTCCAGTCCTGCAGAAACTTACAATGTTGTGGCTCCCAGCATGCCAAGCTCCAGGGAGTGCAAGGATAAGGGGTGAAGCCAGCAGAGAGGTTTTGGGTCCAAAAACTCCAGAGTGCACAGACTGACCTTGGCAGTCAAGATGGGTCTGCCCAGATGTCACCTTCCTCATCCTCTGTGTCCATGTAAGGACACCACGCATGCATGCCATGTATGCAGGCCCGGAGGTGCCATCCAGTGATCGAGACGACCCACTGTCCACAAAGGTTGACCCTCCCTGCAGATAGGAAACTGAGGATGGGTGGGAGGCAAGAGGGAGGTCAGTGCACTAAGGGTCTTTCAAATCAGACACTCACAGGAATCCAGTGTTCTCAAAGAGTATCTCTCTTTCCCCGGCAGAAAGGGCACCTTGTAATCCAAATTAATGTAATTCACTGGAAAATGACAGACATATGTTTGTATCCTGAGCTCATGGCTCAGGCAGTCTGCCCCACACACAATATTAGTAACTGTCACCCTTGGCTCCAAGGGGTTCCTGGAAGGAAAACAAGCCCCGCAGAGACCCACAGGAAATACTTTTTTTTTTAAAACATATTTTACTTATTCGACACAGCAGGCATGACTTGGGTGACGGGCATAGGGAGAAACTCTCCCCGCTGAGCAGGGAGCCTGATAGGTTTGATCCCTGAACTCCAACAGCAGTACCTGAGCTGATGGCCAATACTTAACCCACTGAGCCACCCAAGAACTCCTAGAGAGACTTTGTGAAACAATGTCTTATAAATAGGAGTTTTACAGAGTAGCAGATGTAAAATGAGCATTTAAGTCTCCTAAGTGCCCTCAGGAATATCTTTTTTTAATTAAAAAAATAGTTACTTAACATACAGTGCAACTCTGCTTTCTGCAGTAGAATTCATGGACTCATCACTTATATCCACCACTCAGAGCTGATCACAAGAAGTGCCTTCTTCAATGCCATCATCCATCAACCCCTCCCAACCCACTTCCCTCCATGACCCCACAGTGTGCGGGGATGCCTTACTCTGAGAGTCCTGACATGAACCATCGACATGGTGACCTTATGACACGCACCTATCCTTCTGTTTCAACTGCCACTCTGTTAGCTGAGCCCCTGGCAGTTTGGTGAACAAGTATAAAAGTCCGCACGATGGGAAATCTCAACTTCTGTTCTATGGGTATGTGCCTATCAATTTTCTGAATTCTCTTCTCTCAGATTGGCTGTCTCACTTTTACAGAGACTGGGTTCTTCTCTTCGGGTTTTCCTTTCCACCCTCTGATTTCTCCTCCTGGTTTGATGCCTGTATTTGTTAGTTTTTCTGCGTTATTTCAGTGTGACTTCTTGGTGAAGCTGTCTTTCTTAAATAACTTTTATGTTCAGAAAACCGTACTATTTCTGAATGCCAATTTCAGACACAGTCATACAGTGAACACACACAGGTCACACACAACTCTGTTGTCCCTGGATCAAGAGAACCTCGGTGTGACCCAGGCAACACATTTGAGGGAGAGGATTTGCTGGTCACTTCTTCTCAATGGAATTGAAAAAATCAGAGAGGAACAGTCAGCAGTCAAAATGCAGCTGTTTTTAGGGGCGCCTGGGTGGCTCAGTGGGTTAAGCCGCTGCCTTCGGCTCAGGTCATGATCTCAGGGTCCTGGGATCGAGTCCCACATCGGGCTCTCTGCTCAGCAGGGAGCCTGCTTCCTCCTCTCTCTCTGTCTGCCTGCCTCTCTGCCTACTTGTGATCTCTCTCTGTCAAATAAATAAATAAAATATTAAAAAAATGCAGCTGTTTTTAGAAGGAGAGACACTGGAAGATATCGGGGTGTTTTCATGGGTTGATGTGGAGCGTTTCCCGGGACATCTGCATGATGCTTGGGAGAGGATGAAAATGGACTGTGACACCGGGTGGGTGGAAAGAACACTTGGCAGCTGAACAATGGACTGTCTGTTGGTCTCAAAGATACTGCTGGGCTAGGGTCTCAAGGTCCAGCTTATGGAAGGAGACAGGAGACAGTAGGTTTAGTAGACAGTCTCCTAAACCTACAGTCTCCATAGGAGATCAAGAGACCTGTGAGTAGACACAGGATGTTGGGGAGGAATGATAGAGTAGGGAGGAAATCACTCCAGACAGGGTACCCTCACTTTCATCTAGGCTCCTAAGAACAATCCTCATATCAAGAGTAGTCCATTCATCATCATACATCTCCTTCCTTAAACCAACCATTACCAGCCCAGATGGCCACCTCCAAGTTAACTCTTACCATGAACTGCTCCTCAGGATTGGCCAGCTGGAGGCAAGTGAATTCTAGGCAGGGTCATAGTGTGATAGTTGGGAGTGGAATGATCTGGAGTTTGAATCAGCTTGGGAGCCAAGCAGAACACCTGTATCAGTGGGGATCCACTGTCCTTCAGGAAGGCCATGGGCGACAGTGCTGACCTTGCAAACAGGTGGGGGACCATGGCCAATGCTACACATTCCTGGTTCTTCAATAGGGCTCCATTTATAAGAAACTGTTTCATTTTTTACGTCAGGGCCCCAAACACAGAGGTGACTGAGGAATGAGTCTGGTCTCATGGCACTCAGTCTCCCCTAAAGAAACACTGGCAAAGGGGAATTTGAGATTGTGAGGGCAGCTCTTGGTTCAGGGGTTCAGAGTGTTTTCTCAGGGTCACTGTGTGGTTTTAAGGGGCTTGGGGATCTCCAACCACAGGGAAACAACGGCATTCCTGTCCCAGATCCATCCTTCATCAGGGTGGCAACTCTCGACAGTCCCTGTCGAGAGTCCCACACTACATTTCAGTGCCTTTCACTGTGAAATGGGGCTTCCATCCTGTTTCCACTCCCATTGGTGCTGCTATGGGGAGCAGAGGAGAAAGGGACACAGGTTCTCCGTTGGCTGTAAAGCATCATTCTCATGTGAAGGATAAAGATGGGCTTCCATCCTCCCATGCCGTGGAGCCATCCCAAGTCCCATGTCTCGATTCATCCACAGCCAGCCATCTAGCTGATTCCCTAGGTAGTATGTTCCTCAACACCTACAGAGCACCTGGGAAGCATCCCGTTCTTTCCTATGTCCCAGGGGCTCCTTGTGGTAAATTACTTGGGACACCCTGATGGCACACTAATGTCTAGGCTGGAGGACAGGGAAACAGGGCACAGAGGCCTCTCAGGGATGCTCTTGGGTAGGTGTGGCTACTCAATGGGATGTAAACCCAGGCCATCAGGCATGCTGACTGCTCTCTGCTGCATTTCTGTAATGTCTATGCTAAATACAAGCAGTTGCCCACAGAACCTGTGGTGTGGGAGGGGGCGGAATTTAGAGCACAGCACATGCTGACATCTTCCTAAGTCCCACCTGCAGGGAGCAATGCCTGCTGGGCAGCTGGTGAGTAGGGGGAGGAGATGGTTGGACTAGAAGTAAAGAATGTCGAATCCCGGGGGCCTGGGTAGCTCAGTGGGTTAAAGTCTCTGTCTTCGGCTCGGGTCATGATCTCAGGGTCCTGGAATTGAGGCCCGCATTGGGCTCTCTGCTCATCAGGGAGCCTGCTTCCTCCTCTCTCTGCCTGCCTCTCTGCCTACTTATGATCTCTGTCTGTCAAGTAAATAAATAAAAATATTAAAAAAAAAGAATGTCGAATCCCCCATGGTCTTCTGACAACAAGATGCCAAAACAGCTCTCTATTTCTATGTGTCACCCAGCAATCTCTGTGGAGCATCCCCCTGAGAATGTGGAGGCACCCACAACCATGCCAGCCCCTCCACAACCACCCAAGAGGAAAGTCCATTCTTCCTCCAGGATCAGGTCTACCCCATCAGGGACACCCAGGAAGGTACCTGGGATATTGACTCATTACGTTGATTGGAGACACATTTTTCTACTCAGTAACACAGACATAACCGAAGCTTTCAAAACACTGAGACAAAATTTCCTATGATTTCACTGGTAACAGTTTCCCTCTATGCCATCTGTCACCATTAAATCCAGAAGTCAAGATGGAATTCTGATTTAAAACTGGATCCAAGGGACACAGGAAAAAAATGTCTACTAGCTGAAGGGATGGATCTTAGGTCTTTTTGGAACACAGTTCCATATAGCTCTCTCCAGGAAACATGGTTCTGAGATGTGTAGGAAGGAATGGACTCTGTTTTCCACCAGTAACACTGAACATAACAATGGAACAGAATACAAAGAAGGTTTCACGATCCCCCCCCCATCCACTTCCGTCCATTAGCCACATCTTACATGAGTGTGCTAGGTACCTTCAAAGGAACAAAATGACCTCATATTTGGGGAACTAAAGTACCAAGTACATTCCATGTGTTTACCGTTCTACAAATTGAGCATATTCATTCTGTGATGTCTTCTCATTCTGGAAACAGAAATCTGTGCACGAATGTCATAGACAGGCACAGCCCCCAAATGTCTATGTCTATGTCATAGCCATAGACAGGCACAGCCCCCAAATCCATCATGGGAGGAAAGGACACATTAAATGGCATACATATGTATAATGGAGTGCTGTTCAGGTATCAGAAGAAACAAAATTTCCAATATTTTAGGAAATAGATGGGCCTTGGAAACCTAACACACATTTTGAGAGCATGCAAACAAGGAAAGAGGTACATTACACGATCCCAGGCATTGAGGACACTAGGGTAGGGACATTCGTAGACCCAGAAAATGGAAAGTACAGTGCAGGGAGGAAAGGCGGAGGGCCGGTCATGTTGTCATGGGTACAAAGGTTCCATGAGTAGGATGGCAAAGTTTTTCACGTAGATGGCAGTTCTGTCTACAAAGCATCAGGCGTGTGAGCAGTGTCACTGAACATACATGTACTAACAAATACAACTGTCAATATACTTAGATTCCATCACCAAAAAAAAAAAAAAAAAAACACTACTCCAAGGCAATAGAGAACCTATAGGTTCACAGCAGAAATGCAGGGAAGACAGCTGAACTGGCCCCATGACCAGGTGAAGAAGTGGCAAGCTAGATTGGCTTCACTGTGGGCCATAGGGTTCAGGGGACTGCACCCTGAAACCCAGTGTGCCTTGAGTGTTTCCCAGATAGACCCTGATTCTCAGGTCAAAACCCACTGATCACCCCCCCATTTGAAAATCAAGAACCCATTTCCCTTTTCCATGCTTCTCTCCTCTTCTGTGTTTCTATGTACACCAAGGACGTTGGCCCAGCAGCAAGTCATGCCTTGCTTGGTCATTCTCACATCCATTCACTCTGGGACCCCATACACATCAAGCAGAGTTAACTCTTGAGTCATTCCTGAGTAGTGAAGCCAATGTCCTGACATCTCTTCTGTGTTCTCGCAGATCCTGTAGAGGGCCAGTCTAATGACCTTCTTAGGGACTGGACAGAGGAAGGTGCTCCAACTCTCTCTGAGGTAAGCTCGCCTCTCTTTCTCAGAGACTGAAATGTTCCTTCCTTGATTTCCTCCATCAATGGAGGATGAAAATCTGGCACTTTACCTCCCAGGGGAAGGGGGCAGCAGTCTCCCCTCGTGGAGGAATGCTGGGTCCAACCTCTTATGGAGAGTGGACCCAAAAAGGGTGATGACACAGGACAGCCTCAGTTACAATCTCGATGGGATCAAACAACTTCTTCAACAGAAAAGGTTTCTACTTGAAAAAGAATGTTCTATCTGTTGATCAGAATGGACTTCGGAGATCTGCCAAGAAAAGCTCCAGAATCATTCTAAGTGTCCTCTTTAACTCAGCTTGGGGGACATGGACTCAACCACGGGACCTCATCCAATTAACTGCCTGAAGTCCTCCCCAAACCAAAGAGCTGGCCCAACAGCGTACAGGATGCTGGGATCCTCACTGTGTTTTCTTTTTCTCAAGCACAGGTAGACGCTGGGAGGAATGACAGATGTACATATTTAAGAGCATTGGGCTCTGGGAGGAAATGTAGAATACAAAGAAGCCTGCCCCCGATTCTGAGTTCCAACAAGGAATGGAAGTTTGGAGATACTGACTGAGACTGTCCAGTGAGGCATGCTCACCACGCTGTACAGGGCCTGGAAGAACTAGTACCTATGGAAGGGTGATTTGTGTGCATGTTGGATGAAGGCCCTGTGTGTGTGGCTGCATGGTTGTGTGTCTGTCTGTGTCTAAGTGTTATGCTTGTGAACACAAATGTGTGCTTTTCTCACACTTTCATCACATTCAAAGTGTCACCCTGCCAAAACACTCTCATGACCCTGGCACACTTTACATACTTTTTCCCCTGCTCACCATAGATATACCTGGGGGATGTTTCTGTTTGCTTTTCTGAGATGGGCATGGCTCGGAGATGAATGATCCAAACCCTTGACCTCCTACTTGGAAAGCCAAGATTTGAGCTCAGGTTTCAATATGAAAGTTGCTCTGGGCTACACACCTGTGTTAATCCCTCAGCCAGGGGGTCATGATGTACTATAGGTGCTAGTTAGCAAAGGGGCACCAGCATCTGTGCATAGAGCCAACAACCTAGATTCTATGAAGGTCCCCGAAAAGACCCATCACGACACAGTGGCTTCCAAGGTCAGAGAAGCTGGGGCAAGGATAGAAGCCCATGTTAAAGATTACAGCCTGGTCGCTGGTCTCAAGGGCACAGAGAAAAGCCACATCTTCGTGCTCAAGCCTATAATGATGGAAATTGTGTGGAACCATGGAGGACAGAATAGGGCAGCATTAGTCATAGCCAGTCTCAATGTGTACACGCGAACAACAGCAGAAAAGCATAACAGAGGGAATTTAGCGTACTTGATAAGATTTCTGTAAGCCTCAGGAAGAATCAAATTCTCTAAGCACACACTCACACACCACTGGCAAATAGGAAATCAAGGTCAAGCTTGGTTGGAAGCATTGGACCCAACACTCCTGGGGCAAATCTCCTGCAAAGCCGGCCTACAGAGTGTCCTCACACACTCCAAGAGTCCTTTGTGTAAGGAACTTCCCACTGGTCAGAAGCCCAGGGAGGGTATGGACAGCCACTGTCTTCGTTGGAAACAACACACATGGAACAGCTCAAAAATAGTGGAAGGAATATATCAAACTCATCTACGGTGCCAGCTGTTTGTGTAAGCTACGATGTCAGTTTTCTCCAGCATTGTACATGGGATTTTCTGAAGACAAATGATGAGTGAAGCAAACCACTAGGCTTCTTTTCTGAGGGTTGAATTCAGCCCGGCAAGCAAGGCTGCTTTTTATGCCATGCAAAAACTTAGAGACGTGATGCATACAGTCATAGTATATGACGATCTTGGGCCCAGAGCTCCAAAGAAGCAGCGTGTGACACCTCAGTGGCACGTCAGTCAGGAGAGGTTATGGGACTTGGTCCTCAAACAGAAGCCAGGTTAAGGTTCACATGTATTAGACTGACTATCAGGCTCGTTTTAGCTAGAAAGACAAAAACCTTCTCATTTCCTTCCTGCTCCTCTCGCATCCCTTTCTCTCTGCACCGAGGAGAAGGTGCAGCAGCAGTGTGGTCTGTACCTCCTATGCATGTACACATATACACACACACACACACACACACTTGCCTCCTGTCTTCACCCATCCACACTCCCAGCCTACTTCCTGAGCAGCCACACCAGTGTCCTCACAGTGCCTCTGTATCCTCCTAGCTCCCCCGGAAGACCTGATGGAAGAGCTACCCATTTTGAGGGCAGAGGAATTAGCACCAACTCTCCCTCAGGTAAACCCATTTTTCTTCAAGATTTTATTTATTTGAAAGAGAAAAATACAGAGAGAGAGAGAGAGAGAGAGAGAGAGAGCATGATAGTGCAAGCAGGGGCAGTAATAGAGGAAGAGGAAGAAGCAGGCTCTTTTTTTGAGCAGGATGCCAAATGTGGGGCTCCATCCCAGGACCCTAGGATCAGGTCCTGATCTGAAGGCAGAAGCTTCAATGTCTGTGCTGCTCGGTCCCCTCAGTAAAGTCATTTTGTGCTTCTGAGGGACAACCAGTGTTTTATTTCTTTTTCCTTGAATATCTGAGCATGTACATGCCAGAGGGGAGAGACAATTTCCTTGGTGCTGAGAGCCTGCAGTGAGTTTATATCCATAAGGGACACCATATTTAGTGGGGCACTGAGAAAACACCACCACTATTCCTTATGAAATGGTCATGAGCATTTTCCACCAGGTCATTCTGTCTATGGAAAATAGCTTTGATTTGAGTTGCTGAAGAAATTAGTCTTGGGAGATTTGACATTCCAAGCTTGAGCCTTTTCTGGAGGTCATTTTCTCCTTCTCTGGATCATAAACTCAATGACTACGTTGCATATAGTTTGCTTCTGACACCAAGAGCACATTGATGAGTGCACATGAGGTGCACAGGATGCTGGGATCCTCACTGGGTTTCCCTTTCTCCAACTGCAGGAGGCAGCAACCCGAAATGGACCATGTACATATTCTCCCTTCAGTCCCTTTTGGGGGACAGATCTAGCTGAAGAACAAGGTAGGGCTTTGTCTCCTCATTTGGTCTGGAGGGCTTCCTCCATTCTGAGTTCCTGCTCAGAACGGAGGCTGGGGCAGACTGAAAAAATGGAGTGTCCTGTAGAAAACCACGACCCTGTGCTACAGTCCCTGCAAACCAGTAGGTTATTCAGGTTGTGTGCTTGGTGTGTTTGAGGGTTGGGGCTTGTTTTTGTGTGGGTCAATGTAATGGGACTGGGCCTGTGGATGTGATGAGTGCATGTGTTTCATCAGAAGACGTCTCCCACTTAATGGAGTTCAGGATATGGGTCAAAGTTTCAAAGCCAAACCTCCTTAATCCCCACTGCACACACCCACCTAGGACACCACATTCCTCGCTGACCACAGATACACCTGGAGGGTTGCTTAGGATTCCCTTTCCTCAAACAGGGATGGGGAGAAAGGAAGGGACACACATCTGTACTAGCTGGGGACATTTCTCAGACAGGGCCTAAACACAAAAGAATCAGAAACTACTTTAGTCTACCAAAACATCATCACCAGCCTTACAAAAATGCTCACATCTTGAATGCAAAGAGGGAAGGTTCACTGGCAAATGGCAACTGCGAGGGAAGTCTCATCATTAGCGTGGCACCCGATCAAATTTCCTGACAATCTGTTACATGGCCACGTTAGTGAGTACCCTTCTCTTGCCTGGCCTCCACTATCTCATGAATTTGCTGGTTCCTGATTGAGGACAGGTTGTGGGGGGCTCCTGGGAAACTGGGTCCTGCTGACTCAAAGGACACACCCACATACCACAGGAAAGGAAGACTTGGAAGAATAATCACTTTGAGGATGGGGACTCTTTTGGAATGCACAGATGTCAGGACACAGAAATCCTGTGTCTTTGGTTTTCCTGACCATGCATGTCTCATGAACAAACAGAAACCTCTAGGGTACTTATGCTTCCATTGAATGCAACCCTACCACACAGTGTTCTTCTGAAGAAATACAATCTCCTAGAAGAGGTGAGAGATAGGGAGGAGACTCACAGGTTGATCCTGGCAAAGAAACTGTCTTGACAATGATCATGACACAGTCACTGGTTGGAGGAACTTTCCTACCAGTACAACAGAGCATGCACATTAGTGTTTACCCTCTCTCAATTGAGGAGATCACCCTGAGTCAATTCCCTGTAGCTAAAGTTCAGGGTCAAAGTATCTCTCTCCATCCCGGCTCCTTGCCCTGACCATTCTTGATGAAGAAGCAGCTTGCTCAGTCCATACCCATGTAACCCAACGTCTCCATCCATTCCCATGTATGCTGGCCCCAAGCTAAACTCCATGAGCTCTTCCCTGCCGAGCCCCACCAGTGGACTGAACATTCTGAGTATCTCTCCCTAGCTTCGCTGGATGGACAGGCATGTGAACATTCCACAGGAATTACAGAGGAAGACACCCCATTTTGTATCAGAGCAGTATGTCAGCCTTTCTTTGTAGGAGACACAAAATTCTTCTGGCTTTTTTAATCAAGGTCACATATAAAAATCTCAGTATGCACAATTTACAATATAGGGAGAAGTCTGAGTAAGAGTCTGTTAACAAATGTTACCTAATCCCAAAGACATTGCAGGGAGGCGAGACAACTACAGCAGGATCATCTACCATCTGTACGGCGGTGAGCTTTGGTACGGGTAGCAGCTATTCCTCCTTGCCACCTATTTTGTCCAGTGGGACCCAGAATGTGGAACCTGTAGGAAGACTGGGCCCATTTGTGCATGACTCATTTTTCTCTCTTCATAATTTTGGGCTCACAGGCATCTAGCACACTTCCCCATCTTCCCCAGGAACGAGGGGTCCTCTGCACATTGCAAAGGGGTGAAAGAGAACCTCAAACCTCAAATCTCCCATCCCCCCAGGGAACATAAGAGTCATACCAACAGGACAACGCATGATTTGATGATCATACTGTATTCTTTCCTGAAATCACAGGTGTCCCAGCTGGAAGGGGAGGGTGGTAAATATTCTGTACTCTAGAGTCACTCATTTGTTTGCAACAACCTGGAAAAGGGGAAAGGTGGGTCTTCCTCACAGGCTCCATGATGAAACCATCCTGAATCCAGGTCCTGAGGGATTGAGAATAAGGGTCATAATAACAGAAGAGTATTTTCTGGGGAAAGACTCATGGTCTCATGGCCCTGTACCCGGAAACTATGCTGCTGCCTTTAGGTGGTGCAGCTTTGGGTGCAGGGAGTAGGTGTGCTTTTGAGATGGACTTATTTCACAGCTACTCCATGCCCTGTAGCTCCAGTAGGAGGCAAAGTTACTATTCACATCCCTGCTCCTCTTCAGGACCTTTCTTCCTCCATCCAGGAAGGGCCAACTGCAGCTTAGTCCATACTGATTAACTCCCCATCTCCACATACTTGTCCACAGGAGCACACCAAGCAAAGCTCCCTAAGCCCTGTGGGTGTCCAGACATTCTCTTTGTGCAACTACCTAGATCCCTGGCTAGCCTGTGCAATGACCCTGATGTGGACAGCACAGAAGGAGAGGCCCCATTTTTCACCAACGTGGTAAATTAGCATTTCTTAATGTGAGGTACAGAATCCTTTGATTCTCTTATACTCAAATCAGATCCAAACACCTCGGCACGTACAATGTCCTTGGTGGGGAGATTATTGAGGGAGAGTCTATTACCCATGGATACCCAATTCCAAAAACCCTGCAGGAAACAGCATGTTGTGTTACAGTCCACAAGGTTGTGAGCTTTTTTATGGGTACTATTTACACTGCCTTGGTACCTGTTTTGTCCTATGGACCAAGGGCATGCAGTCTCTAGGTATCCATATCACTGCCCATGGCCCTGCCCATCACCAAGAGAAAAAAAGAACTGTGCACACAGGACAAGGCATGATTTGATGTCCATAATATTTTCTTTTATGAAATCACAGGTCGACCTGCTGGAAAGGGAGAGTGGTAAGTATGCTGTATTCTAGAGTTACTCATTGGTTTGGTGCAACCTGGATAATGGGCAAGGTCGGGCTTCATTGCAGGCTCCATCTTGAGGGCCACCCAGAATCCAGATCCTGCAACAAGGAGACTAAAGGTTATGTTCCAGACCATGACCCGAAGCCTCATGACCCTGCCCCTGGAAGCAATTGTGCTGGTCTTAGATGCTGTAGGATTGGGTGCTTGGTAGGAGGTGTGTTTACATGGGAACCCATGTGCTGTTATTCTCAGGGTTGGTTTTTGTGTCAGCTGGGTGAATGGTATGTTCTCATACGTGTCTGTTCCCTTCCACATGGCGATTAATGGTGTCCACTTTCTCAGGGAAGTTTCCCATCACCATCATGTCATGAACGTCCATGCACATGAAAACTCTTCAACAACCGGAATTTAAATAGGCATTCATTTTCTTTTAAGATTTTATCTATTTATTTGATAGACAGAGATCACAAATAGGCAGAGAGGCAGGCAGAGAGAGAGGAAGGGAAGCAGGCTCCCTGCTGTGCAGAGAGCCTGATGCGAGGCTCAATCCCAGGACATTGGGACCATGACCTGAACCTAAAGTTGAGGCTCAACCCACTGAGCCACCCAGGACCCCCTTTAATAGGTGTCCTTTCCTTGCAAATATACATCAATTCCCCTATAAAACAGATCCCATCGCTAACTAGGAAGGGGAAAATTGTGCCCCAAAGACACAAGTGTGTCTTTTCCAATTCCTTTTACTGAGTCAGTGTCCATGGGTCTCTGATGTCATGGTACATCAAGGGCATGAATGGTCACAGTACCTCTCTCTTGCCACTTCACTCACACACACACGTCTCTGCATCAGAGACCCCATGATGCATCTTCCCAACCTCATTGGAAGCACTGAGTGCTAGGACAGACTGCTTCCTTCTGCAGGCAGTTTCTGGGGCAGCATCATGCAACATCCCATTCAGGGTAGACCCTGACAAAGGAGCAGTGGCCAGGAAAGGATGGGGCCAATTCACTTCGTGTTTCTCCGTGGAGATCTAACATTTCCCTGAAGATAATGTGTCTAATAACTAAACTGGACTTCTCCAATGGGAAATCACACACACACCCACCACTGGCCCTAGCTGGGGCTCTCTGAGGTAGTCCCAAATGGTGTCCTATCAAAGGAGAAATTAGGTCGTCTTCAGGGACTAAGCACCACTGTGGGGACCTCGGCACCTTCCATGCAGGAACGAGGTGTGCTCTGTGCATTGCAAAGTGGTGAAAGAGAACCCCAAACCTCAACAGGTGTGACAGGACAATCACCACACATTTCACTAGCCATCTGTCCATGCAAGAGGGGCTTGTTTTATTCAGAATGTTTGGGCCAATAGACAAGTCAAGGGAGGTCCGTGCCTGGGAATGGAAACAGACAAGTCAGGGTTTCAAGGTTCTTTGGCAGCAAACAAGACTTTCTCTTGGTGAGAAACACATGTTTGAAAAGAATCTGATATCTGACATCTCTTTTCCTCACTCGCACGTGCGAGATCCACAGGAGTACATTTTACTGTTCTCTGAGGACACTCTTCAGTCTCTTCCTGGGTTGCTGCACCATTCTGCATTCCACTAGTTTCATACAAATTTTCAAATTTTCTGCATCTTTCCAACATGGGTTTTGGGCTTGAATTCCTGGTTTGGGTCCTCACTATCCTAACAGAAAATGCCACAGCTCAGTGTCTTTGGATTGGCATTGCCCTAACGATGCCTTATATTGAGATCTTTTCATAAGTGTCTCCAAAAAAAAAAAAAAAGTGTCTCCAATCTGTGGGCTGCCTTCTCATTCTGTTTGCTGTTTTAGAAGAGGATGCTTTTTCTAGGCTGTCCTCTTGACAAGCATCGGGATGCCAACAAGAGTGCATTTATTTGGGAATTTCTATTTCACTCCCACGTGCCCCTGCCTATTTGTAGGCCATCACCATCCTGTTAGCTCAGGGGAGTGATCCAATGTATTGGAAGGTCAGCTTCTAGGGACCCACCACCTACTCTTCATATTCAGAAACGTTTTGACTCCTTGTGTTCTTTGTGGTTCCATATCTATTCTAGCAGTTTCTCTGTTTTGAGAGCACCACATTGTGCTTTTGGTCAGTGCTGTGCTGAATCTGTTCCCCACTTATTCTAGGAACGGGGAGTTCACCTTAATCTCTTAGGGTCCAACGGCCTCCAACATTGCCTGGTGGGTGTGCATGAGCATGGGAACGTCTTATGTATCAATGGTCCTGTCAGGCCAGCCACTAAGGCTGGAGAAATATGCTGGAGAGCAGGGCTTGTCTCTCTCTCCTGGTTGGTTTCTAATTCTGAGCTAACCAGGAAAGAGTCAGTCTACAATCCATTTTACAAAGTCATTTATTATCTCAATGAACTATAGGGAAAGCATCCAGAAGAAAACATCTAGTTGCTCACTCCCACTAGCCACATGTCAAGAGTGCCATAACGACTGGAGTTTTAGATGGTTGCATTGGGAGGGGACAGCCATCATGGGCATGTAGAACTGACACTGAGGTGACTGCTGCATCATCCTGGTCTCATTAGAAGGGATGTAACTTTAATCCCTGTCTCCTTGAAGGCCTCTGGATCCACCAGTCCCATGGACATTTGACAGCAGAGAAAAAGGCTCAGACAAATGCTGCATGGCCCATAGACATCTCAATAGAACTGAGATGAATGGGTGAGGCAGTATCTCTCATAACAGAATTGCTTCTGTTTCAGTTCTTACAGATTTGGGTATAGACATCACTGACAACTCCAGCAGTGAGGATGAGTTATCTTCAGGTAGGGAACATCACAGAGGAAGGGAAGAGTGGGACAGGGCCCCTGGGAACAGGGTGTTGCCCCTGGTGCTCTGGAGAAAGAAGAAGGTGGATAAAAAACTGCCAAGGAAGGGATGCATTGGAAACAGGCATGGTTTGCTCATTTCATAGTTTCTGAATGAAAAGAACAGACACTGTGACCACAGTCCTTCAGGGTAAGCTATGTTTGTCATCACCGCTCAACTCCTTGGGCAGCTATTTTAAGGACCTTTCCCATCAAACATGATCTTGCCTCCCTTTGCTGCTGCCACATGTCAAAGATTTGTCTCTTTACTCATGGCCTCTCAGCAATGGTGCACAATAGATTCTGGGTCTTTCTTGGCACGGGCCCAGACCTGGTCATTGTCATGACTTTGAAGACCCAACCACACTTTCCTGTGCAAGAGAACCAGGACACTACGTTCTATTCAGAGCCAGGAAGTGGAAGAAAGGTAAACTCTCTCCCTCATAACGTCTACTACCATACCTTCCTGGATATGTCAAAGCTCCTGTACCTTCAAGGTGACTCCCAGAGCTGGAGTAGGTAAAACAAACTTCCCCTGGGTTCACTACACAGGCTCCCATGATCCTTAGCTTTTGCCAGCCTTCACACCCCAGCTGAGTCTTACCTGTGTACATGTTCCCAAAGAAGGACGGCCCCATGAAGCTGCCCTGGAGACACAGTCATGGGCCAGGGTCCACCAAACCTGTGTTAAGGGGCTCCTGGGCCTGCTTCACACACTTGCTGTCCCACCTACACCATGCAGAGATCAAGCGACCAAGGCCAGGGAGAACTCAGAGCTTAGGCCCCACCCAACTGAGGGCAGAGCTATCATACCCAGAGCAGCAGGCCCTAAATCGTCAGCTCCACTAACTCCCCTTTATCCTCTATCGCAACCACCCCAGCATCCTCGCTGCTCTCTGACCTGGAGGAGGATTCCACGGAAGACAACGATTCTAAGGGAAGGAGCCACACTGTGCCAATAATTCATTTCCACCTCCCTCTCATGGGTTTCCTGTCTCATCTGTCCATTAGCACCTCCTCCCTGCTTTTACGATGCCCACCCTGGAGGTCCTAATCTCTGGCAGGCATTCAGGCTTTGCATCTGAACTGCTGCATGATATCCGTGGGCAGCCCTCCTCACTCTGTTCCTAATATCACTCTGACCCCTCAACGTTGAATCTGGGAAGCAGCACTGGACAGAAGAGCAGTGAGTATGGCTGGGAGTTGGCAGGGCACAGGTCACCCTGCTGGAGGCGCTTCAGGAAGGGAGGCTGGGCGTGGGTGTCCCCACTTGGTTCTCCGCTGCCAGGGAATCTGTGCTCATGCCCTATTCTGCTCTTGTTTCAGCTTTCAAGAAGCTTCCCTTATGTGGACTTGACAGAAACAACAAGGGAAGCAGAAGAGAAGGACTTGGGAATGGGGTGAGTTGGGAAAGAAGAGGGACAGGCAAACATGGACACATGCTCTACCTCATTGCCCTGACTTTGTTGTGGGCACCTTGGGAAACAACACAAAATCCGGGGTGCTGCCCTGGCCTCTGACAACAAAGAGGAGATTAGAGGAAGGTCACAGTACCTGCAGGCAGTAGGAAGCCTGAGAACATCCCACGGGCAACCTCCACCTGATCCGTACAACTCCCTGTGGTGGTTGGGCACTGTCGTCCAGGAGCCACTGCTCTTGGAGGGAGGTCACTGGCTGCCTGGAGGTACTGGTTCCCAGGAAGCCCATGTACTTTGCTCTTCTGGAAAAGAGCCCCTCACCCCAGTGACCCCTCACTCTGCACAACCCAAGCCTTGCTCTCCTACCCTGCAAAACTCAGCAGATGGCTTGATCCCAAACAACACCAGTCAGGAAGAGACAGTGGTGGGGTGGCCCCATCTCCCACTTCAGATATCTGAGAAATGAGCAAAAAAGACAGGCCCCAGGCTCATAGGAGTCGGACAGCTCACCCCTTCCAGCGCTGTATCCTTCTGGGCATGGAGTAGGCAACGGTCTCTGGCTGAGTCATATATGCTGGCCACTCCTGTTGTACCTGAACATCACCTCCAATCCCCCAAGCCTCCAAAACACCTCAGGGGAGGTAGCCGGTCCCCTCATGGCACCATTTCACTATGTGAGTTTGATATTCTAGAGACTCTCCTCAATCTCTAAATCCGCAGGGAAGACCCATCAGGGAAATGCCACACAGCCTGCTTCCACCTTGCCCACCACCTGCCCATAGTGTGGGGCCCATGCAAACTCACTTCCCATGGGAGTCGGAAGCATGCCTTCTCTGTCATGCCACCTGCAACACTCGTGTGGGCAAAGGCTCCTGCCACAGAGAAGGGCATGCCGAGGGCTCTCAGAGAGTCTGGAGAAGCGACAGCCCAGCAGGAGTAATTACCTGGCAGTAATTGAGGAAGATGGTCAGGGAAGGAGCCTGAATAACCCTGGCAGCGTAGCCTTCATTCAGTCCCAGGGGTCCCATGGGAAACTTCCCTGTCTTCATGTCACACATGGGTCCTGCAGGGAAACCTCTACTTCAACATCTCAGAAGACATGTCCCACAAAAGCCCTCAGGCCTCTGGTAAAACCTGCCACAGGACACATGCCACTCGATATCTCATACCACTTCACCTTCTGTATCCACAGCTGCACCACAGGACAGTTTGCCCACGACCCCAAGGCACTAGAGTCTCCAGAGATGCTCAAACAAAGGGAGCCAGGAGTGCCCTGGGGCCCCTCTTGTGACTTCAATTTGCGCCTGGAGGAAGACTCTGCATGAAAACACAAGGAAACACGCCTGCAGGAATGGCTTTCTTGCACCTGACCTCCACAGGCCAAACAAAGAGAACACTTCTTTGCAGCCCTCCAGAAGACGGCAATGGATCCCCAAGGATGAGACAAGAGGACACCACACCCAGAGTTGGCTGTCCAAACCGTGCTGATGACTGACACTTGGGGCAGGAAGCAATTATCTAGGCCCACAACAGTCCACTGTCTGGTGAGACTGGGCCTCCCTGGGACTGGGTGTGACAGCAGTTTTCCGGTCATTTCCCCTATCTGCTGCAGGGACAGCTCCTCCTCCCCCTGACCCCTCCAGTCCCCATCAACCACGCAGAGCATGACAGAAGCATAAAGAAGCGTGATTTCCAGGGCCCCTTGACCACCATGGAATTGACTGGAGGGGCAGCAGCCACCCCAGCTGTATTCCTCCAGGGTGCCACCCCAGAACCACCCTGTCGTTTCCACACACAGGACCATGACCAATGCTGGGCTCAACACTGGCAGTGGCCCCACAAAACGGGCCCTGCTCAGTCTCTGTGTTCTGCAGCAGAAACAGATGTAGGGAGGAGAGGCTGTCTTTAAACTTAGCTCCACCTCTGGAGCAGCCAGACACCACAGCAGAGGAACTGGGACCCCAAGCACCATGCTGTACCTCGGGGAAAACATGAGCTTCAAGTTCGGCAATGCTAGACACCTTGGGTGTACAGAAATGGGATCCAACATTCCTTTGGTGGGAATGCAAGATGGTGCAGCCAATTTGGAGAACAGTGTGGATATTCCTTAAGAAATTAAAAATAGAGCTTCCCTATGACCCTACAATTGCACTACAAGGTATTTACCCCAAAGATACAGATGTAGTGAAAGAACAGCCATCTGTACCTCAATGTTCATAGCAGCAATGGCCAACATTCCTTAGGAAGCATGCTGAAGCATTGCACATATTGTTCTACCTGAGGTCTCCAAGTCCAAAGGTCTCAGGAATCATTTCTTCTCCCACAGAAACCCTAATCTATCTTCCCATGTTCAAGAAGAATCTCTTCTCCTTGTAACGGGGCATCATTGGAAACATGGGTGATATGAACAAGGCTTGGACAGGGCTGTCTTATGGAGAGAGCTAGACAGAGACTTAGATGGGACCAAAGAGCTTTAAGGAACTAAGGCTGACTTTCAGAAAACCTGTAGCCATCAAACCCCTTGGGAATGTTGGCATGACCCCTTGTTTATAGACTTCCCCATTGCCTCACCTGGAGCTTAAAGAATGTCACTCTCTGGCAGATGTAGGAACCTTGGAAATATCGGGCACCTCAGGAAGAGGAATGTGCACAAATCCACAGGTATTGCATGCATGTCTGATGGCAAGCCCTTTCCTTGGCTGCTGGCCTGGAGAGAAAACAATCAGAGATTCCTCAAAAAAGTCCCAGTGATGCAGATTCTAAGCAATCACAATGATTGATCACTAGGCTTGCTAAGCTTAAGTCAATAATTACACCACGTGGGTTAAAGCAGAACTTGCTTTCCAAGGACATGAGCCCTGAGCTGGCTGTCCCGGGAAAGGAGCATTCTTTTGAAGAGGAAACATAGACTTCAAAAACCCACCTTTGTGGACTTTCAAATCTAACTCTGGTGGCCTTTACATATGTGTTGCATACCTGAGGGAGACAACTTGAGGTCATTTTCAGAAATATTTCCACATTAGCTCATGGTCAGGAAATCCCCTTGCTTCTTATTCTGTGGGGATACCAGGACCCCATGGGCTTAGGGCTAATTCAACAACTGGAACATGCAATTGATTCCCCCACAACTGTAGAACTCAACTAGCACCTTGACCAATTGGATGGGGCTGGGATGAGGAACTCATTCCTTCAAAGCCAGAGAACATACACCACCCCATTAGGGAGACAATGAAGGACCCAGCTGTCCCTGTAACTGGAGTGGAGGGTGCACTTGGGAAGGCCCTTATCTGCCAGAGAAGTTTTCTCCCACTCACTGGAGACTGCTACTAACGAGGATATTCAGGCGAGACCTCAAAATAAAAAAGGGCTTCCTGGAATGGTTTCTTCCATGCCAGTACTACTGACCAAGTACAATGGCAAACAAAGGCTTTAGCTAAGCATCCAACTGCTCACCTGGGAAAACGAACCTCCCGATTCATTCGGGGATGGCCCCTGACTCTAAGGACTTGGCATCAGCTCCAGAGCATCACAGAGAATAAAGGCCACCAAACAATGACAGGAGGCTGACTTATCAAGTACCAGCTTACATTTCGAGATATGCCTGAACTAATGCTGGATACCAGCCCAACTTTAAACCCAGCCACCCTTAGGCCTGTACCCAACAACTCTACACTTATGGCTCCTAACTCTTGAAAGGTTCTTAAGTCGACCAGACTTAAGATGCCCCACGAAAATGAAGAGGACAGGTGCTTTAGCAATGGCAACAGTTTCATGGAAAGGGGCTAAGAAAAACCAGGTATGCTGTCATCAATCGAACTCACACTGCTGAGGCCAAAGCCTGTCAGCAAACATGTCTGTCCCCAAATCAGAGATCCTACTGCCCCCCTGTTGGTTGCAATTGGCAAAAGTCTTACGAGTATTTATCCTGACTCCAACAGACCTTCTTTGTCCGCTATGCCCAAGAAGCAATTGACAGAAAAGACTCTTCTTCTCAAGCCATAACTCGCCAACCCAACATGGGCCTGAAATGATTGCACATCCCAAGAATGGCCCTCCAAACCCGAGGAGCCCTTGAAAGCCTGGCTGCAGCTCAAGGAGACTCAGAATTAGATAAGGGCCCCTAGGTGGGACAAATGGCCTTGAAGCTCTAACCTGTGCCCATGGATTCCCCAAGCTCCAGAGGCCACTGGACACTTAGGGTGGGCCCAGTTGCATGGACTCATTATGAAAACCATCACCGACCCAGCCAACCTTCCTGTTTCAAGCAACAGTGCACATGTGCTCTGTTTCATTGACATGGTCACCTAGTATCCATCTTTGCCCCTCTGTGAGACTGGAGGATGTTGTGTGGCATGGGGAAGTCCTTACAGAGTACACAGTCAAGGAACGATATGTCAGCTCCAATAGGATTTCTCAATGAAATAAGGGAATGATCTAAATGCATGAAACAGTTATACAAAACACAAAGACTTTAGATGCAACTGCTGCACAAGGTGGAGCTTGTGCCAGTCTAAAGACAGAATGATGTGGGTACATTCCCTACTACAATAAAGAGATTTCTGGGTTCCTAACAGATACCACTGCCCAAATTTGCATGTCCAAGGATCCCTCTCTTTAAGGATTGGCTCAACTCTTGGCCTGGAGGAGCATTCTAACCCAATATCAAAGGACTCTTCATGGGGATTTTCCTTCTCTTTCTTCGTCTAACCTGTTGTGTTGTTTCCCATCCATCCCGTCCGTCTCTGCAGGTGGTTCCAGGAACCCTTCACTGAAGTAACTTCCAGAGGACAGATGGTCCTTTCCACTTAACTGGATCCTGTTAAAACTTCTCCCCTGCACTCAGTGACCTCTTCATTTTACAACTCTGACACAGAGAGGTCCCCCAACTGACCAGGAATGACCCACATGTAGGGAAAGCTCTATGCCCCTATTCAGCAGGAAGAAATTACAGAAGATGAGACCATCCTCCTTCAACAGCCTTAATGACAGAAGAGTCTCACTGTTCAGGGGCACACGAGAATGGAGGAGAAAGCCAGCTGAGCACCAAGCAGGAACTGACACACAACATAGCCACCATCCCCCACATGTGATATGAGTGACATTAATCATGTGCTCTCACTGCCCTAAAATAAGGAAAGGAAAAAACAGATTCTCCACAAATAGAGATAAAATTCTGCAAGATCAGAGTCTTCCTCAGTTTATAAAAGTCCTCATGATTCTCAAGGAAGAGGCTAGCTACCATCCAGAGACCCATAACTTAGTTTCCTGAAGCCCTAACATCCCCCTCCCTTCCATCACACTGAGGAAGGCTGAGGCAGAAAGAAATATCAAGAAAATGAAATTTCTATTCAAACCTGCAGTCCCTTTAAAAGGACTTGTGAGAGGAGGAAATTAATATTCCTCCAGGAAGCTCCCAACCATCTTTCTATTAATGCCTTCCTAGAAGGAAAAACTACCTTCATTTGAGAAAAGCAAAGTCTCCTGTATCCTGTGTGTCCTCTGTCCTACTGCAACGTTCTTACAAAATCTCCCTTTTGCCTGACCACCCCCAACCCCATCATAGAGTTGGCCTCCCATCATGACCCCAGAACAGCACAGAAAGCTGGATAGTTTTATTTCTGGACTGAAATGCACCTCAGGTCAAACCATCGCCTGAGTGTCTGTAAAAGTCTCTGTTTTGAACAGGACTCACCGATAGAGTTTGAAACTCAAACATTTAAAGTTTAATCAGCAGTTGACATGGATGTGAGGCTACCATGTAGAAAGATCTATCTGAATTCCAGAAAGTAACATGGAACCAGACTACAAGTGGCATGCAGAGGATGATGCCGAGACAATTCCTGAAGATAGGGGCTGAAATTTGTATGTTGAGTTAGGAAGGGAGGAACATGAGTGAGCAGTCCTTCCACAGCCCCTCCTGATTTGGCCATTAGCAGAGGGTTCACCCTGCACAGGAACCTGGCCAATGCTGGGGCACAGGAGTGATATTTCTCACGTACCTCACCTCATTCCATGTGTGGTATGTCCTGGGAAGAGAAACCTTGTATTTACAGACAATGTGGAAGAATCTTCAGCCATGTGTCCCCAGTTCAAATGACATCAGAACTCGTTCATCCTGGATTGCACCACACATATTTCCCCAGTGTGGGAGTTCTTTTGGTAGGGGCTCTAACCTCGGGAGACACAAGAGAACCCACCCTTCTGAGGAAAGTAGACATGATACACATGGAGAAAACAATTCTAGGCCAGGGCTCACCTCCGCACACAGCAAAACCATGGGAGAGGCACCTTAGGGATGTAACAAGGATGGGAGACCCTTTATTCAGAGATCTCTGTTCTTATTCTTCCCCATGACCTCACATGGGATAGAAGCCTTGTGGTGGCATTGCTGTCCCAGAGCCCGCAGCAACATGCATACCTTTGAGGCAATGGGCACGTTGCCACAGACAGAAACTGGTTGATTCCATCTTCAAGGGAAAGCATTTAGTACAGCCATACCCTTAGCCAGCATCTGAGGAGCCACACCGGTGGGAACCCCTACAAATGTGGTCAACATGGAAGAAGTGTTAGATACTGCTCTCACATTTGGAGACACCAGACAACTCAGAGCAGGGAAACCTATGTCTGTCATTACTGTGGTCCTGCCTGTACCCAGAGTGCCCACCTTTCTCACCACCACAGAAATCAGAGAGTACACACCATGTGTCTCTGATCACTGAGGCAGAGCCTTCTGCCAGATTTTGTCACTTTCCCAACACCAAAGAATTCACACGGGGAGAGCCACTAGCGCTGTGCCTTGGTGGAAGAAGCTTCAACTGGGGCTCAGGCCTGAGCTCCTGCTACCAACTCAGAGAGCGGGTCATCCCTCATTAAGGAGCAAAGGTGCAGGGACCTCCTGGGACACCCTGCATCATTGCTGCTGCTGAATGCTGATGAAATCCATGTGGGAATCCCATTCCTCATGAAGCCAACACATGAAGGACCTGGGAGGATTCACACAGAAGAAAATCCTCCCGGAGTGATGAGGAACTAATGTTCTCAGGTATCCCTTCTTCCTCAGCCAACAATGACACCCTCACACCAAGGAACCACTGATCCCAATGCAATGGGGGGAAATTCTTACCCGAACACTCACATCAGAAAATCACTGGGCAAATACTTTCAAAGGAATTTCGTAGGGTGAAAATGAGATACAAACCCAGACACTGACAATTTTTCACTACAAACACATACAACTGTGCCACGTTTTGAGGGATGCTGAATGCAGTATTTCAGTAACCAATAGCTAGAAATAAAGCAAATCTGATCCCATCCATCAGTACTTGCATAAAGGCCAGTATCACTAAAATGGAAGGGGTCTCACAACCATGCACATTGTGCCAATTAAGAACGGGGGACTTTTCCTTTACTAGCTCTCACAACCGACACTGGTACTGTCTCTTGGTAGGAAGTTTGACACATATATACACTACCTGGGATCCATTAGAACATCAATTGAAGGGTTAACTTAGAATCTTAGAACTAAAGGTGATTGACGTATGTTCAGGAAAACATTAATCTATCAATGTAGGTAGATTGCAAGGATGAATGGCAACAAGACTCAACAAACACATGGTTTGTGATCTACCTCTCATGTGTCCTTAATTCTACTAATATGGTCCTCATAATTTGGAACGGATTTATAAATTAATTGCATGCTTAGAAATATTTCTATTTTCATTACTTATTTGAGAGTGAGAGAGCTAGAGAGGGAGCAAGAACAGTCCGAGTTGGGAAGCAGAGAAGAGGGAGAGAAAACAGGCTTCACATTGAGAATAGTGCCCTATACAGGTCTGATCCTCCAGGATCCAGCGATCCTGACTTCATCCAAAGGCAGATGCTTAACCAACTGTGCCATCCAGAGACTTGCAACTTAATTTCATTTTACAATGGTGCTATTTTTGAAGGACTGTGTGTATCAGGACAGGAATTAAACTGCACTGTTCAGATTCAGGCAGTGAAGGCTTCCTCCCCTTCTATGAGAATTTGGTAGCCAACTTCTTTTCTCCACCACCAAGAATAGCTCCTTATCTCTTGGCCTGAGAAGGTGTAACATCACTGCCAATAAGGAAACAGTCCCCGATTTAGAAGATTTAGAACAGGAGGGGTTACGTATGCTCCCTTCCATAAACACAAAGCTCATCAAGGAACGCCTGTATGGTTCTTTTATTTAAGGGACATACACTTGATTTTTGCTCAAGTCCTGATATCAGGGTTGTCAAATCGAGCCCCTGACATGTATCATCCTCTGCACCACAGGTGGAGAATGTGTTAAGGTCTCTCTCTCCCTCCATACCTCCCCTTCCGAACTTGGGTCTCTCTCTCCCTCCATACCTCCCCTTCCGAACTTGGCTACCAGAAGTTCCACGATGTCTATGCCAGACTTAAGGAGGAGTGTGTAGAACAAGAGGTATCCCAGACATCAATCACCATTGGCAAATTGTGACAAGAGACTAAATAAACTTCCTGCTGCTCCCAGAACCAAACAGAAGACTTGCAGAAACCCTGTTACAACTGCATTTCACATGACCATCTTAGCGATATTTACTTCTCCTAGAATCTTCATATTAGAAATATGTTCTCATTCATCTACCCTGGGTCTTCAGTGATATGGAATTCCTACAGGAGCTGTGCAAACACTCTACTTCCTCATGACCTCTCTACCTTATGTGAGTGACCTTACTGACGCTCTTGATTTTGACTGAGATGATGATCCCAGGGTTATGAGATCGAGCCCTGTGTCATGCTCTGCAAAGTGTGTGGCGCCTGCCCAGTGTCTCTCTCTCTCTCTCGTTCCTCTCCCACTAAAGGAAAAAAAAAAGGCACATTCACTCAGAGAACCATTTGTAAAGATGCCCAATATTCTTTACTCAGTTTACTGGCCCTAAGAAGAATGTGTTGACAGAAAACACTATTTTGGAGAGAATGTCTATTTATAAGACAACCCTGCAATAACTCAGGATTCTGCTAACAGAAGCAAACCGTAGTTTAGATGTTTTGTTTGGAGTAGGGACTTGCACAACCTTCTCCATATGTGCCACTAAGTAATTTTTCCCAATCAACAAACTCTAGATATTCTAGTTAAGGGTACATCTCCAATTTAATCGAAAAGAAAAGGGTATCTTTCCCTCTGGAAGAAAGACAGAAGCCAGCAAAAGAGGCACCCACGTCAAGCCATGAACCTCAACCCAGGCAGAAGTTTCAGAACAAGGACAACTTACTGCTGTGATGCCATCCACGATGGAGACGATAGGGGTCACATTCCTGTACGTGTTGCTCTTGAATCTGCACTGAAGAGACAGAGGCCAGACACATTGGATGCTGCCAAGGAGGCCAAGTCCCTTTAGCCTCGAAGCACCACCTGTAAAAACAGAGAAAGCTTTTAGCTGAGATGTCAGGACCCATATTCCGAAAGACACAATGTCATAGAAAACTGAAAGCATGCTCCTCTCTTCCAGCAGAGAGCACAAGCTCAAAGAGGCCAAAATCACAGGATCCCAAAATTTGTGAAAGAATTAGCATTTTTGCTGGCAGACCTTCACATAATACATGCATGGTAAATTGGCTACCAGGAGTTCCATGATATCTATGCCAGTCCCAAGCAGGAGGATAGGGGCCAGGAGATGGCCCATTGGTCAATCAACATTTGCAATTAGTGACAAGAGTCAAAGTAAAGTTCCTGCTGCTCTGAGAACCCGAAGAGAAGAATGGAGAAACCCTATTTCAACTGCATTTTGCATGACCGTCCTAGGATTCCTTATTTCTCCTTGAATCTTTTTTCACCTTTGACATGTGTTCTCATTAATCTACCCCATAACTTCAATGACACAGAACTCCCATAGGAGATGTGTACATGCTCTACCTTCTCAATGTCTTTTGTACTCTATGTGAGTGACTGTTAGTCTTTCTTTCTCTCTTCACAACTCTATTTGGCTGAAATGAGCCTCCGGTCCTTCCTTTCTAAGACATGCCTTTCATGGACCCTGGAACTCAAAAAAAAAAAAAAAAGAAATAAAAAAAACCCCAACAACTAATCACCACCCAATATGAATGTACCTATACCTTCGAGGTTGAAATTGATTCACTCCTAACCAGCGACTATGCTACTGACCCAAAGGGCCAGCCCTCCAGCAACTAGAGTATTCTGGGACAATTTGGGGTATAGTTCTGATAGGAATTTCTCAATAAGAAAACACTGCCAGCCTTCAAACCTGATTGAAAACTAAATAGAATCATAGCTTCACGGGTTCCATTGTGAGGCAAAGAAATGCCTGGTGGTGGTGGCAGCAGGTGCCAGTCCACGTGGCTGATGAATTTCAGTTCAAAGGATTTGGGATGGTTTCTTAGATGCAAGAAGGCAGCCATAAGCACAACTGGTTTATTAGCATCTATTCTAACTAACCCTGGCAGGCATAGTGATGGACCATTTCATACAGATTTTGAAACCCTGCTGTGCTGGATCTTTTCATGAGGAATATCTATAGTGAACTTTCAGTAGTGTCCAAAAGCCAAAGCCAAGCGTGATACTCCCATCAGACTTGACTGCAATACCTGTCGATTTGGGTTGATTCATCTTCTTGAGGTCCCCCAAATATCCTGAGGTTCCTATACCTGCCAACAAGTAACTTTTCCTACTCATCTGGCAAGGCTCCTGGGCACTGTGTCATCGAGGTGTGAAGCCGCTATGCCAAGGTGCTCCACAAAGCCACCCTTAATTCCTGAAAATTATCTGGTCATTATCTGACTCTATACAAGTTACTCTCAAATTGGATATTTAGCTCAATACCTTGGTAAAATAATCAATGTTTCCAGAAGTGTCCTGATACAAGAAAAAGGCACTTGTGCTGATCCTACGCAAATAATCTTAAGTACCTTGGAAGAAAGAATTCTCCTTGAGAGCTTCTGAATGATGGAGGATTCAGGGAGGGAGAGAAGTTAAATGCTCCCATTTGCTCACACAGAAATATTTCATCACATTTCTGTAGATCATGGATACTTTCAGATACAGAAATACAGATGCATGGATACAGATCCAGATACATGGGTACTTTCCCTCAATCTGGAAGAAGAAACATTAAAGAACCAGCAATGTTTCAAACAAGAGTCACAAAGGTAGACTCATCTTCCTCAACTCACTCTGTCCCCCCGCCTTAGTAATTCTTGTTGCTTGAGTTCAGCTTTTCCATGAGTTCTGCAAATCTGTACCCAGTTGAGTTTGAGGATTTTCATGATCAGACACTAAGGCCCCATGAGACACATCACCGTGTAAAGTGACAGGCATTTAGTGGTAAAGTAGGAATGAAAGGCCTGTGGACACATGCTTAATGAGATATATTTACACCAAACATTGAAGGCAAGACATCAGCATGGGGGGCAGATAGGCCACATGACCTGCATCCTGGCCCCTATGGCAGGGCATGTCCATGAGTTTCCATATCTCCAAGGCGAACACACTTATGTCTTCTGAAATAAGGGTTCTTCTTCTAGAATTTTCTCCCAAGGAGAAAACCAGAGGGGTTTTAAATATTTGCAACAGTGTTCATGGAGGCTTCCTGGATGATGGTGAAACCCTGCAGCTCACCGCCTTGCCTGAGGCCCACAAAAGTGTTCAGTGCCCACTTTGCATCCACCATGGTCAGGCAGGTCTAGCCCTTTCTCCCCCAGTTGTACAGCACATCCTTTCCTGGTGTCCACCAGGACACTCAGCCTCTTTGGAAGATGGTAACATGCATAGGGGTGGAAGGAGCAAATATACTCCTTCCCACTCTTTCCTCCTCCTTGCACCCATCCAAGGTTTGTGCCGGGAGAGCAGAGCTGCAGGGACATGCAGATAGGGTTCTTCTTCTGTGGAGCTTCCAAGAATCCACTTGCCCAGAGCCTGAGCCTTAGCACTTAGCAGGATATTTTGGTCTATAAACCCACCACCCACCCCAGCCACGAGGCAGAATTCCCTCCATCCAACCCCCAAGTGCTGACCTAGGCATTCAAAAGGAGACTGGATTAGGAGACACACACACTGTAACCAGGTGTCTGACTGTGCTCCACACCACACCTTATACTTCAGGGTTGTGGTGATGGCAGAATTCCCGCTGTGTGCTTTTTGCCATGAGACATGCCAACCCTCCAATGTGTCACAGAGTACAGAGATGGGCTTCAGCTCCCCTGTGATCTGGCTGGCTGATGGTGCTGCCTGGGCCTGCCCACCTCCCTCCCTGCCTCCAGTCCTTTCCTATGCACATCTGCCTAGGCCTTGCGACTCTGGCTTTTCTCCGGTGCCCCAGTCCCTGGTTGCAGGCCACCAACAGGCAGTTGAAGAGCCACAGACTCTGGCTTGCTGGCCCTGTGCTCCCCTCAACCCAACCACCATGGTGACCAATGTGGACCCAAGTGCCAGATAGGACTGAAGCCCCTGCCTTCCTGCTCATCCTCAGGGGGGCACTTCTGAAGCAAGGCACGTCAGACCCAAATACCTGCTTTCAGCCCCCTCCCCACCAGCCTAATAACACCTAGGGACAGATGTATAGGGAAGCCAACATATTCTTAAAAAGACTTTTTAAAATTTATTTGATAGACACAGATCACAAGTAGGCAGAGAGGGAGGCAGAGAGAGAGGGGGAAGCGGGCTCCCTGGTGAGCAGAGAGCCCAATGCGGGACTCGATCCCAGGACCCTAAGATCACGACCCGAGCTGAAGGAGGAGGCCCAACCCACTGAGCCACCCAGGTGCCTAGGGAAGCCAACATATTCTACACTTCAGGCATTGCATATCACTCAGACTCTCATGGTATGCAGGTGGGTCAGAGGAGGATTCAGCACAACAGCACAAACAACACGAGTAGTGAGCAAATGTGTTTCTCCCGGGGCAGCAACATTTCAAGATACACTGCAGTAGGCCTGGTTGTCAGCCAACCTGTGCTCCAGTAAGTGCCCTGCTCTGACATTGATGAGTACCTCTGCAGGTAAATGGGCCCAAACATATCCTGGATCCTTTCATTTTATTGTTTTGATTTTGCTCCAAAGTCCAGGGAAATATCTCTGGGGCATGGATGGGGCTCTCCATTCAAGAGCACAGGATGTTAATGAGCCATATGTTCCCCTCAACACAACTCCTGGGATAGGCCCAGTCAAGCTAATACCCACGGGTTACGGTGTGACCTCAGCAGGGCCAAAGCACAGCCTGCTCTCTGGATGTGCAGAGAACAGGGATGCAGTCCCTGTGCCTCACATTTGGAAGCCAGAACTCTAAGGGAACTATGCATGTGGGCTGTTTGTAGCACAGAAACTGGCAGGCATCGCGCTGCCCTGAAAGCCACCCAGGCTCCTGGAAGCCTCAGAGAGGGGTTTCAGTAGCTGGTCTGCATTCCAGATCGCCCCTGCCCTGTCCTGACATTGACGTAGCCTGGAACCCCTGTGGTCCTTCCAAGGACAGGTGGCATATAAAGTGCCTAGAGTAGTTGTGGTGGCCCTGAGAAGGGACACCACTGAGGCAAATCCCAAAATGAGGCTGGAGGACATATCAGGGGCTCACTGATATGGGAACCCGCAGCAGATTGCTGTGGGAACAGGGAGCGCAGAGTCTGTGGAGGGTGTTTACATCACTGCCTCAACAGCTGTGTCCCTGTCGAATGACTGTATATGTCTGTGCCCCACATCTTCCATAGAAGTGGACCTCACAGCACTTTGTACCCCAGGATTTGGAGAGGAGAAACCAAGACAATGAACAATTAAAACACCTCACCAGTGCTTGGAACAGAAGCGGCATCCATGAAGACACATCTCCCTAGGATTGCTTGGTAGAAAACATGTTTTGGAACCCCTGGCTCAGCTGGTCATGTCGTTTTGAACATCAGAGAAAAACCACCAGGCTTCAGGGAGCCTGCCTCCAACATGGTGACTCAGAGCCACCCTGATCCAGTTACACAACCTCCTCTCCAGGGACATTCCTGCCAGTCTGGTAAATATCGTGGTGTGTAGACACACTACCCTGCAAGCTCTGCCCCAGGAAGCTGTGGATCCAGCAAGTTTGTGGCTCCCAACTGGGCCCAGCTGTCCTCCCCGTGTCACCAGGACAGTAGACCTGGGCCTCTGGCCTTACCTCGCTCCTCAGTGATGATGACAGTGGCCTCTAGGAGCTCCCCCAGCCCTGCCTCATCTTGGTCATCAGTCTGAAGATGTTCACTGACTCTGGGGCCAGCTAATTGGCTGTGAATTGCCTCAACATGGCACCCATCTCCACTGTGGTGAACGTGTTGGTGTTGCTGTTGGCCAGGCAGTAGATGATCTGATACACTGTGGGTGGGACAGGAGGGCCACAGATCAGTCTCATCACCCCCTCGGACCCCACATTCCCGCCACCCCACCACCAGCACTCTGCCATGTTTCTTCCATGTCCTTCCTCCTCTGGCAGCATCTGAGAGGAATGGCACAGCCACAATGGCAGATGGAGCCTCTGAGTGCTGGGCCCCCATGACTCTCATTGCCCTTCATCCATCCCACCACCAAGATGTGGAAACACTTTCATCTTTAGTGTTTCAATACTTACATAAAACACTAGTACTCATCATATCAGCAGTTTAAAACCTCCCAAAAAACCAACTTCCAGAACCAGATGCATTTCGTGGTAAATTTTACCATTCAGGGAAAGATTCATAGCAGTCGTTTGCCCACTTTTCCAAAAACTAGAAGAGAAAGCTTCTAAACTCATTTGCTGAGGCCAACATAACCCTATTGGAAAATAAATGAGGAGCCCCCAATAAAACAGTCTTACAGTCGAATATCCCTGATGACCATAGATACAAAAATTTTCAACAAAATACTAGCAACTCAAGCTGACAACTATGCTGAGAAGATCATACACTCTGATCAAGTGGTATCTTGTAGGAATGCAATCGTGCTTTACAGGTGTACGTTGTTGATCAAAGTGATACAGCACATTAAGAAAATAAAGAATAAAAATGATGTGATCATCTCGAGATTCAGAGACGCATTTGACATACTTTAATAACCATTTGCAATCAAAATTCTCAATAGTGTGTGTAGACCAGGAACATACATCAACACCGAAAAGGCCATATATGGGGTGCTTGGGTGGCTCAGTGGGTTAAAGCCTCTGCCTTAAGCTCAGGTCATTAACCCATGGTCCTGGGATTGAGCCCCGCATCAGGCTCTCTGCTCAGCAGGAAGCCTACTTCCTCCTCTCTCTGCCTCTCTGCCTACTTGTGATCTCTCTATATATATCAAATAAATAAATAAATTTTTTTATAAAAAGGCCATATATGACAACCACACTGATTATGTCACATCTGATAGTGAAAATTTTTAGCTGTTTCTATTTCCTCTAAGATCACCTAAGTTAGGAACATTGCTGATCTTTCCTTGCCACTTTTGCTGAAAACAATATTGAAAATCCAAGGCAGAACAATTATGCAAGAAGATAATCAGAAGGCATCAAAACTGGAAAGAAAGAAGTAAAATGGTCACTACTTGCGGATGATATAGAATATAAGGAAAACCTCAAAAAAGCCAGTGAAAAATTGTTCAAACTCTGACTAAATTCAGTAAAGGGGCAGGATACAATATCAGTACCCCCAAATCTGCTGTGTTTCTATATGCCTAATAACAAATCATCAGAAAATAAATTAGGAAGATCATCCCACCTGAAGTTACATGAAAAAAGAATAAAACACCCAGGAATATACTTCACCAAGAGGTAAAATCCTGTATGATGAAAACGACAAGACGGGAAGGAAAGAAACTGAAGGCAACACACATAAACCAAGAGACACCACATATTCATGGGTGAGAAAAATTAATAATGGTAAAATGTCCATACTTCTCTAAGATATCTACAGTTTCATTGCAATTCTTGTCAGAATACTAAGGACATTTTTCACAGAAAGAGAAGAAAGATTCTAAAAATTTGTATGTTGCCAGAAAAGACTCTGAATACCAGAGCAATATAGAGAAAGAAGAACCACACTAAAGGCATTGGTCTTGCTCATTGCAGACAAATGACAAAGATAGTGTAAAATAAACAATCTAGCATTGTCTTAACAACAGAAACACACATCACCAGAAGATAGGAGAGAGCCCAGAAGTAAACACACACACCTATGGTCCGGGACTTTTTGACAAAGGAGCCAAGAATAAACAAGGGGGGAAAACAGTCACTGTCATCAGTGGTGCTGGGAACCCTGGAGAGCCACATGCAAAAGAACAAAACTGCACAATTCTCTTACACCATACACAAAAATTAACTCAAAATGGGTCAAACAATATAAGTCCTGGAACTATAAAACCTGTAGCAGAAAACACAGGGTTTGGAAAGGTCCTAGGTGAAAGGTCTTGGTAGTGGTGCTTTTAAGCGGATACCAAAGGAAAAAAAAACAAAGAAGCAAAGTGTGGGCCTACATATAACTATAAAACATCCAAACAACAAAGGAAACCATCAACAAAATAAAACGGTAACCTAAGGTAAAGCATTTGTAAATTATATATCTGGTAAGGCGTTAATATTCAAAATATAAAGAACTCATGCAACTCAACAACAAAACAAAACAAAACACACAAAAGCAACAAAAACAACAAAAACCACATAAGTTATCTAGTGTATCAGGAGACATTCCAAATAGACATTTTCCTAAAGAAGACATACAGATGGTCTACAGGAACATGAAAAGATCCTCATCATTAATCATCAGGGAAATGCAAATCAAACCAGAATGAGGCACTACTTCATACTTGTCAGAAGAGCCATTATCAAAAACAGAAGAAATAGCAAGTTTTGGTAAAGATGTGGAGTAGAGGAAAACTCCAGTGCACCATTACGGGGAGTATATATGGGTGCGGCCACTACGGAAAATATTACAGAAGTTCCTCAAAAAATGAGAAATAGAGCAATCAAATGGGCCACCAATTCCCTTTCTGAGTATTTATCTGAAGGGAATGAAAACATTCATTCACAAAGGTATATTCACCCCTGCGTACATTGCAGGATTATTTACAACAGTGAAAATAAAGAACCAACCTAAAGGCCATCAGTGGCTGAATGAATAAAGAAATTGTGGAAGTAAACACAGTGGAATCCTACTCATCCATAATAAAGGATGAAATATTTTGATTTACAACATGGTGGCCCTTGAAGGCATTATGCTAAGTAAAACAGGCCAGAGAGAAGGACAAATACTAGAGATCACGTACATGTAGAGCCTTAAAACAAACAAAACAAAAAATATGTGAGCTCACAGACAGAACAGATGTGGTCTGGTAGAAGTTTCGGGTTGGAGGTGGGAGAAATGGGTGAAGGTGTCAAAAGGAAAAAAGAAAACAAACCCAAATATAGCATCTTTTTTTTTTCAATTAAGTAATCTGTACCCCCAACATGACTCAAACTCATAACTTGGAGATCAAGAGTCACACACTCCACCGACCCCTCCAGCCAGGGTCCTGGAATTGTAGCATCTTCTGATACTCAATGTAGGGAGAAAGGGGAAACTAATTTAATTTAGGGTATTTTTAGGGCTAGGTATTTTTTGGTAAATGTACAAATGAAAGAACACATTCTTCAGGGTCACACACTCAGGACTCTATCTAGTTCTAATATTTGTCATGACACTGAGAAAGTAACATGCCTTTTTAATTTAATTATTTATTTGAGAGATAGAGTAGAGGGGGACATAAACAGGGGGAGGGACAAAGGGAGATGGAGAAGAAGACTCCCCACTGAGCAGGGAGTCTGAACTGGGGTTTGATCCCAGGAACCTGGGATTATGTCCTGAGCCAAAGGCAAGCTTCAACAACTGAACCACCACTGTGCCCCTACTTAACCTCTTTTCTGCCTGTTTCCCCACCTCTGAGGATATTATGAATTATTGATTTTGGAACAGCTTCTGTTTTTAATTTAATAATAGTTTTTAGATTCGAATGAAATAGAGGTCACTTAGAATAATACCTATGACAGTAAGCTCTCAAAAAGGTTTTTAAAATCTTATTCTGGGGGTACCTGGGTGGCACAGTCAGTTAAGCAGCTGACTCGTTTTTTTAATAAACATATATTTTTATCCCCAGGGGTACAGGTCTGTGAATCACCACGTTTACACACTTCACAGCACTCACCATAGCACATACCCTCCCCAATGTCCATAACCCCACCCCCTTATCCCAACATCCCTCCCTAAGCAGCTGACTCTTGATTTGGGCTCAAATCAAGATCACAACTCCTGGGAGAGAGCCCCACACCAGGCTCCACACTCAGCAGGTATGTTGCTGGAGGATTCCCTCACTCCCTCTGACCCTCCCCTCTCTATCATATGCTTGTGCATGCAATCTCTTTCTGTCTCTACAATAAATAAATATGTCTTAAAAAATCATATGTTGAACATTTGGTAGTTGCATAACCATATTCATAATTGGGCAGTATCTCCTAGTTTACAAAGCACTCTTATACATACTTTCTTATTGGAGTCAGGATATCAACCTGGGAGAAGAATTTATTGTGTTTATTTATATAGGAAAATAAAGAAAACCAGACTTAGAGCAGGGCTGTGCTTTGCTCATGACTGCAGAGCTAACAGATGATCTTCTGATTTTCAGTCCAATGGAGAAAGAAAAGAAAAAATACAGACACTGTAACAAGAGCCAATGAAGGGCACTAGAAACTGATAATGGAATCAATACAGTAAGACAATGCAAGCAATATTTATAAATATTTACCCACACAGCAGTGAAGCAACTAAATATGTAGAGCATATGTAAACAGACCTAAGAGAAGCAATCAGCACTAATACCATAGGGAACTTTAATACCTCACACTTCTCTCAATGATACACCATCCAGACAGAAGATCACAAAGGAAACATCAGCCTCAGACAACCCATTACTTAGATGGACTTGACAGATACACACACATCCCTCCGTCCAAAAGCAGCACATGGAATGCACTCCTCTCAAGTGAACGTAGAACATTCTCCACCATAGGTCATATGTGAGGCCATAAGACAAGTCAATAAACTCCAGAAGCCTACGGTTTTCCCAAATGATGAGTGAAACCAAATCCACCATCTTTTCCGAACACAGTGGTATAGAACTAGAAATCAATTACAAGAAGAAAACTGGAAATTCATAAACACAGAGACTAAACTACATGCTACTGAACAACCAATTGAATTCATGGGCAAGCTGAAACAGGATCACAGAAATACTTTGAGGCAAATGAAAAATAATACAATCAAACAAAAGTTATGGAATGCAGTAAAATGGGTTCTAAAATGGGGCACCCAATTAGTCAGTGGAGCACTGCGACTCTTGATCTTGCGGTTTTGGGTTTCAACCCCACGCTGGGCATAGAGATCGCTTTAATTTTTTGAAGATGCCATTTATTTATTTGACACAGAGGGAGAGAGAGAAGAGACTGAGCAAAGTGGAAGGAGCAGCAGGCAGTAGAAGAGGGAAAAAGTGGTTCCCCATGCTGACCAGAGAGCTGACGCAGCACTCAATTCCAGGACCCTAAATTCATGACCTGAGACAAAGTCCAATGCCTAACAGAATGAGCCACACAGGCACCCCTTAGAGATAACATAAAAAAAGTGGTTCTAAGAAGGAAGTTTGTAGTGATACAGGTCTAACTCAAGAAACAAGAAACATCTATAATAAACAACCTAACTTGATACCTCAAGGAAACGTAAAAAGAACAAATGAAATCCAAAGTTAGTAGAGCAAAGGAACGAACACATCAGAACTGAAATAAGTGAAATACAGACTAAAAAGACAACAGAAAGATAAAAAAATAAAAGAACAAGAACAACAGATCAAAAAAGAGTCGGTTCTTTGAAAAGAACAAAGCTGACAGAGTCTCAGCCAGACTCAAGCTGACAAAAAAGAAAGAGGACTCATCAGAAATGAAAGAGATGTTCCCTGATACCGTAGATATGCAAAGGCTCATAAAATCCTATGAACAATTACACCCCAACAAGCTGGATAATCCAAAAGAAAAGGATACATTCCCAGAAACATAAAACCTGCCAAGACTGAATCCTGAAGAAACAGAAATTCTGAACAAACCAATGACCAGTAGGGAGATTAAATAAGAAAACAAAATCTTCCAACAAGCAAAAGTCCAGGACCCCATGGTTTCACCGGTGAATTCTATGAATCATCCACAGAAAAAAAATGAATACCAATCCTTCTCAAACTTCCAGAAAAACAAGAGGAAGGAAAGCTCCCCGCCTCATTTTATGAGGCCAGAATGGCCCTTATTGAAACCTCCCAGTGTGTCCCCAAGAAAATGTCAGACTAGTATCTGTCATAAACATCGACATGAAAATCATCCCACAAATCAAACTAATGTGCCACATTCACAAAACGAAGGATCAGCATCATAGGACCATCTAAACATATGCAGAAAAAGCATTTGATAGTGCTGCTACCAAATCACTGCACCCCCATCTGTGCTTCTGCTGCCTGGCTGGTCCCCACACCCCGTACCATGGCCACTGCTCTGTGCCATCCCCCCACTGGCACCCTGCTGCGCCCACACACCCACCGCTGTCCCTTCCACACCCCATTGCTGACAGGCCACTGCCACCGGCGCTGCCACCCTACACCCTGCTATGCCACAGCAGTGCCCCTTTGTCCCACAACAGCTAACCCTCTCCATAGCTGCTCTGCTGCCCTGTGCTTGCAATTGATGCCCTGATCTGCCACCGCCAGTGCCCCTACCACTCCCTTGTGCACCCCCAGGACTCTGCCACCCTGCTGCGCCACTCTCCAGTGCTTCTACTGGTGCCTGTGTTTCCAACACCACCACCACTGCTACAGTGATCACCCTGCTGCTCCTGCCCATCTCCACCACCCTGCCCTGCCCCCAAGCCATGCCATGCAATTCCCAGTCAGCTGCTACCCCGCTGGTCCCTCCCAACCACATCCAGGCCAATCCCTCACCGCTTCGCCTCCACATCTGCTGCCATCCAACTGCACTTCCTTAAGTCACTGCCTTTCTCAAATCACTGCTATCTCATGGCCCCCCACTGCCATTTCTTCACTGCATACTGTCCCCTTGCTGCTGCAGCTGTGCAGGGCCCCTGCCCTGCCCACACAGATATTAACCTTATGCCCTTGCCTTGCTGGTTCCATCAAACACCCCCAAAATGCTACCACCTGTTGTCCCCCCATCCCTGCTCCAGTGTCTCCAGATTCCCTCCCCGTTGACCTGCTGCTGCTGCCCCACTCATCACAGCCTTCTCCCAATGCTGCTACTTCCTGGGTGCCCCCGCCTCGTGACCCTGCCATCTGCAGCACATTGCTCATTCTGTCCACATTATCACCAATGCTGTTGCTAAGCTTCTACCCTGTGCCCCAGGCCACTGCTGACCTTCACTGTCCAGTCCCCACTGACATGCATTAAGGCCCTACCCCACCCTTCATGCCCTTCCTGTGCAGTTGTTGTGCCACTGCCTCCCAGTTAGTTCCATCCCCCCTTCTCCCCACGCCAGCACCTGCCTGCCACCTCACATGCACCTGTGCAGCCACACTGTCCCATCCCGCCCACCACCACGCTCATTACTGTTCTGCTGCCCCACCACATTGCTGCTACCATCCCTCTGTGCTCTTCCTGCACCTCTATCCTGCCGGGTGCCCCACACCCCCACTACCAATTTCCTGCCCTCACTGTCATTGCCCCTTTACCACCACCATGCTTCTGATATGCTGCTGCCCTGTGTCCCACTCTTGCCCTATGTCCTGCTGCTGCCCCGATGCTGCTGGTCTTCATAGCCCAGCCCTATGCAGCCCTGCCCTGTTGACTTGCATGCCTGCCCCACCTGCCAAGCTGCTCCCGTGCTGTTCCAGCCACTCCTCCCTGCAGCTACTACCTAGTGTGAACCCTGCCCCCCACTCTGGAGCTTTCCCGATTCCCTACCCCTGTTCCTGCGCTGCTGCCACCCCGCGAGTCCTACTCCACCTTCCCCGCACTGGTACCACCAGGCTGCCCCCACAACATGAGTCGCTCCCATCATGCTGCAACCCCGTCCACAGCGCCCCCACTTACAACCACCATTTCCTCTCTGCTGCTATCCTGGGTCCCCGCTGCTTCTGCTATCAGTGGTGCCACCCTGTAGACATGCAACAAGCCCAGCAAAGCCAGGCCCTTGCTCGCTGCCTGAACAACCACACCATGATATTGGTACCCCGCTTATACCCAGCTAGTCCTGCCCAGGCCCAAGCGACACTACTGCCTAGCTACCCCCCTCCCCCACTCCAATGCCTCCTGTCTGCCAAGTGTGTGGCTGCCCAGCAGGTCCACCACATGCCGCACTGCTACCAGCTTTCTGCCCCCAAAAAATGCACCCCTGCCACCCTGCTATGCCCCCCCTCAGGTCCCCTTACTGCTGCGCCACCTCTGTCCTGTGCCCACGGCCTCTGCTGTGCTTCACCCCCCCACATTGTTGGCATGCACTATGAGCAGACCCAGTAAACCAGCCAAGCTGTCACTGTGCTGCTGCCTCAGGGCTGGTCCCACACTCTCTACACCGCCCTGCCGCCTATATTCCATCCCCCCACAGGTGCCACACAGCTGCCCCACTCAGGTGTCACACAGCTTTCCCTTAACTCAAGAAGCTTCCCCTCCCTGTACCAGTGCTGCCTGGTGACACCCCCACTCCTTCCCCTGCTGGCCCTGCCCCCTGAGTGTTCTACCCTCTCTGCCACCTCCTCACCCCCATGGAGCTGGGCAGCCTTGCCCACCAGACCATGACACTGACACCCCGCTAATGCCAGGCTGGTCCCTCCCCTCCACCCACCACGACCAAGTATCTTCTTCCCCCTCCCCCTGCTCCATTGCCTCACCGCGGCCACACGCATTACTGTTTGCACGCCCGCCCTCCTGCCCCCCTCACGCAGCCACCATCTTGTTGCCCCCAACATGTACCCTTACCACCCTGCTGTACCCCCCCACACAACCCTCTTTACCACTGCTTCCACTGCTCCACTGTTGCCCTGTGTCCCAGCCTCTACTGTGCTTCGGTGCCCCGCCCACTTGACGTGTACAAAGGGCCTGCCCTCCACGCCTGCCCTACTGATGCTGCCCTGCCCTCTTTACATGCACTGTGGGCCCGCTCCCCACGCCTGCCCCACTGGTGCTGCCCCTCCCACTTTACATGTACTATGGGCCCGCCCCCCACGCCTGCCCCACTGATGCTGCCCCGCCCACTTTACATGTACTATGGGACCGCCCCCCACGCCTGCCCCACTGCTGCTACCCCACCCCCATGACATGCACTATGGGCCCGCCTCCCACGCCTGCCCCACTGATGCTGCCCATCACCTTGATATGTATGATGGACCCGCACACTCTGCCCTCCTAACTACTGTTACCCCAAACCCATTGACCTGCATGATAGGCCCGCCAACAACGCCCTCCTAACTGTAGCTGCCCCACCTCCCTGACCTGTACGATGGGCCCGCCCACCACAGCCTCCTAAATTTGATGCCCTGCCCCCTTGACTTGCACGACGGACCCGCCCACCAACACCCTCCTAACTGATGCTGCTCCGCCCCCTTGACCTGCACGATGACCCCACCCACCACACCCACCACGCCGCTGCTTCCCCACCCCTTTGACGTGCACAATTCGCCCGCCCACCACGCCTGCCTCACTGTTGCCGCCCCGCCCCCTTGACGTGCACGATGGGCCCACCCACCACGCCTTCCCTGCTGCTGTTGCCCCGCCTCCTTGACCTGAACCATGGGCCCGCCCACCACGCCATCCTAACTGCTGCTGCACTGCTCCCTGGGGCTGCTCCCACCCTCTCACCTCCTCTGCGGCCACCTAGATTCCACCCATCCTCCAAAGGTGCCACTACTGACTGCCCCCATCCCTGCCTCTGGTGACCCCTGCTCCCTCCCATGTGATCCCGTCCCCTTCCTCAGTGTCGTCTCCTGGCTGCCAACTCCTCAGGCCCATGCAGCCCCATCCACCGTGCCATGACGTTGACCTCCCGCTCACTCCCGGGTGGTCCCACCTCCCCCCACACGCCACGACTGCCTAACAGCTTCCCCTCCCCTTGCTCCGTACCTCCCCACTGCCAGGTGCATTACCACGTTACTTCCACCCTGAATAGCTGCCCCCCCACCCCACGCAGCTCACATTGCTACCGCCATATGGACCCCTGCCATCCTGCTGTACCCCTCACACTGCCCGCCTTACCTCAGCTGCCGAAGCTCTGCGGCTGTCCTGTGCCCCTGTCTCTGCCGAGCTTAGGCGCCCCTCCCCTTGACCTGCAGGATGATCCCGCCCACCAGGCCCTCTAACTGTTCCTGCCCCGCCCCCATGACGTGCACAATGGGCCCGCCCACCACGCCGGCCTAACTGCTGCTGCCCCTCCCCCATAACGTGCACTCTGAACCCACCTACCACGCCCTCCTAATTGTTGCTGCCCTGCCCCCATGACATGCACTCTGATCCCGCCCACCACGCCCTCCTAACTGCTGCTGCCCCACCCCCATGACTTGCATTCTGAGACCACCCACCACGCTTGCCTAACTGCTGCTGCCCTGCCCCCAGGAGTGCACTGTGGGCCCGCCCACCACGCCCTCCTAACTGTTGCTGCCCCGCCCCCACGACATGCACTCTGAACCCGCCCACCATGCCCTCCTAACTGCTGCTGCCCTGCTCCCATGACATCATTATGAGCCCACCCACCAAGCTCGCCTAACTGCTGCTGCCCCGCCCCCAGGAGTGCACTGTGTGCCCGCCCACCACGCCCTCCTAACTGCTGCTGCCCCACCCCCGTAACGTGCACTCTGGACCCACCCACCACGCCTGCCCTGCTGCTTGCTGCTGAGCTGCTACCTCCGGGCTGGCCCCACCTCCACTCCCGGTTGCTCCTGCCTAGATTCCACCCACCCCCGAAAGTCACTGCAGGGCTGCCCCACTTGGCTGTCACACAACTGCCTAACCATGGGCCCTTCACTGCTCCCTGTGCCACGATCGCCTGGCTGTCCCCTCACCTGCCTCTGGTGACCCCTGCTCCCTCCCCCATAGGTCCCGCCCCCCTACCATAGGGTCATCACCTGGCTGCCACCTCCTCCCACTTGGGCAGCCCCACGACCCTACCTACTACCCCATGCCGTGTTGGCCCCATTGCCCCACTGAGTTGCCCTTGATTCCCGCTGCCACACCCCGCACCCCACAGCTACCATACCTCAGGGTCTTGCTGGGCCACTGCACATCCCCCCGATCGCCACTGCAGCCCTCCCCAACGACTCTCCACGTCGCCCCTTCTTGCCACCCTGACTCCTCCTCCCTCCCCGCCCCACCGCCTGCTGGCCTGTTGCTGCTGCCAGTGATTACAAGGCAACTGCCCCTTCCTTGGTTACCCTGCTGCTGCTGCCTTGCCCCACTACCATGAGACTGCCACACTGCCTGTGCTGCCTGCCCCCCACCTTTAACCCCCCCACTCCAGGACTGTCCCTCTCCACACCCTCCAGTCTGCTGCTGAACCACTGTGCCCTGCCAACGCCACTGCCACCCCATTGCACCTCCCCAATGCCGCCGTGACTGTGACCCAGTGAAATTGCTTCCCTGCTGCTCCCCCCATTGCCTCTGCTGCCTCACTGCACCCCTCTGGTTTCTGCCTTCCCTCCCCACTGCTTCTTCCCACCCCACCACAGTCGCGTCCCCCATGCAGGCCCTCAGTACTATCTTACTGCTGCCCAGGGGCTGCCTGGCTGTTCTGACGTCACTGGCCTGCCCTGGAAATAATCAGTGAGCGACCGGCCCTAAGAGAACTTCTGCATAGGGACTGGCACCAGGTGTGTTCTGGAAGTGGGTTGGTGGTCTAGGAATGGGGGTAAATCCCAAGAAGAAAAATAGCATAATTATGTTACCTGTTAAAATAGCCTAAAGAGCTAAATTTAACGTGCTTTTAATGTCTCCTTCTTTTCAATACAGTGACTTTAGTCATCATATTGTGCCCCTAAAAATAATATAATCTCAAGATAGCTAACTGGAATGAAAATCAATACTGTATAAAAGATAAATACAAATCTTTTAACATCATGCATCGATTGACATACAGACATTAAGGGAACAGTTTGCATAATAAAATGTGTATATGTGTCTAGGTGCTCCTCAACAAAGACTGGTCAAAATCATGGAAAAGGTGAGTTTTATTTATCTTCAGAATCAATCACTGTTCTGGACTTTCACGTATAGTGTACATACATATGAACAAGCTTTTCTCAAAAACTAAAAGAAAAGAAAGCTCCCAAACCAGCACTAGATGTTCACTGTAGAATTGCATGAACAGAAATGACCTCATTAGCTTTGTAGTATTAGAAGAACTTGGGTTATACTCATTAGAGAAATAAGTGTCAAGTGAAATACATCATCAACAAGAACTTCTTCCTTACCCCTTACCATAATACTCCCTGGGGAACTTAACACTGGATTTTATTTTTCTCTGGTCATCAGAAAAATCAAAACTTAACAGCACACATAGCCCAGTGGCTATATTAAATTTATGCTTTGCTCTCTGTTAGTGGTAGAACTGAAACCTTGGGGCTGACTCTGTGATCATACATGTGTTACTTTTAGGATAAGATTTACATTAATTTAAGTATATGAATAAATTCACTCTCATTATGTTTTCCACTATGTTTTCATCCTCATTATGTTTTCAAGCATTTTCACTGACATAATTTCATGGGATCTTCATCACAATTGTGGGACTCGATCCCGGCCCCTGGGATGATGACCTAAGATGAAGGTAGAGGCTTTAATCCAATAAGCCACGCAGGCACCCCTGTACATTGGTTTTGTATCCTTCACATTGCTGATTTGCTGTATGAGTTCTAATAGTCTCAGTTTTCCATATAAAGTATCATGTCATCTGCCAAAAGAGAGAGTTTGGATTATTCTTTTCCTATTTGAATACATTTTATTTCTCTTTGTTGTCTGATAGCTGTTGCAAAGACATTTAATAAAATGTTGAACAGTAGTGGTGAGAGTGGGCATCCTTTCATGTCCCTGATCTCAAAGGGAAGGCTGTCAACTTTTCCCCGTTGATAATGATATTTGTTGTGGGTTTTTCATAGATAGATTTCATGAAGTTTAGGAATGTTTCCTCTATCCCTATACTTTGAATGGTTTTAACCAGAAATGGATGCTGGATTTTGTCAAATGCCATTTCTGCATCAATTGAGAGGACCAGGTGGTTTTCCTCTCTTCTCTTCTTGATTTGTTCTATCACAATGATTGATTTGCAAATGTAAAACCGCCCCTGCATCCCAGGGATAAATCCCACCTCTTAATGGTGCATCCACCTCTCAATGTACTGTCAGATCCTATAAATTGAGATCTTGTTGAGAATCTTGTCATCTATATTCATCAGGGATATTGGTCGGAAATTCTCCTCTTTGTTGGGGTCTTTCCCTGGATTGGGGATCAGGGTAATTCTGGCTTCATAAAAATCAGTTTCCCTGGACAAATTTGGCTTGCAATTTTAGTAGCACCATGGTGCAGAGACAAGCTGGAGCTCCTATGACCCCTGCGACAGTGGCTGGGGCCGTGCTCTGCCAGTGGAAGTTGGCAGAGGGGGAGTCTAAGTTCCCAGAGGGGAATAGACTGAGGCCTCTCTCTGAGGTGGAAGTCTGGGTACAGTTTGCTTTGCTCTAAACTTTCAAAGAAATGTCCTTTTTCTTGATAGCCATTATATTTGGAGAAGCGCTCTAATTGTTCCCATACAGAGATCAAAAGACTAACTTTAATGAATCTGGCTGGGGTCTCACCTCAATCAGCAACTCCAGGAAATAAACCTGAACAGAGGGAAGCCCAGCTCAGGCAGCTCCTGGTTCTTATAAATGCTGCATGGATATCCCTTCTCATATTAAAACATTTCATCTCTGTCTTCCACAGAGGAGTGTTTCCTGCTCTCAAAAACACCTGCTGAGCTGTTAGAGGAAGGAACTATACATTCTGCAGGCTAACGCCAGCAAAGGAAAGTGGACACTTGAAATAATTAGCAACATAATTCAAGTCCCCGCCAAAGACATTCAAGGACCAGCATGGCAGGAGTACTCTCTACCATGGTTGCTGTTCTTAGATTGCATTGCTTGGAGAATTCTTGACACAACTGTGAGTGGGCAGGAAATAAACTACAATTAAATCACTGAAGAACACCAGTTCATTAAAATAATTAGCTTTGTGTATTTAGCATCCACTTAAACTACTGGAGATTGTTTATTCTCCACAGAAAGGTCAAGCTGTATTCTCTTTCTTCATATCATATTTGTTCCATCAGCAGCATTTCCACTATTCAGGGAGGGAGGTGGGATGGAGATTTAGGTCTCAGATTGCTTTGAAGTTACAGAAAACCAGTTATCACACATCTACCCAGACATTAAAGAATGGAGTTTTAAAATGAGCAGGAATTTAGGATATTTTCAGTATTTCTTGGTCATTTATTAAAAGCCAAGCATGGCATCAAATTTAACCCTAAACTTTAGACTGCTAATTTGCTTTGGATCAACAATATAAATGCTTCCTCTGGGGTTCCACTCTGTTTGCACTGATGTGTTGTTTCTAAATCCCACTAGACTGGAGAACACGTCTCATTCACATTTGTATTCTCAGAAATTGGCACAGCTGTCCATCATAATGCAGGTTCTCTGGAACGTTTACAGGATGAATGCTGGCATAAAACTTTGCGGGCCTACTGTGCAATGCCTTCTGTGATCTTTCCAAAGTCTCTTTTCTGGAGATATCATTCTGCTTCTGAAATTTCTACGAAAAAACTTCGGAATGAGTTCTCCCCATTTTAATATTTGTGTTTTATATGCATGGTCAATGAGCTTCTTTTGAAACAAATGGGAAATACTCTTTTTTTAACTAAGCCTTGGTTATCCATAGAGAATGTTGCTGAGGCTATGAATGCCTCAGTAATCAGTGTTTTGCAGATGTCTGCTTTTAATTATTTTTAATAGGTCCCGCAGCTCAGATGTGTGAGCTTTGTGAAGCTCACACCATTGCATAAATCTGGTAACCCACTGTTTGCCTCCAACCAAGGTGTTGCATGATGGCATCAGTGCAGAGGTTAGTGTCCCTAATATATAGATCCTGGATATCAACCTTTTGTCTCTACTGTCATTTGCAAATATCTTCTCCCAATTCGTGGGTTGCCTCTTTGCTTTGTTGACTGTTACCTTTGCTGTGCAGAAGGTTTTGATTTTGATGAAGTCCCAAAAGTTTATTTTCTATTTGTTTCCTTTGCCTTTGGAGATGTATCTTGAAAGAATTTGCTGTGGCTGATATCGAAGAGATTACTGCTTACGTTCTACTCTAGGATTCTGATGGATTCCTGTCTCATGTTGAGGTCTTTTATCCATTTTAAGTTTATCTTTATGTATGGTGTAAAAGAATGGTCGAATTTCATTCTTCTACTTATAGCTGCCCGGTTTTCCTAGCACCATTTATTGAAGAGGCTATCTTTTTTCCACTGTATATTTTTTTCCTGCTTTGTCGAAGATTATTTGCCCATAGAGTTGAGGATCCATATCTGGGCTCTCTACTCTGTTCCACTGGTCTATGTGTCTGTCTTTATGCCAGTACCATGCTATCTTGGTGATCACAGCTTTGTAATAAAGCTTGAAGTGAGGTAACGTGATGCCCCCAGTTTTATTTTTGTTTTTCAACATTTCATTAGTGATTTGGGTTCTCTTCTGATTCCATACAAATTTTTGGATTATTTACTCCAGCTCTTGGAAGAATAGTTGTGGAATTTTGATCGTAATGGCATTACAAGTATAGATTGCTCTAGGCAGTATAGATATTTTAACAATGTTTATTCTTCCAATCCAAAAGCATGAAATGGTCTTCCATCTTTTTGTGTCTTCTTCAATTTCTTTCATGAGTGTTCTATAGTTCCCCAAGTACAGATCCTTTACCTTTTTGGTTAGGTTTATTACCAGGTATCTTATGGTTCTTGCTGCTGTACTAAATGGAATTGATCCTCTAATTTCCCTTTCTGTATTTTCATTGTTAGTGTAGAAGAAAGCCACTGATTTCTGTAAGTTCACTTTGTATCCTGCCACGTTACTGAATTGCTGTATGAATTCTAGTAGTTTGGGGGTGGAGTCTTTTGGGTTTTCCATATAAAGAATCATGTCATCTGCGAAGAGAGAGAATTGGCTTCTTCATTGCCAATTTGGATACCTTTTATTTCTCTTTGTTGTCTGATTGCTGTTGCTAAGACTTCTAATACTATGTTGAACAAGAGTGGAGAGAGTGGGCATCCTTGTCGTGTTCCTGATCTCAACGGGAAGGCTGCAAGCTTTTTCTCATTGAGGATGATATTTCCTGTGGTCTTTCATAGATAGATTTGATGAAGTTCAGAAATGATCCCACTATCTATATACTTTGATGCGTTTTAATCAGGAATGGATGCTGGATTTTGTCAAATGCTTTTTCTGCATAAATTGTGCAGACCATTTGGTTCTTCTCTCTTCTATATTAATTTGTTCTATCACATTGATTGATTTGCGAACATTGAACCATCTTTGTAGCCTAGGGATGAATCCCACATGGTCATGGTGGATAATCTTTCAAATGTGCTGTTGGATCCTGTTGGCTAAGATCTTGTTTTCATTATCATTTGTTTCCATGAATACTTTCAATTCTTTAATTTCCTGGTTGAGCCCTTCATCCTTAAATAGGATGCTCTTTAGCCTGCATGTGTTTGGGTTCTTTCCAACTTTCCTCTTGTTATTGAATTCTGCCTTCCGAGCATTGTAGTCTTAAAATATACGGGGAATGACCCCAAACCTTTGGTACTGATTGAGACTTGGTTTGTGACCCAGGATGTGATCTATTCTGGAGAATATTCCATGTGCACTAGAGAAGAATGTGTATTCTGTTACTTTGGGATGGAATGTTCTAAATATACCTTTGATGTCCATCTAGTCCAGTGTGTCATTTAAGGCCTTTATTTCCTTACTGAACTTTTGCTTGGATGATCTGTCCATTTCTGGGGGGGGGGGAGTGTTAAAGTCCCCTTCTATTATAGTATTACTGTTGATGTGTTTCTTTGATTGTGTTAATTGGTTTATATAGTTTGCAGCTCCCATGGTATAGATATTTAAAACTGTTAGATATTCTTGTTGAACAGACATGTTGAGTATGATATAGTGTCCTTCTTCATAGCTTCTTATAGTCTTTTTCTTAAAAGCTAAATGATCTGATATACGGATTGCCTCCCCAGCTTTTTTTTGATGTCTATTAGCATGGTAAGTTGTTTTCTACTCCCTCACTTTAAATATGGAGGTGTTTGTGGTGCTAAAATGAGTTTATTGTAGGTCACATATTGATGGGTTTTGTTTTTGTATCCATTGTGGTATCCTTTGTCTTTTAATTGGGGCGTTCAGACCATTTACATTCAGGGTAACTCTTGAAAGGGTACATTCAGCGTAATATTGAAAGATATGAATTTAGTGCCATTGTGTTGCCTGTAAGGTGACTGTTACTGTTATTGTCTCTGTTCCTTTCTGATCTCCTACTTCTAGGCTCTCTCTTTGCTTAGAAGACCCATTTCATCATTTCCTATAGGGCTGGTTTAGTGTTCACACATTCTTTTAGTTTTTGTTTGTCCTGGAAGCCTTAGTCTCTCCTTCTATTTTCAATGATAACATAGTTGGATATAGTATTCTTAGCTGCATGTTTTCCTCATTTAATCCTCTGAATATACCATACCAGTCCTTTCTGGCCTGCCATGCTCTGTGGGTAAGTCTGCTGCCAAAATAATATTTATATTATTGTATGCTACAGACTTCTTGTCCTAAGCTGCTTTCAGGATTTTTCTCTTTGTCACTAAGACTTGTATTTCTACTACTAGATGACAGGGTGTGGTCCTATTTTTATTGACTTTGAGTGGGGTTCTCTGTGTCTCTTGGATTTGATGCTTGTTCCTTTTGCCATATTAAGGAAATTCTCTATTATAATTCTCTCCAATATGCTCTCTGTCCCCCTGTCTCTTATTCTTCTGGAATAAAAATTATTCTAATTTTATTTCTCTTATGGTATCACTTATCTAATACTCCCCTCATAGTCCAGCACTTTGTTTCTCTTTTGCTCAGCTTCTTTATTCTCCATCACTTGTTCTTCTATACCACTAATTGTCTCTTCTGCCTCATTTATAATAGCAGTAAGAGGCTCCATTTTTTTGCACCTCATTAATAGCTTTTTTAAATTTCAGCTTCGTTAGATTTTAGTTCTTTTATTTCTCCAGAAAGGGCTTTCATTTCTTCAGAGAATTTTCCCCTAATATCTCCTATGCCTTTTTTGAGCCCAGCTAGCACCTTGGAATCTTCATTTTAAACTGTAGTCTGACATATTACCAATGTCTATATTGATTAGGTTCATAGCCTTCAGTACCTCTTGTTCTTCATTTTTCTTGTCTTTTTTTTTTTTTTGGTGAGTTTTTCAGCCTTATATTTTATCTAGATAAGAATATGTGAATGAGAGAATAACATACTAAAGGTTGGCAAAGACCCCATAAAAAGCATGATAACCAAGTCAGAAGGGACCCAAAGTCAGTGGGAGAAGAAATGGGGTAAAAAGGTTTAAAAAATGTGTATATATATATGTGTGTGTATATATTCCCAATTTATCCATCATACAGTTTGTGAAATTTAAAACAATTCTTGGATATGTATGTTCTATAAACATTTTATTATCATTTGTCAACATTGGTTTTATTTATTTTATTTTTCTTAATTTATTTTTTATTTATTTTCGGCATAACAGTATTCATTATTTTCTCACCACACCCAGTGCTCCATGCAATCCGTGCCCTCTATTATACCCAAACCTGTTACCCCAACCTCCCACTCCCGCCACTTCTAACCCCTCAGATTGTTTTTCAGTACGGGATTGTCCGTACTTCTTACAAGAGAGTGTTCTATGTCAAGGCACTTCATCAGTCAGTGTTTTTGTCTTTCAAATACATGGTGGCAGAAGGTGGCCAAAACTGGGCCAAGTGGTGATGCACAGCAGTGTGGAGAAGCATCTGCTTTGGCAGAAACAGACACCTCTGAAATCAGATTCAACCGTCTCAGCTGCAGGGCCGAGCCATTGAAAATCCCACTGGAATCTATTATCTTATGTGTGCATCCTAAAGTGACAGAGAGAATTAGACAGGGTGATAGATGCAAAGTGCTCAAAGACTTCTGTAGACTTTAGTGGGGGTGGAATTTCAAAATCTAAAGACTCAGAAGGGTGGATGGGAAGACAACACTTAAATAATAAAACAAAATTGAAGAATTTAAACGAAAGGTTTAGACATATTTCTAGCCAGATGCTAGAAGTCACTGTGATATGGAGTGTTCCACAGAACACAACATCACAGAAAGCACCAAGCATGAGAAATGTGAGGAAACAACAGACAGCTTCTAGAGACACTCCTTTACAGGTTGGTGGGTGAGGGGATGAGTCAATTACAGTCACAGGTTGGGTCACGATTGGAAGCGAATAGCACAGAGAGCAAACACAGTTGGGAAATGCTCTGCAGGGGATGGCAGAAGGGTAAAGCATTATTCATTCACTCATTCATTCATTAATTCATTCACTCACTCATTCATTCCCTCACAGATTTCACAAGTATTTACTGTGCTAGTCATAGTGAAATAGTGAAGAGAACTGATGAGAAAAGAAATTACATAGAAAAAGAGATAAAAATCACCACACACATTTGATTATAATATGTTGAATGGTGATCATAGGGGAGTAAGAATCTATATCCAGAAATTTAAGGTTACCTGGGCTGGTTCAGTCAGTAGAACATGTGATTCTTGATCTCAAGGTCTTTCGGTTCAAGGCTGGCACTGGGTGTAAAGTTTACTTTTAAAAAAAGAAAAGATGCTTATGCCTTTATACCAAAAAGAAGAAGGAGGAGGAGGAGGAAGAGGAGGAGAAGAAGGAGGGGAAAGAGGCAGAGAAGGAGAACAAAGAGCGGAAGGGGGAAGAAGAATAGGATAGGGTGATATTTGGGGCACTACATATAGTACATAGCCTCATCTGAAACTCATGGTCTGATTTTCATAAATTTCATAAAGGATTTAGTTGGTCTGACTCAACCTGCCAGTTGCACTTGGGGAATAAGGAGGGAGGCATGCTTCTCAGAGGTTTTTTGATTTGCCTTTGAGATGCTTTGAGCATACACAGTTCTTTTTTTGCTAGGTTTATTATTTATTTATTATCTATTATTATTTTTTTCCAATTATTTATTTTCAGAAAGACAGTATTCATTATTTTTTTCACCACACCCAGTGCTCCATGCAAGCCGTGCCCTCTATAATACCCACCACCTGTTACCCCAACCTCCCACCCCCCCTGCCACTTCAAACCCCTCAGATTGTTTTTCAGAGTACATAGTCTCTCATGGTTCACCTCCCCTTCCAATTTACCCAAAAGCACATACCCTCCCCAATGTCCATAACCCTACACCCCTTCTCCCAAGCCCCCTCCCCTCAGCAACCCACACCTTGTTTCGTGAGATTAAGAGTCACTTATGGTTTGTCTCCCTCCATATCCCATCTTGTATCATAGATTTTTCTCCTACCCACTTGTTGCATCACCACTTCCTCATATCAGGGAGATCATATGATAGTTGTCTTTCTCCGCTTGACTTATTTAGCTAAGCATGATACGCTCTAGTTCCATCCATGTTGTCGCAAATGGCAAGATTTCGTTTCTTTTGATGGCTGCATAGTATTCCATTTTGTATATATACCACATCTTCTTTATCCATTCATCTGTTGATGGACATCTAGGTTCTTTCCATAGTTTGGCTATTGTGGACATTGCTACTATAAACATTTGGGTGCATGTGCCCCTTTGGATCACTACGTTTGTATCATTAGTGTAAATACCCAGCAGTTCCTCAAAATGTTGAAAATAGAACTGCCCTATGACCGAGCATACACAGTTCTTAACCTTGAAGGAAGAGGAGGAACAGAGATGTATGAATTTAACAATGGTTAGCTCCTTCTGAACAATGTCTAAGGGACCAGCTTGTTATCAATAATGCATAAATAAACATTAAGCTGTTCGCTTCATTTTCAGCTTAAAAGCTCTTTGAAAGATATAAATCATGAAAGTTATAAGGGGCTATTATTTACCATTGATCTATGAACTATATATGGGCTAGGACTTTTTTATATATATCCCTACCTGCAGAGCTAGCACCGTATAGTGCACTACACGGAAATGGTGTTTCATATTTGTGGAACTTCATAACAGTTTGTAAAAATAATTTCACGGATATGCTTAGACTAATAAAATTATATCCCAGAGTGTTCTTTCAAACATATTAACAAATGACAAGAGGAGGCTGACATAATATTGTCTCCAGTCTTTCTCAAATAGAAATTTTAAGAAATATTTCTCAAAATTAAAAAAAAGACAAGATAGTGACTTGTTGGCCTGTCAGCATAGCTGAGCTAATCCAGTAAGTATCTCTTTAAGGATTTCTTCACAAAGCAGCATAACTAAACAAGAAAAAAATAAAACAAGTATTACTTCAGTTAGGATGTACTGACAAGGTCAAAATGACATACAGTTTCTGTAGTTACAATGTTGCTATTATTCAGTAAGTGGCTGAAGAAATTAGAAATAGTATGAGAAAGGAATCCATCAAAATCCTTGAGAAGAACACAGGCATCAAGCTCTTCGACCTCAGGTGCAGCAATTTCTTCCTAGAAACATCACCAAAATCAAGGGAAGCAAGGGCAAAGATTAACTATTGGGACTTCATCAAGATCAAAAGCTTTTGCATGGCAAAGGAAACAGTCAACGAAACCAAAAGACAACTGACAGAATGGGAGAAGATATTTGCAAATGACATGTCGTATGAAAGGCTAGTATCTAAAATATATAAAGAACATATAAATTTCAACACCCAAAGAACAAATAATCCAATCAAGAAATGGGCAGAGGACATGAACAGACATTTCTGCAAAGGATACATCCATATGGCCAACAGACACATGAAAAAGCACTCCACATCATTTGGCATCAGGGAAATACAAATCAAAACCACAATGAGATACCACCTCATGCCAGTAAGAATGGCTGAAGTTAACAAGTCAGGAAATGACAGGTGCTGGCGAGGATGTGGAGAAAGGGGAACCCTCCTACACGGTTGTTGGAAATGCAAGCTGGTGCAACCACTCTGGAAAACATCATGGAGGTTCCTCAAAGTATTGAAAATAGAACCACCCTATGACCCAGCAATCACAATACTGGGTATTTACTCTAAAGACACAAATATAGTGATCCAAAGGGGCATGTGCTCCTGAATGCTTATAGCAGCAATGTCCACAGTAGCCAAACTATGGAGGGATGAATGGATAAAGGAGATGTGATATATATATACATATATACACACATATATAATACATATATATGATATGATATTATATGATATGTTATGATATATATATTATATATCTTTATGATATATATATGATATGATGTGATATAATCTTATATATGATTTATGTTATATCCTATATATAGGACTATTACGCAGTCATCAAAAGAAATTATATATAGGAGGGTTCCCCTTTCTCCGCATCCTCGCCAGCATCTGTCATTTCCTGACTTGTTGATTTTAGCCATTCTGACTGGTGTGAGGTGATATCTCATTGTGGTTTTGATTTGTATTTCCCTGATGCCGAGTGATATGGAGCACTTTTTCATGTGTCTGTTGGCCATCTGGATGTCTTCTTTGCAGAAACATCTGTTCATGTCCTCTGCCAATTTCTTGATTGGATTATTTGTTCTTTGGGTGTTGAGTTTGTTAAGTTCTTTATAGATTTTGGACACTAGTCCTTTATCTGATATGTCGTTTCCAAATATCTTCTCCCATTCTGTCAGTTGTCTTTTGGTTTTGTTAACTGTTTCCTTTGCTGTGCAAAAGCTTTTGATTTTGATGAAATCCCGAAAGTTCATTTTTGCCTTTGCTTCCCTTGCCTTTGGCGATGTTCCTAGGAAGATGTTGCTGCGGCTGAGGTCGAAGAGGTTTCTGCCTGTTTTCTCCTCAAGGATTTTGATGGATTCCTTTCTCACATTGAGGTCCTTAATCCATTTTGAATCTATTTTTGTGTGTGGTGTAATGAAATGGTCCAATTTCATTTTTCTGCACGTGGCTGTCCAATTTTCCCAACACCATTTATTGAAGAGGCTGTCTTTTTTCCCTTGGACATTTTTCCTGCTTTGTCGAAGATTGGTTGACCATAGAGTTGAGGGTCTATTTCTGGGCTCTCTATTCTGTTCCATTGGTCTGTGTGTCTGTTTTTGTGCCCGTACCATGCTGTCTTGATGATGACAGCTTTGTAATATAGCTTGACGTCCGGAATTGTGATGCCACCAACTTTGGCTTTGTTTTTCAATATCTCTTTGGCTATACGAGGTCTTTTCTGGTTCCATATAAATTTTAAAATCATTTGTTCCACTTCTTTGAAAAAGATGGATGGTACTTTGCTAGGAATTGCATTAAATGTGTAGATTGCTTTAGGTAGCATAGACATTTTCACAATATTTATTCTTCCAATCCAGGAGCATGGAACATTTTTCCATTTCTTTGTGTCTTCCTCAATTTCTTTCATGAGTACTTTATAGTTTTCTGAGTATAGATTCTTAGCCTCTTTGGTTAGGTTTATTCCTAGGTATCTTATGGTTTGGGGTACAATTGTAAATGGGATTGACTCCTTAATTTCTCTTTCTTCTGTCTTGTTGGTGTAGAGAAATGCAACTGATTTCTGTGCATTGATCTTATATCCTGACACTTTACTGAATTCCTGTACAAGTTCTAGCAGTTTTGGAGTGGAGTCTTTTGGGTTTTCCACATAGAGTATCATATCATCTGCGAAGAGTGATAATTTGACTTCTTCTTTGCCGATTTGGATGCCTTTAATTTCCTTTTGTTGTCTGATTGCTGAGGCTAGGACTTCTAGTACTATGTTGAATAGCAGTGGTGATAATGGACATCCCTGCCGTGTTCCTGACCTTAGTGGAAAAGCTTTCAGTTTTTCTCCATTGAGAATGATATTTGCAGTGGGTTTTTCATAGATGGCTTTGATGATATTGAGGTATGTGCCCTCTATCCCTACACTTTGAAGGGTTTTGATCAGGAAGGGATGCTGTACTTTGTCAAATGCTTTTTCAGCATCTATTGAGAGTATCATATGGTTTTTGTTCTTTCTTTATTGATGTGTTGTATTACATTGACTGATTTGCGGATGTTGAACCAACCTGGCAGCCCTAGGATAAATCCCACTTGGTCATGGTGAATAATCCTTTTAATGTACTCTTGAATCCTATTGGCTAGTATTTTGGTGAGAATTTTTGCATCTGTGTTCATCAAGGATATTGGTCTATAGCTCTCTTTTTTGATGGGATCCTTGTCTGGTTTTGGGATCAAGGTGATGCTGGACTCATAAAATGAGTTTGGGAGTTTTCCTTCCATTTCTATTTTTTGGAACAGTTTCAGGAGAGTGTCCGGGTAAGAATTTCCCCCCATTGCATTGGGATCAGTGTTTTCTCGGTGTGAGGGTGTCGTTGTTGGCTAAGGAAGAAGGGACACCTGAGAACATTCCTTTCCTCATCACTCCAGGAGGATTTTCTTCTGTGTGTATCCTCCCAGGTCCTTCACGTGTTGGCTTCATGAGGAATGGGATTTCCACATGGATTTCATCAGCATTCAGCAGCAGCAATGATGCAGGGTGTCCCAGGAGGTCCCTGCACTTTCGCTCCTTAATGAGGGTTGACCTGCTCTCTGAGATGGTAGAAAGAGCTCAGGCCTGAGCCCCAGTTGAAGCTTCTTCCACCAAGGCACTGCGCTAGTGGCCCTCCCCGTGTGAATTCTCTGGTGTTGGGAAAGTGACCACATCTGGCAGAAGGCTCTGCCACAGTGATCAGAGACACACGGTTTGTACTTTCTGATTTTTGTGTTGGTGAGAAAGGTGGGCACTCTGGGTACCGACAGGACCCCAGTAATGACAGACACAGGTTTCCCTGCTCTGAGTTGTCAGGTGTCTCCAAATGTGAGAGCTGTATCGAACAGCTCTTCCACATTGACCATATTTGTAGGGGTTCCCACTGCTGTGGATCCTCCGATGCTGGCTAAGGGTATGGCTGTACTAAATGCTTTCCCTTGAAGATGGATTCAACCAGTTTCTGTCCAGGATGAACGACTTATGATGTCATTTGAACTGGGGACACATGGATGAAGGTTCTTCCATATTGTCTGTAAATACAAGGTTTCTCTTCCCAAGACATAACACACATGAAATGAGGTGAGGTACGTGAGAAATCTCCCTCCTGTATCCCAGCATTGGCCGGTTCCTGTGCAGGGTGAACCCTCTGCTAATGGCCAAAACAGGAGGGGCTGTGGAAGGACTGCTCACTCATGTTCCTCCCTTCCTGACTCAACATACGAATTCCAGCCCCTATCTTCAGGAATTGTCTCTGCATAAACCTCTGCATGCCACTTGTAATCTGGTTCCATGTTACTTTCGGAATTCAGATAGATCTTTCTACATGGTAGTCTCACATCCATGTCAACTGCTGATTACATTTTAGATGTTTGAGTTTCAAACTATATCAGTGCATCGTGTTCAAGACAGTGACTTTTACAGTGACTTTTTTGACACTGAGGCAATGTTTTGACCTGAGGTGCATTTCATCCCATAAATAAAACTATTCAGATTTATGTGCTACACTGGGTTCATGATGGGAGGCCGACTCTATCTATGATGGGGTTGGGAGTAGTCAGGCAAAAGGGAGGTTTTGCAAGAACGTTGCAGTAGGACAGAGGACACACGCGATACAGGAGGCTTTGCTATTGTCAAATGAATGTAATTTTTCCTTCTAGGAAGGCATTAATAGAAAGATAGTTGGGAGCTTCCTGGAGGAATGTTACTTTCCTCCTCTCACAAGTCCTTCTCTAGGGGCTGCAGGTTTGAACAGAAATTCTGTTTTATTGACATTTCCTTCTGCCTCAGTGTGATGGAAGGGACCAGGATGTTAGGGCTTCAGGAAACGGAGTTACGGGTCCCTGGATGGTAGTTAGCCTCTTGTTATGAAAGCCTCTTCCTTGAGAATCACGAGGACTTTTATAAACTGAGGGAGACTCTGGTCTTGCAGGGTTTTGATCTCTATTTGTGGCGAATCTGTTTTTTCCTTTCCTTATTTTAGGGCAGTGAGAGCACCTGAAGAATGTCACTCATATCACATGTTGGGGGTGGGGGCTTTGTTGTGTGTCATATCCTGCTTGGTGCTCAGCTGGCTTTCTCCTCCCTCCTCGTGTGCCCCTGAACTGTTTAGACCCTTCTGTCATTAAGGTTGTTGAAGGAGGATGGTCTCATATTCTGTAACTTCTTCCTGCTGAATAGGGGCATAGAGCTGTCCCTACCTGTGGGTCATTCCTGGTCAGTTGGGCGGTCTAGCTTTGTCAGAGTTGTGAAATGCAGAGGCAGCTGCGTGCATGGGAGGTTTTGATTGGATCCTGTTGAGTGGAAAGGACCATCTGTCCTATGGAAGTTACTGCAGTGACGGGTTCCTGGAAACACCTGCAGAGACGTCCGGGATGGATGGGGAACAGCACAACAGGGTTAGAAGAAGAAAGAGAATGAAAATCCGCATGAAGGGTCCTTTGATAGTGGGTGAGAACCCTCCTCCAGGCCAAGAGTTGAGCCAGTAAAGAGAGGGATCCTTGGAAGTGCAGATTGGGCAGTTGTATCTGTTAGGAACCCAGAAATCTCTTTGTGGTAGTAGGTAATGTACCAATATCATCTTGTCTTTAGATTGGCACAAGCTACACTTTGTGCAGGAGCTACAACATCTAAAGTCTTTGTGTTTTGTAGAACTGCTTCATGCATTGGGATCATTCCCTTATTTCATTGAGAAATCCTATTGGAGCTGACATGTAGGGCCTTGACTGTATACTCTGTAAGGACTTCCCCATGCCACACAATATCCTCCAGTCCCAAAGAGGGGCAAAGATGGATACTAGGTAACCATGCAGTGAAACAGAGCACACGTGCACCATTGCTTGAAATGGGGAAGGTTGGATGGGTCGATGATGGTTTTCATAATAAGCCCATGCATCTGGGCCCAGTGGCCTCTGGAGCTTGGGGAATCCATGGGCACATGTTAGATCTTCAAGGCCATTTGTCTCAGCTAGGGGCGCTTATCTAATCCTGAGTCTCCTTGAAATGAAGTCAGGTTTTCAAGGGCTCCTGGGGTTTGGAGGGCCATTCTTGGGATGTACAATCATTTCAAACCCATGTTGGGTTGGCGGGTTACGGCTTGGGAAGAGCCTTTTCTGTCAATTGCTTCATGGGCATAGAGGACAAAGAAGGTCTGTTGGAGTCAGGATAAATACTTGTAAGATTTTTGCCAATTACAACCAACTGGTGGGCAGTAAGATCTCTGATTTGGGGGCAGATATGTTTGCTGACAGGCTTTGGCCTCAGCAGTCTGAGTTCAATTGATGACAGCATATCTGGTTTTTCGTAGCCCCTTTCCATGAAACTGTTGCCATTACTAAAGCACCTGTCCTCTGCATTTTTGTGGGGCATCTTAAGTCTGGTCAACTTAAGAACCTTTCAAAAGTTAGGAGCCATAGGTTTAGAGTGGTCAGGTCCAGGCCTAAGGGTGACTTGGTTTAAAGTTGGGCTGATTTCCAGCATTAGTTCAGGCATATCTCAAACGTAAGCTGGTACTTGATGAATCAGCCTCCTGTCATCGTTTGGTGGCCTTTATTTTCTGTGATGCTTTGGAGTTGATGTCAAGTCCTTAGAGTCAGGGGCCATCCCTGTATGAATCGGGAGGTTAATTTTCTCAGGAGGGCAGTTGGATGCTTAGCTAAAGCCTTTGTTTGCCATTGTACTGGATCAGTAGTACTGGGAGGGAAGAAACCATTCCAGGAAGCCCTTTTTATTTTGGGGTCTCGCCTGAATATCCTTGTTAGTAGTAGTCTCCAGTGAGTGGGAGAAAACTTCTCTGGCAGATAAGGGACTTCCCTAGTGCACCCTCCACTCCAGTTACAGGGACAGCTGGGTCCTTCATTGTCTCCATATGTTCCCAGAGAACCCTATGGAGTGGTGTATGTTCTCTGGCTTTGAATGAATGAGTTCCTCATCCCAGCCCCATCCAGTTGGTCAAAATGATAGTTGAGTTATACAGTCGTGGTGGAATCAACCACATGTTCCAGTTGTTGAATTAGACCTGAGCCCATGGGGTACTGGTATCCCCACAGGGATTGTCTGTCCATGAGCAAATGTGGAAATGTTTCTGAAGATGATCTCAAGTTGTCTTGCTTAGGTAAGCAACACATATGGAAAGGCCACCAGAGTTAGATTTGAACGTCCACAAAGGTGGGTTTTTGAAGTCTATGTTTCAAAAGAATGCTCCTTTCCAGAGACAGCCACCTCAGGGCTCATGTCCTTGGAAAGCAAGTTCTGCTTTAACCCACGAGGTACAATGATTGACTTAAACTTAGCAATCCTAGTGAACAATCATGGTTATTACTTAGACTCTGCATCACTGGGACTTTTTTGAGGAATCTCTGATCGTTGTCTCTCCAGGCCAGCAGCCAAGGGAAGGGCTTGCCATCAGATATGCATGCAATACCTGTGCATTTGGGCACATTCCTCTTCAATAAGGTGTCCGATATATCCAAGGTTCCTACACCTGCCAGAGAGTGACATTTTTTAAGCTCCTGGTGAGGCAATGGGGAAGTCTGTAAGCAAGTGGTCAGGCAGATATTCCCAAGGGGTTTGATGGTTGTGAGTTTTCCGAAAGTCGGCCTTCGTTCCTTAAAGCCCTTTAGTTCCATCTAAGTGTCTGTCTAGCTCTCTCCATTGGACAGCCTCGCCCAAGGCTTGGTCAAATCACCCATGTTTCCAATGATGCCCCGTTACAAGGAGAAGAGATTCTTCTTGAATATGGGGAGATAGATTAGGGTTGCTGTGGGAGAAGAAATGGTTCCTGAGATCTTTGGACTTGGAGGCCTCAGGTAGAGCAATACGTGCAATGTTTCAACGTGCTTCCTAAGGAATGTTGGCCACTGTTGCTATGAACATTGGGGTACAGATGGCCGTTCTTTTCACTACATCTGTATCTTTTGTGTAAATACCTTGTACTGCATTGTAGGGTCATAGGGACACTCTATTTTTAATTTCTTAAGGAATATCCACATTGTTCTCCAAATTGGCTGCACCAGCTTGCATTCCCACCAAAGGAATGTTGGATCCCATTTCTGTACACCCTAGGTGTCTAGCATTGCCAACCTTGAAGCTCATGTTTTCTCCGAGGTGCAGCATGGTGCTTGGGGTCCCAGTTCCTCTGCTGCGGTGTCTGGCTGATCCAGAGGTGGAGCTCAGTGTAGGGACAGCCTATCCTCCCTAGACCTGTTGCTGCTGCAGAACACACAGACTGAGTGTTGAGCCCAGCATTGGTCATGGTCCTGTGTGTGGAAGTGACAGGGTGTTTCAGGGGCGGCACCCTGGGGGAATACAGTTGGGGTGGCTGCTGCCCCTCAAGTCAATTCCATGGTGGTCAAGGGGCCCTAGAAATCACGCTTCTTCTTGAATCTGTCATGCTCTGCATGCTTGATAGGGACTGGAGGGGTCAGTGGGAGAAGGAGCAGTCCCTGCAGCAGATATGGGAAATGACGGGAAAACTGCTGTCCCACCCAGTCCCAAGGAGGCCCAGTCTCACCAGACAATGGACTGTTGTAGGCCTACATAATTTCTTCCTGCTCCAAGTGTCAGACATCAGCAGGGCTTGGGCAGCCAACTGTGGGTGTGGTGGCCAACTCAGAGGGTCCTCTTGTCTCATCCTCAGGGATCCATTGCCGTCTTCTGGAGGGCTGCAAAGAAGTGTTCTCTTTGTTTGGTCTGTGTAGGTCAGGTGCAAGAAAGCCATTCCTGCAGGTGTGTTTCCTTGTTCTTTCACACTGAGTCTCCCTCAGGCCCAAATTGAAGTCACAAGAGGGGCCCCAGGTCCCTCATGGCTCCCTTTGTCTAGCACCTCTGGAGACTCTGGTGCCTTGGGGTCCTGGGCATGCTCATCTGTAGTGCAGCTGTGAAGACAGATGGTGGAGTGGTATGAGATAGCGAGTGGCATGTGCCTGGGGCAAGTCTTACAGAGGCCTGTGGGCCTTTGTGGGACGTGTCTTCTGAGGTGTTGAGGTGGAGGTTTCCCTGCAGGACCCATGTGTGACATGAAGAAAGGGAAGTTTCCCATGGGCCCCCTGGGGCAGAATGAAGGCTACACTCCCAGTGTCACTCAGGCTCCTTCCCTGACCATCTTCCTCCATTACTACCAGCTCCTCCTCCTGCCAGGCTGTCACTTCTCCAGCCTCTCTGAGAGCCTTCAGCATGCCCTTCTCTGTGGGCAGAGCCTTTGCCCACATGAGTGTTGCAGGTGGCATGACAGTGAAGGCATGCTTCCGACTCCCATGGGAAGTGAGTTTGCATGGGCCCCACACTTTGGGCAGGTGGTGGACAAGGTGGAAGCAGACAGTGTGGCCTTTCCCTGATGTGTCTTCCCTGTGGATTTATAGATTGAGGTGAGTCTCTAGAATATCAAACTCACATAGTGAAATGGTGCCATGAGGGGACCGGCTACCTCCCCTGAGTTATTTTGGAGGCTTGGGGGACTGGAGGTGTAGGTCAGGTACTACAGGATTGTCCAGCATATATGACTCAGCCAGAGACCATTGCCTACTCCGTGCCCACAAGGATATAGCCCTGGGAGGGGAGCGTTGTCCGACTCCTATGAGCCTGGGTCCTGTCTTTTTTGCTCATTTCTCAGGTGTCTGAAGTGGGAGATGGGGCCACCCCATCTCTGTCTCTTCTTGACTAGTGTTGTTTCGGAGCAAGTAGTCTGCTGAGTTTTGCAGGGTAGGAGGGCAAGGCTTGGGTCGTGCAGAGTGAGAGGTCACTGTTGTGTGGGGCTCTTTTCCAGAGGAGCACAGTGCATGGGCTGCCTGCGGTCCAGTACCTCCAGGCAGTCAGTGCCCTCTGTCCAAGAGCAGCAGCTCCTGGACAACAGTGCCCAACCACCACAGGGAGTTGTATGGATCAGGTGGAGGTTCCCCGTGGGATGTTCTCAGGCTTCCTACTGCCTGCAGGGACTGTGACTTCCTCTAATCTCCTCTTTGTTGCCAGAGGCCAGGACAGCACCCCGGATTTTGTGTTGTTTCCCAAGGTGCCCACAACAAAGTCAGGGCAATGAGGTAGAACATATATCCATGTTTGCCGGCCCCTCTTCCTGCACAACTCACCCCGTTCCAAGTCCTTCTCTTCTTCTGCTTCCCTTGTAGATTCTGTCAAGTCCACAGGATGGAAGCTTCTTGAGATCTGAAAGCATGAGCAGAATAGGGCATGAGCACAGATTCCCTGGCAGCGGAGAACCAAGTGGGGACATCCAGGCCCAGCCTCCCTACCTGAGGCCCCTCCAGCAGGGCGACCTGTGCCCTGCCAAATCCCAGCAGTACTCACTGCTCTTTTGTCCAGTGCTGCTTTCTAGACTCAGCTGTGAGGGGTCAGGGTGATGTTAGTAATGGGGTGAGGAGGGATGCCCATGGATATCATGCAGCAGTTCAGATGCAAAGCCTGAATGCTTGCAGAGATTAGGGCCTCCAGGGTGGGCATCGTCAAAGCAGGGAGGAGGTGCTAATGGACAGATGAGACAGGAAAACCACGAGAGGGAGGTGGAAATGAATTATAGGCACATGTGGCTCCTTCCCTCAGAATTGTCGTCTTCCATGCAATCCTCCTCCAGGTCAGAGAGCAGCGAGGATGCTGGGGTGGCTTTGAGAGAGGATAAAGGGGCGTTAGTGGAGTTGACGATTTAGGGCCTGCTGCTCTGGGTATGATAGCTCTGCTCTCAGCTGGTTGGGGCCCCAGGTCTGAGTCCTCCCTGGCCTTGGTCGCTTGATCTCCGCACGGTGCAGGTAGGACAGCAAGTGTGTGAAGCAGGCCCAGAAGCCCCTTAACACAGGCTTGGAGGACCCTGGCCCATGACTGTGTCTCCACGGCAGCTTCATGGCGGCGTCCTTCTTAGGGAACACATACACAGATAAGACTCAGCTGGGATGTGAAGGCTGGAAGAAGCTAAGGATCATGGGAGCCTGTGTAGTGAACCCAGGGGAAGTTTGCATTACCTTCTCCTTCAAGGAGTCCCCTTGAATGTACAGAAACATGGACAGAACCAGGAAGGTTTGGTAATAGACGTTATGAGGGAGAGAGTTAACTTGTCTTCCACATCCTGGATCTCAATAGAATGTAGTGTCCTGGTTTTCTTGCACAGGAGAGGGTGGTTGGGTCTGCAAAGTTAGGACCATGACCAGGCCTGGGCCCATGCCAAGAAAGACCCAGAATCTATTGTGCACCATTCCTGACAGGCCATGAGTAAAGAGACCAAGCTTTGACATGTGGCAGCAGCAAAGGGAAGCAAGAGCAGGTTTGATGGGAAATGTCCTTAAAATAGCTGCCCAAGGAGTTGAGTGGTGATGACAAACACAGCCTACACTAAAGGCCTGTGGTCACAATATCTATTCTTTTCATTCAGAAACTATGAAATGAGCAAATCATGCCTGTGGCCAATGCATCCCTTCCTTGGCAGTTTTTTATCCACCTTCTTCTTTCTCCAGAGCACCAGGGGCAACACCCTGTTCCCAGGAGCCCTGTACCACTGTTCCCTTCCTCTGTGCTGTTCCCTACCTAAAGAGAATTCGTTCTCACTGCTGCAGTTGTCGTTGCTGTCTATACCCAATCTGTAAGAACTGAAACAGGAGCAATGCTGTTATGAGAGATGCTGCCTCACCCATTCATCCCAGTTCTATTGAGATGTCTATGAGCCATGCAGAATTTGTCTGAGCCTTTTGCTCTGCTGTCAAATGTCCATGGGGCTGGTGGAGCCAGAGGCCTTCGAGGAGAAAGGGATTGGAGTTTCATCCCTTCTAATGAAACCAGGATGATACAGCAGTCACCTCAGTGTCAGTTCTACATGCCCATGACTGCTGTCCTCTCCCAATGCAACCATCTAAAACTCTAGTCGCTATGGGACTATTGACATGTGGCTAGTGGGAGTGAGAAACTAGACGTTTTCTTTCCTGGATGCTTTCCCTATAGTTCATTGAGATAATAAATGACATTGTAAAACGGATTGTAGACCGACTCTTTTCTGGTAAGCTCAGTATTAAAAACCAACCAGGAGCAAGAGACAAGCCCTGCTTTCCAGCATACTTCGCCAGCCTTAGTGGCTGGCCTGACAGGGCCGTTGATACGTAAGACGTTCCCAGCCTCACGCACACCCACCAGGCAATGTTGGAGGCTGTTGGACCCTAAGAGATTAAGGTGAACCCCCCGTTCCTAGAATAAATGGGGAAAAGATTCAGTACAGCACTGACCAAATCACAATGTGGTGTTCTCAAAACAGAGAAACTGCTAGAATAGATATGGAACCACAAATAACACAAGTAGTCAAAACCTTTCTGAATATGAAGAAGTAGGTGGTGGGTCTCTAGAAGCTGACTTTCAAATAAATTGGATCACTCCCCTGAGCTAACAGGATGGTGCTGGCCTACAAATAAGCAGGGGCACATGGGTGTGAAATAGAAAAGCCCAAAGAAATGTACTCTTGTTGGTATCACGATGCTTGTCAAGAGGACCACCTAGAAAAAGCATCCTCTTCTAAAACAGCAAACAGAATGAAAAGGCAGCCCACAGATTGGAGACCCTTATGAAAAGAGGCTCATGAAACAAGATGTGATAGGGAGGGAGACAAACCATAAGTGACTCTTAATCTCACGAAACAAACTGTGGGTTGCTGGGGGGAGGGGGTTGGGAGAAGGGGGGTAGGGTTATGGACATTGGGGAGGGTATGTGCTTTTGGGTAAATTGGAAGGGGAGATGAACCATGAGAGACTATGGACTCTGAAAAACAATCTGAGGGGTTTGAAGTGGCGGGGGGGTGGGAGGTTGGGGTACCAGGTGGTGGGTATTATAAAGGGCACGGCTTGCATGGAGCACTGGGTGTGGTGAAAAAATAATGAATACTGTTTTTCTGAAAATAAATAAATTGGGAAAAAAAAAAAAGAAAAGAGGCTCAATATAAGCCATCGTTAGGGCAATGCCAATCCAAAGGACGCTGAGCTGTGGCATTGTCTGTTGGGATAGTGAGGAACCAAACCAGGAATTCAAGCCCAAAACCCATGTTTGAAGGATGCAGAAAATTTGAGACTTTGTATGTAACTAGTGGAATGCAGAATGGTGCAGCAACCCGGGAGGGGCCTGTAGAGTGTCGTCAGAGAGCAGCAAAAGGTATTCCCATGGATCCTGCACAAGCGAGTAAGGAAAAGAGATGTCAGAAAATCAGGTTCTTTTCAAACACGTGTTTCTCACCAAGAGAAAGTCTTGTTTGCTGCCAAGAAACCCTGAAACCCTGACTTGGCTGTTTCCATTCCCAGGCATGGAACTCCATTGACTCGTTTCTTGGCCCAAAACTTCTGAATAAAACAAGTCCCTCTTGCATGGACAGATGGCTATTGAAATGTGTGGTGATTGTCCTGTCACACCTGTTGAGGTTTGAGGTTCTCTTTTACCACTTTGCAAAGCACAGAGCACCCCTTCTCCTTGCATGGAGGATGCCCAAGTCCCCACAGTGATGCTCAGTCCCTGAAGACGACCTCATTTCTCGTTTGATAGGACACCTTTTGGGCCTACCTCAGAAAACCCCACCTAGGACCAGTGGTGGGTGTGTGATTTTCCATGGGAGAAGGCCAGTTTAATTCTTAGACAGAGTATCTGCAAGGAAATGGTAGATATCCACGGTGAAACACAGAGTGAATTGGCCCCATCTATTCCTGGCCACTGCTCCTTTGTCAGGGTCTTCCTTGAATGGGCTGTTGCATGAGGCTGCCCCAGAAGCCGCCTGCAGAAGGACAGATTCTGTCCCAGTAATCAGTGCTTCCAGTGAGTTTGGGAAGATGCATCATGGGACCTCTGATGCAGAGACGTGTGTGTGAGTGAAGTGGCAAGAGAGAGGTACTGTGACCATTCATGCCCGTGACGTACCATGACATCAGAGACCCATGGACACTGACTCAGTAAAAGGTATTGGAAAAGACACATTTGTGTCTTTGGGCACAGTTTCCCCCTTCTTAACTTTTCCTAGTTAGCGATGGGATCTGTTTTCTAGGGGAATTGATGTGTATTTGCAAGGAAAGAACACCTATTTAAGGGGCACCTGGGTGGCTCAGTGGGATGAGCCTCTGCTTTCGGCTCAGGCCATGGTCCCAATGTCCTGGGATTGAGCCTCGCATCAGGCTCTCTTCTCAGCAGGGAGCCTGCTTCTCTTCCTCTCTCTCTGCCTTCCTCTCTGCCCATTCGTGATCTCTGTCTATCAAATAAACAGATAAAATATTAAAAGAAAAAGAATACCTATTTAAATTGTGGTTGTTGAAGAGTTTTCATGTGCTTGGATGTTCATGACATGATGGTGATGGGAAACTTCCCTGAGAAAGTAGACACCATTAATCACCATGTGGAAGGGAACAGACACGTATGAGAACATACAATTCACCCAACTGACACAAACACAAACCCTGAGGATCACAGGACATGGTTTCCCTTGTAAACACACCTCCTACCCACCACCCAATCCTACAGCACTTAATACCAGCATGGTAGCTTCCGGGGGCAGGTTCATGAGGCCTCGGGTCACAATCCGGAACATGACCTTTAGTTTCCCTATTGCAGGATCTGGATTCTGGGTGGCTCTCAAGATGGAGCCTGCAATGAAACCCCACCTTGCCCTTTGTCAAGGTTGCTCCAAACCAATGAGTAACTCTAGAATACAGCATACTTACCACTCTCCCTTTCCAGCTGGGCCACCTGCGATTTCAGAAAAGAAAATATTATGGACATGAAATCATCCCTTGTCCTGTGTGCCCACCTCTTTTTTTCTCTTGGTGATGGGCAGGGCCATGGGCAGTGGTATGGAATGTACCTAGAGGTTGCATGTCCTGGGTCCATTGGACAAAACAGCTGCCAAGGCAGTGTAAGTAGTACCCATAAAAAAGCCCACTACCCTGTGGACTGTAACAGAACATGCTGTTTCCTGCAGGGTGTTTGGAATCAGGTATCCATGGGTAACAGACTCTCCCTCAATAATCTCCCCAACAAGGACATTGTACGTGCTTTGGTGTTTGGATCTGATTTCGAGTATAATGGAATCAAAGATGCTGTACCTCACATGAAGAAAGGCTAATTTACCATCTTGGTGAAAAATGGGTTTCTCGCAACCCATGGAATGGGAGAAGATATTTGCAAATGACAGTACAGACAAAAGGCTGATATCCAGGATCTATAAAGAACTCCTCAAACTCAACACACACAAAACAGACAATCATATCAAAAAAAATGGGCAGAAGATATGAACAGACACTTCTCCAATCAAGACATACAAATGGCTAGCAGACACATGAAAATGTTCATCATCACTAGCCATCAGGGAGATTCAAATTAAAACCGCATTGAGATATCACCTTACAACAGTTACAATGGCCAAAATTAGCAAGACAGGTAACAACATGTGTTGGAGGGGATGCGTAGAATGGGAACCTTCTTCCACTGTTGGTGGGAATGCAAGTTGGTACACACTCTTTGGAGAACAGTGTGGAGATTGCTCAAGAAATTAAAAAATAGAACTTACCTGTGACCCTGCAATTGACTCCTGGGTAACCCCAAAAATACAGATGTAGTGAAAGTAGGGCCATATGTACCCCAATGTTTATAACAGCAATGGCCATGGTCGCCAGACTGTGGAAAGAACCAAGATGCCCTTCAACAGACTAATGGATAAGGAAGATGTGGTCCATATACAGTATGGAGTATTATGCCTCCATCAGAAAGGACAAATACCCAACTATTGTAGCAACATGGACGGGACTGAAAGAGATTATGCTGAGTGAAATAAGTCAAGCAGAGAGAGTCAATTATCATATGGTTTCACTTATTTGTGGAGCATAACAAATAGCATTGAGGACATGGGGAGATAGAGAGGAGAAGTGAGTTAAGGTAAATTGTAAGGGGAGGTGAATGATGAGAGACTATGGTCTCTGAAAAACAATCTGAGGGTGTTGAAGGGGCGTGAGGTGGGAGGCTGGGGTATCAGGTAGTGAGTATTATAGAGGGCACAGATTGCATGGAGCACTGGGTGTGGAGCAAAAATAATGAATACTGTTATGCTGAAAATAAATAAAAAATAAATTTTAAAAAAATGGGGTCTTTCCTTCTGTGCTGTCCACATCAAGGCCATTGCACAGCCTAGCCAGGGGATCTAGGTAGATACACACAGAGAGTGTCTGGACATCCACTGGGCTCAGGGAGCTTCGCTTGGTGTGCACTTGTGGACATGTGTGTGGAGGTGGGGAGTTAATCAGTATGGACTAAGCTGCAGTTGGCCATTCCTGGATAGAGGAAGAAAGGTCCTGGAGAGGAGCAGGGATGTGAATAGTAACTCTGCATCCTATTGGAGCTACAGGGCATGGAGTAGCTGTGAAATAAGTCCATCTCAAAAGACCACCTACTCCCTGCACCCACACCTGCACCACCTAAGGGCAGCAGCGTAGTTTCTGGGGAACAGGGCCATGAGGCCACGATTCGTTCCCCAGAAAATATTCTTCTGTTACTATGACCCTTATTCTCAATCCTTCAGGACCTGGAATCATGGTGGTTTCATCATGTAGCCTGTGAGGAATCCCCACCTTTCCCCTTTTCTAGGTTGTTGCAAACAAGTGAATGACTCTAGAGTACAGAAAACTTATCACCCTCCCCTTCCAGCTAGGAAACCTGTGATCAGGGAAGAAAACAGTATGATCATCAAATCATGCTTTGTCCTGTTTGCATGACTCTTTTGTTCCCTGGGCGATGGGAGATTTGAGGTTTGAGGTTCTCTTTCACCACTTTGCAATGCGCAGAGGGCCCCTCATTCCTGGGGAAGATGGGGAAGTGTGATAGAGGCCTGTGAGCCCCAAAGTATGAAGAAAGCAGAATGAGTCATGCACAAATGGGCCCAATCTTCCTACAGGTTCCAGGTTCTGGGTCCCATTGGACAAAATAGGTGGCAAGGAGGAATAGCTGCTACCCGTACCAAAGCTCACTGCCCTACAGATAGTAGATGATCCTACTGTAATTGTCTCGCCCCTCTGCAATGCCTTTGGGATTAGGTGACATTTGTTTACAGATTCTTACTCAGACTTCTCTCTACCCTGTAAATTGTGCATGCTGAGATTTTTGTATGTGACCTTGATTAAAAAAGCCAGAAGAATTTTGTGTCTCCCAAAAAGAAAGGCTGACGTACCACTCTGATAAAAAGTGGGGTAGCTTCCTCTGTCATTCCTGTGGAACATTCACACACCTGTACATCCAGCGAAGCAAGGGAGAGATACACAGAATGTTCAGTCCACTGGTGGGGCTCGGCAGAAATAGCTCATGGAGTATAGCTTAGGGACTGCATACATGGGAGTGTATGGAGACGTTGGGTTACATGAGTATGGACTGACCAAGTTGCTGATGCATCAAGAATGGTTAGTACAAGGAGCCGGGATGGAGAGAGAAACATTGACTCTGAACTTTAGCTACAGGGAATTGAATAGGGTGATCTCTTCAGTCGAAAGAGGATAAACACTAATGTGCATGCTCTGTTGTACTGACAGGCAAGTTCCTCCAACCAGCGACTGTGTCATGGTCATTGTCAAGAACGTTTCTTTGCCAGAATCAACCTGTGAGGCTCCTCCCTATCTCTCACCTCTTCTAGGAGATTGTATTTCTTCAGAAGAACACTGTGTGGCAGGGTTGCATTCAATGGAAGCGCAAGTACCCTAGAGGTTTCTATTTGTTCCTGAGATATGCATGGTCAGGAAAACCAAAGACACAAGAATTTTATGTCCTGACATCTGTGCATTCCAAAAGAGTTCCCATCCTCAAAGTGCTTATTCGTCCCAGTCTTCCTTTCCTGTGGTATGTGGGTGTGTCCTTTGAGTCAGCAGAACCTAGTGTCCCAGGAGCCCTCCACCCAACCTGTCCTCAATCAGGAACCAGCAATTTCATGAAATAGCAGAGGACAGGCAAGAGATGGGTACTTGCTAACCTGGCCATGTAGCAGATTATCAGGAAATTTGATCGGGTGGCAAGCTAATGATGAGGCTTTCCTCACAGTTGCCATTTGCCAGTGAGCTTTCCCTCTGTGCATTCAAGATGTGAGCATTTTTGTAAGGCTGGTGATGATGTTTTGGTAGACTAAAGTAGTTTCTGATTCTTTTGTGTTTAGGCCCTGTCTGAGAAATGTCCCCAGCTAGTACAGATGTGTGCCCCTTCCTTTCTCCCCATCCCTGTTTGAGGAAAGGGAATCCTAAGCAACCCTCCAGGTGTATCTGTGGTCAGCGAGGAATGTGGTGTCCTAGGTGGGTGTGTGCAGTGGGGATGAAGAAGGTTTGGCTTTGAAACCTTGACCCATGTTCTCAACTCCATTAAGTGGGAGATGTCTTCTGATGAAACACATGCACTCATCACACCCACAGGCCCAGTCCCATCACATTGACCCACACAAAAACAAGCCCCAACCCTAAGATGCACCAAGCACCCCACGTGAATGACCTACTGGTTTGTAGGGAATGTAGCACCGGGTCCTGGTTTTCTACAGGACACTCCATTTGTTCAGTCCACCCCAGCCCCCGTTCTGAGCAGTAACTCAGAATGGAGGAAGCCCACCAGACCAAATGAGGAGACAAAGCCCTACCTTGTTCTTCAGCTAGATCTGTTCCCCAAAAGGGACTAATGGGAGAATATGTACATGGTCCATTTCCGGTTGCTGCCTCCTGCAGTAGGAGAAAGGGAAACCCAGTGAGAATCCCAGCATCCTGTGCACATCATGTGCACTCATCAATGTGCTCTTGGTGTCAGAAGCAAACTATATGCAATGTAGTCATTGAGTTTATGATCCAGAGAAGGAGAAAATGACCTCCAGAAAAGGCTCCAGCTTGAAATGTCAAATCTCCCAAGACTAATTTCTTCAGCAACTCAAATCAAAGCTATTTTCCATAGACAGAATGACCTGGTGGAAAATGCTCATGACCATTGCATAAGGAATGGTGGTGGTGTTTTCTCAGTGCCCCTCTAAATACGGTGTCCCTTACTGATATAAACTCACTGCAGGCTCTTGGCACCAAGGAAATTATCTCTCCCCTCTGGCATGTACATGCTCAGATATTCATGGAAAAAGAAATCAAACACTGGTTGTCCCTCAGAAGCACAAAATGACTTTACTGAGGGGACCGAGCAGCACAGACATTGAAGCTTCTGCCTTCAGATCAGGACCTGATCCTAGGGTCCTGGGATGGAGCCCCACATTTGGCACCCTGCTCAAAAAAAGAGCCTGCTTCTTCCTCTCCCTCTGTTACGCCCCCTGCTTGCACTATCATGCTCTGTCTGTCTGTCTCTCTCTCTCTCACTCTGTATTTTTCTCTTTCAAATAAATAAAATCTTGAAGAAAAATGGGTTTACCTGAGGGAGAGTTGGTGTTAATTCCTCTGCCCTCAAAATGGGTAGCTCTTCCATCAGGTCCTCCGGGGGAGCTAGTAGGATACAGAGGCACTGTGAGGACACTGGTGTGGCTGCTCAGGAAGTAGGCAGGGAGTTTGGATGGATGAAGACAGGAGGCGAGTGTGTGTGTGTGCGTGCATAGGAGGTACAGACCGTACTGGACCTTCTCCTCAGTGCAGAGAGGAAGGGATGCGAGAGGAGCAGGAAGGAAATGAGAAGAAGTTTTTTGTCTTCTAGCTAAAATGAGCCCGATCAAAGTCAAATATTCAGTCCAATACATGTGAACCCTAACCTGCCTTTTGTGTGAGGACCAAGTACCATTACCTCTCCTGCCTGATGTGCCACTGAGGTGTCACACGCTGCTTATTTGGACATCAGTTCTGGGCCCAAGATCCCCATATACTGTGACTATATGCATCACGCCTCTGAGATTTTGCATGGCGTAAACAGCAGCTTTGCTTGCCGGGCTGAATTCAACCCTCAGAAAAGAAGCCTAGTGGTTTGCTTCACTCATCATTTGTCTTCAGAAAATCCCATGTACAATGCTGGAGAAAACTGACACCGTAGCTTACATAAACAGCTGGCACCGTCAATGAGTTTGATATATTCCTTCCACTATTCTTGAGTTGTTCCATGTGTGTGTGTTTCCGACGAAGACAGTGGCTGTCCAAACCCTCCCAGGCATTCTGACCAATGGGAAGTTCCTTACACAAAGGACTCTTGGAGTGTGTGATGACACTCTGTAGGCTGGCTTTGCAGGAGATTTGCCCCAGGAGTGTTGGGTCCAAAGTTTCCAACCAAGCTTAACCTTGATTTCCTATTTGCCAAAGGTGTGTGAGTGTGTGCTTAGAGAATTTGATCCTTCCTGAGGCTTACAGAAATCTTATCAAGTACACTAAATTCCCTCTGTTATGATTTTCTGCCATTGGTCGTATGTACGCATTGAGACTGGCTGTGACTAATGCTGCCCTATTCTGTCCTCCATGGGTCCACACACTTTCCAGCATTATGGGTTTGAGCACGAGGATGTGGATTTTCTCTGTGCCCTTGAGTCCAGGGATCAGGCTGTAATTATTAACATGTGCTTCTATCCTTTACCCAGCTTCTGTGATCTTGGAGGCCACTGTGTCATGATGGGTCTTTTCGGCGACCGTCATAGAATCTAGGTTTTTGGCTGTCTGCACAGATGCTGGTGCCCCTTTGCTAAATAGCACCTATGGTACATCATGACCCCCTGGCTGAGGGACTAACACGTGTGTAGGCCAGAGCAACTTTCATATTGAAACTTGAGCTCAAATCTTGGCTTTCCAAGTAGGAGGTCAAGGGTTTGGATCATTCACCTCTGAACCATGCCCATCTCAGAAAAGCAAACAGAAACATCCTCCAGGTACATCTACGGTGAGCAGGGGATGGAGTACGTATAGTGTGCCAGGGTGATGAGAGTGTTTTGGCAGGGTGATACTTTGATAGTGATGAAAGTGTGAGGAAGATCTCCTGAGAAAGGCACACATTCGTGTTCACAAGCATAACACATAGACACAGACACACAATCATGCATCCACACACACAGGGCCTTCATCCAACATACACACAAATCACCCTTCCATAGTTACTAGTTCTTCCAGGCCCTGTACAACGTGGTGACCATGCCTCACTGGACAGTCTCAGTCAGTATCCCCCAAACCCCATTCTTTGTTGGAACCCAGAATCAGGGTCAGGCTTCTTTGTATTCTAGATTTCCTCCCAGAGCCCGATGCTCTTAAATACATACAAAAAAAGAAAACACAGTGAAGATCCCAGCATCCTGTACGCTGTGGGGCCAGCTCTTTGGTTTGGGGCAGACTTCAGGCAGTTAATTGGATGAGGTCCCATGGTTAAGTCCATGTCCCCCAACATGAGTTAAAGGGGAAACTTGGAATGATTCTGGAGCTTTTCCTGGCAGATCTCCGATGACCATTCTGATCAACAGATAGAACATTCTTTTTCCCATCCAAGTACTAACCAGGCCCGACCCTGCTTAGCTTCCGAGATCAGACGAGAACATTCTTTTTCAAGTAGAAATCTTTTCTGCTGAAGAAGTTGTTTGATTCAATCAAGATTGTAACTGAGGCTATCCTGTGTCATCACCCTTTTTGGGTCCACTGTCCGTAAGTGGTTGGACCCAGCATTCCTCCACGAGTGAATACTGCTTCCCCCTTCCCCTGGGAGGTAAAGTGCCAGATTTTCATTCTCCATTGATGGAAGAAATCAAGGAAGGAACATTACAGTCTCTGAGAAAGAGAGGAAAGATTACCTCAGAGACAGTTGGGGCACCTTCCTCTGTCCAGTCCCTAAGAAGTTCCTTGGACTAGTCCTCTATAGGATGTATGAGAACACAGAAGAGCTCTCACGAAATTGGCTTCACTACTCAGGAATGACTCGAGAGTTAACTCTGCTTGATGTGTATGGAGGGCCAGAATGAACTGATGTGAGAGTGACAAAGCAAGACCTGACCTGCTGCTGGGACAATGTCCTTGGTGTACATAGAAACACAGAGGAGGGGAGAAGATGGAAAATGGAAACGGGTCCTTGGCTTTCAAATGGGGGGGTGATCAGTGGGTTTTGACCTGAGCATCAGGGTCAATCTGGGAAACACTCAAGGCACACTGGGTTTCAGTTCTCAGTCCCCTGAACCCTCCTGTCCACTGTGAAGCCAAGCCAGCTTGCCACTTCTTCACCAGGTCAATGGGCCAGTTCAGCTGTCTTCCCTGAATCTCTGCTGTGACCCTAGTCGTTCTCTATTGCCTTGGAGTAGTGTTTTTTTTTTTTTTGTGATGGAATCTAAGTAATATTGACCATTGTATTTGTTAGTACGTGTATGTTCAGTGACACTGCTCACATGCCTGATGCTTTGTAGACAGCACTGACATCTACGTGGAAAAACTTTGCCATCCTATCCCATGGACCCTCTGTACCAATGACAATATGACTGGCCCTCCCCCTCTCCTCCCTGCACCATACTATCAACTTTCTGGGTCTATGCATGTCACTGCCTTAGTGTCCTCAAAGCCTGGGATCGTGTAATGTACCTCTTTCCTTGTGTGCATGCTCTCAAAATGTGTGTTAGGTTTCCAAGGCCCATCTATTTCCTAAAATATTGGAAACCTTTGTTTCTTCTTATGCCCGAATAGCACTTCATGACGCCTATGCATGCCATTTAATGTGTCCTTTCCTCCCATGATGGATTTGGGGGCTGTGCCTGTATATGGCTACTGGGAACCCAGCTGTCTTAGACATTCGTGCACTGATTTCTCTTTCCAGAATGAGAAGACATCACAGAATGCATTTGCCCAATTTGTAGAACGGTAAACACATGGAATGTACTGGGTACTTTAGTTCCCCAAATGTGAAGTCGTTTTGTTCCTTTTAAGCTACCTAGCACATTCATGTAAGATGTGGCTAATGGACGGAAGTGGAGGAGGCGGATCGTGAAACCTTCTTCGTATTCTGTTCCATTGTTATGTTCAGTGTTAGTGGTGGAAAACATAGTCTCTTCCTTCCTACAAATCTAAGGACCATGTTTCCTGGAGAGAGCAATATGGAACTGTGTTCCAAAAAGACCTAAGACCCAACCCTTCAGCTAGTAGACATTTTTTTCCCTGTGTTTCTTGGATCCAGTTTGAATCAGAATTCCATCTTGACTTCTGGATTTCATGGTGACGGATGGCATAGAGGGAAACTGCTACCAGTGAAATCATCAAAATTTTGTCTCAGTGTTTTGAAAGCTTCGGTTATGTCTGTGTTACTGAGTAGAAAAATGTGTCTCCAATCAACGTAATGAGTCAATATCCCAGGTACCTTCTTGGGTTTCCCTGATGGGGTAGATCTGATCCTGGAGGAAGACCGGACTTTCCTCTTGGGTGGTTGTGGAGGGGCTGGCATGGTTGTGGGTGCCTCCACATTCTCAGGGGGATGCTCCACAGAGATTGCTGGGTGACACATAGAAATAGGGAGCAGTGTCAGCATCTTGTTGTCAGAAGACCATAGGGGGATTTGACATTCTTATTGTTTGTTTGTTTGTTTTAAAGATTTTTGCTTATTTGACAGACAGAGATCACAAGTAGGCAGAGAGGCAGGCAGAGGGAGGAGGAAGCAGGCTCCCTGCTGAGGAGAGAGCCTGATATGGGCCTCAGGACCCTGAGACCGTGACCTGAGCCAAAGGCAGAGCCTTTAACCCACTGAGCCACCCAAGCACCCGGGATTTGACATTCTTTACTTCTAGTCCAACCATCTTCTCCCCCTACTCACCAGCTGCCCAGCAGGCATTCCTCCCTCCAGGTGGGACTTAGGAAGATGTCACCATGTGCTGTACTCTGAATTCCTCCCTCTCCCACACCACAGGTTCTGTGGGAAACTGCTTGTATTTAGCATAGACATTACAGAAATGCAGCAGAGCACAGTCAGCATGCCTGATGGACTGGGTTTACATCCCATTGAGCAGCCACAAATACCCGAGAGCATCCCTGAGAGCCCTCTGTGCCCGGTTTCTCTGTCCTCCGGCCTAGACGTTAGTGTGCCTTCAGGGTGTCCCAAGTAATTTACCACAAGGAGCCTCTGACACATAGGAAAGAACGGGATGCTTGCCAGTTGCTCTGTAGGTGTTGAAGAACATACTGCCTAGGGAATCAGCTAGATGGCTGGCTGTGGGTGAATCCAGATGTGGGACTTGGGATGGCTCCACTGCACGGGAGGATGGAAGCCCCCTCTTTTTCCTTCACATGAGAATGATGCTTTACAGCCCACAGAGAATCCATGTCCCTTTCTCCTGTCCTCCCCACAGCAGCACCAATGGGAGTGAAAACAGGCTGGAAGCTTCATTTCACAGTGGAAGACACTGAAATGTATTGTGGTAAAGGGACTGTCGAGAGTTGCCACCCTGATAAGGGATGGATCTGGGACAGGAATGCCATTGTTTCCCTGTTGAAGGAGATCCCCAGGCCCCTGACAATCACCCAGTGCCCCTAAGAAAACATTCTGAACTCCTGAACCAAGAGCTGCCCTCACAATCTCAAATCCCCCTTTACCAGTGTTTCTTTAGGGGAGACCTAGTGCCATGAGAAGGGATTCAGTCCTCAGTCACCTCTGTGTTTTCGGCCCTGGCGTAAAACATGAAACAGTTTCTTCCAAATGGAGCCCTAGTGAACAACCAGGAATGTGTAGCATTGGCATGTTCCCCCACCTGTTTGCAAGGCCAGCACTGTCACCCATGGCCTTCCTGAAGGACAGTGGATCTGCACTGATACTGGTGCTCTGCTTGGCTCCCAACCTGATTCAAACTCCAGATCATTACACTCCCAACTATCACTCTATGACCCTGCTGAGAATTCACTTGCCTCCAGCTGGCCAATCCTGAGGAGCAGTTCACGGTAAGAGTTAACATGGAGGTGGCCATCTGGGCTGGTAATGGTTGGTTTAAGGAAGGAGATGTATGATGCTGAATGGACTACTCTTGATGTGAGGACTGTTCTGAGGAGTCTTGATGGAAGTGAGGTCACCCTGGCTGGAGTGATTTCCTCCCTACTCTCTCATTCCTCCCCAACATCCTGTGTCTACTCGCAAGTCTCTTGATCTCCTCTGGAGACTTTAGATTTAGGAGACTGCCTACTAAACCTACAGTCTCCTGTCTCCCTCCAGAGGCTGGACCTTGAGACCCCAGCCCAGCAGTATCTTTGAGACCAACAGACAGTCCACTGTTCAACTGCCAAGTGTTCCTTCCACCCACTCAGTATCACAGTCCATTTTCATCCACTCCCAAGCATCAAGCAGATGGCCCGGGAAACCCTCCAAATCAACCCATGAAAACACCCTAATATCTTCTAGTGTCTCTCCTTCTAAAAACAGCTGCATTTTGACTGCTGACTGTTCCTCTCTGATTTTGTCATCTCCATTGCGAAGAAGTGACTGGCAATTCCTCCCCCTCAAATGTGTTGCCTGGGTCACACCAAGATTCTCTTGATCTAGGGACAACAGAGTTGTGTGTGACCTGTGTGTGTTCACTGTATGACTGTGTCTGAAATTGGCATTCAGAAATAGTACGGTTTTCTGAACATAAAAGTTATTTAAGAAAGACAGCTTCACCAAGAAGTCACACTGAAATAACGCAGAAAAACTAACAAATACAGGCATCAAACCAGGAGGAGAAATCAGAGGGTGGAAAGGAAAACCCGAAGAGAAGAACCCAGTCTCTGTAAAAGTGAGACAGCCAATCTGAGAGAAGAGAATTCAGAAAATTGATAGGCACATACCCATAGAACAGAAGTTGAGATTTCCCATCGTGCGGACTTTTATACTTGTTCACCAAACTGCCAGGGGCTCAGCTAACAGAGTGACAGTTGAAACGGAAGGATAGGTGCGTGTCATAAGGTCACCATGTCGATGGTTCATGTCAGGACTCTCAGAGTAAGGCATCCCTGCACACTGTGGGGTCATGGAGGGAAGTGGGTTGGGAAGGGGTCGATGGATGATGGGCATTGAAGAAGGCACTTCTTGTGATCAGCTCTGAGTGGTGGAAATAAGTGTTGAGTCCTTGAATTCTACTGCAGAAAGCAAAGCTGCACTGTATGTTTAGTAACTATTTTTTTATTAAAAAAAAAGATATTCCTGAGGGCACATAGGAGACTGTTCATTTTACATTTGCTACTCTGTAAAACTCCTATTTATAAGATATTGTTTCACAAAGTCTCTCTAGGAGTTCTTGGGTAACTCAGTGGGTTAAGTATTGGCCATCGGCTCAAGTACTGCTCTTGGAGTCCAGGGATCAAAACTAGCATCAGGCTCCCTGTTCAGGGGGGAGAGATTATCCCTCTGCCCCTCACCCAAGTCATGCCTGCTGTGTTGAATAAGTAAAATATGAAAAAAAGTGCTTCCTGCGGGGCTCTCCTTCCCAGGAAGGGCTTGTTTTCCTTCCAGGAGCCCCTTGGAGCCAAGGGTGACAGTTACTAATATTGTCTGTGGGGCAGACTGCCTGAGCCATGAGATAAGGATACAAACATATGTCTGTCATTTTCCAGTGAATTGCATTAATTTGTTTTGCAAGGTGCACTTTCTGCAGGGGACAGAAATATACTCTTGAAAACACTGGATTCCCGGGAGTGTCTGATTTGAAAGGCCCTTAGTGCACTGACCTCCCTCTTGCCTCCCGCCCACCCTCAATTTCCTGTCTGCAGGGAAGGTCACCCTTTGTGGACAGTGGGTTGTCTCGACCACTGGATAGGGCCTCCGGGGCCTGCATACATGGCATGCATGCATGGTGTCCTTACATGGACACAGAGGATGAGGCAGGTGACATCTGGGCAGGCCTGTCTTGGATGCCAAGTTCAGTCTGTGCACTCTAGAGTGTTTGGACCCAAAACCTCTCTGCTGGCTTCACCCCTTATCTTTGCACTCCCTGGAGCTTGGCATGCTGTGGGCCACAACATTGTAAGTCCCTGCAGGACTGGTCACTGCCGTGTGGTCTCTTGAAAAGTGACAATTCAGAAATCCTTGGAAAAATCCCAGGGGAAATAGACATTTGCAGGCAGCAAATATAACGTGATCTCTTTAAAATAGCTTCTACCTGGGGTACCTGGGTTTCTCAGTCGCTTAAGCAGTTGCTTTCGTTTCAGGTCCAGGCCCTGGGATCAAGCCCAAGTCAAGCTCCCTACTCAGGGGAGGAGAGCCTGCTTCTCCCGCTGCCTCAACCTGCTGCTCTGCCTACTTGTGAGCTCTCTGTCTCTGGCAAAGAAGTTAGTACAATTCTTACATGATAAATAAACACATTAATAAAAATGAAACGTAAATAAAAATATTTTATGATTTATGCAACATAATACTATGGGAGGAAAACAAAACCCCGAGTAACATCACATATTTATACATGACAATACAACTGTCAAGCCACTTCAGGTAACACAATTATACCATTTTATCTAATTGATATCTAAATTGATCATTTTCCTGGCACAGTTATGGAAAAATTTCTTGAGGATCTTATGAGCATATGTACTTTTAAGGAATTAAGTTTTGAACAATATCAAGTAATCTCTGTCACTTTGGCAAATGTCAGATAACAGTTAATTGGAGTTTATGTCTTGGCGAGGGTTTTCTTGGTGGTGGTGGTGTGAACAAAAAAAAGTATAGCTATTTAGAGTACCTTATAGACTACAATGGAGGAAATTGCATGGATTTCTGACGTTCTGTCAAAATAGACATTTCAATTCCGACACCCAGGGCTGGTACTTTGAAAAGAAATTTTCCGAAAAGACCAAACTGGGAACACATCAATTTCAGGAATCTGAATTTAAGGTGATGTGGACTTCAGCATTTTAATGTTTTCTATGACGTTTGCCATGACTGATGATGTACAAATAGCCTAACATGGCCCTTTGCATTGATTGGTACATCATCGTGTCAGTCAAGAAGCGGGCGCTGAAAAAGAAAGAAGGAAAAAAGGACACTTCTCTTTGGGGTTTACGGATCATCATATGGGAGACACAGCGTGGAGAGAAATCAGGTGTGCTACTGATTTTGAGCAGGGAGTACAGGTTCACGAGGGAAAAGCACAGGAACTTGTTTTGAAAGAATGATGATGAGTGCTGGCAGCTAACATGCGTTACTTTGTCTCTCTTTCAGTCCAGAGTAGAAGGATGTGCACCAGGTTGTGGTGGATTCCCAATGAGCAAGTCCTTGTGCCAGAAGTCAAAAGTTCATGGTGCTCAGATACGTGAAACAGGAGATGGGCCTATGATTTCCTTCCTGATTGTCCTTCACACTCTAGTTTCAGAGTGGCTCTCTCAGCAAAGCTTCCTTTGTTATGACTCTTCATTGAGAATTCTCCTCCATCTCTTTTCTGCCATCATTCTAATAGGAAAATACCAATGATCCGAGTGTGTTTTCCTACCATCCCTGCTTCTGGTCCCTTCTTCCCCTGGAAGGTGGCAGTTTCCTAGTTCCTGGGTCATCCAAGCTAGTTGAGCCTTCGGACTGCATCCCACTAAGAAGATCTGAGGACATCCCATCTAGATGGTACTTAGGATGTGATTTCTGAGTAGATCTGATGGCTGACTGGTATTCTTGGAGGAACAATTATTTTGACATTTTCAGTAGTAGTGCATGGGGAAACTCAAGGCAGAAGCCACTGGAAAATGACTAAATCAAAATACTCAAGAGTCCAAACGGTGCATTTCTTCCTCAGATGCTGGGGACTTTCCCCATCTGTTTTCACAGAGAGATTCTGGATGAATGGCAAGACCCATGACATTGTGTTTTGGTACCTCTGCTCTTCATCTGGAAGAGAGCCTTCTGTCCCATTGCCCCTGAGGGTAGAGTGGATGGGAGGGTCTGCAGTTATGTTGGGTGGATGATAGTCCCCAGTGAGGAAAGGAGGAGGATGCCACAACACAGACTCTCTGTGGATGCCCATGGTTTCCGCAAAGGACCTCAGTGTGGTTCCAAGGCAGGGAGCTGGTATCAGTCCCCCTGATCCCTTTATCTTTCCACCTGTGGGTGTGAAGAAATACCACCTGTAGGTGTGAAGAAATACTTGATTGCGTACATGAGCATTGGCCTGAGCCTATCTAGTGCGCCATGGAGGCGTCTGTGGGTGAGAACAGTATGCTCCAGGTGCCCCTCCCCTCTGGGATTCCTGGCCTACCTTTCTCAGGGGCCAAGAAGCATGCCCTTGTTGCCACACAACGACAGGGAAAGAATCAAGATTAAAGCAGAGATCAATGAGTTCGGAACTAGAGATACAGAACACATAATGAAACTAGCAGCTGGTTCCTTAAAAGACTCAAGAAGATTGATAAATCACAGGCCAAACTATTCCAAAAGAAGAGAGAGTATTCCCAAATTAATAAAATTATGAATGAAAGGGGAGAGATCATGACTAACACCAAAGAAATAAGAACAACCATCAGAAATTATGACCAACAACTATATGCCAATAAGATAAGCAACCTAGAGAAAATGGAAAATTACTCACCCTTAGAATAGGATGGGATTTATGTCCTTTGGATCATTGATGGACCCAGAGGGCATACACTAAAGTGAAATAGGTAAGACAGGAAGGACAAACACTATAGGATTTCACTTCTGTCTAGATTCTGAAAAGCAAAACAAATGAATAAAGGAATACAAAGCACAATCAGAATGTCACTATAGATAAGAGAGAGATGGTTCTCAGAAGGAAGTTGAGGGGGGGATGGAAGAAATAAGTGAAGGGGTGTAGGAGACACAGTCTTCCCATTGTGGGTTGAGTAAGTCATGGGGATGAAAGGCACAGCATAGGGACTATGACAATTGTATTGGAATGGTGTCTCTGTTGACTGATGGTAGCTACACATTGCATCATTATAATATAAAGTGAAAACTTGTCCAATCATTATAATGTTCACCTGACATTAACAAATTATTTTGTGTCAACTATGCTACAGAAAATAATAATGAGTCATAAAGTATACAAATATAACAGGAATGGGTTTGTCTGAGAGTGACAGAAACCCAAGGTCAATCCAGCTGGAATTATCCTCACTCGACCAGTCTAGGGGTGAAAGGTAAGTGGTCTCCTGGGGAGACCCCACTCTTCTTTTCTGTAGTGATTTACTTCTAGTTCACTTCTTTGAAGATTTCTGTTTCAGCTTCTGTTGGCAGCTTTTCCTGTGTGACCCTTTGGTTGGTGGTCAGTCCCAGGCCACATGCTCTTCTTCTCTTCATGGCTCACACAGGGAAGCCCATTTCCTCCCATTTTCCGAGGTACCTCTCTGCTCTTATTAATCTCTCCCCTGAGCTCTATAGCCTGTGGATGGGCAGAAGAATGAGAGAGCTCCACCTGGAAGCTCACTATTTCAACAAGTAATTTATGGGAACTTCCTATGTGCTGGTGGGGAAAAGCTATGTATTTCTCCTGAAAACATTATATATATTTTTTTAAGTTTCAGGGGTACAATTTAGGGATGCATCAGTTCTATATAATACATAGAGCTCATTCCATCAAGTGCCCACTGTAATGCCCATCATGCAGTTTCCCCATGTCACAGCTACCTCCTCTCCAGCAACCCTCAATTTGTTCCCTAGTTGTTGAGTCTCTTATGGTTTGCCTCCCTCCCTATATGCATCTTGTTTTATTTTTTTCTCCCCTTCCCCTATGTTCATTGGTCTTGTTTTTCATATTATGCCTATGATAGAAATCATATGGCATTTGGCTTTCGGCGACTGACTTATTCCCTTAGCATTATACCCTCCAGTTCCTTCCTCATCCTTACAAAAGACAATATTTCAGTTTTTTTGGGGGGGATGAGTAATATTCCATCTTATTTATGAACCACATCTTCTTTATCCAGACTTTAAAATGTTCTGCTTTTGAAAAAAAAATGTTCTGCTTTTGCACCCAGCTGTTTGTAATACTTTGTGCCACCTTTCTGAATAAGATTCCCTCCCTTCCACTGTATCCTCAGCTATACCACACCAAATTCAAGTCTCCATCCTCCTGCCTTCAAAATAGTGGTCACTTTTCTACTTGTAGCCTTGTAGCATTTATATGATCACACATTTGTCTGATTTCTTGAGTGTTCAGAATGATTTATTAAGTATGTAATTGTATTTGAGGGTGGAGAAAAATTTAATTCTTCCCTGCAGAATTCTCTCCTTGGATACTGGATATGAAGACTGTGAACCTGGTGACAGGATGGATTTTGTTGTTCCTGGTCTAGGAGAGTTGAATGCCACTATGATATTGGCAAGCAGATCCTTACTGGTGACACATATTCATCCCTTCCAGTCTTAGGTTTACTGTGGTAAGATGCCCTAAACATAATGTCTACCATATTCTCCACTTATATTTAAGCTTTGTTGGATGAGCTGAGAGTAACGAATTCTCTATTGCCATGTTGTCTGACTTACGTACACCTGTGACCTTTCATGGGTTCTAATGGCCCATGTCTTCATTAATATGTATGTCAATATTTTAATTAATTGTGCCTCTGTGTGGCACATGTACTTTGCAGTATTTATGACCATCACTGTAAATACAACACAAATATAAAATTTTCCACTTGAAGCACAGTTTAACTCTTTTCCTTTAAAACATGGTTTCCAGGTGATGATATCAGTCAGGGGTGTCACTGAGAAATCCATCAGTAATTGGCCAGTTGACCTGTCTTGTCATTGGTCATAAGAATTATGCCAATTTGAGAAATACCTGATGATTGGCCAGGACATAGTGGTGACATTCCATGGTGGTGACATCACATGAAAGCATTCTGTTGTCCCAGGGTGGTTATAAAAACTTGGCAACATCCCAGGCTCCAGTGAAGATAGAGATGGCAGTTCAGTCACAGCTCTTCCTTTTCCTTGACTTCTCTGCCCTGTTCCCTGCCCCTGCCCATGACATGCCCCCCCACCTAAACTTCCGGCTGTGGCCCTCTCCAATACTCTACACAGCACCATCATGTTAACACCTAAATTTTTTCCCCTCTGTGGTCCAGAGAGTCCTCATCCCATACATGGCAAAACCTAGACCCATTCCACACTATGAGTCTGGCTCAGGTCCTCAGGGAGATATGCTCATTTGGCGTGTGGGAGTGGGACACTGTCTATCAGAATTCCATGGATTATCTGACAGATGGGTCCCACACCCCTGAGGCCATATGTAACTTCAGTAGAGAAAAACTGAATCCATGTCCTGAGTGTATATTTGGCACACTACTACTCTGAAGCCCTCCAACCTGGCTCAGCACAGGGCACATGGGTGCTCTAAACATCGAGCCAACCCAGATGTGCACAATATGTGGAATATTTGGAGACATCAGGTAGAGGGGGGATTATACACAAGTAGGTACTGGGAAAAAGAATCACCACATCTCTATATGCAATGTTAGTCCGTGGAGCACTGACACTCAGTCCATGGACTGTCTGAAACAACTCAGCATTGCACAAAATATTTTCAAGAAACCTGGCTAACCCAGAGCCCACAGACCACCAATCCTCAAATATAGCCTAACAAATATACTTTCAGACCTCAGGATATAGCACCTCCCAGGAACCCAAAGACTGGGAGTCTTCTGATTCCATTTGACACTGGGCAGATGAGTCACACAGACACTGGGTGGACAGGGATTCTCCATACCTCAACCTGGCCATGCCAGTGCATCACAAGGCAAAGAATCCCAGAGAACAGGTTTGCCAAGTGCCAAGAAACCATGGGTTCTGCATCCCAGCTGGTATCAGTAAAATGATCCAACTCAACAGAAGCATTACCATGGTCTTTGTACCCAGTGGACAAATACTCAGCTCTCCACTAGACCAAGAAGGCACCTGGACAACAGACTCACCATGTGCCAATGGACTAGGAGACCAATAATTCAGATGTCTGCTAGGTCAAGCAGGCACCTTGAATAGCCATCTCACCATGCTCCCATGGACATGGAGACTAACAAATCTGTTTTCAATTACACCAAGCTGGCACCTGGACAGCAGGTCCACCATGTGCTCTTGGACGTGGAGACTGACAAGTGAGCTGTCTGTTAAGTTAAACAGGCACCTTGGCAGTGGCATCACTATGGTCCCTTGGATATTAAGCCCAAAAATGGAGCCCTGGGCTAGGTCAAGCAGATAACTGGATTTGAGCCCCACCATGTTCCCTTAGACCTCGAAACCAACAACTCAGATCTTTGCTTGGCCAAGCAAGCACCATGACAGTGGGGTTACCATGTGCCCTTGGACCTGGAGACCAACAACTGAGTTCCCCCGTGGGTTAAGAAGGCATGTTGGCAGTGGGCCAACCATGTGCCTTTGGATCTGGAGAAGAATAATGCAGCTCTGAGATAAGCCAAGCAGGTGACTTCACAACTGTCTCAACACGGGCCCATGGAACTGGAAACCACAAAATCAGATAGCACCTGGCTACCAGGCCCTACCAGGCCAAGTATGCACCTGGACAGATGGTTCACCATGTGCCTTTGGACCTGGAGACCAATAAGAAAGCTCTGGGCTAAGCCAAGCAGCCCTCTAGACACGTGGCTTACCATGTGTCCTAGGTCCTTGAGACCAAGAACTCAGCTTTTTGCCTGAGGGGGCACCTTGACACCTTGACAAAGGACTCACCAGGTGCCCTTGTAACTGGAGACCAATAACTGAGCAGTCTGGTGGGTTAAGCAGGCACATGGATAGTGGGCTAAACCTGTGCTATTGGACATTGAGGCCAAGAATGGAGACCTGAGACAGGACAAGCAGACGCCTAGACAGGAGAATCACTGTGTGCACCTGGACCTGGAGATCGGTTACTCAGCTCTTTGCTTGGCCAAGTGGCCAACTTGCAAAAGGCTTTCCATGTGTCCTTGGACCTGGTGAATGACAACTGAATTGTGTAATGGGCTACACTGGCATGCTGACAGTCAGTTTACTGGGTGCCTTTGGACCTGGAAACCAACGATGTCCCTCTATGACAAGCCAAGAGACAGCTTCAGAGCTGGCTCATCATGGGTCCATGGGCATGGAAGCCACAATATCAGGTCAGTACTAGGCCAAGCAGACACCCAGACAGGAAGCTCAACATAGGCCATTATGCCTCAAGACAACTCTCTTTATAGCTTGGCCAAAGACACACGTTGACAGCAGGCTCACCATGTGCCCTTGGACCTGGAGAGGAGAAACTGAGCTGTCTGATAGGTTAAGCAGTCTCCTTGTCAGTGGGATAAGGATGTCACCCTTGGATCTGTAGTCCAACAATACAGCTCTGTGACAAGCCAAGCGGGAAACTTCACAGATGGCTCAACATGTACCCATGGACCTGGAAACCAAACAGTGAGGTCTCTACTAGGCCAAGTAGGCCCCTGGACAGCTGGCTCACCATGTGCCCTTGGGCCTCGAGACCAACAACACAGCTCTCTATTAGGTCAAGCAGCCACTTGGAGAGCAGGCTTGCCATGAGACTTTGGACATGGTGACCAGTAAAAGAAAACTCAACTAGGCCAAGCACATACCTTGAGAGTGGGATCACCATGTACCCTTAGACCTGAAACTAACACACAGCACTTTGATAAGCCAAGAAGGCCCCTGGATAGCAGGCTCACCATGTGTTCTTTAATGGCAATAAGAAACACACAGTTCTGCCCCAGGCCAACCAGACAAATAGTGGACTCACCATGTGCCCTTTGGCCAGGAGACAAAAACATGAGCTGTCTGATAGGCCAAGTGGACACCCGGGCAACAGGATCTCCATTTGCTCTTGGACCAGGAGACAATCTCAGCTGTCTGATATGCCACATAGGCACCTGTTAAGCAGGTGCACCATGGAATCGTGGATCTCAAAACCAATAACTCAGCTTTGTGCTCAAGCAATTAGGAATGTTGATAGCAGACTTACCATGGGCACTTGTCCCAGTAGACCAAAAAATCAGCTGTGTGCTAAGCCATGCAGCATAATGAATGTGGGTTCACCATATGCCCTTGGAACTGAAGACCAATAATTGAGCTGTCTAATAGGCCTATCAGGCACCTGGACAGAAATTTAACTGTGTTCCCAAGGACCTGGAGACTATTAATAAAGCTCTGCACTAGGCCAAGAAGGCAATTAGACAGCAAGTTCAGCATGTTTCCTTGGAAACAGATCGTTCCTTCTTCCCAAAGTGCAGAACACTCTAACACTCAGCGTTCCAGCTGGCATGAGATTATGCGACCTACAAACACACTCAGCATTGAACTGATTTGTCCAATGCAGCCATGCAGATCTGGGAACCTCCAAAATTTGAGCCTGCCATCCCAGGACAGCACGGGACTAAGATGCCAACTTGCCTCAAAAATATATGGTAGTATGTTTTTCACCTTTGCAGAAAAGTGAGTATTCAAGTTTTTTTCTTACTTTCGATCTCCTTCAGCCTGAGGTCCTTTTGACCTGCTATCTGTACAATATTCATTTTGGGGGGAGTTCTCCCCCTGAGAAGAAAACTACACCATGCCCTAGAAGATGAAACAGTCCAGTGGTTTGAATACTTTTATTCAAGTTTATGGAATGAAATGAAAAGGGACAATTGGAGGAAATTGTGGAGGAGACACAGGCCATGGAAACTGTGGAGTCATTGACTGAGATCCTCCAGCTGAATAAGTGTTACAACTTCAAAGGAGAGGTGGAGGCCTTAAAGCAAGAAGCCAAGCAATGCACTGAGAGGCAGGCACATCTCCTTGAGTTGGAGAGTTTCTTTATTCAAATGAAGGTCTTTGTGGACATTTCTGCCTTACATATAGTGCCCAAGTGTTATAGTTTGGTTTGTAGCTCTCTTTTTTGATGGGATCCTTGTCTGGTTTTGGGATCAAGGTGATGCTGGCCTCATAAAATGAGTTTGGAAGTTTTCCTTCCGTTTCCATTTTTTGGAACAGTTTCAGGAGAATAGGAATTAGTTCTTCTTTAAATGTTTGGTAGAATTCCCCCGGGAAGCCATCTGGCCCTGGGCTTTTGTTTGTTTGGAGGTTTTTAATGACTGTTTCAATATCCTTATTGGTTATGGGTCTGTTCAGGCTTTCTATTTCTTCCTGGTTCAATTTTGGTAGTTTATATGTTTCTAGGAATGCATCCATTTCTTCCAGATTGTCAAATTTGTTGGCGTAGAGTTGCTCATAGTATGTTCTTATAATAGTTTGTATTTCTTTGGTGTTAGTTGTGATCTCTCCTCTTTCATTCATGATTTTATTTATTTGGGTCCTTTCTCTTTTCTTTTTGATAAGTCTGGCCAGGGGGTTATCAATTTTATAAATTCTTTCAAAGAACCAGCTCCTAGTTTCGTTTTGTTCTATTGTTTTTTTTTTTTTTTTTGGTTTCTATTTCATTGATTTCTGCTCTGATCTTTATGATTTCTCTTCTCCTGCTGGGCTTAGGGATTCTTTCTTGTCCTTTCTCAAGCTCCTTTAGGTGTACGGTTAGGTTGAGTACCTGAGACCTTTCTTGTTTCTTGAGAAAAGCTTGTACCGCTATATATTTTCCTCTCAGGACTGCCTTTGTTGTGTCCCACAGATTTTGAACCGTTGTATTTTCATTCTAATTTGTTTCCATGATTTTTTTCAATTCTTCTTTAATTTCCCGGTTGACCCATTCATTCTTTAGAAGGATGCTGTTTATTCTCCATGTATTTGGGTTCTTTCCAAACTTCCTCTTGTGGTTGAGTTCTAGCTTCAGAGCATTGTGGTCTGAAAATATGCAGGGAATTATCCCAATCTTTAGATACTGGTTGAGTCCTGATTTAGGACCGAGGCTGCGATCTATTCTGGAGAATGTTCCATGTGCACTAGAGAAGAATGTGTATTCTGTTGCTTTGGGATGAAATGTTCTGAATATATCTGTGATGTCCATCTCATCCAGTGTATCATTTAAGGCCCTTATTTCCCTGATGATCTTTTGCTTGAATGATCTGTCCATTTCAATGAGGGGAATGTTAAAGTCCCCTACTATTATTGTATTATTGTTGATGTGTTTCTTTGATTTTGTTATTAATTGGTTTATATAGTTTGCTGCGCCCACGTTGGGGGCATAGATATTTAAAATTGTTAGATCTTCTTGTTGGACAGACCCTTTGAGTATGATATAGTGTCCTTCCTCATCTCTTATTATAGTCTTTGGCTTAAAATCTAATTGATCTGATATAAGGATTGCCACTCCTGCTTTTTTCTGATGTCCATTAGCATGGTAAATTCTTCTACAACCCCTCACTTTAAATCTGGAGGTGTCTTCGGGCTTAAGGTGTGTTTCTTGGAGGCAACATATAGATGGGTTTTGTTTTTTTTATCCATTCTGATACCCTGTGTCTTTTGATTGGGGCATTTAGCCCATTAATATTCAGGGTAACTATTGAGAGATATGATTTTAGTGCCATTGTATTGCCTGTAAGGTGACTGTTACTGTATATTGTCTCTGTTCCTTTCTGATCTACCACTTGTAGGCTCTCTTTTTTCATAGAGGACCCCTTTCAGTATTTCCTGTAGAGCTGGTTTGGTGTTTGCAAATTCTTTCAGTTTCTGTTTGTCCTGGAAGCTTTTAATCTCTCCTTCTATTTTCAATGATAGCCTAGCTGGATATATCATTCTTGGCTGCATGTTTTTCTCGTTTAGTGCTCTGAAAATATCATGCCAGCTCTTTCTGGCCTGCCAGGTCTCTGTGGATAAGTCAGCTGCCAACCTAATACTTTTACCATTGTATGTTACAGACTTCTTTTCCCGGGCTGCTTTCAGGATTTTCTCTTTGTCACTAAGGCTTGTAAATTTTACTATTAGGCGATGGGGTGTGGGCCTATTCTTATTGATTTTGAGGGGCGTTCTCTGAACCTCCTAAATTTTGATGCTCGTTCCCTTTGCCATATTGGGGAAACTCTCCCCGATAATTCTCTCCAGTATACCTTCTGCTCCCCTCTCTTTCTTCTTCTTCTGGAATCCCAATTATTCTAATGCTGTTTCGTCTTATGGTGTCACTTATCTCTCGAATTCTCCCCTCATGGTCCAGTAGCTGTTTGTCCCTCTTTTGCTCAGCTTCTTTATTCTCTGTCATTTGGTCTTCTATATCGCTAATTCTTTCTTCCGTCTCATTTATGCTAGCAGTGAGAAACTTCATTTCTCATTAAACCTCATTAATAGCTTTTTTGATTTCAACTTAGTTAGATTTTAGTTCTTTTATTTCTCCAGAAAGGGCTTTTATATCTCTGGAGAGGATTTCTCTAATATCTTCCATTCCTTTTTCAAGCCTGGCTAGAACCTTGAGAATTATCATTTTGAACTCTAGATCTGACATATTACCAATGTCTGTATTGATTAGCTCCCTAGCCTTTGGTACTGCCTCGTGTTCTTTTTTTTTTTTTTTTTTTTTTTTACTATTAGAAGGATAATACTTTATTATTTTTTAAGATTATATTTATTTACTTTTTTATTTTATTTATTTTAGTTTTTAATTAATCTTTATAACCGTATAATATATATATTTTTTCTCCAATTTATTTATTTTCAGAAAAACAGTATTCATTATTTTTTCACCACACCCAGTGCTCCATGCAAGCCATTCCCTCTATAATATCCACCAACTGGTACCACAACCTCCCACACCCCCGCCACTTCAAACCCCTCAGATTGTTTTTCAGAGTCCATAGTCTCTCATGGTTCACTTCCCCTTCCAATTTTCCCAAATTCCCTACTCCTCTCTAACGCCCCTTGTCCTCCATGCTATTTGTTATGCTCCACAAATAAGTGAAACCATATGATAATTGACTCTCTCTGCTTGACTTATTTCACTCAGCATAATCTCTTCCAGTCCCGTCCACGTTGCTACAACAGTTGGGTATTCATCCTTTCTGATGGAGGCATAATACTCCATAGTGTATATGGACCACATCTTCCTTATCCATTCATCCGTTGAAGGGCATCTTGGTTCTTTCCATAGTTTGGCGACTGTGGCCATTACTGCTATAAACATTGGGGTATAGATGGCCCTTCTTTTCACGACATCTGTGTCTTTGGGGTAAATACCCAGGAGTGCAATTGCAGGGTCATAGGGAAGCTCTATTTTTAATTTCTTGAGGAATCTTCACACTCTTCTCCAAAGAGGCTGCACCAACTTGCATTCCCACCAACAGTGTAAGAGTGTTTCCCTTTCTCCACATCCTCTCCAACACATGTTGTTTCCTGTTTTGTTAATTTTGGCCATTCTAACTGATGTAAGGTGATATCTCAATGTGGTTTTAATTTGAATCTCCCTGAGGACTAATGATGATGAGCATTTTTTCATGTGTCTGATAGCCATTTGTATGTCTTGATTGGAGAAGTGTCTGTTCATATCTTCTGCCCATTTTTTGATGTGTTTGTCTGTTTCATCTTATGGTGTCACTTATCTCTCGAAATCCCCCCTCATGGTCCAGTAGCTGTTTGTCCCTCTTTTGGTCAGCTTCTTTATTCTCTGTCATTTGGTCTTCTATATCGCTAATTCTTTTTTCTGCCTCATTTATCCTAGCAGTGAGAACCTCCATTTTTTATTGAACCTCATTAATAGCTTTTTTGATTTCAACTTGGTTAGATTTTAGTTCTTTTATTTCTTCAGAAAGGCTTTTATATCTCTGGAAAGGGTTTCTCTAATATCTTCCATTCCTTTTTCAAGCCCGGCTAGAACCTTGAGAATTGTCATTTTGAACTCTAGATCTGACATATTACCAATGTCGGTATTGATTAGGTCCCTAGCCTTCGGTACTGCCTCTTGTTCTTTTTTTTGTTGTGAATTTTTCCGCCTTGTCATTTTGTCCAGCTAAGAGTCTACGAAGGAGCAAGGAAAATATTAAAAGGGTGGCAACAATCCCAGGAAAATATGCTTTAACCAAATCAGAAGAGATCCCAAATCGTGAGGAGGGATTTCTCCCCCCTTACGATGGGGTGAGGGATCTCCTCTGATTGGGATCTCCTCTGATTGGGATCCCCCTAACTCTTCTGATTGGGATCTCTTCTTATTTGGGTATAAAAAGAGGTTCCAAAAGAAGGAAAGAAAAAAAAAAGGTAAAAAATAATTAAAAAAAGAGATTGAATTAAAATTTCAATCAAGAATTTAAAAAAGAATTAAAAAAAGAAATTGGGATCTCTTCTGATTGGGGATAAAAAGAGGTTCAAAAATAAAGAAAGAAAAAAAAGAATTAAAAAAAGAAAACGAATAAAGTAAAGTATAAAAAAGAATATATATATGTATATATATATACATATATATATATATATGATAAACTAGTTAAAAACGTTAAAAAAGTAAAGGGTAAAAGTTAAAAAAATTATAGCAGAAGAAGAGAAAAAAATGAAAAAAAATTAAATTAACTGCAAGACTAAAAAATCACAAGGAGAAAGCCATGTGTTCCGTGGTTTGTTTAATCCTCCTCTGGAATTCTGCTGCTCTCCTTGGTATTGAAATTGCACTCCTTGGTAGGTGAACTTACTCTTGCCTGGATTTCTTGTTGATCTTCTGGGGGATGAGTCTGTTGTAGTGATTCTCAAGTGTCTTTGTCCCAGGCGGAATTGCACCGCCCTTACCAGGGCCCGGGCTGAGTGATCCACTGGGCTTTGCTTTCAGGAGCTTTTGTTCCCTGAGCGCTTTCCGTAGAGTTCCAGAGGACGGGAATACAAATGGAGGCCTCCTGGTCTCTGGCCCAGAGGAGCCGAGAGCCCGGGACCCTGCTCCCCAGTGCGCCCTCAGCAAACAGCTCCTAGTAACTCCCGTCTGCCTAACCTCTGGCCGCGCTCGGAGCTCACCAAGCCTGGGACCGGTTCAAGGCAACACCGAGCTGTGAGCTTACTGTCGACTCTATCTCTGCAGCTGGCTTTCCCATTTCAATATCCGCAAGCTCTGCGACACTCAGACACCCCCGATCCTTCTGTGACCCTGCAGGACCTGAGGCCACGCCGACCCCGCGTGGGCTTCGCCCCAGTTTAGCTTCTGGAGCGATGTCCCTCAGTGGAACAGACTTTTAAAAAGTCCTGATTTTGTGCTCCGTTGCTCCGCTGCTTGCCGGGAACCGGCCCCTCCCCCCGGGGTTTATCTTCCCATCGCTTTGGATTCACTTCTCTGCCAGTCCTACCTTTCAGAAAGTGGTTGTTTTTCTGTTTCCAGAATTGCTGTTCTTCTTTTCGATCTGCCGATGGATTTCCAGGTGTTTGCAATCTTTAGATAAGCTCTCTCACTGATCTCCTGCTAGCTGAAGTAGTCTCAACTGCTACTTCTCTGCCATCTTGACTCCTCCCCCTCATAGATAGATTTGATGAAGTTCAGGAATATTCCATCTATCCCTATACTTTGAAATGTTTTAATCAGGAACGGATGCTGGATTTTGTCACATGCTTTATCTGCATCAATTGAGAGGACCATGTTGTTCTTCTCTCTTCTCTTATTAATTTGTTCTATCACATTGATTGATTTTTGAATGTTGAACCATCCTTGTAGTCCAGGGATGAATCCCACCTGTTCATGGTGGATAATCTTTTTAATGTGTTGTTGGATCCTGTTGGCTAGGATCTTGTGGAGAATCTTAGCACCCATATTCATCAGTGATATTGGTCTGAAATTCTCCTTTTTGGTAGGGTCTTTGCCTGGTTTGGAGGTTAGGCTAATGCTGGCTTCATAGAAAGAGTTTGGAAGTTTCCTTCTTCTTCAATTTTTTTTAAAACAGCTTCTGGAGAATAGTTCTTATTTCTTCTCTGAAAGTTTGGTACAATTCCTCAGTGAATCCGTCAGGTCCTGGGCTTTGTTTTTTGGGAGGTTTTTGATCACTGCTTCAATCTTTTTACTAGAAATTGGTCAATTCAGGTTGTAATTTCTTCCTGGTTCAATTTTGGGAGTTTATAGTTTTCCAGGAATGCATCCATTTCTTCAAGTTTGTTTAACATATAGGCGTATAACTGTTAATAATAACTTCTGATGATTGATTCTACTTCCTTGGTGTTCGTTGTGATCTCTCCCTTTTCATTCATAATTTTATTAATTTGAACTTTCTTTTCTTTTGGATTTGTTTTTTTGGTCTTACTGATTCTTTCAAAAAACTAGCTTCTGGTTTCATTGATATGTTCTACTGTATCTCTAGTTTCTATGTCATTGATTTTTGCTCTAATCTTGATTATTTACCTTCTTATGTGTGGAATTCATTTGATTTTTTTTTTTTTTTGATTCTCCAGTCTTTAAGGTGTAGAGGGAGCTCGTGTATTCTGGATTTTTTCATTTTTTGAGGGAATTTTAGGACTCCTTAGGACCACCTTTGCTGTACCCCATAGCTTTTGGACCGAAGTGTCTTCATTTTCATTGGTTTCCATGAATTGTTTCAGGTCTTCTTTGATTTCTTGGTTGATCCCAGCATTCTAAAGCAAGGTGGTCTTTAGCTTCCACCTTTTTGAGTTACTTCCGAAATTTTCCTTGTGATGGAGCTCCAGTTTCAAAGCATTGTGATCTGAGAATATGCAGGGTGTAATCTCCATCTTTTGGTATCTGTTGAGTCCTGATTTGTGACCCAGTATGTGGTTTATTCTTCAGAAGGTTCCATATGCACTTGAGAAGAATGAGTATTCTGTTGTTTTAGGGTGGAATGTTCTGTAAATATCTATGAGGTCCACCTGGTCCAATGTGTAATTCAATCCTCTGGTTTTGGTATTGATTTTCTGCTTCGATGATCTGTCTATTTCTGAGAGAGATGTGTTAAGTTCTCCTGCTATTAATGTATTCATATCAATATGACTCTTTATCTTGACTCTTTATCTTAACAGTTTTCTTATGTAATTGACTGCTCCAATATTGGTGGCATAGATATTTATAATTGTTAGATCATCTTAGTGGATAGTCCTTTTAAGAATTATCTAGTGTCCTTCTGTATCTCTGGCTACAGTCTTTAGTTTAAAATCTAATTTATCTGATATGATAATCACTACTCCAGCCTTCTTTTGAGGCCCATTGGCATGAAAGATGCTTCTCTATCCCTTCACTTTCAGTCTGGGTGTATCTTTAGGTTCAAAATGGGTCTCTTGTAGACAGCATATGGATGGGTCCTGTCGTTTTATCCAATCTGCAACCCTGTGTTATTTTATGGGCACATTTATGCCAGTCACATTGAGAGTGATTATTGATAATTATGTTTTATTGACATCGGGTTACCTTTGAAGTCTTTATTTCTGTAGATTGTCTCTATATTTCTGTTCAATGCCATTCTTAGGATTTTTCCTCTATTATAGAACCCCCTTAATATTTTGTGTGTTGGTATATAGTTGCTGATAATGTGTCCTAAAATTCCCTGTTTCTTTTGCATTGGTTGTGATCTTTCATGAAGAACTTGTTCCACTATATGTTCTAGACTTCTTTCTTTTTCCTCCCCTTCAGGGATTCCAGTAATTCTGACTTTGGAATATTTCATGGCATCATTTATTTCCCTGATTCTGTTTCCGTGGTTTCTAAGCTGTTTGTTCCAGGTTTCCTCCTGATCCTTTCTCTCTATCTGTTTGTCCTCCAGATCACTAATTCTATCTTCTGTCTCAGTTACTCTAGCTTTGAGAGAATTTAGATTAGATTGGAACTCATTGAGAGCATTGTGAACCTCAGCCCTGGTAGCTTTAAGCTCCGCCCTAACACTGTGATCATCATCTCTCATTGCTTTCAGCTCGGCTGGGATACCAACAAAGTAGGTCATCTAGAAGAAATAGAAGCATTCCCAGAAACTTGTAATCTACCAAGTCTGAAACAGGAAGAAATAAACAAACTGAAAAAACCAATACCCTGCACGGACATTGAATCAGGAATCAAAAAACTTCCCCAAAACACAAGAGTTCCAGGGCAGGTACGTTTTCAGTGGAACTCTACCAAACATTTTAAGAATAATTAATGCATATTCTACTGAAGCTGTTTCCAAAAAATAGAAGTTGAAGGAAATTTTCCAAAAGATTTAATAAGGCTGAGCATTACCTGACCCACAAGCAGACAAAGACCCCATGTAAAAGGGAAATTACAGATGAATAAGCTTGGTAAGCACTAATACCAAATTATTCAACAAGATACAAGCCAGAAGGATTCCATGGTACATTCAAAGGGCTATTCACCACCACCCAGTGAGGTTTATTCCTGGGATACAAAGGTGGTTCAACTTCCACAAATCAATTGATGTCATTAGTTATACAAACAAAAGAAAGACAAGGACCATATCAACCTCTCATTTGATGAAGCAAAAGCAAAGCATTTGGCAAAATACAGCACTTTCTCAAGATTAAAACTCCTCAAAATACAGAGATATAGTGAACATACCTCATATTATAAAAGCCACCTATGAAGAGCCCACAGCAAATATCATTCTCAATGGGGAAAAACTGAAAGCTTTTTCCTTCAGGTCAGGAATATAACAGGGATGCCTACTCTCACTACCTTTGTTGAATACAACATTAGAAGTCCCAGCCTCAGCATTTGACCAACAATAACAAATAAATGCGATGCAAGTTGTCATAGAATGAGTCAAATTGTCTCTCTTTGCATAAGACAATATACTTTTTGTGGAAAATCCAAAAGACTTTACTCCAAAATGACTTGAATTCATACAGCAAGTCAGAAACATGTAGGATTCCAAAATGAAAACACAGAAATCTCTTGCTTTCCTATACACTAACAAAGTGAATGGAGAAAGAGAAATGAAGGTATCAGTTCCACCAACCATAACACCCAAACCCATAAGATGCCTAGGAATAAACCCAGCCAAAGAGGTAAATCATTTCTACCGTCTAAACTACACAACACTGAGGAAGGACATTGAGGAAGACGCAAAAAGATGGAAAAAACATTCCATGCTCCTGGATTGGAAGAATCAACATTGTAAAAATTCATATGCTGTCCAGAGCACTCTACACAGTCAAAATTTTTCATCCTTAAAACAAACAATCATATAATTTCCATGTAGCCAGAAATGATCCTGAATAGCCAGGGGACTGTTGAACAAGAAAACCAAAGCTGGGCACATTACAATGCCCGACTTCAAGCTAGTTTACAAAGCTGGGATCATCAAGACAGCATAGTAGTGACACAAAAAGAGACCCAGCACTCAGTAGAACAAAAGAGAGTCCCTAGAAATGGACCTTCATGTCTATGGTCAACTAACCTTTGACAAAGCAGAAAAGAGTACTCAGGGTAATAAGACAGTGTCTTCAATAAGTGGTGCTCAGAAAATTGGACAGACACACACAGAAGGATGACACTTGACCTTCTCTTACACTATATGCAAACGAATTCAAAATGGATGAAGTACCTCAATGTGAGACAGGAATCCTTCAGAATCCTATAGGAGAAGCCAGGTTGCAACCTCTTCAACTTCAGCCACAGCAACTTCTTCCAACACATATCTCTAAATACAAGGGAAACAAAAGCAAAAATGAACTACTGTTTCTCAATATAAAAAGCTTCTGCACAGCAAAGGGGCCAATCAGCAGAACTTCTGATTGGGAAAATATATTTGCAAATGACATATCTAATAAGGGATTAATATTCAAAATATAGAAAGAACTTATACATGAGAGACATAATATTCAAATATCTGAGTAAATATATCTTTTTACCTTCTGAATTAAACTTTAACTCAACTATTCAAACAACTACACAATGTATCAGAACGCATCTCTAAACTTTGTCCTAGGAGCAAGCTGAGCAATTGATATTTTCACCTTATTCATGTCTGTGGACCTTCTCAAGTGAATACACACATAAAACACTAGGTATTCTCCTTCATGTACAAAGATGTCCTGAAATCACAATTGCTGTTACGTTTTTATGGAGTTATCTAAAAAGTCAAGGGCAGGGATGAAAGAAAAGTATACACACTGGTTTGAAAACTATTCAAAGAAGTCTATTCAGAAAAATGTCTTTATCCATAGGATGGTGGAAAAAACAATGTCAGCTCTCCAAGCCAGTATGTTTGTAACCTTGCAAGAAAATAAACTGTATATGACTTATGGCATTTTTATTTTTATTTATCATTTAAGGTTGAAATATTTCTCCAAATTTTTAAGATGATTTTAATTGGAATTAATAAAAACTATTTTAATAAACTATTAGAACTAACAGTTGATACTTCTTCAAGCATTTAAATAAAAGAAATCCAAAGAAAATCACATTTGTCGAGGTCGATTTAAAGATAAATATATTATCTATTATATACTCTCACATAGATATATAGTTAAATATTAAAAGGTAAATAAATTGCATACTTGTGTGTTTAAAAAACATAAACCACTCTTGTAACTTCAAAAAAACATGATAGAATTCTTGAAAGAATTGATGTTGTACCTTCTAATCCCTTATGAGCTTGTAGTAAATGTGGCGGAAGTGCGATTTTAACCAATGAATGATATCTACAAGCATCAATGTATTCTTTACTCAATTTAAGGTAAATTAAGCTAAGGTCGACACTAATTGAAAATATATTCATGTGAATGTGATCACTTGAAAGTATTAATAATTCTCTCTGGCAAAATATATAGTAAATAAGTGAAAGCAAATGAACTTGCAAATATGCAAATTTGTCTGAACTAAGACAATTTCAGAAAAATAATTGAATTTGAAACACACATATTATCACTGACTGATACAGCTAAGAAGAGGTAAATGAAAAGTTTCTATAAGTTAAATTAACTCCTAAGACTATGATCTTTTTTAAAATGTGGGAATTTGTTTTTTCATCTTTTTTTCCCCTTTCATTCTTAATCAAGACATGTAATGTTGTAAATCTGCCTCACAAAATGCATTTTAAGAAAGTTTCTTAAATAAATAAATAAATAAAATGAAAAAGACCAAGACTCCCCCAGGCATTTCTAGTGATGCATTAATCTTTTTTTTTCTTTTCATAACTATTTTTTTTCAATTTATTTATTTTCAGAAAAACATTATTCATTAATTTTTCACCACATCCAGTGCTCCATGCAAGCCGTGCCCTCTATAATACCCACCACCTGGTATCCCAACCTCCCACCCCCACGCCATTTCAAACCCCTCAGATTGTTTTTCAGAGTCCATAGTCTCTCATGGTTCACTTCCCCTTCCAATTTACCCAAATTCCCTACTCCTCTCTAATGCCCCTTGTCCTCCATGCTATTTGTTATGCTCCAGAAATAAGTGAAACCATATGATAATTGACTCTCTCTGCTTGACTTATTTCATTCAGCATAATCTCTTCCAGTCCCGTCCATGTTGCTACAAAAGTTGGGTATTCATCCTTTCTGATGGAGGCATAATACTCCATAGTATATATGGACCACATCTTCCTTATCCATTCATCCGTTGAAGGGCATCTTGGTTCTTTCCATAGTTTGGCAACTGTGGCCATTGCTGCTATAAACATTGGGGTACAGATGGCCCTTCTTTTCACGACATCTCTGTCTTTGGGGTAAATACCCAGGAGTGCAATTGCAGGGTCATAGGGAAGTTCTATTTTTAATTTCTTGAGGAATCTCCACAGTCTTCTCCAAAGAGGCTGCACCAACTTGCATTCCCACCAACAGTGTAAGAGTGTTTCCCTTTCTCCACATCCTCTCCAACACATGTTGTTTCCTGTTTTGTTAATTTTGGCTATTCTAACTGGTGTAAGGTGATATCTCAATGTGGTTTTAATTTGAATCTCCCTGAGGGCTAATGATGATGAGCATTTTTTCATGTGCCTGCTAGCCATTTGTATTTCTTGATTGGAGAAGTGTCTGTTCATAGATTCTGCCCATTTTTTGATGTGGTTGCCTGTTTCGTGTGGGTTGAGTTCGAGGAGTTCATTATAGATCCTGGATAACAACCTTTTGTCTGTACTGTCATTTGCAAATATCTACTCCCATTCCGTGGGTTGCCTCTTTGTTTTTTTGACTGTTTCCTTTGCTGTGCAGAGGCTTTTGATTTTGATGAAGTCCCAGAAGTTTATTTTTGCTTTTGTTTCCTTTGCCTTTGGAGACATATCTTGAAAGAAGTTGCTGTGGCTGATATCAAAGAGATTACTGCTTATGTTCTCCTCTAAGATTCTGATGGATTCCTGTCTCACATTGAGGTCTTTTATCCATTTTGAGTTTATCTTTGTTTACGGTATAAGAGAATGGTCGAGTTTCATTCTTCTACATATACTGTCCAGTTTTCCCAGCACCATTTATTGAAGAGACTGTCTTTTTTCCACTGTATATTTTTTCCTGTTTTGTCAAAGATTAATTGACCATAGAGTTGAGGGTCCATATTTGGGCTCTCTACTCTGTTCCACTGGTCTATGTGTCTGTTTTTATGCCAGTACCATGCTGTCTTGGTGATCACAGCATTGTAATAAAGCTTGAAATCAGGTAAGGTGATGCCGCCAGCTTTATTTTTGTTTTTCAACATTTCCTTAGCAATTCGGGGTCTCCTCTGATTCCATACAAATTTTAGGATTATTTTCTCCAGCTCTTTGAAGAATGCCGGTGGAATTTTGATCGGAATGGCATTAAAAGTATAGATTGCTCTAAGCAGTATAGACATTTTAACAATGTTTATTCTTCCGATCCAAGAGCATGGAATGGTCTTCCATCTATTTGTGTCTTCTTCAATTTCTTTCATGAGTGTCCTGTAGTTCCTTAAGTACAGATCCTTTACCTCTATTGTTAGGTTTATTCCCAGGTATCTTATGGTTCTTGGTGCTATAGTAAATGGAATCGATTCTCTAATTTCCCTTTCTGTATATTCATTGTTAGTGTATAAGAAAGCCACTGATTTCTGCACATTGACTTCGTATCCTGCCACGTTGCTGAATTGCTGTATGAGTTCTAGTAGTTTGGGGGTGGAGTCTTTTGGGTTTTCCATATAAAGAATCATGTCATCTGCAAAGATAAAGTGTTTGACTTCTTCATTACCAATTTGGAAACATTTTATTTCTCTCTGTTGTCTGATTGCTGTTGCTAGGACTTCTAATATACTATGTTGAACAAGAGTGGTGAAAGTGGGCATCCTTGTCTTGTTCCTGATCTCAATGGGAAGGCTGCAAGCTTTTTCCCATTGAGGATGATATTTGCTGTAGGTCCTTCATAGAAAGATTTGATGAGGTTCAGGAATGTTCCCTCTATCCCTAAACTTTGAAGCGTTTTAATCAGGAACGGATGCTGGATTTTGTCAAATGCTTTTTCTGCATCAATTGAGAGGACCATGTGGTTTTTCTCTCTTCTCATATTAATTTGTTGTATCACATTGATTGATTTGCGAATATTGAACCATCCTTGTAGCCCAGGGATGAATCCCACCTGATCATGGAGGATAATCTTTTTAATGTGCTGTTGGATCCTGTTGGCTAGGATCTTGTTGAGAATCTTAGCATCCATATTCATCAGTGATATTGGTCTGAAATTCTCCTTTTTGGTAGGGTCCTTGCCTGGTTTGGGAATCAGAGTAATGCTGGCTTCATAGAAAGAGTCTGGAAGTTTTCCTTCTGCTTCAATTTTTGGAAACAGCTTCAGGAGAATAGGTGTTATTTCTTCTTTGAAGGTTTGGTAGAATTCCCCAGGGAATCCGTCAGGTCCTGGGCTCTTGTTTTTTGGGAGGTTTCTGATCACTGATTCAATCTCATTATTAGATATCGGTCTATTCAGGTTGTCGATTTCTTCCTGGTTCAATTTTGGTAGTTTATATTTTTCCAGGAATGCATCCATTTCATCTAGGTTGCTTAACTTATTGGCATTTAACTGTTGTAATAACTTCTGATGATTGATTCTACTTCCTTGGTGTTAGTTGTGATCTCTCCCATTTCATTCATAATTTTATGAATTTGGGATTTCTCTCTTTTCTTTCGGATTAGTGTAGCCAGTGGCTTATCGATCTTATTGATTCTTTCAAAAAACCAGGTTCTAGTTTCATTGATACGTTCTACTGTATCTCTGGTTTCTCCCTCATTGATCTCAGCTCTAATCTTGATGATTTCCCTTCTTATGTGTGGAGTTGGTTTGATTTGTTGTTGATCCTCCAGTTCTTTAAGGTGTAGAGACAGCTGGTGTGTTCTGGATTTTTCAATTTTTTTGAGCAAGGCTTGGATGGCTATATATTTTCCCCTTAGGACCGCCTTTGCTGTATCCCATAGGTTTTGGACCAAAGTGTCTTCATTCTCATTGGTTTCCATGAATTGTTTCAGTTCTTCTTTGATCTCCTGGTTGATCCAAGCATTCTTAAGCAAGGTGGTCTTTAGCTTCCAGGTGTTTGAGTTCCTTCGGAACTTTTTCTTGTGATTGAGCTCCAGTTTCAAGGCATTGTGATCTGAGAATATGCAGGGAATAATCTCAGTCTTTTGGTATCTGTTGAGTCCTGATTTGTGACCCAGTATGTGGTCTATTCTGGAGAAGGTTCCGTGTGCACTTGAGAAGAATGAGTATTCTGCTGTTTTAGGGTGGAATGTTCTGTATGTATCTATGAGGTCCATCTGGTCCAATGTGTCATTCAATGCTCTTGTTTCTTTATTGATTTTCTGCTTTGATGATCTGTCTAATTCTGAAAGAGGCGTGTTAAGATCTCCTACGATTAGTGTATTCATATCAATATGACTCTTTATCTTGATTAACAGTTTTCTTAAGTAATTGGCTGCTCCCATATTGGGAACATAGATATGTACAATTGTTAGATCATCTTGGTGGATAGCCCCTTTAAGGATTATGTAGTGTCCTTCTGTATCTCTGACTACAGTCTATAGTTTGAAGTCTAATTTATCTGATATGAGAATCGCTACCCCAGCCTTCTTTTGAGTCCCATTGGCATGAAAGATGCTTCTCCACCCCTTCACTTTCAGTCTGCGTGTATCTTTAGGTTCAAAATGGGTCTCTTGTAGACAGCATATGGATGGGTCCTGTCGTTTTATCCAATCTGCAACCATATGCTGTTTCATGGGTGCATTTAGGCCATTCACATTGAGAGTGATTATTGATAGATACGTTTTTATTGACATCGAGTTACTTTTGAAGTCTTTCTTTCTGTAGACTCTCTCTATATGTCTGTTCAATGCTATTCTTGGGATTTTTCCTCTTTTATAGAACCTCCCCTTAATATTTCCCGCAGTGTCGGCTTGGTGGTTGCATAGTCTTTTAAGCCTTGCCGGTCTTGGAAACTCTTTATCTCTCCATCCATTTTGAATGTCAGTCTTGCTGGATAAAGTATTCTTGGCTGCATGTTCGTCTCATTTAGTGCCCTGAATATATCTTGTCAGCCTCTTCTGGCTTGCCAAGTCTCTGTGGACAGGTCTGACGTTATTCTGATGGGCTTCCCTCTGTAAGTAAGGAGCCTCTTTGCCCTGGCGGCTTTCAAGAGATTATACCTACAATTATAATTCCTCAATTTGACTATCAGGTGTCGTGATGTTTCTTTGTAATGTATAATCTTGGGTGGAGACCATTCAGCCTCTAGTACATGAACGCTGGTTTCATTCGCGAGATTCGGAAAATTTTCATGAAGGACTTGTTCCACGATATCTTCTAGACGTCTTTCTTTCTCCTCCCCTTCAGGGATTACAATAATTCTGACGTTGGAACGCTTCATGGCATCATTTATTTCCCTGATTCTGCTTTCTTGGGATCTAAGCTGTTTGTTCCAGGCTTCCTCCTGATCCTTTCTCTCTATCTGTTTGTCTTCCAGATCACTAATTCTATCTTCTGTCTCAGTTACCCTAGTTTTGAGAGAGTTTAGATTAGATTGGAACTCATTGAGAGCATTGTGGACCTCCTCCCTGGTAGCTTTAAGCTCCGCCCTAACATTGTGAACATCCTGTCTGGTCGCTATCAGTTAGGCCATAATCAATTCTGTTTGGTCATCCATGGCTTTCTCCAACCTAGCTATTACCTGGATAATTGTTAGCCTGAATTCTCTTTCCGACATATTGTCTATGTTGATAGCCGTTAGCTCTGTTGCAGAAGGTCCATCCTCTGTATTTTTCTTCTGTTGGGCATTCCTCCTCCTAGTCATTTTGGTGGGAGAAGACTGAACAGATGTAGCTGGATGTATCAACTCTGGTGCAGTCAAGGTGCACCCTTGAACACTTCTGAGCAATCAGGATTCCCCACCCAAACAAGAGACAAATGAAAAAAAAAAAAAAGAAAAAGAAAAACAAAGGAAAAGAAGAAAAAGAAAAAGATAAAGATAAAAAAGAGAGAGAGAGAGACAGACACAGGAAAGAAAGGGAAGATGAAAGAGAAGGTTCAGCCCAGATGGGCCCCAAGGTAAAATTTATGAAGTAGACAAACAACAAGAGATAAAAAGACTGATACAATTATATGGTAAGAGAAAGGAAAAAATATATATATATGCAAATAAAGAAAGAGCCTCGTCAACAAGAACCACAAGTGTAAAATTTATATGCTATCAGGACAAATACAAAAAACACAGAAACACTGGTGGAAGAAGATGGAAGAGTTCTTATAAATTCTCAGTGTGTGTGAGGAAGGTTGTTTTGATTCTTCCTGGATATATCTTGTTATCTTTCTTAAGGGACTTAACTTTCCTAAGATAAAGGGGATTAAAAATTGGTTTACCTATAGGGGTAGTATTGATTGGGGAAAGGGGATTACTTTGAAGTTAACTCTATATGAATATTAGAGGATAAAAATAAAAAGGAATATACTAGACTAAACTAAACTAAAATTAAAAAAAAAGGAATTCAAAAAATAAAAATGCAAAAGAAAAACATAGGTGTATGTATCAAAAAGTTCAGGTTAGAAAGGTATTATGGAATTTGATGTACTGTACAGCTCGCTGTGATGGTAAATAGGTTAAAAAATTACCTATGTGTAAAAAAAAAAAAATATATGAGCCAGAATAGTGGAAACGAGTGAACAATACAAGTTTTCCTATGAAGTAGTGGTGGTTCTCTTGTAGTCCTTTTTTTTTTTTCTTTCTTGGTTTGTTTTCTGGGGTAGGGGCCTGCCACGTGGGTTGTCAGTCAATGATGTTTCCTGAGTTGAGTCCTCCCGCCCCCCTCAAGGGGGTGGGCTCTGCGGAAACTGGTTTTTTTCAGGCTTTTGTTCTCTGACGGTTTTTATACTTGTTCACTTTTTTTCCTCTCACCTTGACCGCCTTTGATGGTTTTTGTAGTATTGGAAGAAATCAAACTGCACCCTGATTTCCCTCTCAGAGAGAAGCCTCAGTCTGGGTTCAGAAGCTGAATAAATTCCCCCTTGGCCGCTGGCAGTGCAGGTTCCACGTTGCAGATCCTGGGGGCGCAGGATCTTTTGCTTGTACCCAAAGCCAAGGCAGTGGCGGCTGTCTGGGAGCTCCTGACCGCCAGAGAGGTTCCAAGCCGCAGTCGCACACTGAGATTTTGCTGCCAGCCCGGGCTGGGAGTGCCCGGCTTGCGCGCACCTCTTTTAAGAGGCGGCTGTAGGTTGGGCACGCGTCTGGGTCACTGAGAATGGGGCGCTGGTCCGTAAGCCCCAGGCTGGGCTTTTGCACACCTCTGTCAGGGGAAGAGTTTCACGCCCATGCGGCTTAGTATTTGAAACAATGGCGCGGGTCAAAGAGCGCCGGCTGGGCCTCTGTAACTCAGGGGAGCTTGAGGGACGTGCGTGCGTATCTCAAGCTTTGTGGTAGGGCTAGCGCGCGTTCTGCAGACCGGCGCAGCTCCCATCCCCTCACAGGAGCCGGAACCCACCGCTCTGTGGCATGCTGGCAGCTTAGGGACCAGGAGCTGGTTTCTCCGCCGCACTCTCTCTGCCTCAGTGCCGGGGAGGCCGTCTGGGACCAGGGATTTAAGCTCCTGTCCTGAGCCGACCCGATTCCCACAATTTCCCCCCCTCCATCCTTTGCTCTTTTGGAGTGCTTTCAACCAGTCTCCAAGTTAATGCTGGTCCCCAGACGCAGGGCACTCTCGCTCGTATTGGGGTATTACTTTCCCACTGGTCGCCACTGGTGGCTCCCTCCCCCTTTTGTTTATCTTCCGATATCAGTCCGCGTTCCCATTCTGCTTTACCTGCCCACTGGCGTCTTCTGCCCCTGTAGAGATCCAGACTTGTATAATTCTGATCTCAGGCTGATTTCATGGGTGATCGGAGTACTTTGGTAGATAATCAGCTCACTTTGGGGTACCAGCTGAAAAGGCGCCTCTTCCTATTCCCCCAGCATCTTGTCCCCCCCCGCATTAATCTTTTTTAATTTTTATTTACTTTTAAATTTCTTTTCAGTGTTCCAGAATTCATTATTTATGCACCACAACAAGTGCTCCATGCAGCACAAGCCCTCCACCAGGATCACCCAACCTCCCACTGCCCTCCCCTCCAAAACCTTCAGATTGTTTTTCAGAGTCCACAGTCTCTCATCGCTCATCTCACCCTCTGATTTTCCCCATCTCTCTTCTCCTTTCCATCTCCCCATGTCCTTCGTGTTTTCCTTATACTCTGCAAATAAGCAAAACCGTAGGATAATCGACTCTTTCAGCTTCACTTATTTCATTCAGCATCATCTCTTCCAGTCCTGTCTATGTTGATACAAAAGTTGGGAATTCATCCTTTCTGATGGAGGCATAATACTCCATAGTGTATATGGACCACATCTTCCTTATCCATTTGTCTGCTGAAGGGCATTTTGGTTCTTTCCACAGTTTGGCGACCATGGTTATTGCTGCCATGAATATTGGGGTACAGATGGCCCTTCTGTTCACAACATCTCTATCTTTGGGGTAAATACCCAGTAGTGCAATTTCAGGGTCATAGGGAAGCTCTATTTTTAATTTCTTAAGGATCTCCACACTGTTTTCCAAGGCAGCTGCATTGACTTGCATTCCCACCAACAGTGTAAGAGGGTTCCCCTTTCTTCACGTCCTCTCCAAAACATGTTGTTTACTGCCTTGTTAATTTGGGCTAATCTAACTGGTGTAAGGCGGTATGTAAATGGGGTTTTGATTTGAATCTCCCTGATGGCTAGTGTTAATGAACATTTTTTCATGTGTCTGTTAGCCATTCATACATCTCCATACATGGAGAAGTGTCTGTTCATGTCTCCTGCTTATTTTTTGACATGATTATCTGTTTCGTGTGTGTTCAGTTTGAGGAGTTCCTTATAGATCCTGGATATCAGGCCTTTGTCTATATTGTCAGATGTGAACATCTTCTCCCATTCCGTGGGTTGCCTCTGTTTTGTTGAGTGTTTCCTTCGAGTGTCATGTGTAGAAGCTTTTAATCTTGATGAAGTCCTAAAAATTCATTTTCACTTTTGTTTCCTTTCTTAGGAGACAGCTTGAAAGAAGTTGCTGTGGCTGATGTTGAAGGAGGTTACTACCTATGTTTTCCTCTAAGATTCTGATGGATTCCAGCCTCAAGTTGAGGTCTCTTATCCATTTCAAGTTTATCTTTGTGTAAGGTATAAGATAATGGTCGAGTTTCTTTCTTCTACACATAGCTATCTAATTTTCTCAGCACCGTTTTTTGAAAAGACTGTATTTTTCCACTGGATATTTTTTCGTGCTTTGTTAAAGTTTTTTTGGAGGGTAGAGTTGAGGGTCCATATCTGGGCTTTCAACTCTGTTCCACTGGTCTATGTGTCTGTTTTTATGCCAGTACCATGCTGTCTTGGTGATCACAAATTTGTAGTAAAGCTTGAAAATGGGCAACATGATGCAACCAGGTTTTTATTTTCAACATTTCTTTAGCAATTCAAGGTCTCTTCTGATTCTATACAAATTTTAGTATTTTTTACACCAGCTGTTTGAAAAATGCCAGTGGAAATTTGATTGGAATGTCATATAAAGTATAGATTACTCTAGACAGCATAGACATTTTAACAGTGGCTATATTTCTGATCCATGAGCATGGAATGGTCCTCACTCTTTTTGTGTCTTCTTCAATTTCTTTCGTGAGTGTTCTGTAGTTCCTCGAGTAAAGATTCTTTAATTGTTTGGTTAGGGTTATTCCCACATATCTTATGGTTATTGGTGCTACAGTAAATGGAATCAATTCTCTAATTTCCCTTTATGTATTTTCATTCTTAGTGTATAAGAACGCAACTGATTTTTGTCCATGGATTTTGTATCCCGCCACATTCCTGAATTGCTGAATGAATTCTAGTAGTTTGGGGGTGGAGTCTTTTGGGTTTTCCATATAAAGTATGTCATCTGTGAAGAGAGGGTTTTGACTTTGTTATTGCCAAATTGAATACATTTTTATTTCTCTTTGTTTTCTGATTGCTGTAGCTAGGACTTCTAATATTATGTTGAACAAGAGTGGTGAGAGTGGACATCCTTGTCATTATTCCTGATCTCAAGGAGAAGGCTGTCAGTTTTTTTCCATTGAGGATGATATTTGCTGTGGGTTTTCATAGATAGATTTTATGAAGTTCAGGAATGTTCCCTCTATCCTTATACTTTGAAACGTTTTAATCAGGAATGGATGCTGGATTTATTCAAATGCTTTTTCTGCATCAATTGAGAGGACCATGTGGTTCTTCTCTCTTCTCTTATTGATTTGTTCTATTACATTGATTGATTTGAGAATGTTGAACGATGCTTGCAAACCAGGGATGAATCCCACCTTGTCATGGTGGATAATCTTTTTTAATGTACTGTTGGATCCTAGCTAGGATCTTATTGAGAGTCTTAGCATCCATATTCATCAGGGATATTGGTCTGAAATTCTCCTTTTTGGTGTGGTCTTTGCCTGTTTGGGGGATCAGGGTAAGGCTGGATTCATAGAAAGAGTCTGGAGGTTTTCCTTCTGCTTCAGTGTTTTGAAACAGCTTCAGGAGACTAGGTGTTATTTCTTTTCTGAAAGTGTGGTAGAATTACCCAGGGAACCCATCAGGTCCTGGGCTCTTGTTTTTTAGGAGGTTTTTGATCAATGCTTCAAACTCGTTACTAGATATCAGTCTATTCAGATTGTCAATTTCTTCCTGGTTCAATTTTGGGAGTTTATAGTTTTCCATGAATGCATCCATTTCTTCAAGGTTGCTGAACTTATTGGCATATAACTGTTGATAATAACTTCTGATGATTGTTTCTACTTCCTTTGTGTCCGCTGTGATCTCTCCCTTTTCATTCATAATTTTATTAATTTGAGCCTCTCTCTTTTCTTTTAAATTATTTGGCCAATGTTTTATGTAGTGTCCTTCTGTATCTCTGATGACAGTCTTTAGTTTAAAATATAATTTATCTGATATGACAATCACTATCCCAGCCTTCTTTTGAGGTCCATTGGCATGAAAGATTCTTCACCATCCCTTAACCTTCAGTCTGGATATATCCTTACGTTTGAAATGAGTCTCTTGTAGACAACATATGGATGGGTCATGTCATTTTATCCAGTCGGCAGCCCTGTGTCATTTTATGGGCACATTTAGGCCATTCTCATTGTGAATGATTGCTGAGAGACGTTTTTATTGACATTGCGTCACCTGTGAAGTAGTTGTTTCTATAGATTGTCATCTTATATTTCTGTTCAATGATATTCTTGGGATTTTTCCTCTTTTATAAAGCCCCCATTAATATTTATTGTATTGTCAGTTTGGTGGTCGCATACTCTTTTAAACCTTGCTATTCTTGGAAGCTCTTTATCTTTGCATCTACTTTGAATGTCATTCTTGCTGGATAAAGTATTCTTGGCTGCATGTTCTTCTCATTTCGTGCCCTGAATATATCTTGCCAGCCCTTTCTGGCTTGCCAGGTTTCTGGGGGCAGGTCTAACGTTTTTCTGATGGGCTTTTCTCTGTACATAAGGAATTTCTTTGCCCTAGCTGCTTTCAAGAGCTCCTGTCTACAATTATGATTCACCATTTTCACTATCAGGTGTCTCGAGGTCTTTCTAGATTCTATCATCTTGTGGGTAGACTTTCTGCCTCTAGGATATGAATGCTGTTTCCATTTGCTAAATTGGATAAATTTTCATGGGGAATTTGTTCAAAATATATGTTCTACTGTTTTTCAGAGTCCATAGTCTCTCATGGTTCACCTCCCCTTCCAATTTACCCAAATTCCCTACTCCTCTCTAACGCCCCTTGTCCTCCATGCTATTTGTTATGCTCCACAAATAAGTGAAACCATATGATAATTGACTCTCTCTGCTTGACTTATTTCACTCAGCATAATCTCTTCCAGTCCCGTCCATGTTGCTACAAAAGTTGGGTATTCATCCTTTCTGATGGAGGCATAATACTCCATAGTGTATATGGACCGGCGGGGGGGTGGGAGTTTGGGGTACCAGGTGGTGGGTATTATAGAGGGCACGGCTTGCATGGAGCACTGGGTGTGGTGAAAAAATAATGAATACTGTTTTTCTGAAAATAAATAAATTGGAAAAAAAATATATGTTCTAGTCTTCGTTCTTTCTCTTCCCCTTCAGGGATTCCAGTAATTCTGAGGTTGGAACATTTCATGGCATCATATATTCCCTAATTCTGTTCTCGTGGCTTCTAAACTGTTTTTTTCCGGGATTCCTCCTGATCCTTTTTCTCTATCTGTTTGTCCTCAGATTACTAATTCTATCTTCTGCCTCAGTTACCCTAGCTTTTAGAGAATTTAGATTAGCTTGGACCTCATTGAGAACATTGTGAACATCATTCCTCGTGGCTTTCACTTCTGCCCTCATCAATTCCATTTTGTCATTAAAGGCTCTCTCCACCCTAGCGATTGCCTGAATAATTATTAGCCTGAATTCCCTTTGTAACATACTGTCTATGTCCATGTCCAATAGCTCTGATGGAGAGGGAGTAGTCTCTGAATATTTCATCTGTTGAGCATTTTTCCTCCTAGTCATTTTGGTGAGAGTTGGCTGAAGGGATGTGTAGCTGAATTTATGAACTGTGCTGCAGTCAAGTTGCACTCTGAAGTGCTTCTGAGCAATTGAGAGTCTCCACCAAAAAGAAAGAAAAAAAGAAAGAGAGAGAGAGAGAGATACAGAAAAAAAAAAAGAAAAGAAAAAAATAAAAGAGAAGACTCAGCCCAAAAGGGGCCCCAAAGATAAGACTTATAAATCTTACAAACACAGACAAATTAAAAGACCAATAAAAGTAGATGACAAGAAAAATAAATAAATAAATAAAAGAACCCAGCCAACATTAACCCCAAGTATAAGATTTATATACTACCAGAACAAAAATGAATACAGAGAGATGGATGGAAGAAAAAGATGGGAGAGTGGTTATAAATTCTCAGTGTGGGAGAGGCAGGTTATTTTTATTTTTCCTGGATGTATCTTGATATCTTTGTGAATGGACTCAACTTCCCTGAGATAAGGGGGATCAAAACTGGTTTACCTATAGGGTTAGCATTGACTGGGGAAAGGGAGTTACCTTGAAGCTTATCTCTATATGAATATTTAAAAAAATAGAAAAGAAAGGAAAAGAAAATAAATAAAATAGAAAAGCGAAAGAACAACACAGGAATATATATTAAAAAGTTCAGGTTAAAGGTTATTATGGAATTCAATATACTGCTCATCTCACTGTGATGGTAAATAGGTTAAAAAGTTACATATTTTAAAAAATGAGAATAACCAGAAGAGTGGGACCGAATTAAAAATAAAATTTGTATCTATGCAGTTGAGATGGATGTCCTCTTGACTTTTTTTTTTGGTGTGTGTGTGTGTGTGTGTGTGTGTGTGTGTCTGTGTGTGTGTGTGTGTGTCTGTGTGGTTGGCTTTCTCGGGGAGAGGCCTGTCACGTGGCTTTTCAGGCAATGTTCCTAGAATTAAGTTCTCCTGCCCTCATCAAAAAGGTGGGCTCTTAGGAAATGGGTTTTTCAGCCCTTTTTTTGGAGGTTTTGCTTGTTTGTTTTGTTGTTTGCTTTATTTCTTTTCAATGAAACAGAATTCATTGTTTTTGCACCACACCCAGTGCTCCATGCAAAATGTGCCCTACATAATACCCACCACCTGGCTCCCCCAACTTCCAAGCCCCTGCCCCTTCAAAACCATCAGGTTGTTTTTCAGAGTTCACAGTCTCTCATGGTTCAGCTCCCCTTCCAATTTCCCTCAACTCCCTTATCCTCTCCATCTCTCTATGTCCTCATGTTATTTGTTATGTGCCACAAATAAGTGAAGCCATATGATAATGGACTCTCTCTGCTTGACTTATTACTCAGCCTAATCTCTCCCAGTACCATCCATGTTGATACAAAAGTTGGGTATTCATCCTTTCTGATGGAGGCATAATACTTCATAGTGTATATGGACCACGTCTTCCTTATCCATTCGTCCATTGAACGGCATCTTGGTTCTCTCCACAGTTTGGCAACCATACCCATCACTGCTATAAACATTGGGGTACAGATGGCTCTTCTTTTCACTACATCTGTATTTTTGGGGTAAATACACAGTAGTGCAATTGCAGGGTCATAGGGAAGCTCTATTTTTTAATTTCTTGAGGAATTTCCACACTGTTCTCCAAAGGGGCTGCAACAACGTGCATTCTCACCAACAATGTAAGAGATTTTCCCCTTCTCCACATCCTCTCCAACACACTTTGTTTGCTGTCTTGCTAATTTTGGTCATTCTAACTGGTGAAAGGTGGTATCTCATTTGAATCTGGTTTTCATTTGAATCTCCCTGATGATTAGTGATGATGAGGGTTTTTTTTTTTAATTTTTTGTTTGTTTCTTTGTTTTCTCTCCCCTTGGAGGCTTTTGATTGTTTCTGGAACTTTAGAGGAAAGTAAACTGCACCCAGTCCTCCCTTTCAGACAGAAGCATCAGTTTCTTCCCTTCTGGGTGCTCCAGAGCACATAAATTTTGCCTCTGCCACTGGCAGAGACAGTCACCAGTCATGGTTTCTGGTGTCACAATAATTCCTGCTTGCACCCAAAACCATGAGAAATACTAGCCTTGGCTGTCTGGGTGGCTCCAGACTGCCAGAGCAGTCCAGAGCAGAGAGAGCCCTGAGATTTTCATGTTGGCATGTGCTGCTAATGCTCAGACTCTCTGGGTCCTAGAGAGTGCTGGCTGGCTGGCGTCTACACAGAGCTTTCTCTGGAGAGGATGTAGGACATGACTCAGACTCTCTTCATGCAGTCCGCACTTGGAAAGTGCAAAAGGCTGTGGTTATACCAGCTGGCGAGGCTACCTCACACTCATGGCCGCTGCCAGCCAGAAGCTCTCAGGCATGCCATGGCTCATGGACCAAGACCTGGCTTCTTCGCTGCACTCTCTCTGGCTCAGTGCCAGTGGTGGTTCTCCTGGGTTGACGGGCTTAAGCCCCTGTCCCTACAGCCCAATTCCTCAATTTCCCCCAATTATCCTTTGTTCTTTTTGAGTGCTTCAACCAGACTCCCAAGTTATTGCTGGTCCCCAATCACAGGGAACTCTCGTATTGGGGTATTACTTTTCAATGGGTCACCTCTAATGGCTGCCTCCCCCTTTTGATTATTTTCCAAAATCAATCCGATGTCCCCACTCCAATTTACCTGCCTGCTTGTGTCTTCTGCCCCCGTAATGATGCAGAAATATATAATTCCAATATCAGGCTGATTTCATGGGTGATAAGAGTTCTTTAGTAGGTAATCAGTTCACTTTAGGGGAAAGCATGAAATGGAGCCTCCTCCTACTTCTCCACCATATTGTCTCCCAGAGGTTAAATATTCTTGAATGTTAAAATGAAACTACATTTCTTGCAATGTAACCTTTTTCCTGTTGGATTTCTGCACATTCTTTTCTGTTAGAGGAGGATAGAGAAGAGTCCATGGCTCAACCAAAAACGAAGTTTCTTATAATCCATTATTTCTAGGGGCAAAGACCTGATCCTTTTCTTTATGTTTTAGTTTTCGGAATGTTGTCTCTGATTCCTCAGTTTTTCCCTATTATATGAATTCATATAACATCGTTCAAAATACATAAAATCAGCTCTTGTCAAAAATTAGTTTACTGGACTTGGGCATTCCAAAAAACAAAAATGTGGGCAAGGAAGCAAACTCTATAAATGTAAGGCAGCTACAGAATCTTGCCCTTTCTCTAAACGTCTTTGTCTGTCACATGACTTCACATTTCAATCAACTCATAATTCTCATCTATTTTTTTGAATACATCCATTTAGATTCAATATCAATCTTCTTTTTCAAGGGGTCCATACTTAAGGATAAAAATTTAGTATTAGTGTCATTTTAATGACACTCCCTTGAACTTCAGTTGGTGGTAGGGGCTCATTCCATGTCCAGAAGAAAAAAAAAAATCCTCATTCTAGGAGAGATGGCAACTGTGACCTGCTCTCCTTGGAAAAGTTTGGATGCTTAGTGTAATGCAAACGAACTTGGTCTGCTATGTGGAAAAGATAAATCTCACAAGCTGTTATTTGTCACCCAAAGAAATGCTAAAACCTAACTTGGTGGCCCCAGAAGGATATTTAAAGTCGTATCATTATTACTTTGACAGATAAGATGTTTTTGTCTATTCTGTCTAGGGATGTCTCTCAAAAACAGCATTCACAATTTTCTACAGTGATTTTTATAAACCAGATGTTCCAGTTTCTCTTCTGATACTGTCACAAACTCAGCTATGTCTGTTAAAATCTGTTTCCTATTCTTCCTGTGGATAAAATAAACAACTCTACTGCATTCCCTGATTCTACTATAGTGCACTGGAGTCATGTGACTATGCTGTTCTGTGAGGTAAATAAACATTACATGCAGCACTTCTGGGCCTGGACCATAAATACCTTTACCCCTCCCGATGCTATCTGAATGTTAACCAAGGCTGCAGAAGCCTTCACCATATTTAATGCCTTGCTCCCAAACTATCCAGTCTGTGAGTGAGAAGTGAAGCAAGATGGCCCCCACTGCTCCCACTGCCTAGACAGTTCACCTGAATGTAAAGGATTAACTTCTCCTTCCTCTCTAAAACTTTATGGATTCAGTTTTATCTTAGTGCCTAATTGCAGTAAATAATACAGAAATCTATAACAGCATGTCTAACAATATTGCTCTTCAGCTTTCCTTCATGGTCATAAGTCTTTTAATTCCTTTATGCATTTGCACAAATGGACTTTGAGTGTATAACAAAGAAGGAAGAGTATTTGTTCTTCTCTTCTGTAAATATACATTGAATACAAGCCCCATGCCTAATGGACACACAAAGATGAATTGCATAGTGCTGGTATGTATTGTAGCTGAGGGTGGGTGGTCCTGGAGCCCTAGTTGTGGTACCCACTCCACAGGTAGCACGTGGATGGTGTAGCAGCAGCAGCTTCTTTAGCTTCTATTTCTGTAGCAACTTGGAGAATCTTTATTGCTCAAACATATTTCTTTTGTCCTCCTAGTGATTCTGCAAACCATTTAATAATTCTCTGTACTAAATTGTTCTTTTTTCTTAAACTAGCTTCAGTAGATTCTCTGAAATGGTTCTCTGAAACTGAAACCTGGCCCCCAAGTGTTTAGCATTTCACAAATTTATTTGACCGAGTCCATGCCCCTGAAGGATATTCACCATATACTCATTCCCAACTCTCTTGCAAATGTTACCACAGCCCAATAAAGTTACTATTTTGCAGTAGTTGAGGCATTATTGTGGACAAATGTAAAGATGATTTTTTCCTATCCAACCCCATAGAAACCTCAGTATGCTAATACTTACTGTAAATGTCCATGAGGGTCCAGAGTCTGGGTATACGGTACACAGTATAGAGGGTATAGAGCAATTCCCAAATAGAATATGTGATAATTTTGGAGGGAAATGGAGATAATTAATATACAACATTAATATTCAACAGCATTACTCTCCAACAGAATGTCAATATTTTTCAAAACACCATTAAAGGAAAGCTGATCCGTGAAAAGTATTTTGAAAATCCTGTTGTTAAAATATGACCATCAACTCACCCCTTTTTAAAATTCCATAAATTGTCAAGAGCCATAATCTAGGTGCTCTTGTGACATGGTCTGAACTTGCTCATTTCCACTTCTGTGGAATGGTTCCCAGCAAAGATCATCTTCCTTTTCCTCTCCACTAGGTATTGCCAGACTGCTATGATTTAGGTCAAAATCCCCCTGTCCCAAAGACGGATCTCAAGAAACATTCTTCCAAAAAAATTGTGTTAAGGGGATGATTGAATAGATCTTTCCTGAAAACTCTGTGTCCCATTGTTTTAATAGGTTCTTGACTGGCTCAGTCACCACAGCATATGACCCTAGATCTCAGAATCTGGTGTTCAAATTTTGGTCATGGAGCTTATTATAAAAAGGCAGGTGTGTTAATAACATTCTGCCCAATTTCCAGCTAGCTATTTAATGGGTGTAGCTGTTTTGTTGAAGTCCTTGCCACATTGCGACTATGTTATTTTGGATTGGGTGAGAGAAACATTCAGTTCCATTGCTTTACTTGAGGTTGCCTAGTGTTTCCAAAGCCACTCATGGTGGAGACTGCTGCTTCCCTATTTTACATTCTTGGAGCTTTTGTTGTAAATAAATGGACTACATATGTGTGGCTTTTTTTAAAGATTTTATTTATTTATTTGACAGAGAGAGATCACAAGTAGGTAGAAAGGCAGACAGAGAGAGAAGGAAGTGGGCTCCCTACTGTGCAGAGAACCTGATGTGGGACTCGATCCCAGGACCCTGAGATCATGACCTGAGCCGAAGGCAGCGGCTTAACCCACTGAGCCAACCAGGAGCCCATATGTGTGGCTTTTTCCCTGGGTTTTCTACTCTGTTCCATTGATCTTTCTCTATCTGTAGGCCGATACCATACTATTTTCATTTCTACCACTCTGTAATACACTTTGGATTCAGAAATCATGATGCCTCCTGGTTTGTTTTCTCTCCAGTTGGCTTTGGCTATTCAGGGCCTTCTGTGGTATTATTCATTTTGTAGGATAAATGTTTTTATTTCTAAAAATGCCAGTAGACCTTGGTGGAGTTTGCAGTAAATAATTAGATTGCTTTATATAGTGTAGATCTTTGCATTACATATATTCTAGTGATCCATTAGCAGGGGATGTCTCCAGACTTAATTCCTTCTTAATCAAATTATTTCATTAATTATTTAACTTTTCAGTGTACAGGTATTTCACCTCCAGGTGAAAATAATTCCTGTGTATTTTATTCTTTTTGAGTTATTATCAATTAAAAATTATTTTCTTAATTTCTGTCCTTGATACCATGTTATTCGCATAAAGAGATGAAATAATTTTTGTATGTACAATCAATGTTCTTATGTTTAGGACTTAATCCATCTGTTAGTTTTACAAGAATTTCTGTAGAGTTATTAAGGGATGAATATATGATACCACCTTCTCTTAATAAGTAAAAAATAAGCTGGGAATAAAAGTTGGTGTCTTCTAACTGGGAAAAGTGGATACAGATATGCTGAGTGATAGTTTTCAAATTGTCCAAAATGTTTTATGGTTAGTGTAAGCAAAGGAATCCATAAATATGGCTTGTTTTCTTTTACTGCTTTCTTTCAACCAGATATAAAGAGCTGTGGTGTGGAACAGTTATTTCCCATGCCATTCCACCGTACACCCTGTGCCTCTTGGGAAGCATCCACCATTCTCGCTACTTTCTATCTTGGAAACCAGGGCCTGACTCAGCAACTCAGTAAATTATTTCTCAAAATAATGCATTTGGGAAAAAGGCATTTTCCACAGGTTTCCTAGAAGACACACACTAAAACGTTGAATTTTATGGAACCGTTTTGATCTCTCTGTGGATCCTTGAAGATGCCCAACATTGACTGTGGCTTGTTTTGCAGACAGAGAAGGAAACTCCTGAAATGACTCCTGAGGCCACCAAAGGTGTGTTTGTGCTCTTAACAAGGACACGGACACTGCCCCACCTCCACAGAAGATATAAGCTAACCTCATTTTGGACTTCCTTCACAATCTCAGTGAATTTCTTCAATGAGAGAATACATATTATTCTGCAGATTCTTGTGGATCTATTGACAACTCCCTACAAGTGACAACCTAAGGTACTACAGTGACTTAACTGCATCCATTTTACAACTACCAATACATAAAATTATAAATGATTGAATGAAGGTCCGTGGACCCTCCCTTCAGAAATACAGAGATTGAACCTCAAATGGGTCACAGATCTAAATTCAAGAGCCAAAACTATAAACATCAGAGAAGAAGAATGCCTAAGAAGAAATCATCCCTGACCTTAGCTTTGGCATCTGTTTCTTAAGGATGAAACCAGAACCAACAAGTGGAAGAGCAGGTACATGGGTAAATTTGGCACTGACACAGATTCCTTTCCTCTGGACTCTGCATGTGCTCCCAGGAGCCAGGCAGGAACTGTATGACTCATTTCTTCTACATCCCACTTATCAGTACCCATTAAATTCTACAATGTAAGGATGGGGTCTGTAGCTCCAGAGCCCTGCTTGAGGTCACCCTGCTACAACTAGGCTGAGTGGGGGCCTGAACTGCTGTTTATCTTCCATTGAACTCTGTGTTCCATGCACACAGCTCACCCCTGGAACTCAGAGGTGCACAAGGCTCCACATCCATCCCCCAGGCCTGGAGACCTCACTGATTTCAAGGGGCAGTTGTGCCACCTCTGACTCGAGCTTGTCCTGGGTCTGTTGTCTGATGATGCTGTGACTTAGCACTGAGAACTCTCCCAGTACCAGCCAAACTTTTTCTAGGAAGGAGGAGGTTTCTCCCTTGGTACAAAGGCTCATGTAACCTAAGAGTTGAGAAGTCTTCTGAAACATCTGGATGAAACCTTCTTTATAATATTTAAAATATGATTTTAGGGGGGACAAGATGGCGGGGTACTAGGAAGAGGCGTCTTTTCAGCTGGTACCCCAAAGTGAGCTGATTACCTACCAAAGAACTCCGATCACCCATGAAATCAGTCTGAGATCAGAATTATACACGTCTGGATCTCTACAGGGGCAGAAGACACCAGTGAGCAGGTAAAGCAGAATGGGAACAGCGGACTGATATCAGAAGATAAACAAAAGGGGGAGGGAGCCACCAGAGGCGACCGGTGCGAAAGTAATACCCCGATACAAGCGAGAGTGCCCTGCGTCTGGGGACCAGCATTAACTTGGAGACTGAAAGCACTCCAAAAGAGCAAAAGATTGCGGGGGGAAATTGTGGGAATCAGGGTGGCTAGGGACAGGGGCTTAAGTCCCCGGTCCCAGAAGGCCTCCCCAGCGTGGAGGCAGAGAGAGTGCGCCGAAGAAACCAGCTCCTGGTCCCTAAGCCGCCAGCATGCCCCAGAGCGCTTGGGTTCAAGCTCCTGTGAGGGGATGGGAGCTGCGCTGGTCTGTGGAACGCGCGCTAGCCTACCACAAAGCTTGAGATGTGCGCGCACGTCCCTCCAGCTCTCCTGGGTTTCTAAGGCCCGGGGGCGCTTCTTGACCTGCGCCATTGTTTCAAAGTCTAAGCCGCGCGCGCAGGAAACTCTTCCCCAGACAGAGGCGCGCAAAAGCCCAGCCTGCGGCTTACGGACCAGCGCCCCGTTCTCAGTGCTCCAGACGCGCACCAGACCCACAGCCGCCTCTGAAAAGAGGTGCGCGCAAGCCGGGCACTCCCAGCCCGGGCCGGCGGCAAAATCTCAGTGTGCGATTGCTGCTTGGAACCTCTCTGGCGGGCAGGAGCTCCCAGACAGCCGCCACAGCCTTGGCTTTGGGGACGAGCAAAAGAACTGAAACAATTCATGGAAACCAATGATAATGAAGACACTTCGGTCCAAAACCTATGGGATACAGCAAAGGCGGTCCTAAGGGGAAAATATATAGCCATCCAAGCCTTGCTCAAAAAAATTGAAAATCTAGAACACACCAGCTGTCTCTACACCTTAAAGAACTGGAGGATCAACAACAAATCAAACCAACTCCACACATAGAAGGGAAATCATCAAGGTTAGAGCTGAGATCAATGAGGGAGAAACCAGAGATACAGTAGAACGTATCAATGAAACTAGAAGCTGGTTATTTGAAAGAATCAATAAGATAGATAAGCCACTGGCTACACAAATCCAAAAGAAAAGAGAGAAAGCCCAAATTCATAAAATTATGAATGAAAAGGGAGAGATCACAACTAACGCCAAGGAAGTAGAAACAATCTCAGAAGTTATTACGAACAGTTATATGCCAATAAGCTTAGCAACCTAGATGAAATGGATGCATTCCTGGAAAAATATAAACTACCAAAATTGAACCAGGAAGAAATCGACAACCTGAATAGACCGATATCTAATAACGAGATTGAAGCAGTGATCAAAAACCTCCCAAAAAACAAGAGCCCAGGACCTGACGGATTCCCTGGGGAATTCTACCAAACCTTCCAAGAAGAAATAACACCTATTCTCCTGAAGCTGTTTCAAAAAATTGAAGCAGAAGGAAAACTTCCAGACTCTTTCTAAGAAGCCAGCATTACCCTGATCCCCAAACCAGGCAAGGACCCTACCAAAAAGGAGAATTTCAGACCAATATCACTGATGAATATGGATGCTAAGATTCTCAACAAGATCCTAGCCAACAGGATCCAACAGCACATTAAAAAGATTATCCTCCATGATCAGGTGGGATTCATCCCTGGGCTACAAGGATGGTTCAACATTCGCAAATCAATCAATGTGATACAACAAATTAATATGAGAAGAAAGAAGAACCACATGGTCCTCTCAATTGATGCAGAAAAAGCATTTGGCAAAATCCAACATCCATTCCTGATTAAAACGCTTCAAAGTATAGGGATAGAGGGAACATTCCTAAACCTCATCAAATCTATCTATGAAAGACCCACAGCAAATATCATCCTCAATGGGAAAAAGCTTGCAGCCTTCCCATTGAGATCAGGAACAAGACAAGGATGCCCGTTTTCACCATTCTTGTTCAACATAGTATTAGAAGTCCTAACAACAGCAATCAGACAACAGAGAGAAATAAAAGGTATCCAAATAGGTAATGAAGAAGTCAAACTCTCTCTCTTCACAGATGACATGATTCTTTATATGGAAAACCCAAAAGACTCCACCCCCAAACTACTAGAACTCATACAGCAATTCAGCAGCGTGGCAGGATACAAAGTCAATGTGCAGAAATCAGTGGCTTTCTTATACACTAACAATGAAAATACAGAAAGGGAAATTAGAGAATCGATTCCATTTACTATAGCACCAAGAACCATAAGATACCTTGGAATAAACCTAACTAAAGAGGTAAAGGATCTGTATTGAGGAACTATAGAACACTCATGAAAGAAATTGAAGAAGACACAAAAAGATGGAAGACCATCCCATGCTCTTGGATCGGAAGAATAAACATTGTTAAAATGTCTACACTGCCTAGAGCAATCTATACTTTTAATGCCATTCCGATCAAAATTCCACTGGCATTCTTCAAAGAGCTGGAGCAAATAATCCTAAAATTTGTATGGAATCAGAAGAGACCCCGAATCGCTAAGGAAATGTTGAAAAACAAAAATAAAGCTGGCGGCATCACCTTACCTGATTTCAAGCTTTATTACAATGCTGTGATCACCAAGACAGCATGGTACTGGCATAAAAACAGACACATAGACCAGTGGAACAGAGTAGAGAGCCCTGATATGGACCCTCAACTCTATGGTCAATTAATCTTTGACCAAACAGGAAAAAATATACAGTGGAAAAAAGACAGTCTCTTCAATAAATGGTGCTGGGAAAACTGGACAGCTATATGTAGAAGAATGAAACTCGACCATTCTCTTACACCATACACAAAGATCAACTCTAAATGGATAAAAGACCTCAACGTGAGACAGGAATCTATCAGAATCTTAGAGGAGAACATAGGCAGTAATCTCTTTGATATCAGCCACAGCAACTTCTTTCAAGATACGTCTCCAAAGGCAAAGGAAACAAAAGCGAAAATAAACTTCTGGGACTTCATCAAAATCAAAAAGCTTCTGCACAGCAAAGGAAACAGTCAAAAAAACAAAGAGGCAACCCACGGAATGGGAGAAGATATTTGCAAATGACAGTACAGACAAAAGGTTGATATCCAGGATCTATAATGAACTCCTCAAACTCAACCCACACGAAACAGACAAACACATCAAAAAATGGGCAGAAGATATGAACAGACACTTCTCCAATCAATAAATACAAATGGCTATCAGACACATGAAAAAATGCTCATCATCATTAGCCCTCAGGGAGATTCAAATTAAAACCACATTGAGATATCACCTTACACCAGTTAGAATGGCCAAAATTAACAAAACAGGAAACAATATGTGTTGGAGAGGATGTGGAGAAAGGGGAACCCTCTTACACTGTTGGTGGGAATGAAAGTTGGTGCAGCCTCTCTGGAGAACAGTGTGGAGATTCCTGAAGAAATTAAAAATAGAGCTTCCCTACGACCCTGCAATTGCACTCCTGGGTATTTACACTTCTGGGTACAGAAGGGCCATCTGTACCCCAATGTTTATAGCAGCAATGGCCACAGTCGCCAAACTATGGAAAGAACCAAGATGCCCTTCAACGGATGAATGGATAAGGAAGATGTGGTCCATATACACTATGGAGTATTATGCCTCCATCAGAAAGGATGAATACCCAACTGTTGTAGCAACGTGGACGGGACTGGAAGAGATTATGCTGAGTGAAATAAGTCAAGCAGAGAGAGTCAATTATCATATGGTTTCACTTATTTGTGGAGCATAACAAATAGCATGGAGGACAAGGGGCGTTAGAGAGGAGTAGGGAATTTGGGTAAATTGGAAGGGGAGGTGAACCATGAGAGACTATGGACTCTGAAAAACAGTCTGAGGGGTTTGAAGTGGCGGGGGGGTGGGAGGTTGGGGTACCAGGTGGTGGGTATTATAGAGGGCACGGCTTGCATGGAGCACTGTGTGTGGTGAAAAAATAATGAATACTGTTTTTCTGAAAATAAATAAATTGGAAAAAAATGGAACAAAACAAAACAAAACAAAACAAAACAAAAATAAAGATGGAGCCCCGGGGCAGGGAGTCTGCTTGAGATTCTCTTTCTCCCTTTGCCCCTACCCTCACTTGTGCGCACTCTCTCTCTCACATAAATAAACCTTAAAAAAATTAAATTAGATTTTAATATTTTATCATATGCCCATTAGAATAGGTTGAACATAGTCTATCCAGGAAAATGAAAGAATTGAACGTCGCTCATGGACCCAGACATTTCTCTTGTGGTTTCTGCTTTTCAGGCATCCTTATGAAAGGAAACCCTATCACAGATAATGAAAATAGTTCATTTTGACACTTCCTGTGATCTTGCTTCATTCAGGACCATCTCCATGTAATAAAATTTTATTTGTATAACGTTTGTAAAAGGCGAATCACTCTTATGTTCTGCAGACAGACAGAGAAAGCCTTACTGTAGGATTCCAGGGACACGAAAATCCAAGTCAATTATGTATCAGAGACAGAGAGAAGAGCAGTGGTTTCAAGGACTGGGGTGAGGTAATGAGCAGTGAGTGATTAGTAGCAAAGGTGTCTCTGTGATGGAAATATTATAGAAGTAAATGGTTGTGCCAAACTCTGAATATACCTAATGAGAGGTCAATATAACATTGAAAAGGCTCTGAGTAAAATTTTATGTAAACTCAAATTCTACTTTATTTATTTATTTATTTTTAAAGTTTATTTATTTATTTTGACAGAGAGAGATCACAAGTAGGCAGAGGCAGGCAGATAATGAAGGGAAAATAGGCTCCCAGCTGAGCAGCGAGCCTGATGTGGAGCCTGATCCCAGGACCCTGAGAACATGATGTTAGCTGAAAGCAGAGGCTTTAATGCACTGAGCCACCCAGGCGCCCAAATTCTACTTTATCTAATGACCAAAATCTATTAAGTCATTATACAGGCGTATATGAAACACCAATATTACAAAGAAGGCAATTACAGTAAAGGGGAAGTCATTGTTTGGGGCTGTAGCCTGCACCAGCTCCTGCTCAGGGGATGAGGCTGGTTGCTCTGCTGAGGTAGCTGGTGATTCAGGCCATTCAGGAACTCCAGGAGCAGAGACCGAACCCTGCTGGACCTCCACTTTAGGCAAAGGGGCTGCAGGATCTCCCATCTCAGGGGCGTGAATTAGAGCTCTGACTACCACCTGCACTGGCCCCAAAAGCACAGGTGAAGTCACTGTTCTTCTTTTCTTTTTTATAAAGATTTTTTATTTATTTACTTGACAGACAGAGATCACAATTAGGCAGAGAGGCAGAGAGAGAGGAAGAAGCAGACTCCCTGCTGAGCAGAGAGCCCGATGTGGGGCTTGATCCCAGGAACCTGGGATCATGACCTGAGCCGAAAGCAGAGGCTTCAACCCACTGAGCCACCCAGGTGCCCCATGTCACTGTTCTTCTTGACTGATGAGCAATAGCTGCAGGGATAGGGTGGGCCAACTCAGGCTCCAAAGATGTGGCGGGTGCCAGAATGGGTGTTGGGACAGGTTCCTGAGGTGCATCAGGATCTTGCTCTGGGGCTGATGTTGTAAGTCCAAGAAGAGAAAGTATCATCAGCATGATTGACTTCCCTTTTGCCTTATAAATGAAAGGAACATTTCCCACCACTCAATATGGTCTGTATTCAAGACCAAATCCTTGGAATGTCTCCCCAACTGAAGCCCATGGAGACAGGGATCTGGGACTACTCACTCCTCTCAGAACAATTATAATCTGTGGAGGCTTACTCAGTGTGGCCCACCCTGTCTCCTCCTCAGGACAACATCCATCACCCCCAGTCCTCCTCACCCTCAGGCTCTGGCTTCATGAGCTCAAGTTGCTGCAGCCGTGAGAGCAGAAGCTGGGCACAATTCTCCAGGTCTGAGCATGGCATATTGAGCCCCATGTATGCCAGCAGCATATTCAGGCTGAGAAATTCTGTGGGCTAGAAAATATCCAGAATATTGTTCCAGCCATGTGTTCAAGATTGAATAGATGGCCCTGGGGACAGGTAGGTAGGCAGAGAAGTCAGAGGACAGCGAGCCATACAAACCAATATCCCAGGGAACCCCTGTGGAAACAAGGGCCCCTGGATTTCCAGCTCCTGTCAGAAACCAGTCCTAATCCTTCTCCACCTGTTATCTGTCAGTCTCGCCCAGGACAGGCCTGGTCACAGATGGCAGCCTGGAAAAAGAGCATGATGAGTGGGATTCTTTGATCAGTGTTGTGGGCACTTCTCTCCTTTTGAGGGGAGCTGGAAATACTCCTCAGTCTGTCCCCTTGCTTATTTGCTGCTTGAATTCACCTGCATGTGCCAGGAAAGGGTGGTGTCTGAATTCACTGCATACACCACTTACTCTGCACACACAATTTCCCCTCACTGCACACACCACTGCTCTGTAAAGAAACAAACAAGGAGTGAACAAAAGTACTCTGTCTCTATCTAAACCCTCCCAGCACCGACCCAATACCTCAAATTTTGCATCCTGTGCTCATGTGCTGCTTTATTCTCTAGGTGCCATGAGTGGGTCTACTTCCACTGACACTAATCTCCCACAGGTTGTGGGTTGTGTGGTCCCTGACCTCTCACAGGGTCTCCTGAGTTCCCTCTGAACACCTAGTGTCCAAGTTCTAACAGACATGTGTGTGATGGTTCCTAATCCTCAGTTCAGAGTCCTAGAACTGGGTTAAAGATAGGGCTGGGAGGGGGCAGGGTTGGAGAATGACCCTCTTAGGGGTAAAAACTGTCCTCCATCCCACTATTCTTTTCCACAGTGCTCAGACACCAACCAAATCTCCCCACAACACCTTCTCATTTTCCAGAAAATCTCTCAGACATTTATCCTAAAGCAGGAATAACAGATGTGTGGATGAAGGACCAGTAGGTCTTCTAATTCACAGTACCTAACTACCCTGGTAGAGAGGGAAGTTCCTCCTTTGTCAGCTGAAGATAACTCACACATTCCAATTCTCCTGAGCTCTGCTGACCTCATTATAGCTGGAGAAAATGCACCCATATCTAGAGGAGGTAAGGGGACATCACATGAAATATCCTGTGGATACTACCTCTCATTATCTGAGCCCTGGTAAGTCTGCAGCCCTGGGGTTCTGTCTGTTCTCTGTAGGGATCATATTCAGCTCCTATATAAATTCCTTCACTGAGTGGGGATTTCTGAATGCTTGATGAATGAAAGGGCCCCAATGAGCCCATCACAGATATCTGAGTGGGCCTGGTCCCCTGCTCACACCCAGGTATCCCTACTCCAGATTCACCCAGACACAGACTCGAGATGGAGTCTCAGGTCTCCCTTTCAATGGCAAAACAGCCCAGCTCAAGACCATAGTGATAGTGAGGGATGAGGCAGAGGCTTCGTCATGTGGAGCAGGAGAATGCTCAAATAGAGTGACCACAGGCCCTCTAGCAGACTATTCCACAGGAGCAGTCACCCAGGTATACTTTCCCTACAAGTTCCCACTGATTCCCTATAATAACTCTGCCTCTGTTAGGATCAAATTGAGGTTTGGGGAAGTTTGGAGACATGCCAAAGTCTCACAACCAGGCATTGGCCAAATCACACTTGGCAGTTAGGGGCAGCATGCTCGCCTTGCAAATAAGAGGTCTAGCACCTCTTTTGTTTTTGCAAAGGCTCGGTATCTACCCAGGAACATGTAGACAGAGTTTATATCTCTTATCAGGAAGGCAGGTGCCAGGTGTTCTATTTCTGTCTCCAACGTGTTGGCCTGCTTTGTAAATAGCACAGAGGTCTCATTTCTATTTCTGATTGAGCTATTTTTACCCTGGGGTGACTCGTAGGAGACATGAGTCAGTGCTATAGCCATCAGGAGAAGTGGTGTTGGAAGGAAGACTGACCCCCTAGATCTCAGTGACTTATTGCAAGAGGTGGGACGAGAGAGTCCACAGCCCTAAAAAGAATAAGTTGACTCAGTGTTTCATTGGGTTAATCATAAGGCTCTTGTTTTTCGTTCAGGTCATGTTCTCAATGTCCGGAGACTGACCTCCTCATAGGTCTAAGCACATAGGGCAATGTCTGATTGATGACTCTTTCTCTCCCTCCTCTTCTCCCCACTCTCTCTTTGCCTCTCTCTCAAATCCGTTAATCAAACAATCAATTAATAACCCTTTAAGGAAAAGAAAATTTTCTTGGTGCCCATATAAGGAATTGAAGTAAATGATGTCTGATCTGATATCTCAGGCCACTTTGTGAGCTGAGTACTGATAGGACCACCCTGCATGAATGACATGAATCCCGTGATTTCTTTCTCTTTTTTTTTTCTAATTTATTTCTTCTCAGTGTAACAGAATTCATTGTTTATGCACAACACCCAGTGCTCCATGCATTATGTGCCCTCCATAATACCCACCATAATAATACCCACCTGGCTCCCCCAACCTCCCACTCCCCATCCCTTCAAAATCCTCAGATTGTTTTTCAGAGTCCTTAGTCTCTCATGGATCATCTCCACTTCCAATTTCCCTCAAATTCTTCCCTTCTCCATTTCCTTATGTCCTCCATGTTATTTGTTATGCTCCACAAATAAGTGAAACCATATACTAATTGATTCTCTCTGCTTGACTTATTTCCCTCAGCATAATCTCTTCCAGTTCCGTCCATGTTGTTACAAAAGGTGGGTACTCGTCCTTTCTGTTGGAGGCATAACACTCCATACAGTATATGGACCACATCTTCATATCTATTCATCTATTGAAGAGCATCTTGGTTATTTCCAGTTTGGCTATGGTGGCCACAGCTGCTATAAACATTGGGGTAGAGATGGCCCTTCTTTTCACTACATATGAATCTTTGGGGAAAATACCCAGTAGTGCTATTGCAGGGTATTGGGAAGCTCTATTTTTAATTTCTTAAGGAATCTTCGCACTGGTCTCCAAAGCGGCTGCACCAACTTGCATTCCCACCAACAGTGTAAAAGGGTTCCCATTTCTCCACATCCTCTCCAACACACGTTGTTTCCTGTCTTGTTAATTTTGTCCATTCTAACTGATGTAAGGTGGGATCTCAATGTGGTTGTAATATGAATCTCCCTGATGGCTAGTGATGATGAAAATTTTTTCATGTGTCTGATAGTGATTTATATGTCTTCATTGGTGAAGTGTCTTTTCATGTCTTCTGACCATTTTTTGACATGATTATCTGTATTGTGTGTGTTGAGTTTAAGAAGTTCTTTATATATTCTGGATATCATTCTTTTGTCTGCACTGTCATTTGTGAATATCTTCTCCCATTTTGTGGGTTGCCTCTTTGTTTTGTTCACTGTTTCCTTTGTTGTGCAGAAGATTTTGATCTTGATGAAGTCTGAAAGGTTCATTTTCACTTTTCCTTTGGAGACATATTTTGAAAGAGGTTGCAGTGACTGATATTGAAGAGCTTCCCTCTATGATTCCGATGGATTCCTGTCTCACGTTGAGGTCTTTTATCTACTTAGAGTTTATCTTTGTGTACAGTGTGAGAGAATGGTTGAGTGTCATTCTTCTACATATATCTATACAATTTTCCCAGCACTGTTTATTGTCTTCAATTTGTCTTTTTTTCCACTGAATATTTTTTCCTGCTTTGTCGAAGATTATTTGACCATAGAGTTGAGGGTACCTAAATGGGGTCCCTACTCTGTTCCACTGGTCTATTTTTCTGTTTTTATGCCAGTACCATGCTATCCTGGTGATCACATCTTTGATGTAAAGCTTGAAATCAGGTAATGTGATGCCCCCAGTTTTGTTTTTCTTTCTCAACATTTCCTTAGCAATTCCGGGTCTTTTCTAATTCTATACAAATTTTGGGATTATTTGTTCCAGCTCTTTGAAAAATACCAGTGGAATTATGATGGGAATGGCATTAAAAGTATAGATTGCTCTAGGCAGTATAGACGTTTTAACAATGTTTATTCATCCAATCCAAGAGTATGGAATGGTCTTCCCTCTTTTTGTGTCTTCTTCAATGTCTTTCATGAGTGTTCTGTAGTTCCTCGAGTACAGATCATTTACCTCATTGGTTAGGTTTATTCCCAGGTATCTTATGGTTCTTGGTGCTATAGTAAGTGGAATTGATTTTCTAATTTCCCTTTCTGTATTTTCCTTGTTATTTTATAAGAAAACAATTGATTTCTGTACATTGACTCGGTATCCTGGCACATTACTGAATTGCTGTATGAGTTCTAGTAGTTTGGGGGTGGAGTATTTTGGGTTTTCCATATGAAGTATCATGTCTTCTGTGAAGAGAGAGAGTTTGACTTATTCACTGCCAATTTGGATACCTTTTATTTCTCTTTTTTGTCTTATTGCTGTTGCTAGGACATCTATTATTATGTTGAACAAGAGTGGTGAGAGTGCACATCCTTGTCGTGTTCCTGATCTCAAGGGGAAGGCTGCAAGCTTTTTCCCATTGAGGATGATATTTGTTGTTTTCATAGAAAGATCCTATGAAGTTCAGGAATGTTCCCTCTATCCCTATACTTTGAAACGTTTTAATCAGGAACGGATGCTGGATTTTGTCAAATGCTTTTTCAGCATCAATTGAGAGGACCATGTGGTTCTTCTCTCTTTTCTTATTAATTTGTTCTATCACATTGATTGATTTGCGAATGTTGAACCATCCATGTAACCCAGGGATGAATCCCACCTGATCATGGTGGATAATCTTTTTAATGTGCTGTTGGATCCTCTTGGCTAGGATCTTTTTGAGAATCTTAGCATCCATATTCATCAGTGATATTGGTCTGAAATTCTCTTTTCTGGTAGGGTCTTTGCTTGGTTTGGGGATGAGGGTAATGCTGGTTTCATAAAAAAATGTCTGGAAGTTTTCCTTCTGTTTCAATTTTTTGAAAAAGCTTTGGGAGAATTGGTGATATTTTTTCTTTGAAATTTTGGAAGAATTCGCCAGGGAATCCTTCTGGTCCTGGGCTCTTTTTTTTGGGGGGGGGGAGTTTTTGATCACTGCTTCAATCTTGATACTAGATATTGGCCTATTCAGGTTGCCAATTTCTTCCTGGTTCAATTTTAGGATTTTATAGTTTTCCAGGAATACATCCATTTCATCTAGTTTGCTTAACTTATTGGCATATAACTGTTGAGAATAACTTCTGATTATTGTTACCATTTCCTTGGTGTTAGTTATGATCTCTCGATTTTCATTCATAATTTATTAATTTGGGCTTTCTCTGTTTTCTTTTAGATTAGGGTGGCCAATGGCTTATCTATCTTATTCTTTCAAGAAACCAGATTCTAGTTTTATTGTTACATTCTACTGTATCACTAGTTTCTATCTAATTATCTCTGCTCTAATCTTGATTATTTCCCTTCTTGTGTTTGGAGTTGGTTTAATTTGTTGTTGATTCTCCAGTTTTTTAAGATGTAGAGACAGCTGGTGTATTCTGGAATTTTCCATTTTTTTGAGGGAGGCTTGGATGGCTATGTATTTCCCCCTTAGGACTGCCTTTGTTGTGTTGGTTTTTAACCAAAGTATCTTCATTCTCATTGGTTTCTATGAATTGTTTCAGTTCTTCTATGATCTCCTGGTTGATCCAAGCATTCTTAAGCAAGGTGGTCTTTAGCTTCCAGGTGTTTGAATTCCTTTCTAACTTTTCCTTGCGATTGAGCTCCAATTTCAAAGCATTGTGATCTGAGAATATGCAAGGACTAATCTCAGTCTTTTGGTATCTGTTGAACTCTGATTTGCGACCCGGTATGTGGCCTATTCTGGAGAAGGCTCTATGTGCATTTGAGAAGCATGATGATTCTGTTGTTTTAGGATGGAATGTTCTGTATATATCTATGAGGTCCATCTGGTCCAATGTGTAATTCAATGCTCTTGTTCCTTTAATGATTTTCTGCTTGGATGATATGTTTCTGAGAGAGATGTGTTAAAATACCCTTTTATTAATATATTCATATCAATATGACACTTTATCTTGATTAACATTTTTCTTATGTAATTTGCTGCTCCCTTATTTGCATTGATATTTACAACTGTTAGATCATCTTGGAGGATAGTCCCTTTAAGAATTATGTAGTGTCCTTCTGTATCTCTGACTACAGTCTTTAGTTTAAAATATAATTTGTCTGATATGAGTATCACTACCCCAGCCTTCTTTTGAGGCCCATTGGCATGAAAAAATACTTCTCCATCCTTTCACTTTCAGTCTGGTTGTATCCTTAGGTTCGAAATGAGTCTCTTGTAGACAACATATGAATGGGTCCTATTGTTTTATCCTATTGGCAACCCTTTGTCATTTTATGGGTGCATTTAGGCCATTCACATTGAGAGTGATTTTTGAGAGATACGTTTTATTGACATTGTGTTACCTTTGAAGTCTTTCTTTCTGTTGATTTTCTCCATATTTCTGTTCAATGATATTGTTAGGATTTTTCCTCTTTTATAGAACCCCCCTTAATATTTCTTGTAGTGCCATCTTGGTGGTCGCATACTCTTTTAAGCCTTGCCAATTTTGGAAACTCATTATCTCCCCATCCATTTTGAATGTCAGTCTTGCTGGATAAAGTATTCTTGGCTGCATGTTCTTCTCATATCATGCCTTGAATAAATCTTGCCAGCCCTTTCTGGCTTGCCAGGATTGTGTAGACAGGTCTCCCATTATTCTGATAGGCTTTCCTCTGTATGTAAGGAGCTTTTTGGCCTAGCTGCTTTCAGGGGAGCCTGACTAAAATTATGATCCATCATTCTTACTATCAGGTGTCTTGAGGACTTTCGAGATTCTATAATCTTCGGGGGGGGCTGTTCTACCTTTAGTATAAAAACGTTGGTTCCCTTTGAGAAATTGGGAAAGTTTTCAATGGTGAATTTGTTCCACTGTATCTTCTAGACTTCTTTCTCTCTCCTCCCCTTCAGGGATTCCAATAATTCTGATGTTGGAATGTTTCATGGCATCATTTATTTCCATGATTCTGTTTTTGTAGTTTGTAAGCTGTTTTTTCCAGGCTTCCTCCTGATCCTTTTTCTATATCTGTTTGTCCTTCAGATCACTAATTCTACCTTCTGTCTAAGTTGCTCTAGCTTTTAGAGAATTTAGATTAGATTGGAACTCATTGACAACATTGTGAACATCATCCCTGGTGGCTTTCAGTTCTGACCTAATCAATTCCATTTTGTCATCCATGGCTTTCACCCACCTAGCTATTGCCTTGACAATTGTTAGCCTGAATTCCCTTTCTGACATATTGTCTATATCGATAGCTATTAGCTCTGTTGCAGAAGGCACAACCTTTGAATTTTTCTTTTGTTGGGCATTCCTCCTCCTAGTCATTTTGGTGAGAGATGGCTGAATGGATGTAGCTGAATGTATTGACCATGGTGCAGTCAAAGTGCATCCTGATATGCTTCTGAGCAATCACGAGTCCCCACCCAAATGAAAGAAAAAAGAAAGAGAGAAAGAGAGAGAGAGAGACTGGAAAAAAAGCAAGATAAAATAAAAGAGAAGGCTCAGCCCAAATGTGCCCTAAGGTAAAATTTATGAAGTATACAAACAAAAACAGACAAACAAAAGGACTGATAAAAGTAGATTTCAAGAGAAAAAAAATACATATATAAAAAAGAAAAAAAAAGAACTTCCTCAAAATGAACCCCAAGTATAAGATTTATATAATACCATGACAAACACAAATACACAGAAACACTGGTGGAATAAAAAGATGGGAGAGTAGTAACAAATTCTCAGTGTGGGCAAGGAAGGGTATTTTGATTCTTCCTGAATGTATCTTGATATCTTTGTTAAAGGACTGAACTTTCCTAAGATAAAGGGGAATTAAAAATTGGTTTACCAATAGAGGTAGCATTGACTTGGGAAAATTGATTACCTTGAAGTTCAACTCTATATTAATATTAAAAAATAAAAATAAAAAAATGTAAACTAAACTAAAATGAAATTTTAAAAAAGTTAAAAAATAGAAAAGCAAAAGAAAAATATGGGTATATGTATCAAAAAGTTCAGATTGAGAGGTTATTATGGAATTTGATGTATTGGGCATCTCACTGTGATGGTAAATAGGTTTAGAAATTATCTATTAAAAGTAATGAACCAAAATAGTGGGAACAAATTAAAAATAAAAGTTGTATCTATGAAGTAGTGGTGGTTGTTCTCTTGTATTTTTTTTTCCAGTTGGCTTTCTGGGAGAGGGCCTGCCACCTGGGTTTTCAGGCAGTGTTTCCTGAGTTAAGTCCTCCCGCCCCCACCCCCTCAAGGGGGTGGGCTCTGAGGAAACCGGTTTTTCAGGCTTTTGTTCCCTGGAGGTTTTTGCTTTGTTTCTTCCTTTGGTTTCTCTCACTTTGACAGCTTTTGATGGTTTTTAGAGGTTTAGAGGAAAGCAAACTGCACTCAGACCTCCCTCTCAGAGAGAAATCTCAGTCTGTTACTCTCTGGGTGCTCCAGAGCACATAAATTCCCCCTTGGCCACTGGCAGAGCACGTTCCCAGTTGCAGTCTCTGGGGACACAGGAACTCCTGCTTGTACCCAAAACCACTACAGTGGTGGCTGTCTGGGCAGCTCCAGACTGCCAGAGTGGTCGAAAGCAGCGATAGCACACTGAGATTTTCCTGCTGGCCTGGGCTGGGAGTGCTCAGACTTTCCAGGTCTGAGAGTGCTGGGTTGGGGTCTGCACCCACCTCTCTCATGGGAGGGTGTGGGGCGCGACTCAGACTCATAGCACTGCGTGGCACGTGCGTGGAGAGGGCAAAAAGGCTGTGGTTCTGATGGCTGGCGAGGCTCCCAGCCCCTCATGGCAGCCACCACCCAGGCGCTCTTGGGTGTGCTCATGGCTCAGGGAGGAAGACTAGGTTTCTTCGCTGAACTTTCTCTGGCTCAGAGCCAGGGATTGCTGTCCTTGGTCTGGAGACTTAAGCCCCTGTCCCTAACCACTCCGATTCCTACAATTTCCCCCCAGATCCTTTGCTCTTTTTGAGTGCTTTCAACCAGACTCCAAGTTAATGCTGGTCCCCAGTCACAGGGCACACTCATATTGGGGTATTACTTTTCAGTGGGTTGTTTCTGGTGGCTCCCTCCCCCTTTTGTCTATCTTCTGATATCAGTCCAATGTTCCCATTCTGCTCTACCTGTCCACTGGAGTCTTCCACCCCAGTAGAGATGCAGATGTGTATAATTCTAATCTCAGGCTGACATCATGGGTAATCAGAGTTCTTTGGTAGATAATCAGCTTTCTTCAGGGTACAGGTTGAATTGGCACCTCCTCCTAGTTATCTGCCATCTTGTCCAATCCTGTGATTTCTGATAACATATCCCATTCTTGAGACAAGAACACAGATGTTTTGGGTGAGAGGGCTTAGGATATTAGGGCATGAAGGACATGGGATGGAGCACTGTGCATTGGTAACAGAAGGGGATCACATCAAATTCTTGCATCAGTAAAGGGTTCAATGGCTGTGATAAATGATTGGCTTTCAGGGATGGTGTGCAGTGCAATGGGCCCCTTATCCTGACCCTGGAGTGACCCCGAAGATGTGTTCCACCAAAACAAAATCGCAAACCTAAAGACATAGTACCATGGGCTGAAGGTCTCTTTGGATAAAAGTTTCCCAACTCACCATGATCATTTGCAAGACTTGCAGAACTTGGGGAAGAGCTGTTGGGCCAATGGGGACACCTGAGAGCATGGGATATGAAAATGCATAGCATAGTGCAAAATAACTAGATTAATTAAATGAAACATGCTTTAAAGTCTATTTAATTATGTTCTTATAAATATGTGGACAATGACTCTGCTTCTGTCCAAGGCGTGGGCAGGACCATGAGGCAAGTTTGGGAAAGAGATGGGATGGAGATGCATGCGATTACTGGACTCTAGGAGCCCAGGCTGGCTTCTAGGTAGTGGGGCCCTTTGTGCTGTATTCACATCATTGGAGTGGGATCTCCCCAACACCTGCACTCACCTCGAACCAGCAGTGGACTCTGTTGGCAGAGTGGGGCACCTTCTTGTCCTTCAAGGAGGTAGAGCAGAGGATCTCATCATAAAGCTCCTACCCCATCTCCTTTGTAGAGCACTGTAAAGAGAGTGCCCAGAAGCCAAGCAGGAGGCCTGAGATCCCTGTATGGATGACTTTGCTGGTCTTCAGACCAAGGGCACTCCATTCCAGACACACCACACCCCAGTATGCATACACCTCCATCAAGGAGATAAACGTTCCACAGCTTCAGGATCTTGGATGGGCTCTGTCACAGGTAAAAGACACTTCAGTAATCCCCTTTCCACCCTGTCCACAATGACGTGGGTGTGAACAAGAAGGGATTACCAGGGTATCCACTCTCCTCAACCTACTATAGCCTATGGTTGGGAACCCCCACAAATTCCTCTTTCCCTAAAACTCAAGAGGAAGGGATGGAGCTGCCCTTGGATGGCTCATAGAGGTGGGACTTGCCTAGTCTTCTCAGTACTACGTATCTTATGGCACCTCTTGCCACATGCCCTGAGGCATTGGGGTCCACGTTTTGGACCAATGTCTGCAGCATGTGAAAAAGCCATTTCCCTAGGGTTTCTGAAAACCAGAGACCTGGAAAGTAGGGAAGCATCCAGAGAATATCCTTCTGTATCAGAATTCTGGGCGCCTGGGTGGCTCAGTGGGTTGGGCTGCTGCCTTCGGCTCGGGTCGTGATCTCAGGGTCCTGGGATCGAGTGCCGCATCGGACTCTCTGCTCAGCGGGGAGCCTGCTTTCCTCTCTCTCTCTCTGCCTGCCTCTCCATCTACTTGTGATTTCTCTCTGTCAAATAAATAAATAAAATCTTTAAAAAAAAAAGAATTCTCTAGCCAAGTAACCCTGATATGGGCTACACTAGAATCTGGGTGCCTAGTTGCAGGGGTTCCAAGTTCTGTTGGGGTCTGTGGTCAGGGAAATGACATCACAGCCTGGGATCTGCTGCCCCAGTCCATTCCTATTTTGACACCAATGGAAAGAGTGCTCTGGTTTGACATCTCTACATCCCTTTTCTGCATGCAAGGCCACATCTGTACATAGTGACATCAACACACCCTTCTCCACAGGGCCCCAGGGAAGATCTGGGTGTAGCAAGGACCCCAGGTTGGAAACACATCTGGTTTCAGACAGAACACTCTATTCTTACCTGTTTTTGGCACTAGATAAGCCATTGTGTCTTACAGGGATGGTCTTCTCTGTAAAATACAGATGATTGTAGCATGTCCTTCTACCAGATATCCACAGGCATAGGTTGGATAATATCTATGATGTTAAAGTTGTGGGTCACATATAGGAAATACCTCCAACCAAATTTCCTTCCTCCTATCAACGTCTTGAAACTGCTGCTAGTCACATCCCACCCACAGTCCCGACTGGTTTGTGTGTTTTTGTGTGCACATTCACACATTCTCTTGTGCACACATGTGTTCCTCAGTGCTGACATTCTAGAGTCCCAGAAGGTGATAGCTCCACCTACAACAAGTGAATAATAACTTAACAAGATCTTAGACTTCTAATTTTCAATGGAAACCCTAAGGAAGGGATTGGAGCCTTGGCCCTTTATAGTCAGAATGCACCCTTACTCTTAGAGACTGCCTGTCCTGGAATGCAAGCCATTACCTCCTTTCCAAATGGTGTGATGTAGATAGGGTTCGATTCAGTGGGTTGTCATAACATGGGGTCCCTCTCAGACAAGAACATTGGGAATTGTCTTTTTTTCTAGGATAGCAATGATCACCCTCAGCCTAATACCATTTCCATGTCTATAACCACATCCTTCTAGCCAACCTTTTCCAGAGCCCTCAGTGAAAGGCTATGTGCACCAGGACCCCACCTTTGTGTATACTCAAAGAGCTGGATTCATGTCTGGTAAGCCTTCCTACCAGTCTGATTCTGGGCAAGGCACAGACCCTGAAGGGATCATCACCTTCTCCCCTCAGGGGCTCCATTTGTTCCCCAACTCCTCTGTATACATCCTTGTGTAACCCCCTCCCCTGAATGTGGTCTGGATATGGTGATTCAATTTTGTTCGACAGAACATGGGAACATGAACCAAAGTCCTTGCTGAGATTTGGATATAAAAGCTCATTGCCTAGCCCCATGTTGACTCTGACCCATGTTCTCTCTCAGATCTTCAGACTTGAGTACAAGCCCCTAGGTTGAACCATGACACAGACATATTCTTGTGGCCTAGCACAGTGGGTCAACATTAGACAGAAGAACTCCGGTTTTTGAGGTGGTCTGTATCTGGCCTATGCCCCTATGCTCCCTCTCTGCTCTCTTTCTCAGCTTCCTCTGGCCACCCTGGCCTCCTTTCTAACCTCCACTCTGGGAACATCAAATTCTGCTTCCAATCATCTGCTCCATGGTGTCCTCTGCCAGGCTGAATACACTCAGTTTCGTGCAGGGCTGTCTCCTTCTTTTCCTACCACAGGAATTCTCAATGTCATATCAGGAAAGCCTTGTCATACCCCTCACCTGGTGGAGCTCAGGATTTAGATGTAGTCCCTTGCTCTTTTCCTATGGAGCAATTGCTCTTTTCAATCTCACTTTTGTTTCTTGTTTGTCCATCTTCTCCTCTAGACCCTGAACTCATAGAAGGAGAACATGGTTGACTGATAAGCACTGGTACCATCTCATTGTGCAGTGCCCAGTGGCTGAATGAACGGGAGACAGGGTCCATGCCAATACCAAGCAGCTCCATTGCTTGAGCCTCATCGATTTTGGTAATCTGTAAATTATTTAGTTTTGTTTTGTGTGTGTTTTTTTTTTTTTTTTTTTAGTTAACTCTGTCTGATGTGGGGCTCAATCACATAACACAGATATCAAGTATACTACTTACTGAGGAAGCCAGGTACCTCTTTGGTTATTTTTTTTAAAGATTTTATTTATTTATTTGACAGAGATCACAAGTAGGTAGAGAGGCAGGCAGAGAGAGAGAGGAGGAAGCAGGATCCCTGCTGAGCAGAGAGCCCGAAGTGGGACTCAATCCCAGGACCCTGAGATCATGACCTGAGCTGAAGGCAGAGGCTTAACCCACTGAGCCGCCCAGGCATCTGTCCTCTTTGTTTTTTTTTTTATTTTTTATTTTTATTTTTTTCAATTTATTTATTTTCAGAAAAACATTATTCATTATTTTTTAACCACTCCCAGTGCTCCATGCAAGCCGTGCCCTCTATAATACCCACCACCTGGTACCCCAACATCCCACCCCCCCGCCACTTCAAACCCCTCAGACTGTTTTTCAGAGTCCATAGTCTCTCATGGTTCACCTCCCCTTCCAATTTACCCAAATTCCCTACTCCTCTCTAACGCCCCTTGTCCTCCATGCTAATTGTTATGCTCCACAAATAAGTGAAACCATATGATAATTGACTCTCTCTGCTTGACTTATTTCACTCAGCATAATCTCTTCCAGTCCCGTCCACGTTGCTACAAAAGTTGGGTATTCATCCTTTCTGATGGAGGCATAATACTCCATAGTGTATATGGACCACATCTTCCTTATCCATTCATTCGTTGAAGGGCATCTTGGTTCTTTCCATAGTTTGGCAACTTTGGCCATTACTGCTATAAACATTGGGGTACAGATGGCCCTTCTTTTCACGACATCTGTGTCTTTGGGATAAATACCCAGGAGTGCAATTGCAGGGTCATAGGGAAGCTCTATTTTTAATTTCTTGAGAAATCTCCACACTCTTCTCCAAAGAGGCTGCACCAACTGGCATTCCCACCAAAGTGTAAGAGGGTTCCCCTTTCTCCACATCCTCTCCAACACATGTTTCCTGTTGTGTTAATTTTGTCCATTCTAACTGATGTAAGATGATATCTCAATGTGGTTTTAATTTGAATCTCCCTGAGGGCTAATGATGATGAGCATTTTTTCATGTGTCTTATAGCCATTTGAAAGTCTTGATTGGGAGTGTCTGTTCATATCTTCTGCCCATTTTTTTGATGTGTTTGCCTGTTTCGTGTGGGTTGAGTTCGAGGAGTTCATTATAGATCCTGGATATCAACCTTTTGTCTGTACTGTCATTTGCAAATATCTTCTCCCATTCCGTGGGTTGCCTCTTTGTTTTTTTTGACTGTTTCCTTTGCTGTGCAGAAGCTTTTGATTTTGATGAAGTCCCAGAAGTTTATTTTCGCTTTTGTTTCCTTTGCCTTTGGAGACGTAACTTGAAAGAAGTTGCTGTGGCTGATATCAAAGAGATTACTGCCTATGTTCTCCTCTAGGATTCTGATGAATTCCTGTCTCACGTTGAGGTCTTTTATCCATTTTGAGTTTATCTCTGTGTACGGTGTAAGAGAATGGTCAAGTTTCATTCTTCTACATATAGCTGTCCAGTTTTGCCAGCACCATTTATTGAAGAGACTGTCTTTTTTTCCACTGTATATTTTTCCTGTTTTGTCAAAGATTAATTGACCATAGAGTTGAGGATCCATATCAGGGCTCTCTACTCTGTTCCACTGGACTATGTGTCTGTTTTTATGCCAGTACCATGCTGTCTTGGTGATCACAGCATTGTAATAAAGCTTGAAATCAGGTAAGGTGATGCCGCCAGCTTTATTTTTGTTTTTCAACATTTCCTTAGCGATTCGGGGTCTCTTCTGATTCCATACAAATTTTAGGATATTTGCTCCAGCTCTTTGAAGAAGGCCTGTGGAATTTTGATCGGAATGGCATGAAAATTATAGATTGCTTTAGGCAGTATAGACATTTTAACAATGTTTACTCTTCAGAACCAAGAGCATGGAATGGTCTTCCATCTATTTGTGTCTTCTTCAATTTCTTTCATGAGTGTTCTGTAGTTCCTCAAGTACAGATCATTTACCTCTTTAGTTAGGTTTATTCCCAGGTATCTTATGGTTTTTGGTGCTATAGTAAATGGAATCGATTCTCTAATTTCTAATTTCCCTTTCTGAATTTCATTGTTAGTGTATAAGAAAGCCACTGATTTCTGCACATTGACTTCGTATCCTGCCACGTTGCTGAATTGCTGTATGAGTTCTAGTAGTTTTGGGGTGGCGTCTTTTGGGTTTTCCATATAAAGAATCATGTCATCTGCGAAGAGAGAGAGTTTGACTTCTTCATTACCAATTTGGATACCTTTTATTTCTCTCTGTTGTCTGATTGCTGTTGCTAGGACTTCTAATATACTATGTTGAACAAGAGTGGTTAAAGTGGGCATCCTGTCTTGTTCCTGATCTCAATGGGAAGGCTGCAAGCTTTTTCCCATTGAGGATGATATTTGCTGTGGGTCTTTCATAGATAAATTTGATGAGGTTCAGGAATGTTCCCTCTAGCCCTATACTTTAAAGCATTTTAATCAAGAACGGATGCTGGATTTTCTCAAATGCTTTTTCTGCATCAATTGAGAGGACCATGTGGTTCTTCTCTCTTCTCATATTAATTTGTTGTATCACATTGATTGATTTGCGAATATTGAACCATCCTTGTAGCCCAGGGATGAATCCCACCTGATCATGGTGGATAATCTTTTTAATGTGCTGTTGGATCCTGTTGGCTAGGATCTTGTTGAGAATCTTAGCATCCATATTCATCAGTGATATTGGTCTGAAATTCTCCTTTTGGGTAGGGTCCTTGCCTGGTTTGGGAATCAGAGTAATGCTGGCTTCATAGAAAGAGTCTGGAAGTTTTCCTTCTGCTTCAATTTTTGGAAACAGCTTCAGGAGAATAGGTGTTATTTCTTCTTTGAAGGTTTGGTAGAATTCCCCAGGGAATCCGTCAGGTCCTGGGCTCTTGTTTTTTGGGAGGTTTCTGATCACTGATTCAATCTCATTATTAGATATCGGTCTATTCAGGTTGTCGATTTCTTCCTGGTTCAATTTTGGTAGTTTATATTTTTCCAGGAATGCATCCATTTCATCTAGGTTGCTTAACTTATTGGCATTTAACTGTTGTAATAACTTCTGATGATTGATTCTACTTCCTTGGTGTTAGTTGTGATCTCTCCCATTTCATTCATAATTTTATGAATTTGGGATTTCTCTCTTTTCTTTCGGATTAGTGTAGCCAGTGGCTTATCGATCTTATTGATTCTTTCAAAAAACCAGGTTCTAGTTTCATTGATACGTTCTACTGTATCTCTGGTTTCTCCCTCATTGATCTCAGCTCTAATCTTGATGATTTCCCTTCTTATGTGTGGAGTTGGTTTGATTTGTTGTTGATCCTCCAGTTCTTTAAGGTGTAGAGACAGCTGGTGTGTTCTGGATTTTTCAATTTTTTTGAGCAAGGCTTGGATGGCTATATATTTTCCCCTTAGGACCGCCTTTGCTGTATCCCATAGGTTTTGGACCAAAGTGTCTTCATTCTCATTGGTTTCCATGAATTGTTTCAGTTCTTCTTTGATCTCCTGGTTGATCCAAGCATTCTTAAGCAAGGTGGTCTTTAGCTTCCAGGTGTTTGAGTTCCTTCGGAACTTTTTCTTGTGATTGAGCTCCAGTTTCAAGGCATTGTGATCTGAGAATATGCAGGGAATAATCTCAGTCTTTTGGTATCTGTTGAGTCCTGATTTGTGACCCAGTATGTGGTCTATTCTGGAGAAGGTTCCGTGTGCACTTGAGAAGAATGAGTATTCTGCTGTTTTAGGGTGGAATGTTCTGTATGTATCTATGAGGTCCATCTGGTCCAATGTGTAATTCAATGCTCTTGTTTCTTTATTGATTTTCTGCTTTGATGATCTGTCTAATTCTGAAAGAGGCGTGTTAAGATCTCCTACGATTAGTGTATTCATATCAATATGACTCTTTATCTTGATTAACAGTTTTCTTAAGTAATTGGCTGCTCCCATATTGGGAACATAGATATTTACAATTGTTAGATCATCTTGGTGGATAGCCCCTTTAAGGATTATGTAGTGTCCTTCTGTATCTCTGACTACAGTCTATAGTTTGAAGTCTAATTTATCTGATATGAGAATCGCTACCCCAGCCTTCTTTTGAGTCCCATTGGCATGAAAGATGCTTCTCCACCCCTTCACTTTCAGTCTGCGTGTATCTTTAGGTTCAAAATGGGTCTCTTGTAGACAGCATATGGATGGGTCGTGTCGTTTTATCCAATCTGCAACCATATGCTGTTTCATGGGTGCATTTAGGCCATTCACATTGAGAGTGATTATTGATAGATACGTTTTTATTGACATCGAGTTACTTTTGAAGTCTTTCTTTCTGTAGACTCTCTCTATATGTCTGTTCAATGCTATTCTTGGGATTTTTCCTCTTTTATAGAACCTCCCCTTAATATTTCCTGCAGTGTCGGCTTGGTGGTTGCATAGTCTTTTAAGCCTTGCCGGTCTTGGAAACTCTTTATCTCTCCATCCATTTTGAATGTCAGTCTTGCTGGATAAAGTATTCTTGGCTGCATGTTCGTCTCATTTAGTGCCCTGAATATATCTTGTCAGCCTCTTCTGGCTTGCCAAGTCTCTGTGGACAGGTCTGACGTTATTCTGATGGGCTTCCCTCTGTAAGTAAGGAGCCTCTTTGCCCTGGCGGCTTTCAAGAGATTATACCTACAATTATAATTCCTCAATTTGACTATCAGGTGTCGTGATGTTTCTTTGTAATGTATAATCTTGGGTGGAGACCATTCAGCCTCTAGTACATGAATGCTGGTTCCATTTTTGAAATTCTGAAAATTTTCATGAAGGACTTGTTCCACGATATCTTCTAGACTTCTTTCTTTCTCCTCCCCTTCAGGAATTCCAATAATTCTGACATTGGAACGCTTCATGGAATCATTTATTTCCCTGAATCTGCTTTCGTGGGATCTAAGCTGTTTGTTCCAGGCTTCCTCCTGATCCTTTCTCTCTATCTGTTTGTCTTCCAGATCACTAATTCTATCTTCTGTCTCAGTTACCCTGGCTTTGAGAGAGTTTAGATTAGATTGGAACTCATTGAGAGCATTGTGGACATCCTCCCTGGTAGCTTTAAGCTCCGCCCTAACATTGTGAACATCCTCTCTGATCGCTTTCAGTTCGGTCCTAATCAATTCTGTTTGGTCATCCATGGCTTTCTCCAACCTAGCTATTGCCTGGATAATTGTTAGCCTGAATTCTCTTTCCGACATATTGTCTATGTTGATAGCCATTAGCTATGCTGCAGAAGGTCCATCCTCTGTATTTTTCTTCTGTTGGGCATTCCTCCTCCTAGTCATTTTGGTGGGAGTAGACTGAACAGATGTAGCTGGATGTATCAACTCTGGTGCAGTCAAGGTGCACCCTGGAACACTTCTGATCAAACAGGATTCCCCACCCAAAGGAGAGACAAAAGAAAAGAAAAAGAATGGAAAAGAAGAAAAAGAAAAAGAAAAAAAAAAAGAAAAAAGAGAGAGAGAGAGACAGGAAAGAAAGGGAAAATGAAAGAAAAGATTCAGCCCAGATGGGCCCCAAGGTAAGATTTATGAAGTAGACAAACAAAAAGAGATAAAAAGACTGATACAATTATATTGCAAGAGAAAGAAAAAAAAATATATATGCAAATAAAGAAAGAACCTCATCAAAAAGAACTACAAGTGTAAAATTTATATGCTATCAGGACAAACACAAAAAACACAGAAACACTGGTGGAAGAAGATGGAAGAGTTCTTATAAATTCTCAGTGTGTGTGAGGAAGGTTGTTTTGATTCTTCCTGGATGTATCTTGATATCTTTTTTAAAGGACTCAACTTTCCTAAGATAAAGGGGATTAAAAATTGGTTTACCTATAGGGGTAGTATTGATTGGGGAAAGGGGATTACTTTGAAGTTAACTCTATATGAATATTAGAGGATAAAAATAAAAAGGAATATACTAGACTAAACTAAACTAAAATTTAAATAAAAGGAATACAAAAAATAAAAATGCAAAAGAAAAACATAGGTGCATGTATCAAAAAGTTCACGTTAGAAAGGTATTATGGAATTTGATGTACTGTACAGCTCGCTGTGATGGTAAATAGGTTAAAAAAATTACCTATGTGTAAAAAAAAAATATGAACCGGAATAATGTAAACGAGTGAACAATACAAGTTTTCCTATGAAGTAGTGGTGGTTCTCTTGTAGTCCTTTTTTTTTTTTTCTTTCTTGGTCTGTTTTCTGGGGGAGGGGCCTGCCACGTGGGTTGTCAGTCAATGATGTTTCATGAGTTGAGTCCCCCCGCCCCCCTCAAGGGGGTGGGCTCTGGGGAAACTGGTTTTTTTCAGGCTTTTTTTCTCTGGCGGTTTATTATGCTTGTTTACTTTTTTTCCTCTCACCTTGACCGCTTTTGATAGTTTTTGTAGTATTAGAAGAAATCAAACTGCACCCTGATTTCCCTCTCAGAGAAGCCTCAGTCTGGGTTCAGAAGCTGAATAAATTCCCCCTTGGCCACTGGCAGTGCAGGTTCCACGTTGCAGACCCTCGGGGCACAGGATCTTTTGCTTGTACCCAAAGCCAAGGCAGTGGCGGCTGTCTGGGAGCTCCCGACCGCCAGAGAGGTTCCAAGCCGCTGTCGCACACTGAGATTTTGCCGCCAGCCCGGGCTGGGAGTGCCCGGCTTGCGCGCACCTCTTTTTAGAGGCGTCTGTATGTTGGGCACACGTCTGGGGCACTGAGAACGGGGCGCTGGTCAGTAAGCCCCAGGCTGGGCTTTTGCATGCCTCTGTCAGGGGAAGAGTTTCGCGCACGCGCGGCTTAGACTTTGAAACAATGGCGCGGGTCAAAGAGCGCCGGCTGGGCCTCTGTAACTCAAGGGAGCTTGAGGGACGTGTGTGCGTATCTCGAGCTTTGTGGTAGGGCTAGCGCACGTTCTGCAGACCGGCGTGGCTCCCATCCCCTCACAGGAGCCAGAACCCACGCGCTCTGGGGCGCGCTGGCGTCTTAGGGACCAAGAGCGGTTTCTCCGCCACACTCTCTCTACCTTAGCGCCGGGGAGGCCGTCTGGGCCGGACACTTAAGCCCCTGTCCCTAGCCACCCCGATTTCCACAATTTCCCCCCGCGATCCTTTGTTCTTATGGAGTGCTTTCAACCAGTCTCCAAGTTAATGCTGGTCCCCAGACGCAGGGCACTCTCGCTCGGATTGGGGTATTAGTTTCCCACCGGTCACCACTGGTGGCTCCCTCCCCCTTTTGTTTATCTTCCGATATCAGTCCGCAGTTTCCATTCCGCTTTACCTGCCCACTGGCGCCTTCTGCCCCCGTAGAGATACAGACGGATATAATTCTGATCTCAGGCTGATTTCATGGGTGATCGGAGTTCTTTGGTAAGTAATCAGCTCATTTTGGGGTACCAGCTGAAAAGGCGCCTCTTCCTATTCCCCCGCCATCATGCCCCCCCTTTGGTTATTTTTAAAGGTTTTTAGCTGATAACTCTTGAAGTTAACTTGGTGATTTCAACATGTTGTAGGTATACTGCAGTATGCTTAATTACCAAGTAACTTCCCAAATTTTGGTAGTATGTCACCACAGATTTTCCCCCATGAGAGTGCTAAGGGGATCTTCAAACTAGGAGACAGAAATCATTTATGTGGTCCTTCAGGAATGCAGATTCCCTCCACAATGGGTCTTCTCACGCCCTGGGTTGTCATGTACCTCTGATGCCATCAACACAAGAGGAAAGATGACAAAGAAATACACAAAGGATGTTGTTTCCAGTCAGGTCTTGAAGGCCTAAATGTACACTTTTGTGCTCAATCTTTTTTTTCAGGGTCTTATTTCTTTATTAGAAGGTAAAGAGCACAAACAGGTGAGGAGGGGCAGAGGGAAGAGAACCAGTGAGATGCTGAGGTGAGGAGGACGGGGTGTGGCTGATATAGGCTGGTGAAGGAAACAGCTTATGCTACACAGAGCAAGTCTCCATCTACTGGTAGTCCAAGTGTAGTGAGTATTCGCAGATCCCTGTGACTATGACCTGCCATTAATGGAGACCTTCCAGGGATTGCTTCATAAACTCAGAGAACATTGAGTCATGGTAAATTTTTCCTTTATTTAGGAGGGAAATGAAAAGTCAATCTTGGTGATGATAATTTCTTTCTTGGACCTACAGCATCAGTCCAAGTAGAAGATCCTGAACCACCTCAAGATCAGCCTCTAGCTCTCACTGTGGTGCCTGCAGCAGATTCAGAGTTTAATTGGCATGGGTGGGAATAAGTTGTGTTGGTTATATGACTGTGTATACCGCAGAGGGGAGGCACCTTCCTGAAGGAGCCTACTGCAACGTTTTTATTGACAATGAAGAGTTTGATTGAGACACATAGGAGTTGACTACGATGGGGGACATTTATGGCTTAAAACTGTTCAAGTGGTGAAGTGGGGTGGAATTCCAGATGTGACAGCATGACCTCATGATCCCAGGGATCAGAAGATGAAAAGCTGGGCCTGAATGTTTCAGAGTTCCCAGACATCACTTAGAGGAAAAAATGGCTGAAACCCACGAAGCTAGGTCCTGGCTTTCTGCTCTGTGTTGCCCTATACTCCAAATCACATCATGACTGGGTGTCCACTTTCCTGAGAGGGGTCCAGCAAAAAACGGGAGCATGGCAAGACCTCCAACACCCTGGAAGTATGGTGTGAGTCTGTGCCACAGGAACCCATAGAAATTGGAATTGGCATCAGCTGGGTGGCCCAGTTGTTTATGTAACTGCCTTAGGCTCAGCTCATCATCCCAGACTCCCTGCATCAGGTGCCCAGGTCCATGGGTAGTTTGCTTCTCTCTCTGTCCTTCTCTCATCTCATTCTCTCTCTCATTCTCTCTCTAATATAAACAAATAAAATCTTTAAAAACAAACAAAAAATGGAGTTAGAACTCAGTCACTTGCCTGAGATAAAAATGCCTTGTCACTGGCAGAATGAACACAGAGTTCTGAGAGAAACTGAGGAGTTAAGACTGGTGGATTTTTTTTTCCTGTGATGGCTCACTGCAGATCTGGGGTGCAAATTTTCAACTCCTAAGTAGAGAGCAGGGTGCAGCGATATTCTTCTCATCCACTGGTGCTGCATTCCTTCAGTGAGTAAGACAGCACCACATACTGGAATCCAGACCTGCTTACCCGGAGGCCTGTCTCTGCTGCTTAGGAGAGCTGCATTTGCACCAGTTGGAGTCCACTTGAGGATCAGGGCAAGAGATCCCTTCCCTAGACGACTACCATGAACAATTCACTCCTCTCAAGTTTACTGATAATAGAGGCCTGGAAATCTTCAGAGTTTAGGGAAAGCACTAAGGAGCATTCTTTGTTTTTTTTTTTTTTTTTTTTTTTGTAGCCTTTTATTTATTTTTTTCAGGTTTTTAAAAAAATTTTTCACCTCTTTTAAAATATTTTTTTTTTATTACACGGAGAGAGTGTGTTGGGGGGGCTGTTGGACAGAGGCAGAGAATCTTCAATCAGACTCCCTACTGAGCACAGAGTCCAACTCTGGGCACGATCCCAGAGTCCAAAAGAAAAATACCTGAGCTGAAACTTAACAACTGATCCACCTAGGCTCCCCTCCAAGAGTAGCTTCAAATGAGAAGAAATTAAAATTATATCAATCCTAAATATGTAAGAATAAAAAGGAAGAGTAGGAGGACAAGAAGCAAGAATGACAAGAGCAGAGGAAAAGTAATCAAGAAGTAATATGAATTTTACTAAAGTGTGACATGAGAAAAAACTGGAAAGAAAGAAATAACTGTATTAGTAGTATCTTTGGGGTATGACCAAATTTGTTTTGTTATTATTCTGCATACTTGAAAAAATATCTTCCTATTTTTAAGGCATGCATGAATTATTTCAATATTACCTTTAATATTGAAAGAAATGATGTTATATAATTTACATTCTCAAACGTCTTAGGACTTCTGGCAGTAATTCTCCTCAACCACATTGCATTATGAAAGGTCTTGAATGTGATCCTGGACTGTGTTCTCAAACACAAACCAATAATACTAGACGTTCCTGCATCATGTTTATTTCTTTTATTGTCCTTACCACCATGATAAGTAGTTACTAATTTAGGTATGTACATATTAAATGTGTTTTTCTTTCCCACTTACCAATGCCAAAAGGGCAGTCACCTATTCTGTTTTATTCACCAATGTATAATCATTTGCCTAGCACAATGACACATTAGGTAGGACCTCAATAAATACCTTGGAATGAATAAATAGGTAAGCCAAGAAGGTGAAATTGTATCAGAGTTTGGATGTATAACTTAAATTCTATAAATATGAAATAAAAAATGATTAGTTGGAGCAATTTGTTGCAAATTTGTCATCACAAAATGGACCATTAGTGTCCAGTATTTTTTATTTTTACTACTCTTTCATTACTATTTTTCAGTAAGATTTATTCTTCCTGAAACTGAAAAATAGCCATATCATCTGAGAAAATAATAATTAATTGTTTTGACATAATGTAAACTCCAGAGCCATCACTAAGGTGAGGCAATTGATGTATCCAGAGCACAGGCTGTCAGTAGACATTCATGCCTAGGTTTACACAAGCCTCACCCATGAACTTTCATGACCCTGCAAGTGATTGTCTCCTTAAATTTGTATTCTAGAGGCCTCATTTGTCTCATTGTGGTATCTCTGTTAATTTATCTATTACTTACTCTTTCTATAAACGTATCCTTGAAAGAGAAATGAGTGCATATCCAGGCTATCAGAGCTTGCCAACAATAGGTTCATGAATGTTCTTTTCATACTCAGATTTCTTTCCATCACCTGACTGCCTTCCAGGCCCACATAATAAAACTTCCAGGTTGATGACAACTATCTACTTCCTTTCCTCCAATCCCATACTGCTAATTGTGACCAAGCTGACTGGATGCACTAAATATTTTTGTTACCCAGTCTTAGCTGATGTGTAATGCGACTTGTTATTCTTTTCTTATCACTTTGTGCAGGCCAGAAATTACAAAAGAGATGTTGGGTCTCAGTGCATAGACACCTTTCTTTGCTTTCAACATACTTAATGTTAACTACATCATTTAACTGTATACTTCATTTCTCTAAAGTGTAATTTCCTGTGTTCAAAATGGAGTTGACATTTGTCCATATTTCTTGTCAATGAGATTTATAAACAATAATATTGGGAAATATTCAATTCAGTACTCTGCATATAATAATCATGTAACAAATGTGAAATAGTATAAAACACAAAAATGAATCATTACATCTTTATAGAATAAAATGATGTAATATATAATTTTATGTGTTTCCTCAATGCAAGACTTTACTAATTGATCTTTTATTCCTAAGGAGACTTTACGTTTTGTAGTACATTCTGTGATTTTCTTTCTTTTACCAGATTGCTCTAGGTCACCACCAGCCCACTCGATGGGAATATACAATTTTATTCAATCAAAAGTAAGCAAGAGTTTTAACCCTCAATCTGAAAAAGAATGTCTTCTTGCTTGGCAAAGACCTTTCCCATGTTTTAGGGGCATTGCCACCAGGGTACTTCCTATGTAACACCATTAAACTTTTCCCAGGAAACCAACCATAAGTCAGGGAGTCCCTAGTTTATCCCTTCATGCTCCTTGTCTGGGCTGCATGAGCTCCTATACACAGTAAACATACTGTCTTATGTTTGGTATTTAGCCTTATGTAGTATGGGCTATCACTACTGCATCAGATTTTCCCAAAAACTAGTTATGTCTCATATATTGTAAGACTTGGAAATGGAATGTTGGCTCTTCATTGCCAATGGCAACACTTGAGACTATTGTGTGATTCAAGTATTTTAATCCCTCCTGATCTTTTGCTTTGAAATCCATCAGGCCATGTGTAAACAAAGAACAAATATGATCACTCAAAGGAATTAGTGGCTGGTAAATATAGAACTAAACCATTATACCTGATTCACACAGAGATTGCTTTTTATCTTTTTCTGCATGACACAAAGCACATCAAAATGAGAGATAAAAGTGTTTTCAAAGGCAACTCCAATCACAGCTCAAAACTGTGAAATAAGGAGAAGTCAAGATGGCGGAGAAGTAGCAGGCTGAGACTACTTCTGCTAGCAGGAGATCAGCTAGAGAGCTGATCTAAAGATTGCAAACATCTGCAAATCCATCGGCAGAACGAATAAAGAAGAACATCAATTCTAGAAACAGAAAAACAACCACTTTCTGAAAGGCAGGACTGGCAGAGTAGTGAATCCAAAACGACAGGAAGATAGACCCCAGGGGGAGGGGCCGGTTCCCGGCAAGCGGCGGAGCAACGGAGCACAAAACCAGGACTTTTAAAAGTCTGTTCTGCTGAGGGACATCGCTCCAGAGGCTAAAGTGGGGAGAAGCCCACGCGGGGTCGGCGAACCTCAGGTCTCGCAGGGTCACAGAAGGATTGGGGGTGTCTGAGTGCCGCAGAGCTTGTGGATATTGGAACAGGAAATCCAGCTACAGAGACAGAGCCAACAGTAAGCTCACAGCTCGGTGTTGCCTTGAACCAGTCACAGGATCGGTGAGCTCAGAACGCGGCTGGAGGTTAAGCAGACGGGAGTTACTAGGAGCTGTTCACTGAGGGCGCACTGGGGAGCGGGGCCCCGGGCTCTCGGCTCCTCTGGGCCGGAGACCAGGAGGCCTCCATTTGTATTCCCGTCCTCTGGAACTCTACAGAAAGCACTCAGGGAACAAAAGCTCCTGAAAGCAAAGCCCAGCGGATCACTCAGCTCGGGCCCTGGTAAGGGCGGTGCAATTCCGCCTGGGGCAAAGACACTTGAGAATCATTACAACAGACCCCTCCCCCAGAAGATCAACAAGAAATCCAGGCAAGACCAAGTTCACCTACCAAGGAGTGCAGTTTCAATACCAAGGAGAGCAACAGAATTCCAGAGGTGGAGAAAAACCACGGAACTCATGGCTTTCTCCCTGTGATTTTTTAGTCTTGCAGTTAATTTAATTTTTTTTCTTTTTCATTTTTTTTCTCTACTTCTGCTAAAATTTTTTTAACTTTTACCTTTTACTTTAACGTTTTTTAACTAGTTTATCTAATATATATATATATATATATATTCTTTTTTATACTTTTCTTTATGCGTTTTCTTTTTTTATTTCTTTTTTTTTCTTTCTTTATTTTTGAACCTCTTTTTATCCCCAATCAGAAGAGATCCCAATCTCTTTTTTTTAATTCTTTTTTAAATTCTTGATTGAATTTTTAATTCAATCTCTTTTTTTAATTCTTTTTTTTTCCTTTTTTTTCTTTCCTTCTTTTTGAACCTCTTTTTGTACCCAAATAGGAAGAGATCCCAATCATAAGAGTTTGGGAGATCCCAATCAGAGGAGATCCCAATCAGAGGAGATCCCTCACCCCATCGTAAGGGGGGAGAAATCCCCCCTTACGATTTGGGATCTCTTCTGATTTGGTTAAAGCATATTTTCCTGGGATTGTTGCCACCCTTTTAGTATTTTCCTAGCTCCTTCATAGACTTTTAGCTGGACAAAATGACAAGGCGGAAAAATTCACAACAAAAAAAGAACAAGAGGCAGTACCAAAGGCTAGGGACCTAATCAATACAGACATTGGTAATATGTCAGACCTAGAGTTCAAAATGACAATTCTCAAGGTTCTAGCCGGGCTTGAAAAACGCATGGAAGATATTAGAGAAATCCTCTCCAGAGATAAAAAAGCCCTTTCTGGAGAAATAAAAGAACTAAAATCTAACCAAGTTGAAATCAAAAAAGCTATTAATGAGGTTCAATAAAAAATGGAGGTTCTCACTGCTAGGATAAATGAGGCGGAAGAAAGAATTAGCGATATAGAAGACCAAATGACAGAGAATAAAGAAGCTGAGCAAAAGAGGGACAAACAGTTACTGGACCATGAGGGGAGAATTCGAGAGATAAGTGACACCATAAGATGAAACAACATTAGAATAATTGGGATTCCAGAAGAAGAAGAAAGAGAGAGGGTAGCAGAAGGTATACTGGAGAGAATTATTGGGGAAAATTTCCCCAATATGGCAAAGGGAACAGCATGAAAATTCAGGAGGTTCAGAGAACGCCCCTCAAAATCAATAAGAATAGGCCCACACCCCGTCACCTAATAGTAAAATTTACAAGCCTTAGTGACAAAGAGAAAATCCTGAAAGCAGCCCGGGAAAAGAAGTCTGTAACATACAATGGTAAAAGTATTAGATTGGCAGCTGACTTATCCACAGAGACCTGGCAGGCCAGAAAGAGCTGGCATGATATTTTCACAGCACTAAACGAGAAAAACATTCAGGCAAGAATACTATATCCAGCTAGGTTATCACTGAAAATAGAAGGAGAGATTAAAAGCTTCCAGGAAAAACAGAAACTGAAAGAATTTGCAAACACCAAACCAGCTCTACAGGAATTACTTAAAGGGGTCCTCTATGAAAAAAGAGCGCCTACAAGTGATAGATCAGAAAGGAACAGAGACAATATACAGTAACAGTCACCTTACAGGCAATACAATGGCACTAAAATCATATCTCTCAATAGTTACCCTGAATGTTAATGGGCTAAATGCCCCTATCAAAAGACACAGGGTATCAGAATGGATAAAAAAAACAAAACCCATCTATATGTTGCCTCCAAGAAACTCATTTTAAACCCGAAGACACCTCCAGACTTAAAGTGAGGGGGTGGAAAAGAATTTACCATGCTAATGGACATCAGAAAAAAGCAGGAGTGGCAATCCTTATATCAGATCAATTAGATTTTAAGCCAAAGACTATAATAAGAGATGAAGAAGGACACTATATCATACTCAAAGGGTCTGTCCAACAAGAAGATCTAACAATTTTAAATATCTATGCCCCTAACGTGGGCACAGCCAACTATATAAACCAATTAATAACAAAATCAAAGAAACACATCAACAGTAATACAATAATAGTAGGGGACTTTAACACTCCTCTCACTGAAATGGACAGATCATCCAAGCAAAAGATCAACAGGGAAATAAAGGCCTTAAATGATACACTGGATGAGATGGACATCACAGATATATTCAGAGCATTTCATCCCAAAGCAACAGAATACACATTCTTCTCTAGTGCACATGGAACATTCTCCAGAATAGATCACATCCTCTGTCGACTCAACCAGTATCAAAGATTGGGATAATTCCCTGCATATTTTCAGACCACAATGCTCTGAAGCTAGAACTCAACCACAAGAGGAAGTTTGGAAAGAACCCAAATACATGGAGAATAAACAGCATCCTTCTAAAGAATGAATGGGTCAACCGGGAAATTAAAGAAGAATTGAAAAAAATCATGGAAACAAATTACAATGAAAATACAACGGTTCAAAATCTGTGGGACACAACAAAGGCAGTCCTGAGAGGAAAATATATAGCAGTACAAGCTTTTCGCAAGACATAAGAAAGGTCTCAGGTACTCAACCTAACCCTACACCTAAAGGAGCTTGAGAAAGGACAAGAAAGAAACCCAAAGCCCAGTAGGAGAAGAGAAATCATAAAGATCAGAGCAGAAATCAATGTAATAGAAACCAAAAAAAAAAAAAATAGAACAAATCAACAAAACTAGGAGCTGGTTATTTGAAAGAATTAATAAAATTGATAACCCCCTGGCCAGACTTATCAAAAAGAAAAGAGAAAGGACCCAAATAAATAAAATCATGAATGAAAGAGGAGAGATCACAACTAAGACCAAAGAAATACAAACTATTATAAGAACATACTATGAGCAACTCTACGCCAACAAATTTGACAATCTGGAAGAAATGGATGCATTCCTAAAAACATATAAACTACCAAAATTGGATCAGGAAGAAATAGAAAGCCTGAACAGACCCATAACCAATAAGGATATTGAAACAGTCATTAAAAACATCCAAACAAACAAAAGCCCAGGGCCATATGGCTTCCCGGGGGAATTCTACCAAACATTTAAAGAAGAACTAATTCCTAGTCTCCTGAAACTGTTCCCCAAATAGAAACGGAAGGAAAACTTCCAAACTCATTTTATGAGGCCAGCATCACCTTGATCCCAAAACCAGACAAGGATCCCATCAAAAAAGAGAGCTATAGACCAATATCCTTGATGAACACAGATGCAAAAATCCTCACCAAAATACTAGCCAATAGGATTCAATAGTACATTAAAAGGATTATTCACCACGACAAAGTGGGATTTATCCCAGGGCTGCAAGGTTGGTTCAACATCCGCAAATCAGTCATTGTGATACAACACATCAATAAAAGAAAGAACAAGAATCATATGATACTCTCAATAGATGCTGAAAAAGCATTTGACAAAGTACAGCATCCCTTCCTGATCAAAACTCTTCAAAGTGTAGGGATAGAGGGCACATACCTCAATATCATCAAAGCCATCTATGAAAAACCCACCGCAAATATCATTCTCAATGGAGAAAAACTGAAAGCTTTTCCACTAAGGCCAGGAACACGGCAGGGATGTCCATTATCACCACTGCTATTCAACATAGTACTGGAAGTCCTAGCCTCAGCAATCAGAAAACAAAAGGAAATTAAAGGCATCCAAATTGGCAAAGAAGAAGTCAAGTTATCACTCATCGCAGATGATATGATACTCTATGTGGAAAACCCAAAAGACTCCACTCCAAAACTGCTAGAACTTATACAGGAATTCAGTAAAGTGTCAGAATATAAGATCAATTCACAGAAATCAGTTGCATTTCTCTACACCAACAACAAGACAGAAGAAAGAGAAATTAAGGAGTCAATCCCATTTACAATTGCACCCCAAACCATAAGATACCTAGGAATAAACCTAACCAAAGAGGCTAAGAATCTAATTCAGAAAACTATAAAGTACTCATGATAGAAATTGAGGAAGACACAAAGAAATGGAAAAATGTTCCATGCTCCTGGATTGGAAGAATAAATATTGTGAAAATGTCTATGTAACCTAAAGCAATCTACACATTTAATGCAATTCCTATCAAAGTACCATCCATCTTTTTCAAAGAAATGGAACAAATAATCCTAAATTTTATATGGAACCAGAAAAGACCTCGAATAGCCACAGGAATATTGAAAAAGAAAGCCAAAGTTGGTGGCATCACAATTCCGGACTTCAAGCTCTATTACAAAGCTGTCATCATCAAGACAGCATGGTACTGGCACAAAAACAGACACATAGACCAATGGAACAGAATAGAGAGCCCAGAAATAGACCCTCAACTCTATGATCAACTAATCTTTGACAAAGCAGGAAAGAATGTCCAATGGAAAAAAGACAGCCTCTTTAATAAATGGTGTTGGGAAAATTGGACAGCCACGTGCAGAAAAATGAAATTGGACCATTTCCTTACACCACACACAAAAATAGACTCAAAATGGATTAAGGACCTCAATGTAAGAAAGGAATCCATCAAAATCCTTGAGGAGAAAACACGCAGCAACCTCTTCGACCTCAGCCGCAGCAACATCTTCCTAGGAACATCGCCAAAGGCAGGGGAAGCAAAGGCAAAAATAAACTATTGGGATTTCATCAAGATCAAAAGCTTTTGCACAGCAAAGTAAATAGTTAACAAAATCAAAAGACAACTGACAGAATGGGAGAAGATATTTGCAAACGACATATCAGATAAAGGACTAGTGTCCAAAAATCTATAAAGAACTTAACAAACTCAACACCCAAAGAACAAATAATCCAATCAAGAAATGGGCAGAGGACATGAACAGACGTTTCTGCAAAGAAGACATCCAGATGGCCAACAGACACATGAAAAAGTGCTCCATATCACTCGGCATCAGGGAAATACAAATCAAAACCACAATGAGATATCACCTCACACCAGTCAGAATGGCTAAAATCAACAAGTCAGGAAATGACAGATGCTGGCGAGGATGCGGAGAAAGGGGAACCCTCCTACACTGTTGGTGGGAATGCAAGCTGGTGCAACCACTCTGGAAAACAGCATGGAGGTTCCTCAAAATGTTGAAAATAGAACTGCCCTATGACCCAGCAATTGCACTACTGGGAATTTACCCTAAAGATACAAACGTAGTGATCCAAAGGGGCACGTGCACCTGAATGTTTATAGCAGCAATGTCCACAATAGCCAAACTATGGAAAGAACCTAGATGTCCATCAACAGATGAATGGATCAAGAAGATGTGGTATATATACACAATGGAATACTATGCAGCCATCAAAAGAAACAAAATCTTGCCATTTGTGACAACATGGATGGAACTAGAGCGTATCATGCTCAGCCAAATAAGTCAAGCAGAGAAAAACAACTATCATATGATCTCCCTGATATGAGGAAATGGTGATGCAACATGGGGGCCTAGTGGGTAGGAGAAGAATCCATGAAACAAGATGGGATAGGGAGGGAGACAAACCATAAGTTATTCTTAATCTCACGAAACAAACTAAGGGTTGCTGGGGGGAGGGGAGGTTGGGAGAAGGAGGGTAGGGTTATGGACATTGGGGAGGGTATGTGCTTTTGGGTAAATTGGAAGGGGAGGTGAACCATGAGAGACTAAGTACTCTGAAGAACAATCTGAGGGGTTTGAAGTGGCGGGGGAGTGGGTGGTTGGGGTACCAGGTGGTGGGTATTTTAGAGGGCATGGCTTGCATGGAGCACTGGGTGTGGTGAAAAAAATAATGAATACTGTTTTTCTGAAAATAAATAAATTGGAAAAAATGTGAAATAATGATAAAAACAAATCCTTTGATATTATCTGTTCCACTCACCTGACTTTTCATTGCATTAAAGATACATTAATGATGTGATTGAATGTTTAATGATTTTTTTATTAAATGCCCAGGGTTGCATCTTTTAGAGAAAGATATTTGAATATTCATCATAGATAAATGAAAAGCATGTGGAATTATAAAGAATATGTTAATGAGCCATTAATGGGAAATCTACCATATGAAAATTATTATGATAGGTTCTATGGGAATATAAGGAAAATGTCTTAGTCAGTTTGTACTGCTATAACAAAATACCACAAACTGAGTAGCTTCTCAACAATAGAAATGAGTATTATCCTAGAGGCTTTAGGTCAGATATAAGATTGCCAACACGGTCCAGTTCTGGTGAGACTCTTCTTCCACACTGCAGATTGCTAACTGCTCATTGTCTCTTCATGTGGTGTAAAGAGAGCTAGCTAGCCCTCTAACCTCTCCCTATAAGGACACCAATCCTATACATGAGGGTTCACCCTTGAGACCTAATTATGTCCAAAGGCCCCACCTCCAAATACCATCTTACTGGAATTAGGATTTTAACATATGAATTTTTGAGAGGAACAAATATTCAGTCCGTAACAGGTGAGTAAAAATATTTATCTTGAGAACTTCACTGTAGAGTTATAGATCATTAAGGCATACATCTGGAACCATAAGCTTTGATTTCCTTGAGGAAAATCCTATTGTATACATCTGAGTCTATAGACTCAGTGAGTCTAGGAAATATGCTATATTGAGTAGAAAATAATCCCTTCTTGCAAATGGTCTTAACATAAAGTAGAGCAAAGGCGAGCAGGAAAAAAAACAGAAGTCAATCACAGAACGGTATGTGAAAATTGAAAGTTTAGGTAAATGTTTTCATCACTTACAGTTTCTGAGGGGCATAGATTCACTCAACCCAGCTTTCCTTCTAGAACTGTTGGCACTCTTGTGTCCCTATTACTCTGTTAAGAATATTCTCACTGAGGCTCAATTCTTGCCTCTCTGGGACCCATTATTGCCTCCATCCCCTTCATACATTCTTACCTCAATTCCCTACTTTCCTGAGAGCTGCCTTTACATAACATTTGAATCTTATCTACCGCATACCTTTATTCTCTTCCCTCAGTCTCTTTTTCTGTGTTATTAATGTTTTTATCTTTCATTTTCCCTTTTCAGCCCTAGTATAAAATGTAAAGTTCAGTACCACATGAAAGTTTAGAAAACACCTTTCTAGAACTATTACTCATGACACAACAGTTGGCTTTTAGCCATGGATCGTATGCAGAGACTAATATACATAAGAAGAAATCAATAAGCTTCAATTTATATGAAATATATGAAATAGAACAATATTTGAAAGAAAGATCCACAGTATCACAGGAATGTGCCTGGTGCCTGGTATCATTTGCAAATGATTGATTTTGATAGTAACTAGAAGTGCCATAAGTTTAGAAAAGAAAGACATGTCTCTGGATTAGTCTAGACCTGTCTCATGGATTATCAATATCCATTGTTAGATTATGAAGATAGATGGGCTTTAGAAAGTGAAAAATTTTGGGAAGGTTGTTCTATAGGAAGGTAATCTGTGGTTAACAATGGGTGCATAAATGTATTATAAGTGGAGCTCCACTAAAAATAGTTGTGCATATGTAGCTGAAGTCTAATTCCAACTGAATCTGTGTCTGGATCTCATTATTCCCTCCATGTTTTTCTAATGAATGCCTTGGCAGTGTATAGAAAATATGTACATGTGTATGTGTGTGTATCTATACACTAACAAGTTTCTCCACATATATAGTGAGATACTGTTTCATTGTGTGCCTCTGTCTCGACTACGGAGACTGAATTCAAGTGCAAAGTAATAAAAATATAGAAAATGGAATATTACTATATTAAAGGATATGCTTTCAAATATACTCCAAATAACACTGATAGGGGTTTTGGGGGAGATCTCATTTCATTGGCTAACTTTTCTAATGCAGGTCAGGTGTATAACCTACAGAAGCCTGTATAACCTGCCTCCTGAGAAGAAAACAATATGCTGAATAAGACTGAGTGAGAAAAGCCAACACTAGGGAGGAAATAATCACCCTTCTCTTCACTTTCTGAGTTTAACAATGATGTGAAGGATAAATTTTTAGCCTAAGTAAGGTGTTAATTAAAGTCATTGGCATGGCAATATAAACATGAAATGATATGCCTGCCTACGTTTTCATTTCTAGTTGTTTTTGCGGAGATATATATATGGATCTATCTATTTATCTATAGATAAATAGATCCATATATATATCTCCGCAAAAACAACTAGAATATCTCAACAAAAACAACTAGAAATGACAATGTAGGCAAGCATACCACTTCATGTTTTATATATATATATATATATATATATATATACATATATGTGTGTGTGTTTCCATATATATATGGCAATAAGGAGTGCTGGTGCTATTATTTGTCATGGGGACTTACAGTACTTTTCATTGATCTATCTGATTTACACCTTTTATGTGTACAGATTTCCATTCTTCCTAATACCTAGGGTTCCAGCTCCATTTCTCGGTAAAACTTATTTCCCACTTCCTTTCTCTCTATTCCATTCTATAGTCTCATTTATTCATTCACTTGTTCATTATTCATTCAATGAAAAAAGTGAGAGAAGACCTTATTGATAGACAAAAGAGAATATATCCAGGTGAAAGAAGGAGGGAAAGAGAGATAAATCTTCCTCTAAACCCTTTCTTCTGGGCTCGAGAAAATTCCATAGCCTCTTGCTTTCTGCAGAAGACTTGCAGAAAATAAGTTTGATGAAAGAGGGGGGACAAGATGGCGGGGTACTAGGAAGAGGCGTCTTTTCAGCTGGTACCCCAAAGTGAGCTGATTACCTACCAAAGAACTCTGATCACCCATGAAATCAGCCTGAGATCAGAATTATACACGTCTGGATCTCTACAGGGGCAGAAGACGCCAGTGAGCAGGTAAAGCGGAATGGGAACAGCGGACTGAGATCGGAAGATAAACAAAAGGGGGAGGGAGCCACCAGAGGCGACCGGTGGGAAAGTAATACCCCGATACGAGCGAGAGTGCCCTGCGTCTGGGGACCAGCATTAACTCGGAGACTGGTTGAAAGCACTCCAAAAGAGCAAAGGATCGCGGGGGCAAACTGTGGGAATCGGGGCGGCTAGGGACAGGGGCTTGAGTCCCCGGTCCCAGACGGCCTCCCCGGCGCGGAGGCAGAGAGAGTGCGGCGGAGAAACCGGCTCCTGGTCCCTAAGCCGCCAGCGTGCCCCAGAGCGCGGGGTTCCGGCTCCTGTGAGGGGATGGGAGCCGGTCTGCAGAACGCGCGCTAGCCCTACCACAAAGCTTGAGATGCGCGTGCACGTCGCTCCAGCTCTCCTGGGTTTCTAAGGCCCTGGGGCGCTTCTAGACCCGGGCCATTGTTTCAAAGTCTAAGCCGCGCGCCCGTGAAACTCTTCCCCGGACAGAGGCGCGCAAAAGCCCAGCCTGCGGCTTACGGACCAGCGCCCCGTTCTCAGTGCCCCAGACGCGCGCCCGACCCACAGCCGCCTCTGAAAAGAGGTGCGCGCAAGCCGGGCACTCCCAGCCGCGGCCAGCGGCAAAATCTCAGTGTGCGATCGCTGCTTGGAACCTCTCTGGCGGTCAGGAGCTCCCAGACAGCCGCCACTGCCTTGGCTTTGGGGACGAGCAAAAGATCCTGCGCCCCCAGGGTCTTTAACTTGGAACCTGCACTGCCAGCATCCAAGGGGGAATTTATTCAGCTTCTGCACCCAGACTGAGGCTTCTGAGACGGAGATCAGGAAGTGTTCCAGGGTGCACCTTGACTGCACCAGAGTTGATACATCCAGCTACATCTGTTCAGTCTTCTCCCACCAAAATGACTAGGAGGAGGAATGCCCAACAGAAGAAAAATACAGAGGATGGACCTTCCGCAACAGAGCTAACGGCTATCAACATAGACAATATGTCGGAAAGAGAATTCAGGCTAACAATTATCCAGGCAATAGCTAGGTTGGAGAAAGCCATGGATGACCAAACAGAATTGATTAGAGCCGAACTGAAAGCGACCAGACAGGATGTTCACAATGTTAGGGCGGAGCTTAAAGCTACCAGGGAGGAGGTCCACAATGCTCTCAATGAGTTCCAATCCAATCTAAACTCTCTCAAAGCTAGGGTAACTGAGACAGAAGATAGAATTAGTGATCTGGAAGACAAACAGATAGAGAGAAAGGATCAGGAGGAAGCCTGGAACAAACAGCTTAGATCCCACGAAAGCAGAATTAGGGAAATAAGTGATGCCATGAAGCGTTCCAACGTCAGAATTATTGGAATTCCTGAAGGGGAGGAGAAAGAAAGAAGTCTAGAAGATGTCGTGGAACAAGTCCTTCATGAAAACTTTCCGAATCTCGCGAATGAAACCAGCGTTCATGTACTAGAGGCTGAACGGTCTCCACCCAAGATTATACACTCCAAAAAAACATCACGACACCTGATAGTCAAATTGAGAAATTATAATTGTAGGTATAATCTCTTGAAAGCTGCCAGGGCAAAGAGGCTCCTTACTTACTGAGGGAAGCCCATCAGAATAACGTCAGACCTGTCCACAGAGACCTGGCAAGCCAGAAGAGGCTGGCAAGATATATTCAGGGCACTAAATGAGAAGAACATGCAGCCAAGAATACTTTATCCAGCAAGACTGACATTCAAAATGGATGGAGAGATAAAGAGTTTCCAAGACCGGCAAGACTTAAAAGACTATGCAACCACCAAGCCGATACTGCAGGAAATATTAAGGGGGGTTCTATAAAAGAGGAAAAATCCCAAGAATAGCATTGAACAGAAATATAGAGACAGTCTACAGAAAGAAAGACTTCAAAGGTAACTCGATGTCAATAAAAACGTATCTATCAATAATCACTCTCAATGTGAATGGCCTCAATGCACCCATAAAACGGCACAGGGTTGCAGATTGGATAAAACGACAGGACCCATCCATATGCTGTCTACAAGAGACCCATTTTGAACCTAAAGATACACGCAGACTGAAAGTGAAGGGGTGGAGAAGCATCTTTCATGCCAATGGGACTCAAAAGAAGGCTGGGGTAGCGATTCTCATATCAGATAAATTAGACTTCAAACTAAAGACTGTAGTCAGAGATACAGAAGGACACTACATAATCCTTAAAGGGACTATCCACCAAGATGATCTAACAATTGTAAATATCTATGCTCCCAATATGGGAGCAGCCAATTACTTAAGAAAACTGTTAATCAAGATAAAGAGTCATATTGATATGAATACACTAATCGTAGGTGATCTTAACACGCCTCTTTCAGAATTAGACAGATCATCGAAGCAGAAAATCAATAAAGAAACAAGAGCATTGAACGACACATTGGACCAGATGGACCTCATAGATATATACAGAACATTCCACCCTAAAACAGCAGAATACTCATTCTTCTCAAGTGCACACGGAACCTTCTCCAGAATAGACCACATACTGGGTCACAAATCAGGACTCAGCCGATACCAAAAGACTGAGATTATTCCCTGCATATTCTCAGATCACAATGCTTTGAAACTGGAGCTCAATCACAAGGAAAAGTTCCGAAGGAACTCAAACACCTGGAAGCTAAAGACCACCTTGCTTAAGAATGCTTGGATCAACCAGGAGATCAAAGAAGAACTGAAACAATTCATGGAAACCAATGAGAATGAAGACACTTCGGTCCAAAACCTATGGGATACAGCAAAGGCGGTCCTAAGGGGAAAATATATAGCCATCCAAGCCTTGCTCAAAAAAATTGAAAAATCCAGAACACACCAGCTGTCTCTACACCTTAAAGAACTGGAGGATCAACAACAAATCAAACCAACTCCACACATAAGAAGGGAAATCATCAAGATTAGAGCTGAGATCAATGAGGGAGAAACCAGAGATACAGTAGAACGTATCAATGAAACTAGAAGCTGGTTTTTTGAAAGAATCAATAAGATCGATAAGCCACTGGCTACACTAATCCGAAAGAAAAGAGAGAAATCCCAAATTCATAAAATTATGAATGAAAGGGGAGAGATCACAACTAACACCAAGGAAGTAGAAACAATCATCAGAAGTTACTACGAACAGTTATATGCCAATAAGCTTAGCAACCCTGATGAAATGGATGCATTCCTGGAAAAATATAAACTACCAAAATTGAACCAGGAAGAAATCGACAACCTGAATAGACCGATATCTAATAACGAGATTGAAGCAGTGATCAAAAATCTCCCAAAAAACAAGAGCCCAGGACCTGACGGATTCCCTGGGGAATTCTACCAAACCTTCCAAGAAGAAATAACACCTATTCTCCTGAAGCTGTTTCAAAAAATTGAAGCAGAAGGAAAACTTCCAGACTCTTTCTATGAAGCCAGCATTACCCTGATCCCCAAACCAGGCAAGGACCATACCAAAAAGGAGAATTTCAGACCAATATCACTGATGAATATGGATGCTAAGATTCTCAACAAGATCCTAGCCAACAGGATCCAACAACACATTAAAAAGATTATCCACCATGATCAGGTGGGATTCATCCCTGGGCTACAAGGATGGTTCAACATTCGTAAATCAATCAATGTGATACAACAAATTAATAGGAGAAGAGAGAAGAACCACATGGTCCTCTCAATTGATGCAGAAAAAGCATTTGACAAAATCCAACATCCGTTCCTGATTAAAACGCTTCAAAGTATAGGGATAGAGGGAACATTCCTGAACCTCATCACATCTATCTATGAAAGACCCACAGCAAATATCATCCTCAATGGGAAAAAGCTTGCAGCCTTCCCGTTGAGATCAGGAACAAGACAAGGATGCCCACTTTCACCACTCTTGTTCAACATAGTATTAGAAGTCCTAGCAACAGCAATCAGACAACAGAGAGAAATAAAAGGTATCCAAATTGGTAATGAAGAAGTCAAACTCTCTCTCTTCGCAGATGACATGATTCTTTATATGGAAAACCCAAAAGACTCCACCCCCAAACTACTAGAACTCATACAGCAATTCAGCAGCGTGGCAGGATACAAAGTCAATGTGCAGAAATCAGTGGCTTTCTTATACACTAAAAAGGAAAATACAGAAAGGGAAATTAGAGAATCGATTCCATTTACTATAGCACCAAGAACCATAAGATACCTGGGAATAAACCTAACTAAAGAGGTAAAGGATCTATACTTGAGGAACTATAGAACACTCATGAAAGAAATTGAAGAAGACACAAAAAGATGGAAGACCATTCCATGCTCTTGGATCGGAAGAATAAACATCGTTAAAATGTCTATACTGCCTAGAGCAATCTATACTTTTAATGCCATTCCGATCAAAATTCCACCGGCATTCTTCAAAGAGCTGGAGCAAATAATCCAAAAATTTGTATGGAATCAGAAGAGACCCCGAATCGCTAAGGAAACGTTGAAAAACAAAAATAAAGCTGTCGGCATCACCTTACCTGATTTCAAGCTTTATTACAAAGCTGTGATCACCAAGACAGCATGGTACTGGCATAAAAACAGACACATAGACCAGTGGAACAGAGTAGAGAGCCCTGATATGGACCCTCAACTCTATGGTCAATTAATCTTCGACAAAACAGGAAAAAATATACAGTGGAAAAAAGACAGTCTCTTCAATAAATGGTGCTGGGAAAACTGGACAGCTATATGTAGAAGAATGAAACTCGACCATTCTCTTACACCGTACACAAAGATCAACTCTAAATGGATAAAAGACCTCAACGTGAGACAGGAATCTATCAGAATCTTAGAGGAGAACATAGGCAGTAATCTCTTCGATATCAGCCACAGCAACTTCTTTCAAGATACGTCTCCAAAGGCAAAGGAAACAAAAGCGAAAATAGACTTCTGGGACTTCATCAAAATCAAAAGCTTCTGCACAGCAAAGGAAACAGTCAAAAAAAACAAAGAGGCAACCCACGGAATGGGAGAAGATATTTGCAAATGACAGTACAGACAAAAGGTTGATATCCAGGATCTATAATGAACTCCTCAAACTCAACCCACACGAAACAGACAAACACATCAAAAAATGGGCAGAAGATATGAACAGACACTTCTCCAATCAAGAAATACAAATGGCTATCAGACACATGAAAAAATGCTCATCATCATTAGCCCTCAGGGAGATTCAAATTAAAACCACATTGAGATATCACCTTACACCAGTTAGAATGGCCAAAATTAACAAAACAGGAAACAACATGTGTTGGAGAGGATGTGGAGAAAGGGGAACCCTCTTACACTGTTGGTGGGAATGCAAGTTGGTGCAGCCTCTTTGGAGAACAGTGTGGAGATTCCTCAAGAAATTAAAAATAGAGCTTCCCTACGACCCTGCAATTGCACTCCTGGGTATTTACCCCAAAGATACAGATGTCGTGAAAAGAAGGGTCATCTGTACCCCAATGTTTATAGCAGCAATGGCCACAGTCGCCAAACTATGGAAAGAACCAAGATGCCCTTCAACGGATGAATGGATAAGGAAGATGTGGTCCATATACACTATGGAGTATTATGCCTCCATCAGAAAGGACGAATATCCAACTTTTGTAGCAACATGGACGGGACTGGAAGAGATTATGCTGAGTGAAATCAGTCAAGCAGAGAGAGTCAATTATCATATGGTTTCACTCATTTGTGGAGCATAACCAATAGCATGGAGGACAAGGGGCGTTAGAGAGTAGTAGGGAATTTGGGTAAATTGGAAGGGGAGGTGAACCATGAGAGACTATGGACTCTGAAAAACAGTCTGAGGGGTTTGAAGTGGCGGGGGGGTGGGAGGTTGGGGTACCAGGTGGTGGGTATTATAGAGGGCACAGCTTGCATGGAGCACTGGGTGTGGTGAAAAAATAATGAATACTGTTTTTCTGAAAATAAATAAATTGGGAAAAAAAAAAAAGTTTGATGAAAGAAGAAACAACCAATCATAACCCCCAAAAATGTCATCGTTATCCTTTTAGATAAATAAATAAAAAAATGACTTTAGAGATCAAGCCTCAAAGATGGCAAGAGAAGCAGAATCAGTATCATCAGGGATGATACGTCCTTTTCAAGAGGGCCTTCCTATTTCATGAAGGGATGCAATCTTCCTGTCTCTATTGCTACTAGTGTAGTGCTATAGGGAATACAGGTTTCCATATCTGGAACTTCTTCTTTTCACATGAGGAATTGAAAGCCCGCATCATTCTTTCATCTTGTTTTCAATGATCTTTGATATAATGAGTAGATATTATAGTTTTCTGCAATAACCATAATGTGAGTTCCTCTTTGCCTCTGACCTAGAGGAAGCCCAGCTCATGAAATAAATACTAACCTAGAAGCCATAACAATCTAGGTTCAAGCCTTATGCTCTTTCTTAAGTCTATGACCCTGTAGAGCCACTCATCACCTTAAACTTTAGTTTCTATCCTTGAGAAAAAGAATGATAACACATATGTTCTAGAATAATGAGAAGTTTAAGTGAACTTGATGTGTATGAACATACTTTTTAAAAGTTTTAGGTGTTGTTATTGTAAGATCAGTACATTAGTCATACTTTTTTTAAAAAAATTAAAGTTAATATATTTCAAATTTTTTTTAGAATTGGTGACTTCTTAAAAAATACTTTTGAATAATGAATGCTGTAATTGCAGATCATTTACATCATTTTAAAAAGTTTGAGTATGTTGCCCAAAACCCAGTAAAGTGATTTTAATTATCACTCAATGATATGAGCAAAAACGCATGATAAAATAATAACATGGATAATTCTGCCTCTCACATAAAAAGAGTGCCAGTGGCCTGAGAGCACTCTGTTACAGGAAATGATGTAATCTTATCAAGGCTTTTCTTGACATATAAATAGACACATTGAATTTCATACTTGAAAAGTAATCTCATTACCACAGTAATGACAACTAATAATTCTACTAAGTCTACCAGACTGAGTTTTGAAGTTACAAAGATAGCATGTCACTGTGAAAACAGCAGGAATCTTAGAACCAGACAACCGTGGTTTCCATATGTGAGCTATTTAACATTGGGCATTTTATTGACCTTTCTGTCTGGAGGGGAATGTCATTTCCCATTCCAGGCTTCCAAGAGGAGGTTATCTTCCCTTTGCATATTCTGGCCTTCCTCTACTTCTTCATTCATTCCACCCTAGTAAAAGTGAAGTTTACATAACTAATTGATTACTTGGGAAGAATAACTACATACTTGAACTCATTTCACTCTTTTCTCTTTTGCTACTAATCTTGTCTTTAAAAGGCACACGTTTTCCTCCAGTCTTCTGTATTGCCCATAATCGGGAGGATAAATCTGCTTAGGTCTGAGGATCAGCATTAGCAGAAGCATGACTCACCTATTGAGAGCCATTCTTGTCAGCTAGGTATCTGTTATTGTTTTATCCCCTATTTTGAGGCCTTGACTATTTTTTCCCCAGCTTCTTCAGATTACACCAGGGTAAGGAAGGGACAATAATAATTTTGTGATGGCTTTGTTAAAACCCCAACATGAAATGTATCAGCCAGAAATACTGGAAAATAAAACCAAAAGAAAGGAATTAGGGAGACCAAAGTATGCACATGGAAAGACTTGGTAGTTAAAGAATAATAATTTGGGCCTTGGTGCTCTTACTGTGGTGATTTGTAGAGGTAGCTTTAGGTGCATATGTGATTTTAAATTCTATGATTGACTAAACTGAAATATTTTAGCACAGCCATGTGGTATTTTGCTTGTGGTAGATGATTATAGCTTGCACGGTTTTGTTTTTGTTGTTGTTGTTTGTTTATTTGCTTGCATTGTCTGTAATTAAATGGCTTTATTTTCTTGCATACAGAAATTTAGACAAAGGTCCCTGGGCCTCAGGAAAGATACTCAAGAAGGGATATCAATGAGAAGGATCCATGAGAGATGAAATCAGAGATAGACAGTGGGTATCTCAGCAAACCGGGATGGGGCCTCTCAGTTCTCAACAGATGTGCAGAGACTGGTGAAGACTCAAAGATCCAGGGCTTAGAAGGGGCCGCCATCCAGAATCTGGAAGCTGCAGCCTCCTCCTCTTTTTTTTTTTTTCTTTTTCTGGCTGAAGCAAATGTTCCACTGCAAGGAAGAGTACAGGCCTTCTAGGTATTAGTGGGAAATGCTGAGTTTGCTGCTTCTAAACTGCAAGGTAGTAAAGTTCTGCATGTGTCTCAAAGCACTACTGGGTTTTTAGCTTAACCCACTGAGCTACCCAGGTGCCCCGGATAAATCTATTCTGACACCTCTGTGCTCCATAATGCGTTTTTTAATTTTTTTATAAAATTTATTTATTTTTTAATTTCTTTTTGGTGTTCCATAATTCATTGTTTATGTACCACACCCTGTGATCCATGTAATTCATGCCTTCCATAATACCAACCACCAGCCTCACCCAAACTCCCACCCTCTCCCCTCCAAAACCCTCAGATTGTTTTCTCAGAGTTCAGTTTCTCATGGTTCATCTCCTCTTCCAAATTCCCTCATCTCCCTTCTCCTCTCAATCTCACCATGTCCTCTGTGTTATTTCTTATGATCCATAAAGAAGTGAAACCAAATGATAACTGACTGTCTCTCTTGACTTATTTTACTCAAGAAAATGTCTTCCAGTCCCGTCCATGTTGCTACAAATGATGGGTATTCATCTTTTCTGATGGAGGCATAATACTCCATAGTATATATGGACCCCATCTTTCTTATCCATTCATCCGTTGAAGGGCATCTTGGTTCTTTCAACAGTTTGGCGACTGTGGACAATGCTTCTATGAACACTAGGGTACAGATGGCCCTTCTTTTCACTACATCTGTACCTTTTGGGTAAATAATCAGTAGTGCAATTGCAGGATGGTAGGGAATCTATATTTTTAATTTCTTAAGGAAATCCGCACTGTTTTCCAAAGTGGCTGCAACAACTTGCATTCCCACCAATAGTGTAAGAGAGTTCCCCTTTCTCCACATACTCTCCAGCACATGCTGTTTCCTGTCTTGCTAATTTTGGACATTCTAATTGGTGTAAGGTGTTATCTCAATGTGGTTTTAATTTGAATCTCTCTGAGGGCTAGTGATGATGAACATTTTTTCATGTCTGTTAGCCATTTGTATGTATTCATTGGAGAAGTATCTGTTCTTGTCTTTTGCCCATTTTTTGACATGATTATCTGTTTTGTGTGTGTTTACTTTGAGGGTTTTTTTATAGAGCCTAGATATCAGCCCTTTGTATTGTCAGTCCCATTCAGTGGGTTGCCTCATAGTTTTGTTGAATGTTTCCTTTGCTGTGAAGTAGGTTTTGATCTTGATGAAGACACCAAACTTCATTTTTGCTTTTGTTTCCTTTGCCTTTAGAGAATATCTTGAAAGAAGTTGCTGTGGCTAATGTCAAAGAGTTTACTGCCTGTGTTGCCCTCCAAGATTCTGATGGACTCCTGCCTCATGTTGAGGTCTGTTATTCATTTCGAGTTTACCTTTGTGAATGGTGTAAGAGAATTGTTGACTTTCATTTTTATACACATAGCTGTCCAATTTTCCCGGCACCATTTTTTGAAAGGACTGTCTTTTATCCACTGGATATTTTTTCCAGATTTTTTGAAGATTTTTTGACCGTAGAGTTGGAGGTCCCTATCTGTGCTCTCTACTCTGTTCCACAGGTCTATGTGTCTGATTTTATGCCAGTACCATGCTGTCTTGCTGATCACAGCTTTGTAGTAAAGCTTGAAATCATGCAGCGTGGTGTCCCCAGTTTTGTTTTTCAACATTCCCTTAGCAATTCGTGGTTTCTTCTGATTGCACACAAATTTTAGGATGGTTTGTTCCAACTCTTTGAAAAATACTGGTTGAATTTTGATAGGAATGGCATTAAAAGTATAGATTGTTCTAGGCAGTCTAGACATTTTAACAATGTTAATTGTTCAGATCAGTGAGCATTGAGTGGTCTTCCATTTTTTCACGTCTTCTTCGATTTCTTCCAGGAGTTTTCTGTAGTTCCTCGAGTACAGATCCTTTACCTCTTTGGTTAGGCTTATTACCAGGTATCCTATGTTTTTGGTGCTACAGTAAATGGAATTGATTCTCTAATTTTCCTTTCTGTATTTTCATTGTTATTGTATAAGAAAGCAACTGTTTCTGTACATTGGTTTTTGTATCCTGCCACATTACAGAATTGCTGAATGAGTTCTAGTAGTTTGGGGGTTGGGTCTTTTGGGTTTTCCATATAAAGTATCATGCTGTCTGTGAAGAGAGAGAGTTTGACTTCTTCATTGCAATTTGTTCTCTGTCGTTTTAAATAGTTCCTGACTGGGTCAGTCACCACAGTATCTGTCTCTTGATCTCAGAATCTTGAGTTCAAATTTTTGTCATGGAGATTTAAAAAAAAAAAGGTGGGGGTGTTAATAACATTCTGTCCAATTTTCTTCTAAGTATTTTATAGGTGTAACTGTTTTGTTGAAGTCTTTGTCATGTGTTGACTCTTTTGTTGTGGAAGGGGTTGGATAGACATTCAGTTGCATTGCTTTAGTTGAGGTTGCCCAGTGTTTCCAGAACCACTTAATGTGGAGACTGTTGCCTCCCTATTTTTTATTCCTGGAGCTTTGGTTGGAAATGAATTGACTACATATCTGTCACTTTCTTCCTGGGCTTTGTACTATGTTCCATTCATCTGTGTGTCTGTCTGTATATCAATATTATACTGTTTTGATTTCTACAACTTTGTAATACATGTTGAATTCAGAAAGCATGACACCTCCAGTTTTGTTCTTTCTCCAGATGGCTTTGGCTATTCAAGGCCTTTCATGGTATTATTCACTTTGCATGATTGCTGTTCTTTTTACTGGAAATGCTATTAAATGTTGATGGGGTTTGGACTGAATGTTTAGATTGCTTTTTGCAGTGTGTACATTTGGATTACATATATTCTTGGGGTCCATTAGTTTGGGATGTCTAAAGACGTCATTCTGTCTTCTCAAAATTCTTGCATTAATGATTTATGGTTTTTAATATACAGGTCTTTCCCATATTGATGAAAATGCTTCATAAGTATTTTATTTTTTAAGTGATTATCAAATAAAAATTATTTTCTTAAAAATTCTTTTCTTACTTTTTCTCAGTGATAACTTGCTATTCATGAGTATAGATAAAACTCATTTTTGCATATTGAATCTGTGTTCTTAAGCTTGACTTAATCCATCTGTTGTTTCTACGTGGATTTTTGTAGAATAATTTTGGGTTCCATATGTTTTATCATGTTCTCCTAATAAGTAAAAACTTAACTGGGAATATAATTTGATGTTATCTAACTGGGGAAAAAAAGATACGGGTATGCTGAGAGATCATTTACGAATTGTCTAAAATGTTTTGTGGTTAATGTAAGTAAAGGAATCCATAAGTGTGGCTTGTTTCCTTTACTGTTTTCTTTCAACCAGATATACAGAGCTGTGGCTTAGACCAGTTATTCCCCCAAAGTTTCCCACCCTACAAGCTCTGCCTCTTAGAAGGCATGCACCATTCTCTCTGCTTTCTATCCTTTGACACAAGGCCTGACTAAGTTGCTCAGAAAATACTTCTCAAAAAGGAGCTTATTTTTTCATAGATTTCCTAGAAGACATCCTCCAAAACATTGAATTTTACAAAATTGTTTTTGATCTCTCTGGGATCCTTGAGGATGTCCAAGGTTGAATGTGGTGTGTTTTGCAGACAGTTCAGGGAGCCCTGCGGTACTCCTGCAATGTCTCCTGTAGCTACCACAGGGCGGTGTGTGCTCTTATGGAAGACAGGTCTTCACCTCTGCAGAAGGTAGAAGTTTGCCTCCTTTAGGACTTCCATCACAATTTTAGACAACTGCTTTAAGGATTATTTACTGTAAATATTCTTTGGGATCTATTGACAGTTTCCTAGAAGGGACAACCTAAGGTACTACAGTGACTAAATCTTGTTCCTTCCTGAACATGCAGATACATAAAATTATAAATGACTGAATGAAGGTGGACCCTCCCCTCACATGAGACACAAAATGAGCCCCAAATGGGACACAGACCTAAATTTAAGAGCTAAAACTATAAACCCCAGAGAAGAAAGCCATAGAAGAAATATTTCTGACCTTAGATTAAGCATCTTTTTTAAAAGATTTTATTTATTTATTTGACAGAGAGAGATTACAAGTAGGCAGAGAGGCAGGCAGAGAGAGGAGGAAGCAGGCTCCCTGCTGAGCAGAGAGCCCGATGCGGTACTCGATCCCAGGACCCTGAGATCATGACCTGAGCCGAAGGCAGCGGCTTAACCCACTGAGCCACCCAGGCGCCCAAGCATCTGTTTCTTAAAGATGATGCCATCATCAACAAGTGGAAGAACTGATACTTGGGTAAATCTGTCACCAACACAACTGCCTTCCCTCTGGGCTCAGGTAGGCATCAGGTAGGAACTCTATGAGTCATTTATTTCTACATCCTACTTAGCTGTACCCATTACTATCTCAAATTTAGGGATGGAGTCTGTAGCTTCAGAGTTCTGCCTGGGGTCACCCATCTTAAAGGAGGCTGATTAGGGGGCTAGAACTGTTGTCTCTCTGCCACTAGACTCTGTTCCATTCAGACGGTCCCAACATGGAATTCAGAGTTGTGTAAAGCTCCACATACAAACACCCAGGACTGGAGACCTAACTGAACTTGGGGGGCAGTGGTACCACTCTGGAGCTTGGCCTGGGTCTGTTGTCTGACAATGGCAGGTCTTGGCACTGGGGACTTTCCCAGTTCCATCCAGCCTTTGTCTGGGCAGGATAAGGTTTCTCCATGAGTACCAGGCACAAAGGTTTGTGTAAACTCAGAGTTAAGAAGTCCCTTCTGAAGAATCTGGTATACAGTCTTCCTGTCAGCTGGGACTAAAGAGGGTAGGCAAGGCCTGCGTTCAAATACTGCCTCTGCCTCAATGTGGAGTATGGAGAGGGGTATTTTCATAAAGTTTTGGTTTCTTTATTCGTCAAAAAGAAACAGCATTTCTACCTTCTTCATGGAATTGTTATAGAGTTTGACTGACACGATTCATGTTCTCAAAGAACACTCAGTAATCCCTAGCTCTACCTGCTTCGATTACCCACTGTGAGCCCACTGCTGCCATGGACTCTGGGCCTCTTCCTTACTCTGTCCCTTTTGCCTGGCAAGCCTGATTTCCCCTGACTCAATTGTCTTTCCAGAAAGCCTTCATACCCTCCAGTATGGGTGACCTGTTCCTCAGCTGGGATCCCACAACACTGGTCCTCATCCATCAGATGAAGGCCAGCCCTGGGTAAAGATCTCACCCAGAGCTTGTGTCCTGGACATGGATAATACTCAGTGTGGAGACTGTCAGTCTGGAGCTTCCTAAATTGTCATGTTTTGGAACCAATGTTGGGGTACCTTGTGATGGGGCTCTTTCCCTCCAAAGCAGCCAAATGAGCTGCCCTCATTTCCATCACGACTGTCTCCTATCTCACCCTATCATATAATCATTTGTACATAGCATCTTAGGTTTCCTTGCTTGGCAGGATACAAGAACCTTTTGACAGCCAGAGTTGAAAGGATTTTCTGGAGGTGAATTTGGCTTTTGATGGATCTAATGGTAAGATGAATCCTGTCCACTCCCTACAAACCTACACAGAGCCTGTGCCCCTGACCAATAGGGCAGTGCCGCAGCCCATGGCAGCTCTTCCCCTAGTACTCAGAGCTCTCCTTTCTCACTGAGTCCCCATTCACTGGTGTTTCTCTCTATTCCTACAGAGAGAGCCCTAGATGTCCTCTCTCTGAAGATGTACCTTCTGTTCCTGGTTAGCTCCATCTTGTGACAGAGAAGAGAAGGATTACTACCATGGCTTCTCCAGCAGCTTCAGATTACGTGGATGCACCTTACCCAACATTGTGGGAAAAGAGGGATCTCCCCCTTTTTCTCACATGGTGTCTTGAGCTGGAGGCACAGCCACCTCTCTCACACAGGTGAATTTGAGGGATACCAAGGTTGCGGCAGGCGGGACTGTGGGTTCATGTCTAGGGGATCCTAAGGGCTGTGAGCAAACTATATCTAGTGCCAAAACCCTTGGTAGAGTCTCTCTCCATCCTGTGCTTCCATGAACAGCCAATATACTTTGCAAGGGCCTCTCTTGTACACACAGGTTCAAATGGCTTTGCTGTTGCCACTAAAACTACATCTGGATGAACACAAGTCTGTAACGCACTGACCTGCACTGTCCTTAGAGGTTCTTCCCTCAGAGGATGTGGTCCATCCAGGAAATACAGGGAGCAACTTTATAGGAGTGGCCTGGTCTGTACTCCTCTGTTGGTCTTGAGCAGGGCACGGTTGCTCAGGTTCCAATCTGAGTTAAAGAGCACTAGGGGCTGGATGGGCTGGAGTGTATCACTGGACAGGGCCTAGGTGATGTGTATTCCAGAATATGGGACAGGGATGCTTGTTGGGGATTATACATGAGGGGGAGTGTGGGAAAGCTCTTCCCTGCTCTATGGTCACTCCCATTATTGATGGACTCACTGCTGGATTCTCCTCCTTATGTTTTCAGATCTCATCTATAGACTCCAGATTCTCCTTTCCTAAGGAAGGCTGCCACTGGATAAAGACAGCATAGATAGTGGAGCCTGCAGCATGTTGTCCAAAAATACAGTTAAAGTGTATTCCAGAAATGGTGCTTATATGAATCAGACATAAAGAACAGAGGTTTTTTTTGACACAGATGTACTTATTACTTTAATGATGTGAGTCAAATAATTGGAAATGGCTCCGTTGTTCAACAGATGGTGCTTTGAGTACTGTCACTGAGAATGTCCAAGGTGACAGCAGCGACTGTGCCTATTCACTGTAGGGACATCAGGTAGAACAAGAGCCCAACCCTAAAACAATCCCTGCCACAACCCCCGTCTTTGCACACACACATGCGTGCAAGCAAGCACAAACAAAATCCATAGGGAAACGCATGGAAACAGGACACCATCCATTATGGGGAATTATTTCATGGAAGAAGGAACATGTCTTCATTTATTCATATTTAAAACATTGTTTTACTACATAAATATAGTCTGTCTAAACCTAAAGAACTATTTACTTTATTTCCTGACTTGTTAATAAAAAATGGGAAGATTTAAGATGTAATGTTAATATTTTTATAATATGCCACCTAAAATAGTTTAAAAGTGGCATATGCAGGAAAATGAAATAATTTAATGGTGTCTCATGGACCCAGACATTTCCCCGGTTTCTGACTTTCAAGGTATCCTTATGAAAGGGAACAGAATTCCAGATAATGAAAGGAGCTCATTTTGGGGCTTCCTATAATCATTGCTGTTTCAGAAATTTTGGTGTAATAAAATGCTATTTTCATAAAAGATTGGGAAAAAAAGATTTTTAAATCTTTCTTATGTTCTGTAATCAGACAGAAGGCCATAATGTAGGATACCAGGTGCATGAAAATCCCAGATGAAGTAAAGAACCAAAGACATAGAGAAAAGCAGTGGTTGCCAGGACTGGGGTGACGTAATGCTCAGTGATTGATACATAACCCAGGTTTCTCTGTGATGGAAATATTCTTCAAATAATGAGTGATACATAACCCAGGATTCTCTCTGATGGAAATATTCCTCAAGTAAATGGTTGTGCAACACTTTTAAAGTATTTAATGGCACCTCCATATACCATTGAAAAGGATCAGAGTAAAATTTTATGTAAACTCAAATTACACTTTATTTAATGAACAAAATCTGTTATGCCATTATACAATTGTACACAGAACACAAAAATTACAAAGAGAGCAATGTCAGAGAAGAGGAAACCATCTTTAGGGTTCCAGCCAGAAAGAGCTGCTGCTTGGGGGCTAAGGGTGGTTGTTCCATTGAGACAGGTGATGGCTCAAGTCTTTCTAGACCTCAGTAGCAGGAGTTAGACCCTGCTGGACCTCTGGGTCGGACAAAAGAGCTGGTGGCTCCTCCATCTCAGAAGTGTTAATTAGAACCCTGACTACCACCTACACTGATCCCAACAGGGCAGATGGTGTCACCACTCTTCTTAACGTGTGAGCTCCAGCACCAGGAAGGGTTGAGGCCACCTTTATCTCCAAAGATACATCAGACACCACAGTGGGAGCTTGGCCAAGTTCCTGATGTTCAGCCTCTTCCTCTGGACCTGGTGCTGTAACCCCATAAAGAGAAAATATCATCAGAATGATTGAATTCCCATGTCCCTTCTAAATAAAGGAAACTTTTTCCACCACTCAATGTTGCCTGCATCCAAGAACCAATCCCTGTGAAGTCTCCATGACTGATGACCATCAAAACCGGGATCTGAGACTATTTATTGCTCTCCTCCCGACTGCACTCTATGTAGGTTTGCTCAGTGTAGTCCACACTGTCCCCTCCTCAGGCCCACATCAGTCACCACCAGCCCTTCTCACCCACAATTGCTGGCTTTGTGGGCCAAAGGTGTTGCAACTGTGTGAGCAGAAGCTGGGCACGGTGCTCCAGGTCTGAGCCTGACATATTAAGCCTCATGTATGCCAGCAGCATATTCAGGCTGGGAAATTCTGGGGGCTGTAAAAATTTTCAGGATATTTTTCTAGCTGTGTGTTCAAGATAGAGGAGATGGCCCTGGGGATAGACAGTTAGGAAGGGGAATCAGAGGACAGGGCACCCTCCCAAATGAATATCCCAGGGAACCCTGTGGGAACCTGGGCCAATGGGAATCCTGCTTCCATCAGAGACCAGTCCTATTCCTTGTCCACATGTGATCTGGTGATCCTGCCTCAGACAGGACTGGTTATAGATAAAAGGCTGTCAACAGCCTCAATGGGTGGGGGATCTTGATGAATTGTGGGACCATTTATGTCCTTCATGGCAGATCTGGACAACTCCTCAGTCTGTCTCCTTGTGCACTTGCCACTTTAATTCAACAGCATGTGCCCAGAGAGGGGTGGTGTCTGGCCTCTTAATTACCCTGATTGCACATGCCACTTCTCTGTGAAGATCCAACCAAGGAGGGAGCAAATGGATTCTGTCTCTAGCCAGGCCATCCCAGGACCCTCCCTATACTTCAAAAGTTACCTCCTGTTCCCATGTGCTTCCTTATGCACTAAGTGCCATGAGTGGGTCTCCTTACACTGACACTAATCTCCCAGAAGGTTTGGAATATCTGGCCCCTATTCTCTCACTGGGTCTCCTGAGCACCCTCTGAGAACCCAGTGGCAGGGTTCCAACATATTGCTAAGTGTGCTGATTTCCATGAACTCTCTTCTAGGTCCCAGGATTGGGATAATGACATGGGTGGAGGGCACGGTGATGGGGAATGACTCTCTTAGGGGATAAAGCTGTCCTCCATTCCCCTCTGCTCTCCCACAGTAACCAAACCCACAGGTCCCCCAGGCCCCTTCCTTTCTCCAGAAGAAACTCTTAGACCTTCATGCTTTTGGAGGATCCAAGAGTTCCTCCAACTCACAGTCCCCTTGCGTCTCTGGTGGAGAGGGAAGGCACTCCTGCATCAACCAAAGCTCAGTCATGTTTCACTGCCCCTGGGCTATGCCATCTTCATCACAGCTGGAGGAAATGCACTCATATCTATAGGAGGCCAGGGAGCATCACATGAAAGGTCCTGTGGATGCTACCTCTCATTGTGTCCAATATCACTGTCTGAGACCTGACTACTCTGGGGACCAGGGATGCTGTCTGCTCTGAGCAGAGATCACAGTCAAGTCCTAGAGAAGCACCATCACCCAGTGGGGCTTCCTGAGTACTTGTTGAATGAAAGGGCCCCAACCAGTCCATCACAGGTATCTGAGTGGGCCTGGGAACACCTCTGAACCCCGGGGATCCCTTCTCTGCTTTTATCCAGACATGGACCTCAAATGGAGTCTTGGATCTCTCTTTCAAATGGCAAAACATCCCCACTCAACATAGTGATAGTGAGGGATGAGGCAGAGGTTTCATTATGGTAAGCAGGACAATAATAAAAGAGTACAACCACAGGCTGTCTAGCAGACCTTTGCACAAGCCCAGGCACCCAGGTGCATTTTCCTTTCAAGACTTCATGAGTTCCTAACATAATTTTGGCCCAGTCAGAGGAGCAAACTGAGACTCAGGATGCTTTGGGTTATTTCCAAGACTCGAAGCAAGTGGTGGCCAAATCCAAATGGGCCATTAGGGACAGGGTGTTCACCTTGCAAATGGGAAGTCCAACACCTCCTGGGTGGTGTAAAAGGCTCAATATGTGCCCAGGAACATGTAGACATAGATGAGGTCTCTTCCTAGGAGATTAGGCACAGATGATGTATTTGCTTCTTTAGCAGGTTGGTCCGGCTTGTCCACAGCACACAGGTCTTACTCCTCTTCATCAGTGATCCATATTTTGCCTGATATGAAAGAGAGGAGACATGAGTCAGTGCCATAGCCACCAGGAGAATTAGGGGTTGGAGCACAGACTGAAACACCAAGATGCCAGTGGCTTATGTCAAGAGGTGGGAAAAGAGGTCCCACAGTCATAAAAACAATCAGGTGCCTGGGTGGTTCTTTGACTTTATCCTAGGAGTCATGGTTTTGGCTCAGGTCATCATCTCAATTTCTTGAGATGGTGCTCCTTGTAGGGCTGTATACTTGGGACAGAGTTGGCTTGAGGATACTCTCTCCCCCTCTACTTCTCCCCACTCTCCCCCTGCTTCTCTCAAATAAGTCAATCAACCAATCAATTAACAAATCTTTAAGGAAAATAAAAAACCTTTCTTGGTAGACATACAAAGAATTGAAGTCAGTTTAGTCTGACCTTGATAGTATCTCAGGTCAGATTGTGAACTGAGCACTGATAGCAACCCTCTGCATGAATGGCATTGGTCCTGTGGTATCTGATAATAGATTCCATCCTTGGGATGAGAACACAGAGACATTTTCTTAGGTGAAACAGCTCAGGGTATTATGGCATGTAGGATGTTTAGTGGTGCCCTATGATTTAGCAACAAAAGAGAATCACATCAAAGTCCTGCATCATTGAAGGGCACAGTGGCTGTGACAAAAGATTGGCATTCTGGAAAGTTGTTCAGCAGAATGAAGTCCCTGATCCTGACCCTGGAAGGGCCCCAGGGATGTGTTTTCTCAAAACCAAAGGTAAATCAAGAGACATAGTACCATTGGCAACATGTCGCTTGGGTAAAAGTCTCCCAGCTCACCATGATCATGTGCAAGATTTGCAGAAGGTGGGGAGGACTGTCAGGTCAGTGGGGACACGTGGAACCAAAAGGATTCTAGATGGATGGCATGAGACATAGTTTAAAGTCTCTTTTATGCTATTATTACAAATATGTGGAAAATGACTCTACATCTGGCCAAGGGAAGGGCAGGGCAATGAGGGAAGGTTTGAAAAGGAAATGGTTATGCAGATTCTTGTGGGTTCACAATTGTAGGAGAAATCCTATAGCAGTACTAGGATGGCTTCTGGGACATGGGTCCCTTTCTGCTCCACTGGGACCCTGGGGGATGGATGTCCTCAGCATGTGCCCTCACCCGGAGCCAGAATCGGACTCTGTTGGCATTTGGGGGAACGTTTTGTCCTTCAAAGAGGTAGAGAAGAAGATCTTAACTTTCATCTCCTGCCCAAATCTCATATGTGGAGCTCTGAAAAGACAGTGCCCAGCAAAAGGCAGGAGGCCTCAGGCCCTATGGCTATTAATGACAAGGCATGTTGGATCTGCTAGCTCTGGGGCGAGCTACCCATGGGGCTGGGTTGAAATGGACTCTCCTGAGGATGGGTCCTAATGTGGGTTGGTGGCCATGGAGACCTTGGAATGTGGCAGTGGCTTGGGGACTCTGCAGGATTCTCCAACCTAAAGGGTTTGACACAGCTCCAACAAGGAAGCTTCCCATGTGGAGACGAGAGGTGTTCTGTTTGGTGCCTCAGGAAAACCCCATATTCTGGTCTTTGAACCCAGGCCTCTGAGGAGTGACACCTGCAAACCAAAGCAAGAGTTCAGATTAGGGCCTAGGGACCTGTCAATTTCCATTTTCTGTCTCAGCGGAAATCCGTCTGCATGTCTGCATGGAGGTAGTTGCCTGGATTGTGTCAGAATGCCCCTGTTTGTCCAGGGCGGCTTACAGTAGTGGGATGTCCATGGGGGCCTTGAGGATTGTCCTATTCTGGAGGGTTGTGGCCAATGGAATTGGCACAGTTTCCTAGGAGAGAGCAGGCACAGTCCTGTGGTGTGGCTCCAGAGGCCCCAGCCTGGAGGGGGTGTGGGCCAGGGCTGTGGGGACAGACGTCCGAAAACACAAACTCGGCTCAGGTTTGGGGCCAAGGGGATGGCAGGCCCAATCTACAGACCGTGAGGGGAGCTCCTTGGGATATGAAAGGAGGGCGAGTGGAAGGCAGTCACTCAGGCGTTTGTCTCTGGATGTTGTGTCCAGGATGGACATTTAATGTAGGGGTGGCCTCATGGGCGATGGACGAGTCTTTCTCTCTCTGGTGATTTGCCCAGCTCTCAAGAGCTTGGGGTCATTCCGTGGGAAGAGAGGAGTCCTGTTTTCTGCCTCAGGTGTCCCCCCAATAGAGGGATTCTAGAGCAGAGCAGTGGGTACTGTCGACTGGAATACCAGCTCACTGGTTAGGCCTAGGCTCTATGTGAATTGCAAGCCTCATATGCGGGCTGTTAGTCCAGCCACTGAGAGGCATTACTTGAATACTGGGCTCACGCTGAGGGTTTCAATGCCTGTTTGTGCCCAAGGCGGCCCTCAAACATGGGCGTGGCCTCATGGGCCATGAAGGTTTCTCCTACACTAAAGGTTGGACCCCATGCCAACAGGAAGTTTTCATGACATGGGGTAGGAGGATTTCTGACTTGTGCATCAGGTTCCCCCCTATGCAGGGACTGGAGATAATGTCTAGGTTCCGATGCCTGCAAACCCAGGTTGGGAAGGGATGATAGCCTAAGACCATGGCAGGTCTGATGTGCTGGGTGTGCAGCCACTTGTCTCGGTGTCTGTTGGAATTTCTGGGCTCAGGCTAGGTAAGACAGAGCATTAGTGCTTAGAGTAGCCTATGCATTTGGGGTGTTGCCGAGGGCCGAGCAGGTTGATCCTCATTTGGGGTTTCTGGGCAACCCCATAGACAATGTTTTTCTTCTGGTGGGCAGACAGAGTCCTTCGTTGTTGCCGCAGAATTCCCAGTTGGGGGATTTGTGGGCCAGGAGTACGAGGATGGAAGTCTGAAAACACAAGCTAGGCTTAGGTTTGGGGACGAGGGCACAGCAGGCCTGCTCTGCAGATGCTGAATCAAGATCTCCTGCATCTGAAGTCAGGGTGAGGATCAGACGTTGGGTGAGGCTGGAGTTTGAGTCCATTATGACCTCTTCATGAAGCGAGGGCCTCATGAGCCAAGGAGGTTTTCCCATGCTGAGTTTGTGAGTTGCTCCAAACCACAAGGTTTCCTTCTGCGGGACAGTTGAGTCCCATTGGATGGTTCCAGGAGGTCCCATACGGAAAGACTGGAGAGAAGGGTTTGAAGGATGGATGCCTGTACACCATGCCTCTTATTCCCATTGGCTATTGGTGACAAGACATGTTTGATCTGCTGGCACTGGGGCGAGCTGCCCAGGGGGCAGAGTTGAAATGGACTGTCCTGAGAATGGCTCATAATATGGGTTTGTGTCCATGGAGACCTTGGAATGTGTTGATGGCTCAGCAACCCTGAAGAATTCGCCTACCCGAAAGGTTTTATAGAGCTCCAACAAGAAATCTCCCCATGTGGAGAGGAGAGAGGTTCTGTTTGTTGCCTCAGAAAAGTCCCATATGCTGGTCTCGAAACCAGTCCTCTGAGGAGTCACACCTGCAAACCAAAGCTAGGGTTCAGATAAGGGCCTAGGGGCCTGTACGTTTCAAACTTCTGTCTCTGGAGACACTGTCTGAGTGTCTAAGTGGAGATAGATGCTCAGCTTGTGTCAGAGTGTCCCTCTTAGTTCAGGGAGGCCTACACTATTTGGATGGCCTCAGGGATCTTGGAAGTTTCTCCTAATCTGTAGAGCTGTGGCCAATGGATTGGGCAGATTTTCCTTGGAGAGGACAGGTACAGTCCTTCAGTGTGGCTCGAGACACCCTATTCTGAAGAGTGTGTGGGACAGGGCTTTGGGGACAGAGTCTGAATACAAAAACTCGGCTTAGGATCGGGGCCGAGGGTATGGCAGGCCGGATCTACAGATCATGTCGGGAGTTCCTCGTTTTATGAAAGAAGGGTGCGTGTGAGGCGATTGCTCAGCATTATGTCTCTGGATATTGTTTCCAGAATAGCGGTGGAATGTAGGGGTGGCCTCATGGGCTGTGGATGAGTCTCCCTTTCTGCGGATTTGGCCCAGCTCCCAAGAGATTGGGGCCATTCCATGGGAAGAGAAGAGTCCTGTTTTCTGCCTCAGGTGTCCCCCCAATAGAGGGATTCTAGAGCAGAACAGTGGGTACTGGAGACTGGAATACCCGACCTCTGGTTAGGCCTGGGGGTCTATGGGCATGGCAGGCCTATATGCGGGCCCTTGGTGTAGCCACTGAGAGGCGTTACTTGAATACGGGGCTCACGCTGAGGGTCACAATGTGTGTTTGTACCCAAGGCGGCCCTCAAGCATGGGCGTGGCCTCATGGGTCATGCAGGTTTCTCCTACACTGAAGGTTTGGCACCATGCCAACAGCAAGGTTTCCTGCCATGGGGAAGGAGAAGTTCTGACTTGTGCATCAGGTTCCCCACTGTGCAGAGATTGGAGATAAGGTCTAGGTTCTGATGCCTGCAAACCCAGGGTGGGAATGTATGATGGCCTAAGGCCATAGCGGGTCCGATGTGCTGGGTGTGCGGCAAGCTGTCTCGGTGTCTTTTGGAAGGTCTGGGATCAGGCTATGTAAGACAGAGCATTAGTGCTTAGAGTAGCCTATGAAATTGGGGTGTTGCCGAAGGCCGAGCAGGTTGATCCTCATTTAGGGTTTCTGGGCAACCCCATAAGCAATGTTTTTTTTTCTGGTGGGCAGGCAGTGTGCTTTGTTGTGGTCCCAGAATTCCCAGTCGCGAGGATTTGTGGGCCAGAAGTGTGAGGACAGAAGTCTGAAAGCACAAGCTAGGGTTAATTTTGGGGACGAGGGCACAGCAGGCCCACTCTGCAGAGGCTGAATCGAGATCTCCTGCATCTGAAGTCAGGGTGAAGATCAGAGTTTTGCAAAGCTCCACATGCAAACACCCAGGCCTGGAGACCTCACTGAACTTGGGGGGCAGTGGTACCACTCTAGAGCTTGGCCTGGGTCTGTTGTCTGACAATGGCAGGTCTTGGCACTGAGGATTCTCCCATTTCCATCTGGCCTTTGTCTGGGCAGGATTAGGTTTCTCCCTGGGTACCAGGCACAAAGGTTCATGTAAACTAAGAGTTGAGAAGTCCCTTCTGAAGCATCTGGAATGCAACCTTCCAGTCATGTGAGGCCAACAAGGATAGGCAAGGTCTGGATTCAAATCCTGCCTCTGCTTCACTGTGAAGTATGGAGAGGGGCAGTTTCATAAAGCCTTGGATTCCTGATTCATCAAACATAGACAGCATTTCTACCTTCCCCATGTAATTATTATAGAGATTGACTGACATGATTCACGTACTCAAAGGACACTCAGACATCCCTAACTCTATCTGCTTAGATTACCTACTGTGAGCCCACTGCTGCAATGGGCTCTGGGCCTCTACGTTACTCTGTCCCATTTGCCGGGCAAGCCTGACTCCCCCTGACTCAATTGCCTTTCCAGAAAGCCTTCAACCCTTCCAGCATGGGTGACTTGTCCCTCAGCTGGGATCCCACAACACTGGTCCTTGTCCATTAGACCCAGGCCAGCCCTGGGTAAGGATCTCATTCACAGATAGTGTCTTGGACATGAACAATACTTGATGTGGAGACTGTCAGTCTGGAGTTTCCTAAATTGTCATATGTTTTTGGAACAAATGCTGGGGTGCCTTGTGATGGGGCTCTTTCCCTCCAAAGCAGGCAAATGAGCTGCCCTCATTTCCATCACGACTGTCTCCTAGCTCACCCTATCGTATAATCATTGGTACATAGCATCTTAGGCTTCCTTGCTTGCCAAGATAACAGAACCTTTTGATGGTCACAGTTGAAAGTATTTTCTGGATGTGAATTTGTTTTTTGATGGACCTGTTGGTAGGATGAAGCCTGACCACTCCTTACAAACCTACACAGAACCTGTTCCCCTGACCAACAGGGCAGTGCCCCAGCCCATGGCAGCCCTTCCCCTAGTGTCAGAACTCTCCTTTCTCACGGAGTCCCCATTCATTGGTGTTTCTCTCTCTTCCTGAAGGGAGAGCCCCAGATGTCCTCTCTATGAAGATGTACCTTCTGTGCCTGGTTTGCTCCATCTTGTGGCAGAGATCACAGGGATTATTACCATGGCTTCTCCAGCAGCTTCAGATTATGTGGATGCCCCTTACCCAACATTGAGGGAAGAGAGGGATCTCTCCCTTCTTCTCACAAGATTTCTTAAGCTGGAATCACAGTCTACTCTCTCACACAAGCTGAATTTGAGGGATAACGAGGTTGGGGCTGGCAGGGGTAGGGGGTCATGTCTAGGGGAACCTGAGGGCTGTGAGCAAACTATATCGAGTGCCAAAACCCTTGGTAGAGCCTCTCTCCGTCCTGCATCTTCCATGAGCAGCCAATGTGCTTTGTAAGCGCCTCTCTTGTTCACACAGGTTCAAGTGGCTTTTGCTGTTGCCACTAGAACTACATCTGGATGAACACAAGTCTGTAACTCACCGACCTGCACTTTCCTTAGAGGTTGTTCCCTCAGAAGCTGTGGTCCAGCCAGGAAATACAGGGAGCAACCTGATAGGAGTGGCCTTGTCTCTACTCCTCTGCTGACCTGGAGCAGGGCATGGTTTCTCAGGTTGGAATCTGAGTTATAGAGCACAAGGGGCTGGAGTGGCTGGAGCATACCACCAGACAGGGCCTGGGTGATGTGTGTTCCAGGATACGGAGCAGAGATGCTTGTTGGGGATGACACAGGAGGGTGGTGTGGGAAAGCTCTTCCATCTTCTGTGGTCACTCCCACTACCGATGGACTCACTTCTGGATTCTCCTCCTTATGGTTTCAGATCTCATCTATAGACTCTATATTTCTCCATTCCCAAGGAAAGCTTCCACTGGATAAAGAGAACGTAGATAGAGGAGACTGCAGCATGTCCTCTGAGGGGTTTGAAGTGGCGGGGTGGTGGGAGGTTGGGGTACCAGGTGGTGGGTATTATAGAGGGCACGGCTTGCATGGAGCACTGGGTGTGGTGAAAAAATAATGAATAATGTTTTTCTGAAAATAAATAAATTGGAAAAAAATGTGGTTACAGTGTGTTCCAGAAATGGTGTTTATAGGAATCAGACATAAAGAACAGAGATTTATGAAACAGATGTACTTATTATTTTAATTATGTGAGTCAAATAATTGGAAATGGCTCAGTTGTTCAACAGATGGTGCTTTGAGTGCTGTCACTGAGAATGTCCAAGGGGACAGAAGTGACCATGCCTATTCACTGTAGGGACATCAGGTAGAACAAGAGCCCAGCACTAAAACTCTCCCTGCCACACACCCCGTCTTTGCACACACACACATGTGTGCAAGTAAGCACACACTAAATCCAGAGGGTAATACATGGAAGCTGGACACCATCCATTATAAGTTATTATTTCATGGAGGAAGGAATGTGTCTTCATTTATTCATGTTTAAATCATTATTTTAATACATAAATATAGTCTGCCTAAAACTAAAGAATTATTTATTTATTTCCTGACTCTTTAGAAAAAAATTGGAAGATTTAAGATGTAATGTTAACATTTTTATAATATGCCCACTAAAGTAGTTTAAACATGGCCTATGCAGGAAAATGAAATAATTTAAATGTGTCTCATGGTCCCAGACATTTCCCCAGTTTCTGACTTTTGAGTAATCCTTATGAAAGGAAAGACAATTCCAGATAATGAGATTAGTTCATTTTGGGCCTTCCCAAGATCATTGCTGTTTCAGAAACATCTGGTTTAATAAAATGCCTTTTTTATTAAAAAGATTGTAAACAAAAAGATTTTTTTTTTACCTTTCCTATGTTCTATAGCCAGACAGAGAAGGCCATAATGTAGGATACCAGGCACATGAAAACCCCAGATAAAGTAAAGTACCAAAGTCAGAGAGAAAAGCAGTGAATTGCCAGGACTGGGGTGAGATAATGAGCAGTGAGTGATAAATATCCCAGATTTCTCTGTGATGGAAATGTTCAAGTAAATGGTTGTGCAGTGCTCTTAAAGTGCTTAATGGTACCTCCATATACCACAGAAAAGGAGCATAGTAAAATTTTATGTAAAATCAAGTTCTACTTTATATAATGAACAAAATCCATTAAGCCATTATACAAGTGTATACAAAACACAAAAATTACAAAGAGAGCAATGATAGAGGAGGGGATACCATCCTTGGGGTTCCATCCAGAAAGAGCTGCTGCTTGGGGGCTGAAGGGGGTTGTTCCACTGAGATAGGTGCTGGCTCAAGCCCTTCTTGACACCAGTAACAGAGGGTAGGCCCTGCTGGACCTCTGTGTCAGGCAAAAGAGCTGGTGGCTCTTCCATCTCAGAAGAGTGAATTAGAGCCCTGAATACCACCTGCATTTCCCAAACAGGGCAGGTATTGTCACCGTTCTTGTTAACATGTGAGCTCCAGCACTAGGGAGAGTTGGGGCCACCATTGTCTCCAAAGATACAGCAGTTGTCACAGTGGGAGCTGGGCCGAGTTCCTGATGTTGTTCAGGCTGTTTCTCTGGGCCTGGCACTGAAGCTCCATGAAGGGAAAATATCATCAGCATGACTGAATTCCCATGTCCCCACCACTCAATGATGCCTGCATCCAAGAACCAATCCCTGTGAAGTCTCCATGACTGAAGACCACCGGGACCGGGATCTGAGACTATTTACTGTTTTCTGCCTGACTGCACTCCATTAAGGCTTGTTCAGTGTGGCCCAACCTGTCTCCTCCTCAGGCCCACATCAGTCAAAACTAGTCCTTCTCACCCAAAGCTTCTGGCTCCGTGGGCTCAAGGTGCTGCAACTGTGTGAGCAGAAGCTGGGCACGGTGCTCCATGTCTGAGCCTGACATTCTGAGCCCCATGTATGTCAGCAGCATATTCAGGCTGAAAAATTCTGGGGTCTGTAAAAATATCCAGAATGTTTTTCTAGCCATGTGTTCAAGATGTAGGAGCTGACCTCAGAGATAGACAGTTAAGAAGAGGAATCAGAAGACAGGGCACCCACCCAAACGAATATCCCAGGGAAATCTGTGGGAACCTGGGCATAAATCTCCTGTCAGAGACCAGTCCTATTCCTTGTCCACCTGTGAGCTGGCAATCCTGCCTGAGACAGGTCTGGTTATAGACAACAGCCTGGGAAGAGCCTCAATGCATGGGAGATCTTGATGAATGGTGAGACCATTTCTGCCCTACATGGTGGATCTGGACACACTCTTTAGTCTACCTCCTTGTGCATTTGCCATTTGAATTCAACTGCATGTGCCCAAGGAGGGGTGGTGTCTAGCCTCTTAATTACCCTCAATGAACACAGCACTGCTCTCTGAAGATCCAACAAAGGAGGGAGCAAATGGACTCTGTTTTTGGCCAGGTCTTCCCAGGATCCTCCCAATACTTTAAACATTATCTCTTGTGCCCATGTGATGCCTCTTTCACTAGGTGCCATGAGTGGGTCTCCTTCTACTGTCACTAATCTCCCACAGGGTTTGGAATATCTGGTCCCTATCCTCTCACTGGGTCTACTGAGCACCCTCTGAGCACCCAGTGACCAGGTTCCAACATACTGCTGAGTGTTCTGGTTTCCACAGACTTTCTTCTAGGTCCCAGGATTGGGATAGAGACATGTGTGGGACGTCACGTTGATGGAGAATGACTCTATTAGGGGCTAAGACTGTCCTCCCTTCTACTCTGCTCTCCCGTGGTACCCACACCTACAGCTCTCCTGAGTCCCTTCCTTTCTCCAGAAGAAACTCTCAGACCTTTACCCTTAAGGAGGAATCACAGATGTGTGATGAGGATCAAAGAGTCCCTCCAACTCAGTACCCTTGCTGCTCTGGTGGAGAGGGAAGGCCCTCCAGCATCAGCTGAAGATCACTCATGTTTCACTGCTTCTGGGCTATGATGACTTCATCACAGCTGGAGGAAATGCACCCATATCTAGAGGAGGCCAGAGGACATCACATGAAATATCCTGTGGATACTACCTCTTATTGTGTCCAGTATCACTATCTGAATCCTGACTACTCTGGAGAATTGAGCTACTGTATGCTCTGCACGGGGATCACAGTCAAGTCCTAGAGTAGCACCTGCACCTAGTGGGGCTTCCTGAATACTTGCTGAATGAAAGGGCCCCAACCAGCCCATCACAGGTATTGAGTGGGCCTGGGAACACCTCTGAACCCCGGGGATCTCAGCTTTCACCCAGACACAGACCCCAAATGGAGTCTCAGATCTCTCTTTCAAATGGCAAAACAGCCCAACTCAAGGTCATAGTGATAGTGAGGGATGAGGCAGAGGCTTCATCATGGCAAGCAGAACAATAATAACTTAGTACAACCACAGGCTCTCTGGCAGATATTTACACAGGCCCAGGCACCCTGGTGCACTTTCCTTTCAAGACTTTGTAAGTCCCTAACGTAACTCTGGCCCAGTCAGAGGAGCAAACTGAGGCTCAGGAAGTTTGGGGACATTTCCAAGACTCACAGTAAGTGGTGGCCAAATCCAATTGGGCTGTTAGAGACAGGGTGCTCACCTTCCAAACAGGAAGTCCAACACCTCTTGGGTGGTGACAATGGCTTGATATGTGCCCAGGAACATATAGGCATAGCTGAGGTCGCTTCCTAGGAAATCAATCACCAAATGTTGTATTTGCTTCTTTAGAAGGTTGGCCCAGTTTGTCCATAGCACACAGGTCTCACTCATTCTCATCAGTGATACATATTTCACCTCATGTGAAACAAAGGAGATATGAGTCAGTTCTGTAGCCACAAGGTGGGTTAGGGATTGGAGCACAGATCGAAACCCCAAGATGCCAGTGACTTATGTCAAGAGGTGGGAAAAGAGGTCCCACAGTCATAAAAACAATCAGATGACTCGGTGGTTCCTTGGCTTAAGCCTAGGAGTCATGGTTTTGGGTCAGGTCATGATCACTATTTCTTGAGATAGAACTCCTTGTGGGGCTGTGTACTTAGGGAAGAGTTGGCTTGAGGATACCGTCTCCCCTTCTACTTCTCCCCACCCTCCCCCTACCTCTCTCAAATAAATCAATCAACCAATCAATTAACAAATATATAAGGAAAAAGAGAAGAGACCTTTCTTGGTAGACATACAAAGAATTGAAGTCCGTGAAGTCTGACATTGATAGTATCTCAGGTCAGATTGTGAGCTGAGTATTGATGGCAACCCTCTGCATGAACAGCATTGATCCTGTGGTTTCTGATAACAGATTCCATCCTTGGGATGAGAACACAAAGACATTGTCTTAAGTGAGATAGCTCAGGGTATTATGGCATGTAGGATATTTAGTGGTGCCCTATGATTTAGCAACAAAAGAGAATCACATCAAATCGTGCATCATTGAAGGACACAGTGGCTGTGACAAAAGATTGGCCTTCTGGAAAGTTGTACAGCAGAATGAAGTCCCTGATCCTGACCCTGGAGGGGCCCCAGGGATGTGTTTCCTCTAAACTGAAAGGCAGAGCAAGAGACATTGGCAAAAAGTCATTGGCAAAAAGTCCCTTTGGGTAAAAGGCTCCCAACTCACCATGATCATGTGCAATGCTTGCAGAACTTGGGGAGGACTATCAGGTCAGTGGGAACATCTGGGAGCACAAGGATTCTAGATGAATGGCACGAGACATAGTTTAAAGTCTCTTTTCTGATATATTTACAGATATATGGATAATGACTTTACATCTGGCCCAGGTAGGGTCAGGGCAATGAGGGCAATTTTGAAAAGGAGATTGTGATGCAGATTCATGTGGGTTAAGGACTGCAGGAGGGAGCCCATGGCAGTACTAGGCTGGCCTCTGGACAGAGGTCCCTTTCTGCTCCACTGGGACCCTGGCGGATGGATTTCCCCAGCACCTACACTCACCCTGAGCCAGCGCTGTACTCTTTTGGAATTTGGGGGCACCTTATGTCCTTCAAGGAAGTAGAGAAGAGGATCTCAACATTCAGCTCCTGTCAGATCTCCTGTGTGCAGCTCTTTAAAGACAGTGCCCAGCAATCAGAAAGGAGGCTTCAGAGCCCTATATGGCTGCCTCTCCTGGTCCTCAGTCCCAGGGCACTCCATTCCAGACACACCACACCCCAGTATGCACACAGCTCCACCAAGGAGCGAAATGTGACACAGCTTCAGGGCCCTGTATGATCTCTGAGAGAGGTAAGAAGCACCTCAGGAATCCATTCCTCCCTTCCCACCATGACATTGGTGTGAACATAAAAGGATCATCAGGGTATCCATTAACTTGCAACCCCTTCCATCTGAGTGACAGGAACCCCTACACATCCCTCTTTGCCAGAAATTCCAGAGGAGAGGACGAGACTACCCTGGGATGTCTCAGAAGTGTGGCTTGTCCTGGCATTAGCTGTTCTGTATTACCTTATCGAACTTCCTGCCAAATGTCCTGAGGCTTTGCCCAGGAGGTTTGAGCCGATATCTGCAGCATGTGAAAAAGCCATTCCCCTGGTTTTTCTGGAAGACAGAGTCCTGGGAAGTAGTCAAACAGCAGGAGAACATATTGGATGTCTCTAGCCAAGTAACTGTGGTGCTGGACTACACTAGAATGTGGAAGGGTGTTTGTGGGGGTTCCAAATTCTGTTGGAGTCTGTAGTCAAGTAAGTAACTTCACTGCCTGAGATCACCTACCCAAGTCCCCTCCTGGATTGACACCTACAAAAACAGTGCTCAGGGTTGCCATCTGCTCATCTCCATTCTGAATGCAAGTAGACGTCTGTACACATTGATACCAACACACACCTCTCCACAGGACCCTAAGGAAGGTCTGGGAACAGCCAGAGCCCCAGCTTGGAAACACACGTGTTTTCAGAACATCTCTCCAATCTTATTTGTTTGTGTTCCTGGATAAGCCACTATCCCTGTCACTGGTGGTCTGCATCTTGTCTGTACAATAAAGATGATTCTATCATGGACTTCCTCCAGATGTCCATAGGCATATGTGGGATAATATCTGTGATAATGAAGGAATGGTTTCACATGCAAGAAATAGCTCTAGCCATATTTTCTTCCTCTTATCTTCTCTAGGTCTGCTATTGGTCAAATCTCACTCTACAGTTCCTACTGGAGTGTGTGTGTGTGTGTGTGTGTGTGTGTGTACATGCACACTCTCTCATGTATGTACACATGTGTTCATCAGTGCTCAAATTCTGGAGTCCCAGCAGGTGACAGCCTCACCTATAGAGGTGTGGGTAATAACTTCCCATTATCATATGCTTTCTAATTTTAAAAGCAAGAATGGGTTGTAGCCTTGGTCTAGAAGATCAGAATTCACCCTTTTTCCTAGAGACTGCATACCCTGTACTGAGAGCCAGTAACTTCTTTCCAATGGGTGTGATGCAGATAGGGTTCCACTCAGCGTGTTGCCCTAAGCTGGGCTGGGCTTCCCCTTAGACAAGAACTTTCTGGAATGCCTCCTACCTAGGATATCAAGGTTCACACTCACCCTTATACCATCTCTGGTATAATTGGTCTGTGGCCACTTCTTTCAGAAAAACTTTCCCCAGATCCCTCCAGTGAATGGTTACATGCATCCGATGTCCCTACTTTGAGGACACTTAAAGAGTTGGGTTCATGCCTTGTTCAGCCTTCTAACCATTCTGGGCAATCCCATAACCCTGTAGAGGTCTTCACCTTCTCCTCTCAGTGGTTCCCTGAAATCCCATATCCTGTTTGTACACCTTTGTGTAACCCTGTCACCTGGAATGTGGTCTGGACTTAGTGATTCCTACCATTCCACAGAACATAGCAACATGACCCACAAGCCCTTTCTGAGATTTAGTTATAAACACTCCAGTTATATGCTCAGTCCCATGCTGACTCTGAACCCTATTCTCACAGATCTTCACTCAGGAGTACAAGCCCATAGACCATATGTTGAACCATGACCCAGATATGTGCACATTACATACCAATGAAGGACAACAGCAGACAGAAGAACTCAGGCCTTTGAGACAGACTGAATCCTGCCAACATCCATAAGTGAGCTGAGGTTCTCAGTGAATCAGGTTGTGCCTTGGTGTTTTTCAACAGCACCAAAATTCTGAGAAGCTCTGGCAGGGGCATCTAGCTGGACACTCATGGATACCTGATCCTCTAAGACTATGAGAAATTGTTGGTTAAGCCACTGAGTGTGGGGTCATGTGTTCACACAAAACTAGGAGCAGGGTACTGATACTGTCCACCTGCCCCAGGCCTTAGCCCTCCTCCCCTACCTCCCTGCTTCTCTCCTCAGCTTCTGCCAATCCCCCGGCCTTATTTCTAACTTCACTGCAGGAACATCATATTATTTCCAATCCTGTGAACCATGGTGCCCTCTGCCAGGCTAAATATACTCTGATTTGAGCAGGACTGTCTCCTTCTTTTCCTGCCATAGGAATTCTCAATTTCATCTCAGCACCGCCTTCTCACACCCCTCACCTGGTGGAGCTCAGGACCCAGTTATAGTTCCTTCTCTTTTTTAATGGGGAAAATGCTCTTTTCATTCACCTTTTTGGTTCATGTTTGTCCATCTTCCCCTCTAGAGCCTGAGCTCCTAGAGGGAGAAACTGGTTGCCTGATAAACACTGGAACCATCTGAGTGCTTAGGGCCCAGTGGCTGAATGAACAGGCTAGAAGATCCAGCCCACCATTGTCCAGCTCTACTGCCGAAGCCTATTTGATTCTCATCATGTGTAAGACATTCCCCCTGCCTCCGCCAAGGAAACTCTATGTTCCACGTTGGGCTCAAACTCATGAACCTGAGTTCAAGTGCCAGAGTCAATACCAGCTGAGGAGGCCGGGTGCTTCTTTGGTCATATTGCATAGGTTCTAGGCTGTTAATGATTGAAGTTTACTTGTGAATTTCAACACAATGTAGGAATATTATGTTATGCTGAATTACCAAATAACTCCCCACACTTTGGTAGCATATGACCATAAATTTCCCCACATGAGAGTACTGAGTGAATCTTCAGTTTGGAGACAAAGTTCTTTCGTGTTGTCCTTCAAAGAACACAACTAAGAGTCCCTCCACCATGGGCCTTCTCACTCCATGGGTTGTCTTGCACCTCTGAAACCATCAGCACTAAAGGACAGATGGCAAATAATATAGGACATTGTTTCATTCAGGTTTTGAAGGCCTAAATATACATCTTTATGCTCAATCTTTTATTTATTATTTTAGGATTTTATTTATTATATAGTAAAGAATACAAGAAGTGAGGAGTTGCAGAGGGAGAATAACCAGAGAGTTGCTGAGGTGAGGAATACAAGAGGTACCTTACAAGGTCTGGAAAAGCTTGGCCCAAAAAGAGCAAGTCTCCACCAATTATGGTAGGCTGGAAGTAACGAGTAAACTCAGATCCCTGTTCCCATGACCAGCCATGAGCCCTGAGACGGAAAACAGCACTCTTCCCTTCCCCTAGAAAGACACCAAACTTTTGGGGATGGGCAGAATTCACAGATAGGAAGAAACTCCCATGGACCCATGAAGCCACCCCTCCATTCTGTGGCCATCCTAGACAACACTCCAGATGGAAAAGCCTGTGCTACTGCCTCCCACCCAAACGAATTTCAAATCCCAAGGAGCAGTCCTCGGGGTCTGCAGAGCAGACCTGCCGACAATTCGCCCCTAGCCCTTACCCGAGTTTGTGTCTGAAGACTTTGATCCCAAAGCCCTGACCGATATGCCCTCCAGGATGGGACCTCCAGAACAACAATGCATCACTGACCCTACTCTCCAAAGAAACTCTACCCGTCTAAGTTGCCCAAACCCTCCACATTAGGAGAAACCTATAAGGACTTTGAGACCACCCCAATTTCATAGGCCACTCTGGAAAAAATGCACAGTCTGACACACACTCAGCACCTACCTCCAGGAAGACATGCAGGTCAATGGCCCTGATCCAGATTATACCTGACTTCATTGGAACCCTAGCTTAGGTTTTCAGGCCTCTGTCCCCAGTGGCCTGTTCTGGAAAACCAACCTATGGTCCAACTTGTGGTCCCTGAGCCCCTCCTGTCCCGAAAAGGAAAGCTGTCTCTTGGGAACTGGGTCCAACCCTCAGGGTAGGAGAATACTGCATGGTCCCAGAGCCACTGCCACATTCTAAAGTCTTCCTGGACACCAAGCAGCACTGTGACCTATCATACTGAGAAACTCCATCAACTCAGATCACTTGGAACTTCGAACCAGAGCCAGCAGATCAAGCCTGCCCTGTTCCTCGGCTGCAATGGTAACACAAGGTGGGCTTTCCAGGCATCCATTCAGAGAGCTCAGCTATTGAATCTTTCTATATGAGGGACCATGGAGCCCTCTAACCAGAATTCCCCTTTCCCACAGAAGGACACCTTGCTCCATGGAGCAGCTCACAAGCTCCAATGTGGAAAAGCCTCCAAGGATTCTTGAGGCCACCCCACCATTCGTTGGCCATCATGGATGCAAACTCCAGCGTCAGCAGACATCTGACACTCACCCTTACTCAGGTGATGAGGATCTCGAAACAGCCACTGCATATTGGAACTGCCATGCATTCGGCACTGAACTTAACCAGAGCTAGTGTTTTCAGACTTCCTTCCTCACACTCCTTGCCAACAAGCCCTCCATATTGGGAATCCTGGAGCCACAACACAGCCTTCTGCCTGCCCATGAGAAAGAAGAAACACCCTATGGGTATGTCCAGAATTTCCACAAAAGGATTCACCAGCACGGCCCTCAATGGCACCCCAATATCATAGGCCTCCCTGTGAACTAATCCTCTGTCTGACAGCCCGAGCCCTGACCTCCTTTCAGCCACACAGAGAGCGGGCCCCAGTTCCTACAGGTGGGACCTGCCTTGACCCAAGGCCGTCATATTGAACAAACCTGGGGATTCAGGTACCTGTCCCCAGAACTTAGCTCAAATGCATGACCATGGGGGAACCTGAAGCACAAAAGATTACTCCTCCTTCCCCATGGCAGGAAAACTGGATGTTGAGATGGTTGTCCAACCCTCAGACTTGGAGCCAGCTGCATGACCCATGAGACCACGCCCACTCAGGAGAGGTAGCTGGGCACAAACAGGCATTGAGACTCTCATCCTGAGACCCCTTTCAATCAAGGCCCCTCAGGTGCATGACTAAAAGCCCACAGAGAGGGCTTCTCATGACCATAGCACAAATCGTAAATCTTGCTGGGATTATCCAGGCGCCCAGACCCAAAAACCATCTCTGAAATCCCTGTTTTGCTGCGACTCCTGAGATGGAAAACAGCATTCTTAGTTTCCCCCAAGAAGACACCAAACTCTTGGAAGCTGGGCAGAATTCCACAGATAGGAAGCGCCTCCCAGGGATCATTGAGGCCACCCGTCCATCCATGGCCATCCTAGACACACAATCAAGACAGAAGAGCCTGTGCTACTGCTTCCCAGCTGCCCAAATTTTAAATCCCGAGGAGCTGACCTCAGGGTCTTCAGATAAGGCCTGCCATCACCTCGCCCCTAACCCTTACCCAAGTTTGGGTCTGAAGACTTCAGTCCCAATCCCGTGGCCCACGTGCCCTCAAGGATGGGGCTTCCAGGAACTCACCGCAACACTGGGCCTGATCTTCTGAGGAAACTCTGTCCGTCTCAGTTGCCCAAACCTTCTAGGTTAGGAGAAACCTGCCAGGTCCATGAGCCGACTCCCATTTAATAGGCCACTTTGAAATTATATGCACAGTCTGACACACCCTCAGCACCTACCTCCAGGAAGACACGCAGGTCAATGGCTTTGAGTCCGAAGATTGAACCTAACATGCTCCTACAAGTTCATTGGATCCTTAGCTTAGGTTTTCAGGCCTCTGTCCCCAGAGGCCTATTCTGGAAAACCAACATATGGTCCAATATGTGGTCCCTGACCCATACCACAGAACTCCTCCTGTCCCAAGAACGTATCCGGACTCTTGGTAACTGGCTTTTACCCTCAGTATAGGAGAATTCTGCATGACCTCAGTGCCACCGCCACATTCTAAGATCTCCCTGGACACCAAGCAGCATTGTGACTCATCAGACTGAGAATCTCCGTCAACTCAGATCACTTGGACGGTCGAAACAGAGCCAGGCGATCAAGCCTGCCCTGTTCCTCATCTGCAATGGTAATGTGAGTTAGGCTTTCCAGGCATCAATTCAGAGGGCTCGGCTATCGAATATTTCCATATGGCTGACCCTGGAGCCCTCTTATCTGCTTCCCCTGTCTCGCAAAAAGTCACCTTGCTATCTGGAGCAGCTCACAAGCTCCAGCTTGGGAAAGCCTCCAAGGCTTCTTGAGGCGACCCAACCATTCCTTGCCATTATGGATACAAATTCCAGCTTGAGAAGACATCTGACACTCGCCCTTCCTCAGGAGTTGGACATTTCAAAACAGCTGCTGCACATTGGAACTGCCATGCTCTCAACCCTGAACTTAACAGTAGCTGGTGTTTTCACACTTCCGTCATCACACTCCACACCTGCAAGCCCTCCATATTGGGAATTCTGCAGCCAAAACACAGCCTTCTGCATGCCTACCAGAAAGAAGTGCCCTATGGGTCTTCCCAGAAACCCCACATGAGGATCTAACAGCACGGCCCTCAACATCACCCAAATATCATAGGCTGCCCTTTGCACGAATGATCTCATGACACAGCCCGAGACCCGACCTCCTGTCAGCCACTGGGATAGCGGGCCCCATATCATGAAGGTTGGACCTGCCTTGGACCAAGTCCGTCATCTCAACCAACCTGGGTATTCAGATAACTATCCCCAGAACGTAGCACAAATTCCTGCCCATGGCGGAACCTGAAGCACAAAAGAGTATGCCTCCTTCCCAATGGCAGAAAAACTGGATGTTGGGATGGTTGTCCAAAGTCAGAGTGGGAGCAAGATGCATGACTAATGAAACCACACCCACTCAGGAGGGGCAACTGGGCACAAACAGGCATTGTGACCCTCAACCTGAGACCCCTTTCAAACAATCCTCCACAGGAGTTGGAGCAGGAGATGACAGAGCATGGCTGTCAGGCTCATAGGCCCAAGTCCTACCCTTTGTTTGGGTTAGGCAGCACCCAGACCCAGAACCCGTCTCTGGAATCCCTGTTTGGGCGGGAACCCTGAGACGGAAAACAGCACTCTTCGCTTCCCCCAGAAAGACACCAACTCTTGGGAGCCGGACAGAATGCTCAGATAGAAAGAATCTCTCAGGGACCATTGAGGCCACCCATCCATCCGTGGCCATCCTAGACACACAATCCAGACAGAAAAGCCAGTGCTACTGCTTCCCAGCCACCCAAATTTCAAATCCCGAGGAGGTGACTTCAGGGTCTGCAGATATGGCCTGCCATCACCTCGCCCCCAACACTTACCCGATTTGGGTCCCAAGACCCCTGTCCCAATACCGTGGCCCACATTTCCTCCAGAATGGGGTCTACAGTAACACAGCATTACATGGACTGCTCTCCCGAAGAAATGCTTCCCGTCTCAGATGCCCAAATGGCCCAGATTAGGAGAAACCTGCCAGGCCCCTGAGCCCACTCCATTTTCATAGGCCTCTCTGGAAAAAATGTAGTCTGACACACCCACAACACCTACCTCCAGGAAGACAGGCAGGTCAATGGTCCTGAGTCCAAAGATTGAACCTGACATGCTCCTAGGACTTCATCAGATCCTTAGCTTAGGTTTTCAGGTCTCTGTCTCCAGAGGCCTCTTCTGGAAAACCAACATGTGGTCCACTTGTGGTCCCTGACCGATACCACAGATCCCCTCCTGTCCTGAGAAGGTAACCTGGCTCTTGCAAAATGGCTACTACCCTCAGTGTAAGAGAATCCTGCATGGCCCCAGAGTCACTGCCACATTCTAAGGTCTCCCTGGACATCAGGCAGCATTGTGACCCATCAGACTGAGAACCTCTGTCAACTCAGATCCCTTGGAACATTGAAACAGAGACAGCACAATAAGCCTGCCCTGTTCCTAGGCTGCAATGGTAACACGAGGTGGACTTTCCAGGTATCCATTCAGAGCGCTCTGCTATCGAATGTTTCCATATTGCTGACCCTGGAGCCCTCTGATCTGCTTCCCCTATGTCGCAGAAGGACATCTTGCTATTTGGAGCAGCTCATAAGCTCCAGCTTGGGAAAGCCTTCAAGGCTTCTTGAGGCGACCCCACCATTCCTGGCCCATCATGGATCAAAATTCCACCGTAAGCAGACATCCAACACTTGCTCTTCCTCAGGTGTTGGACATCTCGAAACAGCTGCTGCACATTGGAACTGCCATGCCATCAGCCATGAACTTAACCACAGCTGTTTTTTTCACTCTTCCGTCCTCACACTCCATGCCTGCAAGCCCTCCATTTTGGGAATTCTGAAGACACAACACAGCCTTCTGACTGCCCACCAGAAAGAAGAAGTGCCATATGGGTCTGCCCAGAAACCCCATATGAGGATCTACCAACACGGCCTCAACATCACCCCAATATCATAGACTTCCCTGTGCACTAATGATCGGTCTGACACAGCCCATGATCGACCTCCTGTCAGCCACCCAGATAGCGAGCCCCCTCTCCTGCAGGTGGGACCTGCCTTGACTGGAGACCGTCATCTCAACCAACCTGGGTATTCAGGTACCTGTCCCCAAAATGTAGCTCATGTTTCTGCCCATGGTGGAACCTGAAGTACAAAAGAGTATGCCTCCTTCACCGTGCAGGAAAACTGGATGTTGAGATGGTTGTCCAACCCTCAGAGTGGGAGCCAGCTGCACGGCGCATGAGACCACGCCCACTCAGGAAGGGCAGCTGGGCACAAACAGGCATTGTGACCCTCAGCCTGAGACCCCTTTCAAACAAGCCCCCTTGGGAGTTGGAGCAGGAGCCCACAGAGTGGGCCTCTCATGCCCCTTGGCCCAAATCCTAACCCTTGTTTTGATTAGGCTGCGCCCAGACCCAGACTCATCTCTGGCATCCCTGTTTGAGTGGGACCCCAGAGACGGAAAGCAGCACTCTTCCCTTCCCCCAGAAAAACACCAAACTCTTGGGAGTCAGGAAGAATCCCCAGATAGGAAGAATCTCCCAGGGACCATTGAGGCCACACTCCATCTGTGGCCATCCTAGACACACAATCAAGACAGAAAAGCCTGTGATACTGCTTCCCAGCTGCCCGAATTTCAAACCCCAGGAGCTGACCTCAGGGTCTGCAGATATTGCCTGCCATCACTTCACCCCTAATCTTTACCCGAGTTTGGGTTTGAAGACTTCAGTCACAATCCCGTGGTCTACATGACTTCCAGGATGGGGACTCCAAGAACACACCGCATCACTGGGCCTGCCCTCCCGAGGAAAATCTGCACATCTCAGTTGCCCAGACCTTCCAGATTAGGAGAAACCTGCCAGGCCCCTGATCCACTCCAAGTTCATAGGCCGCTCTGGATACAAAAGCACAGTCTGGGGGCACGTGGGTGGCTCAGTGGGTTAAGCCTCTGCTTTTGGCTCAGGTCATGATCTCAGGGTCCTGGGATCGAGCCCTGCATCAGGCTCTCTGCTGAGCGGGGAACCTGCTTCCCCCTCTCTCTCTGTCTGCCTCTTTGCCTACTTTTGATCTCTCTCTCTGTCAAAATAAATAAAATCTTTAAAAAAAAAAAGAGCACAGTCTGACAAACCCTCAGCACATACCTCCAGGAAGACTTGCGGGTCAATGGCCCTGAGTCTGAAGATTGAACCTGACATGGTCCTAGGACTTCATCGGATCCTTACCTTAGGTTTTCATGCCTCTTTCCCCAGAGGCCTATTCTGGAAAAACAACAAATGGTCCAACATGGGGTCTCTGATCCATACCACAGATCCCTCCAGTCCCATGTAGGTAACCTGGCTCTTGGGAACTGGGTCTAACCCTCAGGGTAGGAGAATACTGCATGGCCCCAGATCCACCGCCATATTCTAAGGTCTCCGTGGACACCAAGCAGCTTTGTGACCCATCAGATTGAGAACCTCCATCAACTCAGATCACTTGGAACTTTGAACGAGAGCCAACGGATCAAGCTTGCCCTGTTCCTTGGCTGCAATGGTAACAGGAGGTGGGCTTTCCAGGCATCCATTCAGAGAGATCTGCTATCGAATATTTCCATATGGCTGACCCTGGAGCCCTCTTATCTGCTTCCCCTGTCTCACAGATAGACACTTTGCTATTTGGAGCAGCTCACAAGCTCCAGCTTGGGAAAGCCTCCAAGGCTTCTTGAGGTGACCCCACCATTCCTAGGCCATCATGGATACAATTTCCAGCATGAGCAGACATCTGACACTCGCCCTTCCTCAGGTGCTGGACTTCTCAAAACAGCCACTGCAGATTGGAACTGCCATGCACTCGACTATGAACTTAACTGTAGCTGGTGTTTTCACACTTCCTTCCTCACACTCCACACCAGCAAGCCCTGGATATTGGGAAATCTGCAGCTTCAACACCGCCTTCTGCCTGCCCACCAGAAAGACGAAGTTCCCTATGGGTCTGCACAGAAACCCCACATGAGGATCTACCAACACGGCCCTCAACATCACCCCAATATCATAGACTTCCCTGTGCACTAATGATCTGTCTGACAAAGCCGGAGCCCCGACCTCCTGTCAGGCACCCAGGTAGCTGGCCCCCTACCCTGCAGGTGGGAAGTGACTTGGACCGAGGCCGTCATCTCAACCAACCTGGGTATTCAGGTAAGTTCTGTCCCCAGAACATAGCTCATGTTTCTGCCCCTGGCGGAACCTAAAGCACAAATGATTACACCTCCTTCCCCATGGCAGGAAAACTGGAAGTTGAGATGGTTGTCCAACCCTCAGAGTGGGAGCCAGATACATAGCACATGAGACTACACCCACTCAGGAGGGGCAACTGGGCACAAACAGGCATTATGACCCTCAGTCTGAGATCCCTTTCAAACAAGTCCCCTTGGGAGTTGGACCAGGAGTCCACAGAGCAGTCCTGTCATGCCCCTAGTCCCAAATCCTAACCCTTGTTTGGGTTAGGCAGCGCCCAGACCCAGAACCCGTCTTTGGCATTCCTGTTTAGGCCAGACTCCTGAGATGGAAAACAGGAACTGGGCAGAATCCCCAGATAGAAAGAATCTCCCAGGGAACATTGAGGCCACCCATCCATCCGTGGCCATCCTAGACACACAATCTAGACAGAAGAGCCTGTGCTACTGCTTCTCAGCCACATGAATTTCAAATCCCGTGGAGCTGACCTCAGGGTCTGCAGATAAGGCCTGCCATCACCTCGCCCCTACCACTTACCCGAGTTTAGGTATGAAGACTTTGGTCCCCATCCCTTGCCCACATGCCCTACAGGATGGAGCCTCCAGGAACATACCACATCACTGGGCCTGCTCTCCCGAGGAATCTCTGCCCGTCTCTGTTGGCCAAACCTTCCAGGTTAGGAGAAACCTGCCAGGCCCCTGAGCCCATTCCAGTTTCATAGGCCGCTCTGGAAAAAAAAATGCACAGTCTGACACACCCTCAGCATGAACCTCCAGGAAGACATGTAGGTCAATGGCCCTGAGTCCAAAGATTGAACCTGACATGCTCCTAGGTCTTCATTGGATAATTTGCTTAGTTTTGAGGCCTCTGTCCCCAGAGGCTTGTTCTGAAGAACCAACATATGGTTCAACATGTGGTCCCAGACCCATAACACAGAATCGTCCTGTCCCGAGAAGGTAACTTGGCGCTTGATAACTGGGTTCTAACCTCAGTGTAGGAGAATCCTGCATGGCCCCAGGGCCACTGCCATATACGACACCAAGCAGCATTGTGACCCATCAGACTGAGAACTTCCGTCAACTCAGATCTCTTGGAACTTTGAACCAGAGCCAGAAGATCAAGCCTGCCCTGTTCCTCGGCTGCAATGGTAACATGAGGGGGGCTTTACAGGCATCCATTCAGAGAGCTCTTCTATCAAATATTTCCGTATGGGGGACCCTAATGCCCTCTAATCAAACTTCCACTGTCTCGCAGAAGGACACCCTGCTATTTGGAGCAGCTCACAAGCTACAGCTTGGGAAAGCCTCCAAGGCTTCTTGAGGTGACCTCACCATTTCTTAGCCATCAGGGATACAAATTCCAGCGTGAGAGGAAATCTGACATTCGCCCTTCCTCAGGCGCTGGACATCTCAAAACAGCCAGTGCACATTGGAACTGCCATGCGCTCGGCCCTGAACTTAACCGTAGATGATGTTTTCATACTTCCGCCCTCACGCTCCATGCCTGCAAATTCTCCATATTGTGAACTCTGCAGCCATAGCACAGCTTTCTGCCTGCCCACCAGAAAGAAGAAGTGCCCAATGGGTCTGCCCAGCAACCCCGCATGAGGATCTACCTGCGTGGACCTCAACATCAGCCCAATATCATAGGCTGCCCTGTGCATGAATGATCTGTCTGACAAAGCTGAGCCCCGACCTCCTGTCAGCAACTCTCATAGTGGGCCCCCCTATCTTGCAGGTGGGACCTGCCTTGGACCGAGGCCTTCATCTCAACCAACCTGGGTATTCAGGTACCTGTCCCCAGAATGTAGCTCAAATTCCTGCCCATGGTTTAACCTGAAGGACAAAAGTGTATGCCTCCTTCCCCAAGGCAGGAAAACTGGATGAGATGGTTGTCCAACCCTCAAAGTGGGAATCAGCTGCATGGCGCATGAGACCACGCCCACTTAGAAGGTGCAGCTGGGCACAAGCAGGCATTGTGACCCTCAACCTGAGAACCCTTTCAAACAAGCCCACTCAGGAGTTGGAGCAGGAGTCCACAGAGCGGGCCCGTCATGCCCCTAGGTCCAAATCCTAACCCTTGTTTGGGTTAGGCAGCCCCCAGACCCAGAACCTCTCTCTGGAATCCCTGTTTGGGCAGGATCCTTGAGACGGAAAACAGCACTCTTCCTTTCCCCCAGAAAGACACCAAACTCTTGGGAACCGGGCAGAAGCCCCAGATAGTAAGAATCTCCCAGGGACCATTGAGGTCACCTGTCCATCCATGGCAATCACTATCCAGACAGAAAAGCCTGTGCTTCTGCTTCCCAGCCACCCGAATTTAAAGTCCCGAAGAGCGGACTCAGGGTCTGCAGATATGGCCTGCCATCACCTCACCCCCAACCCTTACTTGATTTTGGGTCTGAAGACGTCAGTCCCCATCCCTTGGCCCACAGGCCCTCCAGGATGGGGTCTCCAGGAACACACTGCATCACTGGGCCTGCTCTCCTGAGGAAACTCTTTCCATGTCAGTTGCCCAAACCTCCCAGATTAGAAGAAACCTGCCAGGTCCTTGAGCTCACTCCAATTTTATAGGCCACTCTGGAAAAAAATGGGCAGTCTGACACACTTTCAGCACGTACCTCCAGGAACACACTCAGGCCAATGGCCCTGAGTTCGAAGATTAAACCTGACATGCTCCTAGGACTTCATTGGATCCTTATTTAGGTTTTCAGGCCTCTGTCCCCAGAGGCCTGTTCTGGAAAACCAACATATGGTCCAACATGTGGTCCCTGACCCTTACCACAGAACCCCTTCTTGCCCAAGAAGGTAACTTGGCTCTTGGCATCTGGGTTCTACCCTCAGTGTAGGAGAATCCTGAATGGCCCAAGAGCCCCCGCCACATTCTAAGGTCTCCCTGGACACCAAGCAGAATTGTGACTCATCAAACTGAGAACCTCCGTCAACTCCGATCCCTTGGAACTTTGAACCAGAGCCAGGGGATCAAGCCTGCCCTGTTCCTCAGCTGCAATGGTCACGCAAGGTGGGCTTTCCAGGTATGCATTCAGAGAGTTCTGAGATCGAATATTTCCATATGGGAGACCCTGGAGCCCTCTTATCAGACTTCCACTGTCTCATAAAAGGACACCTTGCTCTTCGGAGCAGCTCACAAGCTCCACCTTGGGAAAGCCTCCAAGGCTTCTTGCGGTGACCCCACCATTCCTTGGCCATCATGGATACAAATTGCAGCGTGAGCAGACATCTAACACTTGCCTTACTCTGGTGCTGGAGATCTTGAAACAGCCGTTGCACATTGGACCTCCCATGCACTCGGCCCTGAAATTAACCGTAGCTCGTGTTTTCACACTTTCGTCCTCACACCCCACGCCTAGAAGCCCTCCATATTGGGAATTCTGCAGCCGCAACACAGCCTTCTGCCTGCCCACCAGAAAGAAGTGCCCAATGGGTCTGCCCAGAAACCCCACATGATGGTCTACCTGCACAGCCCTCAACATCACTTCAATAATATAGGCTGCCCTGTGCACGAATGATCTGACACAGACCGAGCCCCTACCTCCTGTCAGCCACGTGCAGAGTGTGCCCCATATCCTGCAGGTGGGAAGTGCCTTGGCCCAAGGCCGTCATCTCAACCAACCTGAGTTTTCAGGTACCTGTCCCCAAAACGTAGCTCATATTCCTGCCCATGGTGAAACCTGAAGTACAAAAGACTATGCCTCCTTCCCCGTGGCAGGAAAATTGGATGTTGAGGTGGTTGTCCAACCCTCAGAGTGGAGCCAGCTGTATGGCGCATAAGACCACGCCCACTCAGGAGGGCAGCTCAGCACAAACAGGCGTTGTGACCCTCAGCCCGAGACTCCGTTCAAAGAAGGCCCCTTGGGAGTTGGATCAGGAGCCCACAGAGCGGACCTGTTATGCCCCTAGTCCCAAATTCTAACCCTTGTTTGGTTTAGGCAGCGCCCAGACCCAGAACCCGTCACTGAAATCCCTGTTCGAGTTGGACCCCTGAGATGGAAAACAGCACTCTTCCCTTCCCGCAGAAAGACACCAAACTCTTGGGAGCCAGGAAGAATCCCCAGATAGGAAGAATCTCCCAGGGACCATTGAGGCCACCCGTCCATCTGTGGCTATCCTAGACACAAAATCCAGACAGAAAAGCCTGTGCTACTCCTTTCCACTCGCCCGAATTTCAAACCCCGTGGAGCTGACCTCAGGGTCTGCAGATATGGCCTGCCATCACCTCGCCCCTAACCCTTACCGGAGTTTGGGTCTGAAGACTGGTCACAATCCTGTGGCCCACATGCCCTCCAGGATGGGGCCTCCAGAAACATACCGCATGCTCCCCTGAGGAAACTCTGCCTGTATCAGTTGCCCAAACCTTCCAGATTAGGAGAAACCTGCTAGGCCCCTGAGCCCACCTCAATTTCATAGGCCGTTCTGGAAAAAAAAATGCACAGTATGACACATCCTCAGCACCTATCTCCAGGAAGACATGGAGGTCACATTTTTTTCTCAGGTGTGAGACTGTTTTCCAAAACCAAATTCTGAAGATTTTTGTGACACAGATTCACGTTGTAACTCCCTAGTGTTGGAGGTTTCCCCATGCTTCTGTTTTGATGGACTTCTCCCATGAATACCATCACCCAGCTGTGCTAGGATTCGATGTTTAGGGTTACATAGAGCAGAAAGCCAGCATCTAGCCTCGTGGAGTTCACCCAGATTTCCCCAACTGATATCTGAGGACTGAAGCCATCAAGCCCCCACTGTTCTTCTTGTGACCCCTGGGATCTTGAGATTATACTGACAACACCTGGGATTCTGCCCCACTTTACCACTTGAACACCTTTAAGTCAAGGATGTTCCCCATGGGCTTATAGCATCAGATATGCCTACAGTCCAGGGAGTGAGAAGGCCAATGGTTGAGGGACTCTGGATTCCTAAAAGTCCACATGAAGTAGTTCAGTCTCCAATCTGAAGATCCACCTGAAGAAAGCTATGGTAACATTCTACCAGAATTTGGGGAGTTATTTAGTAATACAGCATAATGTAATATACCTACAACATGTATAAATAAACAAAGAAACTTCAATAATTATGACACTAGAACCTAGAAAAAATGACAAGAGAAGAATGTGCCTTCCTCAGTCAGTAGGGCAAATGGTACTTGACCTTGGGGTCATGAGTATGATACCCACATGAAATACAGAGTTGATGTAGGAAGCAAAAGAAAACAACAGGACTTACACATGACCAAAGTCATTTGGGCATGGAAAATAGAGCCAGTCAGTGGTGAGCTGGATCCTCTCACCTGTTCATGCGGCCACTGGGCCCTGACAACTCAGGTGATGCCAGTGCTTATCAGGCAACCAGTTTTTCACCCTAGGAGTTCAGGGTCTTGAGGGGCAGATGGACAAACATAAAATGAAAAGGTGAAAAAAAAGAGCATTTTTTGCATAAGAAAATAACAGGGACTACAATGGGGTCCTGAACTCCACCAGGTGATGGGTCCGACAAGGCTCTGCTGTGATGACATTGAGAATTCCTGTGGCAGGAAAAGAAGACAGTCCTGCACAAATCTGAGTATACTTAGCCCGGCATAGGGAACCACAGCATAGGGAAGCAGAATATGATGTTCCCAGAGTGGGGTTTAGAATGGAGACCAGGGTGATTGGAGGAAGATGAAGAGGGGAGCAGAGAAGAAGAGGAGGAGGGCTACAGCCTGGGGAAGCTACTGTACAAGTATCAGTACACCGTTCCTAGTGATGTGTGACCATATTACCCCACCCTCTGTGGCTTAAAAACAAACACTGTCTCACAGTCTTAGAGGAGACTTTAAGTACTGCAACACAGCAGTCATCAGCTAGGATCCCCTGCCAGAGCCCCTCAGTTCTATGGGGCTGTTGACAACACCAAGACAAGACCTGCTTCACTGAGAACTTGAGCACACTTAGGTGTTTCAGCAGGATTCAGTGAAACTCCAAAGATCCAAGTTACTCTCTCTATTATTGGCTCTCATGTGTAGGTCACATGCACATGTCTGGTCCATGTTTAATCATAGGGGTTTATACTCCAGTGTGAGGATCTAAGAGAGAACACAGGTCACAGGCAGCATGGGGATGTGCAGTGAGCTTTTATAACTAAATCCCAAATGGGGCCTTCAGGACATTTTGCCATGTTCTGTGAAATGGAAGTAATCACTAAGTCCATACCACATCCCTGGGCACAAGGTTACACAATAATGTGTAAATAAGGTATGGGATTTCAGGGATCCATTGAAAGGAGAAGGTTAAGTCCCCTGCAAGGTTAGTGCCTTGCCAAGGATCACAGACTGGCAAGAACACTGAACCAAGCATGAACTCAGCTCTTTGTGAGTGTCCTCAAGGTTGGGGCCCTGGATGCACCTAGTCATTCACTGGAGGTCTTTGGAAAAAGTTGTGTTGAAGACAGGGGCTATAGACAGGGAGATGGTTTCAGGGTGATGGTGAGAATTGGTATCATAGACAGGAGGCATTCCAGCAAGATATTGTACGAGGAGGAGCCCTGGTCATGGCAACCCACTGAATGGACCTCTATCCACGTGACACCCATTGGAAAGGAGGTAATAGCTCTCAGCACAGGATATGCAGTCTATAGTAGTAATGGATTCTGACCATCAAGGGCCAAGTCTCCATTCCCTTCTCAAGGGCCAAGTCTCCATTTCCTTTTGAAAATTAGAAAACCAAAGGTCTTGGGAAACTATGGCCCCTCCCTCTGTAGATGGGATTGTCACCTTATGGGACTCCAGAATGTGAGCACTGATGAACAGATGTGTGCCCACAGGAGCCACTGTGCATGCAACACACACACACACACACACACACACACACACATTAGGGATTATAGGGTGGTACTTGCCCAATAGCAGACTCAGAGAAAGTGAGAAGAGTAGTAGAATGTGCTTGGATAGATTTCCTACAAGTGACACCACTCATCCAATATCATATATATTATTCCACATATGCCTGTAGACTTCTGCAGGAAGTCCATGCTAGAATCATCTGTGTTGTACAGACAAGATGCAGACCACCACTCACAGGAATAATGCCTTATCCAGGGTCACAAACAGGTAAGAGGGGAGAGCTGTGTCTGAAGCCAATTGGGGCCCTGGCTGCAATCAGCCCTACTTTGGGGGCCTTTGAAGAGGGGTGTGCTGGTGTCCTTGTGTACACATGTGGCCTTGTATGCAGAAAGGAGATGAGCAGATGGCAGCCCTGAGCACCATTTGTCTAGGTGATAATCCAGCGTGGACTTGTGTAGGTGATCTCAGCCTGTGAAGTCACTTTCTTGACCACAGACCCCAACAGAATTTGGAACCCCATAACCAGGTGCCCATATTCTAGTGTAGTCCAGTACCAGAATTACTTGGCTGGAGACATCTGATGCGGAATGATGTTCTCTTGCTGCTTGCCTACTTCCAGGGGCTCTGGCTTCCAGAAACCCCAGAAGAGTGGCATTTTCAAATGCCGCAAACATTGGCCCAAACTTTACCCTCAGTGCCTCAGGGCTTTTGGCAGGATCTTCCATAAGTTAATAAAAAGGAACCTAGGCCAAGACAAGCAACCCCTCTGAGCTGTCCCAGAACATCCTCGTCCCCTCCTCTGGAACTTCTGGCAAAGAGTGATATTTCGGGGTTCCTGCCATGGGGATGTAGGAGGATGCAAGACAGTGGAAACCCTAGGGACCCCTTTATGTTCACACCAATGTCATTGTCGGCTGGGTGAAAAGAGGATTGTGAAGTGCATCTTACCTCTGCCAGTGGATTGGAAGCAGAATGTGATGTTCCCATTTCTCTCCTTTGTGGAGAAGTGTACACATGGGGGGAGTGGTGTGTCTGGAAGATACTTCCCAGGGTACAAGGACCACCAAAGGTATCCAGACAAGGCTCTGCATCCTCCTTCCTGGATGTTGGGCACTGTCTTTACAGAGTTACACACAGGAGATGGGGCAAGAGCTGAACAGCGAGATCCTCTGTTCTACCAGCTTGAAGTACAAGAAGGTGACCCACGCTCAATTTCCCCAATATGGAGAATGGAACAAGTGTTCATGCCCTAGAGGGAGAAAGGACACCCTGAAAATCAACCAGTCTAGAAATTCCCCCAGACACTTACTTGTGAAATTCATTAATCATAATTATAGAAAGGAGGTCTTAAGGGCAGCTAGGTTGTAGAGATTCCTTCCTTACAGAGGAAGGACCGTCTGAATAATGTCAGACTTGTTCACAGACACCTGGCAAGCCAGAAAGGCCTGGCATACATAATCAGGGCACTCAATGAGAAGAACATGCAGCCAATAATACTTCACCCAGCAAGGCTGACAATCCATTCTGAAATGGATGGAGAGATAAAGAGCATTCAAGACAGGTAAGGTTTAAAAGATTATATGACAAACAAGCTGGCACTATAGGAAATATTAAAGTTTTTTTAGGTGAAATAATGAAGAGTGACATAAAACAGAAATTTACAGAGATAATCTATAGAAACGGGAATTCACAGGCAACAGGATGTCAATAAAAACTTAATCTTTAATAATTACTCTCAATGTGAATGGCCTAAAGGTTCCCATAAAAATGAACAGGGTACAGACTGGATAAAACAATAGGACCTGTCCATATGGACCACCAGGACCATAGCGTCCCTGTCTACAAAGGACATCTTTGGAACCTAAAGATACATCCAGACTGCAAGTGAAGGGAAGGAGAGATACCTTCCATGCCAAGGGGCCTCAAAAGAGAGCTCAGGTTGTGATTCTCATATCAGATAAATTAGAGCTTAAGGCAGACTGTAATCAGAGATATAGAGGGATACTGTATCATTCTTAAATTATCTATCATCCAAGGGGACCTAAAAATTGTAAATATCTTTGCCCCCGACATGGGAGTTACCAACTTCATTATAAGGCAATTCTTGCCAGATGAAGAGTCATATTGATATTTATATGTTAACTGCAGGGGATATTAACACACCACTCTCAGCAATAGACACATCATCTAAGCAGAAAACCAACCGACAAGCTTTAAGTGACATGTTAGACCAAACTGACCTCGTAGATATATACAGAAAAGTCCACCCTCAAACAACAGAATACACTTCTTGAGCACACACCTGACACTTTCTCCAGAATAGACCACATACTGGGGCACAAGACAGGGCTCAACTGATACCTAAAGATTGAGATTATTCCCTGCATATTCTCAGACCACAATGCTTAGAAACTGAAACTCACCCTCAACAGAATGTTTGGAAGAAATTCAAACACTTGGAAACTAAGGACTATTCTTCTCAAGAATGTCTGGATCAACCAGGAAATCAAAGAAGAACTTAAACAATTCATGAAAACCAATGAGAATGAAGAAATATCAGTCTAAAACATATGGTATATGGCAGTGGCAGTGCTTTGTCCTAAGTCCTGCCTTAGTTCCCTGTTGAGGGAAATATGTAGCCATCCACTCCTCTCTCAAAAATAATTGAAAAAGCTAAAATACGCTAACTCCCTTTACCCTTTAAAGAACTGGAAAATCAACAACCTATAAAACCAGCCTGTGAGTTCAGGATGGGGTCACCCTCTTTGGAGGCAGCCCTGACCAGTCATTTTGATTTCTGATGGCTGGCATAAAAATAAAGCTTTGCCTTACTTTTAATTTATATCAGTTTTGTTCCTTTGGTATCAGTTCACAACATTCTAGGGGCTCGCCTGGTATCCAATGGCGAGAACTGAGCCAGCATCAGAATTTCTGGGAAAAGCTCTGGAGGTAAGATCTCAAGACCCTAACCATCGAGATTCTGTCTGTCTGTCTGCCTGGTTGTGGAGCTCCAGGATATATCCTACTGGGGAGAAACTGGATGCAGCATTGCTCCCAAGGGCTGGAGTGGATGTTGGGATGTCCCATCCTTCCTCTGGTCGATAGACAGGGAGTTCGAGTCTGCTTAGGTGGTCAGGGGACCTGCCAGGGGTTTAGAGTCCCCTTAGGCAGTCAGGGGACCTGCCAGGGAGTTTGAGTCTCAAACTGGGGTCTCAAGTCCCCTTAATCAGTCATGGGACTGGCAGGGGGGGCTTGAGTCCCCCTAAGCAACTCTGCTGGGAGACCTCCATGTGGCTGTGATGAGATCCATAAATTTATCTAAAATTAGTGCAGTGATTCAAGGTATGGATGAGTCTCTGGGGGCCTTTCTATAAAGGCTTATTGAAGCCAATAAAATGTATAGCTGATTGACCCTGAGGCACCCAAAAATCAGAGGACAGTAAATCTTGACTTTTCCAGCCAGTCAGCCCCAGATATAAGGAGGAAACTTCAGAAAATTTAAGGATTTGAAGGCAAGAATCTGACTGAGTTAGTGGGAATAGCAGAAAAGGTGTTTAACAACAGGGATACACAATAAGATGAAAAGCAGACTAAAAAATAGTTAACATTTTGGGGGGACAAGATGGCGGGGTACTAGGAAGAGGCGTCTTTTCAGCTGGTACCCCAAAGTGAGCTGATTACCTACCAAAGAACTCCGATCACCCATGAAATCAGCCTGAGATCAGAATTATACACGTCTGGATCTCTACAGGGGCAGAAGGCGCCAGTCAGCAGGTAAAGAGGAATGGGAACAGCGGACTGATATCGGAAGATAAACAAAAGGGGGAGGGAGCCACCAGAGGAGACCGGTGCAAAAGTAATACCCCGATACAAGCGAGAGTGCCCTGCGTCTGGGGACCAGCATTAACTTGGAGACTGGTTGAAAGCACTCCAAAAGAGCAAAGGATCACGGGGGCAAATTGTGGGAATCGGGGCGGCGAGGGACAGGGGCTTAAGTCCCCGGTCCCAGACGGCCTCCCCGGTGCGGAGGCAGAGAGAGTGCGGCGGAGAAACCGGCTCCTGGTCCCTAAGCCGCCAGCGCGCCCCAGAGCGCGGGGGTTCAGGCTCCTGTGAGGGGATGGGAGCTGCGCTGGTCTGCAGAACGCGCACTAGCCCTACCACAAAGCTTGAGATGCGCGCCCACGTCCCTCCAGCTCTCCTGGGTTTCTAAGGCCCCGGGGCGCTTCTTGACCCGCGCCATTGTTTCAAAGTCTAAGCCGCGCTCGCGCGAAACTCTTCCCCAGACAGAGGCGTGCAAAAGCCCAGCCTGCGGCTTACTGACCAGCGCCCCGTTCTCAGTGCCCCAGACGCGCGCCTGACCCACAGCTGCCTCTGAAAAGTGGTGCGCGCAAGCCGGGCACTCCCAGCCCAGGCCGGCGGCAAAATCTCAGTGTGCGATCGCTGCTTGGAACCTCTCTGGTGGTCAGGAGCTCCCAGACAGCCGCCACTGCCTTGGCTTTGGGGACGAGCAAAAGATCCTGCGCCCCCAGGGTCTTTAACTTGGAACCTGCACGGCCAGCGTCCAAGGGGGAATTTATTCAGCTTCTGCACCCAGACTGAGGCTTCTCTCTGAGACGGAGATCAGGAAGTGTTCCAGGGTGCACCTTGACTGCACCAGAGTTGATACATCCAGCTACATCTGTTCAGTCTTCTCCCACCAAAATGACTAGGAGGAGGAATGCACAACAGAAGAAAAATACAGATGATGGACCTTCTGCAATAGAACTAACGGCTATCAACATAGACAATATGTCGGAAAGAGAATTCAGGCTAACAATTATCCAGGCAATAGCTAGGTTGGAGAAAGCCATGGATGACCAAACAGAATTGATTAGGGCCGAACTGAAAGCGACCAGACAGGATGTCCACAATGTTAGGGCGGAGCTCAAAGCTACGAGGGAGGAGGTCCACAAGGCTCTCAATGAGTTCCAATCCAATCTAAACTCTCTCAAAGCTAGGGTAACTGAGACAGAAGATAGAATTAGTGATCTGGAAGACAAACAGATAGAGAGAAAGGATCAGGAGGAAGCCTGGAACAAACAGCTTAGATCCCACGAAAGCAGAATTAGGGAAATAAGTGATGCCATGAAGCGTTCCAACGTCAGAATTATTGGAATTCCTGAAGGGGAGGAGAAAGAAAGAAGTCTAGAAGATGTCGTGGAACAAGTCCTTCATGAAAATTTTCCGAATCTCGCGAATGAAACCAGCAATCATGTGCTAGAGGCTGAACGGTCTCCTCCCAAGATTATACACTCCAAAAAAACATCACGACACCTGATAGTCAAATTGAGAAATTATAATTGTAGGTATAATCTCTTGAAAGCTGCCAGGGCAAAGAGGCTCCTTACTTACAGGGGGAAGCCCATCAGATAACGTCAGACCTGTCCACAGAGACCTGGCAAGCCAGAAGAGGCTGGCAAGATATATTCAGGGCACTAAATGAGAAGAACATGCAGCCAAGAATACTTTATCCAGCAAGACTGACATTCAAAATGGATGTAGAGATAAAGAGTTTCCACGACCGGCAAGGCTGAAAAGACTATGCAACCACCAAGCTGACACTGCAGGAAATATTAAGGGGGGTTCTATAAAAGAGGAAAAATCCCAAGAATAGCATTGAACAGAAATATAGAGACAGTCTACAGAAAGAAAGACTTCAAAGGTAACTCGATGTCAATAAAAACATATCTATCAATAATCACTCTCAATGTGAATGGCCTAAATGCACCCATAAAACGGCACAGGGTTGCAGATTGGATAAAACGACAGGACCCATCCATATGCTGTCTACAAGAGACCCATTTTGAACCTAAAGATACACGCAGACTGAAAGTGAAGGGGTGGAGAAGCATCTTTCATGCCAATGGGACTCAAAAGAAGGCTGGGGTAGCGATTCTCATATCAGATAAATTAGACTTCAAACTAAAGACTGTAGTCAGAGATACAGAAGGACACTACATAATCCTTAAAGGGACTATCCACCAAGATGATCTAACAATTGTAAATATCTATGTTCCCAATATGGGAGCAGCCAATTACTTAAGAAAACTGTTAATCAAGATAAAGAGTCATATTGATATAAATACACTAATCGTAGGAGATCTTAACACGCCTCTTTCAGAACTAGACAGATCATCGAAGCAGAAAATCAATAAAGAAACAAGAGCATTGAATGACACATTGGACCAGATGGACCTCATAGATATATACAGAACATTCCACACTAAAACAGCAGAATACTCATTCTTCTCAAGTGCACACGGAACCTTCTCCAGAATAGACCACATACTGGGTCACAAATCAGGACTCAAAAGATACCAAAAGACTGAGATTATTCCCTGCATATTCTCAGATCACAATGCTTTGAAACTGGAGCTCAATCACAAGGAAAAGTTCCGAAGGAACTCAAACACCTGAAAGCTAAAACCACCTTGCTTAAGAATGCTTGGATCAACCAGGAGATCAAAGAAGAACTGAAACAATTCATGGAAACCAATGAGAATGTAGACACTTCGGTCCAAAACCTATGGGATACAGCAAAGGCGGTCCTAAGGGGATAATATATAGCCATCCAAGCCTTGCTCAAAAAAATTGAAAAATCCAGAACACACCAGCTGTCTCTACACCTTAAAGAACTGGAGGATCCACAACAAATCAAACCAACTCCACACATAAGAAGGGAAATCATCAAGATTAGAGCTGAGATCAATGAGGGAGAAACCAGAGATACAGTAGAACGTATCAATGAAACTAGAAGCTGGCTTTTTGAAAGAATCAATAAGATCGATAAGCCACTGGCTACACTAATCCGAAAGAAAAGAGAGAAATCCCAAATTCATAAAATTATGAATGAAAAGGGAGAGATCACAACTAACGCCAAGGAAGTAGAAACAATCTCAGAAGTTATTACGAACAGTTATATGCCAATAAGCTTAGCAACCTAGATGAAATGGATGCATTCCTGGAAAAATATAAACTACCAAAATTGAACCAGGAAGAAATCGACAACCTGAATAGACCGATATCTAATAACGAGATTGAAGCAGTGATCAAAAATCTCCCAAAAAACAAGAGCCCAGGACCTGACGGGTTCCCTGGGGTATTCTACCAAACCTTCCAAGAATAAATAACACCTATTCTCCTGAAGCTGTTTCAAAAAATTGAAGCAGAAGGAAAACTTCCAGACTCTTTCTATGAAGCCAGCATTACCCTGATCCCCAAACCAGGCAAGGACCATACCAAAAAGGAGAATTTCAGACCAATATCACTGATGAATATGGATGCTAAGATTCTCAACAAGATCCTAGCCAACAGGATCCAACAACACATTAAAAAGATTATCCACCATGATCAGGTGGGATTCATCCCTGGGCTACAAGGATGGTTCAACATTCGTAAATCAATCAATGTGATACAACAAATTAATAGGAGAAGAGAGAAGAACCACATGGTCCTCTCAATTGATGCAGAAAAAGCATTTGACAAAATCCAACATCCGTTCCTGATTAAAACGCTTCAAAGTATAGGGATAGAGGGAACATTCCTGAACCTCATCAAATCTATCTATGAAAGACCCACAGCAAATATCATCCTCAATGGGAAAAAGCTTGCAGCCTTCCCGTTGAGATCAGGAACAAGACAAGGATGCCCACTTTCACCACTCTTTTTCAACATAGTATTAGAAGTCCTAGCAACAGCAATCAGACAACAGAGAGAAATAAAAGGTATCCAAATTGGTAATGAAGAAGTCAAACTCTCTCTCTTCGCAGATGACATGATTCTTTATATGGAAAACCCAAAAGACTCCACCCCCAAACTACTAGAACTCATACAGCAATTCAGCAACGTGGCAGGATACAAAGTCAATGTGCAGAAATCAGTGGCTTTCTTATACACTAACAATGAAAATACAGAAAGGGAAATTAGAGAATCGATTCCATTTACTATAGCACCAAGAACCATAAGATACCTGGGAATAAAACTAACTAAAGAGGTAAAGGATCTATACTTGAGGAACTATAGAACACTCATGAAAGAAATTGAAGAAGACACAAAAAGATGGAAGACCATTCCATGCTCTTGGATCGGAAGAATAAACATTGTTAAAATGTCTATACTGCCTAGAGCAATCTATACTTTTAATGCCATTCCGATCATAATTCCACCGGCATTCTTCAAAGAGCTGGAGCAAATAATCCTAAAATTTGTATAGAATCAGAAGGGACCCCGAATCGCTACGGAAATGTTGAAAAACAAAAATAAAGCTGGCGGCATCACCTTACCTGATTTCAAGCTTTATTACAATGCTGTGATCACCAAGACAGCATGGTACTGGCATAAAAACAGTCACATAGACCATTGGAACAGAGTAGAGAGCCCTGATATGGACCCTCAACTCTATGGTCAATTAATCTTCGACAAAACAGGAAAAAATATACAGTGGAAAAAAGACAGTCTCTTCAATAAATGGTTCTGGGAAAACTGGACAGCTATATGTAGAAGAATGAAACTCGACCATTCTCTTATACCGTACACAAAGATAAACTCAAAGTGGATAAAAGACCTCAACGTGAGACAGGAATCTATCAGAATCTTAGAGGAGAACATAGGCAGTAATCTCTTTGATATCAGCCACAGCAATTTCTTTGAAGATACGTCTCCAAAGGCAAAGGAAACAAAAGCGAAAATAAACTTCTGGGACTTCATCAAAATCAAAAGCTTCTGCACAGCAAAGGAAACAGTCAAAAAAACAAAGAGACAACCCACGGAATGGGAGAAGATATTTGCAAATGACAGTACAGACAAAAGGTTGATATCCAGGATCTATAATGAACTCCTCAAACTCAACCCACACGAAACTGACAAACACATCAAAAAATGGGCAGAAGATATGAACAGACACTTCTCCAATGAAGACCTACAAATGGCTATCAGACACATGAAAAAATGCTCATCATCATTAGCCCTCAGGGAGATTCAAATTAAAACCACATTGAGATATCACCTTACACCAGTTAGAATGGCCAAAATTAACAAAACAGGAAACAACATGTGTTGAAGAGGATGTGGAGAAAGGGGAACCCTCTTACACTGTTGGTGGGAATGCAAGTTGGTGCAGCCTCTTTGGAGAACAGTGTGGAGATTCCTCAAGAAATTAAAAATAGAGCTTCCCTACGACCCTGCAATTGCACTCCTGTGTATTTACCCCCAAAATACAGATGTCGTGAAATGAAGAGCCATCTGTACCCCAATGTTTATAGCAGCAATGGCCACAGTCGCCAAACTATGGAAAGAACCAAGATGCCCTTCAACGGATGAATGGATAAGGAAGATGTGGTCCATATACACTATGGAGTATTATGCCTCCATCAGAAAGGACGAATATCCAACTTTTGTAGCCACATGGACGGGACTGGAAGAGATTATGTTGAGTGAAATCAGTCAAGCAGAGAGAGTCAATTATCATATGGTTTCACTCATTTGTGGAGCATAACCAATAGCATGGAGGACAAGGGGCGTTAGAGAGGAGTAGGGAATTTGGGTAAATTGGAAGGGGAGGTGAACCATGAGAGACTATGGACTCTGAAAAACAGTCTGAGGGGTTTGAAGTGGCGGGGGGTGGGAGGTTGGGGTACCAGGTGGTGGGTATTATAGAGGGCACAGCTTGCATGGAGCACTGAGTGTGGTGAAAAAATAATGAATACTGTTTTTCTGAAAATAAATAAATTGGGAAAAAAAATAGTTAACATTTTGACATTACATGAGGCGGGAAGGAGAGAAGTCATAAAAGGTCAGTGGAAAAGAAAAAGGCAGGAGATAGTCAATGGAAAGAAAAGCCTAAGCACAGATAAAGCAGTTGGGAAGGCATAGATACAGATCAGTGTACTTACTCTAAGAAAAAAGGACACTGGGTCAGAGAGTTCCCTAAGAAGAAAACGGCAATGCTAGTCACCAAAGACTGAAGGCGCTGTGGTTTGAGCCTCTCCCCAAATCTCAGGTTAAAATTGAGGTGGAGGGGAAATCAATTGATTTTTTGCTGGAGACGGGAGCCCAATTGTCATCATTACTGAAGCCTAAGGAAAAACTATCTGGAGAGGAAGTCTGGGTAAAAGGGGCAAATGACACAGAAAGACAGAAATGGACCACATAAAGGACTTTAAATTTGGCCTCAGGAGTAGTCAAACATTGATTCTTGGTCCTCCCTTATGCCCTGTATAACCTGATGGGAAGAGATCTCCTCCACAAACTACGGGCTGGCATTCAGTTCCCAGAAGTAGGCATGGCTGTGATTTTGGGACAACCCACTGTGCAGATTCTTGTGGCAGCAGTAGATAAACATCTCCTTTATGAGCCAGTCTCAAAACCAGAGGAGATAAGGGAGGGAAGTCTTCTCCAAACCCTACAAGTCGAGTTTCCTGAAGTCTGGGCAGAAGAGAGGCCTCCTGGCCTGGCCAAGGGACGGCTTCCACTAATGGTACAGTTAAAAGCTATGGCTACAGCTTTTCATGTTCAGCAGTACTCCCTCCCCTGGGAAGCAAATGAAGGGATCAGAAAACACATTAACTGCCTCCGAGGAGATGGGATCCTAGTTTCTTGCAAGTCTCCATGGAACACACCTTTGCTGTCCATCAAAAAGGCTGAAACTGGGGACTACTGACACATTTAGGACTTGAGGGGAGTTAACAAATGGGTTGAAGATATCCACCTGACGCTGCCCAACCCCTATACCCTACTCAAATTCCTAGGCAACAAAAGAACTGTGTCTACCATCTTAGACCTCAAGGATGCATTTTTCTACATGCCTTTGGCAAGGGAGACTCAACCCCTAATTGCTTTTGAGTGGTCCAACCCACTGGAAGGATTCTAGGGCCAGCTCACCTGGACAATACTTTCCCAAGGATTCAATAATTCACCCACTATCTTCGACGAGGTCATACATGAGGATTTGTGTGAGTATGGAATCACCAACCCGGGAGTCACTCCATTACAGTAGGTTGATGACTTGTTAAAAGCCACTGAGGACTATGAGTCATGCTTGTGCAGGATCAAAGTTCTGTAGGAAAAAGGGTATCAGGTGTCATCAAGGGAGCCACAGCTCTGTCAGAGCCTCGCCACTTATTTAGGCTTTGATCTCCACGATGGAGTGTGTTTACTGCCTGAGTCCAGGAAACAGGTGATCACCCGATACCCCCATCCCACCACATCCTGACAAGTGAGGGAGTTTCTTGGGACAGTAGGCTACTGCAGACTGTGGACACCGTGGTTCATGGAAATTGCCTGACCCCTCTACGAACTGATTAAGGGAGGACTCACTACGGTAGAGTGGATAGCTGAGGCACAAGGAGCATTTTGAAAATTACAAACAGCCTGAGTGCCCCAGCACTGGCCATCCCAGATGTTGCCAAACCCTTCCACCTGTATGTGGTTGAAAAGGCAGGAATGGCCAAAGGGGTTTTGACTCAGACTCTGGGGCCTTGACAAAGACCAGTAGCCTATCTTAGCAAAAAACTAGATCCAGTAACGGCTGGGTTCTGCCCTTGCCTCTGCATAATTGCTGACATGGCCCTCCTGGTCAAGGATGTAAGTAAACTGAATTTGAGTCAAAATCTCATCTTGACCACTACTCATGCTATCAAAGGCCTCCTCCAGACCCCACAAGACTGGTGGATGACAAACACTTGAGTGACAGGGTATCAAGCCCTCCTACTCAACAAACCAAAAGTGACTTTCCGGCCCTGTTCAATGCTAAATCCAGCCAGGTTGCTGCCAGAAAAGCTAGTTGAGCACCCACACAACTCCAGGGTCTTCCTAACCCAGATCACAGGAATAATACTTGTCCTCAGAAACACTTCCCTCCTGGATGCAGAGATGACTGTGTTCATAGATGGGAGTAGCTACATGGCCGATGGAAAGAGGTATGTGGGGGCTGCGGTGGTTTCTCCTGAACAGGAGCTCTTGAAGGCGGTCCTGCCACATGGAACCTCGGCGCAGAAAGTGGAATTGATTGCACTCAGTAAGGCACTGCAGATGGCCAAAGGTAAAACCACCAACATCTATATGGACAGCAGGTATGCTTTTGCTACTCTTCATATACATGGGGCTATTTATAAAGAAAGGGGGCTATTAATAGCAGAAGGAAAAGAAACTAAAAACAGAAAATAAATATTGGCTCTCCTCCAGGCTACTAGGGACCCAGAAGAGTTGGCCTTTATGCACTGTCCAGGACAACAAAAGGGGACTGATCTGATTTCAAAAGGAAACCAATTAGCAACTCAAGCCACAAAGCAAGCATCCCAGGAAATGGTTAAAGAACTGGTTACACTCCCATCTCCAGCCTACCAGCAAAACCAGATTATCCAGAGGAAGATTTGAAATATTTACAAAAATGGGCCTCAAATTAGACTATGAAGGGGGTTGGGCTAAGACTAGAATGGGGAAGTTAATTCTTCCTCAAATACTAGGAAGAAAAATTAGTAAGTCAAATACACCAGCACACTCATTTAGGGACACACAGTTCCAGGTTTCCAAATCAGGGCATATGGCTCAAGATGTGGCTGATAGCTGTGCTCAGTATCAGGTGGTAAATGTGAGAGGAACTAGAATGTAACGAGGAAAAAGAGAAAGAGGTAGGGAACCAGGAATTTATTGGGAAGCAAATTTTACAGAGATGAAACAGGGAAAGAATGGACACAGTATATATTAGATTTTGTGGATATTTTTCAGACTGTGTAGAGGCTTTAACCACTAAACATGAGATGGCAGGAATGGTAGCCAAAAAGCTACTAGAAGAAATAATTTCTAGGTTTGGGTTTCCTCTCATGATTGGGTCAGACAACAACCTGCATTTGTGAGTTCAGTCTCGCAGGCATTGACCAAGGCCATGAGCACTAATTAGAAACTACATTGTGCCTACCGGCCCCAGAGCTCCAGACAAGTAGAGAGAATGAACTCGACTCTTAAAGAGACCTTGACAAAGTTAATTCTGGAGACTCGTGGTGGATGGGTGGATCTTCTTCCCTTTGCCCTCCTTAGGGCACAATGTACACCCTAGTTAAACAAGGTGAACCCATTTGAAATAATGTTTGGGAGACCCACCCCCCACTCTGTCCTTCAGCTACAAGAGGTTGCCCTAGTGGAAATGACTGATCAGTCTGTACTACAGTCACTGAAGGCTCTACTGTCTTAAAAAGAGACCATGCAGGGATCCAAGCTGCCTACACTGAGATGGAGATGGAGAATGACATCCTTACCAACCCGGAGACTTGGTTTGGATACACTGCCACTGGTGGAAAACATGGAGCCCTGCTTGAAGGGACAATTCACGGTCATCCTGACCACCCCCATGACAGTAAAAGTAGAAGACATCAGGGCCTGGATTCACACATATCGTGTCAAATGAGCAGAAAGCAAGGACACCCCCCCCAGAAATGGGAGCCACTGCTGGTGGATCCCACTAGCCATGGACTAAAACTAGAACTCAATATGGTTTCATGACTTGGTCACTTTTAACCCTGTTCCTACTCAGCAGCAGCCAAGGGACACGCCATCAGCCTAAAACAGCCCAATGGAAAATCAGAAAGACAGCGGGTGGAACAATTCAAGGTCAAGGACACCTCATGTCAGCCTGTTTTCACCCTTAATCTCTGTGGTTTGATGTCAGAGGTGAATGTAAAATTGCTCAGGGGTAGCACCCCCTTTGGGATGGGTGACCAGTAACCAGATCATGGATGTGGGAACCAGTCATATGAGTTTCACTTGCAAAGTTACCTATTTTATGCCTGTCCCTAATGGGGAACCTAATTGCCAAGGGGAAGGGGAATTCCACTGTGCAGCCTGAGGATGTGAAACAATAGCCCAGTTAACACACCATGACATGTATATTGACCTCATCTGAGTTAGAACACCAGTCAACTGGGAAAATTGTCAGGTCAGAAATTCAACCCCATACAGATCACAGTCAAGTTATGGCAGTCGGGGTCATCAGGAAGCTTTAATTGGGAGGCAGGAAAAACTAGGGCTTTAAGACTGTGTGTATGAGAAAAAGATCCCGGTACAGGCTTCACCATCCAAAAAAAAAAAAAAAAAAATTAGGAACCACCCTGGTCAATAAAGCTGAACCCAGTCTTAAATCCTCCCAAGCCACCAAAACCAACCAGACCACCTGGCACCACAACCCCAAAAGAGACTGTCATGGAAAATAAAAGGAGTGTTGACAGTGACAACAGCACCGCCAAAGTTTTATTCCCACTGGCAGATTCAATGTTTAGCTTTATAAACGCCTCATACCCTAATATTACTTGAGGCTGCTGGCTATGCTTAAACCCTTAGTCCCCATATTATATCGGAATTGGGGCCAATCTTACTGTAGAAACTCAGAAGGGACAGATTACAAATGAAAGTTCTTATGACTCTTGGGAGTGAGGAAGGGCACCCAGACTAACCTTAGGGGATATAGAAGGAAAGCAGCTTTACCTTGTGACACAAAAAGGAAAATAAGCTTCCCCATATAGAGACCTATGTGACACAATAATAGTACCTACTGTCTTCACTAACTTCCTTAAGGCCCCCACCAGAGCCAGGTTTGCTTGCAGTTCAGGACTCATGCCATGTCTTAATCTCTCTTTGTTCCAAAACTCTTCCTGGAACAAACTCTGTATAACTGCCCACATTCTCCCCCAGCTAGATTATTATGGAGGAACTGAGGGATTCCAACATCTTACTGCAGCGATAAAATGAACAAAGCATGGGGTTCCCATCCTAATCCCAGCACTAGTTGTGGCAGGGATAGCAGGGTCCACAGCAGTAGGGACCACAGCTTTAATAAAGGAAGAAATAAATTTTGAGGCTCTTGGGACCCAAGTAGATGCTGACCTACATTATATGCATGAAAATATAGACAAACTAACTGATTCTTTGAGCTCATTAGCTGAAGTAGTACTGCAAAATAAAAAAGGGCTTGACATACTATTCCTGGAAAAAGGGGAACTCTGCATAGCTCTGGGAGAAGAATGCTGCTTCTGCATAAATTATACTGGAGTCATCAAAAACAGTCTGGCAGTCATTAAAAAAGAGACTTGAATGCAAGCAACAACACAAGAACTCACAGGGATGGTTTGAAAATTTGTTCATCTGGTCTCCTTGGTGACTTCCCTAATATCAGCCACTGCAGGTCCCCTGGCTTTACTATTAACAATATTGCTTTTTGGCCCCTGCATTATAAACGCCCTAATGTCACTTGTACAAAGGAGAATTGGTGCAATAAAAATGTTAGTCCTACAAACTCAATATACAACAAGAGAACATGGGACTGACTGAAGAGTCAAGGAATTGACTAATCTTCAAAGAAAATGTGGGCCAGATGTTAGGCTGATTGAAGGTTAAAACCTGTTTAACTATTAAGGCCTGCTTAGCTAGAGCGACTCCATATTACCTGGGTAGCCATACTGTAGTTTACATCTAAAGAAATCATTCCAGGAATAAATGCCCCATTAGTTCCTTGTATTGGTTCTGGGTATCAATTCTGGGAGTAAACGTCTTAACAATAGAAGCCATGTACCTTGGGTCTCCGGTTATGCCTCATAAACCTTGATGCGGTCGCCCACTTCAGAGGCAGCCCTGACTGGTCAGTCTGATTTCTGATGCCTGGCATAAAAATAAAGCTTTGCCTTATTTTCAGTTTGTATCAGTCTCACTCCTTTTATATCAGAACCCAACAGGGACATAGGGTTTTCTCCCACTCTGGGATTTTTGTGTAGTTAACAATAGCTTTGTCTATTCTGGGAAATAGGTCCTGTCCTGTTTAAGCCACAGGGGTCCCCCATATGGAGGGACTTGAGAGCAGGGCTTGGCCTGAGCTACCCATGGGGAATGTGTCGAAATTGGGGATCATGCTAAGGGTCACAATGGGTGTCTGTGTCCCGAGAGGCCAGCATAAATGGGTAAGGCCTCAGGGGCAATGCAGTTTTCGCCCAACTCTGAGGGATTTCCATAACTCCAGAAGGCTTCTGGGGGAAAGAGGCATTCTGCTTTGTGGCTCAGTTGTTCCCTTTGTGGAGGTATTTGAAAGAAGGCCTCTGGGATGCCTGTAAATACAATCTATAGTTATGTTTGTAACTATACATTTGTTACGTTTGTAACCAATAGTACTGGACTAGGGAATTGGCCAGGCTGATCTGATGACTCTGATGCCATCCACATGGGTGTCTTACTGGAGGTTGGGACTCAGGTTGAGGGACAGAATGTGTTTTAGTGTCCAGGGCCAGATTCCATAAAGGAGGGTGGATTTGGGGTTTCATGCAGCTTTCTCCTAATCTGTGGGTTGCGTGCAGTTCCATAGAGCAGGTTTTCCTTCAGGAGGGCAGGACGAGTCCTGTGCTATGGCTCCAGTGTACCCTATCTGGAGAGCTTGTGGACCAGGACTCTCTGATCAGAGGCCTGAGAACAAAGCTAGTGCTAGGGTTTGGGCCTAGGTCATGGCAGGCTCAATGTTCAGTCCCTGAGGAAAACTCCAGAGAATCTGAAGTTAAGGTGAGTGTCAGGATGTCACTCATGCTGGAGTTTGTGTCGATGAGATCTGCTGGATGTAGGTTTAGCCTCATGGGGGCAAGGAGTTTTCTCCCGCATGGAGGTTTTTGTGCAGTTCCAAATAGCTTGATATTTCCTGTGGGGAAGGTCCTGTGTTGTTTTATGAATAAGGTTTCCCCCATATGGAGGGATTTGAGAGCAGGGTTTAGGGTATGGATGCCTGAAAACCCAGCCTAGGTTTTGGATTTGGTCCTAGTGGCATGGCAGGCCTCATTTCCTGGCTCTGAGGCAGGTTACCCATGCAGCCTTGTTCAAAATGGTGCTCAGTCTAAGGGTCACATTTGGTGTTTGTGTCCAGGATGGCCTGAAAATGTGGGTGCAACCTCTGGGGCAATGCAGGTTTCTGCTATATCTGAGGGTTTTCCATAGCTCCAAAAACCAAGGTTTCCTTCTGAGGCGCAGGAGTTCTGTTTTGAGGCTATGGGGTCCCTAATTTAGAGAGATTCGTGGGAAGGGCTCTGGGTATGGATGCCTGATAACCCAACATATGTTTAGCATAAGGCACCAAGCGCATGGCAGATTACTGAGGAAGCCACGTGGCTAAAAAAGACTGACTCCTTCAGCAGGGTCTTTCTTACTCATTTGTTTTTAATTGCTTTGAGTCTTGGAGTGCATATCCCCAAATTGCACTCCAAATATTGGAAATTATCTTGTTTATTGTAAGCAATATAATCTGTGTGGTGCTTTATGTTTTATCAAAAGCTCTAAATACAAATACAGAGACACTAACCTGCACACTAATGATCTTTCTAAGACTGGAACATCAGAAAAACAAACAAACAAAAAGAAGATCATGATCAACTCAAAAATTGTAAGACTGCAGTGGTGACCTGTGAACATCACAAGGGTTAATCAGAAAGGTCAGGAACTCTGAATACTACACTGAAGAAACACAAGTACTCTGAGCACTTCAGAGCAGTTGCTGAGAGTGGTGGTAAAGCCTTGAATTTAGAGCCCATGTCTCATATAAGTTGAGAGTCTGATCAAAAGATGGGGTTGTTCAAAAGGAAAACCACAGGCTCAAAATGCCCTCACATGGCTTAAGGCCCTAAGTTGGTTAGACAAGAGTTAATAATGACCCAACTGCAGTTGCAACATCCAGAACTACATAACTTTTATCCAGCCCAGGTGGGAATTTCCTGGTCAGCGCTAGGAAGTCTACTGAATGGCCCCCTATGTTTCACTTAGGAGGGTGATCTTACCTAAAACAATGGATTCTTAGCTGATTATGTTTTGTTTTATCCCTTGATGCCTTATTTTTAATATTTATTTACTTGTGGGGAGGGTCAGAGTGAGAGTGAGAGGGAAACACAAACCGGCTCTGTGCTGAGCACAGATCCATGTGCAGGGCTGGATTCCAAGACACTGAGATCAGAGCCTGAGCCAAAACCAAGAGTGTGACAATTAACTAACTGCACCCCCCATGCACTCCATCTCACAGGCTATCTTGGAAGTCTTTTCTTTCTTGTGGCCATTTGGAGCACCCCTCTATCTACTGGATAGGATACTATCCAAGTCATTCGTACATCAATTAATAAAGCCTAGGAGGTCTGAAATCTTACTGGGTTTCATTTGTCTTATTTCACAGATTCTTATTTTGTGCATTTACCTTAGTTTACATTTTTTATACCATAAACATTTACCTTTGCTTTCACCGGGACTATGATGAAGATCCCATGAAATTATGTCAGTGAAAATGCTTGCTGTGGAAAACCTAATGAGGGTGAATTTATTCATATACTTAAATTAATGTACATCTTATCCTAAAAGTAACACATGTATGATTACAGAGTCAGCCCCAAGGTTTCAGTTCTGCCACTAACAGAGAGAAAAGCATAAATTTAATAAAATCATGGGGCTATGTGTGTTGTTAAGTTTTGATTTTTCTGGTGATTAGAGAAAAATAAAATGGAGTGTTAAGTTCCCCAGTGAGCATTATGGTAAGGGAGAAATTCTTGTTTATGATGTATTTCACTTGACACTTATTTCTGAAATGAGTATCTCCCAAGGTCTTCTCATCAACAAAGCTAATGAGGACATTTCTGTTCATGCGATTCTACAGTGGTCATCTAGTGCTGGCTCTTGGGAGTTTTTTTTAGTTCTTGAGAAAAGCTTGTTCATATGTATGTACACTATACATGAAAGACCAGAACAGTGAGTGATTCTGAAGAGAAATAAAAATCAGTTTTTCCATGATTTTGATCAGCCTTTGTTGAGAAAGAGCACCTAGACACATATACACATTTTATTGTGCAAACTGTTTCCTTGATGTCTCTATGTCAAACGATGCATGATGTTAAACGTTTTTTTTATCTTTTTTGCAGTTTTAATTTTTATTCCAATTAGTTAACTTGAGACTATATTATTTTCAGGTGCACAGTATGATGAATAAAGTCACTGTATGGAAAGGAAGGAGACATTAAAAGCCCTTTAAATTTAGCTCTTTAGGCTATTTTAACACTTAACATAATTATTCTAACATTTTCGTTCTTGGGATTTACCCCCTTGCTTATACCTCCAACCCATTTCCAGAACACGCCTGCCGCCAGCCCCTATGCAGAAATTCTCTTAGGGCCGGTCTCTGACTGACGATGTCCAGGCCACGCCAGTGACGTTGGAACATCCAGGCAGCCCCTGGGCAGCAGTAGGGTGGTATGGAGGGCCTGCATGGGGGATGCGACAGTGGAGGAGTGGGAAGCAGCAGCGGGGAGGGGAGGCAGAAACCATAGGGTTGCAGTGAGGCAGCAGGGGCAATGGGGGGTCAGCGGGGAAGCAATGTTACTGCGTTACAGTCACAGTGGCATTGGAGAGGTGCAGTGGGGTGGCAGTGGCATTGGCAGGGCACAGTGGGTCAGCAGCAGAGTGGGGGGGGTGAAGCAGGACAGTACTGGAGTGGGAGTTAATGGTGGGGGCGGGCAGGACCAGCAGGGTGGCGGTCTCATGGTAGTGGGGCAAGGCAGTAGCAGCAGGGCAACCAAGGAAGGGGAAGTTGCCTTGTAATCACTGGCAGCAGCATCAGGCCAGGGTGGTGGGGCAGGGAGGGGGGCGGGGTCAGGGTGGCAATAAGGGGAGACGTGTAGAGTAGTTGGGGAGGGCTGCAGTGGCAATGGGGGGATGTTCAGCGGGACAGCAAGACCCTGGGGTGTGGTAGCTGTGGGGGGCGGGGCGTGGCAGGGGGAATCAAGGGCAACTCCATGGGGCAATCGGGCTGTAATGGCATGAGGTAGTAGGTGGGGCCATGGGGCTGCCCAAGTGGGAGGAGGTGGCAGCCAGTGATGACCCTATGGTAGGGGGGCGGGACCCATGGGGGAGGGAGCAGGGGTCACCAGAGGCAGGTGAGCGGACAGCCAGGCGGTAATGGCACAGGGAATGGTGGAGAGCCCATGGTGTGGGAGCTGTGTGACAACCAATGGGGGCAGCCCTGCAGTGACTGTCGGGCGTGGGTGAAATCTAGGCAGCAGCAACCGGTAGTGGAGGTGGGGCCAGTCCGGAAGTAGCGGCTCAGCAGCAATAGCAGTGGGGCGGTTGTGGTGGGCGGGCCCAGAGTGCACTCCTGGGGGCGGGGCAGCAGCAGTTAGGTGAGAGTGGTGGGCGGGCCCAGAGTGCATGTCATGGGGGTGGGGCAGCAGCAGTTAGGCCAGCATGGTGGGCGGGCTCAGAGTGCATGTCATGGGGGTGGGGCAGCAGCAGTTAGGCCAGCGTGGTGGGCGGGCTCAGAATGCACGCCCGGGAGGCGGGCCAGAACAGGTAGGAGGGCATGGTGGGCGGGCCCATCGTGCACGTGAAGGGGGTGGGGCGCCGAAGCTTAGCAGAGACTGGGGGCACAGGGCAGCCTCAGAGCTGTGGCAGCTGAGGTAAGGCGGGCAGTGTGAGGGGCACAGCAGGATGGCAGAGGTGCATGTGGCCATAGCAATGTGAGCTGTGCGGGGAGCGGGGCAGATATTCAGGGTGGAAGTAGTGTAGTAATACACCTGGCAGTGGGGAGGCAACGGAGCAGGGGGAGGGGAAGCCGTTAGGCAGTTGTGGTGTGTGGGGGAAGGCAGGACCAGCCGGGAGTCAGCGGGACGTCAATGTCATGGCACGGTGGGTGGGGCTGCATGGACCTGAGTAGTTGGCAGCCAGGAGACAACACTGAAGAAGGGGTTTGGGATCACATGGGAGGGAGCAGGAGTCATAAGAGGCAGGGATGGGGACAGGCAGTAGTGGCACTGGGAGGAGTTGGAGCTCTGTGGCACCTGTGGAGAATGGGTGGAATCTAGGTGGCCACAGAGGGTGTGAGAGGGTGGGAGCAGCCCCAGGCAGCAGTGCAGCAGCAGTTAGGACGGTGTGGTGGACGGGCCCGTGGTTCACGTCAAGGGGCGGGGCAACAGAGGAGGGAGGGTGTGGTTGCGTGGGCCCATCGTGCACGTCAAGGGGGCGGGGCGGCAACAATGAGGCAGGGGTGATGGGCGGGTGCATTGTGCACATCAATGGGGTGGGGCAGCAGCGGCGGAGTGAGCATGGTGGGTGGGTCCATCAGGAAGGTGAAGGGGGATGGTCAGCAACAGTTAGGAGGTTGTTGGTGGGCAGGCCTGTTGTGCAGGTCAAGGGGGCGGGGCATAAAAGTTAGGAGGACGTGGTGGGTGGGCCTATCATTCAGGTCAAGGGGGCGGGTCAGCAACAGTTAGGAGCCCGTGGTGGGCGGCCCATCGTGCACGTCAGTGGGATGGGGTAGCAGTAGTTAGGAGGGCAGGGTGCGCGGGTCCATCATACATATAAAGATGATGGGCAGCATCAGTGGGGCAGGCGTGGGGGGCGGGCCATTTGTGCATGTCAAGGGGGCGGGGGTAGCATCAGTGGGGCGGGCGTGGAGGGCGGGCCCATAGTACACGTCATGGGGACGGGGTAGCATCAGTGGGGCAGGTGTGGGAGGCGCGCCCATAGTACACGTAAAGTGGGCGTGGCAGCAGCAGTGGGGCAGGCGTGGGGGGCGGGCCATTTGTGCACATCAAGGGGGCGCGCACTGAAGCACAGTAGAGGCTGGGACACAAGGCAACAGTGGAGCAGCGGCAGCAGTGGTAAAGAGGGTTGTGGGGGGGCGTACAGCAGGGTGGCAAGGGTACATGTGGGGGGCAGCAAGATGGTGGCAGTGAGAGAGGCAGGGGGTGGGCGTGCGAAGTAGTAATGTGGGTGGCCATGGTGAGGCAACAGAGCAGGGGGAGGGGGAAACAGTTACTAGGTCGTGGCGGGTGGAGTGGGGGGGACAAGCCTGGCATCAGCGGGGCGTCAGTGTCATGGTATGGCGGGCAAGGCTGCCAAGCTCCATGCAGGCTAGGAGGTGGCAGAGAGGTTAGAACACTCAGGGGGTGGGGCCGGTGGGGGAGGGAGTGGGGGTGTCACAAGGCAGCACTGGTACAGGGAGGGGAAGCTTCTTGTGGTAAGGGGAAGCTGTGTGACACGCGAGTGCAGCAGCCATGTGGCACCTGTGGGGGGATGGAATTTAGGCGGCAGGGCAGCGTAGGGAGTGTGGGACCAGCCCTGAGGCAGCAGCACAGCGACAGCGTGGCTGGCTTACTGGGCCTGCTCACAGTGCCTGCCAAAAATGTGGGGCAGCGAAGCACAGCAGAGGCCAGGGGCACAGGGCAGATGTGGTGCAGCAGTAAGGGGGTCTGATGGGGAACAGCAGGGTGGCAGGCATGCATTTTTTGTGGGCACCAAGCCAGTAGCAGTGTGGGAGGTGATGTACATGCTGGGCAGCCACACATTTGGCAGACAGGAGGCATTGGAGTGGGGGGAGGGGAGTAGCTAGGCAGTAGTGTCGCTTAGGCCTGGGCAGGACTAGCTGGGTATAAGCGAGATGCCAATATCATGGTGTGGTGGGTCAGGCAGCGAGCAAGGGCCTGGCTTTGCTGGGCTTGGTGCATGTCTACAGGGCGGTACCACTGATAGCAGAAGCAGCGGGGACCCAGGGAAGCAGTGGAGGGGAAATGGCGGTTGTAAGTGGGGGCGCTGTGGACGGGGTTGCAGCGTGGTTGGAGCAGCTCATGTTGTGGGGGCAGCCTGGAGGTACCAGTGCAAGGAAAGTGGAGTAGGACTCGTGGGACGGCAGCACCATGGCAACAGGGGTAGGAAATCAGGAAGGCTCCAGAGTGGGGGGCAGGATTCACATTAGGTAGTAGCTGCAGGGTGGGGTGGCTGGAACAGCACAAGGGCAGCGTGGCAGGTGGAGCAGGCATGCAACTTAACAGGGAAGGGCTGCATATGGCTAGACTATGAATACCAGCAGCAATGGGACACAGGACAGCAGCAGGACATAGGGCAAGAGTGGGACACAGGGCAGCAGCAGATCAGAAGCAGGGTGGCGGTAAGGGGACAATGACAGTGAAGGCATGGGTCTGGTAGTGGGGATGTGGGACATCCGGCAGGGTAGATGTGCGGGGAGAGCACAGAGGGATGGTAGCAGCAATGTGGTGGGGCAGCAGGACAGTAATGAGCATGGTGGTGTGCGGGATGGGACAATGTGGCTGCACAGGTGCATGTGGCAGGCAGATGGTGGCGTGGGGAGAAGGGGCGGATGGAACCAATGGGGAGGCAGTGGGACAGTGGGACAGCAACTGCACAGGAAGGACATGAAGGGTGGGGTAAGCCTTATGCATGTCAGTGGGAACTGGACAGTGAAGGTCATCAGTGGCCTGGGGTACAGGGCAGAAGCTTAGCTACAGCAGCAGTGGTAATGTGGACAGAATGAGGGGTGTGCTACGGATGGCAGGGTCATGAGGCAGGGGCACCCAGGAAGTAGTAGCATTGGGAGAATGCTGGGACGAGTGGGGCGGCAGCCGCAAGTCAACGGGGAGGGAATCTGGAGGCACTGGAGTAGGGATGGGGGCACGACAGGCAGTAGCATGTTGGGGGTGTTTGGTGGGACCAGCAGGGCAAGAACATCAGGTTAATATATGTGTGGGCAGGGCAGGGGCCCTGCACAGCTGTGGCAGCAAGGGGACAGTATGCAGTGAAGAAATGGCAGTGGGGGACAGTGAGACAGCAGTGACTTGAGAAGGCAGTGACTTAAGGAAGTGCAGTTGGATGGCAGCAGAAGTAGAGGTGAAGCAGGGAGGGATTTGCCCAGATGTGGTTGGGAGGGACCAGCGGGGCAGCAGCTGCTTTGCAATAGCATGGCATGGCTTGGGGGCAGGGCGGGATGGTGGAGATGGGCAGGAGCATCACGGTGACCATGGTAGCAGTGGTGGTGCTTGGAAACACAGGCACCAGGCCAGTAGAAGCACTGGAAAGTGGTGCAGCAGGGTGGCAGAGTCCTGGGGGTGCACAAGGGAGTGGTAGGGGCACTGGGGGTGACAGAGCAGGGCATCTGTTGCAACACACAGAGCAGTAGGGCAGCTATGGCGAGGGTTAGCTGTTGTGGGACAAAGGGGTAATGCTGTGGAGTAGCAGGGTGGAGGGTGGCAGTGCTGGTGGCAGCGGCCTGTCAGCAATGGGGGGTGGAAGGGACAGAGGCGGGTGTGTGGGGTGCAGCAGGGTGCCAGTGGGGGGATGGCACAGTGAGGTGGCCATGGTATGGGGTTTGGGCACCAGCCAGGCAGCAGAAACACAGATGGGGGTGCAGTGATTTGGTAGCAGCGCTATCAAATGCTTTTCCTGCATATGTTGAGATAGTTCTATGATGCTGATCCTTCGTTTTGTGAATGCAGCACATTAGTTTGATTTGTGTGATGATTTTTATGTCTATGTTCATGACAGATATTAGTCTGACATTTTCTTGGGGCACATTGGGAGGTTTTGATAAGGGCCATGCTGGCCTCATAAAATGAGGCGGGGAGCTTTCCTTCCTCTTGTCTTTCTGGAAGAGTTGGAGAAGGTTTGGTATTCATTTTTTCTTTTTTTCTGGTTGATGATTCATAGAATTCACCAGTGAAACCATGGGGTCCTGGACTTTTCCTTGTTGAAAGTTTTTGGTTTCTTATTTAATCTCCCTACTGGGCATTGGTTTGTTCAGAATTTCTGTTTCTTCAGGATTCAGTCTTGGCAGATTTTATGTTTCTGGGAATGTATCCTTTTCTTTTGGATTATCCAGCTTGTTGGGGTGTAATTGTTCATAGGATTTTCTTATGAGCCTTTGCATATCCGTGGTATCAGGGAACAACTCTTTCATTTCTGTTGATGAGTCCTCTTTGTGTTTTGTTAGCTTGAGTCTGGCTGAGACTCTGTCAGCTTTGTTCTTTTCAAAGACCCAGCTCTTTGTTGATCTGTTGTTCTTTTTTTTTTTAATATTTCTGTTGTCTTTTTAGTCTATATTTCACTTATTTCAGTTATGATGTGTTCCTTCCTTTGTTCTACTAACTTTGGACTTCATTTGTTCTTTTTCTGTTTCCTTGAGGTATCACGTTAGGTTGTTTATTTGAGATGTTTCCTGTTTCTTGAGTTAGCCCTGTATCACTATAAACTTCCTTCTTAGAACCACTTTTTTTATAAGTTAGCTCCAAGGGGTACCTGTGTGGCTCATTCTGTTAGGCATTGGGCTTTGTCTCAGTTCATGAATTTAGGGTCCTGGAATTGAGTACTGCGTCAGCTCTCTGGTCAGTATGGGAAACCACTTCTTCCCTCTTCTACTGCCTGCCGCTCCTTCCACTTAGCTCAGTATCTCTCTCTCTCTCCCTCTGTGTCAAATAAATAAATGACATCTTCAAAAACTTAAAGTGATCTCTATGCCCAGCGTGGGGTTGAAACTCAAAACTGCAAGATCAAGAGTCACAGCCCTCCACTGACTAATTGGTTGCCCCATTTTAGAACCCGTTTTACTGCATTCCATTACTTTTGTTTGATTGTATTATTTTTTCATTTGCCTCAAAATATTTCTATGATCCTATTTCAGTTTTCCCATGAATTCATTTGTTTGTTCAGTAACATGTTGTTTAGTCTCTGTGTTTATGAATTTCCAGTTTTCTTCTTGTAATTGATTTCTAGTTCTATACCACTGTGTTTGGAAAAAATGGTCGATTTGGTTTCACTCATCATTTGGGAAAATCTTAAGCTTCTGGAGTTTATTGACTTGTCTTGTGGCCTCACATATGACCTACGGTGGACAATGTTCTAGGTTCACTTGAGAGGAGTGAATTCCATGTGCTGCTTTTGGATGGAGGGTTCTGTGTGTATCTGTCAAGTCCATCTAAGTAACGGGTTGTCTGAGGCTGATGTTTCCTTTGTGATCTTCTGTCTGGATCGTGTATCATTGAGAGAATAGTGAGGTATTAAAGTTCCCTGTGGTATTTGGGCTGTTGCTTTTCTTAGGTCTGTTCATATATGCTCTACATATTTAGTTGCTCCACTGCTGGGTGGGTAAATATTTATAATTATTGCATCAATTTACTGCATTGATTCCATTATCAGTTTCTAGTGCCCTTCATTGTCTCTTGTTACAGTGTTTGGATTTTTTCTTTTCTTCCTCCATTGGACTGAAAATCAGAAGATCATCTGTTAGCTCTGAATTCATGAGCAAAGCACAGCCCTGCTCTAAGTCTGGTTTTCTTTATTTTCCTATATAAATAAGCACAATAAATTCTTCTCCCAGGATGATATCCTGACTCCAGTAAGAAAGTATGTACAAGAGTGCTTTGTAAACTAGGAGATACTGCCCAATAATGAAAATGATTATGCAACCACCAAATGTTCAAGATTAGATTTTTTAAGACATATTTATTAATTTTAGAGACAGAAAGAGATTGCATGCACAAGCATATGCTAGAGAAGGGAGGGTCAGAGGGAGAGAGGGAATCCTCCAGCAGGGTCCCCGCTGAATGTGGAGCCTTGTGTGGTGCTCTCTCCCAGTAGCTAGGGTCTTGATTTGAGCCCAAATTAAGAGTATGCTGCTTAACTGACTGTGCCATCCAGGTACCCCCAGAATAAGGTTTTTAAAAACATTTTTGAGGGCTTACTTTCATAGGTATTATTCTATGTGACCTCTATTTCATTCAAATCTAAAAGCTATTATTAAATTAAAAATAGAAGCTGTTCTAAAAGCAAATATTCATAATATCCTTAAAGGTGGGGCAACAGGCAGAAAAGAGGTTAAGTAGGGACACCAGAGTGGTTCAGTTGTTGAAGCTTGCCTTTGGCTCAGGACATAATCACAGGTTCCTGGGATCAAACCCCAGTTCAGACTCTCTGTTCAGTGGGGAGTCTTCTTCTCCATCTCCCTCTGTCCCTCCCCCTGCTTATACCCCCCTTCTCTATCTCTCAAATAAATAATTAAATTAAAAAGGCAAGTTACTTTCTCAGTGTCATGATAAATATTAGAACTAGATACATTCCTGATTGTCTGACCCTGAAGAGTGTGTTCTTTCATTTGTACATTTACCAAAAAAATACCTAGCCCTCAAAATACCATAGATTAAATTAGTTTCCCCTTTCTCCATACATTGAGTATCAGAAGATACGACAATTCCAGGATCCTGGCTGGCAGGGTCGGTGGAGTGTGTGACTCTTGATCTCCAGGTTATGAGTTTGAGTCATGTTGGGGGTACAGGTTACTTAATTCAAAAAAAAAAAAAACAAGCTGCTATATTTGGGTTTGTTTTCTTTTTTCCTTTTGACACCTTCACCCATTTCTCCCACCTCCAACCCCAAACTTCTGCCAGCCCCCATCTGTTCTGTCTGTGTGCTCACAATTTTGTTTTTGTTTTGTATGTTTTAAGGCTCTACATGTAAGTGATTTCTAGTATTTGTCTCATTGTCTGGACTGTTTTACTTAGGATAATGCCTTCAAGGGTGACCATGTTGTAAGTCAAAAGATTTCTTCCTTTATTATGGCTGAGTAGGATTCCACTGTGTTTATCGACCACAATTTCTTTATTCATTCATCCACTAATGGCATTTAGGTTGTTTCTTTATTTTCACTGTTGTAAATAATCCTGCAGTGTACACCGGGGTGAATATACTGTTGTGAATTAGTGTTTTCATTCCCTTCAGATACTCAGAAAGGGAATTTCTGGCTCCTTTGGTTGCTCTCTTTCTCATTTTTTTGAGGAACTTCTGTACTGTTTTCCATAGTGGCCGCATCCATATATACTCCCCATAATAGTGCACTAGAGTTTTCCTCTACTCCACATATTCACCAAAACTTGCTATCCCTTCTGTTTTTTAAAATGGCCCTTCTGACAGGTGTTAAGTAGTGCCTCATTCTGGTTTGATTTGCATTTCCCTGATTATTAATGATGAGCATCTTTTCATGTTCGTGTAGACCATATGTATGTCTTCTTTAGGAAAATGTCTATTTGGAACATATCCTGATACACTCAATAACTTGTGGGCTTTTTGTTGTTTTGGGTGCTTTTGTGTGTTTTGTTTAGTTTGGTTGTTGAGTTGTGTGGGTTCTTTGTATTTTGAATATTAACCCCTTATCGGATATATAATTTACAAATGTTTTACCTTAGGTTACCATTTTATTTTGTTGATGATTTCCTTTGTTTGTTTGTTTGTTTGTTTTAGATGTTTAATAGTTAGATGTAGGCCCACACTTTGGTTTTTTGTTTGTTTTCACTTTGGTCTCCGCTTAAAAACAGCAATACTGAGACATTTTCTCAAGGACCTTTCCAAACCCTGTGTTTTCTACTACAGGTTTTATAGTTCCAGGACTTATATTCAATTGTTTGACCCATTTTTAGTTAATTTTTGTGTATGGTGTAAGAGAATGGTGCCGTTTTGTTCTTTTGCATGTGGCTCTCCAGTATTCCCAGAACCATTGATGAAAGAGACTGTTTTTCCCCCTTGTTTATTCTTAGCTCCTTTGTCATAAGGTCCCGGACCATAGATGTCTGTGTTTACTTCTGGGATGTTTCCTGTCTTCTGGTGATGTGTGTGTCTGTTTTTATGACAATGTTAGATTGTTTTGATTACTCTAGCTTTGTCATTAGTCTGAAATGAGCAAGCACAATGCCTTTAGTATGGTGGTTCTTTCTCTAGATTGCTCTGGTATTCAGAGTATTTTGTGGCATCATACAAATTTTTCGAACCTTTCTTCTCTTTCTGTGAAAAATGTCCTTAGAATTTTGGCAGGAATTGCAATGAAATTGTAGATGTTTTAGGGAAGTATGGACATTTTACCATTTTCCTCACCCATGAATATGCGGTGTCTCTTGGTTTAGCTGTGTTGCCTTCAATTTTCCTGGGTATTTTATTCTTTTTCATGCAACTTCAGGTGGGATGATCTTCCTAATTTATTTTCTGATGATTCGTTATTAGCATATAGAAACACAGCAGATTTTGGGGTAGTGATATTGTATCCTGTCCCTTTACTGAATTTAGTCATAGTTTGAACAATTTTTCACTGGCTTCTTTGAGTTTTTCCTTATATTCTATATCATCTCCAACTAGTGGCCATTTTACTTCTTTCTTTCCAGTTTTGATGCCTTCTAATTATCTTCTTGCATAGTTGTTCTGCCTTGGATTTTCAATATTGTGTTCAGCAAAAGTGGCAAGGAAAGATCAGTAATGTTCCTAACTTGGGCGATCTTAGAGAAAATAGAAACAGCTAAAACTTTTCACTATCAGATGTGACGTAATCTGTGTGGTTGTCATATATGGCCTTTTTATAAAAGATTTTATTTATTTATCTGATAGAGAGATCACAAGTAGTCAGAGAGGCAGAGAGAGGAGGAAGCAGGCTCCCTGCTGATCAGAGAATCAGATGCAGGGCTCGATCCCAGGACCATGGGATAATGACCTGAGCTTAAGGCAGAGGCTTTAACCCACCGAGCCACCCAGGCACCCCATGTGGCCTCTTCAGTGTTGAGGTATGTTCCTGGTCTACACACACTGTTGAGAATTTTGATTGCAAATGGATATTAAAGTATGTCAAATGCTTCCCTGCATCTCAAAATAACATCATTTTTATTCTTTATTTTCTTAATGTGCTGTATCACTTTGATCAATGTGCACCTCTAAAGCATTATTGCATTCCTGCAAGATCCCACTTGATCATAGTATATGATTTTCTCAGCATATTGGTGAACTTGAGTTGCTAGTATTTTGTTGAACATTTTTGCATATATGGTCATCAGGGATATTGGACTGTAAGACGCATTTCTTGGGGGTCCTCATTTATTTTTGCATTAGGGTTATGTTGGCCTCAGCAAATGAGTTTAGAAGATTTCTCTTCTAGTTTTTTGAAAAGTGGGCAAATGACTGCTATGAATCCTTCCCTGAATGGGAGAATTTACTATGAAAGGCTTCTGGTTCTGGAACTTGGTTTTTTGGGAGGTTTTAAATTGCTGATATGATGAGTACTAGTGTTTATGTAAGTATTGAATCACTAAAGATGAAACTGTTTCCACATTTTGGTGGTGGGCTGGATGAAGGGGAATGAGAATCATGGGGGCCCAGCACTCAGAGGCTCCATCTGCCACTGTGGCTGTGCCATTTCTCTCAGATGCTGGCAGAGGAGGAAGGAAGTGGCGGAAACATGGCAGAGTGGTGGTGGTGGGAATGTCTGAGGTGGTGATAAGACTAATGTGTGGCCCTCCTGTCCCACCCACAGTGTATCAGATCATCTACTGCCTGGCCAACAGCAACACCAGCACGTTCACCACAGTGGAGATGGGTGCCATGTTGAGGCAATTCACAGCCTCATAGCTGGCCCCAGATTCAGCATACATATTCAGACTGATGACCAAGATGAGGCAGGGCTGGGAAACTCCTAGAGGCCACTCTCATCACCACTGACAAGTGAGGTAAGGCCAGAGGCCCAGGTCCACTGTCCTGGTGACATGGGGAGGACAGCTGGGCCCAACTGGGAGACACAAACTTGCTGGGTCCACAGCTTCCTGGGGCAGAGCTTGCAGGGTAGTGTGTCTACATAGCCCGATATTTACCAGACAGGCAGGAATGTCTCTGGAGAGGAGGTCGTGTAACTGGATCAGTATGGCTCTGAGTCACCATGTTGGAGGGAGGCTCCCTGAAGCCAGGTGCTTTTTCTATGATGTTCAAAACGACATGACCAGCTGAGCCAGGTGTTCCAAAACACGTTTTCTACCAAGCAATCCTAGGGAGATATGTCTTCATGTATGCTGCTTCTGTTCCAAGCACTGGTGAGGTGCTTTTATTGTTCATTGTTTTGGTTTCTTCTCTACAAACCCTGGGGTACAAAGTGCTGTGAGGTCCACTTTTATGGAAGATGTGGGGCACAGACAGAGTCAGCCATTCGACTGGGTCACAGCTGTTGAGGCAGTGATGTGAACACCCTCCACAGACTCTGGGATCCCTGTTCCCACAGAAATCTTCTGTGGGTTCCCATATCAGTGAGCCCCTGATATGTCCTCCAGCCTCATTTTGGGATTTGCCTCAGTGGTTTCCCTTCCCATGGCCACCCCAGCTACTCTAGGCCCTTTTTATGCCACCCAACCTTGGAGGTACCACAGGGGTTCCAGGTTAGGTCGATGTCAGGACAGAGCAGGAACAATCTGGAATGCAGAACAGCCACTGAAACCCCACTCTGAGGCCTCCAGGAGCATGGGTGGCTTTCAGGGCAGCGTGATGCCTGCCAGTTTCTGTGCTACAAACAGCCCACATGCATAGTTCCCTTAGAGTTCTGGATTCCAAATGTGAGGCACAGGAACTGCATCCCTGTTCTCTCCACATCGAGGGAGCAGGCTGTGCTTTGACCCTGCTGAGGTCACACAGTAGCCCATGGGTAGTAGCTTGACCTGGCCTATCTTAGGACTTGTGTTGAGGGGAACATATGGCTCATTAACATCCTGTGCTCTTGAATGGAGAGCCCCATCCATGCCCCAGAGATATCTCCCTGGACACTGGAGCAAAATGAAATCAACAAAAGGAAAGGATCCAGGATATATTTGAGCCCACTTACCTGCAGAGGTATTCTTGGTCTGTGGCTGGCTCATCAATGTCAGAGCGGGGCTCTTACTGGATCAGAGGTAGGCTGACAACCAGGCCATTTGTAGGGTATCTTGAAATGTTTCTGCCCCGGGAGTAGCACATTTGCTCACTACTCATGTTGTTTGTGCTGTTGTGCTGAATCCTCCTTTGACCCACCTGCGTACCATGAGAGGCTGAGTGATATGCAATGCCTGGAGTGTAGAATATGTTGGCTTCCCTATACATCTGTCCCTAGGGGTTATTCGGCTGGTGAGGAGGGGGCTGGGAGCAGGTATTTGGGTCTGACGTTCCTTGCTTCAGAAGTGCCCCCTGAGGTTGAGCAGGAAGGCAGGGGTTGCAGTCTTATCTGGCACTTGGGTCCACATTGGTCACCATGGTGGTTGGGTTGAGGGGAGCACAGGGCCAGCAAGCCAGAGTCTGTGGCTCCTCAACTGCCTGTTGATGGCCTGCAACCAGGACCTGGGGCACTGGAGCAGAGCCAGAGTCACAAGGCCTAGGCAGATGCTCATAGGAAAGGCCTGGAGGCAGGGAGGGAGGTGGGCAGGCCCAGGCAGCTGCATCAGACAGCCAGATCACAGGGGGGCTGAAGCCCAGCTCTATACTCTGTGACACATTGGATGGTTGGCATGTCCCAGGGCAAAAACACACAGCGGGAATTCTGACATCACCACAACACTGAAGTAGAAGGTGTGGTGTGACGTGCAATCAGGCACCTGGTTACAGTGTGTGTGTCTCCTAATCCAGTCTCCTTTCAAATGCCTAGGTCAGCACTTGGGCGTTGGATGGAGGGAAGCTAGCTAGGGTGCAGGAGTTCTTTCTGAGGAGGCTGGCATGTGGAATGCTGCCTTGTGGCTGGGGTGGGTGGTGGGGTTAGAGACCAAAATATCCTGCTAAGTGCTAAGGCTCAGGCTCTGTGCAAGGGGATTCTTGGAAGCTCCACAGAAGAAGAAAACTATCTGCATGTCCCTGCAGCTCTGCTCCCCCTGCACAAACCTTGGATGGGTGAAAAGAGGGATAAAGGGTGGAAAGGAGGATATTTGCTCCTTCCACCCCTATGCAGGTTACCACCTTCCAAGGAGATCCATCAAGGACATGGAACACAGAGGCTGAGTGGCCTGGTGGACACCAGGAGAGGGTGTGCTGTGCAACCGGGGGAGAAAGGGCTAGACCTGCCTGACCATGGTGGATGCAAAGTGGGCACTGAACAGTTTTGTGGGCCTCGGGTAAGACGGTGGGCTGCAGGGTTTCACCATCATCCAGGAAGCCTCCATGAACACTGTTTCAAATCCTTTAAAACCCCTCTGGTTTTCTCCATGGGAGAAAATTCTAGAAGCAGAACCCTTAGCTCAGAAGACATGAGTGTGTTTGGCTTGGAGATATGGAAACTCATGGACACGCCATGCCCTAGGGAGCAGGATGCTGGTCTTGTGGCCTCTCTGCTTCCATGCTGATGTCTTGCTTTCAATGTTTGGTGAAAATATGTCTCATTAATCATGTTTCCACAGGCCTTTCATTCCTACTCTACCACTAAATGCCTGTGACTTTACATGGCGATGTGCCTCATGGGGTCTTAGTGTCTGATCGTGAAAATTCTCAAACTCAAATGGGTACAGATTTGCAGAACTCTGGGAAAAGCTGCATTCAAGCCGAACAATAATTAATAAGGGGGGACTGAATGAGTTGAGGGAGATGAGTCTACCTTTGTGACTCTTGTTTGAAACATTGCTGGTTCTTTAATGTTTCTTCTTCCAGATTGAGGGAAATTATCCATGTATATGTATCTCTATCCATGTATCTGTATTTCTGGATCTGAAAGTATCCATGATCTACAGAAATGTGATGAAATATTTCTGTGTGAGCAAATGGGAGCATTTAACTTCTCTCCCTCCCTTAATCCTCCATCATTCAGAATCTGTCAGGGAGAATTCTTTCTTCCATGGTACTTAGGATTATTGACGTAAGTTCAGCACAAATGCCTTTTTCTTGTAACAGTACTTTGCTGGAAACATTGGTTATTTTACCAAAGGATTGAGTGAAATGTCCAATTTGAGAGTAACGTGTATAGAGTCAGATAATGACCACACAATTTTCAGGAATTAAGGGTGGCTTTGTGGAGCCCCTTGGCAATAGAAGCTTCATACTTCAATGACACAGTGCCCAGAAGCCTTGCCAGATGAGTAGGGAAAGTTATTTGTTGGCAGTTATAGGAACCTCAGGATATTTGGGGGATCTCGAGAAGAGGAATCAACCAAAATCAACAGGTATTGCAGTCAAGTCTGATGGGAGTATCGTGCTTAGCTTTGGCTTGGACACTACTGAAATTTAACTCTAGAGATTCCTCATGAAAAGTTCCTAACACAGCAGGGTTTCAAAATCTGTATGAAATGGTCCATCACTATGCCTGCCAGGCTTAGTTAGAATAGATGCTAATAAACCAAGTGTGTTTATGGCTGCCTTCTTGCATCTAAGACACCATCCCAAATCCGTCGAACTGAAATACATCAGCCATGTGGACTGGCACCCGCTGCCACCACCACCAGGCATTTCTTTGCCTCACAGTGGGTCCCGTGAAGCTCTGAATCTATTTAGTTTGCAATCAGGTTTGGAGGCTGGCAGTCCTTTCTTATTGGGAAAATCCTATCAGAACTATACCCCAAGTTGTCCCAGAATCCTCTAGAAGCCAGTTGCTGGAGGGCTGGCTCTTTGGGTCAGTAGCATAGTCGCTGGTTAGGAGTGAAACAACTTCAATCTCCAAGGTATAGGTTTCGTTCATATTGGGTGGTGATTAGTTGTTGGCTTTTTTATTTCTTTCTTGTTTTTTCTTTTTTTTAAGTTCCAGGGTCCATGAGAGGCTTGTCTTAGAAAGGAAAGACCAGAGGCTCATTTCAGCCAAAAAGAGTTGTGAAAAGAGAAAGAAAGTCTAACAGAGTAACTCATGGAGAGTAGAAAAGACATTGAGAAGGTAGAGTATATGCATATCTCCTATGGGAGTTCTATGTCATTGAAGATACGGGGTAGATTAATGAGAACGCATGTCAAAGGTTAAAAGAGATTCAAGGAGAAGTAAGCAACCCTAGGACGGTCATGCAAAATGCAGTTGAAAGAGGGTTTCTGCAGATCTTCTGTTCAGGTTCTCAGATCAGCAGGAACTTTCTTTAGACTCTCGTCACTAATTGCAAATGATGATTGACCTCTGGGCCATCTCCTGGCCCACATCCTCCTGCTTGGGACTGGCATAGATATCATGGAACTCCTGGTAGCCAACTTACCATGCATGTATTATTTGAAGGTCTGCCAGCAGCAATGTTAAGTCTTTCACAAATTTCGGGATCCTGTGGTTTTGGCCTCTTTGAGCTTGTGCTCTCTGCTGGAAGGGAGGAGCATGCTTTCAGTTTTGTATGACATTGTGTCTTCCCGTGTATGGGTCCTGAAACCTCAGCTAAACGCTCTCTGTGTTTTTACCGGTGGTGCTTTGAGGCTCAGGTGACTTGGCCTCCTTGGCAGCATCCAATGCATCTGGCCTCTGTCTCTTCAGTGCAGATTCAAGTGCAACACGTACAGGAGTGTGAATCCTGTCATCTCCATGGTGGATGTGCATCACAGCAGTAAGTTGTCCTGGTTCTGAACTTTCTGTCTGGGTTGAGGTTCATGATGTGACTTGGGTGCCTCTTTTGCTGGCTTCTGTCTTTCTTCCAGAGGGAAAGATACCTTCTTCTTTTCGATTAAATTGGAGATGTACCATTAGCCAGAATAACTAGAATTTGTTGCTTGGGGAAAATTACTTAGTTGCACATATGGATAAGGTTCTGCAAGTCCCTCCTCCCAAAAAAAAAAAAAAAAACATCTGAACTACAGTTTGCTTCTGTTAGCAGAATCCTGAATTATTGCAGGGTTATTTTGTAAATAGACATTCTCTCCAAAAGTGTTTTCTGTCAACACATTCTTTTTAGGGCCAGTAAACAAGGGTAAAAAATATCGGGCATCTTTACAAATGGATCTCTGAGTGGACGTGCTTTTTTTTTTTGTTGTTGTTGTTGTTGTTTGTTTGTTTGTCTTTTTTTTTGAGGGAGAGGTGCGAGAGAGAGAGAGAAGGAGACACTGGGCAGGTGCCACACACTTTGCAGGGCTCGATCTCACAACCCTGGAATCATCATCTCAGCCAAAATCAAGAGGGTCAGTAAGAAGGTCACTCACATAGAGTAGAGAAGACATGAGGAGGTAGAGTGTTTGCAAATATCCTGTAGGAATTCCATATCACTGAAGATTCAGGGTAGATGAATGAGAACATATTTCTAATATGAAGATTCTAGGAGAAGTAAGCATTGCTAAGAGGTCATGTGAAATGCAGTTGTAATAGGATTTCTGCAAGTCTTCTGTTTGGTTCTGGGAGCAGCAGGAAGTTTATTTAGTCTCCTGTCACTAGTTGCCAATGGTGATTGATGTCTGGATCACCTCTTGTCCTACACACTCCTCCTTTAGTCTGGCATAGACATTGTGGAAATTCTGGTAGCTAAGATTGGAAGGGGAGGTATGAAGGGAGAGAGAGAGACCTTTACGCAGGTTCCATCTGTGGTGCAGAGCATGGCACATGTCACAGGCTCAATCTGACAACCCTGATGTCAGGACCTGAGCCTAAATCAAGTTTGTCCCTTAAATAAAAGAAACATACAGGCATTCCTGGATGTGCTTTGTGTTTATGGAAGGGAGCATACATATCCCCTCCTGTTCTAAATATTCTAAATCGTGGACTGTTTCCATATCGGTAGTGGTCTTACACATTCTCAGGCCAAGAAATAAGGAGCAATTCTTGGTGGTGGAGAAAAGAAGCTGGCTACCAAATTCTCATAGAGGGGGAGGAAGACGTCACTGCCTGAATCTGAAAATTACAGTTTAATTCCTGTCCTGATACACACAATTCTTCAAAATCAGGACCACTCTAAAAGATTAAATTAATTTGCAAGTACTGGGGTGGCACAGTTGGTTAAGCATCTGAGTTTGGCTGAGGTCAGGATCTCTGGATCCTGGAGGATCAGGCCCTGCATTGGACACCCTTCTCAACGTGAAGCCTGCTTCCTCTCCTTCTTCTCTGCTGCCCAACCTGGACTATTCTTTTTTTTTAATACAATATATGATTTTATTAATAAATAGTGTGAAAGCATCAGTGATAATTGCCTGAGCATTAAATTCTTTTAAACATCCACGTCTTGGCTTTAATATTGTGCATACTGGCCTCTATGGCACTAAAAGTAAACATGAAAATAGTTCCCATATCCATGCACAGGTATTCAGCTATAATACCATTTACAAATTATTATAGACAAGGTAACCTTTGCAATAATTAATATTCATTTGGACAACCACAATTAAATGAGTATTAAATCAAGCAAGAAATGGGCTATGTTTAACATGTTCTAGATGTCAGGTTGTAATAGTCAAGGTCATTTAAAACTTAATTTTCTTTTTTTCGTTAGAGGGACATCTTTTGTTTATGTGGGTGATCAAATGAAAACTGAGGAATGCCTTCTTAGACCACAGTAACAAAAGTCAGATACAAGAGAGCGCTTGCCTCTTCTTTTGAAAGAAGCAATACATTTGTTCATTCTCTCTCTCCAAGCATCATTTCCCATATTATAATGAAAATGCTTACAAGCACCAACCCCAAAATTCTGTCTTCAAGGGGAAGGTATAAATTTTAAAAAGAGTGGTTCATTATATAAAAGTCAAATTCCAGCAAAACTAATGCTAAAAATGACATTAAATGTCTTAGCATCCACGTAATATATTTCCATGAGTTTTCTATTATGTACAAGTTTATTTTCCTTAAGAAGTAAAATGAAGTATGAATAGTACAGTCTGTGGTGTGGTGACATCAGCATCTGCCAGTTCTTGCCCATCAACGAGTCCCAATTATTTCAACGTTTTGGAGAGATTTGGCCTTGTTTATTCTTCAATAGAGGTTACTGACTGTAGGTAAAGTGTTCTATTTTTTCCCTCTAATGTAGCGTGATGGCTGGAGATTTCATCTGCAGAGAAGCACTATTGGTTAAATAATACAAAACCTCCTGTAGTTTAGCAGATGGAGAAAACTGAATACTTTGAGGAAGCTGACTACAAGCTGAGCAGTTTTCCTTTCTCTCTGCTTCAAATGTGTATGTGTATAGTCCATCTACATCATTGATAACCAAGTAATTATTAAGAGGAATATATGTACTTGTGGCTATTTTAAAAACCTCAGTGGCACACACAGCTGCTATGACCGCATTTGTAGAAGCTACTGCAGGAATTATTCGTTTTACTACTCCTTGAGTGAGTCTATAGGTCACACCCCTAATATTATATTGTGATGCACTCTCGAGGGACTTTTGGAAAATCCACTGAATATGATCAGGATCATCTCCATCTAATGGAATTCCTTCTCCAAAAGGCTGCTCCTTAGGCTATTGCAGTATCCTTACATACTCAATACAGTGTTCTGGTAGCCTGGGCATAGACGCAATGGTGCACATGGGAAAATTAACCTGTGGAGGATACAGTTCTAGTGTGCATTCAGTACAAGCAGTCATTCCAGGCAGAATCACCTGGGCATTTCCTTTAAACCTTCTGTCCCCCCATCTATTAAAGGGACAATGGAGCTTAGATCTAATACGCCATCTTCATAATTCAGAAGGGATATCAGCATACCATTTATCCCTCTTCTGGCTATGATAGAGTGCAGTCCACATACAATTATATGAAATTGTCTATAGAAAGTGTCATTAAAATCCTGAATCTTGTTGCAATGTGGAACTACATTGCAGTTAGGAACTCTGTCATTTAGAAATTCTGCAGTAACTTCAGCCTTAGGTCTTCCAACATCTTTGGGCCTAAATAAAAACTGTCTATTTAGATTGGAAGCATCTATAGTGTCCATGTCTATAACATGAATCTGTCTAAAACCAGACAACACCAGATTTTTCAGGAGCTCACATCCTAAGCCACCAGCTCCAATGATTAGAACTTTACATGTATCTAACAAAAACTGGAAAGACTCAGTTCGAAATCAGGGTGTGTGAAGGGTCTAGATCACTCGAGGAACTTCTTTACATGGTTCCAGAAACCTTCCCAGTCTCCAGTGTCCCCACACCCACCATCAACAGCCATTTTCTCAGCCAGCAGCTCCTCTATTCTCCTTCTTTTCTTCTCTGGCTCCTCGCCATCCGCCATATTGTTCTCCCCAACCTGGACTATTCTTGCTCCCACTCTAGCTCTCTCACTCTCAAATAAGTAAAGAAAATAGAAATATTTCTAATCATGTAATTAATTTATAAATCCTTTCCAATTTATGAGGACAATATTAGTAGAATGGATAAGGATACATGAGAGGTAGATCACAAGCCATGTGTTTGTTGAGTCTTGTTGCCATTCATCTTTGAAATCTACATACATCAATAGATTAATGTTTTCGTGAACATACGTCAATCACCTTGTGTTCTGAGATTATAAGTTAACCCTTCAGTTGATGTTATCATGGATCTCAGGCAGTGTATATATGTGTCAAACTTCCTACCAAGAGACAGTACCAGTGTCAGTTGTGAGAGCTAGTAAAGGAAAAGTCCCCCCGACCTTAACTGGCACAGTGTGCATGGTTGTGAGACCCCTCCTTTTCAGTGATACTGGTCTTTATGCAAGTACTGATAAATGGGAGCAGATTTGCTTTATTTCTAGCTATTGGTTACTGAAATACTACATTCAGCATCCCTCAGAATGTGACTCAGTTGTATGTGTTTGCAGTGAAAAATTGTCAGTGTATGAGATTGTATCTCATTTTCACCCTAATAAATTCCTTGAGAGGTATTTGCCCAGTGATTTTCTGATGTGAGTGTCCGGGGAAGAATTTCCCCCCTGTGCACTGGGATAAGTGTTTCCTCGGTGTGAGGGTGTCATAGTTGGCTAAGGAAGAAGGAATACCTGAGAACATTCCTTTCCTCATCACTCCAGGAAAACTTTCTTTTGTGTGAATCCTCCCAGGTCCTTCACGTGTTGGCTCCATGAGGAATGGGATTCCCACATTGATTTCATCAGCATTCAGCAGCAGCAATGATGCAGGGTGTCCCAGGAGGTCCCTGCACCTTCGCTTCTGTATGAGGGATGACCCGCTCTCTAAGATGGTGGCAGGAGCTCAGGCCTGAGCCCCAGCTGAAGCTTCTTCCATGAATACATAGTGTTAGTCGTTCTCCCTGTGTGAGTTCTCTAGTGTTGGGAAAGTGACCACATCTGGCAGAAGGCTCTGCCTCAGTGACTGGAGTCACAGGGTTTGTACTCTCTGATTTCTGTTGTGGTGAGAAAGGTGGGCACTCTGGGTACAGACAGGACCCCAGTAATGACAGACACAGGTTTCCCTGGTCTGAGTTGTCTGGTGTCTCCAAATGTGAGAGCTGTATCTAACAGCTCTTCCACGTTGACCACATTTTCGGGGTTACCACTGGTGTGGATCCTCAGATGCTGGCTAAGGGTATGGCTGTACTAAATGCTTTCCCTTGAAGATGGATTCAACCAGTTTCTGTCTGTGGCAACGTGCCCATGGCCTCGAAGGGATGCATGTTGCTGTGGGCTCTGGTACAGCAATGCCACCACATGTCTTCTAACCCATGTGAGGTCATGAGGAAATATAAGAACAGAGCTTTCTGAATGAAGTGTCTCCCACCCTTGTTACATCCCTAACGTGCCTCTCCCGTGGTTTTGCTGTGTGCAGAGGTGAGCCCTGGCCTAGAATTTTTTCCCCCATGTGTATCATGTCTACTTTTCTCAGAAGGGTGAGTTCTCTTATGTCTCCCGAGGTTAGAGCCCCGACCAAAGGCTCTCCCACACTGGGGATATGTGTGTGTGGTGGAATCCAGGATGAACGAGTTCTGATGTCATTTGAACTGGGGACACGTGGCTGAAGGTTCTTCCACATTGTCTGTAAATACAAGGTTTCTCTTCCCAGGACATAACACACATGGAATGAGTTGAGTTACATGAGAAATCTCCCTCCTGTGCCCCAGCAGTGGCCGTGTTCCTGTGCAGGGTGAACCCTCTGCTAATGGCAAAAAAAAAAGGAGTGACTGTGGAAGGACTGCTCACTCATGTTCCTCCCTTCCTGACTCAACATACGAATTCCAGCCCCTTTCCTCAGGAATTGTCTCTGCATCAACCTCTGCATGCCACTTGTAGTCAGGTGCTATGTTACTTTCTGGAATTCAGATAGATCTTTCTACATGGTAGCCTCACATCCATGTCAACTGCTGATTAAGTTTTAGATGTTTGAGTTTCAAACTATATCGGTGAGTCGTGTTCAAGACAGTGACTTTTACAGACACTCAGGCGCTGGTTTGACCTGAGGTGCATTTCAGTCCAGAAATAAAACTATTCAGATTTTTGTGCTATACTGGGGTCATGATGGGAGGCTGACTCTATGATGGGGTTGGGGGTGGTCAGGTAAAAGGGATATTTTGCAAGAACTTTGCGGTAGGACAGAGGACACACAGGATACAAGAGACTTTGCTCTTGTCAAATGAAGGTAGTTTTTCCTTCTAGGAAGGCATTAATAGAAGGATAGTTGGGAGCTTCCTGGAGGAATATTACTTTCCTCCTCTCACAAGTCCTTCTCAAGGGACTGAAAGTTTGAATAGAAATTTCATTTTCTTGACATTTCCTTCTTCCTCAGCCTTCCTTAGTGTGATGAAAGGGAGGGGGATGTTAGGGCCTTAGGAAACGGAGTTATGGGTCTCTGTATGGGAGCTAGCCTCTTGTTAAGAAAGCCTCTTCCTTGAGAACCATGAGGACTTTTATAAATTGAGGAAGACTGTTTTTGCAGGGTTTTGATCTCTATTTGTGGAGAATCTATTTTTTCCTTTCCTTATTTTAGGGCAGTGAGAGCACCTGAGGAATGTCACTCATATCACATGTTGGGGGTGGGGTCTTTGTTGTGTGCCAGCTCCTGCTTGGTGCTCAGCTGGCTTTCTCCTCCCTCCTCGTGTGCCCCTGAACAGTTTAGACTCTTCTGTCATTAAGGTTGTTGAAGGAGGATGGTCTCATCTTCTGTAACTTCTTCCTGCTGAATAGGGGCACGGAGTTGTCCCTACCTGTGGGTCATTCCTGGTCAGTTGGGGCGCCTCTCTGTCAGAGTTGTGAAATGAAGAGGCCTCTGAGTGCAGGCGAGAAGTTTTAACTGGATCCTGTTGAGTGGAAAGGACCATCTGTCCTCTGGAAGTTACTGCAGTGAAGGGTTCCTGGAACCACTTGCAGAGACAGCCAGGATGGATGGGGAACAACACAACAGGGTTAGAAGAAGAAAGAGAAGGCAAATCCCCATGAAGAGTCCTTTGATAGTGGGTGAGAATGCTCCTCCAGGCCAAGAGTTGAGCCAATCCTTAAAGAGAGGGATCCTTGGAAGTACAAATTTGGGCAGTGGTATCTGGTAGGAACCCAGAAATCTCTTTGTGGTAGTGGGAATGTACCCACATCATTCTGTCTTTAGATTGACACAAGCTCCACCTCGTGCAGCAGTTACAACATCTAAAGTCTTTGTGTTTTGTAGAACTGCTTCATGCATTGGGATCATTCCCTTGTTTCATTGAGAAATCCTATTGGAGCTGACATGTAGGGCCTTGACTGTGTACTTTGTAACAACTTCCCCATGCCACACAACATCCTCCAGCCCCAACGAGGGGCAAGATGGATACTAGGTATCCATGTCAATGAAACAGAGCACACGTGCACCGTTGCTTGAAATGGGGAAGGTTGGCTGGGTCGGTGATGGTTTTCATAATGAGCTCATGCATCTGGGCCCACCCCAAGTGTCCAGTGGCCTCTGGAGCTTGGGGAATCTGTGGGCACAGGTTAGAGGTTCAAGGCCATTTGTTCCAGCTAGGGGCCCTTATCTAATCTTGAGTCTCCTTGAGCTGCAGTCAGGCTTTCAAGGGCTCCTCCAGTTTGGAGGGCTATTCTTTGGATGTGCAATCATTTCAGGCCCATGTTGGGTTGGCGGGTTATGGCTTGGGAAGAAGAGCCTTTTCTGTCAATTGCTTCATGGGCGTAGCAGACAAAGAAGGTCTGTTGGAGTCAGGATAAATACTTGTAAGACTTTTGCCAATTACAACCAACAGGTAGGTAGTAGGATCTCTAATTTGGGGGCAGACATGTTTGCTGACAGGCTTTGGCCTCAGCAGTCTGAGTTCAATTGATGAGAGCATACCTGGTTTTTCCATGGAACTGTTGCCATTGCTAAAGCACCTGTCCTCTGCATTTTTGTGGGGCATCTTAAGTCTGATCGACGTAAGAACCTTTCAAGAGTTAGGAGCCATAGGTGTAGAGTTGTCGGGTCCAGGCCTAAGGGTGGCTGGGTTTAAAGTTGGGCGGGTTTCCGGTGTTAGTTCAGGCATATCTCAAAATGGAAGCTGGTACTTGATAAATCAGCCTCCTGTCATCGTTTGGTGGCCTTTATTCTCTGTGATGTTCTGGAGCTGATGCCAAGTCCTTAGAGTCAGGGACCATCCCCGTATGAACCAGGAAGTTCATTTTCCCAGGCGGGCAGTTGAATGCTTAGCTAAAGCCTTTGTTTGCCATTGCACTGGATCAGTAGTACTGGGAGGTAAGAAACCATTCCAGGAAGCCCTTTTTATTTTGAGGTCTCGCCTGAATATCCTCGTTAGTAGTAGTCTCCAGTGAGTGGGAGAAAACTTCTCTGGCAGATAAGGGCCTTCCCAAGTGCACCCTCCACTCCAGTTACAGGGACAGCTGGGTCCTTCATTGTCTCCATATGTCCCCAGAGAAACCTGTGTAGTGGTGTGTGTTCTCTGGCTTTGAAGGAATGAGTTCCTCATGCAAGCCCCATCCAATTGGTCAAGGTGCTAGTTGAGTTCTGCAGTTGTGGGGGAATCAATCGCATGTCCCAGGTGTTGAATTATCCCTGAGCCCATGGGGTCCTGGTATCCCCACAGAATAAGAAACAAGGGGATTGCCTGACCATGAGTTAATGTAGAAATGTTTCTGAAAATGACCTCAAGTTGTCTCCCTCAGGTAAGCAACACAAATGGAAAGGCCACCAGAGTTAGATTTGAAAGTCCACAAGGTGGGTTTCTGAAGTCTATGTTTCCTCTATAAAAGAATGCTCCTTTCCAGAGACATCCAGCTCAGGGCTCATGTCCTTGGAAAGCAAGTCCTACTTTAACCCATGTGCTGCAATCGTTGACTTAAGCTTAGCAAGCCTAGTGATCAATCATGGTGATTGCTTAGAATCTGCATCACTGGGACTTTTTTGAGGAATCTCTGATCGTTGTCGCTCCAGGCCAGCAGCTAAGGAAAGGGCTTGCCATCAGACATGCATGCGATACCTGTGGATTTAGGCATATTCCTCTTTCTGAGGTGCCCGATATATCCAAGGTTCCTACATCTGCCAGAGAGTGACATTCTTTTAGCTCCTGGTGAGGCAATGGGGAAGTCTGTAAGCAAAGTGTCAGGCCAACATTCTCAAGGGTTTGATGGCTGTAGTTTTCCCGAAAATCAGCCTGAAATCCTTACAGCCCTTTGGTCGCATCTGAGTCTTTGTCTAGCTCTCTCCATAGGACAACCCTGTCAAAGTCTTGTTTGAATCACCCATGTTTCCAATGATGCCCCGTTACAAGGAGAAGAGATTCTTCTTGAACATGGGGAGATAGATTAGGGTTGCTGTGGGAGAAGAAATAGTTCCTGAGACCTTTGAACTTGGAGGCCTCAGGTAGAGCAATACATGCAATGCTTCAACATGCTTCCTAAGGAATGTTGCCCATTGATGCTATGAACATTGGGATACAGATGGCCGTTTTTTTCACTACATCTGTAACTTTGGGGTTAATACCGTGTAGTGCAATTGTAGGGTCATAGGGAATCTCTATTTTTAATTTCTTAAGGAATATCCACACTGTTCTTCAAATTGGCTGCACCAGCTTGAATTCCCACCAAAGGAATGTTGGATGCCATTTATGAACCCTCTAGGTGTCTAGAATTGCCTACCTTGAAGCTCATGTTTTCCCTGAGGTGCAGCGTGGTGCTGGGGGTCCTAGTTCCTCTGCTGTGGTGTCTGGCTTCTCCAGATGTAGAGCTCAGTTTAGGGACAGCCTCTCCTCCCTATACCTGTTGTTGCTGCAGAACACACAGACTGAGCAGGGCCATTTTGTGGGGCCACTGCCAGTGTTGAGCCCAGCATTGGTCATGGTCCTGTGTGTGGAAGTGACAGGGTGGTTCTGAGGTAGCACCCTGGAGGAATACATCTGGGTGGCTGCTGCCCCTCAAGTCAATTTCATGGTGGTCAAGGGGCCCTGGAAATCACGCTTCTTCACGCATCTGTCATGCTCTGTATGGTTGATGGGGACTGGAGTGGTCAGTGGGAGGAGGAGTATTCCCTGCAGTGTATAGGGGAAATGACTGGAAGACTGCTATCCCACCCAGTCCCAGGGAGGCCCAGTCTCACCAGACAATGGACTGTTGTTGGCCTAGATAATTTCTTCCTTCACCAAGTGTCTGACATCAGCAGGGCTTGGGCAGCCAACTGTGTGTGTGGTGGCCAACTCAGAGGGTCCTCTTGTCTCATCCTCGGAGATCCATTGCCATCTTCTGGAGGGCTGCAAAGACGTGTTCTCTTTGTTTGGTCTGTGGAGGTCAGGTGCAAGAGAGCCATTCCTGCAGGTGTGTTTCCTTGTGCTTTCATGCTGAGTCTTCCTCCAGGCCTAAATTGAAGTCACAAGAGGGGCCCCAGGTCCCTCCTGGCTCCCTTTGTCTGAGCACCTCTGAAGACTCTGGTGCCTTGGGGTCGTGGGCATACCGTCCTGTAGTGCAGCTGTGGAGACAGATGGTGGAGTGGTATGAGATAGTGAGTGGCATGTGGCCTGGGCAAGTCTTACAGAGGCCCTTGGGCCTTTGTGGGACATGTCTTCTGAGGTGTTGAGGTGGAGGTTTCCCTGCAGGATCCATGTGTGACATGAAGAAAGGGAAGTTTCCCATAGGCTCCCTGGGGCTGAATGAAGGCTACACTCCCAGGGTCATTCAGGCCCCTTCCCTGACCATCTTCCTCCATTACTGCCAGGTCCTCCTCCTGCCAGGCTGTCACTTCTCCAGCCTCTCTGAGAGCCCTCAACATGCCCTTCTCTGTGGGGGGAGCCACACGAGTGTTGCAGGTGACATGACAGTGAAGGCATGCTCCCGACTCCAATGGGAAGTTAGTTTGCATGGGCCCCACACTTTGGGCAGGTGGTGGACAAGGTGGAAGCAGACAGTGTGGACTTTCCCTGATGTGTCTTCCCTGTGGATTTATAGATTGAGGTGAGTCTCTAGAATATCAAACTCACATAGTGAAATGGTGCCATGAGGAGACTGACTACCTCCCCTGAGGTGTTTTGGAGGCCTGGGGGACTGGAGGTGTAGGTCAGGTACTACAGGATTGTACAGCATATATGACTCAGCCAGAGACCATTGCCTACTCCGTGCCCACAAGGATACAGCCCTGGGAGGGGAGCATTGTCCGACTCCTATGAGCCTGCGGCCTGTCTTTTTTGCTCATTTCAGGTGTCTGAAGTGGGAGATGGCGCCAACCCATCACTGTCTCTTCTCGACTAGTGTTGTTTGGGAGCAAGTAGTCTGCTGAGTTTTGCAGGGTAGGAGGGCAAGGCTTGGGTCCTGCAGAGTGAGGGGTCACTGGGGTGTGGGGCTCTTTTCCAGAGGAGCACAGTGCATGGGCTGCCTGCGGTCCAGTACCTCCAGGCAGTCAGTGTCCTCCCTCCAAGAGCAGCAGCTCCTGGACAATAGTGTCCAACCACCACAGGGAGTTGTACACATCAGGTGGAGGTTCCCCGTGGGATGTTCTCAGGCTTCCTAGTGCCTGTGGGGACTGTGACCTTCCACTAATCTCCTCTTTGTTGTCAGAGGCCAGGGAAGCACCCCGGATTTTGTGTTGTTTCCCAAGGTGCCCACAACAAAGTCAGGACAATGAGGTCGAACATGTGTCCATGTTTACCAGCCCCTCTTCCTGCCCAACTCACCATGTTCCCAAGTCCTTCTCTTCTTCTGCTTCCCTTGTAGATTCTGTAAAGTCCACAGAATGGAAGCTTCTTGAGATCTGAAAGCAATAGCATAATGGGGCATGAGCACAGATTCTCTGGCAGCGGAGAACCAAGTGGGGACACCAATGCACAGCCTCCCTACCTGAGGCCCCTCCAGCAGGGCGACCTGTGCCCTGCTAAATCTCAGAAGTACTCACTGTTCTTTTTTCCAGTGCTGCTTTCTAGACTCAGCTGTGAGGGGTCAGGGTGATGTTAGGAACAGGGTGAGGAGGGCTGCCCACGGATATCATGCAGCAGTTCAGATGCAAAGCCTGAATGCCTGCCAGAGATTAGGGCCTCCAGGGTGGGCATCGTCAAAAGAGGAAGGAGGTGCTTATGGACAGATGAGACAAGAAGCCCAAGAGATGGGGGCGCCTGGGTGGCTCGGTGGGTTAAAGCCTCTGCCTTCAGCTCAGGTCATGATCCCAGGTTCCTGGGATCGAGCCCCGCATCAGGCTCTCTGCTCGGCAGGGAGCCTGCTTTCTCCTCTCTCTCTCTCTGCCTGCCTCTCTGCCTACTGGTGATCTCTGTCTGTCAAGTAAATAAATAAAGTCTTAAAAAAAAAAAAGATTCTCTAAAAAAAAAAAAAAAAAAAAAAAAAAAAGAAGCCCAAGAGATGGAGGTGGAAATGAATTATAGGCACAGTGTTGTTCCTTCCCTCAGAATCGTCGTCTTCCATGGAATCCTCCTCCGGGTCAGAGAGCAGCGAGGATTCTGGGGTGGCTGTGAGAGAGGATAAAGGGGAGTTAGTGAAGCTGACGATTTATGGCCTGCTGCTCTGAGTATGATATATCTGCCCTCAGTTGGGTGGGGCCCCAGCTCTGAGTCCTCCCTGACCTTGGTCGCTTGATCTTCGCAGGGTGCAGGTGGGACATCAAGTGTGTGAAGCAGTCCCAAGAAGCCCCTTAACACAGGCTTGGAGGACCCTGGCCCATGACTGTGTCTCCAGGGCAGCTTCATGGCAACGTCCTTCTTTGGGAACACGTACACAGGTAAGACTCAGCTGGGGTGTGAAGGCTGGCAGAAGTTAAGTATCATGGGAGACTTTGAAGTGAACCCAGGGAAAGTTTGCTTTACCTTCTCCTTCAAGGAGTCCACTTGAATGTACAGCAGCTTGGACAAAACCAGGAAGGTTTAGTAGTAGATGTTATAAGGGAGAGAGTTTACTTGTCTTCCACATCCTGGCTCTCAATAGAACATAGTGTCCTGGTTTTCCTGCACAGGAGAGGGTGATTGGGTCTGCAAAGTCATGACCATGACCAGGTCTGGGCCCATGCCAAGAAAGACCCAGAATCTATTGTGCACCATTCCTGAGAGGTCATGAGTAAAGAGACCAAGCTTTGACACGTGGCAGCCACAAAGGGAGGCAAGAGCAGGTTTAATGGGAAATGTCCTTAAAATAGCTTCCCAAGGAGTTAAGTGGTGATGACAAACACAGCCTACACTAAAGGCCTGTGGTCACAATGTCTGTTCTTTTCATTCAGAAACTATGAAATGAGCAAATCATGCCTGTTGCCAATGCATCCCTTCCTTGGCAGTTTTTTATCCACCTTTTTCTTCAGAGCAGCAGGGGCAACACCCTGTTCCCAGGAGCCCTGTCCCACTGTTCCCTTCCTCTGTGCTGTTCCCTACCTGAAGAGAATTCGTCCTCACTGCTGCAGTTGTCGGTGGTGTCTATACACAAATCTGTAGGAACTGAAACAGTAACAATGATGTTATGAGAGAGACTGCCTCACCCATTCATCCCAGTTCTACTGAGATGTCTATGAGCCATGCTGCATTTTTCTGAGCCTTTTGCTCTGCTGTGAAATGTCCATGGGGCTGGTGGAGCCAGAGGCCTTCGAGGAGACAGGGATTGGAGTTTCTTCCCTTCTAATGAGACCAGGATCATGCAGCAGTCACCTCAGTGTCAGTTCTACATGCCCATGACTGCTGTCCCCTCCGAATGCAACCATCTAAAATTCTAGTCGTTATGGGACTCTTGACATTTGGCAAGTGGGAGTGAGCAACTAGACGTTTTCTTTTCCTTGATGCTTTCCCTATAGTTTATTGAGATAATAAATGACTTTGTAAAACGGATTGTAGACCGACTCTTTTCTGGTTAGCTCAGTATTAAAAACCAACCAGGAGCGAGGGACAAGCCCTGCTCTCCAGCATATTTCTCCAGCCTTAGTGGCTGGCCTGACAGGACCGTTGATACGTAAGATATTCCCAGCCTCACACACACCCACCAGGCAATGTTGGAGGCCATTGGACCCTAAGAGATTAAGGTGAATCCCCCGTTCCTAGAATAAATGGGGAACAGATTCAGAACAGCACTGACCAAAAGCACAATGTGGTGTTCTCAAAACAGAGAAACTGCTAGAATAGATATGGAACCACAAATAACACAAGAAGTAGTCAAAACGTTTCTGAATATGAAGAAGTAGGAGGGGGGTCCCTAGAACCTGACTTTAAAATAAATTGGATCACTCCCCTGAGCTAACAGGATGGCGCTGGCCTACAATAGGCAGGGGCACATGGGAGTGAAATAGAAATGTCCAAAAAAATGCACTCTTGTTGGCATCACAATGCTTGTCAAGAGGACCACCTAGAAAAAGCATCCTCTTCTAAAACAGCAAACAGAATGAAAAGGCAGCCCATAGATTTGAGACACTTATGAAAATAGGCTCAATATAAGTTCATCGTTAGGGCAATGCCAATCCAAAGGATGATGAGCTGTGGCATTGTCTGTTAGGATAGTGAGGAACCAAATCAGGAATTCAAGCCCAAAACCCATGTTGGAAGGATGCAGAAAATTTGAGACTTTGTATGTAACTAGTGGAATGCAGAATGGTGCAGCAACCCGGGAAGAGCCTGTAGAGTGTCCTCAGAGAGCAGCAAAAGGTACTCCCATGGATCCTGCATATGCGAGTGAGGAAAAGAGATGTCAGAAAATCAGAATCTTTTCAAACACGTGTTTCTCACCAAGAGAAAGTCTTGTTTGATGCCAAAAAACCCTGAAACCCTGACTTGGTTGTTTCCATTCCCAGGCATGGAATTCTTGTGACTTTTCTATTGGTCCAGACCTTCTGAATAAAACAAGACCCTCTTGCATGGACAGATGGCTATTGAAATGTGTGGTGATTGTCCTTTCACACCTGTTGAGGTTTGAGGTTCTCTTTCACCACCTTGCAATGCACAGAGCACCCCCCCCGTTCCCACATGGAGGGTGCCCAAGTCCCCACAGTGATGCTCAGTCTCTGAAGAAGACCTCATTTCTCCTTTGATAGGACACCTTTTGGGCCTACCTCAGAAAGCTCCACCTAGGACCAGTGGTGGGTGTGTGATTTCCCATGGGAGAAGGGCAGTTTAATTCTTAGACACAGTATCTGCAAGGAAATGGTAGATCTCCACGGAGAAACATGGAGTGAATTGACCCCATCTATTCCTGGCCACTACTCTTTTGTCAGGGTCTTCCCTGAATGGGCTGTTGCATGAGACTTCCCCAGAAGCCGCCTGCAGAAGGAAGGAGTCTGTCCCAGCACTCAGTGCTTCCAGTGAGGTTGGGAAGATGCATCATGGTGCCTCTGATGCAGAGACGTGTATGTGGGTGTTGTGGCAAGATATAGGTACTGTGGCCATTCATGCCTGTGACGTACCATGACATCAGAGACCCATGGACACTGACTCAGTAAAAGGGATTGGAAAAGGTACACTTGTGTCTTTGGGCACAGTTCCCTCCTTCTTAACTTTTCCTAGTTAGTGATGGGATCTGTTTTCTAGGGGAATTGATATGTATTTGCAAGGAAAGAACACCTATTTCAGGGGCGCCTGGGTGGCTCAGTGGGTTGAGCCTCCGCTTTCGGCTCAGGTCATGGTCCCAATGTCCTGCTCAGCAGGATCCTGTTTCCTTTCCTCTCTCTCTGCCTTCCTCTCTGCCAATTTGTGATCTCTGTCTATCAAATAAATAGATAAAATATTGAAAGAAAAATAACACCTACTTAAATTGTGGTTGTTGAAGAGTTTTCATGTGCTTGGAAATTCATGACATGATGGTGATGGGAAACTTCCCTGAGAAAGTAGACACCATTAATCGCCATGTGGAAGGGAACAGACATGTATGAGAACATACCATTCACCCAACTGACACAAACACCAACCCTGAGAATCAAAGGACATGGGTTCCTTTGTAAACACGCCTTATACCCACCACTCAATCCTATAGCACTTAAGACCAGCATGGTGGCTTCCAGGGGCAGGGTCATGAGGCCTCGGGTCACGGTCCGGAACATGACCTATAGTTTCCTTGTTGCAAGATCTGGATTCTGGGTGGCTCTCAAGATGGAGCCTGCAATGAAGCCCCACCTTCCCTTTGTCCAGGTTGCTCCAAACCAATGAGTAACTCTAGAATACAGCATACTTACCACTCTCCCTTTCCAGCAGGACTACCTTCAATTTCAGAAAAGGAAATATTATGGACATCAAATCATGCCTTGTCCTGTGTGCCCAGGTCTTTTTTCTCTTGGTGATGGGCAGGGCCATGTACAGTGATATGGAATGTACCTAGAGGTTGCATGTCCTGGGTCCATTGGACAAAACAGGTGCCAAGGCAGTGTAAGTAGTACCCATGAAAAAGCTCACTACCCTGTGGACTGTAACAGAACATGCTGTTTCCTGCAGGGTCTTTGGAATCGGGTATCCATGGGTAAAAGACTCTCCCTCAAGGACATTGTATGTGCTTAGGTGTTTGGATCTGATTTCGAGTATAAGAGAATCAAAGGATGCTGTACCTCACATGAAGAGAGGCTAATTTACCACCTTGGTGAAAAATGGGGCATCTCGCAACACATGTAATGGGAGAAGATATTTGCAAATGACAGTACAGACAAAAGGCTGATATCCAGGATCTATAAAGAACTCCTCAAACTCAACACAAACAAAACAGACAATCATATCCAAAAAATGGGCAGAAGATATGAATAGACACTTCTCCAATGAAGACATACAAATGGCTATCAGACACATGAAAAAATGTTCATTATCACTAGCCATCAGGGAGATTCAAATTAAAAACTCATTGAGATATCACCTTACAACAGTTATAATGGCTAAAATTAGCAAGACAGGTAAGAACATGTGTTGGAGGTGATGCAGAGAATGGGAACCCTCTTCCACTGTTGGTGGGAATGCAAGTTGGTGCAGACACTTTGGAGAACAGTGTGGAGATTCCTCAAGAAATTAAAAAATAGAACTTACCTGTGACCCTGCAATTGCCTCCTGGGTAACCCCAAAGATACAGATGTAGTGAAAGAAGGGCCATATGTACCCCAATGTTTATAGCAGCAATGGCCACGGTCGCCAAACTGTGGAAAGAACCAAGATGCCCTTCAACAGACAAATGGATAAGGAAGATGTGGTCCATATACACTATGGAGTATTATGCCTCCATCAGAAAGGACGAATACCCAACTTTTGTGCAACATGGATGGGACTGGAAGAGATTATGCTGAGTGAAATAAGTCAAGCAGAGGGAGTCAAATATCATATGGTTTCACTTATTTGTGGAGCATAACAAATAGTATTGAGGACATGGGTAGATAGAGAGGAGAAGTGAGTTGAGGGAAATTGGAAGGGGAGGTGAATGATGAGAGACTATGGACTGCCAATCTGAGGGTTTTGAAGGGGCGGGAGGTGGGAGGTCGGGGTATCAGGTATTGAGTATTATAGAGGGCACGGATTGCATAGAGCACTGGGTGTGGTGCAAAAATAAAAAAAAATAATGAATACTGTTATGCTGAAAATAAATAAAAAATAAATTTAAAAAAATGGGGCCTCTCCTTCTGTGCTGTTCACTTCAAGGCCATTGCCCAGGCTAGCTAGGGGATCTAAGTAGATACACACATAGAGTGTCTGGACATCCATTGGGCTCAGGGAGCTTTGCTTGGTGTGCACGTATGGACAATTGGGTGGAGGTGGGGAGTTAATCAGTATGGACTAAGCTGCAGTTGGCCCTTCCTGGATGGAGGAAGAAAGGTCCTGAAAAGGAGCAGGGATGTGAATAGTAACTCTGCATCCTATTGGAGCTACAGGGCATGGAGTAGCTGTGAAATAAGTCCATCTCAAAAGACCACCTACTCCCTGCACCCACACCTGCACCACCTAAAGGCAGCAGCGTAGTTTCTGGGGAACAGGGCCATGAGGCCACGATTCGTTCCCCAGAAAATATTCTTCTGTTACTATGACCCTTATTCTCAATCCTTCAGGACCTGGAATCATGGTGGTTTCATCATGTAGTCTGTGAGGAATCCCCACCTTTCCCCTTTTCTAGGTTGTTGCAAACAAGTGAATGACTCTAGAGTACAGAAAACTTATCACCCTCCCCTTCCAGCTAGGAAACCTGTGATCAGGGAAGAAAACAGTATGATCATCAAATCATGCTTTGTCCTGTTTGCATGACTCTTTTGTTCCCTGGGCGATGGGAGATTTGAGGTTTGAGGTTCTCTTTCACCACTTTGCAATGCGCAGAGGGCCCCTCATTCCTGGGGAAGATGGGGAAGTGTGCTAGAGGCCTGTGAGCCCCAAAGTATGAAGAGAGCAAAATGAGTCATGCACAAATGGGCCCAGTCTTCCTACAGGTCCCACGTTCTGAGTCCCACTGGACAAAGTAGGTGGCAAGGAGGAATAGCTGCTACCCGTACCAAAGCTCACTGCCCTACAGATAGTAGATGATCCTACTGTAATTGTCTCGCCCCCTGCAATGTCTTTGGGATTAGGTAACATTTGTTAACAGATTCTTACTCATACCCTGTAAATTGTGCATGCTGAGATTTTTGTATGTGACCTTGATTAAAAAAGCCAAAAGAATTTTGTGTCTCCCACAAAGAAAGGCCAACGTACCACTCTGATAAAAAATGGGGTAGCTTCCTCTGTCATTCCTGTTGAACGTTCACACGCCTGTCCATCCAGCGAAGCTAGGGAGAGATACACAGAATGTTCAGTCCACTGGTGGGGCTCAGCAGGAAGAGCTCATGGAGTTTAGCTTGGGGCCAGCATACATGGGAGTGTATGCAGATGTTGGGTTACATGGGTATGGACTGAGCAAGTTGCTGCTGCATCAAGAATGGTCAGTGCAAGGAGCCGGGATGGAGAGAGAAATATTGACTCTGAACTTTAGCTACAGGGAATTGAATCATAGTGATCTCTTCAATTGAAAGAGGGTAAACACTAATGTGCATGCTCTGTTGTACTTACAGGCAAGTTCCTCCAACCAGCAACTGTGTCGTGGTCATTGTCAAGACCATTTCTTTGCCAGGATCAACCCGTGAGTCTCCTCCCTATCTCTCACCTCTTCTAGGAGATTGTATTTCTTCAGAAGAACACTGTGTGGCAGGGTTGTATTCAATGGAAGCACAAGTACCCTAGAGTTTTCTATTTTGTCCTGAGATATGCATGGTCAGGAAAACCAAAGACACAAGATTTTTATGTCCTGACATCTGTGCATTCCAAAAGAGTCCCCATCCTCAAAGTGCTTATTCTTCCCAGTCTTCCTTTCCTGTGGTATGTGGATGTGTCCTTTGAGTTAGTGGGACCCAGTTTCCCAGGAGCCCACCCCCACCCCATCCTCAATCAGGAATCAGCAATTTCATGAGATAGCAGAGGCCAGGCAAAAGAAGGGTACTCGCTAACCTGGCCATGTAGCATATGATTGGGTGCCAAGCTAATGATGAGGCTTTCCTGGCAGTTGCCATTTGCCAGTGAGCCTTCCCTCTGTGCATTCAAGATGTGAGCATTTTTGTAAGGCTGGTGATGATGTTTTGGTAGACTACAGTAGGTTCTGATTTTTTGTGTTTTGACCCTGTCTAAGAAATGTCCCCAGCTAGTACAGATGTAGGCCCCTTCCTTTATCCCCATCCCTGTTTGATGAAAGGGAATCCTAAGCAACCCTCCAGGTGTATCTCTGGTCAGCGAGGAATGTGGTGTCCTAGGTGGGTGTGTGCAGTAGGGATGAAGGAGGTTTGGCTTTGAAACCTTGACCCATGTTCTGAACTCCATTAAGTGGGAGATGTCTTCTGATGAAATACAGGCACTCATCACACCCACATGCCCAGTCCTGTTGCATCGACCCACACAAAAACAAGCCCCAACCCTCAGACGCACCAAGCACACCACCTGAATGACCTACTGGTTTGCAGGGAATGTAGCACAGGGTCTTGGTTTTCTACAGGACACTCCATTTGTTCAGTCTGCCTCAACCTCTGTTCTGAGCAGGAACTCAGAATGGAGGAAGCCCTCCAGACCAAATGAGGAGACAAAGCCCTACCTTGTTCTTCAGCTAGATCTGTCCCCCAAAAGGGACTGATGGGAGAATATGTACATGGTCAATTTCCAGTTGCAACCTTCTGCAGTTGGAGAAAGGGAAACCCAGTGAGGATCCAAGCATCCTGTGCATAACATGTGCACTCATCAGTGTGCTCTTGGTGTCATAAGCAAGACATATAGGATGTAATCATTGAGTTTATGATCCAGAGAAGGAAAAAAATGACCTCCAGAAAAAGCTCCAGCTTGGAATGTCAAATCTACCAAGTCCATTTTCTTCAGCAACTCAAATCAAAGCTATTTTCCATAGACAGAATGACCTGGTGGAAAATGCTCATGACCATCCATTGTTTAAGGAATGGTGGTGGTGTTTTCTCAGTGCCCCTCTAAATATGGTGTTCCGTAATGATATAAACTCACTGCAGGCTCTCAGCACCAAGGAAATTGTCTCTCCCCTCTGGCATGTACATGCTCAGATGTTCATGGAAAGAGAAATCAGACACTGGTTGTCCCTCAGAAGCACAAAATGACTTTACTGAGGGGACTGAGTGGCACAGGCATTGAAGCTTCTGCCTTCAGATCAGGACCTGAATCTAGGGTCCTGGGCTGGAGCCCCACATTGGGCACCCTGCTCAAAAAAGGAACCTGCTTCTTCCTCTTCCTCTGCTACTCCTCCTGCTTCACTATCATGCACTGACTGTCTGTCTCTCTCTGACTCTGTATTTTTCTCTTTCAAATAAATAAAATCTTGAAGAAAAATGGATTTACCTGAGGGAGAGTTGGTGTTAATTCCTCTGCCCTCAAAATGGGTAGGTCTTCCATCAGGTCCTCGGGGGGATCTAGGAGGATACAGAGGCACTGTGAGGACACTGGTGTGGCTGCTCAGGAAGTAGGCAGGGAGTTTGGATGGATGAAGACAGGAGGCAAGTGTGTGTGTGTGTGTGTGTGTGTGTGTGTGTGTGTGTGTGTGTGCATAGGAGGTACAGACCGCACTGGACCTTCTCCTCGGTGCAGAGAGGAAGGGATGCAAGAGGATCAGGAAGGAAATTAGAAGAAGGTTTTTGTCTTTCTAGCTAAAATGAGCCTGATCAAAGTCAAATAGTCAGTCCAATACATGTGAACCCTAACCTGGCTTTTGTATGAGGACCAAGTCCCATAACCTCTCCTAACTGACGTGCCACTGAGGTGTCACATGCTGCTTCTTTGGACATCAGTTCTGGGCCCAAGATCCCCATATGCTGTGACTATATGCATCACGCCTCTAAGATTTTGCATGGCATAAAAAGCAGCTTTGCTTGCCGGGCTGAATTCAACCCTCAGAAAAGAAGCCTAGTGGTTTGCTTCACTCATCACTTGTCTTCAGAAAATCCCGTGTACAATGCTGGAGAAAACTGACATCATAACTTACATAAACACTGGCACCGTCGATGAGTTTGATATATTCCTTCCACTATTCTTGAGCTGTTCTGTGTGTGTGCGTTTCCGATGAAGACAGTGGCTGTCCAAACCCTTCCAGGTGTTCTGACCAGTGGGAAGTTCCTTACGCAAAGGACTTTTGGAGTGTGTGATGACACTCTGTAGGCTGGCTTTGCAGGAGATTTGCCCTGGGAGTGTTGGGTCCAAAGTTTCCAACCAAGCTTGACCTTGATTTCCTATTCACCAGTGGTGTGTGAGTGTGTGCTTAGAGAATTTGATCCTTCCTGAGGCTTACAGAAATCTTATCAAGTACACTAAATTCCCTCTGTTATGCTTTTCTGCTGTTGGTCGTGTGTACACACTGAGACTGGCTATGACTAATGCTGTCCTATTCTGTCCTCCATGGATCCACACACTTTCCAGCATTATGGGCTTGAGCACAAGGATGTGGCTTTTCTCTGTGCCCTTGAGTCCAGGGACCAGGCTGTAATATTTAACATGGGCTTCTATCCTTGCCCCAGCTTCTGTGATCTTGGAGGCCACTCTGTCGTGATGGGTCTTTTTGCGACCATTATCGAATCTAGGTTTTTGGCTGTCTGCACAGATGCTGGTGCCCCTTTGCTAACTAGCACCTATGGTACATCATGACCCCCTGGCTGAGGGACTAACAAAGGTGTGTAGGTGAGAACAATTTTCATATTGAAACCTGAGCTCAAATATTGGCTTTCCAAGTATGAGGTCAAGGGTTGGATCATTCATCTCCTAGCCATGCCCGTCTCAGTAAAGCAAACAGAAACATCCTCCAGGTACATCAATGGTGAGCAGGGGAAGGAGTATGTAAAGTGTGCCAGGGTTATGAGAGTGTTTTGGCAGGGTGATACTTTGATTGTGATGAAAGTGTGGGAAAAATCTCTTGAGAAAGGCAAACATTCGTGTTCACAAGCATAACACATAGACAAAGACAGACATGCAACCATGCAGCCATGCACACAGGGCCTTCATCCAACATGAACACAAATCACCCTTCCATAGTTACTAGTTCTTCCAGGCCCTGTACAACGTGGTGATCATGCCTCACTGGACAGTCTGTCAGTATCCCCCAATCCCCTTTCCTTGTTGGAACCCAGAATCAGGGGCAGGCTTCTTTGTATTCTAAATTTCCTCCCAGAGCCCGATGCTCTTAAATACATACAGCTGTCATTCCTCCCAGCGTCTACCTGTGATTGGGAAAAAGAAAACACAGTGAGGATCCCAGCATCTTGTATGCTGTTGGGCCAGCTCTTTGGTTTGGGGAAGACTTCAGGCAGTTAATTGGATGAGGTCCCAAGGTAGAGTCCATATCCCCCAACCCGAGTTAAAGAGGACACTTGGAATGGTTCTGGAGCTTTTCCTGACAGATCTCTGAAGTCCATTCTGATCAACAGAGAGAATATTCTTTTTCAAGTAGAAACATTTTCTGCTGAAGAAGTTGTTTGATCCCATAGAGATTGTAACTGAGGCTGTCCTGTGTCATCAACCTTTATGGGTCCACTGTCCGTAAGAGGTTGGACCCAGAATTCCTCCACAAGGGAAGACTGCTACCCCCTTCCCCTCGGAGGTAAAGTGCCAGATTTCCATCCTCCATTGATTGAAGAAATCAAGGAAGGAACATTTTAGTCTCTGAGAAAGAGAGGCGAGCTTACCTCAGAGAGAGTTGGGGCAACTTCTTCTGTCCAGTCTCTAAGAAGGTCGTTGGACTGGCCCTCTAACAGGATCTAAGAGAACACAGAAGAGCTGTCAGGACATTGGCTTCACTACTCAGGAATGACTCGGGAGTTAACTCTGCTTGATGTGTATGGGTAGCCAGAGTGAGTTGATGTGAGAGTGACCAAGCAAGGCCTGACCTGCTGCTGGGCCAACATCCTTGGTGTACATAGAAACACAGAGGAGGGGAGAAGATGGAAAAGCGAAACGGGTCCTTGGCTTTCAAATGGGGGGGGTGATCAGTGGGTTTTGACCTGAGCATCAGGGTCGATCTGGGAAACACTCAAGGCACACTGGGTTTCAGGGCTCTGTCCCTTGAACCCTCCTGCCCACTGTGAAGCCAAGCAAGCTTGCCACTTCTTCACCTGGTCATGCGACCAGTTCAGCTGTCTTCCCTGCATCTCTGCTGTGACCCTATTGGTTCTCTATTGCCTTGGAGTAGTGGATTTTTGGTTGATGGAATCTAAGTAATATTGACGGTTGTATTTGTTAGTACGTGTATGTTCAGTGACACTGCTCACATGCCTGATGCTTTGTAGACAGCACTGCCATCTACGTGGAAAACTTTGCCATCCTATCTCATGGAACCTCTGTACATGACAACATGACCTTCCCTCCTCCTCTCCTCCCTGCACCATACTATCCTCTTTCTGGGTCTACGAATGTCCCTACCCTAGTGTCCTCAAAGCCTGGGATCGTGTAATGTACCTCTTTCCTTGTGTGCATGCTCTCAAAATGTGTGTTAGGTTTCCAAGGCCCATCTATTTCCTAAAATATTGGAAACCTTTGTTTCTTCTTATGCCTGAATAGCACTTCATGATGCCTATGTATGCCATTTAATGTGTCCTTTCCTCCCATGATGGATTTGGGGGCTGTGCCTGTCTATGGCTATTGGGAACCCAGCTGTCTTAGAAATTCGTGCACAGATCTCTGTTTCCAGAATGAGAATACATCACAGAATGCATTTGCCCAATTTGTAGAATGGTAAACGCCTGGAATGTACTGGCTACTTTAGTTCCCCAAAAGTGAGGTCATTTTGTTCCTTTTAAGGTACCTAGCACATTCATGTAAGATGTGGCTAATGGACGGAAGTGGAGGAGGCGGATTGTGAAACCTTCGTATTCTGTTCCATTGTTATGTTCAGTGTTACTGGTGGAAAACATAGTCTCTTCCTTCATACACATCTAAGAACCATGTTTTCTGGAGAAAGCTATATGGACCTGTGTTCCAAAAAGACCTAAGATCCATCCCTTCAGCTAGTAGACACTTTTTTCCTGTGCCTTTTGGGTCCAGTTTGAATCAGAATTCCATCTTGACTTCTGGATTTAATGGTGATGGATGGCATAGAGGGAAACTGCTACCAGTGAAATCATAGGAAATTGTGTCTCAGCAGTTTTGAAAGCTTTGGTTATGTCTGTGTTATTGAGTAGAAAAATGTGTCTCCAATCAACCTAATGAGTCAATATCCAAGGTACATTCCTGGGTGTCCCTGATGGGGTAGACCTGATCCTGGAGGAAGAACTAGACTTTCCTCTTGGGTGGCTGTGGAGGGCCTGGCATGGTTGAGGGTGGCACCACATTCTCAGGAGGATGCTCCACAGAGATTTCTGGGTGAAACATAGAAATAGAGAGTACTGTCGGCATCTTGTTGTCAGAAGACCATAGGGGGATTCGACATTCTTTTTGTTTGTTTGTTTGTTTGTTTTAAAGATTTTTGTTCATTTATTTGACAGACAGAGATCACTAGTAGGCAGAGAGGCACACAGAGAGAGGAGGAAGCAGGCTCCCTGCTGAGCAGAGAGCCTGATGTGGGCCTCAATTCCAGGACCCTGAGATCACGACCTGAGCCAAAGTCAGAGGCTTTAACCCACTGAGCCACCCAGGTGCCCAGGATTAGACATTCTTTACTTCTAGTCCAACCATCTTCCCCCCCTACTCACCAGCTGCCAGCAGGCATTCCTCCCTCTAGGTGGAACTTAGGAAGATGTCACCATGTGCTGTGTTCTGAATTCCGCCCCCTCCCACAACACAGGTTCTGTGGGCAACTGCTTGTATTTTGCATAGACATTACAGAAATGCAGCAGAGTGCAGTCAGCATGCCTGATGGCCTGGGTTCACATCATATTGAGCAGCCACACCTACCCAAGAGCATCCCCGAGAGCCCTCTGTGCCTGGTTTCCCTGTCCTCCGGCCTAAACGTTAATGTGCCATCAGGGTGTCCCAAGTGATTTACCACAAGGAGCCCCTGGGACATAGGAAAGAACGGGATGCTTGACAGTTGCTCTGTAGGTGTTGAGGAACATACTGCCTAGGGAATCAGCTAGATGGCTGGCTGTGGGTGAATCCAGACATGGGATTTGGGATGGCTCCACTGCCCTGGAGGATATAAGCCCCTCTTTATCCTTTACATGAGAATGATGCTTTAAAGACAACAGAGAATCCATGTCCCTTTCTCCTGTCCTCCCCACAGCAGCACTGATGGGAGTGGAAACAGGGAGTGGAAGCCCCATTTCACAGTGGAAGGCACTGAAATGTAGTGTGGTAAAAGGACTGTCTAGAGTTGAAACCCTGATGAGGGTTGGATCTGTGACAGGAATGCTATTGTTTCCCTGTGGATGGAGATCCCCAAGCCCCTGACACCCACCCAGTGCCCCTGAGACCCCTGAACCAAGAGCTGCCCTCACAATCTCAAATTCCCCTTTGCCAGTGTTTCTTTAGGGGAGACCGAGTGCCATGAGATGAGACTCAGTCCTCGGTCACCTCTGTGTTTGGGGCCCTGGCATAAAAAAATGAGACAGTTTCTTCCAAATAGAGCCCTAGTGAAGAACCTGGAATGTGTAGCATTGGACATATTCCCCCACCTGTTTGCAAGGTCAGCACTGTCGCCCATGGCCTTCCTGAAGGCCAGTGGATCCCCACTGCTACTGGTGTTCTGCTTGGCTCCCAAGCTGATTCAAGCTCCAGATCTTTCTACTCCCAACTATCACACTATGACCCTGCCCAGAATTCACTAGACTCCAGCTGACCAATCCTGAGGAGCTGTTCATGGTAAGAGTTAACATGGAGGTGGCCATCTGGGCTGGTAATGGTTGGTTTAAGGAAGGAGATGTATGATGCTGAATGGACTACTCTTGTTGTCAGGACTATTCTGAGGAGCCTGGATGGAAGTGAGGCTACCCTGGCTGGAGTGATTTCCTCCCTACTTTCTCATTCCTCCCCAACATTCTGTGTCTACTCGCAGGTCTCTTGATCTCCTCTGGAGACTGTAGACTTAGGAGACAGTGTCCTGTCTCCCTCCATAGGCTGGACCTTGAGAACCCAGCCCAGCAGTGTCTTTGAGGCCAACAGACAGTCCACTCTTCAGCTGCCAAGTGTTCTTTCCATTTTCATCCACTCCCAAGCATCATGCAGATGGCCTGGGAAACCCTCCACATCAACCCATGAAAACACCCCGATATCTTCCAGTGTCTCTCCTTCTAAAAACAGCTGCATTTTGACTGCTGACTGTTCCTCTCTGATTTTGTCATCTCCATTGAGAAGAAGTAACTGGCAATTCCTCTCCCTCAAATGTGTGGCCTGGGTCACACCAAGGTTCTCTTGATCCAGGCATGTGGCCTGTGTGTGTTCACTGTATGACTGTGTCTGAAATTGGCATTCAGAAACAGTACGGTTTTCTGAACATAGAAGTTATTTAAGGAAGAAAGCTTCACCAAGAAATCACACTGAAATAACTCAGAAAAACTAACAAATACAGGCATCGAACCACGAGGAGAAATCAGAGGGTGGAAAGGAAAACCCAAAGAAAAGAACCCAGTCTCTGTAAAAGTGAGACAGCCAATCTGAGAGAAGAGAATTCAAAATATTGATAGGCACATACCTGTAAAACAGAAGTTGAGATTTCCCATCATGGGGACCTTTACACCTGTTCACCAAACTGCAAGGGGCTCAGCTAACAGTGTGGCATTTGAAACGGAAGGATGGGTGCATGTCAACAGGTCACCATGGCGATAGGTCACGACAGAACTCTCAGAGTGAAGGCATTCCTGCACACATGGGGTCATGAAGGGAAGTGGATTGGGGAGGGGTCAATGGATGATGAGCATTGAAGAAGGCACTTCTTGTGATCAGCCCTGAGTGGTGGATATAAATGTGAGTCCCTGAATTCTACTGCAGAAAGCAAAGATGCACTGTATTTTAAGTAACTAATTTTTTAATTAAAAAAAGATACTCCTGAGGGCACATAGGAGACGTAAATGTTCATTTTACATCTGTTACTCTGTAAAACTCCTATTTATACGACATTGTCTCACAAAGTCTCTCTAGGAGTTCTTGGATGGCTCAGTGGGTTAAGTATTGGCCATTGGCTCAGGTACTGTTCTTGGAGTCCAGGGATCAAACCTAGCATCAGGTTCCCTGCTCAGGGGGGAGTGTTTCTCCCTCTGCTCCTCACCCAAGTCATGCCTGCTGTGTCGAATAAGTAAAATATGTTAAAAAAAATTCCTGCGGGGCTCTCCACCCCAGGAAGGGCTGGTTTTCCTTCCAGGAGCCCCTTGGAAGCAAGGGGGACAGTTGTCTGTGAAGCGGACTGCCTGAGCCTCGAGATAAAGATGCAAACATATGTCTGTCATTTTCCAGTGAGTTGCATTAATTTGGATCCCAAGGTTCCCTTTCTGCAGGAGACAGAGAGATACTCTTTGAAAACACTGGATTTCCATGCGTGTCTGATTTGAAAGGCCCTTAGTGCACTGACCTCCATCTTGCTCTCACCCATCCTCAATTTCCGGTCTGCAGTAGGGTCGCCCATTGTGGACAGTGGGTCGTCTTGTCCACTGGATGGCGCTTCCGGGGCCTGCATTCATGGCATGCATGCGTGGTGTCCTTACATGGACACAGAGGACGAGGCAGGTGACATCTGGGCAGGCCCGTCTTGGCTGCCGAGGTCAGTCTTTGCACTCTGGAGTGTTTGGACCCAAAACCTCTCTGCTGGTTTCACCCCTTATCCTTGTACTCCCTGGCGCTTGGCATGTTGGGGGGCCACAACCATTGTAAGTCCCTGCAGGACTGGCCACTGCTGTGTGGTCTCTTGGAAAATTACAATTCAGAACTCCTTGGAAAAATCCCAGGGGAAATAGGCATTTGCAGGCAGCAAATATAATGTGATCTCTTTAAAATAGTTTCTACCTGGGTTACCTGGGTTTCTCAGTCGCTTAAGCAGTTGCTTTTATTTCAGGTTCAGGCCCTGGGATCGAGCCCAAGTCGAGCTCCCTGCTCAGGGGAGGAGAGCCTGCTTCTCCCGCTGCCTCAGCCTGCTGCTCTGCCTACTTGTGAGCTCTATGTCTCTGGCAAAGAAGTGAGTACAATTCTTATATGATAAATAAACACATTAATAAAAATGAACGTAAATAAAAATATTTTATGATTTATGCAACATAATACTACGGGAGGAAAACAAAACCCCGAGTAACATCACATATTTATACATGACAATACAATTGTCAAGTCACTTCAGGTAACACAATTATACCATTTTATCCAATTGATATCTAAATAGATCATTTTTCTGGACAGTTTTGGAAACATTTCTTAATGATCTTATGAGCATATGTACTTTTAAGGAATTAAGTTTTGAACAATATCAAGTAATCTCTCACTTTGGTAAATGTCAGATAACAGTTAATTTGAGTTTACGACTTGGAGAGGGTTTTCTTGATGGTAGTTGTGTGAAAAAAAGTAGAGCTATTTAGCGTACCTTATAGACTATGATGGAGGAAATTGCATGGGTTTCTGACATTCTGTCAAAATAGACATTTCAATTCCAACACCCAGGGCTGGTTCTTTGGAAATAAATTTTCTGAAAAGACCAAACTGGGAACACATCAATTTCAGGAATCTGGATTTAAGGTGAGATGGACATCAGTCTTTTAATGTTTTCTCTGATGTTTTCCATGACCTGGTGATGTACAAATAGCCTCACATGGCCCTTTGCATTGGTACATCCTCGTGTCAGTCAAGAAGCAGGTGCTGGGAAAGAAAGAAGCAAAAAAGGACACTTCTGTTTGGAGATTTACGGACCATCATCTGGGAGACACAGCATGGAGAGAAATCAGGTGTACTACTGATTTTGAGCAGAGAGTACAGGTTCACGAGGGAAAAGCACAGGCACTTGTTTTGAAAGAATGATGATGAGTGCTGGCAGCTAACAGGCGTTACTTTGTCTCTCAGTCCAGAGTAGAAGGATGTGTAAAAGGTTGTGGTGGATTCCCAATGAGCATGTCCTTGTACCAGAAGTCAAAAGTTCACGGTGCTCAGATACTTGAAACAGGATATGGGCCTATGATTTCCTTCCTGGTTGTCCTTCACACTCTAGTTTCAGAATGGCTCTCTTAGCAAAGCTTCCTTTGTTATGAATCTTAATTGAGAGTTCTCCTCCATCTCTTTTCTGCCATCATTCTAACAGGAAAACACCAATGATCTGAGTGTGTTTTCCTACCACACTTCTTTGCAGATTTCTGTTTCAGCTTCTGTTGGCAGCTTTTCCTATGTGCCCCTTTGGTTGGTGGTCAGTCCCAGGCCACATGCTCTTGTTCTCTGCATGGTCCACACAGGGAAGTCCATTTCCTCCCATTTTCTGAGGGTACCTCTCTGCTCTTATTAATCTCACCCCTGAGTTCTAGAGTCGGTGGATGGACACAATGATGAGAGAGATCCACATGGCAGCTCACTCTTTCAACAAGTAATTTATGGGAACTTCCTATGTGCAGGTGGGGAAAAGCTATGGAATTCTCCTGAAAACATTATTATTTTTTAAGTTTCAGGGGTACATATTAGGGATGCATCAGTTCCATATAATACCTAGAGCTCATTCTATCAAATGCCCTCTGTAATGCCCATCACCAGTTTCCCCATGTCACAGCTACCTCCTCTCCAGCAACCCTCAATGTGTTCCCTAGTTGTTGAGTCTCTTATGGTTTGCCTCCCTCCCTATATGCATCTTGTTTTATTTTTTCTCCCCTTCCCCTATGATCATTGGTCTTCTTTCTCATATTACGCTTATGATAGAAATCATATGGCATTTGGATTTCTGTGACTGACTTATTCCCTCAGCATTATACCCTCCAGTTCCATCCTCATCCTTACAAAAGAGAATATTTCAGTTTTTGGGAGGCTGAGTAATATTCCATCCTATCTATGAACCACATCTTCTTTATCCAGACTTTAAAATGTTCTGCTTTTGCACCCAGCTGTTTATAATACTTTGTGGTGCCTTTCTGAATAAGGCTCCCTCCCTTCCACTGTATCCTCAGCTATACCACACCAAATTCAAGTCCCCATCCTCCTGCCGTGGAAATAGTGGTCACTTTTCTACTTGTAGCCTTGCAACATTTATATGATCACACCTTTGACTGATTTCTTGAGTGTTCAGAATGATTTATTAAGTATGTAATTATATTTGAGGGCAGAGGAAAATTTAATTCTTCCCCGCAGAATTCTCTCATTGGATGCTGGATATGAAAACTGAGAACCTGGTGACAGGACGGATTTTTTTGTTCCCGGTCTATGAGAGCTGAATGCCACTATGATATTGGCAAGCAGATCCTTACTGGTGACATATATTCATCCCTTCCAGTCTTAGGTTTACTGTGGTAAGATGTCCTGAACATAATGTCTACCATATTATCCACTTATATTTAAGCTTTGTTGGATGAGCTGAGAATAGCAATTTCTCTATTGTCATGTTGTCTGACTTACGTACACCTGTGACCTTTCATGGGTTCTAATGGTCCATGTCTTCATTAATATGCATGTCAATGTTTTAATTAATGGTGCCTCTGTGTGGCACATGTACTTTGCAGTGTTTATGACCATCACTGTAAATACAACCCAAATATAAAATTTTCCACTTGAAGCACAGTTTAACTCTTTTCCTTTAAACCATGGTTTCCAGGTAATGATATCAGTCAAGGGTGTCACTGATAAATCCATCAGTAATTGGTCAGTTGACATGTCTTGGCGTTGATCATCAGAATGATGCCAATCTGCGAAATCCCTGGTGATTGGCCAGGGCAGAGTGGTGACATTACATGGTGGTGACATCACATGAAGGTATTCTGGTGTCCTAGGGCGGTTATAAACACTTGGCAATAGCCCAGGCTCCAGTGAAGATAGAGATGGCAGTTCAGTCACAACTCTTCCTTCTCTTCCTTGACTTCTCTGCCCTGTCCCCTGCCCCTGACCATGACAAGCCCCCTACCCAAACTTCCGGCTGTGGCCCTCTCCAATACTCTACACAGCACCATCATGTTAGCACCTATGTTTTTGCGCCTCTGTGGTCCAGAGAATCCTCATACCCATACACGGCAAAACCTAGACCCATTCCACACTATGAGGCTGGCTCAGTTCCTCAGGGAGACATTCTCATTTGGCATGTGGGAGTGGGACACTGTCTATCAAAATACCATGGATTATCTGACAGCTGGGTCCCACACCCCTGAGGCCATATGTAACTTCAGTAGAGAAAAGCTGAGTCCATGTCATGAGTGTATATTTGGCACACTACTACTCTGAAGCCCTACAACCTCGCTCAGCACAGGGCACATGGGTGCTCTAAACATCCAGCCAACCCAGATGTGCACAATATGTGGAATATTTGGAGACATCCGGTAGAGGGGGGATTATACACAAGTTGGTACTGGGAAAAAGAATCACCACGTCTCTATATGCAATGTTAGTCCTTGGAGCACTGACACTCAGTCCATGGACTGTCTGAAACAACTCAGCATTGCACAAAATATTTTCAAGAAACCTGGCTAACCCAGAGCCCACAGACCATCAATCCTCAAATACAGCCTAACAAAGAGAATTTCAGACCTCAGGATATAGCACCTCCCAGGAGCCCAAAGACTGGGAGGCTTCTGATTCCATTTGACACTGGGCAGATGAGTCACACAGACACTGGGTAGACAGGGATTCTCCATACCTCAACCTGGCCATGCCAGTGCAGCACAAGGCAAAGAATCCCAGAGAACAGGTTTGCCAAGTGCCAAGAAACCATGGGTTCTGCATCCCAGCTGGTATCAGTAAAATGATTCAACTCAACAGAAGCATTACAATGGTCTTTGTACCCAGTGGACAAATACTCAGCTCTCCACTAGGCCAAGAAGGCACCTGGACACCAGACTCCTCATGTGCCCATGGACTAGGAGACCAACAATTCAGATGTCTGCTAGGTCAAGCAGGAACCTTGAAGAGCCATCTCACCATGTTCCCATGGACATGGAGACTAACAAATCTGTTTTCAATTACACGAAGCAGGCACCTGGATAGCAGGTCCACCATGTGCTCTTGGACCTGGAGACTGACAAGTGAGCTGTCTGGTAAGCTAAGAAGGCACCTTGGCAATCGGATAACCATGGTCCCTTGGATATTAAGCTCAAAAAAAGGAGCCCTGGGCTAGGTCAAGCAGACAGCTGGACTTGAGCCTCACCATGTGCCCTTAGACCTGGAAATCAACAAGTCAGATCTCTGTTTGGCCAAGCAGGCACCATGACAGTGGGATTACCATGTGCCCTTGGACCTGGAGACCAACAACTGAGCTATCTCGTGGGATAAGTAGGCATGTTGACAGTGGGCTAACCATGTGCCCTTGGACGAGGAGACCAACAATGCAGCTCTGAGGTAAGCCAAGAAGGTGACTTCACAACTGTCTCAATTCAGGCCCATGGAACAGGAAACCACAAAAACTGGTCCCTACCAGGCGAAGCAGGCACCTGGGCAGATGGTTCACCATGTGCCTTTGGACCTGGAGACCAATAAGAAAGCTCTGGGCTAAGCTAAGCAGCCATCTAGACACATGGCTAACCATGTGCCCAAGTCCTTGAAACCAAAAACTCAGCTCTTTGCCTGGCCAAAGGGGCACCTTGACAAAGGACTCACCAAGTGCCCTTGGACCTGGAGACCAATAACTGAGCAGTGCCTGGGTTAAGCAGGCACCTGGATAGTGGGCTAAAACTGTGCTATTGGATATTGAGGCCAAGAAAGGAGACTTGGGACAGGACAAGCACACACCTAGACAGGAGGTTCACTGTGTGCACCTGGGCCTGGAGATCTGAAACTCAGCTCTTTGATTGGCCAAGTGGTCAACTTAGCAACAGGCTTTCCATGTGTCCTTGGACCTGTTGAATGACAACTGAGTTGTGTAAGGGGATACACTGGCATGCTGACAGTCAGTTTACTGGGTGCCCTTGGACCTGGAGACCAACGATGTCCCTCTGTGACAAGCCAAGGAGACAGCTTCACAGCTGGCTCATCATGGGCCTATGGGCATGGAAGCCACAATACCAGGTCTGTACTAGGCCAAGCAAACATCCAGACAGGAGGCTCAACGTAGGCCCTTATACCTCAAGACAAACAACTCTCTTTGTAGCTTGGCCAAGGACAAATATTGACAGCAGGCTCGCCGTGTGCCCTTGGACCTGGAGACCAGAAACTGAGCTGTCTGCTAGGTTAAGCTGTCTCCTTGTCAGTGGGATAAGGATGTCACCCTTGGATCTGTAGAGCAACAATACAGCTCTGTGACAAGCCAAGCGGGAAACTTCACAGTTGGCTCAACATGTATCCATGGATCTGGAAACCAAACAGTGAGGTATCTACTAGGCCAAGGAGGCCCCTGGAGAGCTGGCTTACAATGTGTCCTTGGGCCTCAAGACCAAGAACACAGCTCTCTATTAGGTCAAGCAGCCACTTGGATAGCAGGCTTGCCATGAGACTTTGGACATGGTGACCAGTAAAAGAACCCTCAACTAGACCAAGCACATACCTTGAGAGTGGGATCACCATGTACCCTTGGAACTGAAACTAACACACAGCACTTTGATAGGCCAAGAGGGCCCCTGGATAGCCGGCTCACCGTATGTTCTTTAAAGGCAATAAGAAACACACAGTTCTGCCTCAGGACAAGCAGACAAATAGTGGGCTCTCCATGTGCCCTTTGGCCAGGAGACCAAAAAGTGAGCTGTCTGATAGGCCAAGCGGACACCCGGGCAGCAGGATCTCCATGTTCCCTTGTACCTGGAGACAAACTCAGCTTTCTGATATGCCACATAGGCACCTGGAAAACAGGTGCACCATGGGATTTTGGATCTCAAAACCAACAACTCAGCTTTGTGCTCAAGCAATTAGGAATGTTGATAGCAGACTTACAATGGGCACTTGACCCAGTAGACCAAAAATTCAGCTGTGTGCTAGGCCAAGCGGGCATGATGAATGTGAGTTCATCATATGCCCTTGGAACTGGAAACCAATAATTTAGCTGTCTAATCAGGCACCTGACAGCAATTTAACTGTGTTCCTAAGGACCGGGAGACTAATAATAAAGCTCTGCACTAGACCAAGAAAGCAACTAGACAGCAAGTTCAGCATGTTTCCTTGGAAACAGATCGTTCCTTCTTCCCAAAGTGCAGAACACTTTAACTAGCTAAGTGTTAACTCAGCTTTTCAGCTGGCATGAGATTATGCGACCTCCAAACCTGCTCAAAATTGAACTGATTTGTCCAATGCAGCTGTGGAGATCTGGGAACCTCCAAACTGTGAGCCCTCCATCCCAGGACAGGACGGGACTAAGATGCCAACTTGCATCAAAAATCTATGATAGTATGTTTTTCACCTTTTCAGAAAAGTGAGTATTCAAGTTTCTTCTTACTTTTGATCTCCTTCAGCCTGCTATCTGTCCTTTTGGCCTGCTATCTTTACAATATTCATTTTGGGGGGAGTTCTCCCCCTGAGAAGAAAACTACACCATGCCCTAGAAGATTAAACAGTCCAGTGGTTTGAATACTTTTATTCAAATTTATGGAATGAAATGAAGAGTGACAATTGGAGGAAACTGTGGAGGAGACCCAGGCCATGAAAACTGTGGGGTCATTGGCTGAGATCCTCCAGCTGAAGGAGAAGTGTTACATCTTCAAAGGAGAGTTGGAGGCCTTAAAGCAAGAAGTCAAGCAGTGCACTGAGAGGCAGGATCAGCCCCTTGAGTTGGAGAGTTTCTTCATTCAAATGAAGGTCTCCTTGGACATTTCTGCCTTACATGCAGTGCCCAAGTGTTAATGTTTGTGCATCCACCCACTATGGCATAGAAGGGGAGATGGGAAATATGTGTTCATCTCTCCAATTAATGGTATAGTATGGATTTGAAAAATAGGCAAATAAAGCATTTAAAATTAGAAAAAAAAATTTAAAAAACTTATTATTTCTAAATAACTGATTTGCAAAAGACAACCCCTGGGTGATTGTAAAGGGAAGCCTGTCTTAGAGCTACTACTATTCCTTACTATCTATCACATTCTCCTGAGGTTGGGGTCTTCATGGCTCGAAGAATATGTTGGTTAAACATGCAGAGTTGACATTGAGCATAACCTGCCTGTCCTCATAAACTTGCTCATACATACTAAATTTTAGGAGCATTTGATTGGAAGGAATAGACACTCCGTGTGTCTGTTCACAGATATTCCTTCATAAAGCTTTGGCAGAGACCAATTTTTCAGATTTTTGCTAAATTTGAAGTTGGGCCCTGATGTTATGGCTTCAGACTGTGGTCAGAAATACGGCTGTTGATCCAGGACAGATTTGTCTGTGATTCAGTCTTTGGAAGAACAAATGTAACGAGACCATGCAAGAGGAGTAGAGCGATTCCAGAGGCAGGGCATGATTATCTGTGTCTGGCTGAGTAGGTTTGGGGTCAGAGCAGGAGGCAGAATCATATGAGTGACCAGGCTGTGGGCTCCATTCTTACCAAAGAAGGACTGAAGGAATTGGAGAGAAATGTGGGATTAACAATGGGAGCTTTAGGTGCATGGGTGTCTGCACAGAGTAAGGCTCAGTGTGGGAGAGGTTGGAAGAGGTGTGTATATGGACCACATCTTCCATATCCATTTGTCCGTTTAAGGGCATCTTGGTTCTTTCCACAGTTTGGCGACTATGGCCATTGCTGATATAAGCATTGGGGTACAGATGGCCCTTGGGTATGAAGAATGGGGCCACTTCGAGGACTCAATACTGACCTTCTGATAAATTGGACACTGGGGTCAGAATGCAGTTGGAAGGTGAGATTCCTGGATGGCCCCTCCTGGGCTATGGTCCATCTTAGCTGCAGGGATGTGGAGTGGGAGTGTAGGTGTGGCGCAAATGACAGTGATCTGGTGTCTACATTTGACACCAACTGAGATTGTAGGGGAATTGACTAGAGCTGTGTCTCCTGGGCTGTGCTCAGTAATGACAGTGTGCTCCTAGCACCTGGGCATACACAGATGGGAACCATGAGGAAGTTTCTTCTGGGGATTGAAATGAAATTCAAGGGACCTGAAAAGAGGGAGACATGCAATCATGAGATGGATGATGTCTGAGCTTATTTGAGGGTGATGCTTCCCAGAGCAAATGTGAAGACTGGTAGAGTCCAGGTCACTTAAGTGTAAGGGGGACATGGGTTGCTTATGTGTTCCTAGCACTCTTGAACTCCTGTGATTAGCTGCTCAGACCATGTTCACTGTACCAATGGTTCCACAAACATCAAGGCCCTGCATTGACTGGCACCCCAGAGTTGCTCAGCCCTGCAGTCCCCATTCCTTCATACCGAAAATGGGGGCAAATTCTGTAGGAGGTGATTGTGTGAGCAGGAGACAGGAGAAGGAAGGTTTGTGGAGGGGAGCTACAAGGGCAGGGACATATGCAGTCTAGAGGCAGAAGGGAAGAAGTGACAGTAGACAAAGGTCCTTGTTGCAGCCATTTCTCCACAAAGCAAAATATCAGAATTTGGAAGGTAGTGTATGAGATGACTCCCCCATATCCAGCCTTTGCTGCCCCTTCAGGCTATAGGTCATCACAGGACAGCACCGGCCAATTCACAGACCAGCTACAGACCCATCCTGCCTTCTTCACTGTTGCTTGATACCCACAACATGTGGTTCTTTAGGATATATTTGGAACTCCCATGACCTGGGTTGGGATTGCTTTACTTAGGGGTGTGCTGACAGGTAGAACACTACTACAGACAGGAAGGGAGGGGGAGACTTAGATTTATAGATTCGAAGAAGCCACAGGTATTTCAGAAGAGTTCTCAAAAAGTTAAAAATAGAGCTACCCTACGACACAGCAATTGCACTACTGGGTATTTACCCTAAAGATACAGATGTATTGAAAAGAAGGGTCATATGTACCCCCGTGTTCATAGAAGTAATGGCCATAATAGACAAACTGTTGAAAGGGTCAAGGTCCTCTTCAACAGATGAATGGACAAAGAAGATGTGGTCCATATATACGATGGAATATTACTAAGCCATCTGAAAGTAGGAATACCCCACTCCCCCCTCCTTGGTATATTTATTTACTTTTTCTTTTCAGTGTAACAGTATTCATTGTTTTTGTTCCACACACAGTGTTACATGCAAACCGTGCCCTCTATAATACCTACCACCTGGTTTCTCCAACCTCCCATCCCCCGCCCCTTCAAAACCCTCAGATTGTTTTTCAGAGTCCATAGTCTTTCATGGTTCACCTCCCCTTCCAATTTCCCTCAACTCCCTTCTCCTCTCTAACCCCCCATGTCCTCCATGCTATTTGTTAAGCTCCACAAATAAGTGAAACCATATGATAATTGACTCTCTCTGCTTGACTTATTTCACTCAGCATAATCTCTTCCAGTCCCGTCCATGTTGCTACAAATGTTCATATTCATCCTTTCTGATGGAGACACAATAATGCATTGTGTATATGGACCACATCTTCCATATCCATTTGTCCGTTTAAGGGCATCTTGGTTCTTTCCACAATTTGGCGACTATGGCCATTGCTGCTATAAGCATTGGGGTACAGATGGCCCTTCTGTTCACTACATCTCTATCTTTGGGGTACATACCCAGTAGTGCTATTGCAGACTCACTGGGAAGCTCTATTTTTAATTTCTTGAGGAATCTCCACACTGTTTTCCAAAGTGGCTGCACCAACTTGCATTCCCACCAACAGTAAAAAGGGTTCCCCTTTCTCCACATCCTCTCCAACACACGTTGTTTCTTGTGTTGCTAATCTTGGCCACTCTAAGTGGTGTAAGTTGATATCTCAATGTGGTTTTAATTTGAATCTCCCTGAAGGTTAGTGATGATGAACATTTTTTCATATGTCTGATAGCCATTTGTATGTCTTCATTGGAGAAGTGTCTGTTCATATCTTCTGCCCATTTTTTATATGATTTTCTGTTTTGTGTGTGTTGAGTTTGAGGAGTTCTTTATAGATTCTGGATATTAACCTTTTGTATGTACTGTCATTTGCAAATATCTTCTCCCATTCTGTGGCTTGCCTCTTTGTTTGGTTAACTGTTTCCTTTGTTGTACAGAAGCTTTTGATCTTGAGGACGTCCCAAAAGTTCATTTTCACTTTTGTTTCCTTTGCCTTTGGTGACATATCTTGAAAGAAGTTGCTATGGCTGATATTGAAGAGATTACTGCCTATGTTCTCCTCTAGGATCCTGATGGATTCCTATTTCATGTGGACGTCTTTTATTCATTTTGAGTTTATCTTTGTATATGGTGTAAGAGAATATTCGAGTTTCATTCTTCTACATATAGCTTTCCAGTTTTTGCAGCACCACTTATTGAAGAGACTGTCTTTTTTCCACTGTATATTATTTCCTGTTTTGTCGAAGATTATTTGCCAATAGAGTTGAGGGTCCATAACTGGGCTCTCTACTCTGTTCCACTGGTCTATGTTTCTGTTTTTATGCCATTACCAAGCTGTCTTGGTGATCACAGCTTTGTAGTAAAGCTTGAAATCCGGGAACATGATGCCCCCAGTTTTTTGTTTTTCATTTCCTTACCAATTCGGGGTCTCTTCTGATTCCATACAAATGTTAAGATTATTTGCTCTAGCTCTTGGAAAAATACCAGTGGAATTTTCTTCAGAATGACAGTAAAATTATAGATTGCTCTAGACAGTATAGACATTTTAACAATGTCTATTCTGCCAAGATGGAATGGTCTTCCATCTTTTAGTGTCTTCTTCAATTTCTCTCATGAGTGTTCTGTAGTTCCTTGAATATAGATCATTTCCATCTTTGGTTAGGCTTATTCCCAGGTATCTTATGTTTCTTGGTGCTATAGGAAATGAAATTGATTCTCTAATTTCCCTTTCTGTATTTTCATTGTTATTGTATAAGAAAGCCACTGATTTCTGTACATTGACTTGGTATCCAGCCACGTTGCTGAATTACTGTTTGAGTTCTAGTAGTTTGGGGGTGGAGTCTTTTGGGTTTTCCATATAAAGAATCATGTCAACTGCGAAGAGAGAGAGTTTGAATTCTTCATTGCCAATTTGGATACCTTTAATTTCTCTTTCTTTTCTGATTGCTGTTGCTAGGACTTCTAATACTATGTTGAACAAGAGTTTTGAGAGTGGGCATCCTTGTCATGTTCCTCATCTCAACAGGATGGCTAAAATTATTTTCCCATTGAGGATGATATTGGCTGTGTGTCTTTCATAGATAGATTTGATGAAGTTCAGGAATGTTCCTGCTATCCTTATACTTTGAAACGTTTTAATCAGGAACGGATGCTGGATTTTGTCAAATGCTTTTTCTGTATCAATTGAGAGGAGCATGTGGTTCTCTCTTCTCTTATTAATTTGTTCTATCACATTGATTGATTTGTGAATGTTGAAACATCCTTGTAGACCAGGGGTGAATCCCACCTGGTCATGGTGGATAATCTTTTTAATGTTTTGTTGGATCCTGTTTGCTAGGATCTTGTTGAGAATCTTAGCATCCATATTCATCAGTCATATTGGTCTGAAATTCTCCTTTTTGATAGGGCCTTTGCCTGGTTTGGGGATTAGGATAATGCTGGCATCATAGAAAGAGTCTGGAAGTTTTCCTTCTGCTTCAATTTTTTGAAACAGCTTCAGGAGAATAGGTCTTATTTCTTCTCTGAAAGTTTGGTAGAATTCCCCAGGGAATCCTTCAGGCCCTGTGCTTTGTTTTTTGGGAGGTTTTTGATCACTGTTTCAATCTTGTTATGAGAAATTGGTCTATTAAGGTTGTAAATTTCTTCCTGGTTCAATTTTGGGAGTTTATAGTTTTCCAGGAATGCATCCATTTCTTCAAGTTTGCTTAACTTATTGGCATATAACTGTTGGTAATAACTTCTGATGATTGTTTCTACTTCCTTTGTCTTCGTTGTGATCGGTCCCTTTTCATTCATAATTTATTAATTTGTGCTTTCTCTCTTTTCTTTTGGATTAGTTTGGCCAATGGTTTATCGATCTTATTGATTCTTTCAAAAAACTAGCTTCTGGTTTCATTGATATGTTCTACTGTATCTTTAGTTTCCACGTCATTGATATTTGCTCTAATCTTGATTATTTCCCTTCTTATGTGTGGAGTTGGTTTGATTTTGTTGATTCTCCAGTTCTTTAAGGTTTAGAGGCAGCTGGTGTATTCTGGATTTTTTCTTTTTTTTTTTTTTTTTCTTTTTTTTTTTTAGGGAGGCGTGGATGGCTATGTATTTCCCCCTTAAGGACTGCCTTTGCTGTATCCCAAAGCTTTTGGACTGAAGTTCCTTCATTCTCATTGGTTTCCATGAATTGTTTCAGTTCGTTGATTTCCTGGTTGATCCCAGCATTCTTAAACAAGGTCGTCTTTAGCTTTCACGTTTCTGAGTTCCTTCTGAACTTTTCCTTGTGATGGAGCTCCAGTTTCAAAGCATTGTGATATGACAATATGCAGGGAATAATCTCAGCCTTTTGATATCTGTTGAGTACTGATTTGTGACCCAGTATGTAGTCTATTCTTGAGACGGTTCCATATGCACTTGAAAAGAATGAGTATTCTGTTGTTTTAGGATGGAATGTTCTGTATATATCAACGAGGTCCTCCTGGTCCAATATGTCATTCAATCCTCTGGTTTCTTTATTGATTTTCTGCTTTAATGATCTGTCTCTTTCTGAGAGAGATGTGTTAAGATCTCCTACTATTAGTGTATTCACATCCATATGACTTTATCTTGATTAACAGTTTTCTTATGTAATTGACTGCTCCCATATTGGGGACATATATATTTACAATTGTTAGATTATCTTCGTAGATAGTCCTTTTACGAATTATCTAGTGTCCTTCTGTATCTCTGACTACAGTCTTTAGTTTAAAATCTAATTTATTTGATATGATAATCGCTACTCTGGCCTTTTTTGGAGGCCCATTTTCATGAAAGATCCTTCTCCATCCCTTCACTTCCAGTCTGGGTGTATCTTTAGGTTCAAAATTGGTCTCTTGTAGACAACATATGGATGGGTCCTGTCGTTTTATCCAATCTGCAACCCTATGTCATTGTATGGGCACATTTAGGCCATTCACATTGAGAGTGATTATTGATAGATATATTTTTATTGACATCGGGTTACCTTTGAAGTCTTTCTGTGGATTGTCTCTATATTTCTGTTCAATGCTATTCTTGGGATTTTTCCTCTTTTATATAACCCTCCTTAATATTTCCTGCAGTATCGGCTTGTTGGTTGCATAGTCCTTTAAGCCTTGCCAGTCTTGGAAACTCTTTATCTCTCCATCCATTTTGGAATGTCAGTCTTGCTGGATAAAGTATTCTTGGCTGCATGTTCTTCTCCTTTAGTGCCCTGAATGTATCATTCCTGCCCTTTTATGGCTTGCCAGGTCTCTGTGGACAGGTCTGATATTATTTTGATGGGCTTTCCTTTGTACGTAAGGGGCCTCTTTGTCCTAGCGGCTTTCAAGAGATTGTATCTACAGTTATGATCCTTGGGTTTTACTATCAGTTGCCTTGATGTTTTTTGGAATCTAAAGTCTTGGGGGGAGACTGTTCTGCCTCTAGTGCATGAACACTGGTTCCATTCACGAAATTGGGAAAATTTTATGAAGAACTTGTTCCACTAAATATTTGAGACTTCTTTCTTTCTCCTCCCATTCAGGGATTCCAATAATTCTGACATTGGAAAATTTCATGGCATCATTTATTTCCCTGATTCTGTTTTCGTGGCTTCTAAGCTGTTTGTTCCAGGCTTCCTCCTGATCCTTTCTCTCTATCTGTTTGTCCTTCAGATCACTAATTCTATCTTCTGTCTCAGTTATCCTGGCTTTTAGAAAATTTAGATTAGATTGGAACTCATTGAGAGCATTGTGAACCTCATCCGTGGTGGCTTTCAGTTCTGCCCTAACATTGTGAACAACCTGTCTGGTCACTTTCAGGTCGGCCCTAATCAATTCCATTTGGTCATCCATGGCTTTCTCCAACCTAACTATTGCCTGATAATTGTTAGCCGGAATTCTCTTTCCAACATATTGTCTATGTTGATAGCCATTAGCTCTGTTGCAGAAGGCCCATCGTATGTATTTTTCTTCTGTTGGGCATCCTTCCTCTTAGTCATTTTGGTGAGAGATGAGTGAACGGATGTATCTGGATGTATCGACAGTGGTGCAGTCAAGGTGCACCCTGGAACGCTTCTGAACAATCAGAATTCCTCACCCAAATGATGGAAAAAGAAAAGAAAAAGAAAAACAAAGAGAAAGAGAGAGAGAGAGGAAAGAAAGAGAAGATAAGAGAGAAGGTTCAGCCCAAATGGGCCCCAAGGTAAGATTTATGAAGTATATAAACAAAACAGACAAACAAAAGACTGATGAATGTATATGACAAAAGAGAAAAAAAATACACACACACACAATATATATATATATATATATATATATATATATATATATATACATATATATGCAAATAAAGGAAAAAACTCAGCAAAAAGAACCCCAAGTATAAGATTTATATACTATTAGGACTAACACAAAAACACAGAAACTCTGGTGGTAGAAAAAGATAGGAGAGTGGTTATAAATTCTCAGTGTGCACGAGGAAGATTATTTTGATTCTTCCTGGATGTTTCTTGATATCTTTGTTAGAGGACTCAACTTTTCTAAGATAAGAGGGTATTAAAAATTACTATAGGGGTAATATTGATTGGGAAAAGGGGATTGCCTTAAAATTTAACTTTATATATATTAGAAAATAAAAGTAAAAAAGGAATAAACTAGACTAAACTAAACTCATTTTTTTAAAAAAAATTGGAAAAATAGAAATGCAAAAGAGAAACACAGGTTTATGTATCAAAAGTTCAGGTTAGAAGATTATTATGGAATTTGATATTCTGGACATCTCACTGTGATGATAAATAGGTTAAAATTATTTATATTAAAAAATGAATGAGAATAGTGGGAATTAGTTAAATATTAAAGTTTTATCTATGAACTAGTGGTGGTTGTTCTCTTGTAGTCTTTTTTTTTTTCTCTTTCTAGTTGGTTTTCTGGGGGAGGGGCCTGCCTCGTGGGTTTTCAGTCAAAGACATTCCCAGAGTTTAGTCCTCCCGACCCCCTCAAGGGGGTGGGCTCTGAGGAAAACATTTTTTTCAGGCTTTTGTTCTCTGGAGGTTTTTATGTTGTTCACTATTTTTCTCTCACCTTGACCACTTTTGATGATTTTGGGAGGTTTAGAGGAAAGCAAACTGCACCCCTACCTCCCTTTCAGAGAGAAGCCTCAGTCTGCTCTTCTGTGGGTGCTGCAGAGCCCATATACATTCCTCCTTGACCGCTGGCAGAGCAGGTCCCAAGTCGTGTTCCCTGGGGATGCAGGATCTTCTGCTTGCCCCAAAACCATGGCAGCAGCAGCTTTATGGCCAGCTCCAGACCACCAGAGAGTTTCCAAGCAGTGATCGCACACTGAGATTTTCCCACTGGCCCGGGCTGGGAGTGCCTGGTCTTTCTGGGTCTAAGAGCACTGGGCTTGTGTGCACCTATCTCAGGGGAGGGTGTGGGGCATGCGTGCATGCATCTCATGTTCTGATAGTATGGCGTGGGTCTAAATACTGGGCTGGGCCTTCGCACACCTCTCTCAGGGAGAGTGAAGGTCACGTGCATCTCAGGCTCTGATAGTATGGCGCAGGTCTAAGAGAACCAGGATGGGCCTTCGTGCACCTCTCTCAGGGGAGGGTGAAGGGGGCTTGTGTCTCAGGCTCTGTTACCAAGGTTTGGCATTCTGCCTTCTGGGAATGCTCCTAGCCCCTCACAGGAGCCGGACCCCAGGTGTTCTGGGGTGCACTGGCAACTAAGAGACCAAGAACTGGTTTCTCTGATGCACTCTCTCTGCCTCTGTGCCAGTGGAGGCTGTCCTGGGCTCAGGGACTTAAACCCCTGTCTCTAGCACTCCTGATTCCTACAATTTCCCCCCGCGATCCTTTTTTCTTTTTGAGTGCTTTCAACCAGACTTCAAGTTAATGCTGGTCCCCAGATGAAGGGCACTCTCATATTGGGGTATTACTTTCCATCGTTCACCTCTGGTGGCTCCTTCCAACTTTTGTTTATCTTCCGTTATCAGTCCTACTTCCCTTTACCTGCCCACTGGCGTCTTCTGCCCCTGATTTCTCAGGCTGATTTTATGGATGATCAGAATTCTTTGGTAGGTAATCAGCTCACTTTAGGGTACACGTCAAAACGATGGCTCCTCCTACTTCCCCGCCATCTTGTCTCCCCTTCCTTGATATATTTTTTGGAATACCCCACTTTTGAATCAACATGGAAGTGACTGGAAGAAAGTATGCTGACTCTAAGGTTTAAAGCAGAGAAAGTCAATTATCTTATGTTTTCATGTAGTTGGGAAAAATAAGGAATAACATGGAGCACATTAGGAAAAGAAAGGGAAAGTGGAATGTAGGAGAATTGGAGGGAGAGATGAACCACAAAAGAATGGAAACTTGAAGAAATACATGATTTTAGAGAAAAAGAGGTTGAGGAGTTTGATGAGACTGGTGGAGTTATTAAGGAGGGCATTTACTGAATGAATATATATATATATATATATATATATATATATATATATATATAACCTATATAATGTTATACGTAAACCATGAGTTTAAGAACTCTAGGTCAATAACTGATGATTTACTGTATGGTGAATAACTTTACATAATCAAAAATTTTAAAAGAAAAGGGTCACATACCGAGTCACAAATCGGATCTCAACCAACACCAAACTTCTGAGACTTTCCCCTGCATTTTTCAGACAGTAATATTTGAAACTAGAACCCAATCAGTAGAGGAACTTTGGAAAGAATTCACACATTTGGAGATCAAGAGCACCCTTCCAGGGAATGATTGCATCATTCAGGAAATTAAAGAACTTAAACAATTCATTTCAACTAATAAAAATGAAAATACATTGATTTAGAACCTATGGGATACTGAAAAGTTGCTCTTTAGAGGGAGTTACATAGCCATCCAAAAAATTAGAAAAATCCCAATGCACAAGCTAAACTTACACTTGGAAAAAGAACAGCAAATTGAACTGAAACCAAGCAGGAGAAGAAAAAGAATAAAGATCAGAACAGAAGTCAATGAAATGGAAAGTAGTATAGCGGCAGAGCCCACCAACAAACTAGAAGCTTGTTCTCAGAATGAATTAATCAGATAGATAAGCCTCTGGCCACACGTATCCAAAAGAAAAGATAAAGGGCTAAAGTTAATAAAATCAGGAAGGAAAGGGGAGAGATCACGACCAATGCAAAAGAAACAGGGAATTGTTAGGACACATTATCAGCAACTATATACAAACAAAGTAGGTCATCTGGAAGAAATAGAAGCATTACTGGAAATCTACCAAATCTGAAACATGAAGAAATAAACAATCTGAACAATCTGAACAGACCAATGCCCAGCATGGACATTGAATCAGGAATCAAAAACCTTCCTCAAAACAACAGAGTCCAGGGCCATATACCTTTTCAGTGGAACTTTACCAAACATTTTAAGAATAAACAATGCATATTCTACTGAAGCTGTTTCCAAAAAATAGAAGTTGAAGGAAAGCTTCCAAAAGATTTTCTGAGGCTGAGCATTACCTTGACCCACAAGCAGACAAAGACCTCATGTCAAAGGGGAATTACAGGTGAATAAGCTTGGTGAGCACTAATACCAAATTATTCAACAAGATACAGGCCAGTAGGATTCCATGGTACATTAAAAGGGCTATTCACCACCACCCGGTAAGGTTTATTCCTGGGATGCAAAGGAGGTTCAACAAACACAAATCAATTGATGTCATTAGTCATACAAACAAAAGAAAGACAAGGACCATATCAACCTCTCATTTGATGCAGAAAAAGCAAGCTATTTGGCAAAATACAATACTTTCTCATGATTAAAACAAGATACAGAGATAGAGGGAACATACCTCATATTATAAAAGCCACCTATGAAGAGTCCACAGCAAATATCATTGTCAATGGAGAAAAACTGACAGCTTTTCCCTTCAAGTCAGGAATATGACAGGGATGCCCACTCTCACTACCATTGTTGAACACAACATTAGAAATCCCAACCTCAGCATTTGGACAACAATAGCAAATAAAAGGGATGCAAGTTGTCATAGAAGAAGTCAAATTGTCTCTCTTTGCATAAGACAATATACTTTATATGGAAAAACCAAAAGACTTCACTCCAAAATGACTTGAATTCATACAGCAAGTCAGAAACATGTAGGATTCCAAAATGAAAACACAGAAATCTCTTGCTTTCCTATGCACTAACAAAGTGAATGGAGAAAGAGAAATGAAGGTGTCAATTCCACAAACCATAGCACCCAAACCCATAAGATGCCTAGGAATAAACCCAAAGAGGTAAATTATTTCTACCGTATAAACTACAGAACACTGAGGAAAGACGTTGAGGAAGACGCAAAGAGATGGAAAAACATTCCATACTGCTGGACTGGAAGAATCAACATTGTAAAAATTCATATGGTGTCCAGAGCACTCTACACATTCAACGAAATCCTTATCAAAATATCATCAAAACTTTTAATCCTTAAAACAAAAAAATCATACAATTTCCATGTAGCCAGAAATGATCCTGAATAGCCAGGGGACTGTTGAACAAGAAAACCAAAGCCAGGCACATCACAATGCCAAACTTCAAGCTAGTTTACAAAGCTGTGCTTATCAGACAGCATAATAGTGACACAAAAAGAGACCCATCACTCAGTAGAACAAAAGAGAGTCCCTAGAAATGGACCTTCATATCTATGATCAACTAATCCTTGACAAAGCAGAAAAGAGTACTCAGAGAAAGAAGACAGTGTCTTCAATAAGTGGTGCTCAGAAAATTGAACAGTCACACACAGATGGATGACACTGGACCTTCTCTTACACTATATGCAAACAAATTCAAAATGGATGAAATACCTCAATATGAGACAGGAATCCTTCAGAGTCCTAGAGGAGAACCCAGGTTGCAAAGTCTTCAACTTCAACCACAGCAACTTCTTGCAACACATGTCTCTAAAGACAAGGGAAACAAAAGCAAAAATGAACTACTGTTTCTCAAGATAAAAAGCTTCTGCACAGCAAAGAGACCAATCAACAGAACTTCTGATTGGGAGAAGATATTTTCAAATGACATATCCAATTAAGGATTAATATCCAAAAAATAGAAAGAACTTATACATGAGAGACATAATATTCAAAAACTTGAGTAAATATATCTGTTTACCTTCTGAATTAACCTTTAACTCAACTATTCCAACAACTACACAATGTATCAGAACTCATTTCTAAACTTTGTCTTAGGAAAACGCTGAGCAATTGATATTTTCACCTTATTCATGTCTGTGGACTTTCTCAAGTGAATACATACACAAAGGGCAGCTGGGTGGCTTAGTGGGTAGAATACACACACAAAGGGCACATGGGTGCCTTAGCAGGTAGAACGTGTGACTCTTGATCTCAGGGTCATAGGTTCAAGCCCCACATTGGGTATAGAGATTACTTAAAAATATAATATTAAAAACAAACTTCCTGTTGCAACGCAGAAGGAGGCATATAATATCTAGTGGTCAAGTGAATACACACATAAAACACTAGGTATTCTCCTTCATGTACAAAGATGTCCTGAAGTCATGATTGCTGTTACGTTTTTATGGAGTTATCTAAAAAGTTAAGGGCAGGGATGAAAGAAAAGTATACACTCTGGTTTGAAAACTATTCAAAGAAGTCTTTCAAAAAAATGACTTCATTAATAGGATGGTGGAAGGACCAATGTCAGCTCTCCAATCCAGTATGTTTGTAACTTTGCAAGATAATAAACAGTATATGTCTTATGGCATTTTTAGTTTTATTTATCATTTTTTTCCAATTTATTTATTTTCAGAAAAACAGTATTCATTATTTTTTCACCACAGCCAGTGCTCCATGCATGCCGTGCCCTCTATAATACCCACCACCTGGTACCCCAACCTCCCACCCCTCCGCCACTTCAAACCCCTCAGATTGTTTTTCAGAGTCCATAGTCTCTCATGGTTCACAACCCCTTCCAATTTACCCAAAAGCACATACCCTCCCCAATGTCCATAACCCTACCTCCCTTCTCCCAACCCCCCTCCCCCCAGCAACCCACAGTTTGTTTCGTGAGATTAAGAGTCACTTATGGTTTGTCTCCCTCCCTATCCCATCTTGTTTCATGGATTCTTCTCCTAACCATTTAAGCCCCCATGTTGCATCACTACTTCCTCATATCAGGGAGATCATATGATAGTTGTCTTTCTCTGCTTGACTTATTTCGCTAATCATAATACGCTCTAGTTCCATCCATGTTGTCGCAAATGGCAAGATTTCATTTCTTTTGACGGCTGCATAGTATTCCATTGCGTATAAATACCATATCTTCTTTATCCATTCATCTGTTGATAGACATCTAGGTTCTTTCCATAGTTTGGCTATTGTGGACATTGCTGCTATAAACATTCGGGTTCATGTGCCCCTTAAAGTACTCATGAAAGAAATTGAGGAAGTTCCATGCTCCTGGATTGGAAGAATAAATATTGTGAAAATGTCTATACTACCTAAAGCAATCTACACATTTAATGCAATTTCTATCAAAGTGCCATCCATCTTTTTCAAAGAAATGGAACAAATAATTTTAAAATTTATATGGAACCAGAAAAGACCTTGAATAGCCAAAGGGATATTGAAAAAGAAAGCCAAAGTTGGTGGCATCACAATTCCGGACTTCAAGCTCTATTACAAAGCTGTCATCATCAAGACAGCATGGTACTGGCACAAAAACAGACACATAGATCAATGGAACAGAATAGAGAGCCCAGAAATAGACCCTCAACTCTATGGTCAACTAATCTTTGACAAAGCAGGAAAGAATGTCCAATGGAATAAAGACAGCCTCTTCAATAAATGGTGTTGGAAAAATTGGACAGCCACGTGCAGAAAAATGAAATTGGACCATTTCCTTACACCACACACAAAAATAAACTCAAAATGGATTAAGTACCTCAATGTGAGAAAGGAATCCATCAAAATCCTTGAGGAGAACACAGGCAGCAACCTCTTCGACCAGAGCCGCAGCAACATCTTCCTAGGAACATCGCCAAAAGCAAGGGAAGCAAAGGCAAAAAGTTTTATTTATCATTTAAGGTTGAAATATTTCTCCAAATTCTTAAGATGATTTTAGTTGGAATTAATAAAAACTATTTTAATAAACTATTAGAATTAGCAGTTGATACTTCTTCAAGCATTTAAATAAAAGACATCCAAAGAAAATCTTATTTGTCAAGGTCAATTTAAAGATAAATATATTATCTATTTTATACTTTCACATAGGTATATAGTTAAATGTTAAAAGGTAAATGAATAACTTACATACTAGTTTGTTAAAAAACATAAACCTCTCTTGTACCTACCAAACAAAACATGATAGAATTCTTGAAAGGATTGGTGTTGTATCTTCTAATCTCTTATGAACTTGTAGTAAATGTGGTGGAAGTGATATTTTAATCAATGAATGATATCTACAAGCATCAATGTATTCTTTACCCAATTTAAGGTGAATTAAGCTATGGTCGACACTGATAATATATTCATGTGAATGTGATCACTTGAAAGTAATAATAATTCTCTCTGGCAAAATATATATTAAATAAGTGACAGCTAATGAACTTGCAAATATGTGAATTAGTCTGAACTAATAGAATTTCAGAAAAATAATTGAATTTGAAACACACATATTATCACTGACTGATACAGCTAACAGGAGGTAAATGAAAAGTTCCTGTAAGTTTAAATAACTCCTAAGACTATGATCTTTTTTAAAATGTGGGAATTTTTTTTGTCTTTTTCTTTCCACTTTCATTTTTAATCAAGACATGTAGTGTTGTAAATCTGCCTCCCAAAATGCATCCTAAGAAAGTTTCTTTTAAAAATAAATAAATAAATAAACAAACAAACAAATAAATAAAATGTAAAAGAGACTAAACCTCCCCCAGGCATTTATAATGGTGCATTACTCTTTTTTAATGTTTATTTATTTTCATATTTCTTTTCAGTGTTCCAGAATTCATTGTTTATGCACCACAACAAGTGCTCCATGCAGTACATGCCCTCCATAATACCCACCACCAGGATCACCCAACCTCCCACTGCCCTCCCCTGCAAATCCTTCAGGTTGTTTTTCAGAGTCCACAGTCTCTCATGGCTCATCTCACCCTCTGATTTTCCCCATCTCCCTTCTCCTTTCCATCTCCCTATGTCCTCCATGTTATTCCTTATACTCTGCAAATAAGCAAAACCGTAAGATAATCGACTCTCTCAGCTTGACTTATTTCATTCAGCATCATCTCTTCCAGTTCTGTCGATGTTGATACAAAAGTTGGGAATTCATCCTTTCTGATGGAGGTGTAATACTCCATAGTGTATATGGACCACATCTTCCTTATCCATTTGTCTGCTGAAGGGCATTTTGGTTCTTTCCACAGTTTGGCGACCATGGTCATTGCTGCCATGAACATTGGGGTACAGATGGCCCTTCTGTTCACAACATCTCTATCTTTGGGGTAAATACCCAGTAGTTCAATTGCAGGGTCATAGGGAAACTCTATTTTTAATTTCTTAAGGATCTCAACACTGATTTCCAAAGCAGCTGCAGTGACTTGCATTCCCACCCACAGTGTAAGATGGTTTCCCTTTCTTCACGTCCTCTCCAACACACATTGTTTACTGCCTTGTTAATTTGGGCCAATCTAACTGGTGTAAAGTGGTATCTAAATGTGGTTTTGATTTGAATCTCCCTAATGGCTAGTGTTGATGAACATTTTTCCATCTGTCTGTTAGCCATTCATACATCTTCATTGGAGAAGTGTCTGTTCATGTCTTCTGCCCATTTTTTGACATGGTTATCTGTTTTGTGTGTGTTCAGTTTGAGTAGTCCCTTATAGAGCCTGGATATCAGCCCTTTGTCTATATTGTCAGATGTGAATATATTCTCCCATTCCGTGGGTTGCCTCTTTGTTTTGTTGAGTGTTTCCTTCAAGTATCATGTGTAGAAGCTTTTAATCTTGATGAAGTCCCAAAATTTCATTTTCACTTTTGTTTCCTTTCTTTTGAGACATATCTTGAAAGAAGTTGTTGTGGCTGATGTTGAAGAGGTTACTGCCTATGTTTTCCTCTAGCATTCTCATGGATTCCAGCCTCAAGTTGAGGTCTCTTATCCATTTCAAGTTTATCTTTGTGTGTGGTGTAAGAGAATGGTCGAGTTTAATTCTTCTACATATAGCTGTCCGGTTTTCCCAGCACCATTTATTGAAGAGACTGTCTTTTTTTCCACTGTATATTTTTCCTGTTTTGTCAAAGATTAATTGACCATAGAGTTGAGGGTCCATATCTGGGCTCTCTACTCTGTTCCACTGGTCTATGTGTCTTTTTTTTATGCCAGTACCATGCTGTCTTGGTGATCACAACTTTGTAGTAAAGCTTGAAAATGGGCAACATGATGCAACCAGGTTTGATTTTTTTTTCTTTTTCAACTTTTTCTTATCAATTCAAGGTCTCTTCAGATTCCATACAAATTTTAGTATTGTTTACTCCAGCTGTTTGAAAAATGCCAGTGGAATTTTTATTGGAATGTCATAGAAAGTATAGATTACTCTAGAGAGCATAGACATTTTAACAGTGGCTATATTTCTAATCCATGAGCATGGAAAGATCTTCATTCTTTTTGTGTCTTCTTCAATTTCTTTCATGAGTGTTCTGTAGTTCCTCGAGTGAAGATCATTTAATTGTTTGGTTAGACTTATTCCCACATATCTTATGGTTCTTGGTGCTACAGTAAATGGAATCAATTCTCTAATTCCCCTTTCTATATTTTCATTCTTAGTGTATAAGAAAGCAACTGATTTCTGTTCATTGATTTTTGTATCCCACCACATTCCTGAATTGCTGAATGAATTCTAGTAGTTTGGGGTGGAGTCTTTTCGGTTTTTCATATGAAGTATCATGTCATCTGTGAAGAGAGAGTTTTTGACTTCGTTATTGCCAATTTGAATACATTTTATTTCTCTTTGTTGTCTGATTGCTGTAGCTAGGCCTTCTAATATTATGTTGAACAAGAGTGGTGAGAGTGGGCATCCTTGTCATTGTTCCTGATCTCAAGGAGAAGGTTGTCAGCTTTTTCCCATTGAAGATGATATTTGCTGTGGGTTTTTCATAGATAGATTTTGTGAAATTCAGGAATGTTCCCTCTATCCCTATACCTTGAAGCTTTTTAATCAGGAATGGATGCAGGATTTTGTCAAATGCTTTTTCTGCATCAATTGAGAGGACCATGTGGTTCTTTTCTATTCTCTTATTGATTTGTTCTATTACACTGATTTATTTGAGAATGTGGAACCATGCTTGCAATCAGGGATGAATCCCACCTTGTCATGGTGGATAATCTTTTTTAATGTACTGTTGGATCCTATTAGCTAGGATCTTATTGAGAATCTTAGCATCCATATTCATCAGGGATATTGGTCTGAAATTCTCCTTTTTGGTGTGGTCTTTGCCTCTTTGGGGGATCAGGGTAAGTCTGGCTTCATAGAAAGAGTCTGGAGGTTTTCCTTCTGCTTCAATGTTTTGAAACAGCTTCAGGAGACTAGGTGTTATTTCTTTTCTGAAAGTTTGGGAGACTTACCCATGTAATCCATCAGGTCCTGGGCTCTTGTTTTTTTGGGGAGGTTTTTGATCAATGCTTCAAGCTCGTTACTAGATATCAGTCTATTCAGATTGTCAATTTCTTCCTGGTTCAATATTGGGAGTTTATAGTTTTCCAGGAATGCATCCATTTCTTCTAGGTTGCTTAACTTATTGGCATGTAACTGTTGATAATAACTTCTGATGATTGTTTCTACTTCCTTTGTGTTCATTGTGATCTCTCCCTTTTCATTCATAATTTTATTAATTTGAGCCTCTCTCTTTTCTTTTGAATTATTTGGCCAATGGTTTATGTAGTGTCCTTCTGTATCTCTGATGACAGTCTTTAGTTTAAAATATAATCTATCTGATATGACAATCACTATCCCAGCCTTCTTTTGAGGTCCACTGGCATGAAAGATGCTTCACCATCCCTTCACTTTCAATCTGGATATATCCTTACATTTGAAATGAGTCTCTTGTAGACAACATATGGATGGGTCCTGTCGGCAACCCTGTGTCATTTTATGGGCGCATTCAGGCCATTCTCATTGCGAGTGATTATTGACAGAGACGTTTTTATTGGCATTGCGTCACCTGTGAAGTCATTGTATAGATTGTCTTCTTATATTTCTGTTCAATGATATTCTTCGGATTTTTCCTATTTTAAAAAATCCCTGTTAAAATTTATTATATTGTCAGTTTGGTGGTCGCTTAGTCTCTTCAACCTTGCTATTCTTGGAAGCTCTTTATCTCTGCATCCACTTTGAATGTCATTCTTGCTGGATAAATTATTCTTGGCTGCATGTTCTTCTCATTCTGTTCCCTGAATATATCTTGCCAGCCCTTTCTGGATTGCCAGGTTTCTGGGGACAGGTATAACATTATTCTGATGGGCTTTTCTCTGTACATAAGGAATTTCTTTTCCCTAGCTGCTTTCAAGAGCTCCTGTCTACAATTATGATTCACCATTGTCACTATCAGGTATCTCGACGTCTTTCTAGATTCTCTGATCTTGTGGGTAGACTTTCTGCCTCTAGGATATGAATGCTGGTTCCATTTGCCAAATTGGAAAATTTTTCATGGAGAATTTGTTCAAAATATATGTTCTAGTCTTAGTTCTTTCTCTTCTCTTTCAGGATTCCAGTAATTCTGAGGTTGGAACATTTCATGGTGTCATATATTCCCTAATTCTGCTTTTGTGGCTTCTAAACTGTTTGTTTTGGGTTTCCTCCCGATCCTTTTTCTCTATCTGTTTGTCCTCCAGATCACTAATTCTATCTTCTGCCTCAGTTACCCTAGCTTTTAGATAATTTAGATTAGATTGGACCTCATTGAGAATATTGTGAACATCATTCCTGGTGGCTTTCACTTCTGTGCTCATCAATTCCATTTTGTCATTAAAGGCTTTCTCCATCCTAACTATTGCCTGCATAATTATTAGCCTGAATTCCCTTTGTAATACACTGTCTATGTTCATGTCCAATAGCTCTGATAAAAAGGGCATAGTCTCCTAATATGTCCGCTGTTGAGCATTCCTCCTCCTAGTCATTTTGGTGAGAGTTGGCTGAAGGAATATGTAGCTGAACGTATCAACTGTGCTGCAGTTAATTGCACTCTGAAGTGCTTCTGAGCAATTGAGAGTCCCCACCAAAAAGAAAGAAAAAAAGAAAGAAAAAGAGAGAAATGAAGGAAAAAAAAGAAAAAAGAAAAGAGAAGGCCCAGCCCAAATGGGCACAAAGATAATACTTATAAATTATACAAAGACAGACAAATAAAAAGACCAACAAAAGTAGATGACAAGAAAAATAAATAAATAAATAAATAAATAAAAGAAAGAACCCAGCCAACATAAACTCCAAGTATAAGATTTATGTACTACCAGAACAAAAATGAATATAGAGAGATGGATGGACGAAAAAGATGGGAGAGTGGTTATGAATTCTCAGTGTGGGAGAGGCAGGTTATTTTTATTTTTCCTGGATGTATCTTGATATCTTTGTGAATGGACTCAACTTCTCTGAGATAAAGGGGGATCAAAACTGGTTTACCTGTAGGGTTAGCATTTACTGGGGAAAGGGGGTTACCTTGAAGCTTACCTCTATATGAATATTTAAAAAAAAAGAAACGAAAGGAAAAGAAAAAAATAAAATAGAAAAGCAAAAGAAAAACACAGGAATATATATTTAAAATTTCAGGTTAAAGGTTATTATGTAATTCAATGTAATGCACATCTCACTGTGATTGTAAATAGGTTAAAAAGTTACGTATTTTAAAAATGAAAATAACTAGAATAGTGGGACCGAATTAAAATCAAAGTTGTATCTATGCAGTAGAGATGGATGTCCTCTTGACTTTTTTTTTTGTGGTTGACTTTCTGGGGGAGAGGCCTGTCACATGGCTTTTCAGGCAATGTTCCTAGAGCTAAGTCCTCCTGCCCCCATCAAAGAGGTGGGCTCTTAGGAAACGGGTTTTTCAGGCCTTTGTTTTTTGGAGGTTTTATTTGTTTGTTTGTTTTGTTTGTTGTTTGTTTTATTTCTTTTCAGTGAAACAGAATTCATTGTTTTTGCACCACACCCAGTGCTCCATGCAAAATGTGCCCTACGTAATACCCACCACCTGACTCCCCCAACCTCCAAGCCCCTGCCCCTTCAAAACCCTCAGGTTGTTCTTCAGTGTCCACAGTCTCTCATGGTTCACCTCCCCTTCCAATTTCCCTCAACTCCCTTCTCCTCTCCATCTCCCTATGTCCTCCATGTCATTTGTTATGCGCCACAAGTTAGTGAAGCCATGATAATGGACTCTCTCTGCCTGACTTATTTCACTCAGCATAATCTCTTCCAGTCCCATCCATGTTGCTACAAAAGTTGGGTATTCATCCTTTCTGTTGGAGGTATAATACTCTATAGTGTATATGGACCATGTCTTCCTTATCCATTCGTCCGATGAAGAGCATCTTGGTTCTCTCCACAGTATGGCAACCATGGCCATCGCTGCTATAAACAATGGGGTAGAGATGGCCCTTCTTTTCAATACATCTGTATCTTTGGGGTAAATACCCAGTAGTGCAATTGCAGGGTCATAGGGAAGCTCTATTTTTTAACTTCTTGAGGAATTTCCACACTGTTCTCCAAAGTGGCTGCAACAACGTGCATTCTCACCAACATTGTAAGAGATTTCCCATTTCTCCACATCCTCTCCAACACACTTTGTTTGCTGTCTTGCTAATTTTGGTCATTCTAACTGGTGTAAGGTTGTATCTTAATGTGGTTTTAATTTGAATCTCCCTGATGGCTAATGATGATAAGGTTTTTTTCTTTGTTTCTTTGTTTTCTCTCCCCTTGGAGGCTTTTGATGGTTTTTGGAAGTTTAGAGGAAAGCAAACTGAACCAAGACCTCCCTCTCAGACAGAAGCCTCAGTTTCTTCCATTCTGGGTCCTCCAGAGCACATAAATTTTGCCTCTGCCACTGGCAGAGACAGTCACCAGTCACAGTCTCTGGGGTCATGGTCTCTGGTACAAGAATTCCTTCTTGTACCCCAAATCATGGGAAATACTAGCCCTGGCTGTCTGGGTGGCTCCAGACTGCCAGAGCAGTCCAGAGCAGATAAAGCCCTGAGATTTTCATGCTGGCTTGAGCTGGTAGTGCTCAGACTCTCTGGATTCTAGAGAGTGCTGGCTGGCTGGCGCCTGCACAGAGCTCTCTCTGGAGAGGGTGTAGGACATGACTCAGATTTTGTTCATGCAGTCCGCACATGGAAAGTGGAAAAGGCTGTGTTTCTACCAGCTGGCGAGGCTACCTCACACTCATGGGTGCTGCCAGCCAGAAGCTCTCAGGCATGCCATGGCTCTCGGACCAAGACCTGGCTTCTTCGCTGCACTCTCTCTGGCTCAGTGCCAGAGATGGTTGTCCTGGGTTGATGGGCTTAAGCCCTTGTCCCTAACCGCCCAATTCCCCAATTTCCCCCAATTACCCTTTGTTCTTTTTGAGGGCATTCAACCAGAATCCCAAGTTAATGCTGGTCCCCAATCACAGGCAACTCTTGTACTGAGGTATTACTTTTCAATGGGTCGCCTCTTGTGGCTCCCTCCCCTTTTGATTATTTTCCAATATCCATCCGATATTTCCACTCCACTTTACCTGCCCACTGGTGTCTTCTGCCCCCGTAATGATGCAGAAGTGTATAATTCCAATCTCAGGCTGATTTCATGGGTGATAAGAGTTCTTTAGTAGGTAAGCAGTTCACTTTAGGGGAAAGCATGAAACGGAGCCTCCTCCCAATTTTCCACTATATTGTCTCCCAGAGGTTAAATATTATTGAAGGTTAAAATGAAACTACATTTCTTGAAGTGTAACCTTTTGCCTGTTGGATTTCTGCACATTCTTTTCTGTTAGAGGAGGACAGAGTAGAGTCTATGGATTAACCAAAAAGGAAGTTTCTTATAATCCATTATTCCTAGGGGCAAAGACCTGATCCTTTATGTTCTAGTTTTGGGAATGTTGTCTCTGATTCCTCAGTTTTTTCCTATTATGTGAATTCATATAACATCATTCAAAATACGTAAAATCAGCTATTGTCAAAAATTAGTTTACTGAACTTAGGCATTCCAAAAAACAAAAGTGTGGGCAAGGAAGCAAACTCTATAGATGTAAGGCAGCTACAGAATCTTGCCCTTTCTCTAAACGTCTTTGTCTGTCACATGACTTCACATTTCAATCAACTCATAATTCTCATCTATTTTTTTAATACATCCACTTAGATTCAATATCAATCTTCTTTTTCAAGGGGTCTATACTTAAGGATAAAAATTTAGTATTAGTTTCATTTTAATGACACTCCCATGAACTTCAGTTGGTGGATTAGGGGCTCGTTCCATGTCCAGAAGAAAAAAAAAAAAAAAAAAACCACGTCATTCTGGGAGAGATGGAAACTGTGACCTGCTCTCCTTGGAAAAGTTTGGTTGCTTAGTGTAATGCAAACGAACTTGGTCTGCTATGGGGAAAAGATAAATCTCACAAGCTGTTATTTTTCACCCAAAGAAATGCTAAAACCCAACTTAGTGGTCCCAGAAGGATATTTAAAGTCTTATCATTATTACTTTGACAGATAAGATGTTTTTGTCTATTCCGTCTAGGAGTGTCTCTCAAAAACAGCATTCACAATACAATTTTCTATAGTGATTTCTATAAACCAGATGTTCCAGTTTCTCTTGTGATACTGTCACAAACTCAGCTATGTCTGTTAAAATTCTTCCTGTGGATAAAATAAGCAACTCTACTGTATTCCTTGATTCTACTGTAGTCCACTGGAGTCATGTGACTATGCTGTCCTGTGAGGTAAATAAACATTACATGCAGCACTTCTGGGCCTGGACCATAAACACCTTCACCCCTCCCGATGCCATCTGAATGTTAAAAAAGGCTGCAGAAGCCTTCACCATCTTTAATGCCTTGGTCCCAAACTATCCAGTCTGTAAGTGAGAATTGAAGCAAGTTGGCCCCCACTGCTCCCACTGCCTAGACAGTTCACCTGACTGTAAAGGATGGACTTCTCCTTCCTCACTAAAACTTTATGGATTCAGTTTTATCTTAGTGACTTATTGCAGTAAATAATACAGAAATCTATAACAGCATGTCTAACAATATTGCTCCTCAACTTTCCTTCATGGTCATAAGTAAGTCTTTTAATTCCTTTATGCATTTGCACAAATGGACTTTGAGTGTATAACAAAGAAGGAAGAGTATTTGTTCTTCTCTTCAGTAAATATACATTGAATATAAGCCCATGCCTAATGGACACACAAAGATGAATTACATAGTGCTGGTGTGTATTGTAGCTGAGGGTGGGTGGTTCCAGAGCCCTAGTTGTGGTACCCACTCCACAGGTAGCACGTGGATGGTGTAGCAGCAGCAGCTTCTTTGGCTTCTATTTCTGTAGCAACTTGGGGAATCTTTCTTGCTCAAACATATTTCTTCTGTCCTCCCAGTGATTCTGCAAACCATTTAATAATTCTCTGTACTATATTGTTCTTTTTTCTTAAACTAGTTTCAGTAGATTCTCTGAAACTGAAACCTGGGCCCCAAGTATTTAGCATTCCACAGATTTCTTTGACCGAGTCCATGCCCCTGAAGGATATTCACCACATATATTCATTCCCACCTCTCTTGCAAATGTTACCACAACCCAATAAAGTTACTATTTTGCAGTAGTTCAGGCATTATTGTGGACAAATGTAAAGATGATTTTTTCCTATCCAATCCCATAGAATCCTCCTATGATAATACTTACTGTAAATGGCCATGAGGGTCCAGAGTCTGGGTATACTGTACGCAGTATAGAGGGTATAGAGCAATTCCCAAATAGAATATGTGATTATTTTGGAGAGAAATGGAGATAATTAATATCCAACATTAATATTCAACAGCATTACTATCCAACAGAATGTCAATATTTTTCAAAACACCATTAAAGGAAAGATGATCCGTGAAAAGTATTTTGAAAATCCTGTTGTTAAAATATGACCATCAACTCACCCCTTTTTAAAATTCCAGAAATTGTCAAGAGCCATAATCTAGGTGTGCTTGTGACATGGTCTGAACTTGCTTGTTTCCACTTCGGTGTAATGGTTCCCAGCAAAGATCATCTTCCTTTTCCTCTCCACTAGGTATTGCCAGACTTCTATGATTTAGGTCAAAATCCCCCTGACCCAAAAGCCTTTCTTAATGATGTCCATTTCAGGCTATTATGCTTTATTTTAGAGTCATTGTACACATGCAGTTGTTTATGCCTGATCTAAGAATTACAGTCTCTTGGGTATCAATCTTGCGTTTGTGACTGCAGTGCAAGCTTCATTTTGAAGTGTGAATTCTTTTTTTGTACTTAATCCTTTCTTTTTATGTCTCTAAAATGATTTGTGAATTGTAAATTTTTATGTGATATTTTCCTTGTATATTTATCTACTAATCTACTTTTTTATCTACTAATTTTTTTATCTACTTTTATCTACTAATATAAAATAACCCCCTTACCACTAAACTGAGGAAGCCCCTATCAACATCCCTGCACACATTTTAGATTGAAGGTAGCAGCATGGTGAGCAAACAGTTAATATTTTTTTAAGAAAGAAGATAATACAAGTACAACTTCTATAATTTAGCCTCAATGCCTCGGACTTTACGTATTTATCCAGACATTGTTTTAAATTTGACTCATCCCTGAAAAATTTTTGGAACAGGGTCAACTAGTGATATATCTATATATATCTATATATATAAATATATCTACATATATATATAGGAAGAGATAACCAGAGAGGGAATACAAACAGGAGCAGAAGAGGGAGAAGGAGGCTTCCCACTGTGCAGGGAGCCGAATGTGGGACTTGATCCTAGGACCCTGGGATCATGACCTGAGCCAAAGGCAGACACTTAATGACTGAGCCACTCAGGTGTCCCTAAAAAATATTTTAAAGTGATATTATTCAAGGTATGTTCTATGAAGTGAGTGACCTCCCTATGCTCTGAAAGAGAATATTTAAGATTTCATTTTTTTTTCCCAATTTATTTATTTTCAGAAAAACAGTATTCATTATTTTTTCACCACACCCAGTGCTCCATGCAAGCTGTGCCCTCTATAATACCCACCACCTGGTACCCCAACCTCCCACCCCCCCGCCACTTCAAACCCCTCAGACTGTTTTTCAGAGTCCATAGTCTCTCATGGTTCACCTCCCCTTCCAATTTACCCAAATTCCCTACTACTCTCTAACGCCCCTTGTCCTTTTGATTAACATCTGAGAACAGATTAGCATCACTCTGGGTTCTCGGTGTCTTGTCTCCTAGATTCTCTGTGTTAAAGGGGAAGTATAGAAAAAAAGCTACAGTGGAAAGTCTTCTTGTAAATATTCTACTACTTTCCTTGTAAATACAGTCCTTTTCTGCTGAATGGAAATCTGTAGTAATTTTTTTTACGATATGTTACATATTCTTTATTTGGTTTAGGCTTAACTTACATAGAGCAATATGCTGCATAAAATTTTTTTTTATTTTTTTAAATCATTTTTTAATTTATTTTCAGCATAACAGTATTCACTGTTTTTGTACCACACCCAGTGCTCCATGCAATCCGTGCCCTCTCGAATACCCACCACCTGGTTCCCCCAACCTCCCACCCCCCCCACCACTTCAAACCCCTCAGGTAGAGTAGAAATCTAGGAAGTTTGTTTTTATAAAGATGATAAACGAGGTAATTTTTATCAATAGGAGAATGTAGGTCATGTATGTTTTGCTTTAAAAATCTCATAAAGACATAAAATAGCATCATTATTAAATTTTAAATAAAGTGTATTTTTTCACTCTTCATATTTTATTGATTCCTATAAGTGAATACATTATTTTTGAAATTTAATTTTATTTTTTTTGAGTTCCAAGATCAATTACTTATGCACCACACCCAGTGCTCCATGCAATATATGCCGCCTTAATACCCACCACCAGGCTTACCTATTCCCCAATCCCTACCCCTCCAAAACCCTCAGTATGTGTGTCAGAGCCACAGTTTCTCTGTTTCGTCTCTTCTAACAATCTTCCCCAAGTCAATTTCCCTTTCCTTCTACTAATGTCCTAAATGTAATTTCTTATGCAACACAAGTATGTGAAACCATATGATGACTGACTTTTTCTGCTTGACTTATTTCACTCAGCATAATCTCCTCCAGTCCACCATCTTGGTACAAAATTAAGGTATTCGTCTCTTTTGATGGCTGAATAATATTTCATTGTATATTTGAACCATATCTTATTTATCTAATGTCTGTTGAAGGGCTTCTTGGCTTATTCCACAGTTTGGTGATTGTGACTATTGCTGCTATGAACAATAGGGTACATATAACCCTTTTGTTAACTACATCTGTATCTTTTGGGTAAACACACAGTAGTGAAATTGCAGGGTCATAGGCTAGGCCTATTTTTAATTTTTAAAGGATTCTCCACACTGTTTTTGAAAGCAGCTGCAATGACTTGCATTCCCACCAACAGTGTAAGAGGGATTCCCTTTCTCCATATCCTCTCCAACACACGTTATTTACTGTTCTGTTAATTTGGCCATTCTAACTGGTATAAGGTGCATCTCAATGTGATTTTGGTTTGAATTTCTCTAATGGTAATGATGATGAACATTTTTTCATGTGTCTGTTAGTCATTTGTATGTCTTCCTTGGAGAAGTGTCTGCTAATGCCTTCTGCCAATTTTTGATAAGAGTATCTGTTTTTTTCAGTGTTGAGTTAGAGGAGTTATTTATAGATCTTGGATAACAGCCCTTTGTCTGTAGTGTCCTTTGTGAATGTCTTCTCCCATTCGTGTGTTGTCTTTTTGTTCTGTTGAATCTTTCCTTTGCTGTGCAGAAACTTTTGGTCTTGATAAAGTCCCAAAAGTTCATTTTCACTTTTGTTTCCTTTGCCCTTGGAGACATGTCTTGAAAGAAGTTGCTCTGGATGCTGTCAAAGAAGTTACTGCCTATCTACTCCTCTAGGATTTTGATAGCCTCCTACCTCAGGTTGCGGTCTTTTATCCATTTCAAGTCTAGCTTTTTGTAAGGAGTAAGAGGATGGCCAAAATTTATTCTTCTATATATAGCTGTCCAATTATCCCAACACTGTTTATTGAAGAGACTGTTTTTCACTGGATATTTTTTCCTGTTTTGTCGAAGATTATTTGACCATAGACTTTGGGTCCATATCTGGACTCTCTCCTCTGTTCCACTGGTCAATGTGTTTTTGGGCCAGTACCATGCTGTCTTGGTAATCACAGCTTTATAATAAGGCTTGAAATCAGGCAAGGTGATGACCCTGGTTTATTTATTTATTTATTTAATTAGTTAGTTAGTTAGTTATGTGACAGACAGAGATCACAAGTGAACAGAGAGGAGACAGAGAGTGAGGAGAAAGCAGTTCCCCCACTGAGCAGAGAGCCAGATATGGGGCTTGATCTCAGGACCCTGGGATCATGACCTGAGCTGAAGGCAGAAGATTTAACCCACTGAGCAACCCAGGTTCCCCATGGCCTCGGGTTTCTTTTTCAACATTTCCTTAGCAATTTCAGTCATTTCCAGTTCCATACAAATTTTAGGATTGTTTGTTCGATCACTTTAAAAATGCTGGTGGAATTTTTTTTAAGTTTTTTTTTTTTACTTTATTTATTGATTTATTTTCAGAAAAACATTATTCATTATTTTTTCACCACACCCAGTGCTCCATGCAAGCCGTGCCCCCTATAATACCCACCACCTGGTACCCCAACCTCCCACTCCCCCGCCACTTCAAACCCCTCAGACTGTTTTTCAGAGTCCATAGTCTCTCATGGTTCACCTCCCCTTCCAATTTACACAAATTCCCTACTCCTCTCTAACACCCCTTGTCCTCCATGCTATTTGTTATGCTCTACAAATAAGTGAAACCATATAATAATTGACTCTCTCTGCTTGACTTATTTCACTCAGCATAATCTCTTCCAGTCCCGTCCATGTTGCTACAAAAGTTGGGTATTCATCCTTTCTGATGGAGGCATAATACTCCATAGTGTATATGGACCACATCTTCCTTATCCATTCATCCGTTGAAGGGCATCTTGGTTCTTTCCATAGTTTGGCGACTGTGGCCATTGCTGCTATAAACATTGGGGTACAGATGGCCCTTGTTTTCACTACATCTGTATCTTTGGGGTAAATACCCAGGAGTGCAATTGCAGGGTCATAAGGAAGCTCCATTTTTAATTTCTTGAGGAATCTCCACACTGTTCTCCAAAGAGGCTGCACCAACTTTCATTCCCACCAACAGTGTAAGAGGGTTCCCCTTTCTCCACATCCTCTCCAACACATGTTGTTTCCTGTTTTGTTAATTTTGGCCATTCTAACTGGTGTAAGGTGATATCTCAATGTGGTTTTAATTTGAATTTCCCTGAGGGCTAATGATGAGGAGATCTTAACACGCCTCTTTCAGAATTAGACAGATCATCGAAGCAGAAAATCAATAAAGAAACAAGAGCATTGAATGACACATTGGACCAGATGGACCTCATAGATATATACAGAACATTCCACCCTAAAACAGCAGAATACGCATTCTTTTCAAGTGCACACGGAACCTTCTCCATAATAGACCACATACTGGGTCACAAATCAGGACTCAACCGATACGAAAAGACTGAGATTATTCCCTGCATATTCTCAGATCACAATGCTTTGAAACTGGAGTTCAATCACAAGGAAAAGTTCCGAAGGAACTCCAAGACCTGGAAGCTAAAACCACCTTGCTTAAGAATGCTTGGATCAACCAGGAGATCAACGAAGAACTGAAACAATTCATGGAAACCAATGAGAATGAAGACACTTCGGTCCAAAACCTATGGGATACAGCAAAGGCAGTCCTAAGGGGAAAATATATAGCCATCCAAGCCTTGCTCAAAAAAATTGAAAAATCCAGAACACACCAGCTGTCTCTACACCTTAAAGAACTGGAGGATCAACAACAAATCAAACCAACTCCACACATAGAAGGGAAATCATCAAGATTAGAGCTGAGATCAATGAGGGAGAAACCAGAGATACAGTAGAACGTATCAATGAAACTAGAAGCTGGTTTTTTGAAAGAATCAATAAGATCGATAAGCCACTGGCTACACTAATCCGAAAGAAAAGAGAGAAATCCCAAATTCATAAAATTATGAATGAAAAGGGAGAGATCACAACTAACGCCAAGGAAGTAGAAACAATCATCAGAAGTTATTACGAACAGTTATATGCCAATAAGCTTAGCAACCTAGATGAAATGGATGCATTCCTGGAAAAATATAAACTACCAAAATTGAACCAGGAAGAAATCAACAACGTGAATAGACCGATATCTAATAACGGGATTGAATCAGTGATCAGAAACCTCCCAAAAAGAAGAGCCCAGGACCTGACGGATTCCCTGGGGAATTCTACCAAACCTTCAAAGAAGAAATAACACCTATTCTCCTGAAGCTGTTTCCAAAAATTGAAGCAGAAGGAAACTTCCAGACTCTTTCTATGAAGCCAGCATTACCCTGATCTCCAAACCAGGCAAGGACCCTACCAAAAAGAAGAATTTCAGACCAATATCACTGATGAATATGGATGCTAAGATTCTCAACAAGATCCTAGCCAACAGGATCCAACAGCACATTAAAAAGATTATCCACCATGATCAGGTGGGATTCATCCCTGGGCTACAAGGATGGTTCAACATTCGCAAATCAATCAATGTGATACAACAAATTAATATGAGAAGAGAGAAGAACCACATGGTCCTCTCAATTGATGCAGAAAAAGCATTTGACAAAATCCAACATCCGTTCCTGATTAAAACGCTTCAAAGTATAGGGATAGAGGGAACATTCCTGAACCTCATCAAATCTATCTATGAAAGACCCACAGCAAATAGCATCCTCAATGGGAAAAAGCTTGCAGCCTTCCCATTGAGATCAGGAACAAGACAAGGATGCCCACTTTCACCACTCTTGTTCAACATAGTATTAGAAGTCCTAGCAACAGCAATCAGACAACAGAGAGAAATAAAAGGTATCCAAATTGGTAATGAAGAAGTCAAACTCTCTCTCTTCGCAGATGACATGATTCTTTATATGGAAAACCCAAAAGACTCCACCCCCAAACTACTACAACTCATACAGCAATTCAGCAGCGTGGCAGGATACAAAGTCAATGTGCAGAAATCAGTGGCTTTCTTATACACTAACAATGAAAATATAGAAAGGGAAATTAGAGAATCGATTCCATTTACTATAGCACCAAGAACCATAAGATACCTGGGGATAAACCTAACTAAAGAGGTAAAGGATCTGTACTTGAGGAACTATACAACACTCATGAAAGAAATTGAAGAAGACACAAAAAGATGGAAGACCATTCCATGCTCTTGGATCGGAAGAATAAACATTGTTAAAATGTCTATACTGCCTAGAGCAATCTATACTTTTAATGCCATTCCGATCAAAATTCCACCGGCATTCTTCAAAGAGCTGGAGCAAATAATCCTAAAATTTGTATGGAATCAGAAGAGACCCCGAATCGCTAAGGAAACGTTGAAAAACAAAAATAAAGCTGGCGGCATCACCTTACCTGATTTCAAGCTTTATTACAAAGCTGTGCAGAAGCTTTTGATTTTGATGAAGTCCCAGAAGTTTATTTTCGCTTTTGTTTCCTTTGCCTTTGGAGACGTATCTTGAAAGAAGTTGCTGTGGCTGATATCGAAGAGATTACTGCCTATGTTCTCCTCTAAGATTCTGATAGATTCCTGTCTCACGTTGAGGTCTTTTATCCATTTTGAGTTGATCTTTGTGTACGGTTTAAGAGAATGGTCGAGTTTCATTCTTCTACATATAGCTGTCCAGTTTTCCCAGCACCATTTATTGAAGAGACTGTCTTTTTTCCACTGCATATTTTTTCCTGTTTTGTCAAAGATTAATTGACCATAGAGTTGAGGGTCCATATCAGGGCTCTCTACTCTGTTCCACTGGTCTATGTGTCTGTTTTTATGCCAGTACCACGCTGTCTTGGTGATCACAGCTTTGTAATAAAGCTTGAAATCAGGTAAGGTGATGCCGCCAGCTTTATTTTTGTTTTTCAACATTTCCTTAGCGATTCAGGGTCTCTGCTGGTGGAATTTTGATTGGGATGCAATTAAAAATATAGATTGATCTTTGCAGTACAGACATTTTAATGTTTATTCTTCTGATCCATGAGCATGGGATGCTTTTCCATCTTTTTGTGTCTTTTACAATTACTTTTATAAGTGTTCTTTAGTTCCTCAAGTACAGATCCTTTACCTCTTTGGTTAGGTTTATACCAACGTACTGTGGGCTTCTTGTTGCTATAGTAAATGAAATCAATTCTCTAATTTCTCTTCCTATATTTCCATGGATAGTGTATAAGAAAGCAACTGATTTCTGTGCATTGATTTTTTATCCTGCCACATTACTGAATTACTGTATGAGTTCTAGTAGTTAGGGGGTAGATTCTTTTGGGTTTTCCATATAAAGTATCATGACTTCTACAAAAAGAGTTTGACTTCTCCTTTCCCGATTTGAGTAGGTTTTATTTTGTTTTGTTGTCTGATTGCTGTTTCTAGGACTTCTAGTACTATGTTGAACAACAGGGGTGAGACTGGGCATCCTTCTCGTGTTCCTGATTTCGAAGGGAAGGCTGTCAACTTTTCCCCATTGAGAATCATATTCACTGTGAGCTTTTAATTGATAGAATGATGAAGTTGAAGAATGTTCCCTCTATCCCTATACTTTGAAGCATTTTAATCAGGAATGAATGCTCTATTTTGTCAAATGCTTTTTCTGCATCATTTGAGAGGACACGTGGTTCTCTCTTCTCTTATTGATTTGTTCTATCCCATTGATTGCTTTGTGAATATAGAACCATCCTTGTAACCCGGAGATGAATGGCACCTGGTCATGGGGATAATCTTTTTAATGTACTGTTGGATCCTATTAGTTAGGATCTTGTTGATAATCTTGGTGTCCATATGCAGCAGGGATATTGGTCTGAAATTACTCCTTTTTATGGAATCTTTGCCTGGTTTGAGTACCAGGGTAATGCTGGCTTCATAGGCTGAGATGGAAAGTTTTCATTCTCTTTCTATTTATCTATTTTTCTATTTATTGTCCTTCTGTTTTCTTTTAATCTAAAGAACCCCTTAAGCATTGGCCTGGGGTTATCACTGTGAAAGTTCCTACAAATGCTATTATGGCAAATTTTTAACTCATGTTCACTGTACTTCTCCAAAGGTTAGTCCTACTGGTAATGTTCAGAGGTCAATACAAGGATTATGAGTAATAAGCATCCACTTGGACACCGAGCCTTGTCTTGAGAGAAGCCTGGTGCTGCTTGGGCTTCCAGAGTTATTTTACACAAAGTGGTATCTCAATAAACCTGGGGAGATATGTCATCACCACTGAAAATCCGGTTCACAGGGCGGTAAATGAACAAAAATCATAATTCAGAATCTCTGTTACTGAGTCAGTAATAACTTCATCTAACAATAAACCACACCTCTGAGCAGGGTATAGATTTCCCTCATGGCATTTGATCAAGCATGAGAAAAGAAAAGGCACCATCATGGTCTTTGTGTGCTATGTGAGGGAACAGAGACTTGAGCACTACTTAGGCACAGTCAGCATATGAGAAACCAGGCACTGAAGATTTGGTGTCTTGATTCCAAACCCCACACACTTTCTCTCACATCTCCACTGACTGGAAGGGGCTTTAAATTTCTACTCTGAGTTTGGCATCAACTGTGACTTTCATCCTTGCTCTGGAGCCACCTGTGGGGGACACATGTCAGATGAAAGACATCAGGCCCAGTCCTTGCTCAGCATTCAAGTATTTTAGTATCCAATGGGTATTTTCCACACTGATGATCCGCTGTTCCTCCTTCCCTCACTTCAAAACTATTTTGATTACAGGAAGTTTCAGAGATAATCTTCCCACAGTCTTCAAAGTCTGGACTTCTGGAGCAGTGCTCTTTTCTGTGGTAGTCAGGCCTCAGAGCAGTCACATCCCACACTGTCCTCTGGAAGAGTTGAATAAAATTCACTCCAAATTACCCCAGTTGGGATCTAACATTTCACCTCAGATAATGTTGACAAAAGTGGAATTGCAGTTCCCTTGTGCATAATCTGTATTCTTCACCTGGGGCAGCTATGGTTTGTGTGTGATTAACGGAAGACACTATCCTACCAAAAATAAAAAAAGAAGCAAACAAGTGATGTTCTTCAGGGATTGAGCATTAAGGTGGGCACATGGCTTCCTTCTGAAGAGGAAGAAAGAATAGGCTATGTGTTGCAAGTTGGAGGAAGAAAAACTCAGCAATGGGAAAGGAAAAGCACCACTTAGGTTTCTCTCAAAGTGACCACTTAAAATAGCCTCTTGCTGAGTTATGTGGACCTTTTGAAGGAAACAAACTTGTTATCATTTTGGATAAATATAAATACAAAATGAGACAAATTATAGATTGAAGTTTCCTTTTTGATCATATATATACATCTATATGTATATATATGATGAAATATATGATCAGAAAGGAAACTTCAAATATATATGTATGTATATACATATACATATGTATATGCATATGCCATATACATATGCCTTTTCTTTTCTCATGCTTGATCAAATGCCATGAGGGAAATATACATACATTTACATATAACGATTATATATATATATATATATATATTGCTTACCTGGGAAGGAAATATCTGCATGAGTAACAGAAGACTTAAAGCAAGCAAGATGATTTTGGTGATCATGTGTATCTGATTTGGCTGCTTGAGGGACAAGTGTGGAAGGAATTTGCACAGAACACCTGTATGGCTCATTGGATGCAGTGGGACTGCAATGGCTGGGAGATACTCCCTGATCAGGAAGTATATGGTTGGGGGCCTATGCTTGTGAGAGCATTCTGCTAAGTAGTTACTAAGTCCTCTGGCCCAGGCATGTTTGTAGGGGGGCAGATCAGGACATAGAATTGGGCCAAGTGATGACCCAGCAAGTCCTGGGTCAACTATACTGAAAGCTTTGTCAAGTTCCTCGTGGGTAGTGGGCTGGGTCTTGACAGATTGGGGAACACAGAGCTGTGGGTACAAGGAAAATAGACTGATAGCTAACTTCTCAGGATTTGAGCAGAGCTTTGGAGGGCAGTTTACCTGAGACTTTAAACCTTAGCATGGTGGCTTGGACCCTTCACAGTCTACTTCAAAGGAGCAGAGACTCTCAGTGCTAGAATGAAATAGCAGGGCACATCAAACTATACACCTTCATTTTATTTATTTATTTATTTATTTACTTATATTGTATTTATTTATTGAACAGAGAGAAGGACACACACAGAGAGAGCACAAGCACGGGAGTGGTAGAGGGGGAAGCAGACTCTCCACTGAGCAGGGAGCCCAATGTGGGGCTCCATACTTCGACCCTTGGATCATGACTTGAGCCAAAAGCAAAGGCATAATGACTGAGCCACCCAGTTACCTCTATACACCTTCTTTGTAGAAATGAGAAGACCTTTCTTCATTTTAATACATTAGAGGAGAATTGTTATATGGTTGTTCTATATCCATTTTTAAAGTATGCTTTACCCCCAATGTGGTGCTCAACCTCATGACCCCAAGATCAAGAGTCACTCACCCTTCTGATTACATTATCCAGGTGCTCCTATGTTTAATTTTCTGAGAAAACTTGATACTGTTTTCCATAGTGAATGCACCCATTTACAGTCCACCAACAGAGCCTATTTTCTGTCCCACCAATAGAGCAGAGTTCCCTTTCTTCCACATATTGGCCAAAATTCTTGTTCAGTCTTCTAGATACTGGTCTTTCTGACAGATGACAGGGGACATCATTTTGGGCTTAGATTTGCATTTCCCTGGTGATAAGTGGTGGTGAACATCTCTTCTTGAATATGTTGGCCCTCTGTGTGTTTTCTTTTGGAAAAATATCTAGTTTGAACTCTGCTCATCTTGTAACTGCAATCTGTTTTTGTGTTATTGAGTTGTATGAGTTCTTCAATATTGTGGATAAGAGACAATTATCAGTTAGGTAGTTTGCAAATATTTTCTCCTCTTCAGTATGTTGTCTGTTCAATGTGTTGATGAATGGAGATTTCCTTTGCTGCACAGAGACTTTTATTTCAAAGATGGCCCAGCTGTTTGTTTTTCAATGTAGCGTTTGCTTCTAATGTCAAATCCAAAAGTCAGTGTCAAGAAGGATTTCAGTAAACATTCTTCCAAAAAAATTGTGTTAAGGGGATGAATGAATAGATCTATCCTGAAAACTCTGTGTCCCATTGTTTTAATACGTTCTTTACTGGCTCAATCACCATAGCATCTGACCCTAGATCTCAGAATCTGGAGTTCAAATTTTGATCATGGAGTTTATTATAAAAAGGCAGGGTGTTAACATTCTGCCCAATTTCCAGCTAGTTATTTTATGGGCGTAGCTGTTTTGTTGAAGTCCTTGCCACATTGTGACTTCATTATTGTGGATCGGGTGGGAGAGACATTAAGTTCCATTGCTATATTTGAGGTTGCCTAGTGTTTCCAAAGCCATTATGGAGGAGACTGCTGTTTCCCTATTTTACATTCTTGGAGCTTTTTGTTGTAAATAAGTTGACTAAATATGTGTGGCTTTTTACCTGGGTTTTTCTACTCTGTTCCATTGATCTTTGTCTCTCTGTAGGCGGATACCATACTATTTTCATTTCTACAACTCTGTAATACACTTTGGATTCAGAAATCATGATGACTCTAGGTTTGTTTTCTCTCCAGATGGCTTTTGCTATTCAGGGCCTTCTGTGGTATTATTCACTTTGTAGGATTTTTGGTTTTATTTCTAAAAATGCCAGTAGACCTTGATGGGGTTTTCAGTAAATATTTAGATTGCTTTATATAGTGTGGACCTTTGCATTACATATATTCTAATACTCCATTAGCAGGGGATGTCTCCAGACTTAATTCTGTCTTCTTCAAATTCTTTCATTAATGATTTAACTTTTCAGTATACAGGTCGTTCACCTCAGGTGAAAATAATTCCTGTGTGTTTTACTCTTTTTGAGTGATTATAAATTAAAAGTTATTTTCTTAATTTCTGTCCTTGATAGCATGTTATTTGTATATAGAGATGAAAATCATTTTTGTATGTACAATCAATGTTCTTATGTTTAGGACTTAATCCATCTGTTAGTTCTACAAGAATTTTTGTAGAGTTATTAAGGGATAAATATATGACACCACCTTCTCCTAGTTAGTAAAATATAAGCTGGAAATATAAGTTGGTGTCTTCTAACTGGGAAAAGAGGATGCAGGTATGCTGAGTGATAGTTTTCAAATTGACTAAAATGTTTTATGGTTAGTGTAAGCAAAGGAATAGTTTGAACAAAGGAATCCATAAATATGGCTTGTTTTCTTTTACTGCTTTCTTTCAACCAGATATAAAGTGCTGTGGTGTGGACCAGTTATTTCCCACGCTATCCCACTGTACACCCTGTGCCTCTTGGGAAGCATCCACCATTCTCGCTACTTTCTATCTTGGAAACCAGGGCCTGACTCAGCAACTCAGAAAATATCTCTCGAAATAGTGCATTTGGGAAAAAGCCCATTTTCCACAGATTTCCTAGAAGACACACACCAAAACGTTGAATTTTCTGGTACCATTTTGATCTCTCTGAGAATCCCTGAAGATGCCCAACATTGACTGTGGCTTGTTTTGCAGACAGAGAAGGGAGCTCCTGAAATGACTCCTGGGGGCACCAAAGGGGTGTTTGTGCTCTTAACAAGGACAGGGACACTGCTCCATCTCCACAGAAGATACCAGTTAACCTCATTTTGGACTTCCTTCAAAATCTCAGCGAATTTCTTCAAGGAGAGAATACATATTATTCTGCAGATTCTTGTGGATCTATGGACAACTCCCTACAGGGGACAACAAAAGGTACTACAGTGACTTAACCATATCCGTTCTTACAACTACAAATACATAAAATTATAAATGATTGAATGAAGGTCCATGGACCCTCCCTTCAGAGAGACAGAAAATGAACCTCAAATGGGTCACAGATTTAAATTCAAGAGCCAAAACTATAAACCTCAGAGAAGAACGCCTAAGAAGAAATCTTCCCTGACCTTAGCTTTGGCATCTGTTTCTTAAGGATGACACCAGAACCAACAAATGAAGAGCAGGTACATGGGTAAATTGGGCACTGACACAGATTCCTTTCCTCTGGACTCTGCAAGTGCTTCCAGGCACCAGACAGGAACTGTACAACTCATTTCTTTCTACATCCCATTTAGCAGTACCCATTACATTCTACAATTTAAGGATAGGGTCTGTAGCTTCAGAGCCCTGCTTGGGGTCACCCAGCTACAACGAGGCTGAGTGGGGGCCTGAACTGCTGTTTATCTGCCATTGAACTCTGTGTTCCATGCACACGGCTCACCCCTGGAACTCAGATGTGCACAAAACTCCACATCCGTCCCCCAGGCCTGGAGACCTCACTGATTTCAAGGAGTAGTTGTGCCACTTCTAACTGGGGCTTGTCCTGGGTCTGTTGTCTGATGATGCTGTAACTTAGCACTGAGGACTCTCCCAGTACCATCCAGCCTTTTTCTGGGAAGGAGGAGGTTTCTCCCTTTGTACAAAGGCTCATGTAACCTAAGAGTTGCAAAGTCTTCTGAAAGATCTGGATGAAACCTTCTTGTGAGGCTGGGCCAACAACGCTGGTAAGCCCTGGGTTCAAATCCTGCCTGTAACTGAATCACTCTTCGTCAAACAGAGACAGCATTTTTAACTTCTGTAAGCAATTGTTAGGGGGCTTAACTGACGCCATACATGCTCTAAAAAGATACTCAGTAATCCATAGCTTTACCTGCTAAAATTGGCCCACAGGGAGCACATTGCTGTCATGGGCTCTCGGTCTCTTACTGTGCCCTTTCAGCCTGCCAATCCAGGCTTCCCTGACTCAGTTGTCCTTCCAGAAAGACTTTATCCTTTCCAGTATGGGATCCCACAACACTGGTGCTCATCCATCAGTCCCAGGCCAGCCATGGGACAGGATGTCACCTGTAGCTTGTGTCCTGGACATGGACAATCCTCAGTGTGGAGACTGGCAGGCTGGAGCCCCCTGAACTGCCACCCGTTTTTGTAACAAATATTGGTGTACCTTGTGATGGGGCTCTTTCTACCCAAAGCACAGAAATTAGCTGCCCTCCATTCCAGTATGACTCTCACACTTACCCCCACTGTGTTATCAAAGAATCTTAAGCTTCCTTGGCTGCCTGGGTCTCACTGCCTTTCCATGGTTGAGGATGAAAGTATTTTATTGATTCCATTTTGGTTTTTGATGGACCTGTTTGTAAGAGGAACTCTGGCCACTCCCTATAAGCCAACACAAAGTCTGTGTCACTGACCAATATGGCAGCACCCAGCCCATGGTAGCCCTTTCCCTAGCGCTCAGAGCTGTCCTTTATCACTGAGTCCCACTCACTGGTGTTTCTTTCTCTTCCTGCAGGGAGAGCCCAGAATGTCCTCTCTCTGAGGATATCTTCTGTGCCTGGTTATCTCCATGTTATGGCAGAGAAGACAGGAATTAATGACAGTGGCCTCTAATAGATCATCAGATCAAGTGGACTCCTCCTTACATGACTTTGGGGGAGGAGAGGGGTCTCATCAGGAAGCACAACCCCCTCTCTCAGACAAGCTTAACTTGAGGAATACCAAGGTTGGGGTTGGAAGGGTCAGGGGTTCACAGCTAGAAAATCCTGAATGGTGTGGATGAGCTATGTCCAGTGTCAAAGCCCCTGGTTGAGGCTTTGTCCAACCTGCAACTTCCATGAGCAGCCAATGTGCTTTGTAAAGGCCTGTCTTGCTCACACAAGTTCAAGGGGTTCTTGCTGTTGCCACTAAAACTACATCTGGATGAACAATTGTGAACCACTTACCTGCATTGTTTTCGAAGGTTCCTCCCAGAGAGTATTGGGTTCATCCAGGAATGGCAGGGAGCAAGCTGAGAGGAGTGGCCTGGCCTGCACCCCTCTGCTGACATGGAGCAGGGTCTGATTGCTCTAGTTAGCATCCAAGTTAAGGAGCACAAGGTGATGAAGTGGTTTGAGCATGTCAGCAGCCAGGGTATGTGTGATGTGTGTTCCAGGACACAAGGCAGGAAGCTTGTGGGAGAAGACATATGAGGGGGCATTTGGGCAGGCTGTTCCATGCTCTGTGGTCACTCCCAATACCCTGATGGCCTCACTGTTGGCTTGTCCACCTCATGATTTAAGGTCTCAACTATAGAATCCAGGATCTCTCCTTTCCAAAGCAATGCTTCTCCTTAATAAAGAGAGCACAGAGAAGCTAGCAGCCAGTCCTCCAACAATGTGGTTAAAGTGTTTACCAGTATTGGTGTTTATAGGAATCATTTGTAGAGAAACAGAGATTCATGGCACAGACATGCTTATCACTTATATTATGAGAGTCAAATAATTGGAAATGACTTAGTTGTTCAACAGATGGGGCTGCTGAGTGCTGTCACTGTGAATGCCCAAGGGGACAGCAGTGACAGTGCCTGTCCACAGTGGGGGTATCAGGTATCAAGAGTGTGGCCCTGGAACCTTCCCTGCCCCACTCTCTCACACACGTGTGTGTGCATGTGCACACAAAACACACTTTACACTTACAAGAAAAGGCAGGGAAAATGGACACCGTGTGTTATGGGCAATTATTTCTTGTTAGAAGGAACATGCCTTCTCTGGATAAAACCTAAAGAACTATTTACTTCATGACCTAAATTGTTAGCAATAAATGATAATATTTAAGATAAGATTTTAATATTTTATAATATACCCATTAGAATAGTTTGAACATAGTCTATCTAGGAAAATGAAAGAAGAAAGTGGCTCATGGACCCAGACATTTCTCTTGTGGTTTCTGCTTTTCAGGCATCCTTATGAAAGGGAACACTATCTCAGATATTGAAAATAGTTCATTTTGGGGCTTCCTGTGATCTTTCTTCATTCAGGAACATCTCCATGTAATAAAATTTTATTTGTATAACTTTTTAAAAAGGTGAATCACTCTTATGTTCTTCAGACAAACAGAGAAGGCCTTATTGTAGCATTCCAGGCACATGAAAATCCAAGTCAAGTATGTACCAGAGACAGAGAGAAGAGCAGTAGTTTCAGGGACTGGGGTGAGGTAATGAGCAGTGAGTGATTAGTAGCACAGGTGTCTCTGGGATGGAAATGATATAGAAGTAAATGTTTGTGCCAAACTCTGAATATACCTAATGAGATATCGATATAACATTGAAAAGGCTCTGAGTAAAATTTTATGTAAACTGAAATTCTACTTTATTTATATATTTATTTATAAATTTTATTTATTTATTTTGACAGAGAGAGATCACAAGTAGGCAGAGGCAGTCAGATACTGAAAGGAAAACAGGATCTCCACTGAGCAGTGAGCTTGATGTGAGGCCTGATCCCAGGACCCTGAGAACATGATCTGAGCTGAAGGGAGAGGCTTTAATGCACTGAGCCACGCAGGCACCCCAAATTCTACTTTGTTTAATGACCAAAATCTATTAAGTCCTTATACAGGTGCATATGAAACACAAATATTACAAAGAAGGCAATGACAGTAGAGGGGAAGGCATTGTTTAGGGCTCTAGCCTGCACCAGCTGCTGTTCAGGGGATGAGGCTGGTTGCTCCGCTGAGGCAGCTGGTGGTTCAGGCCATTCAGGAACTCCAGGAGCAGAGGCAGAACCCTGCTGGACCTCCACTTTAGGCAAAGGGGCTGCTGGATCTCCCATCTCAGGGGCGTGAATTAGAGCTCTGACTACCACCTGCACTGGCCCCAACAGCACAGGTGAAGTCACTGTTATTCTTGACTGATGAGCAATAGCAGAGGTACGGGGTGGGCCAGCTCAGGCTCCAAAGTTGTGGCGGGTGCCAGAATGGGTGTTGGGACAGGTTCCTGAAGTGGATCAGGATCTTGCTCTGGGGCTAGTGTTGTAGCTCCAAGAAGAGAAAGTATCATCAGTATGATTGACTTCCCTTTTGCCTTATAAATGAAAGAAACTTTTCCCACCACTCAATATGTCTGTATTCAAGACCTAATCTTTGAAATGTCTCCCCAACTGAAGCCTGTGGGGACAGGGATCTGAGACTACTCACTCCTCTCAGACCAATAACAATATATGGAGGCTTACTCATTGTGGCCCACACTGCCTCCTCCTCAGGCCAACATCAGTCATCCTCAGTCCTCCTCACCCCCAGGCTCTGGCTTCATGAGCTCAAGTTGCAGCAGCTGTGAGAGAAGAACCTGGTCACGATGCTCCAGGTCTGAGCATGGCATATTGAGCCCCATGTATGCCAGCAGCATATTCAGGCTGAGAAATTCTGTGGGCTGGCAAATATCCCCAGAATATTGTTCCAGACATGTGCTCAAGATGAAATAGATGGCCCTGGGTACAGGTAGGTAGGCAGAGAAGTCAGAGGACAGGGCACCCATTCAAACCAATATCCAAGGGATCCCCTGTGGAAACATGGGCTCCTGAATTTCCAGCTCCTGTCAGAAACGAGTCCTAATCCTTCTCCACCTGTTATCTTCCAGTCCTGCCCAAGACAGGCCTGGTCACAGATGGCAGCCTTGCAAAAGAGCATTATGAGTGGGAGTCTTTGATCAGTGTTGTGAGCACTTCTCTCCTTTTGAGGGGAGCTGGACACACTCCTCAGTCTGTCTCCTTGCTCACATGCTACTTGAATTTACCTGCATGTGCCCAGGGAGGGGTGGTGTCTGGCTTCACTGCATATACCACTTACTCTTCACACGCCATTTACCCTCACTGAACACACCACTGCTCTGTAAAGATCCAAACAAGGAGTGAATCAAAATACTCTGTCTCTATCCAAGCCCTCCCAGCACCCACCCAACACCTCAAACTTTGCATCCTGAGCTCATGTGCTGCCTTATTTACTAGGTGACATGAGTGGGTCTCCTTCCACTGACACTAATATCCCACAGGTTGTGGGTTGTGTGGTTCCTGACCTCTCACTGGGTCTCCTGAGCACCCTCTGAACACCTTGTGTCCAGGTTCTAACAGACATCTGTGTGACGGTTCCTAATCCTCAGTTCAGAGTCCTAGAATTGGGTTAGATATAGGGCTGGGAGGGGGCAGGGATGGAGAATGACCTTCTTAGGGGTTGAAGCTGTCCTCCATCCCACTATGCTTTTCCACAGTGCTCAGACACCAACCATATCTCCCCACAACACCATCTCATTTTCCAGAAAGTATCTCAGTTATTTACCCTAAAGCAAGTATAACAGATGTGTGGATGAAGGTCCAGCAGGCCTTCCAATTCACAGTACCTCACTACCCTGGTGGAGAGGGAAGGCCCTTCTTTATCAGCTGAAGCTAACTCACACGTTCCACTTCTCCTGATCTCTGTTGACCTCATTATAGCTGGAGAAAATGCACCCATATCTAGAGGATGCCAGGGGGCATCACATGAAATGTCCTGTGGATACTACCTTTCATTATCTGAGCCCTGGTAAGTCTGCAGCCCTGGGGTTCTGTCTGTTATGTGTAGGGATCATATTCAGCTCCTATATAAATGCCTTCACTGAGTGGGGATTCCTGAATGCTTGATGAATGAAAGGGCCACAGTGAGCCCATCATAGATATCTGAGTGGGCCTGGTCCCCTGCTCACACCCAGGTAGCCCTACTCCAGATTCTCCCCAGACACAGACCCGACATGGAGTCTCAGATCTCCCTTTCAATGGCAAAAAAGCCCAGTTCAAGACCATAGTGATAGTGAGGGATGAGGCAGAGCCTTCGTCATGTGGATCTGGAGAATGCTCAAATAGTGTGACCACAGTCCCTCTAGCAGACTATTCCACAGGAGCAAGCACCCAGGTTTAATTTTGCTACAAGCCCCCACTGATTCTCTATAATAACTCTGCCTCAGTTAGGATCAAATTGAGGTTTGGGGAAGTTTGGAGACATGCCACAGTCTCACAACCAGACATTGGCCAAATCACAGTTGGCAGCTGGGGCAGCGTGCTCATCTTGCAAATAAGAGGTCTAGCACCTCTTTGTGGTTGCAAAGGCTCGGGATATACCCAGAAACATGTAGACAGAGTTTAGATCTCTTCTCAGGAAGGCAGGTGCCAGGTGTTCTATTTCTATCTCCAGCGTGTTGGCCCAGTTGGTAAATAGCACAGAGGTCTCATTTCTATTTCTGATTGAGCTATTTTTACCCTGAAGTGAATCAGAGGAGACATGAGTCAGTGCTATAGCTATCAGGAGAAGTGGGTGTTGAAGGGAAGACTGACCCCACAGATCTCAGTGACTTATGGCAAAAGGTGGGGCGAGAGAGTCCACAGCCCTAAAAGGAATAAGTTGACTCAGTGTTTCATTGGGTTAATCATAAGGCTCTTGTTTTTCATTCAGGTCATGTTTTCAATGTCCGGAGACTGACCTCCTCATAGGTCTGAGCACATAGGGTAATGTCTGCTTGATGACTCTGTCTCTCCCTCCGCTTCTCCCCACTCTCTCTTTGCCTCTCTCTCAAATCCGTCAATCAAACAATCAATCAATAAACCTTTAAGGAAAAAGAAAAAGTTTCTTGGCACCCATATAAGGAATTGAAGTAAATGATGTATGATCTGATTATATCTCAGGCCACTTTGTGAGCTGAGTACTGATAAGACCACCCTGCCTGAATGGCATGAATCCTGTGATTTTTTTTCTTTTTTTTAAATATATTTATTTTCAGTGTAACAGAATTCATTGTTTAGGCACAACACCCAGTGCTCCGTGCATTATTTGCTCTCCATAATACCCACCACCTGGCTCCCCCAACCTCCCAACCCCCACCGCTTCAAAATCCTCAGATTGTTTTTAAGAGTCCATAGTCTCTCATGGTTCATCTCCACTTCCAATTTCCCTCAATTTTCTTCTCTTCCCCATTTACTTATGTCCTCCGTGTTATTTGTTATGCTCCACAAATAAGTGAAGCCGTATGATAAATGACTCTCTCTGCTCGACTTTTTTCCCTTAGCATAATCTCTTCCAGTCCCGTCCATGTTGATACATAAGTTGGGTACTCGTCCTTTCTGATGGAGGCATAACACTCCATACGGTATATGGACCACATCTTCATATCCATTCGTCTATTGAAGGACATCTTTGTTATTTCCAGTTTGGCGATGGTGGCCATTGCTGCTATAAACTTTGGGGTACAGATGTCCCTTCTTTTCACTACTTATGTATCTTTGGGGTAAATACCCAGTAGTGCTATTGCAGGGTATTGGGAAGCTCTATTTTTAATTTCTTAAGGAATCTCTGCACTGGTCTCCAAAGAGGCTGTGCCAACTTGCATTCCCACCAACAGTGTAAGAGGGTTCCCCTTTCTCCACATCCTCTCCAACTCACGTTGTTTCCTGTTTTGTTAATTTTGGCCATTCTAACTGATGTAAGGTGGTATCTCAATGTGGTTTTAATATGAAACTCCCTGATGGCTAGTGATGATGAATATTTTTTCATGTGTCTGATAGTGATTTGTATGTCTTCATTGGAGAAATGTCTGTTCATGTCTTCTGCCCATTTTTTGACATGATTATCTGTTTTGTGTGTGTTGAGTTTAAGAAGTTCTTTATAGATTCTGGATATCATTCTTTTGTCTGCACTGTCATTTGTGAATATCTTCTCCCATTTTGTGGGTTGCCTTTTTGTTTTGTTGACTGTTTCATTTGCTGTGCAGAAGGTTTTGATCTTGATGAAGTCTGAAAGGTTCATTTTCACTTTGACTTTGGAGACATATTTTGAAAGAGTTGCAGTGACTGATATTGAAGAGGTTACTGCCTATGTTTCCCTCTGTGATTCCGATGGATTCCTGTCTCACATTGAGGTCTTTTATCTACTTAGAGTTTATGTTTGTGTACAGTGTGAGAGAATGGTTGAGTGTCATTCTTCTACATATATCTGTACAATTTTCCCAGCACCATTTATTGTCTTCAAAATGTCTTTTTTCCGCTGAATAGTTTTTCCTGCTTTGTCGAAGATTATTTGAACATAGAGTTGAGGGTCCCTAAATGGGCTCCCTACTCCGTTCCACTGGTCTATTTTTCTGTTTTTATGCCAGTACCATGCTATCCTGGTGATCACAGCTTTGCTGTAAAACTTGAAATTAGGTAATGTGATGCCCCAAGTTTTGATTTTCTTTTTCAACATTTCCTTAGCAATTCGGGGTCTTTTCTAATTCTATACAAATTTTGGGATTATTTGTTCCAGCTCTTTGAAAAATACCAGTGGAATTTTGATGGGAATGGCATTAAAAGTAAAGGTTGCTCTAGGCAGTATAGACATTTTTTTTAAAGATTTTATTTATTTATTTGACAGAGAGAGATCACAAGCAGGCTGAGAGGCAGGCAGAGAGAGAGGAGGAGGCAGGCTCCCTGCTGAGCAGAGAGCCCGATGCGGGCCTCGATCCCAGGACCCTGAGATCATGACCTGAGCCGAAGGCAGCGGCTTAACCCACTGAGCCACCCAGGCGCCCCGGCAGTATAGACATTTTAACAGTGTTTATTCTTCCAATCCAAGAGCATGGAATGGTTTTCCATATTTTTGTGTTTTCTTCAGTTTTTCTCCTGAGTGTTCTGTAGTTCCTCGAGTACAGATCCTTTACCTCATTGGTTAGGTTTATTCCCAGGTATCTTATGGTTCTTGGTGCTATAGTAAATGGAATCGATTCTCTAATTTCCCTTTCTGTATTTTCATTGTTAGTGTATAAGAAAGCCACTGATTTCTGCACATTGACTTTGTATCCTGCCACGCTGCTGAATTGCTGTATGAGTTGTAGTAGTTTGGGGGTGGAGTCTTTTGGGTTTTCCATATGAAGTACCCTATCATCTGTGACGAGAGAGAGTTTGACTTATTCACTGCCAATTCAGATACATTTTATTTCTCTTTTTTGTCTGATTACTATTGCTAGGACTTTTAATATTATGTTGAACAAGAGTGGTGAGAGTGCACATCCTTGTCATGTTCCTGATCTCAAGGGGAAGGCTGTGAGCTTTTTCCCATTGAGGATGATATTTGTTGTTTTTCATAGAAAGATCTTATGAAGTTCAGGAATGTTCCTTCTATCTTTGTAATTTGAAGAGTTTTAATCAGGAACGGATGCTTGATTTTGTCAAATGCTTTTTCCGCATCAATTGGGAGGACCATGTGGTTCTCTATTTCTTATTGATTTGTTCTATCACATTGATTGATTTGTCAGTGTTGAACCATCTTTGTAACCCAGGGATGAATCCTACCTGGTCATGGTGGATAAACTTTTTAATGTGCTGTTGGATCCTGTTTGCTAGGATCTTGTTGAGAATCTTAGCATCCATATTCATCAGTGATATTGGTCTGAAATTCTCCTTTCTGGTAGGGTCTTTGCTTGGTTTGGGGATGAGGGTAATGCTGGTTTCATAAAAAAAAAGTCTGGAAGTCTTCCTTATGTTTCAATTTTTTGAAAAAGCTCCGGGGGAATTGGTGATATTTTTTTCTTTGAAAGTTTGGGAGAATTCCCCAGGGAATCCTTCAGGTCCTAGGCTCTTGTTTTTTGGAGGTTTTTGATCACCACTTCAATCTTGATACTATATATTGGCCTATTCAGGTTGCCAATTTCTTCCTGTTTCAATTTTAGGAGTTTATATTTTTCCAGGAATACATCCATTTCATCTAGGTTCCTTAACTTATTGGCATATAACTATTGAGAATAACTTCTGATTTTTGTTTCTATTTCCTTGGTGTTAGTTATGATCTCTTGATTTTCATTCATAATTTATTAATTTGGACCTTCTCTGATTTCTTTTGTATTAGGGTGGCCAATGGCTTATCTATATTATTGATTCTTTCAAGAAACCAGTTTCTAGTTTCATTGATACGTTCTACTGTATCACTAGTTTCTATCTAATTATCTCTGCTCTAATCTTGATTATTTCCCTTCTTGTGTTTGGAGTTGGTTTAATTTGTTGTTGATTCTCCAATTCTTTAAGATGTAGAGACAGCTGGTGTATTCTGGAATTTTCCATTTTTTTGAGGGAGGCTTGGATGGCCATGTATTTCCCCCTTAGGACTGCTTTGGTTGTATTGGTTTTTAACCAAATATCTTCATTCTCATTGGTTTCCATGAATTGTTTCAGTTCTTCTATGATCTCCTGGTTGATCCATGCATTCTTAAGCAAGGTGGTCTTTAGCTTCCAGGTGTTTGAATTCCTTTCAAACTTTTCCTTGTGATTGAGTTCCAATTTCAAATCATTGTGATCTGAGAATATACAGGGACTAATCTCAGTCTTTTGGTATTGGTTGACCCCGATTTGTGACCCGGTATGTGGTCTCTTCTGGAGAATTCTCTATGTGCACTTGAGAAGCATCATTATTCTGTTGTTTTAGGGTGGAATGTTCTGTATATATCTATGAGGTACATCTGGTCCAATGTGTAATTCAATGCTCTTGTTCTTTTATTGATTTTCTGCTTGGATGATCTGTTTCGGAGAGAGATGTGTTAAAATACCCTCCTATTGGGGGGGACAAGATGGCGGGGTACTAGGAAGAGGCGTCTTTTCAGCTGGTACCCCAAAGTGAGCTGATTACCTACGAAAGAACTCTGATCACCCATGAAATCAGCCTGAGATCAGAATTATACACGTCTGGATCTCTACAGGGGCAGAAGACGCCAGTGAGCCGGTAAAGCGGAATGGGAACAGCGGACTGATATCGGAAGATAAACAAAAGGGGGAGGGAGCCACCAGAGGCGACCGGTGCAAAAGTAATACCCCGATACGAGCGAGAGTGCCCTGTGTCTGGGGACCAGCATTAACTCGGAGACTGGTTGAAAGCACTCCAAAAGAGCAAAGGATCGCGGGGGAAAATTGAGGGAATCGGGGCAGCTAGGGACAGGGGCTTGAGTCCCCGGTCCCAGACGGCCTCCCCGGCGCGGAGGCAGAGAGAGTGCGGCGGAGAAACCGGCTCCTGGTCCCTAAGCCGCCAGCGTGCCCCAGAGCGCGGGGTTCCGGCTCCTGTGAGGGGATGGGAGCCGGTCTGCAGAACGCGCGCTAGCCCTACCACAAAGCTTGAGATGCGCGTGCACGTCGCTCCAGCTCTCCTGGGTTTCTAAGGCCCTGGGGCGCTTCTTGACCCGGGCCATTGTTTCAAAGTCTAAGCCGCGCGCCCCGCGAAACTCTTCCCCGGACAGAGGCGCGCAAAAGCCCAGCCTGCGGCTTACGGACCAGCGCCCCGTTCTCAGTGCCCCAGACGCGCGCCCGACCCACAGCCGCCTCTGAAACGAGGTGCGCGCAAGCCGGGCACTCCCAGCCGCGGCCAGCGGCAAAATCTCAGTGTGCGATCGCTGCTTGGAACCTCTCTGGCGGTCAGGAGCTCCCAGACAGCCGCCACTGCCTTGGCTTGGGGGCCAAGCAAAAGATCCTGCGCCCCCAGGGTCTTTAACTTGGAACCTGCACTGCCAGCGTCCAAGGGGGAATTTATTCAGCTTCTGCACCCAGACTGAGGCTTCTCTCTGAGACGGAGATCAGGAAGTGTTCCAGGGTGCACCTTGACTGCACCAGAGTTGATACATCCAGCTACATCTGTTCAGTCTTCTCCCACCAAAATGACTAGGAGGAGGAATGCCCAACAGAAGAAAAATACAGAGGATGGACCTTCCACAACAGAGCTAACGGCTATCAACATAGACAATATGTCGGAAAGAGAATTCAGGCTAACAATTATCCAGGCAATAGCTAGGTTGGAGAAAGCCATGGATGACCAAACAGAATTGATTAGAGCCGAACTGAAAGCGACCAGACAGGATGTTCACAATGTTAGGGCGGAGTTTAAAGCTACCAGGGAGGAGGTCCACAATGCTCTCAATGAGTTCCAATCCAATCTAAACTCTCTCAAAGCTAGGGTAACTGAGACAGAAGATAGAATTAGTGATCTGGAAGACAAACAGATAGAGAGAAAGGACCAGGAGGAAGCCTGGAACAAACAGCTTAGATCCCACGAAAGCAGAATTAGGGAAATAAGTGATGCCATGAAGCGTTCCAACGTCAGAATTATTGGAATTCCTGAAGGGGAGGAGAAAGAAAGAAGTCTAGAAGATGTCGTGGAACAAGTCCTTCATGAAAACTTTCCGAATCTCGCGAATGAAACCAGCGTTCATGTACTAGAGGCTGAACGGTCTCCACCCAAGATTATACACTCCAAAAAAACATCACGACACCTGATAGTCAAATTGAGAAATTATAATTGTAGGTATAATCTCTTGAAAGCTGCCAGGGCAAAGAGGCTCCTTACTTACTGAGGGAAGCCCATCAGAATAACGTCAGACCTGTCCACAGAGACCTGGCAAGCCAGAAGAGGCTGGCAAGATATATTCAGGGCACTAAATGAGAAGAACATGCAGCCAAGAATACTTTATCCAGCAAGACTGACATTCAAAATGGATGGAGAGATAAAGAGTTTCCAAGACCGGCAAGACTTAAAAGACTATGCAACCACCAAGCCGATACTGCAGGAAATATTAAGGGGGGTTCTATAAAAGAGGAAAAATCCCAAGAATAGCATTGAACAGAAATATAGAGACAGTTTACAGAAAGAAAGACTTCAAAGGTAACTCGATGTCAATAAAAACGTATCTATCAATAATCACTCTCAATGTGAATGGCCTAAATGCACCCATAAAACGGCACAGGGTTGCAGATTGGATAAAACGACAGGACCCATCCATATGCTGTCTACAAGAGACCCATTTTGAAACTAAAGATACACGCAGACTGAAAGTGAAGGGGTGGAGAAGCATCTTTCATGCCAATGGGACTCAAAAGAAGGCTGGGGTAGCGATTCTCATATCAGATAAATTAGACTTCAAACTAAAGACTGTAGTCAGAGATACAGAAGGACCCTACATAATCCTTAAAGGGACTATCCACCAAGATGATCTAACAATTGTAAATATCTATGCTCCCAATATGGGAGCAGCCAATTACTTAAGAAAACTGTTAATCAAGATAAAGAGTCATATTGATATGAATACACTAATCGTAGGTGATCTTAACACGCCTCTTTCAGAATTAGACAGATCATCGAAGCAGAAAATCAATAAAGAAACAAGAGCATTGAACGACACATTGGACCAGATGGACCTCATAGATATATACAGAACATTCCACCCTAAAACAGCAGAATACTCATTCTTCCCAAGTGCACACGGAACCTTCTCCAGAATAGACCACATACTGGGTCACAAATCAGGACTCAGCCGATACCAAAAGACTGAGATTATTCCCTGCATATTCTCAGATCACAATGCTTTGAAACTGGAGCTCAATCACAAGGAAAAGTTCCGAAGGAACTCAAACACCTGGAAGCTAAAGACCACCTTGCTTAAGAATGCTTGGATCAACCAGGAGATCAAAGAAGAACTGAAACAATTCATGGAAACCAATGAGAATGAAGACACTTCGGTCCAAAACCTATGGGATACAGCAAAGGCGGTCCTAAGGGGAAAATATATAGCCATCCAAGCCTTGCTCAAAAAAATTGAAAAATCCAGAACACACCAGCTGTCTCTACACCTTAAAGAACTGGAGGATCAACAACAAATCAAACCAACTCCACACATAGAAGGGAAATCATCAAGATTAGAGCTGAGATCAATGAGGGAGAAACCAGAGATACAGTAGAACGTATCAATGAAACTAGAAGCTGGTTTTTTGAAAGAATCAATAAGATCGATAAGCCACTGGCTACACTAATCCAAAAGAAAAGAGAGAAATCCCAAATTCATAAAATTATGAATGAAAGGGGAGAGATCACAACTAACACCAAGGAAGTAGAAACAATCATCAGAAGCTACTACGAACAGTTATATGCCAATAAGCTTAGCAACCTAGATGAAATGGATGCATTCCTGGAAAAATATAAACTACCAAAATTGAACCAGGAAGAAATCGACAACCTGAATAGACCGATATCTAATAACGAGATTGAAGCAGTGATCAAAAATCTCCCAAAAAACAAGAGCCCAGGACCTGACGGATTCCCTGGGGAATTCTACCAAACCTTCAAAGAAGAAATAACACCTATTCTCCTGAAGCTGTTTCAAAAAATAGAAGCAGAAGGAAAACTTCCAGACTCTTTCTATGAAGCCAGCATTACCCTGATCCCCAAACCAGGCAAGGACCATACCAAAAAGGAGAATTTCAGACCAATATCACTGATGAATATGGATGCTAAGATTCTCAACAAGATCCTAGCCAACAGGATCCAACAACACATTAAAAAGATTATCCACCATGATCAGGTGGGATTCATCCCTGGGCTACAAGGATGGTTCAACATTCGTAAATCAATCAATGTGATACAACAAATTAATATGAGAAGAGAGAAGAACCACATGGTCCTCTCAATTGATGCAGAAAAAGCATTTGACAAAATCCAACATCCGTTCCTGATTAAAACGCTTCAAAGTATAGGGATAGAGGGAACATTCCTGAACCTCATCAAATCTATCTATGAAAGACCCACAGCAAATATCATCCTCAATGGGAAAAAGCTTGCAGCCTTCCCGTTGAGATCAGGAACAAGACAAGGATGCCCACTTTCACCACTCTTGTTCAACATAGTATTAGAAGTCCTAGCAACAGCAATCAGACAACAGAGAGAAATAAAAGGTATCCAAATTGGTAATGAAGAAGTCAAACTCTCTCTCTTCGCAGATGACATGATTCTTTATATGGAAAACCCAAAAGACTCCACCCCCAAACTACTAGAACTCATACAGCAATTCAGCAGCGTGGCAGGATACAAAGTCAATGTGCAGAAATCAGTGGCTTTCTTATACACTAACAAGGAAAATACAGAAAGGGAAATTAGAGAATCGATTCCATTTACTATAGCACCAAGAACCATAAGATACCTGGGAATAAACCTAACTAAAGAGGTAAAGGATCTATACTTGAGGAACTATAGAACACTCATGAAAGAAATTGAAGAAGACACAAAAAGATGGAAGACCATTCCATGCTCTTGGATCGGAAGAATAAACATCGTTAAAATGTCTATACTGCCTAGAGCAATCTATACTTTTAATGCCATTCCGATCAAAATTCCACCGGCATTCTTCAAAGAGCTGGAGCAAATAATCCAAAAATTTATATGGAATCAGAAGAGACCCCGAATCGCTAAGGAAACGTTGAAAAACAAAAATAAAGCTGGCGGCATCACCTTACCTGATTTCAAGCTTTATTACAAAGCTGTGATCACCAAGACAGCATGGTACTGGCATAAAAACAGACACATAGACCAGTGGAACAGAGTAGAGAGCCCTGATATGGACCCTCAACTCTATGGTCAATTAATCTTCGACAAAACAGGAAAAAATATACAGTGGAAAAAAGACAGTCTCTTCAATAAATGGTGCTGGGAAAACTGGACAGCTATATGTAGAAGAATGAAACTCGACCATTCTCTTACACCGTACACAAAGATCAACTCAAAATGGATAAAAGACCTCAACGTGAGACAGGAATCTATCAGAATCTTAGAGGAGAACATAGGCAGTAATCTCTTCGATATCAGCCACAGCAACTTCTTTCAAGATACGTCTCCAAAGGCAAAGGAAACAAAAGCGAAAATAGACTTCTGGGACTTCATCAAAATCAAAAGCTTCTGCACAGCAAAGGAAACAGTCAAAAAAACAAAGAGGCAACCCACGGAATGGGAGAAGATATTTGCAAATGACAGTACAGACAAAAGGTTGATATCCAGGATCTATAATGAACTCCTCAAACTCAACCCACACGAAACAGACAAACACATCAAAAAATGGGCAGAAGATATGAACAGACACTTCTCCAATCAAGAAATACAAATGGCTATCAGACACATGAAAAAATGCTCATCATCATTAGCCCTCAGGGTGATTCAAATTAAAACCACATTGAGATATCACCTTACACCAGTTAGAATGGCCAAAATTAACAAAACAGGAAACAACATGTGTTGGAGAGGATGTGGAGAAAGGGGAACCCTCTTACACTGTTGGTGGGAATGCAAGTTGGTGCAGCCTCTTTGGAGAACAGTGTGGAGATTCCTCAAGAAATTAAAAATAGAGCTTCCCTACGACCCTGCAATTGCACTCCTGGGTATTTACCCCAAAGATACAGATGTTGTGAAAAGAAGGGCCATCTGTACCCCAATGTTTATAGCAGCAATGGCCACAGTCGCCAAACTATGGAAAGAACCAAGATGCCCTTCAACGGATGAATGGATAAGGAAGATGTGGTCCATATACACTATGGAGTATTATGCCTCCATCAGAAAGGACGAATATCCAACTTTTGTAGCAACATGGACGGGACTGGAAGAGATTATGCTGAGTGAAATCAGTCAAGCAGAGAGAGTCAATTATCATATGGTTTCACTCATTTGTGGAGCATAACCAATAGCATGGAGGACAAGGGGCGTTAGAGAGTAGTAGGGAATTTGGGTAAATTGGAAGGGGAGGTGAACCATGAGAGACTATGGACTCTGAAAAACAGTCTGAGGGGTTTGAAGTGGCGGGGGGGTGGGAGGTTGGGGTACCAGGTGGTGGGTATTATAGAGGGCACAGCTTGCATGGAGCACTGGGTGTGGTGAAAAAATAATGAATACTGTTTTTCTGAAAATAAATAAATTGGGGAAGAAAAAAAAAAAGAGATACCTATTGAAAAAAAAAATACCCTCCTATTAATATATTCATATCAATATGACACTTTATCTTGATTAACATTTTTCTTATGTAATTTGCTGCTCCCCTATTGGCATTGATATTTACAACTGTTAGATCATCTTGGTGGATAGTCCCTTTAAGAATTATGTAGTGCCTTCTGTATCTCTGACTACAGTCTTTAGTTTAAAATATAATTTGTCTGATATGAGAATCACTATCCCAGCCTTCTTTTGAGGCCCATTGGCATAAAAAATACTTCTCCATCCTTTCACTTTCAGTCTGGTTGTATCCTTAGATTCGAAATGAGTCTCTTGTAGACAACATATGAATGGGTCCTATTGTTTTATCCAGTTGGCAACCCTTTGTCATTTTATGGGTGCATTTAGCCCATTCACATTGAGAGTGATTTTTGAGAGATACGTTTTATTGACATCGTGTTACCTTTGAAGTCTTTCTTTCTGTAGATTTTCTCCATATTTCTGTTCAATGATATTCTCAGGATTTTTCCTCTTTTATAAAACCCCCCTTAATATTTCTTGTAGTGTCAGCTTGGTGGTCACATACTCTTTTAAGCCTTGCCAGTTTTGGAAACTCATTATCTCCCCATCCATTTTGAATGTCAGTCTTGCTGGATAAAGTATTCATGGCTGCATGTTCTTGTCATATCGTGCCCTGAATATATCTTGCCAGCCCTTTCTGGCTTGCCAGGTTTGTGTAGACAGGTCTCACATTATTCTGATGGGCTTTCCTCTGTATGTAAGGATCTTTTTGTCCTAGATGCTTTCAGGGGAGCCTGACTACAATTATGATTCATCATTCTTACTATCAGGTGTCTTGAGGACTTTTGAGATTCCATAATCTTCGGGGGGGGGGCTGTTCTACCTTTAGTACACAAACGTTGATTCCCTTTGAGAAATTAGGAAAATTTTCAATGGTGAATTTGTTCCACTGTATCTTCTAGACTTCTTTTTCTCTCCTCCCCTTCAGGGATTCCAATAATTCTGATGTTGGAATGTTTCATGGCATCATTTATTTCCATGATTCTGTTTTTGTAGTTTGTAAGCTGTTTTTTCCAGGCTTCCTCCTGATCCTTTTTCTATATCTGTTTGTCCTTCAGATCACTAATTCTACCTTCTGTCTAAGTTGCTCTAGCTTTTAGAGAATTTAGATTAGATTGGAACTCATTGACAACATTGTGAACATCATCCCTGGTGGCTTTCAGTTCTGACCTAATCAATTCCATTTTGTCAGCCATGGATTTCACCCACCTAGCTACTGCCTGGATAATTGTTAGCCTGAATTCCCTTTCTGACATATTGTCTATATCGAACACTATTAGCTCTGTTGCAAAAGGCCCAGCCTTCGAATTTTTCTTTGCTTGGGCATTCCTCCTCCTATTCATTTTGGTGAGAGATTGCTGAATGGATATAGCTGAATTATCGACCATGGTGCAGTCAAAGTGCACCCTGATATGCTTCTGGGCAATCAAGAGTCCCCACCCAAATGAAAGAAAAAGAAAGAGAAAAAAAAAGAAAGAGAGAGAGAGAGAAAGAGAGAGAGAGAGAGAGACTGGAAAAAAAAGAAAGATAAAATAAAAATGAAGGCTCAGCCCAAATGTGCCCTAAGTTAATATTTATGAAGTATACAAACAAAAACAGACAAACAAAAGGACTAATAAAAGTAGAATACAAGAGAAAAAATATACATATATAAAAAAGCAAAAAAAAAAAAAAAAAGAACTTCCTCAAAAAGAACCCCAAGTATAAGGTTTATATACTACCATGTCAAACACAAATACACAGAAACACTGGTGGAATAAAAAGATGGGAGAGTAGTTACAAATTCTCAGTGTGGGCAAGGAAGTTTATTTTGATTCTTCCTGGATGTATCTTGATATCTTTGTTAAAGGACTGAACTTTCCTAAGGTAAATGGGAATTAAAAATTGGTTTACCTATAGGGGTAGCATTGACTTGGGAAAATTGATTACCTTGAAGTTCAACTCTATATTAATATTAAAAAATAAAAATAAAAAAATGTAAACTAAACTAAAATGACATTTTAAAAAGTTAAAAAATAGAAAAGCAAAAGAAAAATATGGGTATATGTATCAAAAAGTTCAGATTGAGAGGTTATTATGGAATTTGATGTATTGGGCATCTCACTGTGATGGTAAATAGGTTTAAAATTATCTATTAAAAGTAATAAACCAAAATAGTGGGAACAAATTAAAAATAAAAGTTGTATCTATGAAATAGTGATGGTTGTTCTCTTGTATTTTTTTTTCCAGTTGGCTTTCTGGGGGAAGGCCTGCTGCCTGGGTTTTCAGGCAGTGTTTCCTGTGTTAAGTTCTCCCGCCCCCACCCCTCAAGGGGGTGGGCTCTGAGGAAACCGGTTTTTCAGGCTTTTGTTCCCTGGAGGTTTTTGCTTTGTTTATTTGTTTGGTTAGCCTCACTCTGACAGCTTTTGATGGTTTTTAGAGGTTTAGAGGAAAGCAAACTGCACTCAGACCTCCCTCTCAGAGAGAAATCTCAGTCTGTTACTCTCTGGGTGCTCCAGAGCACATAAATTCCCCCTTGGCCACTGGCAGAGCCTGTTCCCAGTCGCGGTCCCTGGGGACACAGGAACTCCTGCTTGTACCCAAAACCACTACAGTAGTGGCTGTCTGGGCAGCTCCAGAAGGCCAGAGAGGTCCCAAGTAGCGATAGCACACTGAGATTTTCCCACTGTCCTGGGCTGGGAGTGATCAGACTTTCCAGGTCTGAGAGCACTGGGATGGGGCCTGCACCCACCTCTCTCATGGGAGGTTGTGGGGCGCGACTCAGACTCATAGCACTGCGTGGCACGTGCGTGGAGAGTGCAAAAAGGCTGTGGTTCTGATGGCTGGTGAGGCTCCCAGCCCCTCATGGGAGCCACCACCCAGGCGCTCTTGGGTGTGCTCATGGCTCAGGGACCAAGACTAGATTTCTTTGCTGCACTTTCTCTGGCTCAGAGCCAGGGGTTGCTGTCCTTGGTCTGGTGACTTAAGCCCCTATCCCTAACCACCCCAATTCCCACAATTTCCCCCCAGATCATTTGCTCTTTTTGAGTGCTTTCAACCAGACTCCAAGTTAATGCTGGTCCCCAGTCACAGGGCACACTCATATTGGGGTATTACTTTCCAATGGGTTGCGTCTGGTGGCTTCCTTCCCCTTTTGTCTCTCTTCTGGTATCAGTCCAATGTTCCCACTCTGCTCTACCTGTCCACTGGAGTCTTCTGTCCCAGTAGAGATCCAGATGTGTATGATTCTAATCTCAGGCTTATTTCATGGGTGATCAGAGTTCTTTGGTAGATAATTAGCTCTCTTCAGGGTACAGGTTGAAATGGCACATCCTTTTAGTTCTCACCATCTTGTCCAATACTGTGATTTCTGATAACATATCCCATTCTTGAGACAAGAACACAGATGTTTTAGGTGAGAGGGCTTAGGATACTAGGGCCTGAAGGACATGGGGTGGAGCACACTGCATTGGTAACAGAAGGGGATCACATCAAAGTCCTGCATCAGTAAAGGGTTCAATGGTTGTGATAAATTACTGGCTTTCAGGGATGGTGTGCAGTGCAATGGGGCCCCTTATTTTGACCCTGGAGTGACCCCGAAGATGTGTTCCACCAAAACAAAATCGCAGAGCTAGAGACATAGCACCATGGGCTGAAGGTCCCTTTGGATAAAAGTCTCCCAACTCACCATGATCATTTGCAAGACTTGCAGAACTTGGGGAAGAGCTGCTGGGCCAATGAGGACACCTGAGAACATGAGATAGGAAAATGCATAGTATAGTGCAAAATAACTAGATTAATGAAATAAAACATGGTTTAAATTCCATTTAATGATATTCTTACAAATGTGTGGACAATGACTCTGCTTCTGTCCAAGGCTTGGGCAGGACCATGAGGCAAGTTTGGAAAGAGATGGGATGGAGATGCATGTGATTATTGGGCTCTAGGAGCCCAGGCTGGATTCTAGGAAGTGGGGCCCTTTGTGCTGTATTGATATCATTTGAGTAGGCTATCCCCCACACCTGCACTAACCTCGAACCAGCAATGGACTCTGTTGGCAGAGTGGGGCACCTTCTTGTCCTTCAAGGAGGTAGAGCAAAGGATCTCATCATTCAGCTCCTACCCCATCTCCTTTGTAGAACCCTGTAAAGAGAGTGCCCAGAATAAAACCAGGAGGCCTCAGAGCCCTGTATGGATGACTTTTCTGGTCTTGAGACCAAGGGCACTCCATTCCAGACACACCACACCACAGTATGCCCACACCTCCATCAAGAAGATAAACGTGCCACAGCTTCAGGATCTTGGATGGGCTCTGGCACAGGTAAAAGACACTTCAGGAATCCCCTTTCCACCCTGTCCACAATGACGTGGGTGTGAACAAGAAGGGATTACCAGGGTATCCACTCTCCTCAACCTACTATAGCCCATGGTTGGGAACCCCCACAAATTCCTCTTTCCCTAAAACTCAAGAGCAAGGGATGGAGCTGCCCTTGGATGGCTCATAGAGGTGGGAATTGCCTCGTCTTCTCAGTACTACGTACCTTATGGCACCTCTTGCCATATGCCCTGAGGCACTGGGGTCCAATTTTGGACCAATGTCTGCCGCATGTGAAAAAGCCATTTCCCTGGGGTTTCTGAAAACCAGAGACCTGGAAAGTAGGGAAGCATCCAGAGAATATCTTTCTGTATAAGATTTCTCTAGCCAAGTAACCCTGATATGGATTACACTAGAATGCGGGTGCCTAGTTGCAGGGGTTCCAAGTTCTGTTGGGGACTGTGGTCAAGGAAATAACATCACAGCCTGGGATCTGCTGCCCCAGTCAATTCCTGTTTTGACACCAATGGAAATTGTGCTCTGGTTTGCCAACTTGGCATCCCTTTTCTGCATGCAAGGCCACATCTGTACATAGTGACATCAACATACCTCTCTCCACAGGGCCCCAGGGAAGATCTGGGTGTAGCAAGGGCCCCAGCTTGGAAACACATCTGGTTTCAGAGCGAACTCTCAATTCTTACCTGTTTTTGACACTAGATAAGCCATTGTGTCTGACAGGGATGGTCTTCTCTGTAAAATACAGATGATTGTAGCATGTCCTTCTACCAGATATCCATAGGCATAGGTTGGATAATATCTATGGTATTAGAGTTGTGTGTCACATGTAGGAAATTCCTCCAACAAAATTTACTTCCTCCTATCAACGTCTTTGAATCTGCTACTAGTCACATCCCACCCACAGTCCCGACTGATTTGTGTGTTTTTGTGTGCACATGCACACTTGCTCCTGTGTGCACACATGTGTTCATCAGTGCTGATATTCTAGAGTCGCAGAAGGTGATAGTCCCACCTACATCAAGTGAATAATAGCTTAACAAGATCTTATAATTCTAATTTTCAATGGAAACCCAAAGAAGGGATTGGAGTCTTGGCCCTTTATAGTCAGAATTCACCCTTACCCTTAGAGACTGCCTGTCCTGGGATGCAAGCCATTACCTCCTTTCCAAAGGGTGTGATGTAGATAGGGTTCGGTTCAGTGGGTTGTCACAACATGGGGTCCCTCTCAGACAAGAACATTGGGAGTTGTCTTTTTTCCAGGATACCAATGATTACCCTCAGCCTAATACCTGTTCCATGTCTATAACCACATCCTTCTAGACAACCTTTTCCAGAGTCCTCAGTGAAAGGCTATGTGCACCAGGACCCCACCTTTGGGTATACTCAAAGAGCTGGATTCATGTCTGGTAAGCCTTCCTACCAGTCTGATTCTGGGCAAGGCACGGACCCTGCAGGGATCATCACCTCCTCCCCTAAGGGGCTCCATTGGTTCCCCAACTCCTCTGTATACATCCTTGTGTAACCCCCTCCCCTGAATGTGGTCTGGATATAGTGATTCAATTCTGTTCGACAGAACATGGGAACATGACCCAACGTCCTTGCTGAGATTTGGATATAAAAGCTCATTGCCAGGGGGACAAGATGGCGGGGTACTAGGAAGAGGCGTCTTTTCAGCTGGTACCCCAAAGTGAGCTGATTACCTAACAAAGAACTCCGATCACCCATGAAATCAGCCTGAGATCAGAATTATACACGTCTGGATCTCTACAGGGGCAGAAGGCGCCAGTGAGCAGGTAAAGCGGAATGGGAACGGTGGACTGATATCAGAAGATAAACAAAAGGGGGAGGGAGCCACCAGAGGTGACCGGTGGGAAACTAATACCCCAATCCGAGCGAGAGTGCCCTGCGTCTGGGGACCAGCATTAACTTGGAGACTGGTTGAAAGCACTCCAAAAGAGCAAAGGATTGCGGGGGGAAGTTGTGGGAATCAGGGCGGCTAGGGACAGGGTCTTAAGTCCCCAGTCCCAGATGGCCTCCCCAGCGCGGAGGCAGAGAGAGTGCGGCGGAGAAACCAGCTCCTGGTCCCTAAGCCGCCAGCGCGCCACAGAGCGCGTGGGTTCCAGCTCCTGTGAGGGGATGGGAGCTGCGCCGGTCTGCAGAACGCGCGCTAGCCCTACCAAAAAGCTTGAGATACGCACACACGTCGCTCGAGCTCTCCTGGGTTACTAAGGCCCGGGGGCGCTTCTTGACCTGCGCCATTGTTTCAAAGTCTAAGCCGCGCGCGCGCGAAACTCTTCCCCTGACAGAGGCGCGCAAAAGCCCAGCCTGCGGCTTACGGACCAGCGCCCCGGTCTCAGTGCCCCAGACGCGCGCCAGACCCACAGCCGCCTCTGAAAAGAGGTGTGCGCAAGCCGGGCACTCCCAGCCCAGGCCGGCGGCAAAATCTCAGTGTGCGATCGCTGCTTGGAACCTCTCTGGCGGGCAGGAGCTCCCAGACAGCCGCCACTGCCTTGGCTTTGGGGACGAGCAAAAGATCCTGGGCCCCCAGGGTCTGCAACTTGGAACCTGCGCTGCCAGCGTCCAAGGGGGAATTTATTCAGATTCTGCACCCAGACTGAGGCTTCTCTCTGAGACGGAGATCAGGGTGCGGTTTGATTTCTTTTAATACTACAAAAACCATCAAAGGCGGTCAAGGTGAGAGGAAAAAAAGTGAACAAGCAAAAAAAAAAAAAAAAAACAAAACTGCCAGAGAACAAAAGCCTGAAAAAAACCAGTTTCCCCAGAGCCCACCCCCTTGAGGGGTGTGGGGGGACTCAACTCAGGAAACATCATTGACTGACAACCCACGTGGCAGGCCCCTCCCCCAGAAAACCAAGAAAGAAAAAAAAAAAAAGGACTACAAGAGAACCCCCACTACTTCATAGGAAAACATGTATTATTCACTCGTTTCCACTATTCCGGTTCATATATATATATATATTTTACACATAGGTAATTTTTTAAACTTTTTACCACCACAGCGAGCTGCACAGTACATCAAATTCTATAATACCTTTCTAACCTGAACTTTTTGATACATAAACCTATGTTTTCCTTTTGCATTTTTATTTTTTGAATTCCTTTTTTTAAAATTTTAGTTTAGTTTAGTCTAGTATATTCCTTTTTATTTTTATCCTCTAATATTCATATAGAGTTAACTTCAAAGTAATCCCCTTTCCCCAATCAATACTACCCCTATAGGTAAACCAATTTTTAATCCGCTTTATCTTAGGAAAGTTGAGTCCTTTAACTAAGATATCAAGATACATCCAGGAAGAGTCAAAACAACCTTCCTCGCACACACTGAGAATTTATAAGGACTCTCCCATCTTCTTCCACCAGTGTTTCTGTGTTTTTTGAGTTTGTCCTGATAGCATGTAAATTTTACACTTGTGGTTCTTTTCGACGAGGTTCTTTCTTTATTTGCATATATATATATATATATATATTTTTTTTTCTTTTCTTCTTTCTCTTGCCATATAATTGTATCAGTCTTTCTATCTCTTTTTGTTTGTCTACTTCATAAATCTTACCTTGGGGCCCATCTGGGCTGAACCTTCTCTTTCATCTTCCCTTTCTTTCCTGTCTCTCTCTCTCTCTCTTATCTTTTTTTCTTCTTCTTTATCTTCTTTTCCTTTTATTCTTTTTCTTTTTCTTTTCTTTTGTCTCTCATTTGGGTGGGGAATCCTGATTGCTCAGAAGTGTTCCAGGGTGCACCTTGACTGCACCAGAGTTGATACATCCAGCTACATCTGTTCAGTCTTCTCCCACCAAAATGACTAGGAGGAGGAATGCCCAACAGAAGAAAAATACAAAGGATGGACCTTCTGCAACAGAGCTAACGGCTATCAATATAGACAATATCTCGGAAAGAGAATTCAGGCTAACAATTATCCAGGCAATAGCTAGGTTGGAGAAAGCCATGGATGACCAAACAGAATTGATTAGGGCCGAACTGAAAGCGACCAGACAGGATGTTCACAATGTTAGGGCGGAGTTTAAAGCTACCAGGGAGGAGGTCCACAGTGCTCTCAATGAGTTCCAATCTAATCTAAACTCTCTCAAAGCTAGGGTAACTGAGACATACGATAGAATTAGTGATCTGGAAGACAAACAGATAGAGAGAAAGGATCAGGAGGTAGCCTGTAACAAACAACTTAGATCCCACGAAAGCAGAATCAAGGAAATAAATGATGCCATGAAGCGTTCCGACGTCAGAATTATTGGAATTCCTGAAGGGGAGGAGAAAGAAAGAAGTCTAGAAGATATCGTGGAACAAGTCCTTCATGAAAATTTTCCGAATCTCGTGAATGAAACCAGCGTTCATGTACTAGAGGCTGAACGGTCTCCACCCAAGTTTATACACTCCAAAAAAACATCACGACACCTGATAGTCAAATTGAGAAATTATAATTGTAGGTATAATCTCTTGAAAGCCGCCAGGGCAAAGAGGCTCCTTACTTACAGAGGGAAGCCCATCAGAATAACGTCAGACCTGTCCACAGAGACCTGGCAAGCCAGAAGAGGCTGGCAAGATATATTCATGGCACTAAATGAGAAGAACATGCAGCCAAGAATACTTTATCCAGCAAGACTGACATTCAAAATGGATGTAGAGATAAAGAGTTTCCAAGACCGGAAAGGCTTAAAAGACTATGCAACCACCAAGCCGATACTGCAGGTAATATTAAGCGGGGTTCTATGAAAGAGGAAAAATCCCAAGAATAGCATTGAACAGAAATATAGAGACAGTCTACAGAAAGAAAGACTTCAAAGGTAACTCGATGTCAATAAAAACGTATCTATCAATAATCACTCTCAATGTGAATGGCCTAAATGCACCCATGAAACAGCATATGGTTGCAGATTGGATAAAACGACAGGACCCATCCATATGCTGTCTACAAGAGACCCATTTTGAACCTAAAGATACACGCAGACTGAAAGTGAAGGGGTGGAGAAGCATCTTTCATGCCAATGGGACTCAAAAGAAGGCTGGGGTAGCGATTCTCATATCAGATAAATTAGACTTCAAACTAAAGACTGTAGTCAGAGATACAGAAGGACCCTACTTAATCCTTAAAGGGACTATCCACCAAGATGATCTAACAATTGTAAATATCTATGCTCCCAATATGGGAGCAGCCAATTAAGAAAACTGTTAATCAAGATAAAGAGTCATATTGATATGAATACACTAATCATAGGGGATCTTAACACGCCTCTTTCAGAATTAGACAGATCATCGAAGCAGAAAATCAATAAAGAAACAAGAGCATTGAATGACACATTGGACCAGATGGACCTCATAGATATATACAGAACATTCCACCCTAAAACAGCAGAATACTCATTTTTATCTAGTGCACATGGAACCTTCTCCAGAATAGACCACACACTGGGTCACAAATCAGGACTCAACCGATACGAAAAGACTGAGATTATTCCCTGCATATTCTCAGATCACAATGCTTTGAAACTGGAGCTCAATCGCAAGGAAAAGTTCCGAAGGAACTCCAAGACCTGGAAGCTAAAGACCACCTTGCTTAAGAATGCTTGGATCAACCAGGAGATCAACGAAGAACTGAAACAATTAATGGAAACCAATGAGAATGAAGACACTTCGGTCCAAAACCTATGGGATACAGCAAAGGCAGTCCTAAGGGGAAAATATATAGCCATCCAAGCCTTGCTCAAAAAAATTGAAAAATCCAGAACACACCAGCTGTCTCTACACCTTAAAGAACTGGAGGATCAACAACAAATCAAACCAACTCCACACATAGAAGGGAAATCATCAAGATTAGAGCTGAGATCAATGAGGGAGAAACCAGAGATACAGTAGAACGTATCAATGAAACTAGAAGCTGGTTTTTTGAAAGAATCAATAAGATCGATAAGCCACTGGCTACACTAATCCGAAAGAAAAGAGAGAAATCCCAAATTCATAAAATTATGAATGAAAAGGGAGAGATCACAACTAACGCCAAGGAAGTAGAAACAATCATCAGAAGTTATTACGAACAGTTATATGCCAATAAGCTTAGCAACCTAGATGAAATGGATGCATTCCTGGAAAAATATAAACTACCAAAATTGAACCAGGAAGAAATCAACAACGTGAATAGACCGATATCTAATAACGGGATTGAATCAGTGATCAGAAACCTCCCAAAAAGAAGAGCCCAGGACCTGACGGATTCCCTGGGGAATTCTACCAAACCTTCAAAGAAGAAATAACACCTATTCTCCTGAAGCTGTTTCCAAAAATTGAAGCAGAAGGAAACTTCCAGACTCTTTCTATGAAGCCAGCATTACCCTGATCTCCAAACCAGGCAAGGACCCTACCAAAAAGAAGAATTTCAGACCAATATCACTGATGAATATGGATGCTAAGATTCTCAACAAGATCCTAGCCAACAGGATCCAACAGCACATTAAAAAGATTATCCACCATGATCAGGTGGGATTCATCCCTGGGCTACAAGGATGGTTCAACATTCGCAAATCAATCAATGTGATACAACAAATTAATATGAGAAGAGAGAAGAACCACATGGTCCTCTCAATTGATGCAGAAAAAGCATTTGACAAAATCCAACATCCGTTCCTGATTAAAACGCTTCAAAGTATAGGGATAGAGGGAACATTCCTGAACCTCATCAAATCTATCTATGAAAGACCCACAGCAAATAGCATCCTCAATGGGAAAAAGCTTGCGGCCTTCCCATTGAGATCAGGAACAAGACAAGGATGCCCACTTTCACCACTCTTGTTCAACATAGTATTAGAAGTCCTAGCAACAGCAATCAGACAACAGAGAGAAATAAAAGGTATCCAAATTGGTAATGAAGAAGTCAAACTCTCTCTCTTCGCAGATGACATGATTCTTTATATGGAAAACCCAAAAGACTCCACCCCCAAACTACTAGAACTCATACAGCAATTCAGCAACGTGGCATTATACAAAGTCAATGTGCAGAAATCAGTGGCTTTCTTATACACTAACAATGAAAATACAGAAAGGGAAATTAGAGAATCGATTCCATTTACTATAGCACCAAGAACTATAAGATACCTGGGGATAAACCTAACTAAAGAGGTAAAGGATCTGTACTTGAGGAACTATAGAACACTCATGAAAGAAATTGAAGAAGACACAAAAAGTTGGAAGACCATTCCATGCTCTTGGATCGGAAGAATAAACATTGTTAAAATGTCTATACTGCCTAGAGCAATCTATAATTTTCATGCCATTCCGATCAAAATTCCACTGGCATTCTTCAAAGAGCTAGAGCAAATAATCCTAAAATTTGTATGGAATCTGAAGAGACCCTGAATCGCTAAGGAAATGTTGAAAAACAAAAATAAAGCTGGCGGCATCACCTTACCTGATTTCAAGCTTTATTACAAAGCTGTGATCACCAAGACAGCATGGTACTGGCATAAAAACAGACACATAGACCAGTGGAACAGAGTAGAGCGCCCTGATATGGACCCTCAACTCTATGGTCAATTAATCTTTGACAAAACAGGAAAAATATACAGTGGAAAAAAGACAGTCTCTTCAATAAATGGTGCTGGGAAAACTGGCCAGCTATATATAGAGGAATGAAAATCGACCATTCTCTTACACCATACACAAAGATCAACTCAAAATGGATAAAAGACCTCAACGTGAGACAGGAATCCATCAGAATCTTAGAGGAGAACATAGGCAGTAATCTCTTTGATATCAGCCACAGCAACTTCTTTCAAGATACGTCTCCAAAGGCAAAGGAAACAAAAGCGAAAATAAACTTCTGGGACTTCATCAAAATCAAAAGCTTCTGCACAGCAAAGGAAACAGTCAAAAAAACAAAGAGGCAATCCACGGAATGGGAGAATATATTTGCAAATGACAGTACAGACAAAAGGTTGATATCCAGGATCTATAATGAACTCCTCAAACTCAACCCACACGAAACAGACAAACACATCAAAAAATGGGCAGAAGATATGAACAGACACTTCTCCAATCAAGAAATACAAATGGCTATCAGACACATGAAAAAATGCTCATCATCATTAGCTCTCAGGGAGATTCAAATTAAAACCACATTGAGATATCACCTTATACCAGTTAGAATGGCCAAAATTAACAAAACAGGAAACAACATGTGTTGGAGAGGATGTGGATAAAGGGGAACCCTCTTACACTGTTGGTGGGAATGAAAGTTGGTGCAGCCTCTTTGGAGAACAGTGTGGAGATTCCTCAAGAAATTAAATATAGAGCTTCCTATGACGCTGCAATTGCACTCCTGGGTATTTACCCCAAAGATACAGATGTAGTGAAAACAAGGGCCATCTGTACCCCAATGTTTATAGCAGCAATGTCCACAGTCGCCAAACTATGGAAAGAACCAAGATGCCCTTCAACGGATGAATGGATAAGGAAGATGTGGTCCATATACACTATGGAGTATTATGCCTCCATCAGAAAGGATGAATACCCAACTTTTGTAGCAACATGGACGGGACTGGAAGAGATTATGCTGAGTGATATAAGTCAAGCAGAGAGAGTCAATTATTATATGGTTTCACTTATTTGTGGAGCATAACCAATAGCTGGAGGACAAGGGGCGTTAGAGAGGAGTAGGGAATTTGGGTAAATTGGAAGGGGAGGTGAACCATGAGAGACTATGGACTCTGACAACCAGTCTGAGGGGTTTGAAGTGGCAGGGGGGTGGGAGGTTGGGGTACCAGGTGGTGGGTATTATAGAGGGCACGGCTTGCATGGAGCACTGGGTGTGGTGAAAAAATAATGAATACTGTTTTTCTGAAAATAAATAAATTTAAAAAAAAAAAAGCTCATTGCCCAGCCCCATGTTGACTCTGACCCATGTTCTCTCTCAGATCCTCAGACTTGAGTACAAGCCCCTAGGTTGAACCATGACACAGACTTATATTTGTGGCCTAGCACTGTGGGTCAACAATAGACAGAAGAACTCAGGTTTTTGACATGGTCTGTATCTGGCCCATGCCCCTAAGTGATTTCACATTCTCAGTAAAGCAGGTTCTACCTGTTTGTTTTCAACAGCCACAACCTAATGAGTGACTCTGGATGGAGCGCCCAGCTAAGCACTGCTGGATTCCTGATCCCCTAAGACCGGGAGACAGTGTTTGTGGTTTCAGCCACTAAGTGTGTAGAAATGTGTTCACACGGCACTGGGAGAAGGGCACTGATACTGTCGAACTGCTCCTGGCCTCGGACCTCCTGTGCTCCCTCTCTGCTCTCATTGTCAGCTTCCTCTGGCCACCTTGGCCTCCTTTCTAACCTCCACTCTGGGAACATCAAATTCTGCCTCCAATCATCTGCTCCATGGTGTCCTTTGCCTGGCTGAATACACTCAGTTTATTGCAGGGCTGTCTCCTTCTTTTCTTACCACAGGAATTCTCAATGTCATATCAGGATAGCCTTGTCATACCCCTCACCTGGTGGAGCTCAGGATTTAGATGTAGTCCCTTGCTCTTTTCCTATGGAGCAATTGCTCTTTTCAATCTCACTTATGTTTCTTGTTTATCCATCTTCTCCTCTAGACCCTGATCTCATAGAAGGAGAACACGGTTGACTGATAAGCACTGGTACCATCTCATTGTGCAGTGCCCAGTGGCTGAATGAACGGGAGACAGGGTCCATCCCTATACCGAGCAGCTCCATTGCTTGAGCCTCATCGATTTTGGTAATCTGTAAATTCTTTAGTTTGGTTTTGGTTTTTTAGTTAACTCTGTCTGATGTGGGGCTCAGTATCATAACCCAGAGATCAAGGATATTACTGACTGAGGAAGCCAGGTACGTCTTTGGTTATTTTTAAAGGTTTTTAGCTGATAACTCTTGAAGTTAACTTGGTGATTTCAACATGTTGTCAGTATACTGCATTATGCTTAATTACCAAGTAACTCCCCACATTTTGGTAGCATGTCACCACAGATTTTTCCCATGACAGTGCTAAGGGGCTCTTCTAATTAGGAGACTGAAATCCTTTATGTGGTCTTTCAGGAATGCAGATTCCCTCCACAGTGGGCCTTCTCACACCCTGGGTCGTCATGCACCTCTGATGCCATCAGCACAAGAGGAAAGATGTCAAAGAAATACACAAAGGAGTGTGTTTCCAGCCAGGTCTTGAAGACCTAAATTACACTTTTGTGCTCAATCTTTTTTTCTCATGGTTTTATTTCTTTATTAGAGGGTAAAGAGCACAAGCAGGTGAGGAGGTGCAGAGGGAAGAGAACCAGCGAGATGCCGAGGTGAGGAAGACCGGGTGTGGCTGATGTAGACTGGTGAAGGAAACAGCTTAGGCTACACAGAGCAAGTCTCCATCAACTGGTAGTCCAGGTGTAATTATTATTCTCAGATCCCTGTGACAATGACATGCCATCAAGGGAGCACTTCCATGGATTGCTTCATAAACTCAGAGAACATTGAGTGGTGGGGAAATTTTTCTTTATTTAGGAGAGAAATGAAAAGTTAATCTTGGTGATGGTAATTTCTGTTCTTGGACCTACAGCACCAGCCCAAGAAGAAGATTCTGAACCACCTGAAGAGCAACCTCTAGCTCTCACTGTGGTGCCTGCAGCAGCTTCAGAGTTTAATTGGAATGGGTGGGAATAAGTTGTGTTGGTGATATGACTGTGGATACAGCAGAGGGGAAGCACCTTCCTGAAGGAGCCTACTGCAACGTTTTTATTGACAATGAAGAGTTTGATTGAGACACATAGGAGTTGACTACGATGGGGGACATTTATGGCTTAAAGCTGTTAAAGTGGTAAAGTGGGGTGGAATCACAGATGTGACAGCATGAACTCATGATCCTGGGGGCTCAGAACATGAACAGCTGGGGCCTGAATGTTTCAGAGTTCCCAGACATCACTTAGAGGAAAAAATGGCTGAAAACCACGAAGCTAGGTCCTGGCTTTCTGCTCTGTGTTGCCCTATACTCCAAATCACATCATGACTGGGTGTCCACTTTCCTGAGAGGGGTCCAGCAAAAAACGGGAGCATGGCAAGACCTCCAACACCCTGGATGTATGGTGTGAGTCTGGGCCACAGGAACCCATAGAAATTGGAATTGGCATCAGCTGGGTGGCCCAGTTGTTTATGTAACTGCCTTAGGCCCCGCTCATCATCCCAGACTCCCTGCATCAGGTCCCCCATCAGGTGCCCAGCTCCATGGGGAATTTGCTTCTCTCTCTGACCTTCTTCCATCTCATTCTCTCTCTCATTCTCTCTCTAATATAAACAAATAAAATCTTTAAAAACAAACAAAAAAAAATTGGAGTTAGAACTCAGTCACGTGCCTGAGATAAAAATGCCTTGTCACTGGCAGCATGAACACAGAGTTCTGAGAGAAACTGAGGAGTTAAGACTGGTGGATTTTTTTTTCCTGTGATGGCTCACTGCAGATAGGGGTGCAAATTTTCAGCTCCTAAGTAGAGAGCAGGGTACAGCGATATTCATCTCACCCATTGGTGCTGCATGCCTTCAGTGAGTAATATAGCACCACATACTGGAATCCAGACCTGCTTACCTGGAAGCCTGTCTCTGCTGCTTAGGAGAGCTGCATTTGTACCAGTTGGAGTCCACTTGAGGATCAGGGCAAGAGATCCCTTCCCTAGAAGACCAGCATGTACAATTCACTCCTCTGAAGTTTACTAATAATGGAGGCCTGGAAAGATTCAGAGCTTAGGGAAAGCACTAAGTAGCATTCTTTTTTTTTTTTTTTGTAGCCTTTTATTTATTTTTTTCGGGTTTTTTAAAAATTTTTTATCTCTTTTAAAATATTTTTTTATTACAGGGAGAGAGTGTGTTGGGGGGGCTGTTGGGCAGAGGCAGAGAATATTCAAGCGGACTCCCTACTGAGCATAGAGTCCAACTCTGGGCAGGATCCCAGGGTCCAAAGAAAAATACCTGAGCTGAAACTCAACAACTGGCCCACCTAGGCTCCCCTTGAAGAGTAGCTTCAAATGAGAAGAAATTAAAATTATATCAATCCTAAATATGTAAGAATAAAAAGGAAGAGTAGGAGGACAAGAAACAAAAATGACAAGAGCAGAGGAAAAGTAATCAAGAAGTAATATGAATTTTACTAAAGTGCGACATGAGACAAAACTAGAAAGAAAGAAATAACTGTATTAGTAGTATCTTTGGGGTATGACCAAATGTGTTTTGTTATTATTCTGCATACTCGAAAAATATCTATTTTTAAGGCATGCATGAATTATTTCAATTTTATCTTTAATATTGAAAGAAATGATGTTATATAATTTACTTTCTCAAATGTCTTAGGACTTCTCTCAGGAATTCTCCTCAACCACATTTCATCATGAAAGGTCTTGATTATGATCTTGACTGTGTTCTCAAACAAGAACCAATAATACTAGACGTTCCTGAATCATGTTTATTTCTTTTATTGTCCTTACCACAATGATACTTACTAATTTTGTAAGTAATGATACTTACTAAGTACTTACTAATTTAGGTATGTACATATTAAGTGTGTTTTTCTTTCCCACTTATCAATGCCAAAAGGGCAGTCACCTATTCTGTTTTATTCACCAAAGTATAATCATTTGCCTAGCACGATGACACATTAGGTAGGAACTCAATACATACCTTGGAATGAATAAATATGTAAGCCAAGAAAGTGAAATTGTATCAGAGTTTGGAAATATAACTGAAATTCTATAAATATGAAATAAAAAAATGATTCATTGGAGCAAATTGTTGCAAATTTGTCATCACAAAATGGACCATTAGTGTCCAGTATTTTTTTCTTTTTACTACTTTTTCATTACTATTTTTCACTAAGATTTATTCTTCCTGAAACTGAAAAATAGTCATATCATCTGAGAAAATAATAATTAATTGGTTTTGACATAATGTAAGCACCAGAACCATCACTAAGCTGAGGCACTTGATGCATCTAGAGCACAGGCTGTCAGGAGACATTCATGCCTAGGTTTGCACAAGTCTCACCCATGAACCTTCATGACCCTGCAAGTGACTGGATCCTTAAATTTGTATTCTGGAGGCCTCATATTTCTCATTCTGGTATCTCTGTTAATTTATATATTATTTATTCTTTCTATAAACGTATGCTTGAAAGAGAAATGAGTGCATCTCCAGGCTATCAGAGCTTGCCAACAATAGGTTCATGAATGTTCTTTTCATACGCAGATTTCTTTCCATCTCTTGACTTCCTTCCAGGCCCACATAATAAAGCTTCCAGGTTGATGACAACTATCTACTTCCTTTCCTCCAATCCCATACTGCTAATTGTGACCAAGCTGACTGGATGCACTAAATATTTTTGTTATCCAGTCTTAGCTGGTGTGTAATGCGACTTGTTATTCTTTCCTTATCACTTTGTGCAGGCCAGAGATTACAAATGAGCTGTTGGGTCTCAGTGCATAGACACCTTTCTTTGCTTTCAACATATTTAATGTTAACTACATCATTTAACTGTTTACTTCATTTCTCTAAAGTCTAAATTCCTGTTTTCAAAATGGAGTTGACATTTGTCCGTATTTCTTGTCAATGAGATTTATAAACAATAATATTGGGAAATATTCAGTTCAGTACTCTGAATATAATAATCACTTAACAAATGTGAAATAGTATAAAACGCAAAAATGAATCATTACATCTTTATAGAATAAAATGATGTAATATATAATTTTATGTGTTTCCTCAATGCAAGACTTTACTACTTGATGTTTTATTCCTAAGGGAGACTTAACGTTTTGTAGTACATTCTGTGATTTTCTTTCTTTTACCAGATTGCTCTAGGTCACCACCAGCCCACTCGATGGGAATATACAATTTTATTCAATCAAAAGTAAGCAAGAGTTTTAACCCTCAATCTGAAAAAGAATGTCTTCTTGCTTGGCAAAGACCTTTCCCATGTTTTAGGGGCATTGCCACCAGGGTACTTCCTATGTAACACCATTAAACTTTTCCCAGGAAACCAACCATAAGTCAGGGAGTCCCTAGTTTATCCCTTCATGCTCCTTGTCTGGGCTGCATGAGCTCCTATACACAGTAAACATACTGTCTTATGTTTGGTATTTAGCCTTATGTAGTATGGGCTATCACTACTGCATCAGATTTTCCCAAAAACTAGTTATGTCTCATATATTGTAAGACTTGGAAATGGAATGTTGGCTCTTCATTGCCAATGGCAACACTTGAGACTATTGTGTGATTCAAGTATTTTAATCCCTCCTGATCTTTTGCTTTGAAATCCATCAGGCCATGTGTAAACAAAGAACAAATATGATCACTCAAAGGAATTAGTGGCTGGTAAATATAGAACTAAACCATTATACCTGATTCACACAGAGATTGCTTTTTATCTTTTTCTGCATGACACAGAGCACACCTAAATGAGAGATACAAATGTTTTCAAAGGCAACTCCAATCACAGCTAAAAACTGTGAAATAATGAAAAAAACAAATCCTTTGATATTATCTGTTCCACTCACCTGACTTTTCATTGCACTCAAGATACATTAATGATGTGATTGAATGTTTAATGATTTTTTATTAATTGGCCAGGGTTGAATCTTTTAGAGAAAGATCTTTGAATGTTCATCACAGATAAATGAAAAGCATGTGGAATTATAAAGGATATGCTAATCATCCATTAATGGTAAATCTACCATATGAAAATTATTATGATAGGTTCTATGGGAATATAAGGAAAATGTCTTAGTCAGCTTGCGCTGCTATAACAAAATTCCACAAACTGAGCAGCTTCTCAACAATAGAAATGAGTATTATCCTAGAGGTTTTAGGTCATATATCAGTGCCAACACGGTCCAGTTCTGGTGAGACTCTTCTTCCACACTGCATATTGCTAACTGCTCATTGTATCCTCATGTGGTGTAAAGAGAGCTAGCTAGCCCTCTGACCTCTCCCTATAAGGACACCAATCCTATACATGAGGGTTCACCCTTGAGAGCTAATTATCTCCAAAGGCCCCAACTCCACATACTATCTTAGTGGAATTAGGATTTTAACATATGAATTTTTAAAGATTTTTTATTTATTTATTTGACAGAGAGAAATCACAAGTAGATGGAGAGGCAGGCAGAGAGAGAGGGAAGCAGGCTCCCTGCTGAGCAGAGAGCCCGATGCGGAACTCGATCCCAGGACCCTGAGATCATGACCTGAGCCGAAGGCAGCGGCTTAACCCACTGAGCCACCCAGGCACCCTTAACATATGAATTTTTGAGAGGCACACATATTCAGTCCATAACAGGTGAGTAAAAATAGTTATCTCGAGAACTTCACTGTAGAGTTATAGATCATTAAGGCATACCTCTGGAACCATAAGCTTTGAGTTCTTTGAGGAAAATCCTATTGTATATCTCTGAGCCTGTAGTACTCAGTGAGTCTAGGAAATATGCTATATTGAGTAGAAAATAATCCCTTCTATGGTCTTAACCTAAAGTAGATCAAAGGCGAGTAGGAAAAAAATCAGAAATCAATCACAGAATGGTATGTGAAAATTGAATGTTTAGCTAAATATTTTCATCACTTACAGTTTCTGAGGGACAGAGATTCATTCAACCCAGCTTTCCTTCTAGAACTGCTGGCACTCTTGTGTCCCTATTACTCTGTTAAGAATATTCTCGCTGAGGCTTATTTCTTGCCTCTCTGGGACCCATTATTGCCTCCATCCCCATCATACATTTTTAGCTCAATCTCATACTCTCCTGAGTGCTGCCTTTACATAACATTTGAATCTTATCTACCGCATACCTTTATTCTCTTGCCTCAGTCTCTTTTTCTGCATTATTAATGTTTTTTCTTTCATTTTCCCTTTTCAGCCCTAGTATAAAATGTAAAGTTCAATACCACATGAAAGTTTATAAAAAAACTTTCTAGAACTATTACTCATGACACAACAGTTGGCTTTTAGCCATGGATCATATGCAGAGACTAATATACATAGGAAGAAATCAATAAGCTTCAATTTATACAAAATACATGAAATAGAACAATATTTGAAAGAAAGATCCACAGTATCACAAGAATGTGCCTGGTGCCTGGTATCATTTGCAAATGATTGATTTTGATAGTAACTAGAAGTGCCATAAGTTTAGAAAAGAAAGACATGTCTCTGGATTAGTCTAGACCTGTCTCATGGATTATCAATAACCATAGTTAGATTATGAAGATAGATGGGATTTAGAAAGTGAAAAATTTTGGGAAGGTTGTTCTATAGGAAGGTAATCTGTGGTTAACGATGGGTGCATAAATGTATTATAAGTGGAGCTCCACTAAAAATAGTAGTGCGTATGTAGCTGAGGTCTAATTCCACCTGAATCTGGGTCTGGATCTCATTATTCCTTCCATGTTTTTCTAATGAATGCCTTGGAAGTGTATAGAAAATATGTACATGTGTATGTGTGTGTATCTATACACTAACAAGTTTTTCCACATATATAGTGATATACTGTTTCATTGTGTGCCTCTGTCTCGACTATAGAGACTGAATTCAAGTGCAAAGTAATAAAAGTATAGAGAATGGAATATTACTATACTAGGGGATAGTCTTTCAAATATACTCCAAATAACACTGATAGGGGTTTAGGGGAAATCTCATTTCATTTGCTATCTTTTCTAATGCAGGTCAGGTGTATAACCTGCCGAAGCCTGTATAACCTGCCTCCTGAGAAGAAAACAATATGCTGAATAAGACTGAGTGAGAAAAGCCAACACTAGGGAGGAAATAATCACCCTTCTCTTCATTTTTTGTGTTAACAATGATGTGAAGGCTAAGTGTTTAGCCTAAGTAAGGTGTTAATTAAAGTCATTGGCATGGCAATATAAACATGAAATGATATGCCTGCCTACATTGTCATTTCTAGTTGTTTTTGCGGAGATATGTATATGGATCTATCTATTTATCTATAAGTAGATAAATAGATAAATCTATAAATAGATAAATGGATAGATAGATCCATATACATATCTCCGCCAAAACTCTGCAAAAACAACTAGAATATCTCCACAAAAACAACTAGAAATGACAATGTAGGCAAGCATACCACTTCATGTCTTATAGAGATACGTATATACATATATATATATATATATATATATATATATGTGTGTGTGTGTGTGTGTGTGTGTGTGTGTGTGTGTATACCAATATGTATATGGCAATAAGGAGTGCTGGTGCTATTATTTCTCATGGGGACTTTCAGTACTTTGCATTGATCTATCTGATTTACACCTTTTATGTGTACAGATTTCCATTCTTCCTAATACCTAGGGTTCCAGCTCCATTTCTGGGGAAATTTATTTCCCACTTCCTTTCTCCCTATTCCACTCTATAGTCTCATTTATTCATTCGTTTGTTCATTATTAATTCAATGAAAAAAGTGAGATAAGACCTTATTGATAGACAAAAGAGAATATATCCAGGGGAAAGAAGGAGGGAAAGAAAGATAAATCCTCCTCTAAACCCTTTCTTCTGGGCTCGAGAAAATTCCATAGCCTCATGCTTTCTGCAGAGGACTTGCAGAAAATATGTTTGATGAAAGAAGGAACGACCAATCATAACCCAAGAAAAATGTCATCGTTATCCATTTATATAAATAGATTAAAAAAAGTCTTTAGAGGTCAAGCCTCAAAGATGGCAAGAGAAGAAGAATCAGTATCATCAGGGATGATAAGTTCTTTTCAAGAGGGCCTTCCTTTGTCACGAAGGGATGCAATCTTCCTGTATCTATTGCTACTAGTGTAGTGCTATAGGGAATACAGGTTTCCATATCTGGAACTTCTTTTCACATGAGGAATTGAAAGCCTGCATCATTCTTTCATCTTGTTTTCAATGATCTTTGAGATAATGATTAGATATTATAGTTTTCTGCAGTAACCATAATGTGAGTTCCTCTTTGCCTCTGACCTAGAGGAAGCCCAGGTCATGAAATAAATACTAACCTAGAAGCCATAACAATCTAGGTTCAAGCCTCATGCTCTTTCTTAAGTCTATGACCCTGGAGAGCCACTTATCCCCTTAAACTTTAGTTTCTATCCTTGAGAAAGAGAATGATAATACTTATGTTGTAGAATGATGAGAAGCTTAAGTGAGCTTGATGTGTATGGACACACTTTTTAAAAGTTTTAGGTGTTGTTATTGTAAGATCAGTACATTAGTCATACTTTAAAAAAAATTAAAGTTAATATATTTCAAATTTTTTTAGAATTGGTGACTTCTTAAAAAATACTTTTGAATAATGAATTCTGTAATTGCAGACCATTTACATCATTTTAAAAAGTTTGAGTATGTTGCCCAAAACCCAGTAAAGTGATTTTAATTATCACTCAATGATATGAGCAAAAACACTGATAAAATAATATCATGGATAATTCTGCCTCTCACATAAAAAGAGTGCCAGTGGCCTGAGAGCACTCTATTACAGGAAATGATGTAATCTTATCAAGGCTTTTCTTGACATATGAATAGACACATTGAATTTCATACTTGAAAAGTAATCTCATTACCACAGTAATGACAACTAATAATTCTACTAAGTCTACCAGACTGAGTTTTGAAGTTACAAAGATAGCATGTCACTGTGAAAACAGCAGGAATCTTAGAACCAGACAACCGTGGTTTCCATATGTGAGCTATTTAACATTGGGCATTTTATTGACCTTTCTGTCTGGAGGGGAATGCCATTTCCCATTCCAGGCTTCCAAGAGGAGGTTATCTTCCCTTTGCATATTGTGGCATTCCTCTACTTCTTCATTCATTCCACCCTAGTAAAAGTGAAGTTTACATAACTAATTGATTACTTGGGAAGAATAACTACATACTTGAACTCATTTCACTCTTTTCTCTTTTGCTACTAATCTTGTCTTTAAAAGGCACACGTTTTCCTCCAGTCTTCTGTATTGCCCATAATCGGGAGGATAAATCTGCTTAGGTCTGAGGATCAGCATTAGCAGAAGCATGACTCACCTATTGAGAGCCATTATTGTCAGCTAGGTATCTGTTATTATTTTATCCCCTATTTTGAGGCCTTGACTATTTTTTCCCCAGCTTCTTCAGATTACACCAGGGTTAGGGAGGGACAATAATAATTTTGTGATGGCTTTGTTAAAACCCCAACATGAAATGTACCAGCCATAAATACTGGAAAATAAAACAAAAAGAATGGAACTTGGAAGACCAAAGTATGCACATAGCCTTGGTGGTTTAAGGATAATAATTTGGGCCTTGGTGCTCTGACTGTGGTGATTTGTAGAGGTAGCATTAGGTGCATATGTGATTTTAAATTCTATGATTGACTAAACTCAAATATTTTAGCCCAGCCATGTGGTATTTTGGTTGTGGTATATGATTATAGCTTGCAGGATTTTGTTGTTGTTGTTGTAGTTGTTGTTGTTGTTGTTGTTTGTTTATATGCTTGCTTTTTCTGTAATTAAATGGCTTTATTTTCCTGCATATAGAAATTTAGACAAAGGTCCCTGGGCCTCAGGAAAGATACTCAAGAAGGGATATCAATGGGAAGGGTCCATGAGAGATGAAATCAGAAATAGACAGAGGGCATCTCAGCAAACCAGGATGGGACCTCTCAGTTCTCAACAGATGTGCAGAGTCTGGTGAAGACTCAAAGATCCAGGGCTTAGAAGGGGCAGCCATTTAGAATCTGGAAGCTGCAGGCTCCTCCTCTTTTATTTTTCTTTTTCTGGCTGAAGCAAATGTTCCACTGCAAGGAAGAGTACAGGTCTTCTAGGTATTAGTGGGAAATACTGTGTTTGCTGCTTCTAAATTGCAAGGTAGTAAAGCTCTGCACGTGTCTCAAAGCCCTACTGGGTTTTTATCTTAACCCACTGAGCTACCCAGGTGCCCCGGATACATCTATTCTGACACCTCTGTGCTCCATAATGTGATTTTTTTTAATTTTTTATTTTTTTAAAAATTTTATTTATATTTTTAATTTCTTTTTGGTGTTCCATAATTCATTGTTTATGTACCACACCCTGTGATCCATGTAATTCATGCCTTCCATAATACCCACCACCAGCCACACCCAAACTCACCCTCTCCCCTCCAAAACCCTCAGATTGTTTTCTCAGAGTTCACAGTTTTTTTTCTTTTTAATGAAAATAAGCTTTATTACATCAAGTAATAAATACATACAAAGATGCAAACAGTTTTAGTCATTTTTCTTCCAGATGTTTAGATCACCTTATGGGAAAAGAAGAACTGACATTCACACACAGTCTTGGCAGGAAAACTGGGGGTTGAAGGGGTTCTTGTTAGGTCAGGTTCAGTAGGGTTGCTCTCTCTTCTGTATTTATAACTTGTGCATTTTTTAAAATTGACCTCAAAGCACTCGTAGTCATGCAAGAAAATACTTAAGCACAAAAGAAGTTATATTAAGCAGAACACACACCGTGGGGCAAACGTATGCACTCATAAAATAAAACAAACAAACAAAAAATCCTCAGAGTTGTATTAGCTTATGAAAAAGAACAGAGAATGATCTGGGTAACGTAACTGGGAGCTTTGCTGTGAGATAGGTATCTTTCACGTGCATCTTTTAAATCAATGCTTAGGAGAAAAACAAAAATAAAAACAAAAACAAAAAAAACCCAAAAACCCCTGGGTAACTCCTAACTATTGAAAATGTAAATCCTAGTCCACTGCAAAATACTTCTCAATCTCAGAGCCTCGTGAACCACGGGAGGGACATGGGAAGGAGAAACTAAACTGTTACCATTTGGAAAGCAAGAGTTTCATCTGAACATAGGAGATGAGCTGTAACTTCCGGTCTTAGACAAAGATGGAATACCTTCGTCTTTGGTTCATCTCCTCTCCCAAATTCCCTCAGCTCCCTTCTCCTCTCCATCTCCCCATGCCCTCTGTGTTATTTCTTATGCTCCACAAAGAAGCGAATCCATATGATAACTGACTGTCTCTGCTTGACTTATTTCACTCAGGAAAATCTCTTCCAGTCCCATCCATTTTAATATAAAAAATGGGTATTCATCTTTTCTGATGGAGGCATAATACTCCATAGTATATATGGACCCCATTGTCCTTATCCATTCATCCGTTGAAGGGCATCTTGGTTCTTTGAACAGTTTGGTGATTGTGGACGTTGCTTCTATGAACACTAGGGTCCAGATGGCCCTTCTTTTCACTACATCTGTACCTTTCGGGTAAATACCCAGTAGTGCAATTTCAGCATGGTAGGGAATCTATATTTTTAATTTCCTAAGGAATCTCTGCACTGTTTTTCAAAGTGGCTGCAACAACTTGCATTCCCACCAATAGTGTAAGAGAGTTCCCCTTTCTCCACATACTCTCCAACACATGTTGTTTCCTGTCTTGCTAATTTTGGACATTCTAACTGGTGTAAGGTGGTATCTCAATGTGGTTTTGATTAAAACCTCCCTGATGGCTAGTTATGATGATCATTTTTTCATGTCTGTTAGCCATTTGTATGTCTTCATTGGAGAAGTGTCTGTTCTTGTCTTCTGACCATTTTTGGACATGATTATCTGTTTTGTGTGTGTTTACTTTGAGGAGATTTTTATAGAGCCTGGATATCAGCCCTTTGTTTTGTCATTTACGAATATATTCTCCCATTCAGTGGGTTGCCGTATAGTTTTGTTGACTGTTTCCTTTGCTGTGAAGAAGGTTTTGATCTTGATGAAGACACCAAAATTCATTTTTGCTTTTATTTCCTTTGCCTTTGGAGAATATCTTGAAAGAAGTTGCTGTGGCTAATGTCAAAGAGTTTACTGCCTGTGTTCCCCTCCAAGATTCTGATGGATTCCTGCCTCATGTTGAGGTCTGTTATTCATTTCGAGTTTACCTTTGTGAATGGTGTAAGAGAATGGTTGACTTTAATTTTTCTACACATAGCTGTCCAATTTTCCCAGCACCATTTATTGAAGGGACTGTCCTTTTTCCACTGGATATTTTTTCCATATTTTTTGAAGATTTTTTGACCGTAGAGTTGGAGGTCCCTATCTGTGCTCTCTACTCTGTTCCACTGGTCTATGTGTCTGATTTTATGCCAGTACCATGCTGTCTTGCTGATCATAGCTTTGTAGTAAATCTTGAAATCATGCAGCGTGATGTCCCCAGTTTTGTTTTTCAACATTCCCTTAGCAATTCGTGGTTTCTTCTGATTCCACACAAATTTTAGGATGGTTTGTTCCAACTCTTTGAAAAATACTGGTGGAATTTTGATAGGAATGGCATTAAAAGTATAGATTGTTCTAGGCAGTCTAGACATTTTAACAATGTTTATTTTTCAGATCAGTGAGCATTGAGTGGTCTTCCATCTTTTCGTGTCTTCTTCAATTTCTTCCAGGAGTTTTCTGTAGTTCCTCGAGTACAGAACCTTTACCACTTTGGTCAGGCTTATTCCCAGGTATCTTATGGTTTTTGGTGCTATAGTAAATGGAATTGATTCTCTAATTTTCCTTTCTGTATTTTCATTGTTAGTGTATAAGAAAGTTAGTGTATTCAGAAAGCCAATGTTTCTGTACATTGGTTTTTGTATCCTGCCACATTACAGAATTGCTGAATGAGTTCTAGTTGTTTGGGGGTTGGGTCTTTTGGGTTTTCCATATAAAGTATCATGCTGTATGTGAAGAGAGAGAGTTTGACTTCTTCATTGCAAGTTGTTCTCTGTAGTTTTAAATGGTTCCTGACTGGGTCAGTCACCACAGTATCTGTCTCTTGATCTCAGAATCTTGAGTTCAAATTTTTGTCATGGAGATTGTTAAAAAAAAGGTGGGGGTGTTAATAACATTCTGTCCAATTTTCTTCTAGGTATTTTATAGGTGTAACTGTTTTGTTGAAGTCTTTGTCATGTGTTGACTCTGTTGTTGTGGAAGGGGTTGGATAGACATTCAGTTGCATTGCTTTAGTTGAGGTTGCCCAGTGTTTCCAGAGCCACTTAATGTGGAGACTGTTGCCTCCCTATTTTTTATTCCTGGAGCTTTGGTTGGAAATGAATTGACTAAATATCTGTCACTTACTTCCTGGGCTTTGTACTATGTTCCATTCATCTGTGTGTCTGTCTGTATATCAATACTATACTGTTTTGATTTCTACAACTTTGTAATACACGTTGAATTCAGAAAGCATGACACTTCCAGTTTTGTTCTTTCTCCGGATGGTTTTGGATATTTAAGGCCTTTCATTGTATTATTCACTTTGTATGATTGCTGTTCTTTTTTCTGGAAATTCTATTAAATGCTTATGGGGTTTGGACTGAAGGTTTAGATTGATTTTTGCAGTGTGTACATTTGGATTACATATATTCTTGGGATCCATTAGTATGGGATGTCTAAAGACGTCATTCTGTCTTTTCAAAATTCTTGCATTAATGATTTATGGTTTTCAATATACAGGTCTTTCCCATATTGATGAAAATGCTTCATAAGTATTTTATTTTTTAAGTGATTATCAAATAAAAATTATTTTCTTAAAAATTCTTTTCTTACTTTTTCTCAGTGATAACTTAATATTCATGAGTATAGATAAAACTTGTTTTTGCATATTGAATCTGTGTCCTTAAGTTTGACTTAATCCGTCTGTTGTTTCTATGAGGATTTTTGTAGAATAATTTTGGGTTCCATATGTTTTATCATGTTCTCCTAATAAGTAAAAACTTAACTGGGAATATAATTTGATGTTATCTAACTAGGAAAAAAAAAAGATACGGGTATGCTGATAGATTATTTACAAATTGTCTAAAATGTTTGGTGGTTAATGTAAATAAAGGAATCCATAAATGTGGCTTGTTTCCTTTACACTTTTCGTTCAACAAGATATACAGAGCTGTGGCTTAGACCACTTATTCCCCCAAAGTTTCCCACCCTACAAGCTCTGCCACTTGGAAGACATGCACCATTCTCTCTGCTTTCTATCCTTTGACACAGGGCCTGCCTAAGTTGCTCAGAAAATACTTCTCAAAATAATGCGCTTGGGAAGGAGCCTATTTTTTCATAGATTTCCTAGAAGACATCCTCCAAAACATTGAATTTTACAAAATTGTTTTTGATCTCTCTGGGATCCTTGAAGATGTCCAAGGTTGAATGTGGTTTGTTTTGCAGACAGGTCAGGGAGCCCTGCGGTACTTCTGCAATGTCTCCTGTAGCCACCAGAGGGGGGTTTGTGCTCTTATGGAAGACAGGTCTTCACTTCTGCAGAAGGTAGACGTTTGCCTCCTTTAGGACTTCCATCACAATCTTAGACAACTGCTTTAAGGATTATTTACTGTAAATATTCTTTGGGATCTATTGACAGTTTCCTAGAAGTGGCAACCTAAGGTTCTACAGTGACTAAACCTTGTTCCTTCTTGCACATGCAGATACATAAATTATAAATGACTGAATGAAGGTGGACCCTCCCCTCACATGAGACACAGAATGAGCCCCAAATGGGACACAGACCTAAATTTAAGAGCTAAAACTATAAACCTCAGAGAAGAAAGCCAGAGAAGATATATTTCTGACCTGAGATTCAGCATCTGTTTCTTAAAGATAATGCCAGAATCAACAAGTAGAAGAACTGATACATGGGTAAATCTGTCACCAACGCAAATGCCTTTACTCTGGGCCCCCCACGTGCTCCCAGGAACCAGGTAGGAACTGTAGGTGTCATTTATTTCTACATCTTACTTAGCTGTACCCATTACTATCTCTAATTAAGGGGTGTGGTCTGTAGTTTCAGAGCCCTGCCTGGTGTCACCCAGCTTCAAAGAGGCTGAGTAGGGTCTAGAACTGCTGTCTATCTGCCACTAGACTCTGATCCTTTCACATGGTCCCAACATGGAATTCAGAGTATTGCAAAGCTCCACATACAAACACCCAGGCCTGGAGACCTCACTGAACTCAGGGGGCAGTGGTACCACTCTGGAACTTGGCCTGGGTCTGTTGTCTGACAATGGCAGTTCTTGGCATTGAGGACTCTCCCAGTTCCATCCAGCCTTTGTCTGGGCAGGATTAGCTTTCTCCCTGGGTACTAGGCACAAAGGTTCATGTAAACTCAGAGTTGAGAAGTCCCTTCTGAAGCATCTGGAATGCAACCTTCCTGTCATGTGAGGCCAACAATGATAGGCAAGGCCTGGGTTCAAATCCTGCCTCTGCTTCACTGTGGAGTATGGAGAGGTGCAATTTCATAAAGCCTTGAATTCCTGATTCATCAAGCAAAAACAGCATTTCTACCTTCCTCATGGAATTGTTATAGAGATTGACTGACATGATTCATGTTATCAAAGGACACTCAGACATCCCTAACTCTATCTGCTTACATTACCTACCGTGACCCCACTGGTGCCATGGGCTCTGGGCCTCTACCTTACTCTGACCCATTTGCCGGGCAAGCCTGACTCCCCCTGACTCAATTGTCTTTCCAGAAAGCCTTCAATCCTTCCAGCATGGGTGACTTGTCCCTCAGCTGGGATCCCACAACACTGGTCCTCTTCAATTAGACCCAGGCCAGCCCTGGGTAAGGGTCTAACTCACAGCTTGTGTCTTGGACATGAACAATACTTGATGTGGAGACTGTCAGTCTGGAGTTTCCTAAATTGTCATATGTTTTTGGAACAAATGCTGGGGTGCCTTGTGATGGGGCTCTTTCCCTCCAAAGCAGGCAAATGAGCTGCCCTCATTTCCATCACGACTGTCTCCTATCTCACCCTATCATATAATCATTGGTATATAGCATCTTAGGCTTCCTTGCTTGCCAAGATACCAGAACCTTTTGATGGTCAGAGTTGAAAGTATTTTCTGGAGGTGAATTTGTTTTTTTATGGACATGCTGGTAGGAAGAAGCCTGACCACTCCCTACAAACCTACACAGAGTCTGTTCCCCTGACCAATAGGGCAGTGCTCCAGCCCATGGCAGCCCTTCTCCTAGTGTCAGAACTCTCCTTTCTCACGGAGTCCCCATTCATTGGTGTTTCTCTCTCTTCCTGAAGGGAGAACCCCAGACATCCTCTCTATGAAGATGTACCTTCTGTGCCTGGTTTGCTCCATCTTGTGGCAGAGATCACAAGGATTATTACCATGGCTTCTCCAGCAGCTTCAGATTATGTGGATGCCCCTTACCCAACATTGAGGGAAGGGAGGGATCTCCCCCTCTTCTCACAAGATTTCTTAAGCTGGATTCACAGCCTACTCTCTCACACAAGCTGAATTTGAGGGATAATGAGGTTGGGGCTGGCAGGTGTATGGGGTCATGTCTAGGGGAGCCTGAGGGCTGTGAGCAAACTATATCAAGTGCCAAAACCCTTGGTAGAGCCTCTCTCCATCCTGCAGCTTCCATGAGCAGCCAATGTGCTTTGTGAGTGCCTCTCTTGTTCACACAGGTTCAAGTGGCTTTTGCTGTTGCCACTAGAACTACATCTGGATGAACACAAGCCTGTAACTCACTGGCCTGAACTGTCCTTAGAGGTTCTTCCTTCAGAGGATGTGGTCCAGCCAGGAAATACTGGGAGCAACCTGATAGGAGTGGCCTGGTCTGTATTCCTCTGCTTGCCTGGAGCAGGGCGTGGTTGCTCAGGTTAGAATCTGAGTTATAGAGCACAAGGGGCTGGAGTGGCTGGAGCATACCACTGGACAGGGCCTGGGTGATGTGTATTCCAGGATACGGGGCAGGGATGCTTGTTGGGGATGACACAGGAGGGGGTGTGGGAAAGCTCTTCAGCCTGCTGTGGTCACTCCCACTACCGATAGACTCACTGCTGGATTCTCCTCCTTATGGTTTCAGATCTCATCTATAGACTCCAGATTCCTCCTTTCCCAAGGAAAGCTGCCACTGGATAAAGAGAGCATAGATAGAGGAGACTGCAACATGTCCTCCAAAAATGTGGTTATAGTGTGTTCCAGAAATCGTCTTTATAGGAATCAGACATAAAGAACAGAGATTTATAAAACAGATGTACTTATTACTTTAATGATGTGAGTCAAATAATTGGAAATGGCTCAGTTGTTCAACAGATGATGCTTTGAGTGCTGTCACTGAGAATGTCCAAGGGGACAGAAGTGACCATGCCTATCCACTGTAGGGACATCAGGTAGAACAAGAGCCCAGCACTAAAACTCTCCCTGCCATGCACCCCGTATTTGTACACACACATGTGAGCAAGTAAGTACACACTAAATCCAGAGGGAAATGCATGGAAGCTGGACACCATCCATTATGTTATTATTTCATGGAGGAAGGAATGTGTCTTCATTTATTCATGTTTAAATCATTATTTTAATACATAAATATAGTCTGCCTAAACCTAAAGAACTATTTACTTTTTTCCTGACTCTTTAGTAAAAAAATGGAAGATTTAAGATGTAATGTTAACATTTTTATAATATGCCCACTAAAGTAGTTTAAACATGGCCTATGCAGGAAAATGAAATAATTTAAAGGTGTCTCATGGACCCAGACATCTACCTGGTTTCTGCCTTTCAAGTTATCCTTATGAAAGGAAACGCAATTCCCGATAATGAGAGTAGTTCATTTTGGGGCTTCCCAAGATCATTGCTGTTTCAGAAACATCTGGTGTAATAAAATGCCTTTTTTATAAAAAAATGTAAAAAAAAGATTTTTTTAATCTTTCCTATGTTCTATAGCCAGACAGAGAAGGCCATAATTTAGGATACCAGGCACAAGATAATCCCAGATAAAGTAAAGTACCAAAGTCAGAGAGAAAAGCAGTGAATTGCCAGGACTGGGGTGAGGGAATGAGCAGTGAGTGATAAATAGCCCAGATTTCTCTGTGATGGAAATGTTCCTCAAGTAAATGGTTGTGCAGTGCTCTTTAAGTGCTTAATGGTACCTCCATATACCACAGAAAAGGAGCATAGTAAAATTTTATGTAAACTCAAGTTCTACTTTATTTAATGAACAAAATCCATTAAGCCATTATACAAGTGTATACAAAACACAAAAATTACAAAGATAGCAATGATAGAGGAGGGGATAGCATCCTTGGGGTTCCAGCCAGAAAGAGCTGCTGCTTGGGTCTGAAGGGGGTTGTTCCACTGAGACAGGTGCTGGCTCAAGCCCTTCTTGACATCAATAACAGAGGATAGGCCCTGCTGGACCTCTGTGTCAGGCAAAAGAGCTGGTGGCTCTTCCATCTCAGAAGAGTGAATTAGAGCCCTGACTACCATCTGCATTGGTCCCAAACAGGGCAGGTACTGTCACCATTCTTGTTAACGTGTGAGCTCCAGCACTAGGGAGAGTTGGAGCCACCATTGTCTCCGAAGATACAGCAGTTGCCACAGTGGGAGCTGGGCCGAGTTCCTGATGTTGTTCAGGCTATTTCTCTGGGCCTGGCGCTGAAGCTCCATGAAGGGAAAATATCATCAGCATGACTGAATTCCCATGTCCCTTCTAAATAAAGGAAACTTTCCCCACCACTCAATGTTGCCTGCATCCAAGAACCAATCCCTGTGAAGTCTCCATGACTGAAGACCACTGGGACCGGGATCTGAGACTATTTACTGTTCTCTGCCTGACTGCACTCCATGGAGGCTTGCTCAGTGTGGCCCACCCTGTCTCCTCCTCAGGCCCACATCAGTCAACACAAGTCCTTCTCACCCAAAACTTCCGTGGGTTCAAGGTGCTGCAACTGTGGGTTCAAGGTGCTGCAACTGTGTGAGCAGAAGCTGGGAACAGTGCTCCATGTCTGAGCCTGGCATTCTGAGCCCCATGTATGGCAGTAGCATATTCAGGCTGAGAAATTCTGGGGTCTGTAAAAATGTTCAGAATGTTTTTCTAGCCATGTGTTCAACCACAGTTAAGAAGAGGAATCAGAAGACAGGGCACCCTCCCAAATGAATATCCCAGGGAAATCTGTGGGAACCTGGGCATAAATCTCCTGTCAGAGATCATTCCTACTCCTTGTCCACCTGTGATCTGGCAATCCTGCCTGAGACAGGTCTGGTTACAGATAACAGGCTGGGAAGAGCCTCAATGTGTGGGAGATCTTGATGAATGGTGAGACCATTTCTGCCCTACATGGTGGATCTGGACACACCCTTTAGTCTATCTCCTTGTGCATTTGCCATTTGAATTCAACTGCATGTGTCCAAGGAGGGGTGATGTCTAGCCTCTTAATTACTATCAATGCACACAGCACTGCTCTCTGAAGATCCAACAAAGGAGGGAGCAAAAGGACTCTGTTTCTAGCCAGGCCTTCCCTGGATCCTGTCAATAATTTAAACATTATCTCTTGTGCCCATGTGCTGCCTCTTTCACTAGGTGCCATGAGTGGGTCTTCTTCTACTGTCACTAATTTCCACAGGGTTTGGAATATCTGGTCCCTATCCTCTCACTGGGTTTCCTGAGCACCCTCTGAGAACCCAGTGACCAGGTTCCAACATACTGCTGAGTGTTCTGGTTTCCACAGACTCTCTTCTAGGTCCCAGGATTGGGATAGAGACATGTGTGGGAGGTCACGTTGATGGGGAATGGCTCTATTAGGGGCTAAGACTGTCCTCCCTCCTGCTCTGCTCTCCAACGGTACCCAAAACTACAGCTCCCCTGAGTCCCTTCCTTTCTCCAGAAGAAATTTTCAAACCTTCACCCCTAAGGAGGAATCACAGACGTGTGATGAGGATCCAAGAGTCCCTCCAACTCACAGTCCCCTTCATGCTCTGGTGTAGAGGGAAGGCCCTCTTGCATCAGCTGAAGATCACTCCTGTTTCACTCCTTCTGGGCTATGACGACTTCATCACAGCTGGAGGAAATGCACCCATATCTAGATGAGGTCAGGGGACATCACATGAAATATCCTGTGGATATTACCTCTTATTGTGAGGTATCACTATCTGAATCCTAACTACTCTGGAGACTTGGGCTACTGTATGCTCTGCACGGGGATCACAGTCAAGTCCTAGAGTAACAGCTGTGCCTCGTGGGGCTTCCTGAATACTTGCTGAATGAAAGGGCCCCACCCAGCCCTCACATATATCTGAGTGGGCCTGGGAACACCTCTGAACCCCGGAGATTACAGCTTTCAACCAGACACAGACCCCAAACGGAGTCTCGGATCTCTCTTTCAAATGGCAAAACAGCCCAACTCAAGATCATACTGATAGTGAGGGATGAGGCAGAGGCTTCATCATGGCAAGCAGAACAATAATAACTTAGTACAACCACAGGCTCTCTAGCAGATCTTTGCACAGTCCCAGGCACCCAGGTGCACTTTCCTTTCAGGACTTCGTAAGTCCCTAACATAACTCTGGCCCAGTCAGAGGAGCAAACTGAGGCTCAGGAAGTTTGGGGACATTTCCAAGACTCACAGCAAGTGGTGGCCAAATCCAGTTGGGCTGTTAGAGACAGGGTGCTCACCTTCCAAACAGGAAGTCCAGCACCTCCTGGGTGGTGGCAATGGCTTGATATGTGTCCAGGAACATGTAGGCATAGCTGAGGTCTCTTCCTAGGGAATCAGTCACCGGATATTGTATTTGCTTCTTTAGCAGGTTGGCCAAGTTTGTCCATAGCACACAGGTCTCACTCATTCTCATCAGTGATCCATATTTCACCGCATGTGAAAGAGAGGAGATATGAGTCGTTCTGTAGCCACAAGGGGTGTTAGGGATTGGAGCACAGATCGAAACCCCAAGATGCCAGTGACTTATTTCAAGAGGTGGGAAAAAGGTCCCACAGTCATAAAAACAATCAGGTGACGAGGCGGTTCCTTGGCTTAAGCCTAGGAGTCTTGGTTTTGGATCAGGTCATGATCACGATTTCTTGAGATAGAACTCCCTGTAGGGCTGTGTACTTAGGGCAGAGATGGCTTGAGGATACTGTCTCCCCCTCTACTTCTCCCTACTCTCCCCCTGCCTCTCTCAATTAAGTCAATCAACCAATCAATTAACAAATCTTTAAGGAAAAAGAGAAAAAAACTTTCGTGGTAGACACACAAAGAATTGAAGTCCGTGAAGTCTGACATTGATAGTATCTCAGGTCAGATTGTGAACTGAGTATTGATGGCAACCCTCTTCATGAACGGCATCAATCCTGTGGTTTCTGACAACAGATTCCATTGTTGAGATGAGAACACAGAGACATTTTCTTAGGTGAGACAGCTCAGGATATTATGGCATGTAGGATGTTTACTGTAGCACTATGATTTAGCAACAAAAGAGAATCACATCAAAGTCCTGCATCATTGAAGGGCTCAGTGGCTGTGACAAATGACTGGCCTTATATAATGTTGTGCAGCCCTTTATCCTGACCCTGTAGGGGCCCCAGGGATGTGTTTCCTCTAAACTGAAAGGCAGAGCAAGAGACATTGGCAAAAAGTCATTGGCAAAAAGTCCCTTTGGGTAAAAGGCTCCCAACTCACCATGATCATGTGCAATGCTTGCAGAACTTGGGGAGGACTGTCAGGTCAGTGGGAACACCTGGGAGCACAAGGATTCTAGATGAATGGCATGAGACATAGTTTAAAGTCTCTTTTCTGATATTATTACAAATATATGGATAATGACTCTACGTCTGGCCAAGGTAGGGGCAGGGCAATGAGGGCAATTTTGAAAAGGAGATTATGATGCAGATTCATGTGGGTTCAGGACTGCAGGAGGGAGCCCACGGCAGTACTAGGCTGGCCTCTGGACAGAGGTCCCTTTCTGCTCCACTGGGACCCTGGTGGATGGATCTCCCAGCACCTACACTCACCCTGAGCCAGCGCTGGACTCTTTTGGCATTTGGGGGCACCTTATGTCCTTCAAGGAAGTAGAGAAGAGGATCTCAACATTCAGCTCCTGTCAGATCTCCTTTGTGAAGCTCTTTAAAGACAGTGCCCAGCAATCAGAAAGGAGGCTTCAGAGCCCTATCTGGCTGCTTCTCCTGGTCCTCAGTCCCAGGACACTCCATTCCAGACACACCACACCCCAGTATGCACACAGATCCACCAAGGAGAGAAATGTGACACAGCTTCAGGGCCCTGTGTGACCTCTGAGAGAGGTAAGAAGCACCTCAGGAATCCATTCCACCCGCCCACCATGTCATTGGTATGAACATAAAAGGACCATCGGGGTATCCATTATCTTGCAACCCCCTCCATCTGAGCGGCAGGAACCCCTACATATCCCTCTTTGCCAGAAATTCCAGAGGAGAGGACGAGGCTACCCTGGGATGGCTCAGAGGTATGGCTTGTCCTGGCATTAGCTGTTCTGTATTACCTTATCTAACCTCCTGCCAAATGTCCTGAATGTGAAAAAGCCATTCCCCTATGTTTTCTGGGAACCAGAGTCCTGGGAAGTAGTCAAACAGCAGGAGAACATATTGGATGTCTCTTGACAAGTAACTGTGGTGCTGGACTACACTAGAATGTGGAAGCCTATGTGCGGGGGTTCCAAATTCTGTTGGGGTCTGTAGTCAAGTAAGTAACTTCACTGCCTGAGTCCCCTCCTGGATTGACACCTACAAAAACAGTGCTCAGGGTTGCCATCTGCTCATCTCCATTCTGAATGCAAGGAGACATCTGTACACATTGATACCAACACACCCCTCTCCACAGGCCCCTAAGGAAGGTCGGGGAACAGCCAGGGCCCCAGCTTGGAAACACATGTGTCTTCAGAACATCTCTCCAATCTTATCTGTTTGTGTTCCTGGATAAGCCACTATCCCTGTCACTGTTGGTCTGCATCTTGTCTGTACACTAAAGATGATTCTAGCATGGACTTCCTCCAGATGTCCATACGCATGTGTGGGATAATATCTGTGATAATGGAGGAATGGTGTCACATGCAAGAAATAGCTCTAGCCATATTTTCTTCCTCTTCTTATCTTCTCTAGGTCTGATATTGGTCAAATCTCACTCTACAGTTCCTACTGGAGTGTGTGTGCGTGTGTGTGTGTGTGTGTGTGTGTACATGCACACTCTCTCATATATGTACACATGTGTTCATCAGTGCTCAAATTCTGGAGTCCCAGCAGGTGACAGCCTCACCTATAGAGGGGTGGGTAATAGCTTCCCACGATCATATGCTTTCTAATTTTAAAAGCAAGAAGGGGTTGTAGCCTTAACCTAGAAGTTCAGAATTCACCCTTATGCCTAGAGACTTCATACCCTGTACTGAGAGCCAGTAACGTCTTTCCAATTGGTGTGATGCAGATAGGGTTCCACTCAGTGTGTTGCCTTAAGCTGGGCTTCCCCTCAGACAAGAACTTTCTGGAATGCCTCCTACTTAGGATATCAAGGCGCACACTCACCCTTATACCATCTCTGGTATAAGTGGTCTGTGGCCACTTCTTTCACCACAACTTTACCCAGAGCCCTCCAGCTCCACATGTGGATCAATATACTCGGCCCTTGAGGGAACTCCGTATTATAGACAGCCCTGGTCCCTAGTGCTGTGTCTGACAGAGCCTGAGCCCCAACCTCGTGTCAGCTACCTAGAAGGTTGGGCCCATATCCAGCATGTGAGACAGGCCTAGGACCAGGGCCATCATCTCTACCCATCCTTTGTATTCAGGAATCTGTCCCCAGACCTTTCCTGGAATCCCTACCAATGGGGGAAACTGAATCACATAGAGAAAACCTCCTTCCCCATGGCAGGATTCATGGAAGTAGGGAAGGGTGTCCAACACTCAGAGTGGTAGTCTACTGCATGGCCATTGAGACCACGCCCATTCCTGAGGGCTGCCCTGGGCAAAAGCTGGCATAGTGACCCTCAACTTGAGCATGCTTTCAAACAAACGCTCTCAGTTGTGCCTCCAGGACTTGCACTGGAGGCCTGGTAATCTCCTAGGCTGAAATCATAACCTTGGTGTGTATTTCCATGTGGCCAGAGCCAGAGCACGTCTCTACAATCCCTGTTATGGGACATCCTTAATATGGAAAACAGAACTCTTCCCTCTCTTAGAAAGCCACCAAACTATAGGGAGCTGCCAGAATACTTGAGTGAAAAATCACCCATGGACACCTGCGACCACACCTGCAATCCCAGTCCATCGTGAATACACAATCCAGATAAAAAAGACTGTGCTACCACCTTCTGGGCATGCAATTTACAGTTCCCAACAAGCTGCCTTACAGGTCTAGGCATTGGGCCTACGATCACCTCACCACCAAATCTAACCCGTGTTTGTGTTTGCAGACTTCCCTCCCAAAACCATGGCTCACATGCCTTCCAGGATGGGGTCTCTGGAGCCAAACCACAGGACTGTGCCCACCATTGCTAAGGAATTTGCCCATCAAAGTTGCCCAATTCTTCCAGATTTGGAGAAACTTGCAAAGCCTCTGAGACCACCACAATACTGGTTGCCACTCTGTACACAAATGCACAGTCTGGAATACCCTGATTGCCTACATCTAGGCATACATCAAAGTCAATGGTCCTGAGTCAGAGGATTCAACCTGACATTCCCCTAGGATTTCATTGGAACCCTCGATTAAATTTTCAGGCATCTGTCCTCAGAGGCCTGTTCTGGAATACCAACTTATGATACGACATGTGGTACGTGAGCCCCACAACAGAACATCTCTTGTCCCAGAAGGAAACCGTGTTCTTTGACCAGTGTCAAAACCTCAGGATAGATGAATCCTACATGGTTGCTTAGCCGCCAGTACATTATAAGATCTCCCTGGTAGCAAACCTGCATTGTGACCCATCTTCATGAGACTCTGTGTCAACTCCAGGTCTTGGTACTTCACCCCAGAGCCACCAGAATGAACCGGCCATGTTCCTCAGCTGCAGTTTTCAATGGAGGTGTGCTTTTCAGGCATTCATGCCAGAGTGCTCTGCTACCCAAACTTTCCACATGGGGAAAACTGGAGCAAATAAACCAGATGCCGCCTGTCTGGTAGAAGGAAAACTTGCTGTTTGGAGCATCTCACATGATCCAGAATGTGAAATCCTCCATGGCCTCTTGATGCCACCCCTCCATTTGTCGGTCATCATAGACAAAAAACTCCAGCATGAGCAAACATCTGACATCCACCTTTTCTCCGGTGCTGGATATCTGGAATCACCCACTGCACACTGGAACTGCCTTTTGCTTGAAACTGAATTGAACCATAGCTTGAGTTTACAATTCCATCCTCACCCTACTGGTCCCCAAGCCCTTTTGATAGGGAATTCTGGGGCCACAACACAGCATTCTTCCTTCCCCATCAAATGAAGAAGTGCCTAGTGAGTCTGGCCAGATACCCCACATGAGAATCAATCTGCTCGGCCCTCGAGTCAACCCCGATTTATAGGCTGCCATGGCAACTAGTGCTGTGTCTGACAACCTGAGCCCTGACCGAGTTTCAACCACCAGAGAACGGGCGCCATATCCAGCATATGGGATGGTCATGGGCCACGTATGTCATCTCTACCCATCCTTGATATTCGGGCCCTTGTCCCCAGACCTTTCCTGGAATCCCTGCCAATGGGCGAACCTAAAGCGCAATAGAGAACTCCTCCTTCCCCATGGCAATAAAGCTTGCTGTTGGGATGGGTGTCCAACCCTCAAAGGGGAGCCAGTTACAACATCAATGAGACCACGCCCACTTCTGAGGGCCGCACTGGGCGCAAACAGGCATTGTGAACTTCAGCCTGAGCATACTTGCAAACAATCCATCTTAGTTGCACCACCATGATCCCACATTGCAGGTCTGGTATGATGCTAGGCACAAATCCTAAAACTTGGTGGGATTTTCCAGGGGACCAGACCCAGGGCCCGTCTCTGGAATCCCTGTTTTGGGGCACACCTAAGATGGAAAACAGAACTCTTCCCTTCCTCAAAAAAGCCACCAAAATATGGGGAGCCACCAGAATCCATAGAGAGGAAAATTCCCCCATGGACCCCTAAGAACACACCTGCATCCCGAAGCCATCATGGACACACAATCCAGAGAGAAAAGCATGTGCGACCGCCTTCCAGTCACCCTAATTACAATTCCAGATGAGCTGCCCTCCAGGTCTATGCATAGGGCCTGCAATCATCTCACTGCTCACCCTAATGTGAATTTGTATCTGCAGACTGCTCTACCAAAACGATGGCACACATGCCCTCCAAGATAGGGTCTCTGAATCCACACCACAGGACTGTCCCTGCCATCCCCAAGGAAACTGTGCCCATCATAGTAGCCTGAAAATTTTAGATTAGAGAAACCTGCAAGGCCCCTGAGCCTACCCAAATATTGGCAGAAGCTCTGAATGGAAATGCACAGTCTGAAACACCCTGATCTCCTACATCCAGGCAGACAGCCAAATCAATGGTCCTGAGTCAGAATAGTGAGCCTAATATGCCCTAAGGACGTCCTTGGAACCCTAGATTCAGTTTTCATACATCTGTCCTCAGAGACCTGTTCTGGAATGCACACTTATGATACAACATGTGGTCCCTGGGCCACACAACAGAACATCTCCTGTACCCAGAAGGAAACTGTGCCCTTCCATCTGTGCCAAAGCCCAGGTTAGCGAAGTCCTGCACAGCACCTTTACCACCATCACAAGCCCAGGGTAGTAGAATCCTGCAAAGCACCTTAGCCACCAGCACATTCTAAGATCTCCCTGGTAACAAACCAGCATTGTGTCCCATCTGCAAGAGATTCCATGTCAAATCAAGGCCTTGGTACTTCGCCCCAGAGCCACCAGAACAAACCTGCCTTGTTCCTCAGCTGCAATGGTCAATGGAGGTTGCTGTCCAGGCATCCATGCCGGACAGCTCTGCTTCACTAACTTTCCACATGGGGGAACCTAGAGCAAACAAACCAGAATTCACCTGCCCAGTAGAAGGAACCCTTACTGTTTGGAGCAGCTCACAGTCCTCAGCGTGTGAACTCCTCCATGGCGTCTTGACACAACCCCTCCATTGGTCAGTCATCATAGACACAAACTTTAGTGTGAGCAAACATATGACATCCACCCTTATTCCGGTGCGGGATGTATCAAATAAAAAGCTGCACATTAGACCTGCCTTCTGCTTGGCACTGAATTGAAGGTAACTTGTGTTTACAATTCCATCCTCACAAGACTGGTCCCCAGGCCCTATTGATAGGGGATTCTGGAGTCACAACACAGCATTCTGCCTTCCCTATAGAAAGAAGTGCCTGGTGATTCTGGCCAGAAACCCCACATAAAGATCAATATTCTTGGCCCTCGAGGGAACCCCAATTTATAGGTTGCCCTGGCCATTAGTGCTGTGTCTGAGAGAGCCTGATCCCCGACCTAGTGTCAGTCACCAGTGAGTGGGCCCCACATCTAGCATTTGGGATTGCCATGGCCCCAGTACATCATCTCTACCTATCCTTGGTATTCAGGCACCTGTCTCCAGACCTTTGCTGGAATCTCTGCCAATGGGGGAACCTAAGCACAATAGAGAACTCCTCCTTCCCCATGGCAGTAGACATGGTTGTTGGGATGGGTGTCCAACCCCCAAAGTGGGAGCCAGTTACATGGCCAATGAGACCACGGCCACTCCTGAGGGCTGCCTTGTGCACAAACAGGCATTGTGACCCTCAGCCTGAGCATGCTTTCAAACAATCCCTCTCAGGTGCACCAACATGATTCCGCATTACAGACCTGGTATGCCCTTAAGCCCAAATCCTAAAACTTGGTGGGATTTTCCAGGGACCCAGATCCAGAACTCGTCTCAGGAATCCTTGTTTTGGGGCACCCCTAAGATAGAAAACAGCACTCTTCCCTTCCCCCAAAAAATCCACCAAACTATAGAGAGCCACCAGGATCCTTAGTGAGGTAATGTATCCCATGAACCCAAGAGACCACACCTGCATTCAGCGTCTATCCTGGACTACAATCCAGATAGAAAAACCTGTGTTATCGCCTTCCAGCCACCCTAATTACAGTTCCTGATGAGCTGCACTCCAGGTCTACACATTGGGCGTGGGATCACGTTTCCACTAACTCGAACCCACATTTGTGTTTGCAGACTTCTCTGCCAAATCCGTGGCTCATATACGCTCCAGGATAGGGTCTCTGGATCCACACCACAGAACTGTGCCTGCAATCCCCAAGGAAACTGTTCCCGTCAAAGCTGGACAGTTTAGGAGAAACATGCAAGGCCCCTGAGCCCACCCCAATATTGTCGGGAGCACTGGACACAAATGCCAGTCTAAATCACCCTGATCACCTACATCCAAGCAGACAGCCAAGTCAATGTTCCTGGGTCAGAAGATTGAACCTGACATGCCCCTAGGACCTCACTGGAACCCTATATTGGGTTTTCAGGCATTTGTCCTCAGGGTCCTGTTCTGGAATACCAACTTAGGATACAACATATGTTCCCTGAGCCACACAACAGAACATCTCCTGTCCCCAGAAGGAAACCGTGCCCTTCGCCCTGTGCCAAATCATCAGGGTTGGAGAATCCTGCACAGCACCTTAGACACCAGCACATAGGCTAGTTTATGCATTGCTCCAAACCACAATTTTTCCATCTGCAGGACAGTCAAGTCCTGTTGCATGGCTCCAGTACGGCCCATACAGAAGGACTGGAGAGCAGGGTTCGAAGGATGGAGGCCTGTACAACATACCTCTCATTCCTATTGGCTCTTTGCGACAAAACATGTTTGAAGTACCTGCTCTGGGGCGAACTAAACAGGGGGCAGAGTTGAAATGGACTTTCCTGAGGATGTGTCGTAATGTGGGTTTGTGTCCATGGAGACCTTGGAATGTGCTGGTGGCTCAGGGGCCTTGAAGAATTCGCCTAACCGAAAGGTTTGATACAGCTCCAATAAAAATGCTCCCCATGTGGAGATGAGCGAGGTTCTGTTCGGTGCCTCAGAAAAGCCCCAGATGCTGGTATTCAAACCAGTTCTCTGAGGAGAGACATCTGGAAACCAAACCTAGGGTTAAGATTAGGGCCTAGGTGCCTGTCCATTTCAATCTTCTGTCTCTGGGGACACTGTCTGAGTGTCTAAGTGGAGATAGTTGCTCAGCTGGTGTCAGAGTGCCCCTCTTAGTCCACGGCAGCCTACACTGTTGGCATGGCCTTGGAGGCCTTGGAGGTTTCTCCTAATCTGTAGGGTTGTGGCCAAAAAGGGCACCGTTTTCTTGGAGAGGACAGGCACAGTCCTTTGATGTGTCTCCATAGGCCCTACCCTGGAGGGTGTGTGGGTCCGGGCTATTGGCACAGAATTCTGAAAACACAAACTCGGCTTACGTGTGGTACCGAGGCTATGGCAGGCCGGATCTACAGACCGTGAGGGGAGTTCCTCGGCTTATGAAAGAAGGGCGAATGGGAGGCAGTCACACAAACTTTTATCTCTGGATGTTGTGTCCCCTATAGCCATGGAATTTAGGGGTGGCCTCAAGGGCGATGGAAGTGTCTCCCTCTCTGAGGAGTTGGGCCAGCTCCAAAGATTTTGGGGCCATTTTGTGGGAAGGGTGGAGTCCTGTTATCTGGCTCAGGTGTTCCTCGAGGAGAGGGACTCCAGATCACAGCCCTGGGTACGAGCAGCTGGAAAACTCAAACTCTGGTGAGGATTGGGAGCATAGGGGATTGGCAAGCCCCATATGTGGGATCTTGGTCCAGGCCCTGAGAGGCCTTACTTCGACATGGGGCTCACGTTGAGGGTCACAATGCGAGTTTGTGCCCAAGGAGGCACTCAAGTTTGGGCTTGGCCTCAGGGGCCGTGAAGGTTTCTCGTACCCTAAAGGTGTGACTCCATGCCAACAGCAAGCTTTACACCCATGGGGAAGGAGGAGTTCTGATTTGTGCTTCAGGTACCCACGTGTGCCGGGATTTGATATAATGTTTAGGTTCATATGTCTGAAAACCCAGGTTGGGAAGAGATGATGGCGTAAGGCCATGGCGTGTCTGATGCGCAGTGTGTGCGGCCAGCTGTCTCCTGGTCTGTCGGGACGTCTGGCCTCAGGCTGTGTCAGACAGACAGTACCCAGGGCAGCCTATCCAATTGGGGTGCAGCTGAGGCCCGAGTAGGTTGATCCTCATTTGGGGTTTCTGGAGAGCCTTATAGGACAACCATTTTCTTCTGGTGGACAGGCAGAGGGCTGTGTTGTTTTTCTGGAATTCCCAGTCTGGAGGGCTTGTTTGCCAGGTGTGTGAGGAAGGAAGTCTGAAAACACAAGCTAGGGTTAGGTTTGGGGCCGAGGGCACGGCAGGCCCACTCTGTAGAGGCTGATCCGAGATCTCCTTCATCTGAGTTCTGGGGGGAGTATCAGACGTTGCCTCAAGCTGGAGTTTGTGTCCATGATGGCTGCTTTCTGAATGGGGTGGGGGCATCCTGAGCCCAGGGACGTTTCCCTTTGCTGGGAGTTGTGAGCTTCTCCAAACCTCAAGGTTTCCTTCTGCCGGACAGTCGAATCCTATTGGATGGTTCCAGGAAACCCCATACGGAAAGAATCGAGAGCAGGGGTCTAAGCATGGATGCCTGGAAACGCCACCTCACATTCCCACTGGCTGCTCGGGGCAACGCAGGCTCAATCTGCCAGCTCTTGGTCGAGCTACCCAGAGAGCTGAGTTAAAATGGACTCTCCTGAAGATGAGTCATAATGTGGGTTGGTGGCCATGGAGACCTTGGATTGTGGCGGTGGCTCAAGGAATCTGCAGGATTCTCCAACCCGAAGGGTTTGACACAGCTCCAATGAGGAAGCTTCCCATGTGGAGATGAGAGGTGTTCTGTTTGTTGCCTCAGGAAGCCCCATATGCTGGTCTTCGAAACCAGGCCTCTGAAGAGTGACACCTGGAAACCAAAGGAGGAGTACAGATTAGGGCCTAGGGGCCTGTCTGGTTCAATCTTCTGTCTCTGCGAACATCTGTCTATGTTTCTGTGTGGAGGTAGTTGCTCAGCTTGTGTCAGGATGCCCCTGTTTGTCTAGAGTGGCTTACAGTAGTGGGATGTCCTCGGGGGCCTTGAGGTTTCTCCTATTCTGTGGGGTTGTGGGCAATGGAATGGGCACAGACTCCTAGGAGAGAGCAGGACAGTCCTGTGGTGTGGCTCCAGAGGCCCCAGCCTGGAGGTTGTGTGGGCCAGGGCTGTGGGAACAGATGTCCAAAAACACAAACTCAGCTGAGGTTTTGGGCCGAGGTTATGGCAGGAGTGATCCACAGTCCATGAGGGAAGCTCTACACGATTAGAAAGGAGGGCAAGTGAGAGGCGGTTGTTAAGGTTTATGTCTCTGGATGTTGTATTCACGATGGTCATTTAATGTAGGGGTGGCCTCATGGGCCATGGAAGAGTCTTCCTCTCTGGTGATTTGCCCAGAACCCAAGTGATTGGGGTCATTCTGTGGGAAGGGAGGAGTCCTGTTTTCTGCCTCATTTGTTCCCCCAGTAGAGGGATTCTAGAGCAGAACCCTGGCTACAGACTACTGGAATACCTTCCCTCTGGTTAGGCCTGGGGTCCTATGGGAATGGCAAGCCCCACATGAGGGCTCTTGGTCCAGTCATTGAGAGGCATTACTTGAATAGTGGACTCACGCTGAGGGTCAAAATGAGTGTTTGTGCCCAAGGCAGCCCTCAATCATGGACGGGGCCTCAGTGCGCATGCAGGTTTCTCCTACACTGAAACTTGGACATGACAAAATCAAGGTTTCTTGCCATGGGGAAGGAGGAGTTCTGATTTCTGCAACACGTTCACCTCTGGGCAGTGATTGGAGATAAGGTCTAGGTTCTGAAGCCTGAAAACAGAAGTTGGGAAGAAATGACGACCTAAGGCCATGGCAGGTCCAATGTGCTCAGTTTGGGAACAGCTTTCTAGGTGTAGTTCAGGATGTCTGCACTCAGGCTGTGCCAGACAGGGCATTCATACCCAGATAGGCTGTATAATTGGGGTACAGTCAAGTGGCGTGCAGAAGATAATCATTTGGGGTTTCTCAGTAGCCCCATAGGGCAAAGTTTTTCTTCTGGAGGGCAAGCAGAGTGCTGCATTCTAGCTCTGGAATTTCCAAACTGGAGGGCTTTTGGGCCAGGAGTGTGAGGATGTAAGTCTGAGAACACTAGCTTGGCTTTGGTTTCTGGGGAGAGGACACGGCAGGCACACTCTGCAGAGCTGAATAGAGACTTCGTGCATCTGAAGTCAGGGCGAGGTTCAGATGTTTGCTCAGGTTGGAATTTCTGTCCATGATGGCCCCTTCATGAAGGGGGGTCATCACGAGGCCATGGGGGTTTTCCCATGATGGGATTAGTGAGATGCTCCAAACCACAAGGATTTTCTGCGGGGCAATTGAAACCTGTTGGATGGCTCCAGGACATCCCATATGGAACGACTCCAGTGCACGGTTCTAAGGATGGATGCCTGGGCAGCCCGACTCACATTCCAATTGTCTCCTATGACAGGACACGTTTGATCTGCTGGCTCTGACATAGCAACTGATGGGGCTGAGTTGAAATGGATTCTCCTGAGGATGGGTCATAATGTGGGTTTGTGTCCATGGAGAACTTGGAACGGGGCTGTGGTACTGGGGTCCTGAAGGATTCTACTAACTGGAGGTTTTGACACAGGTCCAATGAGCAAGTTTCCTATGGGGAGACAAGATTTGTTCTCATTGGTGCTTCAGCAACCCCCATATGCTGGTATTGGAAACCAGAACTCCGAGGAGAGATGCCTGGAAACCAAAGCAATGGATCTGATTAGGGCCAAGGGTCCTGGCCGGTTTAATCTTCTTCTCTCAGGTTGTCTGTCTATGGGTCTAAGTGGAGGTAGTTCCTCAGCTGGTGTCAGATTGCCCCTGTTCGTCCTGGGTGGTCTACACTATTGGGATGGCCTCTGTGACTTTGGAGGTTTCTCCTAAGTTGCAAGTTGGTGGCCAATGAAATGAGAAGAATTCCTTTGGGGAGGGAAGGCATAGTCCTGAGGTGTGGCTCCAGGGGCCCAAGCGTGGAGGGTATGTGGGTCAGAGCTGTCAGACAGAATTCTGAAAACAGAAACTTGGCTTAGGTTTGAGGACGTAGGTATGGGAGGCCCGATCTACAGACCTTGAGGAGAACTCTTCAGGATATGAACAAAGGGTGAGTGTGAGGTGCTTTCTCAGGCTTTTGTCTCTGAATTTTGAGTCACCGAAGGCCATAGAATGTCGGGGTGGCCTCATGGGCCATAGACGAGTCTCCCTCTCTGGGGATTTGGCCCAATCCCAAGATTTTGGGGTCATTCTGTGGGATGGGAGGAGTCCGTTCTGATTTTTTACCTCAGGTGTTCCACTAAAAGAGGGATTCCAGAGCAGAGCCCTGGAGACGAGCGACTGGACAACCCGAACTCTGGTTAAGATTGGGGTCCTAGAGGCATGGCAAGCCCCATATGCGGGACCTTGGTCCAGCCACTGAGAGGTCTTACTTGAGGACAGGGCTCACACTGAGTCACAATGCATGTTTGTGCCCAACGCAGCCCTCAAGCATGGGCGGGGACTCATGGGCCACGCTGGTTTCTCCTATACTGAACTTTGAACAACATGCCAACCACAAGGTTTCCTGCCATGGGGAAGGAGGAATTCTGATTTCTGCATCACGTTCACCAAAGGGTAGGGATTGGAGATAAGGTCTAAGATCTGAAGCCTGAAAACCGAGGTTGGGAAGAGATCTTGACCTAAGGCCATGGCTGGTGGGATGTGCTCAGTGTGCGGTCAGCTGTCTGGGTGTTGGTCAGGAGGTCCGGGCTCAGGCTGTGTCAGAGAGTGCATTAGTTCCCAGGCTAGACTACATAATTTGGGTACAGTCGAGTGCCGTTCAGGTTTATCCTCATTTAAGGTGTCTGGGAAGCTCATTAAGGCAACACTTTTCTTCTGGAGGGCAGGCAGAGTGCTGCATTGTGGGTCCGGAATTGCCAAACTTGAGGGCTTTGGGGACAAGAGTGGGAGGACGGGAGCCTGAGAACACAAGCTAGACTTAGGTTTCAGAGCGAGGGAGCAGCAGGCACCCTCTGCAAATCTGAATCGAGATCTCATGCATCTGAAGTCAGGGCGGGGATCAGACGTTGGCTCAGTTTGGAGTTCCTGTCCATTATGTCCCCTTTATGAAGGGGACAGCACCTCGAGGCCATGGAGGTTTACCCCCGATGGGAGTTGTGAGATGGTCCAAACCGCAAGGATTCCTTCTGATCGACAATTGAGACCTGTTACATCACTCCAAAACGTCCCATACTGAAAGATGCCAGAGCAGGGATCTAAGAATGGACGCTTGGGCAGTGCGCCTCACATTCCAATGGTCTCCTAGCAAACGAAGGGGGCTGAGTTGATATGGAATCTCCGTGGATATGTCCTAATGTGGGTTTGTGTCCATGGAGACCTTGGATTGTGGTGGTGGCCCGGTACCCTGAAGGATTCTCCTCACCAGAGATTTCGAGACAGCTCCAAAGAGCAATTTTCCCACATGGAGACAAGATTTGTTCTAATTGGTGCCTCAGGAAACCCCCATATGCTGGTATTGGAAAGCAGGCCTCTGAGGAGAGATACCTGGAAACCACAGCAATGGATCTGATTAGGGCCTAGTTCAATCTTCTATCCAGTTCAATCTTCCTCTGGAAACGTCAGTCTATGGTATGAGTGGAGGTAGTTGCTCAGCTGGTGTCAGACCACCCCTGTTTGTCTGGGTGGCCTACACTTTTGGGATGGCCTCAGGGACTCTGGAGGTTTCTCCTAATTTGTACTATTGTGGACAATGGAAGGGGCAGAATTCCCGTGGAGTGGGCAGGATTTGGTCCTATCCCAATTGTTTTGGGTCAATCTGTGGGATGGGAGGAGTCCTTTCAGTTTTGTTACTTCAGGTGTCCCACCAAAAGAGGGATTCCAGAGAAGAGCCCTGGGGAAGGGCGACTAGACAACCAGAAATCTGTTTAAAAATTGGGGTCTAGGGGCATGGCAAGCCCAATATGCCTTCTAATGGTGCAGCCTCTGAGAGGCCTTCCTTGAGGACAAAACTCACATTGAGGGTCAATGCATGTTTATGCCCTCATGGCGCTCAAGCATGGGTGGCAACTCATGGTGCCCGCTGGTTTCTACTAAACTGAATGTTGGGCAACATGCCAACCACATATATTCTTGCCATGGGGAATAAGTAGATCTGATTTCTGCATCTCATTCACCTCTGGGCAGTGATTGGAGATAAGGGCTAGGTTGTGAAGTCTGAAAACCGAGATTGGGAAGAGATGACAACCTAAGGCCATGGCAAGTCTGATTGCCTAGTGTGCAGCCAGCTGCCTGGGTGTTGGTCGGCAGGTTCAGGCTTGGGCTGTGTCAGACAGGGCATTAGTGCCCAGGGTAGATTGTATAATTGGTGTACAGTTGAGTGCCATGCAGGTTGATCCTCGTTTGACATTTCTGGTAGCCCCAAGGGCAACGTTTTTCCTTTTGGAGGGCTGGCAGAGTGATGCATTGGCTCTGGAATTCCTAAACTGGATGCCTTATGGTGAGGAGTGTGATGATGGAAGTCTGAGAACACAAGTTAGGCATAGGTTTCCAGGCGATGGCACGGCAGGCACCCTCTGCAGACCTGAATCGGGATTTCGTGCATCTGAAGTCAGGGCGAAGTTCAGACCGAGGATCAGGTTGGAGTTTCTGTCCATTATGGCCTCTTCATGAAGGGGGCATCATCTCGAGGCCATGGATGTTTACCCACGATGAGAGTTGTGAGATGCTCCAAACCACAAGGATTCCTTCTGATCAACAATTGAGACATGTTGCATCACTGCAGGATGTCCCATACGGAGCGACGCAAGAGCAGGGATCTAAGGATGGATGCCTGGGCAGCCCGCCTCGCATTCCAACAGTCTCCTAGTGAATAGACAGGTTTGATATGCTGGCTCTAGGGGAGCAACCGAAGGGGATGAGTTGAAATAGACTTTCCTTCGGATGGGTCCTAATGTGGGTTTGTGTCCATGGAGACCTTGGAATGGGGCGGTGGCACACGGGACCTGAAGGATTCTCCAAACCAGAGATTTTGAGACATCTCTAAAGGATAAGTTTCCCATGTGGAGACGAGATTTGTTATGATTGGTGCCTCAGGAAACCCCCATATGCTGATATTGGAAACCAGGCCTCTGAGGAGAGATACCTGGAACCAAAGCAATGGATCCGATTAGGGACTAGGTGCCTGTATGGTTCAATCTTCTTCTCTGGGGACATCCATCTACGGTATGAGTGGAGGTAGATGCTCAGCTGGTGTCAGACCACCTCTGTCTGTCCATGCGGACTATAGTATTGGGATGGCCTCAGAGATTTGGAGGTTTCTCCTAATTTGTACGATTTTGGACAATGGAATGGGCAGAATTCCCGTGGTTTGGGCAGGCACAGTCCTGATGTGTGGTTCCAGGGCCCCCAGCCTGGAGGGTATGTGGGCCAGGACTTTGGGGACAGAAGTCTGAAAACACAAACTCGGCTTAGGTTTGGGAACGTAGGTATGGCAGGCCCGATCTATAGACTGTGAGGATAACTCTTCAGGATATGAAGAGCGAGCAAGGCTTTTTTCTCTGGATTTTGCATCAACGATGGCCGTGCAATGTCGGAGTAGCATCATGGGCCATGGACGAGTCTTCCTCTCTGGGGATTTGGCCCGATCCCAATTGTTTTGGGTCAATCTGTGGGATGGGAGGATTCCTTTCAGTTTTGTTACCTCAGGTGTCCCACCAAAAGATGGATTCCAAAGCAGAACCCTGGGATGGGGCGAATGGACAACCCGAAATTTGGTTAAAAATTGGGGCCTAAGGGCATGACAAGCCCAATATCCCGACTCTTGGTCCAGTCACTGAGAAGCCTTCCTTCAGGACTGGGCTCACGCTGAGGGTCACAATGCATGTTTGTGACCAAAGAGGCCCTCAAGCATGGGCGGGGTCTCATGGGCCACGCTGGTTTCAATTACACTGAACGTTGGACCACATGCCAACCACAAGGTTTCTTGCCATGGGGAAGGAGTTCTGATTTCTGCATCATGTTCAACCCTGGGCAGAGATTGGTGATAAGGTCTAAGTTCTGAAGCCTGAAAACCGAGGTTGGGAAGAGATGACAACCTAAGGCCATGGCGGGTCTGATGTGCCTAGTGTGCGGCCAGCTGGCTGGGTTGGTTCGGGATGTCCAGGCTCTGTCTGTGTCAGAAAGGGCATTCATGCCCAGGGCAGCCTTTATAATTGGGGTACAGTCAAGTGTAGTGCAGGTTAATCCTCATTTGGGGTTTCTGGGTAGCCCCAGGGGGCAATGTTTTTCTTCTGGAGGGCAGGCATAGGCAGAGTGCTGCATTGTAGTTCTGGAATTGCCAAACTGGAGGGCTTGTTGGCCAGAAGTGTGATAATGGAAATCTGAGAACACAGGCTAGGCTTAGGTTTCTGGGCGAGGGCACGGTAGGCACACTCTACAGAGCTGAATCGAGATCTAGTGCATCTGAAGTCAGGGTGAGGATTAGACGATTGCTCAGGTTGGAGTTTCTGTCCCTGAAGGCCCCTTCATGAAGGGTGGGGGGGATCACGAGGCCATGGAGGTTTTCCCACGATGGGAGATGTGAGATGTTCCAAACTGCAAAGATTCTTCTATAGGACAATTGAGTCCTGTTGTTTGGCTCCAGGACATCCCATACGTAACGATTCCGACCAGGGTTCTAAGGATGGATGGCTGGGCAGCCCGCCTCTCATTCCAATTGTCTCCTAGCAACAAGACAGGTTAGATCTGCTGGATCTGGGGGAAGAGTTGAAATGGATTCTCCTGCGGATGGGTCCTAATGTGGGTTTGTGTTCATGGAGACCTTGGAATGAGGCGGTGGCACTGGGGCCCTGAAGGATTCTCCTAACCAGAGGCTTTGACACAGCTCCAATGCACAAGTTTCCCATGTGGAGACGAGATTTGTTCTGATGGGTGCCTCAAGAAAAAGCCATATGCTGGTAATGGAATCCAAGCCTCTGAGGAGAGATGCCTGGAAACCAAAGCATGGATCTGATTAGGGCCTAGGGGCCTGTTCGTTCCAATTTATCTCGGGGGACATCTGTCTACGGGTCTGAGTGCAGGTAGGTGCTCCGATGGACTCAGATTGCTCCTGTTTGTACTGGGCAGTCAACACTATTGGGATGGCCTCGGGACTTTGGAGGTTTATCTTATTTGTAGGGTTGTGGCCAATGGAATGGGCAGAATTCCCTTGGAGAGGGCAGGTACAGTCCTCACGTTTGGCTCCAGGGGCCTGAGCCTATAGGGTGTGTGGGCCAGGGCTGTGGGGACAGTTTTCTGAAAACACAAACTCGGCTTAGGTTTCGTGTTGTAGGTATGGCAGGGCTGATCTACAGACCATGAGGAGAACTCTTCGGGATATGAACAAAGGGCAAGTGTGAGGCGCTTACTCAGGCTTTGGTCTCTGGATTTTGTGTCACAGAATGCTGGTTTCTCCTACACTGAACGTTTGACAACATGCCGACCACAAGGTTTCTTGCCATGAGTAAGGAGGAGTTCTGATTTCTGCATCACGTTCACCCCTTGGCAGGGTTTGGAGTTAAGGTATAAGTTTTGAATCCTGAAAAGCTAGGTTGGGTAGAGATGATGGGCTAAGGCCATGGCGGGTCCGAAGTGCTCAGTGTGTGGTCAGCTGTCTTGGTGTTTGTCATGAGGTCCAGGCTCAGGCTGTGTCAGACAGTGTATTAGTGCCCAGGTTAGACTATATAATTTGGGTACAGTAGAGTGCCTTGTAGGTCTATCCTCATTTGGAGTGTGTGGGAAGCTTCATAGGGCAACTTTTTTTCTTCTGGAGGGCAGGCAGAGTGCAGCATTGTGGGTCCGGAATTGCCAAACTTGAGGGCTGGGGGCCAGGAGTGTGAGGATGGAAGTCTGAGAACACAAGCTAGACATAGGTTTCAGGGCGAGGGCAAGGCTGACACACTCTGCAGAGCTGAATCTATATCTTGTGCATCTGAAGTCACGGCGAGAATCAGACATTGACTCCGTTTGGAGTTCCTGTCCATGGTTTCCCCTTCATAAAGGGGGGGATCACAAATCCATCAAGGTTTTCCCACGATGAGAGTTGTGAGATGCTCCAAAATGCAAGCATTCCTTCTGCAGAACATTTGAGACCTGTTGGATGGCTCCAGGACATCCCATAAGGAATGACCCCAGAGTAGGGTTCTAAAGATGCATGCCTGGGCAGCCCGGCTCGTATTCAAATTGTCTCCTAGCGACAAGACAAGTTCGATCTGCTGCCTCTGGGGGAGCAACCAAAGGGACCAAGTTGAAATGGAATCTCCTGCGGGTGGGTCCTAATGTGGGTTTGTGTCCATGGTGACCTTGGTATGGGGCGGTGGCACCGGGGCCCTGAAGGATTCTCCAAACTGGAGATTTTGAGACAGCTCCAATGAGCAAGTTTCCCATGTGGAGACAAGATTTGTTCTAATTGGTGCCTCAGGAAACCCCCATATACTGGTATTGGAAACCAGGCCTCTGAGGAGAAATACCTGGAAACCAGAGCAATGCATCCAATTAGGGCCTAGAGGCCTGTCCGGTTCAATCTTATTCTCTGGGGACATCCATCTACGGTATTAGTGTAGGTAGATGCTCAACTGGTTCAGACCGCCCCTGTTTGTCCAGGCGGTCTACATTATTGGGATTTACTCAGGGACTTTGGAGGTACAAATCCTAATTTGTACGAATGTGGACAATGGAATGGGCAGAATTCCCGTGGAGTGGGCAGGCGCAAACAGTCCTGATGTGTGGATCCAGGGGCCCCAGCCTGGAGGGTGTGTGGGCCAGGACTGTGGGGACAGAAGTCTGCAAACAAAAACTCGGCTTAGGTTTGGGGACGTAGGTATGGCAATCCCGATCTACAGACCGTGAGGAGAACTCTTCGGGATTTGAACAAATGCCAAGTGTGAGGCACTTGCTCAGGCTTTTTTCTCTGGATTTTGTGTCAACGATGGCCGTGGAATATCGGGGAGGCCTCATGGTCCATGGACGAGTCTCCCTATCTGTGGATTTGGCCTGTTCCCAAAAGTTTTGTGTCAATCTATGGGATGGAATGAGTCATTTCTGTTTTTTTTTTTTTTTTACCTCAGGTGTCCCACCAAAAGAGGGATTCCAGAGCATAGCTCTGATGAGGTGCGACTGGACAACCCGACCTCTGGTTAAAGATTGGGGCCTAGGGGGATGGCAAGTCCATCCCCCTCACTCTGAGGGTTCCCATGGATGTTTGTGCCCTCACAGCAATCAAGCATGGGCGGGTCCTCATGGGCCACGCTGATTTCTCCTACTCTGAATGGTGGACAACATGCCATCCACAAGGTTTCTTGCCATGGGAAGGACAAGTTCTGATTTCTGCATCATGTTCACCTCTGGGCCTTGATTGGAGTTAAGGTCTAGGTTCTGAAGCCTGAAGGCTAGTTTGGAAAGAGAGGACGACCTGAGGCCTTGGTGGGTCCAATGTGCTCAGTGTGTGGCAATCTGTCTTGGTGTCGGTTGGGAGTGTCGGGCTCACACTGTGTCAGACAGGGCACTAGTGCCCAAAGTAGGCTGAAGAAATGGGGTACAGTCAAGTTGCATGCAGGTTGATATTCATTTGTGGTTTCTGGGTAGCCCCATTGGGCAACGTTTTTGTTTTTGTTTTTGTTTTTCTGGAGGGCAAGCAGAGTGCTTCACTGTGGCTCTGGAATTCCCAGACTGGAGGGCTTTTGGGCCAAGAGTGTGAGGATGGAAGTCTGAGAACACAAGAGAGGCTTAGGTTTCAGGGCGAGGGCACGGCAGGCACACTTTGCAGAGGTGAATCGAGATCCCGTGCATCTGAAGTCAGGTCAAGGATCAGACGTTGGCTCAGTTTGTTGTTTCTGTCCATGATGACCTTTTCATGAAGAGGACGGGGCAACAGGAGGCCATGGAGTTTTTCCCTCAATGGGAGTTTTGACATGCTCCAAACCACCAGGATTCCTCCTGTGGGATAATTGAAACCTGTTGGAGGGCTCCAGGATGCCCCATATGGAATGACTCCAGAGCACGTTTCTAAGGATGTATGCCTGGGCAGCCCACCTCACATTCCAATTTTTTCCTAGTGACAAGACAGGTTTGATCGGTTGGCTCTTTTATAGAAAGCGAGGTTGTTGAGTTGATATGGACCCTCCTGTAAATGGGTCTTAATGTGGGTTTGTGTCCATGCAGATTTTGGAATGGGGCAGTGGCACTGAGTCTCTGAAGGATTCTCCTAACCAGAGGGTTTGACACAGCTCCAATGTGCAATTTTCCCATGTGGAGACAAGGTTTTCTCTGATGGTGCCTGAGGAAACCCCCATATGCTGGTATTGGAAACCAGGTCTCTGAGGAGAGATGCCTGGAAAACAAAGCAATGTATTCAATTATAGCATAGGGGCTGGCCGGCTCAGTCTTCTTCTCTATGGATATCTGTCTATGGTTCTGTGTTGAGGCTGTTGCTCAGCTGGTGTCAGATAACCCCTGTTTGTCCTGGGTGGCCTAAACTATCAGGATGGCCTTGGGGATTTTGGAGGTTTCCCCTAATTTGTATGGTTGTGGCCAATGTAATGGGCAGAATTCCCTTGGAGAGGACAGGTATAGTCCTGAGTTGTGGCCACAGGGGCCCCAGCATGGAAGGTGTTTGGTCAGTGCCGTGGGGACAGAAGTCTGAAAACACAAACTTGGCTTAGTTTTGGGGACGTAGTTATGGCAGACCCAATCTACAGATCATGAGGAGACATCTTCAGGATGTGATCTAAGGGCCAGTGTGAGGCGCATGCTCAGGCTTTTGTCTCTGGATTTTGTCACCAGTGGCCGTGGAATGATGGGGTGGCCTCATGGGACATAGACGAGTCTCCAAACTGTGGGGATTTGGCCCGATCCCAAGAGTTAGGAGTCATTCTTGGAATGGTAGGAGTTCTTTCTGTTTCCTAACCAGGTCTCCCACCAAAATAGGGATTCTTGAGCAGAGCCCTGGGGAGAGGCGACTGGACATCCTGACCTTTGGTTAAGATTGGGTAAATTGGAAGGGGAGGTGAGCCATGAGAGACTATGGACTCTGAAAAACAATCTGAGAGGTTTGAAGTGGCGGGGAGGTGGGAGGTTGGGGTACCAGGTGGTGGGTATTATAGAGGGCATGGCTTGCATGGAGCACTGGGTGTGATGAAAAAATAATGAATACTGTTTTTCTGAAAATAAATAAAGTGGAAAAAAAAAGATTAGGGGCCTAGAGGCGTCACAAGCCCCTTATGCGGGCTCTTGCTCCAGCCACTAAGAGGTCTTACTTGAAGATGGGGCTCGCGCTGAGGGTCACAATTCGTGATTGTGCCCAACGCTGCCCTCAAGCATGGGCAGGGCCTCATAGACCACATGGTTTCTCCTACACTGAATGTTGGACAATATTTCTTGCCATGGGGAAGGATGAGTTCTGATTTCTGCATCACGTTCAACCCTTGGCAGTGATTGGAGATAAGATCTGGGGTCTGAAGCCTGAAAAACGAGGTTGGGAAGAGATGATGACCTAAGGCCATGGTGGGTCCGATGTGCTCAGTCTGCGGCCAGTTGTCTGAGTGTCGGTCGGGAGTTCCAGGCTCAGACTCTGTCAACCAGTGCACTAATGCACAGGGTAGACTGTATAATTGTGGTACAGTCAAGTGGAGAGCAGGTTGATCCCCAATTGTGGTTTCTGGGTAGCCCCAAAGGGCAACGTTTTCTTCTGGTGGACAGTTAGATTGCTGCATTGTGACTCCATTATTGCCAAACTGGAGCACTTGTGGGCCAGGAGTATGAGGATGGAAGTCTGAGAGCACAAGCTAGGCTAAGGTTTCGGGGCGAGGGCACGGAAAGCACCCTCTGCAGAGCTGAATCGACATCCCGTGCATCTGAAGTCAGGGCGATGCTCAGACGTAGGCTCAAGTTAGGGTTCATGTCCATGATGACCCCTTCATGAAGGGGCCGGACATCACAAGGCCATGGAGGTTTTCCCATGGTGGGAGTCCTGAGATGCTCCAAACCACAAAAATTCCTTCTGCAGGACAGCCAGGATCTGTTGGATGGCTCCAGGACATCCCCTACGGAATGACTCCAAAGCAGGGTTCTAGGGATTGATGCCTGGGCAGCCCGCCTCGCATTCAAATTGTCTGCTACTGACAAGACGGTTAAGATCTGCTGGCTATAGGGGAGCAACCAAGGGGACTGAGTTGACATGGACTCTCCTGCATATGGGTCCTAATGTGGGTTTGTGTTCAAGGAGACCTTGGAATGGAGCGGTGTCACTGGGGCCCTGAAGGATTCTCCTAACCGGAGATTTTGAGACAGCTCCAAAGAGCAAGTTTCCCATGTGGAGACGAGATATGTCCTGATAGATGCCTCAGGAAACCCCATATGCTGGTATTGGAAAACAGGCCTTTGAGGAGATATGCCTGGAAACCAATGCAATGGGTTTGATTAGGGCCTCTGGTCCTGTCTGTTTCAATCTTCTTCTCTGTGGACATCTGTCTACGGTTCTGAGTGGAAGATGTTTCTCAGCTGGGGTCAGATCACCCCTGTTTGTCCTGGGAGGCCTACGCTATTGGGATGGCCTCAGGGATTTTGGAGGTTTCTCCTAATTTGTACAGTTGTTGCCAATGGAATGGGCAGAATTCCCTTGCTGATAGGTCCCAATGCTGGTTTGTTAACATGGAGATCTTAGAATGTGCTGGTGGCTAAGGTACCATGCAGGATACTCCTACCCTGAGGGTTTGGCACAGGTCGAAGAGCACAGTTTCCTTCTTGGGACAGGAGATGTTCTGTTGTGTGGGTCAGGGTCCACATGTTGGATCCTTACTTGGTATTCCAGAATAGGCCTCTGAGGACAGACGCCTGAAGCCTAATCTAGGGTTCCAAGTATGTCCTAGGGGCATGTCCAGTTCAATTTTCTGACTCAGGATCATTGACTTGGGTGTCTGCATGGATGTATGTGATTGGGATGTTTCAGACTTTGTGTTTGCATCCAGAGTGGCTTCCTATATTGGGGTGGGATTAGGGGCTTTTGAGGTTTCTCCTAATCTGGAGGGTTTGGACAAATGTGATGGGCAAAGTTTCCTTGGGATGGCAGGCACAGTCCTGTGGTGTGGCTCCAAAGACCCCATCATGGAGGACATGTGAGGCATGGTTTTGGGAGAGAAGTCTGCAAACAAAAACTAGGTTTATGCTTAGTGGCATGGTGATCGCAGACCAATGAGTCGACAGGGCAGCTCGTCAGGAACTGTAATTAGGGTGACTCAATGGCTTTAGCATAGCCTTTTCTATAGGCATTGTGTGTCCAGGATGGCCTCAGAATGCAGGTGTGTTCTTATGGGTCCATGGGAAATTTTTCCTCTCTAAGGATCCTGGCGGATCCCCATAGTTTGGTGGATTTTTCGGGGAAATGAAGAGTGCTGTTTTCCATCTTAGGGGTGCCCAACAACAGAGATACCAGAGACGGGCTCTCGGTCTGGGCACCAAGAAATTCCCACCAAGGGTTAGGATTTGGGCCTAGGGGCCTACCAGGCCTGCAATGAAGGATCCTGGTGGTGCAACTGAGAGGGCTTATTTGAAATCATGCTCAGGCTGAGGGTCACAATGCCTGTTTGTTCCCAGGACACCCTTCAGTGGTGGGAATGCTCTCATTGCCCATGCAGCTGGCTCCCTCTCTGAAGCTTGGACACCCATCCCAACAGCTAGGTTTCCTGCCATGGGGAAGGAGCAGTTCTCTCTTGGGCTTCAGGTTCCCCCATTAGCAGGAATTCCAGCAAATGAATACCAAGGATGGCTAGTGAGGACGGACTGGGCCATGGCCGGCTGGAAATGCGTCCTGCTCTCTGGGTGGCTGACATGAGGTCGGGGCTCAGGATCTGTCAGACACAGCATTAGTGCCCAGAGCAGCCTATAAATCGGGGATCCGTGAGGGCCGAGCAGATGATACTCATGTGGGCTTTTTGGGCAGTCTTACCAGGCACTTCTTCTTTCTATTGGGAAGGCAGTATGTTACGTTGTGGCTCCAGAATTCCCTATCAAGAGGACTTTGGGATCAGTAGGGTGAGGATGGAATTTTAAACACAAGCTAGGGTTAAATTCAGTTCAAAGCAGAAGGCAGTTCAAATGTGCAGTGACTCATTCGAGACATCCAGCACCTGAGTAAGGACAAATGAAAGATCTTTGCTCACACTCGAGTTTGTGTCTATGATGACTGACATATGGAGAGGTGGCGTCAAGAGGCCATGGAGTATTTCCCATACTGAGGCTTTTAAGATGTTCCAAATAGCACGGTTACCTTCTAGACTTCTGGACTGGTGGAGGCTGGTTTGTTTGCTCTGGGGTTCCTCATGTGGAAATTTTTGGTAGCAGAGTCCTTCCACATGGATACCTGGAATGCACAAGTGCAATGACCATTTCAGCTGAAGAACATGACAGGTTCGTATTGGTGGCTCTTGGGCCAAGTGCCAAGGCCTTGACTTGACATGGAGTCTCTTACAGATGGGTCCCAATACTGGTTTGTTACCCAGTAGGTCTTTGAATGTGCTGGTGCCTAAGGGGCCATGAGGGATTCTCCTACCCTATGGGTTTGACACTTGTCGAATGCACGATTTCCTTCTGGGGACAGGAGATGTTCGGTTGTGTGCCTCAGGGTCCACATGTTGTATCCTAACTTGGTATTCCAGAAGAGGCCTCTAAGGTCAGATACCGGAAACGTAATCTAGGGTTCCTTTGATGTCCTAGGTGCACATTAGGTTCAATTTTCTACTCAGGACCATTGACGTGGGTGTCTGCCTGGATGTAGGTGATCAGGGTGTTTCAGACTGTGCATTTGTGTCCAGAGCGGCTTCCAATATTGGGGTGGGATCAGGGGCCTTGGAGGTTTCTCCTAATCAGGACGGTTTGGGGAAATGTGATGGGTAAAGTTTCCTTGGGGATTGCAGGCGCAGTCCTGTGGTGTGGCTCCAGAGACCACATTCTGGAGGGCATGTGAGCCAGGGTTTTGGGAGATAAGTCACAAACAAAAATTCGGGTTAGTGTTAGATGCAAGTTGGTCGCAGGCCCAATCCGTAGACGTTGAGGAAAGCTCGTCATGAACTGTAATTAGGGTGATTGGAAGTCGGTATCACAGGCTTTTCTATCTGGATTGTGTGTCCAGGATGGACTCCAAATGCAGGTGTAGTCTGATGGGTTCATGGAAGACTTTTCCTCTCTAAGGATGCTTGCGGCTCCCCACAGTTTGGTTACTTTTTCGGTGAACTGACAAGTGCTGTTTTCCATCTTAGAGTTGCCCAAAACAGGGATTTCAGGAACGGGCTCTGAGTCTGGGTGCCTAGAAAATCTCACCAAAGGTTAGGATTTGGGCCTGGGGGCATACCAGGCCTGCAATGCGGGATTCTGGTGGTGCCACTGAGAGGGCTTGTTTGAAAGCATGCCAAGCTGAGGGTCACAATGCTTGTTTGTGCCCAGGGCGCCCCTAGGAGAGGGCGTTGGCTCATTGGCCATTGAGCTGGCTCCCATGTTGAGATTTGGGACACCCATCCCAACAGCCAGGTTTCCTGCCATGGGAAGGAGGAGTTCTCTATTGTGCTTCCTGTTCCCCCAAAGGCAGGGATTAAGTCTGGGGACAGGTGCCTGAATACCAAGGATTTGTAGAGATGATGGAGTAGGGCTATGGTTCACCTCACCTGCTGGATATAGGTCCTGCTCTCTGGGTGGCTCACACTAGGTCGGGGCTCAGCCTCTGTCAGACACAGCACTAGTGGCCAGGACAGCCTATAAATCAGGGTTCGCTCGAGGGCCGAGCAGATTGATCTTCATGTGGGTTCTCTGGGCAGACTCACCAGGCACTTCTTATTTCTATGGGGAAGGCAGAATGCTGCTTTTAGTGTCTAGAATTCCTTATCAAGAGACCTGGGTGACCAGTAGGGTGAGGATGGATCTGTAAAACTAGCTAGGGTTCAATTCAGTGCCAAGCGAAAGGCAGTTACAGTGTGCAGTGGCTGATTCGAATATCCAGCACCTGAGGAAGGGTGGATTTCTGATACTTGCTTACACTGGAGTTTGTGTCTATTATGACTGACAAATGGAGGTGTAGCGTCAACAGGCCATGGAGGATTTCCCATGATGAGGCTTGTGAGAAGCTCCAAACAACAAGGTTTCCTACCACTGGACAGGTGGAGTCTGGTTTGTTTGCTCAAGGTTTCCCCATGCGGAAAGTTTAGGATGCAGAGCTCTCCCGCATGGATGCCTGGAAAGCACACCTTAATTCACGATTTCAGCTGAGGAACATAGCAGGTTCTTTCTGGTGGCTCTGGGGTGAAGTACAAAGGACTTGATTTGACATGGAATGTCTTGCAGATGGGCCACAATGCACGTTTGTTACCAGCGATATCTTAGAATGTGCTCATGCCTAACGTTATGTGCAAGATTCTCCTACACTGAGGGTTTGGCACAGGTCAAAGAGCACGGTTTCCTTATAGGGACAGGAGATTTTCTGTTTTGTGGCTCAGGGACTACATGTTGCATCGTAAGTAGGTATTCAGAACATGTCCCTGAGAGCAGGTGTGTGAAAACCCAATCTATGGATTTAATGAGGTTCTAGGGGCATATCAGGTTCAATCATCTGAATCAGTACCATTGACTTGGCTGTCTGCCTGGATGGAGCTGTACAGGTTGTTTGAGACTGAGCATAGCATCCAGAGCGGCTGCCAATATTGGGGTGACTCAGGTACCTTTCAGTTTTCTCCTAATCAGTAAGGTTTGGGAAACTGTGATGGGTACATTTTCCTTGGGGATGGCAGACACAGTCCTGTGGTGTGCCTCGAGAGACCCCATCCTAGAGGGCACGTGAACCATGGTTTTGGCAGAGAAGTCTGCAAACACAAATTTGGGTTTGGGTTAGTCGCAAGGCGATTGCAGGCCCAGTGCATAGACGTGGAGGGCTGCACATCAGGAACAGTAATTAGGGTGACTGGAAGGTGGTACCATAGGCTTTTCTATCTGGATTGTGTGTCCAGAATGGTATCGGAATGCTGGTGTAGTCTCATAGGTCCATGGGAGATTTTTCCTCTCTAAGGAGCCTGGCGGCTCTCCCTAGTTTGGTAACTTTTTCGGGGAAGGTAAGATTGCTGTTTTCCATCTTAGAGGTGCCCCAAAACAGGGATTCCAGAGACGGGCTCTGGGTCTGGGCGCCTGTAAAATCTAACCAACGTTTAGAATTTGGACCTAGGGGCGTACCAGGCCTGCAATGCGGGACCCTTGTGGTGGAACTGAGAGGACTTGTTTGAAAACATACCCAGGCTGTGGGTCACAATGTCTGCTTGTGCCCAAGGCAGGCCTCATGGATGGGCGTGGTCACATTTGCCTTGCACCTGGCTCCCATTTTGACGGTTGGACACCCATCCCAACAGTCAGGTTTCCTGCCTTGGTGAAGGAGTAGTATTATATTATGCTTCAGGTTCCGCCATTGGAAAGATTCCAGCAATGTCTGGGGAAAGAAGCCAGAATACCAAGGATGGTTAGAGATGACGGACGTGGGCCATGGCCAGTCCCACATGCTAGATATGGAGCACACTCTCTGGGTGGCTAACACTAGGTCTGGGCTCAGGCTCTGTCAGAAACCGCACTAGTGGCCAGAGCAGCCAACCAGTCGGGTTTCCCTTGAGAGCCGAGCCGATTGATCCTCTTGTGGCGATCTGGGCAGGCTCAGCAGGCACTTCTTCTTTCTATGGAGAAGGTAGAATTCTGCGTTGTGGCTCCAGAATTCAATGTCAAGAGGCCTTGGGGAACAGTACGGTGAGGATGGAATTGTAAACACAAGCTACCGTTCAATTCAGAGCCAAGCAGAAGGCAGTTCAAATGTGAAGCAACTTTTTTTCGAGATATCCAGCACCTGAGTAAGGGCGGATGTCAGATGTTTGCTCACACTAGAGTTTGTGTATTGATGACCAACAAATGGATGGGTGGTGTCAAGAGGCCATGGGGGATTTCCCAAATTGAGGCTTGTGAGATGATCCTAATCACAAGGTTTCCTTCTACTGGAATGGTGGAGTCTGGATAGTTTGCTCCAGTGTCCTCTTGTTTGGGTAGTAGCGCTCTCCCATAGGGATGCCTGGAGAGCACACCCCCATTGAGCATTGCAGCTGAGGAACAAGGCAGGTTTGTTCTGGTGCCTCTGAGGTGAAGCACCAAGGCCTTGAGTTGACAGGGAATCTCTTGCAGATGGGCTACGATGCTGGTTGTTACCAGGCAGATCTTAGAATATGCTGGTGGCTAATGTGCCACACAGGATTCTCCAAACCTGAGGACTTGGCACACGTCGAAGAGCATGGTTTCCTTCTCAGGACAGGAGATGTTCTGTTGTGAGGATTAGGGACCACATGTATCATATGTTGGTATTCCAGAACAGTACCCAGAGGACAGATGCCTGAAAACCTAATCTAGGGTTCCAATGAGGTCATACGGGCATGACAGGTTCAATCTTCTTCATCAGGACCTTTGACATGCCTGTCTGACTGGATGTAGGTGATCAGGGTGTTTCAGACTGCAAGTTTGCACCAAAGCGACTGCCAATATAGAGGTGGGCTCAGGGGATTTGCAGGTTTCTCCTAATCTTGAAAGTTTGGGCAACTGTGACGGGCACAGTTTCCTTGGGGAAGGCAGGCACAGTCCTGTGTTTCGGCTCCAAAGGCCCCACCCTTGGTGGCATGAGAGCCATGGTTTTGGGAGAGAATTCGGAAAACTGAAATCCGGGGTAAGGTTAGTGGGGAGGCAAATAGTCCCAATGCAAAGATCTAGAGGGCAGCATATTAGGAACTGTAAGTAGGTTGAATAGAAGGCAGTAGCATAGGCTTTTCTCTCTGGATTGTGTGTCTAAGATGGCCTTGGAATGCAGGTGTGGTCTCATGGGTCCATGGGAGAATTTTCCTTTCTAAGGATCCTGGTGGCTCTCCATACTTTGGTACCTTTTTAGGGGAAAGAAAGTGTGCTTTTTTACATTTTAGGGATGCCCCAATACAGGGATTTCAGAGATGGGCTCTGGGTCTGGGCGCCTGGAAAATCCCACCAAATTTTAGGATTTGGGCATAGGGTCATACCTGGTCTGCATGCAGGATCCTGGTGGTGCCACTGTGAGGGTTTGTTTGAAAGCATGCTTTAGCTGAGGGTCACAATGCTTGTTTGTGCCCAGGACGGATCTCACGAGTGGGCGTGGTCTCATTGTCCATACAGCTGGCTCCCTCTTTGAGGGCTGGACACCCATCCCAACAGCCAGGTTTCCTGCCATGGGGAAGGAGGAGGTCTCTATTGTGCTTTAGCATCACCCATTGTCAGGGATTCCAGAAAATGTCTGGGGATAGGGGCCTGAATACGAAGGATGGGTAGGGATAACAGATTTGGGCCATGGCCAGTCTCACATGCTGGATATGTGGCCCACTTTCTGGGGGGTTGAAACTAAGTCTGGTCTCAGGCTCTGTCAGACACAGCAAAAGTAGCAAGGGCAGCCTATAAGTCGGGATTCCCTTGAGGGCTGAACAGGTTGATCCTCATGTGTGGTTGCTGGGCAGACTCACCAGGCACTTCTTCTTTCTATGGGGAAGGCAGAATGCTGCATTGTAGCTCCAGAATTTCCTATCAAGAGGCCTTGGGAACCAGTAGGGTGAGGATGAAATTGTAAACACAAGCTATGGTTCAATTCAGTGCAAAGAAAAAGGCAGTTCCAATGTGCAGTGCTGGATTCAAGATATCCAGCACCTGAGAAAGGGTGGATGTCAGATGTTTGCTCACACTGGAGTTTATGTCTATGATGGCCAACAAATGGAGGGGTTGTGTCAAGAAGACTTGGAGGATTTCCCATGCTGAGGCTTGTGAGATGCTCCAAAGAGCAAGGTTTCCTTCTACCAGACAGGGGTAGTCTGGTATGTTTTCTCCAGTGTCCCCCATGTGGAAAGTTTGGATAGCAAATCTCTCCCGCATGGATGCCTGGAAAGCACATCTCCATTGACAATTGCCACTGAAGAACATGGCAGGTTCATTGTGGTGGTTCTGGGCCAAGTACCAAGGCTTTTCGTTGACAGGGAATCTATTATATATGGGCCACAATGCTGGTTTGTTACCAGGGAGATCTTCGAATGTGCTGGTGGCTATGGTGCCGTGCAGAATTCTCCTAACCTGAGGGTTTGGCACAGGTCTAAGACTGCTGTATCCTTCTGGGGACAGGATTTATTTTATTGTGTGGTTCAGGGACCACATGTGGTATCCTATGTTGGTATTCCAGAACAGGTCCCTGAGGACAGATGCCTTAAAACCTGATGTTGCATTCCAATGAGGTCCTAGGAGCATGTCAGTTTCAATCATCTGACTCAGAACCATTGATATGGCCTTTTGCCTGGATGTAGGTGATCAGGGTGTTTCAGACTGTGCATTGCACCCAGATTGGCGGCCAGTATTGGGGTGGGCTTAGGGCATTAATATTAACATACTCTGGAAAATCTGGAAATCAGTGATGGGGACAGTTGCCTTGAGGATGGCAGCCACTGTCCTGTGGTGTGGCTGCAGAGACCCCATGCTGGAGGGCATGTGAGCTTTTGGGAGGGGAGCTGCTAATTCAAATACGGGTGTGGGTTACTGGTAATGTGATCGCAGGCCCAGTGCATACACCAAGAGGGCAGGATGTCATTAACTGTAATTAGCATGACTAGAAGGTTGTAGCACAGGCTTTTCTATCTGGATTGTGTGTCCAGGATGGACTCCAAATGCAGGTGTGGTCTCATGGGTCCATGCAGACTTTTCCTTTCTAAGGTTCCTTGTGATTCCCCATAATTTGGTGGCTTTTTCGAGGAAGGGAAGAGTGCTGTTTTCCATCTTAGTGGTGCCCAAAACAGGGATTCCAGAGACGGGCTCTGGGTCTGGGCGCCTGGAAAATCCCACCAAATGTTAGGATTTGGGCCTAGGGCATACCAGGCATGCAATTATGGATACTGGTGGTGTAAATGAGAGGGCTTGTTTGAAAGCATACTCAGGATGAGAGTCACAATGACTGTTTGTGCCAAGGGAAGCCCTCAGGAGTGGGCGTGGTCTCATTGGCCATGCAGCTGGCTCCCACTTTGGGAGTTGGACAACTATCCCAACACCCAGGTTTCCTCCCATGGGAAAGGAGGAGTTCTCTATTATGCTTTAGGTTCCTCCATTGTCAGGTATTCCAGCAAATGTCTGGGGACAGGTGCCTGAATACCAAGGATGGGTAGAGATGACAGAATTGGGCCATGGATGGTCAGACAGGCTGGATATAAGGCCTGCTTTCTGGGTGGTTGAAACTAAGTCTGGTCTCAAGCTCTGTCAGACACAGCAATAGTAGTCAGTGTAGCCTATACATCGGGGTTCCCTCGAGGGCCAAGCAGATTGATCCTCATGTGTGGTTGCTGGGCAGACTCACCAGGCACTTCTTCTTTCTATGGGGAAGGCAGAATGCTGCATTGTGTTTCCAGAATTCCCTATCAAGAGGTCTTGGGAGCCAGTAGGGTGAGGATGGAATTGTAAATACAAGCTATGGTTCAATTCAGTGCAAAGAAAAAGGCAGTTCCAATGTGCAGTGTTGGTTTCAAGATATCCAGCACCTGAGTAAAGGCAGATGTCAGATGTTTGCTCACCCTGGAGTTTGTGTTCAATGATGGCCGACAAGTGAAGGGGTTGCATCAAGAAGGCTTGGGGGATTGCCCATGCTGAGGCTTGTGAGATGCTCCAAAGAGCAAGGTTTCCTTCTACCAGACAGGGGGAGTCTGGTGTGTTTTCTACAGTGTCCCCCATGTGGAAAGTTTGGATAGCAAATCTCTCCCGCATGGATGTCTGGAAAGCACACCTCCATTGACGATTGCCACTGAGAAACATGGCAGGTTCATTGTGGTGGTTCTTGGCGAAATACCAAGGCCTTAAGTTGACAGGGAATCTATTACAGATGGGCCACAATGCTGGTTTGTTACCAGGGAGATCTTCGAATGTGCTGGTGACTATGATGCCATGCAGGAATCTCCTACCTACCTTGAGGGTTTGGCACAGGTCGAATGCACGGTTCCATTCTGGGGAAAGGACAAGTTCTGTTGTGTCATCAGGGACCAAAAGTTGTATTATAAGGTGGTATTTCAGGGCAAGTCTTGGAGGACAGATGTCTGAAAACCTATTCTAGGGTTCCAATGAGGTCCTAGGGGCATGTCTGGTACAATCTTCTACCTCAGGCCCATTGACTTGGGTGTTTGCCTGCATTTAGGTGATCAGAGTGTTTCAGACTGCGCATTTGCTTCCAGAATGGCCTCCAAAATTGGAGAGAAGTCTGCAAACACAGACTCTGGTTAGGGTTAGTGGCGAGGTGATCTCAGGCCCAATGCATAGACCTGGACGGCAGCCCGTCAGGAACTGCAATTAAGGTGACTGGAAGGAGGTAGCACAGGCTTTTATATCTGGATTGTATGACCAGGATGGCCTCAGAATGCAGGTGTGGTCTCATGGGTCCATTGGAGATTTTTCCTCTCTAAGGATTCCCTCTTCTCCCAATACTTTGGTGGCTTTGTCAGGGAAGGGAAGAGTCCTGTTTTCCATCTTAGGGGTGTCCCAAAACTGGGATTCCAGAGACGGGCTCTGGGTCTGCGTGCCTGGAAAATCCAACGAAGTGTTAGGATTCAGGCCTAGGGGAGTCCCAGGCCTGTAATGCGGGAAACTGGTGGTGCAACTGAGAAGGCTTGTTTGAAAGCATACTCTGGCTGAGGGTCACAATGCCTGTTTTTTCCCAGGGTGGCCCTTAGGAATGTTGTGGTCTCATTGGCCATGTAGCTGGCTCTCAATTTGAGGGTTGGACACCCATCCCAACATCCAGGTTTCCTTCAATTGGGTAGAAGGAGTTCTCTATTGTGCTTCAGGTTCCCCCATTGGCAGCGATTCCAGCAAAGGCCTGGAAACAGGTGCCTGAATACCAAGGATGGGTAGAGTTGATGGACTTGGGCCATGGCTGGTCTCACATGCTGGATATGGTGCCCTCTCTCCGGGTAGCTGACACGAGTTCAGGGCTCAGGCTCTGTCAGACACACAACTAGTAGCCAAGGCAACCTGTAAAACGAGGAAGCCTATAAATCCCTCGATGGCCAAGCAGATTGATCCATATTTGGCGTTTCTGGGCTGACTCACCAGGCACTTCTTCTTTCTATGGTGAGGGCTGCAATATGGCTTGAGAATTCTCTACCAAGACATATTTGGGTCGTTGGAGGTGAGGATGGAATTGTAAACCAAAGCTACAGTTAAATTCAGTGCCATGCAGAAGGCAGTTCTACTGTGCAGCGTCTTTTTAGAGATATTCATCATCTTGAATAAGGACGATGTCAGAGTTTTTCTCACACTGGAGTTTGTGTTTATGACCAAGAAATGGAGGGGTGGGGTCAAGAGACCATGGAGGATTTCCCTCACTGGGGCTTGGGAGATGCTCCAAACAGTAAGGTTTCATTCTACTGTACAGGTGGACTCTGGTTTGTTTTCTCCAGTGTCCTCCATGTGGAAAGTTTGGGTAGCAGAGCACTTCCGCAAGGAAGTGTGGAAAGCACACCTCCAATGACCATTGCAGCTGAGGAACATAGCAAGTTCGTTCTGGTGGCTAAGGCGCGAAGTATCAAGGCCTTGAGTTGACATGGAATCTCTTGCAGATCGGTCTCAATGCTAATTTGTTACCAGGAAGATCTTAGAATGTTCTGGTCGCTAAGGGGCCATGCAGGGTTCTACCACCCTGAGTGATTGACTCAGGTCCAAGAGCATGGTTTCTTTCTGGGGACAGGAGAAATTCTGTTGTTTGGCTCAGGGAACACATGTTGTATTATAAGTTGGTTTTCCAGAACAGGCATCTGAGGACAGATGCCTGAAAACCTAATCTAGGGTTCCAGTGAGGTCCTAGGGGCATGTCAGTTTCAATCTTCTGACTCATGTCCATTGATTTGTGTGTCTGACTGGACGGAGGTGATCAGGGTGCTTCAGACTGGGCTTTTGAATCCAGAGAAGCCTCCCATATTGGGATGAGCTCAGGGGCTCTTTCAGTTTATCCTAATCTAGAGAGTTTCGGCAACTGTGATGGGAAAAATTTCCTTGGGGATGACAGGTACAGTTTTGTGTTGTGGCTCCAGAGACCCCATTTTGGAGGACATGTGAGCCATGGTTTTGTGAGAGAAGTCTGTAAACCCAAATTGGGTTATGATTAGTGGCGAGGTGATCAAAGGCCCAAAGCATAAACCCGAAGGGCAGCACATCAGGAAATGTAATTAGGGTGACTGGAAGGCGGTCTTTTCTATCGGGACATTTCTATCAGGATTGTGTGTCTAGGATGGCCTCGGAATTCATGTGTGGTCTCATGGGTCCATGGGAGATTTTTTTCCTCTCTAAGGATCCTGGCGGCTCCCCATAGTTTGGTTTCTTTTTCAGGGAAGGGAAGAGTGCTGTTTTCCATCTTAGGCGTGCCCCCAAAACATCCATTCTAGAGCCAGGCTCTGGGTCTGGGCACCTGGAAAATCCCACAAAGTGTTATAATTTGGCCCTAGGGCCTACCAGGAATGCAATTCGAGATCCTGGTGGTGCAACTGAGAGGGCTTGTTTGAAATCATGCTCAGGCTGAGGGTCAAATTGCCTGTTTGTGCCCAGGGCTGCCCTCAGGATTGGGTGTGGTCTCATTGGCCATGCAGCTGGCTCCCACTCTGAGTGTTGGACACCAATCTCAACAGACAGGTTCCTGCCATCTGGAAGAAGTTCTCTATGGTGCTTAAGGCTCCCCTGTAAGGGTCTGGTTGGCCAGAGGGAGTCATTTTGTGTTTATGGAGTGATCTTAGATTGTCCCTATGCAGTAAACTTAGATTGACCCGCCCTTCCCAGAGGAACTTACTTGCAAAGCCTAGATACAAGGGCTGTTCAGGCCAGATGAAGACATCAAATCAGTGGGTCACGCATATATCTACTAGGGTAAATTGAAATACAGTTGGGCACCCGTGTGTTACCTAGCATTTTTTTTTTCTGTGTGTGGTGATTTAGCATGACTTTATAGTGTTCTCTGTGTATTGCAATCTCATTGGCCACGCGTGTATAGCCTGGCTAAATACCTCTATAAAAGTTAGTCTGTGAGTCTGGGAGGGGTCGCCTCTTTGCAAGAGATGGCCCTGGCCACTCAGTTTGATTCTCAATGCTGGTGCGAAATAAAGCTTTGATTGGCCTTCATTTTGTGTCAGTCTCGCTCCTTTGATTAAGGACCCTAACATTGGAGGGGGCACCTGGATTCAAATGACGCGAACTGAGCCAGCATCGGAATTTTTTGAAAAAGCTTCCAGAAGTAAGATCATGGGATCCTATCTGTCTGTCTGGATAGAGCTCCAGGGTATGGCCCACCAGGGAGAAGATGGATGCTTCCATGCCCCCCAGGGCTGGAGTGGATGCGGGGATGCCCCATCCCTCTGCTGGTAGATCAACAGGGGGGGGTTCACGTCCCCTGGGTGATCGAGGGATTTGAGTCCCCATAGGCTGTCGCCAGGGTGTTCGAGTCCCCCCAGTCAATCAGGGGCCTGCCGGCAGTTTCGAGTCCCTTTAGGCATTTGGGGCATTTGAGTGCCTCTAGACAGCCAGGGGGTTCTAGTCCCCCTAGATGGTCGGGGGATCCGTGTCCCCCTTGGTGGTTGGGGAATTTGAATCCCCCTAGAAGGCCAGGGTGTTCAAGTCCCCCTAGACGGTCAAGGGCCTCGAGTTCCCGTGGGCGGTCGGTGGGGTTGAGTCCCCCTAGACAGTCGGGGAGTTCATGTCATCATGGTTGGTTGGGGGGTTAGAGTACCCCTGGGATGTTGAGGGGTTCGAGTCCCCATAGGTGGTCGGGTGATAAAGCCCCCACCAGTGGCAGGTTATGGGTAAGAATCCTTGGGCCTGCGGTTGTCTTTGCCTGATCCTTTTGTTGTCTGTTGTGTTGTTTGTTATGATTGAAGGAATGGGGCAAGCAGAGAGTAAGGGGACTCTGATTTCATCTCTCCGTTCTTCATAACAGATGTAAGGCTTCTCACTCACTCATTTTGTGTGTTAAGGACTAAGACTGGAGTCAACTTGGGTTAGTCGAATGCCAGGTTACGGTGCCCAATGTTGGCTCATTGGAGCCGGGCGTGGAATATAGTGCCTAGTGGGGCACTTTTGGTAAGCACAACTGACACTGCGGGATGAGCCAACCTCGAGACAGAGACTTTAAGGAATATTCCCAAGCAGCTGCAGAAACTCCCTTTGTTTTGGGAAATTCCTTGCCTTTTCTGGCCCAATATAGACTGCATAGCCCCTCCCCCTTGCTGGCGGGAAAGCATGGCATCTGACGTGGAGATTGTTATTTGTCTGTCTCAAGTTTTTAATGGGTAATTGTTAAAGTGGCTTCCGGAGTCTTTGGTAACCTGAAACTCCGAAGGGTTGCTTGAATGACAAATGGAATTAAATATGTTGGACATGTAGGTCTTAACCAAATGGGATAAAATGCTAGAGCGTTGGCAGCTGGAACTGGGTTTGTATCTTTGAAATCTGCTGGTGAACACGTTCGGTGCTTAACTGATTGATAAATTTGCCACCTAAAGAATTCTGTTGTACTGACTCACAATTGGTTTATGTTTAGTTTTCAATAGAGGTTCAGGTATTTCTAAGAGTACAAAATTCTGTTAAGTGTAATTAAGACTGAAGGAAATGAGAAAAGCAACTCTGTATGTAAAAAGTAGGAGATACGTAAAAGTTTGAATCTGAAAAGTGCCTGGCTGTGTGAATGTGTCTGTATGGCTCCACTTCCGCTACTAAGTCTGAGTGGGCTGCACCCTGAGTCTCGCAGGGCGTCATTTGGCATAACAGTCATCTACTCCACGAAGTGTCCTGGTCCGGGGTTTATAGGGACAGACCTTAGCTAAGACACTCCTAAGTTCCCCCTAGGGATGCGAGCAGGACAGGATCTGAAAGGTGTCCTGCACTTTGTCTGCAACATCATTCACAATGGAAGGGAAACCTAGTAAACTCATTATCTGCTTGTTTAAAAAAAAGACACTTGTATAGAAAAGCTGGTTTTCTCTCTGTTTAAAAAGACAAAGTTTTCTTAAGTTAATTGATCTGTTATGGTTTTCTCTTTGCCTGCCCAGAAAATTGAGTTTCTATATTTTGTTTTATCAAGTGTTTAACATCCCTAATTATATTTAAGCATGTGTTTTTTTTAAATTTTTTCCAATTTATTTATTTTCAGAAAAACAGTATTCATTATTTTTTCACCACACCCAGTGCTCCATGCAAGCCGTGCCCTCTATAATACCCACCACCTGGTACCCCAACCTCCCACCCCCCGCCACTTCAAACCCCTCAGATTGTTTTTCAGAGTCCATAGTCTCTCATGGTTTGCCTCCCTTTCTAATTTACCCAAAAGCACATGCCCTTCCCAATGTCCATAACCCTACCCCCCTTCTCTAAGCATGTGTTTTAAAACTTTCTAAGGTTTTAGCAATTGTTGACAGGATTTAAAGCAATGATAAACCTTGGGTCACATTTGGGAAAATGCCATGCATTTCCTAAAGTTTTAATACATTGGTAGATCACCACTTGATATTGTGATTATGGATATGTTACGTGTCACAGAAGTAACCTGATTTTCTTTTCACTTACATTGTAAATTCTCATCTCACCAGCTCTTTACAATATCTTTTTTGAGTTTTTGTCATTTTTAATTGTTTTAATTCTCTTGGAAGATAAATTCCGTCTCAAAGAAAATTCATATGGGAGATTTTCAGGACAAATACACGTCTTTGATATGTTGAAATTCTGGAACTGAAATGGGTAAGAATTTACAAAGTAAAAGCTGCATTTGGACTAAACCTTAATTATTAACATGGGTTTGGTGAACTGAAAGACTGTAATGATATATCCCTTGATGTTTTGTCTTATGTTTGGGTCTTCCAGACTAGGGAAACTTATTCTTAAGTTATCTGTATCTTACAGAGATAAAATGTAGTCATTTGTAACCAAATCAAGGTATTCAACTCTTTCTCTCTGAACCCTCTGAAATCAAAAGGCTTCAGCAAGTATTCTTTCTTCCATGGCAATCAGTCATTTGCATAAGTTCAATAAGAATCCGTTCTCCTTGTAACAGGTCACTATTGGAACCATTGGTTATTTTAATTTACCATGGCGTTGACTGGAACGCCATATTAGAAAAGACTCAGATATGACTAGACAGCTTAAAGGAACTAAGGTTGACTTTATAAAACCTGGAATCATAAAGCCCTTTGGAAATGTCGGCCTGATACCTTGATTCCAGTGTTCCCAGCAGCCTCACCAGATGAGTAAAAGGATGTTACTTCCTGGCAGGTGCAGGAACCTTAGGATTCTTTGTGGGCCTCAGGAAGAGGAATTCACCCAAATCAACAGGTATGGCAGGCATGTCTGATGGCAAGTATGTAGCTTGGCTTCTGGCATGGAGAGGCTCATAAGTTCAACCTAGAGATCCCTTATGAGAAGTACCAGCAGAGCAGATTCTAAAAGATTTATATGATCCCTCGCTGTTCTTGCTGAGCTTATGTAAACAATTAGGCCAAGCTTGTTAAAACTGGATTTGTTTTTCAAATAAGTTACTCCTGATTTGGCTACCTCTGAAAACGAGGGTTATTTTAGAGAGAAAAATTATGTTTTAATAACACACCTTTATAGATGTTAAATTCTAGATTTGATTGTCTTTAAATGTTTGTTTACTTAAGCTAGACGACTTGAGGTAAACTTCAGGGAAGTTGCACGATAGCTCCCTTAGACGATCTTGCTCTGTCAGTCAGTCACCCCAGATATAGGGAACTTCAGAAAATTGAAGGATTTGAAGGGAAGAATCTGACAGAGTTAGTGGGAATAGCATAAAAGGTGTTTAACAACAGGGATGCACAGGAGGATGAAAAACAGACAAAAAAAGCTGGTTAAGGTTTTGGCTTTACATGAGGCAGAGAGGAGATGGGTAGGGGATAGTAAATGGAAGGAAAAGCCTAATCACAGAGAAGGCAGGCGGGAAGACTTAGATTCAGATCAGTGTGCTTACTCTATCGAAAGAGGACATTGGGCCAGGGAGTGCCCCAAAAGGAAGACAACAATGCTTGAAACCAGAGATTGAAGGGATTATGTTTCCGGGCCCCTCCCCGAACCTCGGGTAAAAATTGAAGTGGAGAGGAAATCATTTTATTTTTTGGTGGACGTGGGAGCCAAATTTTCATCATTACTTAAACCTATTTGAACACTACTTGGAGAGAAAGTCTGAGTACAAGGAGCCAATGGCACAGAGAGACATAAATGGGCAACAGAAAGGACTTTAATTTTGGCCTCAGGAAGAGTTAAACATCAACTTTTGGTCCTCCCTAATGCCCCATATGACTTGATGGGAAGAGATCTCCTCCATAAGTTAAAAGATGGCATTCAGTTCTCAGAAGGAGGCATGACTGTAACTTTGAGACAACCCACTGTACAAGTGCTTACGGCAACAGTAGATGAATACCTCCTTTACGAGCCAGTCACAAAACCAGAGGAAACAAAGTTGGGGGAGCCTTCTCCAAATCCTACAGGAGGAGTTTCCTGAGGTCTGGCCAGAAGGGAAGTCCCCTGGCTTGGCCAAGGAACAACCTCCAGTTGCGACAGCTATGCCTGTTCACATTCAGCAGTACCCACCTTCCGTGGGAAGCAAAGGAAGGGATCAGAAAACACATTAACCACCTCTAAAAAGAGGGTATCCCAGTTCCTTACAAATCTCCATGGAACACATCTTTGCTGCCCGTCAAAAAGGCCGAGACTGGGGAGTACCAGCCCGGGAGTACAGGACTTGCGGGAAGTTAATAAATGGGTTGAAGATATCCACCCGACGGTGCCTATCCCCTATACCCTACTCTCTCTCCTAGGCCCCAAAAGAACTGTGTATACCGTCTTAGAGCTCAAGGATGTATTTTTTCTGCATATCTTTAGCAAAGTAATTCTCAGCACCTTTTTGCTTTTGAGTGATCTGACCCACAGGAAGGATTCTAAGGCCACCTCACCTGGACAAGACTTCCCCAAGGGTTCAAGAATTCGCCACTATCTTTGACGAGGCCCTTCATGAGGATTTGCGTGAGTACAGAACCTCCAACCCAGGACTCACTCTGTTGCAGTACGTTGATGACTTGTTAGTAGCCTCTGAGGACTATGAGTCATGTTGGCGGGGGAAGAGAGCTCTCTTACAGACTCTGCACAAAAAAGGGTATTAGGTGTCAGCAATGAAAGCGCAGCTCTGTCAGAGCCATGCAACTTAAAGGCTTTGGTCTCCATGAGGGAGGGCATTCACGGTCTGAGTCCAGGAAACAGGTGATCACTCAATAGCCCAACCCACCACGTCCCGACAAGTGAGAGAGTTTCTTGGGACGGTGTGCTACGTGGGCTGTGGTACCACAGTTTGTGGAGAGGGCCTGACCTCTCTACAAACTGGCAAAATGTGTGCTCACTATGATAGAGTGGACAGCTGAGGCAGAAGGAGCATTTCAGGAATTGCAAACAGCCTTAATGAGTGCCCCAGCATTGGCCATCCCAGATGTTACCAAGCCCTTCCACATTGCCTGGGACACCAAAAGGGGACTGATCTGATATCAAAATGAAACCGTTTAGCAGATCAAGCTGCAAAGTAAGCAGCCTGAGAAACAGTGTAAAAGCTGGTTACACTCCTGGCTCTAGCCCTACCAGAAAAACCAGTCTATTCAGAGGAAGATTTAAACTATTTATCAAAATGGGATGAATTAGACTATGAAGGAGACTGGGCTAAGACTAAAAGAGGAAATTTAATTCTTCTTCGAAGACTAGGTAAGAAGTTAGTAGACCAGATACATCAGGGTACTTATTTGGGGATACGCAAACTCAAGGACCTTATAGGCAAGCAATTCCAGGTTTCTAAATTATGGAATATGGCTCAGGATATAGTTGCTAGATGTGCTCAATTCCAGGCAGTTGAAGTGAGAGGAACTAGAATGGGAAGAGGGAAAAGAGAAAGAGGTAAGGAACAAGGAATTTTTTGGGAAATTGATTTTACAGAAATAAAACCTCTAAAATATGGACACAAGTATATATTAGTTTTTGTAGATACCTTATGAGGCTGTGTAAAGGTTGTTTCCACCAAGCGTGAGGCGGCAGGAGGTGTAGGCAAAAAAGGTTACTAGAAGAAATAATTCCTAGGTTTGGGCTGCCTCTCACAATTGGGTCAGACAATGGCCCTGCATTTGTGAGCTCAGTCTCACAGACATTGGCCAAGGCCATGGGCACAAATTGGAAACTACATTGTCCCTATCAGCCCCAGAGTTCAGGGTAAGTAGGGAGAATGAACCGGACTCTTAAAGAGACCTTGACAGAACTAATTCTGGAGACTGGCAGTGGATCGTTGGATCTCCTTGTTTTGCCCTCCTCAGAGAATGATGTACACCCTATTTAAACAAGGTGTCCCCATTTGAAATAATTTTTGGGTCTACGGCCATACCACCCTGATCGTGCCCGATTTTGTGAACTAGTGGCCAAAGCAGCCTATAAATTGGGGTTCCTTCGAGGGCTGAGCATATTGATACTCAAGTGGGATTTCAGGAAAGACTCACCAGGCACTTCTTCTTTCTATGGGGATGGCAGAATGCTGTGTTGTGGCTGAAGAATTCACTTGACTTCACATGGAATTTCTTGCTTTTGGGTTTCAATGCTAGTTTGTTACCAGGGAGATCTTTGAATGTGCTGGTGGCTAAGGGGCCATGCAGGATTCTCACACCTTGAGGGTTTGACACAGTTTGAAGGGCACAGTTTCCTTCTAGGGACAGGAGATGTTCTGTTGTGTGGCTCAGGGTACTGGTATTCCAGAACAGGTCTCTGAGGGCAAATGCCTGAAAACCTTATCTAGGGTTCCAATGAGGTCCTAGGGGCATGTCAGTTCAATCTTCTGATTAAGGACCATTGATTTGGGTGTCTGCCTTGATGGAGGTGATCAGGGTGTTTCAGATGCACATTTGCATCCAGACCGGCTCTCAATATTGGGATGGGCTCAGAGGTCTTGTAGGTTTCTCCTAAACTGGAGGGATTGGACATATGTGACGCCCACAGTTTCCTTGGGGATTGCCGGCACAGCCCTCTGGTGTGACTGCATAGACCCCATCCTGGAAAGCATGTGAGCCATGGTTTTGGGAGAGAAGTCTGCAAATACGAACTCAGGACAGGGTTAGAGGCGAGATGATTGCAGGCCCAATGCATAGAACTGGAGGAGAGCTGATCAGGAACTGTAATTATGGTGACTCAAAAGTGGTAGTACAGGCTTTAATATCTGGATTGAGTGTCCAGGATGGCCTCAGAAAGCAGGTGTGGTCTCATGGGTCCATGAGAGATTTTTCCTCTAAGGATCCCAGTGGTTCCCAATACTTTGGTGGCTTTTTAGGGGAAGGTAAGATTACTGTTTTCCATCTTAGGGGTGCCCCAAATTAGGGATTCCAGAGATGGGCTCTGGGTCTGGGTGCTTGGAAAATCCCACTAAGGGTTAGTATTTGGTCCTAAGGGCATACCAGGCCTTCAATGCCCGATCCTGGTGGTGCAACTGAGAGGGCTGGCTTGAAAGAATGCTCAAGCTGAGTGTCACAATGCCTGTTTGTGCCCATGGCAGACCTCAGGAGTGGGTGTGGTCTCATTGGCCATGCAGCTGACTCCCCCTCTGAGGGTTGGAAACCCATCCCAAAAGCCACGTTTCCTGCCTTGAAGAAATAGGAGTTCTCTATTTTGCTTCATGTCCCCCCATTGGCAGGGATCCCAGCAAAGGTCTGGGGACAGATGCCTGAATACTAAGGATGGGTAGAGATGACATACCTGGGGCATGGCTGGTCTAACATGCTGGATATGGTCCCGGCTCTCTGGGTGGCTAACAGGAGGTCAAGGCTCAGGCTCTGTGAGACACAGAACTTATTGACAGGGTAGGCTATAAATTGAGGCAGCCTATAAATCCCTCGAGGACCAAGCAGATTTAACCTCATGTGGGATTTCCCGGGAATCTCACCAGGCAGTTTTTCTTTCTGTAGGGAAGGCAGAATGCTGAGTTGTGGCTCCAGAATTCCCTATCAAGAGGGCTTGGCGACCAGTAGGGTGAGGGTAGAATTGTAAACACACCCTATGGTTAATTGAGTACCAAGCGGAAGGCAGTTACAATTTGCAGCTGCTGATTCGAGATATCCAGCACCTGAGTAAGGGCAGATGTCAGATGTTTGCTCACACTGGAGTTTGTGTCTATGATGACAAACAAATGGAGCAGTGGCGTCAAACGGCCATGGAGGACTTCCCAAGCTGAGGCTTGTGAGATGCTCCAAAGAGCAAGGTTTCCTTCTACTGGTCAGGTGGAGACTGGTTTGTTTGCTCCACGGTCCTCCATGTGGAAAGTTTGGGTAGCAGACCTTCCCGCATGGAAGCCTGGAATGCACACCTCCATTGACCATTGCACCTGAGGAACATGGGAGGTCGTTCTGATGGCTCTAGGGTGAGTACCAAGTACTTGAGTTGAGAGGTAATCACTAGCAGATGGGTCAAAATGCTGGTTTGTTACCATGGAGATCTTAGAATGTGCTGGTGGCTAAGGGGCCATGCAGGATTCTCCCACCCTGAGGGTTTGACACAGGTCTAAGAGCACGGTTTCCTTATGGAGACAGGAGATTGAAAGACCCCCTTCCTCCTTGGTAAGGTTTGTTTTAGCAACCTATTGAAAGACCCCCTTCCTCTAGGACCCCCTTCCTCCTTGGTAAGGTTTGTTTTAGCAACCTATTGTCCCCATAGCCTGAAGGCAACACATTGTCTGTGGTCACCCGGTCTGTCAAAAGGAGAGACAAATGAGAAATGAAATGTACCGGGACTTTCCAGAGTGCTGTCCCAAGGAACCGCCAGAATGCCCTGACCCCAACGCCCAATCATGCCCGAATCAAAGTAATCAATTAGACTCCTGTAACCATGCATATCTGCTTCTGTAGGATCGCGTCCCGCCACCGCTTCCCGCCAGAACAAACCGTTACAGTGCCTAACAATGCTTGATTTAGGTTAACCAATCAGATCCCTGTAACCAAGCCTCTGCTTCTGTAAACTCGCTTCCCACCACCCCAACCTTGCCCTATATAATCTGCTCCCCAACTTAGCCTGGCACACTCAGCCCACAAAGGCTGATGCGTCCGCAGGCGCCTGTGTCATCAATAAACCTCTTGCAATTTGCATCCAGTGGAGGCGTGCTGTTTGATTCTTGGGTGCGGCTCCAGGATCTTTCAGAGATGTTCTGTTGTTTGGCTCAGGGACCACATATTATAACATTCGTTTGTATTTCAGAACAGGCCTCTGAGGACAGAGGCCTGAAAACCTAATCTAGGGTTCCAATGAGGTCCTAGGGCTATGTCAGGTTCAATATTCTGACTCAGGAAGAATGACCTGGGTGTCTGCCTGATGTAGGTGATCAGGGTTTTACAGACTGCACATTTGTATCGGAGCGGCCTCCAATATTTGGGTGGGCTCAGTGGCCTTGCAGGTTTCTCCTAATCTGGAGGGTTTGGGCAACAGTGACGAGCACATTTTCCTTGGGTTGGCAGGCACAGTCCTGTGGTGTGGATCCAGAGACCCAATCCTGGAGGGCATGTGAGGCATGAATTTGGGAGAGAAGTCTGCAAACACAAATTTGGGATAGGGTTATTTGTGAGGTGATCACATGCCCAATGCATAGACCTCGATGGCAGCTCGTCAGGAACTATAATTACGGTAACTGGAAGGCGGTAGCACGGGCTTTTCTATCTGTATTGTTTCCAGGATGGCTCAGAATGCAGGTGTGGTCTCATGGATCCATGGGAGATTTTTCCTAAGGATCGTAGCCATTCCCAATACTTTGTTGGCTTTTTCAGGGAAGGGAAGAGTGCTGTTTTCCATCTTAGTGGTGTCCCAAAACAGGGATTCCAGAGACGGACTCTGGGCTGGGCACATAGAAAATCCCAACAAGGGTTAGGATTTGGGCCAAGGGGCATACCAGGCCTTCAAAGCTAGATCATGGTGTTGCAACTAAGAGGGCTGATTTGAAAGCATGCTCAGGCTGAGGGTCTATATGCCCTTTTGTGCCCAGGGCTGCCCCCACGAGGTTTCATTGGCCATGCAGCTGGCTCCTACTCTGAGGGTTGGAAAACCATCCCCAAAGCCATGTTTCCCACCTTGGGGAAGTAGGAGTTCTCTATTGTGCTCAAGGTTTCCCCTTTGGCAGTGATTCCAGCACAGATGCCTGAATACCAAGGATGGGTAGAGAGGACGGATGTTGGCCATGGTCGGTCTTACATGCTGGATATGGGCCTGACTCTCTAGATGGCTGAAATGAGGTCGGGGCTCAGGCTCTGTCAGACACAGCTCTAGTGGCCAGTCAACCTATAAATCAGGTTTCCCTCGAGGGCTGAGCAGACAGAGAGATCCTCATGTGGGATTTCCTGGCAGTCTCTCAGGCACTTCTTCTTTCTATGCGGAAGGCAGAATGCTGCCTTTTGTCTCCAGAATTCCCTATCAAGAGAGTATGGTGAAGAGTAGGGTGAGAATGGAATTGAAAACCAAAGACATGGTTAAATTCAGTGCCAGGCCGAAGAGGGTTCTAATGTGCAGTGTCTTATTCGAGATATCCAGCACGTGAGAAAGGGTGGATGTCACATGTTTGCTCAGACTGGAGTTTGTCTCTATGATGAGCTACAAATGGAAAGGTGGCGTAAAGAGGCCCTGGAGTATTTCCCACACTGAGTCTTGTGAGATGCTCCAAACAGCAACGTTTCCCTCTACTGGACAGGTGGAGTCTGATTTGATTGCTCCAGGGTCCCCCATGTGGATAATATGGGTAGCAGAGCTCTCCTGCATGGATGCCTGGAAAGCACATCTCTATAGACCATGCAGCTTAGGAGAATGGCAGGTTCATTCTGGTGGATCTGTGACGAAGTACCAAGGCCTTGAGTTGACATGGCATCTCTAACAAAGGGGTCACCATGCTGGTTTGTCACAAGGAAGATCTTAGAATGTGTTGGTGGCTAAGGTGCCATGCAGGATTCTCCTACCCTGAGGGTTTGACACAGGTCCAAGAGCACGGTTTCCTTCTAGGGGAAGGAGTTTTTCTGTTGTGTGGCTCAGGGACCACATGTTGTATTATAAGTTGTTATTCCAGAACAGGCATCTGAGGACAGATGCCTGAAAACCTAATTGGAGTTCCAATGTGGTACTAGGGTCGTGTCAAGTTCAATCTTCAGACTCGGAGCCATTGACGTGGATGTCTGTCTGGATGTAGAGAATCAGGATGTTTCAGACTGCGCATTCGCATCCAGAGCGACCTCCAATATTGGGGTGGGCTCAGGGGCTTTGCAGGTTTCTCCTAATCCGGAAGGTTTGGGCAACTGTGACAGCCAAGGTTTCCTTGTGGATGGAGACTCAGTCCTCTGATGTGGCTCCAGAGACCAGATCCTAGAGGCCATGTGAGCCATGGTTTTGAGAGAGAAGTCTGCCAACACAAACTTGGGTTAGGGTTAGCGGCGATGTGATCGCAAGACCGGTGTGTAGACCTGGAGCACAAATTGACAGGAATTGTAATTAGGGTGACTCTAGGCGGTAGCACAGGCTTTATATCTGGATTGGGTGTCCACAATCGCCTTGGAATACAGGTGTTGTCTCATGAATCCATGAGAGATTTTTCCTCTCAAAGGATCCTGGCAGTTTCCAGTAGTTTGGTGGCTTTTTCGGGGAAGGGATGAGTGCTGATTTCCAACTTAGGGGTGTCCCAAAACAGGGTTTCCAGAGATGGGCTCTGTGTGTGGGCACCTGGATAATCCAAACAAGGCTTAGGATTTGGGCCTAAGGTCGCCTCAAGCCTGCAATGCGGTATCCTGGTAGTGTAACTGAGAGTGTTTGTTTGAAAGCATGCTCAGATTTAGGGTCACAATGCTGGTTTGTGCCCAGGGCGGCTTTTAGGAGTGGGCGTGGCCTCATTGGCCATGCAGCTGGCTCCCACATTGAGGGATGGACACCCATCCCAACAGCCAGGTTTCCTGTCATGGGGAAGGAGGAGTTCTCCATTGTGTTTCAGGTTCCCCCATTGGCAGGGATTCCAGCAAAAGTCTGGGGACAAATGCCTGAATACCAAGGATGGGTAGAGATGATGGCTTTGGGCCATGGACGGTCTTACATGCTAGATTCGGGCCCCACTTTCTGGAAGGCTGACATGAGGTCGGGGATCAGGCTCTGTCAGACACAGCACTAGTGGCCAGGGCAGTCTATAAATCAGGGTTCCCTCAAAGCAGGAGTAGATTGATCCTCATATGGGGCTTCTGGGCGGACTCACCAAGCACTTCTTCTTTCTATGGGGAAGGCAGAATGCTGCGTTGTGGCTCCAGAATTCCCAATCAAGTGGGCTTGGGGACCAGTATGGTGAGGATGGAATTGTAAACACAAGCTGAGGTTAAATTCAGTGCCAGGCATAAGGCAGTTCCAATGAGCTGCTTCTTATGTGAGATATCCAGCATGTGAGTAAGGGTGGATGTCAGATGGTTGCTCACACTGGAGTTTGTGTCTATGATGATGCACAAATGGAGGGTTGGCATACAGATGCTATGGAGGATTTCCCACGCTGAGACTTGTGAGATGCTCCAAACAGCAAGATTTCTTTCTACTGAACAGTTGGAGTTTGGCATGTTGGCTCCAGGGTCCCCCATATGGAAATTTTGGGTAACAGAGCTCTCCCACATAGATGCCCAGAAAGCATATCTCAATGGACCACGCAGTTGAGGAACATGGCAGTTTCATTCTGGTGGCTCTGGGATGAAGTACCCAGGCCTTGAGTTGACATAGAATGTCTTGCACAGGGGTTACAATGCTGGTTTGTTACCAGGGAGATCTTAGACTGTCCTGTTGGCTAAAATGCCATTCAGGAGTCTCCTACCTTGAGGGTTTGACATAGGTCCAAGAGCACATTTTCCTTCTGGAGACAGGAGTTTTTCTGCTGTGTAGCTTAGGGACCACATGTTGTATCATAACTTGGTATTCCAGAACAGGCCTCTGAGGAAAGATGCATGAAAACCTAATTGGGGTTCCAATGAGGTCCTAGGGGCATTTGTATTTCAATCTTTAGACTCCGGACCATTGACGTGGTTGTCTGCCTAGATGTAGGACTAAGGGTGTTTCAGACTGCATATTTGAGTCTAGAGCAGCCTCCAATATTGGGGTGGGCTCAGGGGACTTGCAGTTTTTTCTAATCTGGAGGGTTGGGGCAAGTGGGTTGCGCAGTTTCCTTGGGTATGAGAGACAAAGTCCTGTCATGTGGCTCCAGAGACACCATCCTGGAGGGAATGTGATCCATGGTTTGAGAGAGAAGTCTGCAATCACAAACTAAGGTTAGGGTTAGTGGCAAAGTGATCGCAGTCCCAGTGCGTAGACCTGGAGCGCCGTTCGTCAAGAACTGTAATTAGGGTGATGCAAGGCAGTCGCACAAGCTTTTATATCTGTACTCTTATCCCGGATGGCCTTGCAATGCAGATGTTGTCTCGGGTTCATGGGAAATTTTTCCTCTCTTACTGTCCTAGCGGCTCCCAATAGTTTGGTGGCTTTTTTGAGGAAGTGAAGAGTGATGTTTTCCATCTTAGGGATGACCCAAAACAGGGATTCCAGGAACAGGTTCTGGGTCTGGGTCCCTGGATTATCCCAAGTGTTAATATTTGGGACTAGGGGGCATACCAGGACTTCGATGCGGGATCCTGGTGGTGCAACTGAGAGGGCTTGTTTGAAAGCATGCTCAGGCTAAGGGTCACAATGCCTCTTTGTGTCCAGGGAGGCTCCCCTGAGTGACCGTGGCCTCATGGTCCACACACCTTGTTCCCACTCTGAGGGTTGAACACCCATCCCAAGAGCCAACACCCAACCTCCCTGCCATTGGGAAGGAGGAGTACTCCTGGGCTTCAGTTTCCCCCATAGGCAAGAATTTGAGCTATGGTCTGGGGAGAGATGCCTGAATATCCAGGTTGAGTAGATGTGACGGCTTCGGGCTGTCAGTCTTCGGGCCAACAGGTCCCACCTGCAGAATATGGGGCCCGCTGTCTGCATCGCTTAATGGAGGTCATAGCTCAGGCTGTGTCAGACAGAGCCTGAGTGCCCACAGCGGCCTGTGATATTAGGGCTCCGTCAAGGGTCATGCAGATGGATCCTCATGTGGGTTTTCTTGGCAGACTCACCAGGCACTTCTTTCTGTGGGACAGGCAGAATGCTGCATCGTGGCTCCAGAATGCCCTATCAAGAGTCCTTGGGGACCAGGTGGGTGAGGATGGAATGGTAAACACAAACTACAGTTCAATACAGTGCCAATCAGAAGGCTAATTCGAGCTATCCAGCACCTGAGTAAGGGTGGATGTCAGATGTTTGCTCACACTGTACTTTGTGTCTATAATGACCGAGAAATGGAGGGGTGGCACAAGAGGCCATGGAGGATTTCCCATGCTGTGACTTGTGAGATGCTCCAAACAGCAAGGATTCCTTTTACTGGACAGGGGGATATTGGTTTGTTTGCTCCAGGGTCCCCCATATGGAAATTTTGGGTAGCAGAGCTCTCCCTCATCGATGCCTACAAAGCACACCTCCATGGTCCATTGCACCTGAGGAAATGGCATGTTCGATCTGGTGGCTTTGGGGCTAAGTTCCAAGCATCCTGAGTTGACACGGAGTTTCATGATGTTGGATCACAATGCTGGTTGGGATCCATGGAGAAGTTAGAATATTGGTGTGGTCAGAGGGCCATGCAGGATTCTCCTACACTGTGACTTGGACACAGCTACCAAAAACAAGGTTTACTTCTGGGGACAGGAGGGTTTCTGTAGTATGGCTCAGGGACCACATGTTGGAATATAAGTTGGTATTGGGTAACAGGATCCTGGGGATAGGCACCTGAAAATCTAAGCTCTGGTATTGATGAAGTCTTAGAGGCATGTCAGGTTTAATTCTGACTCAGGGCCTTTGACTTTGATGTCTGCCTGGAGGCAGGGTCTCATTGTCTGTTAGGATGCGCATTTGGAATTGCACTCCTGGGTATCTACCCCAAAGACACAGATGCCGTGAAAAGAAGGGCCATCTGTACCCCAATGTTTATAGCAGCAATGGCCACGGTCACCAAACTATGGAAAGAACCAAGATGCCCTTCAACGGATGAATGGATAAGGAAGATGTGGGCCATATACAATATGGAGTATTATGTCTCCATCAGAAAGGATGAATACCCAACTTTTGTAGCAACATGGATGGGACTGGAAGAGATTATGCTGAGTGAAATAAGTCAAGCACAGAGAGTCAATTATCATATGGTTTAACTTATTTGTGCACAGTAACAAATATCATGGAGGACAAGGGGTGTTAGAGAGGAGAAGGGAGTTGGGGTAAATTGGAAGGGGAGGTGAATCATGAGAGACGATGGACTCTGAAAAACAATCTGAGTGGTTTGATGTGGAGGGGGGTGGGAGGCTGGGGTACCAGGTGGTGGGTATTATAGAGGGCACGGCTTGCATGGAGCACTGGGTGTGGTGAAAAAATAATGAATACTGTTTTTCTGAAAATAAATAAATTGAAAAAAAATGAATGTGCATTTGGGCCCAGAGCATTCTTCAAAATGGAGGTGTGCTCAGGGGCTTTGTACTTTGCTCCTAATCTTCAGGGTTTTGGCAACAGTGAGGATAGAGTTTCCTTCGGGAGGGTAGGTACACTCATTCAGTGTGGCTCCAGAGGCCCGTCCTGAGGGCATGTGGGTCAGGGCTTTGGGGAAAGAAATCTGGAAACATGAACTAGGGTTAGGGTGAAGGCCAAGGAGATCACAGGCCCTTATCTGCAGGCCCTGAGTGCAGCTCATATTGTACTGAAATTACGGTGTCTTAGAGGCAGTAGTGCAGGCTTTTCTGTCTGAATTGTGTGTCAAGGACGGTCGCATATGTAGGAGTGTTTCATGGTGCCATGGGAGATTCCTCGTCTCTGGGGATTCTGCCCAGCTCCCAAGAGTTTGGTGTCCCTGGAGAAGGGAAGACTGCTGTTTTCTGTCTCAGGTGACAACCACAAGAAGGATTCCAGAGACATATCCTTGTTCTGGGAACCTGGAAAACACGAATGAAGGTGAGGATTTGGACCTAGGAACCTGGTAGGCACACTCTGTGGGCTCCTTGTTGAGCTACCGGGGGAGTTTGTTTGAAAGTAGGCTCACGCTGAGAGTCACAATGTCTCTTTGTGCCCAAGGCGACTCTCATGAGTGGCCGTGGTCTCATGGGCCATGTAGCTGGTTCCTACTCTGGGGCTTGGACACCCATCTTAACAGCCAGTTTTCCTGCCATCGGAAATGAGGAGTACTCTTGTGTTTAAGGTTCCCTTATAGACAGGGATTTGAGCTACGGTCTGTGGAAAGACGCCTGAATACCCAGGTTGAGTAGAGATGACGGCTTCGGGCCATGGCATTTCCCACCTGAAGAATACGGGGACCACTGTCTGCATGGCTGTCTGGAGGTTGTGGCTCAGGATGTGTCAGACAGAGCCTGAGTGCCCATTGCAGCCTATGATATTAGTGTGCCATCGAGGGCCATGCAGGTGGATTCTCATGTGAGGTTTCTGGACAGAATCACCAGGCAGGACTTCTTTCTGTGTGGTAGACAGAAGGGCGTGTTGTAGCTCCAGAATTCCCTATCAAGTGGGTGTGTGGACCAGGAGATTGAGGATGGAATTGTAAACACAAGCTACGGTTAAATTCAGTGCCAAGTGGTAGGCAGCTCCAGTGTGCAGTGACTGATTTGAGATATCCAGCACCTGACTAAGGGTGAATGTCAGATGCTTGATCACACTGGAGTTTGTGTCTATCATGACCAACAAATGGCGGGGTGGCATCCCGAGGTCATGGAGGATTTCCCACACTGGGGCTTGTGAAATGCTCCAAACAGCAAGGTTTCCTTCTATTGGACAGTGGGGAGTCTGGTTTCTTTGCTCCAGGGTCCCCCATATGGACAGTTTGGGTAGCAGAGCAATCTCACATGGATGTCAGGAAAGCACACCTCCATTGACCTTTGCAGCTGAAAAACATGGCAGGATTGATCTGGTGCCTTTGGGGCGAAGTTCCAAGAGGCCTGAGTTGACATGGAGTTTCTTGCTGTTGGATCACAGTGCTGGTTTGCATCCATGGAGACGTTAGAATGTTGGGGTGGTCAGGGGCCCATGCAGGATTCTCCTACACTGAGTCTTGGACACAGCTAGCGAGAGAAAGTTATCCTTCTTGGGACAGGAGGAGTTCTGTTGTGTGGCTGAGAGACCACATGTTGAAATATAAGTTGGTATTGGAGAACAGGCCTCTGGTACAAGAGCCTGAAAACCTGAGCTAAGGTATCGATGAAATCCTAGAGGCATGTTAAGTTCAATCTTCTGACTCAGAGCATTTTACTTGCATGTCTGTCTGGAGGCAGGTGCTCATTGTGTATCAGAATATGCACTTGGGTCCAGAGCGTTCTTTGAAATTTAGCTGGGCTCAGGTGCTTTGTACTTTGCTCCGAAGATTCACGGTTTTTGCAAACGTGAAGGGCAGAGTTTTCTTCTGGAGTGTAAGCTCACTCGTCCGATGTAAGACCAGAGGCCCCATCCTGGAGGGCACGTGGGCCAGTGCTTTGGGGACAGAAATCTGCAAATGCAAACTATGGTTAGAATGAGGGCCGGTGTGATCACAGCCCAAATCTGCAGGGCGTGAGTGCACCTTATAGTGTATTGAAATTAAGGTGTTATGGAGGAGGTAGCACTGGCTTTTCTGTCTGAAAACTGTGTCTAGGAAAGTCACAAAATGTAGGGGATTCTTCTTGGGGCCATGGGAGATTCTTGAACTCTGAGGATTCTGCCCAGCTCCCTAGAGTTTGGTGAGTCTGGGGGAAGGGAAGACTGCTGTTTCCCGTCTCAGGGGACCCCCAAAAGAGGGATTCCAGAGACAGGTTCTGGGACTGGGCATCTGAAAATCATCGAGGGTTAGGATTTGGCCCTAGGGACTTGGCAGGACTGCCTTGTGTGCTCCTGGTCCAGCTACCAAGGCGGTTTGTTTGAAAGCAGGCTCACACTGAGGGTCACACTGAGGATCCTGCATTGCAGGTCTGATATGCCCCAGGTCAATATCCTAACCCTTGGTGGGATTTTCCAGGGAAGCACCCACAGAGCCCTCCTCTGGAATCCCTGTTTTGAGGCACTCCTAAATTGGAAAACAGCACTCTTCCCTTCCCTAAAAGGCCGCCAAACTATGGGGAGCTGCTAGGATCCTTAAGAAAAAATGTCTCCCATGAGTCCAAGAGACCACACTGGCAATCCGAGGCCATCCTGCACACACAATCCAGATAGAAAAGCCTGTGCTACATTCTTCCAGGCCCCCTAATTACAGTTCCTGATGAGCTGCCCTCCTGGTCTATTCATCGGGCCTGTGATCACCTCGCCAGACACCCTAACCCAAATTTGTCTTTGCAGACTTCTCTCCCAAAACCATGGGTCACGTGCCCTCCAGGATTGGGTCTTTGGATCCATACCACAGGACTGTGCCTGCCATCCCCAAGGAAACTGTCCGCTTCACAGGTACCCAAACCTTCCAGATTAGGAGATAGCTGCATGACCCCTGAGCCCACCCCTATATTGGCGGCCGCTCTCTACAAAAAGGTGCAGTCTGAAACTCCCTGATCACCTACATCCAGGTAGGCAGCCAAGCAATGCTCCTGAGTCAGAAGATTGAAACTGACATGCCCCTAGGACCTCAATGGAACCCAAGATTAGGTTTTCAGGCATCTGTCCTGAGAGGCCTGTTCTGGAATACCAACATATGATGCAACATGTGGACCCTGAGCCACACAACAGACTATCATCTGTCCTCAGAATGAAACCATGCCCTTCGATCTGAGCCAGACCCTCAGGGTAGGAGAATCCTGCATGACACCTTAACCATCAGCACACTCTAAGATCTCATTGGTAACAAACCAGCATTGTGGCCCATCTGAAAGAGATTCCATGTCAACTCAAGGCCTTTGTACTTCGCCCCAGAGCCACGAGAATGAACCTGCCATGTTCCCCAGCTGAAATGGTCAATGGAGGTGTGCTTTCCAGGCATCTATGCAAGGGAGCTCCGCTATCCAAACTTTTCATATGGGGGACCCTGGAGCAGAAAAACAAACTCCATCTGTCCAGTAGAAGGATACCTTGCAGTTTGGAGCATCTCACAAGCGTCAGCGTGGGAAATCCTCCATGGCCTCTTGACGCCACCCCTCCATTTGTCCGTCATCATAGACACTAACTCCAATGTGAGCAAACATCTGACATCTGCCCTTACTGAGGTGCTAGAAATCTCAAATCAGCCGCAGCACATTGGAACTGCCTTCTGCTTGCTACTGAATTGAACCATAAGTAGTGTTTACAATTCCATCCTCACCCTACTGGTCACCAAGCCCTCTTTATTGGGAATTCTGGAGCCACAAGGCAGCATTCTGCCTTCCCCATAGAAAGATGAAGTGCCTGGTGAGTCTACCCAGAAACCCCAAATGAGAATTAATCTGCTCGGCCCTCGAGGGAACCCCGATTTATAGGCTGCCCTGGCCACTATTTCTGTGTCTGATAGAGCCTGAGCCCCGACCTAGTGTCTGCCACCCAGAGAGAGGGACCCATATCTAGCATGTGAGACTGGTCATGGTCCAAATCCGTCATCTCTACACATCCTTGGTATTCAGGTACCTGTCCCCAGACCTTTGTTGGAATCCATGGCAAAGGGGGACCTGAAGTACAATAGAGAACTCCTCCTCCCCATGGCAGGAATACTGGTAGGTGCGATGGGTGCCCAGTCCTCAAATAGGGAGCCAGCTGCATGGCCAATGATTTACACCCACTCCTGAGGGCAGCCCTAGGCACAAACATGCATTGTGACCCTCATCCTGAGCATGCTTTCAAAAAAGCCCTCTCAGTTGCCCTATCAGGATCACGCATTGCAGGCCTGGTACACCCCTAGGCCCAAATCCTAACCCTTGGTGGGATTTTCCAGATGCCCAGACTCAGAGCTCGTCTCTGGATTCCCTGTTGTGGAGCACCCCTAATATAGAAAGCAGCACACTTCCCTTCTCCAAAAAAGCCACAAAACTATGGGAGCCACCAGGATCCTTAGAGAGGAAAAGTCTCCATGGACCCATGAGACAACACCTGCATTTCGAGGTCATCATGGACACACAATCCAGATATAAAAGCCTGTGCTACTGCCTTTCCATCACCCTAATTACAGTTCCTGACGAGTTCTCGTCCAGGTCTACGCATTGGGCTGAGATCACCTTGCTACTAACCTTAACCCAAATTTGTGTATGCAGACTTTTCTCCCCAAACCATGGGTTACTGGACCTCCAGGATGGGGTCCGTGGATCCACACTACAGGACTGTGCCTGCCATCCACAAGGAAACTGTGCCCGTCACAGTTGCCCAAACCTTCCAGATTAGGAGAAACCTGGAAGACGCCTGAGCCCACGAAATATTGGCGGCCGCTCTCTACAAAAATGTGCAGTCTGAAACACCCTGATCACTTACATCCAGGGAGACAGCCAAGTCAATGGTCCTGAGTCAGAAGATTGGATCTGACATGCTCCTAGGAACACATTGGAACACTAGATTAGGTTTTCAGGCATCTGTCTTCAGGGTTCTGTTGTGGAATACCAACTTATGATACAACATGTGTTCCCTGAGCCACACAACAGAATATCTCCTGTCCCCAGAAGTAAACGTTGCTCTTTGACTTGTGTCAAACCCTCAGGATAGGAGACTCCTACGGCACCATAGCCACCAGCACATTTAAGGTCTCCCTAGTAACAAACCAGCATTGTGACCCATCTGCAAGAGATTCTATGTCAACTCAAGGCCTTGGTCCTTTGCCCTAGAGCCACCAGAACGAACCCGCCATGTTCCTCAGTTGCAATGGTCAATGGAGGTGGGCTTTCTAGGCATCCATGCCGGAGAGCTCTGCTACCCAGACTTTCCACATGGGGGATCCTGGAGCAAACAAACCAGACTCCACCTGTCCAGTCGAAGGAAACCTTGCTGTTTGGAGCATCTCAAAAGCCTTAGCATGGGAAATCCTCCATGACTTCTTGAGGCCATCCCTCCATTGGTCCGTCTTCATAGACACAAACTCCAGTGTCTGCAAACATCTGACATCTGCCCTTACTCAGGTGCTGGATATCTAGAATAAGCTGCTGCACATTGGAACTCCCTTCCACTTGGCACTGATTTGAACTGAAGCTTGTGTTTAGAATTCCATCCTCACCAAAATGGTCCCCAAGACCTCTTGATAGGGAATTCTGAGCCACAATGCAACATTCTTCCTTCCCCATAGAAAGATTAAGTGCCTGGTGAGTCTGTCCAGAAACCCCACATGACGATCAATCTGTTCAGCCCTCGAGGGAACCACTATTTATTGGCTGCCCTGGCCATTATTGCTGTGTCTGACAAAGCCTGAGCCCCAACCTACTGTCAACCACCCAGAGAACCGTCTCCCTATCCAGTATGTGAGATCAGCCATGGCCCCAATCCGTCATCTCTACCCATCCTTGGTATGTAGGCACCTGTCCCCAGACCTTTGCTTGAATTCCTGCCAATGGGGGAACCTGAAGCACAATAGAGAGCTCTTCCTTCCCATGGCAGGAAACCTGGTTGTTGGGATGGATGTACAACTCTCAAAGTGGGAGCCAGTTGCATGGCCAATGAGACCACGCCCACTCCTGAGGTCGACCCTGGGCACAAACAGGTATTGTGACCCCCAGCCTGAGCATGCTTTCAAACAAACCCTCTCAATTGCACCACCAGGATCCCGCATTGCAGGCCCGGTGTGCCCGTAGGCCCAAATCCTAACCCTTGGTGGGATTTTCCAGGCACCCAGACCCAGAACCCGTCTCTGGAATCCCTGTTGTGGGGCACCCCTAAGATTGAAAACAGCTCTCTTCCCTTCCCCGAAATAGTCACCAAACTATGGGGAACCACCAGGATGCTTAGAGAAGAAAAATGCCCAAGGACACAGGAGACCACACCTGCATTCCGAGGCCATCCAGGACACACAATCCAGATAAAAAAGCCTGTATTACCACCTTCCAGTCACACTAATTACAGTACCTGATGAGCTGCTCTCTAGGTCTACACCTTGGGCTGGCAAACACCACGCCACTAACCCTAACCCAAATTTGTGTTTGCAGACTTCTCTCACAAAACCATGGCTCAAATGGCCTCAAGGATGGATGGGGTCTCTGGATCCCACAAAACTGTTCCTGCCATCCCCAAGGAAACTGTGCCTGTCACAGTTGCCCAAATCTTCCAGATTAGGAGAAATCTGCAAGAACCTTGAGCTCACCCCAATATTGGAGTCTGCTCTGTACGCAAATACAACTTGAAATTCCATGATCATCTCCATCCAGGCATACAGCCAATTCAATGGTCCTAAGACAGAAGATTGAACCTGACATGTCCTTGGACCTCATTGGAAAACTTGATTAGGTTTTCAAGCATCTGTCCTCAGGGTTCTGTTCTGGAATCCCAACTTATGATACAACATGTGGTCCCTGAACAACACAATAGAACATCTCCTGTCCCCAAAAGAAAACCGTGCTCTTTGTCCTGTGTCAAACCCTCAGGGTAGGAGAATACTGCACAGAACCTTACCCACCAGCATATTCTAAGATCTCCCTTGTAACAATGCAACATTGTTGCCCATCTATAAGAGATTCCATGTCAACTCAAGGCCTTGGTCCTTCGCTCCAGAGCCACCAGAATGAACCTAGCATGTTCCTCAGCTGCAGTGGTCAATGGAGGTCTGCTTTCCAGGCATCCATGCCAAAGAGTTCTGCTATCCAGACTTTCCACATGGGGGACCCTCGAGCAAACAAACCATACTCCACCTGTCCAGTAGAAGGACACCTTACTGTTTGGAGCATCTCACAAGCCTCATCGGGGGAAATCTTCCATGGCCTCTTGACACCACACCTCCATTTGTGGGTCATCAAAATAGAAACTCTAGTGTGAGCAAACATCTGACAACCGCCTTACTCAGGTGCTGGATATCTTGGAAGAGACGTTTCACATTGAAACTGTGTTCCGCTTGGCACTGAATTGAACCATAGCTTGTGTTTACAATTCCATCCTCACCTGACTGGTCCCCAAGGCCTCTTGTTATTGAATTCTGGAGCCAAAACACAACATTCTGTCTTGCCCATAGAAAGAAGAAGTGCCTGCTGAGTCTGTCCAGAATCCCCACATGAGGATCAATCTGCTCAGCCCTGGAGGGATCCCTGATTTATAGGATGCTCTTGCCACTAGCGTTGTGTCTGACAGAGCTTGAGCCTTGAGCCAGTGTTGGCCACTCAGAGAGCGGGCCCCAATCCAGTATGTGTGATCGGCCATGGCCCAAGTCTGTCCTCTCTACCCATCCTTGGTATTCTGGCACCTTTCTCCAGACTTTGTTGGAAGCCTTCCAATGGGGGAACCTGAAGCACAATTGAGAACTACTCCTTCCCCATGGAAGGAAACCTGACTGTTGAGATGGGTGTCCAACTCTCAGAGTCGGATCCAGGTACATGGCCAAAGTGACCATAGCCACTCCTTCAGTCTGCCCTGGGCACAAACAGGCATTGTGACCTTCATCCTGAGCATGCTTTCAAACAAACCCTCTCAGTTGCACAACCACGATCCCTCAATGCAGGCCTGGTACTCCCCTAGGCCGAAATCCTAACCCTTGTGGGATTTTCCAGGCACCGAGACCCAGAGCCCATCTCTGGAATCTCTGTTTTGGGGCACCCCTAAGATGGAAAACAGCACTTTTCCCTTCCCCCAAAAAATCCACCAAACTATGGGGAGTCGCCAGGATCCTTAGAGAAGAAAAATCTCCCATTGACGCAGGAGACCACACCTGCATTCTGAGGCCATCCTGGACACACAATCCAGATAAAAAATCCTGTGCTACCGCCTTCCAGTCACCTTTACATTTCCAGATGAGCTGCCATCCATGTCTATGTATTGGCTCTGCTATCCACCTCGCCAATAACCCTAACCCGAATTTGTGTTTGCAGACTTCTCTCCCAAAAACATACTTCACATATCCTCCAGGATGGGGTCTCTGAGGCCAAACCACAGGACTGTGCCTGCCATCCCCTAAGAAACTGTGCACGTCACAGTTGCCCAAACCTTTCAGATCAGGAGAAACCTGCAAGGCCCCTGAGCCCACCCCAATATAGGGGGCTGTTCTGGACACAAATTTGCATCTGAAAAACCTTGATCACCTACATCTAGGCAGACGGCCAAGTCAACGGTGTCCTGAGTCTAAATATTGGAACTGTCATGCCTGTAAGACTTCATTGGAACCCTAGATTAGGTTTTCAGTCATCTGTCCTCCAGGGCCTGTTCTGGAATACCAACTTATGAAACAACAGGAGGTCCCTGAGCCTGACAAAAGAACATCTCCCATCCCCTAAAGGAAAGTGCGCTCTTCGACCTGTGCCAAACCCTCAGTGTAGGAGAATCCTGCTTGGCACCTTAGCCACCAGCACATTCTAAGATCTCCTTGGTAACAAACCAGCACTGTGGCCCATCTGCAAGAGATTCCATGTCAACTCAAAACCTTGCTCCTTCGCCCCAGAGCCACCAGAATGAACCTGCCATGTTCCTCAGCTGCAATGGAGAATGGAGGTGGGCGTTGCAGGCATCCATGCCGAACAGCTCTGCTACCCAAACTTTACAAATGGGGTACCGTGGAGCAAACAAACCAGACTCTATCTGTCCAGTGGAAGGAAACCTTGATGTTTGGAGCATCTCACAAGCCTCAGAAGGGGAAATACTCCATGGGCTTTTGATGCCACCCCTCCATTTTTTGGTCATCATAGACACAAACTCTAGTGTGTGCAAGCATCTGACATCCGCCCTTACTCAGGTGCTGGGTATCTCGAAAAAGATGCCGAATAACCTGAATAACTTGGAACTGCGTTCTGCTGGCACTGAATTGTACAGTAGCTTGTGTTTACAATTCCATCCTCACGCTACTGGTCCCCAAGGCCTCTTAATATTGAATTCTGGAGGCGCAGTGCAGCATTCTGCCTCCTCCATAGAAAGAAGAAGTGCCAACTGAGTTTGTCCAGAATCCCCACATGAGGATGAATCTGCTCAGCTCTCGAGGGAACACTGATTTATGGACTGCGTGGCCACTAGTGTTGTGTCTGACAGAGCCTGAGCCCCGACCTAGTGTCAGTCACCCAGAGAGTGGGACTCATATCTATCATGTGGGACTGGCCATGGCCCAAGTCCACCATCTCTACCCATCCTGGTATTCTGGCACCTTTCCCCAGACTTTGTTGGAAACCTTCCAATGGGGGAACCTGAAGCATAATTGAGTACTACTTCTTCCTCAAGGAAGGAAACTTGCCTTTTGGGATGGGTGTCCAGCCCTCAAAGTGGGAGCCAGGTGCATGGCCAATGTGACCACACCAACTCCTGAGGGCTGCCCGGGGCACAACCAGACTTTGTGACACTTATCTGAGAATGCTTTCAAAAACACTCTCAGTTCCACCACAAGGTTCCTGCATTGCAGGCCTGATATGCCCATAGCCCCTAATCCTAACCCTTCGTGGGATTTTCCAGGTTCCCAGACCCAGAGCCTGTCTCTGGAATCCCTGTTTTGGGGCACCTCTAAGACGGAAAAGAGCACTCTTATCTTCCCCCAAAAAGCCACCAAACTATGGACTGGAGCTGTCAGAATCCATAGAGCAGAAAAGTCTCCCATGGACCCATGAGACCTCACCTGCATTCCGAGGCCTTTCTGGACACACAATCCAGATAGAAAAGTCTGTGCTACCATCTTCCAGTCAACCTAATTCAGATCCAGTCAAGCTGCCCCCCAGGTCTATGCATTGGGCCTGTGATCGCCTCTCGGCAAACCTGAACTGGAAATTGTGTATGCAGACTTCTCTCCCAAAACCATGGCTCACATGCCCTCCAGGATAGGGTCCCTCGAGGTGCACCAAAGGACTGTGGCTGCTATCGCCAAGGAAACCGTGCCCATCACAGTTGCCCAAATCTTACAGATTAAGAGAAACCTACAAGGCCCCTGAGCTCACCCCAATATTGGTGGCTGCTCTGGACGCAAATGTGTAGTCTGAAACAACCTGATCCCCTCCATCCAGGCAGACAGTCACGTCAATGGTCCCGAGTCAGAAGATTGAACCTGACATGCCCTTGGACATCATTGGAACACTTGATTAGGTTGTCAGACATCTGTCCTCAGGGGCCTATTCTGGAATACCAACTTATGATACAACATGGGGTCCCTGAGCCACACAACAGGACATCTCCTGTCCCCAGAAGGAAACTGTGCTCTTTGACCTGTGTCAAAACCTCAGGATAAGAGAATCCTACACGGCACCTTAGCTACCAGCACATTCTAAGATCTCCCTGGAAACAAACCAGCATTGTGACCCATCTGAAGGAGATTCCATGCTAACTCATCACCCTTGGTACTTCGCCCCAGAGCCAACAGAATGAACCTGCCATGTTCCTCAGCAGCAATGGTCAATGGAGGTGTGCTCTCCAGGCATCCATGTCGGAGATCTCTGCTATCCAGAATTTCAAGACGGGGGACCCTGGAACAAACAAACGAGATTTCACCTGTCCAGTAGAAGGAAACCTTGCTCTTTTGAGCCTGTCACAAGTCTCAGCGTGGATAATCCTCCCTGGCGATTGACGCCACTCCTCCATTTGTCAGCCATCATAGACACAAATTCCAGTGTGAGCAAACATCTGATATCCGCCTTTACTCAGATGCTGGATATCTCGAATAAGCCCCTGCACATTGGAACTGCCTTCTGCTCAGCACTGAATTTAACCATAGTTGTGTTTACAATTCCATCCTCACCCTAATTGTCCCTAAGCCCTATTGATAGGGCATTCTGGAGCCACAGTGCAGCATTTTGCCTGCCCCATAGAAAGAAAAAGTGCCTGGTGAGTCTGCCTAGATCCCCCACATTAGGATCCACCTGCATGGCCCTCAAAAAAGCCCTAATATCATAGGCCACCAGGGGCACTAAAGCTCTGTCTGACATAGCCTGATCCACAACCTCCAGTCAGCCACCTAGACATTGGGCCCCATATCCAGCAAGTGTGACTTTGCGTGGCCTGATACTGTCATCTCTGCTCAACCTGGTTATTCAGGCATCTGTCCCCAGAACTTAGCTCAAATCCCTGCTTATGGGGGAACCTGAAGCAAAAGAGTACTCTTCCTTCCCAATGGTAGGAAATCTGGCCTGTGAAATGGGTCAGAGTGGGAACCAGCTGCATGGCCCTTGAGACCACAGTCACTCATGGGAGATGCCCTGGGCACAGAAAGGCATTGTGACACTCAGAGTGAGCCTGCTTTCAAAAATACCCCTCGTTAGCTGCACCAGGAGTCCGCAGAGTGGGCCTACCAGGTCCCTAACGCCAAATCCTCTCCCTCGTTGTTGTTCTCCATTCACCCAGACCCAGAAACTGTCTCCGGAATCTCTCTTTTTGGGTTCCCCTGAGACTGAAAAAAGCAGTCTTCACTTCCCCCAGAGACAACAAGCTCTTGGGGGCTGGGCAGAATACCCAGAGACGAAGAATATCCCATGGCCCCATAAAGCCATCCCTATATATTGTGACCGTCCCGGACACAGAATCCAGACAAAATAGCCTTCACTACCTCCTCCATGACACCGTAATTTCAGTACAATATGAGCTGCCCTCATGGCCTACAGATCGGGCCTGTGATCACCTCGGGCCTCACCCGAGGACAGATTTCTGTCCCCAAAGCCCTGGCCCACATGCCCTCCAGGATGGGGCCTCTGGTGCAACACCAGATGATTGTGATAACACTCCCGAAGGAGTCTGTACACTTCATTGTTGCCCAAACCCTGAAAATTAAGTGCAAAGTAAAAGCCCCTGAGCCCATGTCAATTTCAAGGGACGCTATTCTGACACACAATGAACACCTGCCTCCAGACAGACATCCAAGTAAAAGGCCCTGAGTCAGAAGATTGAACCTGACATGCCCTGTCAGGACTTCATCGATACCCTATCTTAGATTTTCAGGTGCCAGACCCCAGAAGCCTGTTCTTCAATACCAATATATATTCCAACATGTGGTCCCTAAAGCCACACTAAAGAACCCCATGTGTCACCAGAAGGATATTTTGCTCTTGTAGCTTTGTCCAAGACTCACTGTAGGAGAATCCTGCATAGCCCCTGAGCACCCCAACATTCTAACATCTGTCTGGATAAAAACCAGCTTTGTGATCCAACAGCATGAAAATCCACGTTAATTCACCCGGAAGGAACTTTTCCCCAGAGCCAAAAGATCGACCATGCCGTGTTCCTCAGCTTCAATCGTCAATGGAGGTGTGCTTTCCAGGCATCCATGTGGGAGAGCTCTGCTACACAAACTTTCTATATGGGGTATGGTGGAGCAAAAAATCCAGACTCGCCCTGTCCTGTAGAAGGAATACTTGCTGTTTGGATCATTTCACAAGGCCCAGTGTGGGAAATACTCCATGGCCTCATGATGCTACCCCTCCATTTTTCGGTCATCATAGACACAAACTCCAGTGTGAGCAAGCATCTGACATCCGCCCTTAGTCAGGTGCTGGATATCTCAAATCAGCTGCTACACACTGGAACTGCTTTCTCCTTGGCACTGAATGTAACTGTAGCTTGTGTTTACAATTCCATCCTCACCCTCCTGCTCCCCAAGCCCTCTTGATAGGGAGTTCTGGAGCCACAACTCAGAATACTGCATGCCCCACAGAAAGAAGAATTGCGTGGTGAGACTGCCCAGAAACCCCACATGGGGATCCACCTGCATGGCCCTCGAAAACACCCTAATATCATAGGCCTCCAAGAGCACTCAGGCTCTGTCTGACACAGCCTGAGCCACGACCTGTAGTCTGGCATGCAGTCAGTGGGCCCCATAACCTGCTTGTGGGACCTGCCTTATCCCGAAGCTGTCACGTCTACTCAACCTGTATATTCAGGCATCTCTCCCCAGACTCTCCCGTAGCTCAGATCCCTGAGTATGGGGGAACCAGATGCACAAGAGTACTCCTCATTCCAGATGGCAGGAAACCTGGCTGTTGAGATGGGTGTCCAACCCTCAGAGTGGGAACAAGCTGCATGGCCCATGAGACCAGGGCCACTCTTGGTAGCCGCCCTGGGCACAAACATGCATTGTGACCCTCAGTGTGAGCCTGCTTTCAAACAAACGACCTCGGTAGCTAGACCTGGAGGCCACCGAACATTCACGTTGACAGATTTCTGTCCCCAAAGCTCTGGCCCACATGCCCTCCAGGGTGGGGCCTCTGCAGCTACACTAGACGACTGTGCCTAACCTCCCGAAGGAAACTCTGCCCTTCACTGTTGCCCAAATCCTGAAGATTAGGAGCAATGTAATAAGCCCCTGAACCCACCACAATTGTGAGGAAAACTCTGGACCGAAGTGTTCATTCTGGCACACCATGAGCACCTGCCTCCAGGCAGACATCCAAGTCAAAGGCCCTAAGTTAGAAGATTGAACCTGACATGCCCCTAGGACTTCATCAATACCATACATTAGATGTTCAGGTGCCTCTCCCCAGAGGCCTTTACTCCAATACCAACTTATATTCCAACATGTGGTCTGTGAGCCACACAACAAAACCCCTCCAGTACCCAGTAGGATAGCTTGCTCTTGGTAGCTTTGTCCAAGACTCAGTGTAGGAGAATCTTGCATTGGCCCTGACCACACCAAGATTCTAACGTCTCCCTGGATAAAAACCATCATTATGATCCAACAGCATGAAACTCCATGTCAACTCAGGCCGCTTGAAACTTCGCACCAGAGTCACCAGAACGAACCTGCCATGTTCTTCAGCTGCAATGGTCAATGGAGGTGTGTTTTCCAGGCATCCATTTTAGAGAGCTCTGCTACCCAAACTTTCCATACGGGGACCCTAGAACAAACAAACCAGACTCCCCCTGTCCAGTACAAGGAAACCTTGCTGTTTGGAACACCTCACAAACCCCAGTGTGGGAAATCCTCCATGACCTCGTGATGCCACCCCTCCACTTGGTGGTCATCATGGACAAAAAGTTCAGTGTGAGCAAGCATCTGACATCAGCCCTTACTCAGGTGCTGGTATCTCGAATCAGCCGCTGCACACTCGAACTGCCTTCCACTTGGCAATGAATTTAACGGTAGCTTGTGTTTATAATTTTATCCTCACCTTCCTGGTCACCAAGCCCTCTTGACAGGGAATTCTGGAGCCAAAATACAGCATTCTGCCTACCCCACAACAGAAGACGTGCCTGGTGAGTCTGCCCAGAAACCCCACATGAGGATCCACCTGCATGGCCCTCGATGGCACCCTAATATCATAGGCCTCCATGGGAACTCAGGCTCTGTCTGACACTGCCTGAGCCACGACCTCCAGTTAGCCACGTGGAGAGTGGCCACCATATCCTGCAGGTGGGACCTTTTGTGGCCCAAAGCTGTCACATCTACTCAACCTGGATATCCAGGCATCTCTCCCCAGACCATAACTCAAATCCCTGCCTAAGAGAGAACCTGAAGCACAGGAGTACTCCTAACCAATGGAAGGAATCCTGGCTGTTTAGATGGGTGTCCAACCCTCAGAGTGGGAACCAGCTGCATGGCCTATGAGACCATGGCCACATATGGGAGCTGCCCTGGGCACAAATAGGCATTGTGATCCTCAGCGTGAGCCTATTTTCAAACAAACCGCCTTGGTAGATGGACCAGAAGCACACAGGACAGGCCTGCCATGTCCCTACGGCCAAATCCTCATGCTCATTAGTGTTTTCCAGGCGCTCAGATCCATAATGTGTCTCTGGAATTCCTCTTTTGGGGTCCCCTGAGACAGAAAACAGCAGTCTTCCCTTCCCCCAGAGACACCAAACTTTAGGGAGCAGGGCAGAATCCCCAGAGACGAAGAATCTCCCATGGACCCATGAAGACTCCCCTACATTTTGTGACTGTCCTAGACACACAATTCAGACAGAAAAGCCCGTGCTACCACCTCCATGACACCTTAATTTCAGTACATTATGAGGTGCATTCACGCCCTGCAGATTAGGACTGTGATCACACCAGTCCTCACCCTAACCATAGTTTGTGTTTGCATATTTCTGTCCCCAACGCCTTGGCCCACATGCCCTCCAGGATGGGGCCTCTGGTGCCACATAGGACGAGTGTGTCTACCCTCCTGAAGAAAATACTGCCCTTCATGGTTGCCAAAACCATGAATCTTAGGAGCAAAGCACAAAGCCCCTGAGCCCAGCTCAATTTCGAAGAAAGCTCTGGACCCAAGTGAATATTCTGACACACAATGAGCACCTGCCTCCAGACAGACATCCAAGTAAAAGGCCCTGAGTCAGAAATTTGAACCTGACATGCCTCTAGGACTTTATTGATACCCTGCTTTAGGTTTTTAGGCTTCTGCACCCAAATGCCTGTTAACCAGCACCAACTTATATTCCAACATGTGGTCCCTGAGCCACACAACAGAACCCCCCTCTGTCCCCAGAAGGACAACTTGCTCTTGGTAGCTGTGTCCAAGATTCTGTGCAGGACAATCCTGCATGGCCCCATGACCGCCCAAACATTCTAACGTTTCCCTGAATAACAACCAGCATTGTGACCCAACAGCATGAAACTCTATGTCATCTCAGGCCTCTTGGAACTTTGCCTCAGAGGCACCAGATCGAACCTACCACGTTCCTGAGCTGCAGTGGTAAATGGAGTTGTGCTTTCAGGCATCCATGAGGGAGATCTCTGCTACACAAACTTTCCATATTGGGGACCCTGGAGCAAACAAACCAGACTCCACCTGTCTAGTAGAAGTAAACATTGCTGTTTGGAGCATCTCACAAGTCACAGAGTGGGAAATCCTCCATGGCCTCGTGACACCACCCTTCCATTTGGCAGTCATCATAGACACAAACTCCAGTGTGAACAAACATCTGATATCCGCACTTACTCCAGTGCTGGATATCTTGTACCAACTGCTGCACACTGGAACTGCCTTCCGCTTGTCACTGCATTTAACCATAGTGTGTGTTTACAATTCCATCCTCACCCTCCTTTTGCACACGTCCTCTTGATAGGGAATTCTTGGGCCACAACACAGCATTCTTCCTGCCCCACAGAAGAAGAAGTGCCTGGTGAGTATGCACAGAAAACCCACATGAGAATCCACCTGTATGGCCCTCGATGGCACCCTTATATCATAGGCCGCCATGGGCACTGAGGATCTGTCTGACACAGCCTCGGCCACGACCTCAAGATAGCCACTTAGACAGTGGACCCCATATCCTGCAGGAGGGACCTGCCGTGGAACGAAGCCGTCACATCTACTCAACCTGGATATTCAGGCATCTCTCCCTGGACCATAGCTCAAATCCCTGCCTATGGGGGAACCTGAAGCCTACGTGTACTCCTCCTTCCTGATGGCAGGAAGCCTGGCTGTTGAGATTGGTGTCCAACCCTCAGACTGGAGCCAGCTACATGGGACATAAGACCATGCTCACTCATGGGAGCCTCCCGGGGCACAAACAAGCTTTGTGACCCTCAGCATGAGCCTTCTTTCAAACAAACCCCCTTGGTAGCTGGGCTAGGAGCCCGCAGAATGGGATAGCCATGTCCCTAAGGCCATATCCTCACCTGTGTTCGTGTTTTCCAGTTGTTCACACCCAGAACCTGTCTCTGGAATTCCTATTTTCGGGGTCTCCTCGGACGGAAAATAATAGTCTTCCCCTTACCCCAGAGACTCAAACTCTTGGGATCCGGGCAAAATCCCCAAAGATGAAGAATCTCCCATGGCACCATGAAGACTACCCTATATTTTGCGACTGTCCTAGACACACAATCCAAACAGAAAAACCTGCCCTAAGCCTCCATGACACCTTAATTTCAGTATTCTATGAGCTGCCCACAGGGCCTGCAGATCGGCCCTGTAATTACCATGGCCCTTACCCTAACCCTAGTTTGCTTTTGCAGATTTCAGTACCCAAAGCGCTGGTCCACATGCCTTCCAGGATGCGGTCTCTGGTGCCACACCAGACGACAGTCCCTACTTTCCCAAAGGAAATTCTGCCCTTCACTGTTGCCCAAAACCTGAAGATCAGAAGCCAATTACAAAACCACTGAGCCCAGCTCAATTTTGAAGAACGCCCTGGCCCTAATGCACATTCTGACAAACATTGAGCACCTGCCTCCAGGCAGACATCCAAGTCAAAGCCCTGAGTCAGAAGATTGAAAGTGACATGTCTTTAGGACTTCATCAATACCCTAGTTGAGATTTTCAGGCGTCTGTCCTCAGAGGCCTTTTCTCCAAAACCAACTTATATTCCACAATATGGTCCCTGCGCCACATTACAGAACCCCACCCTTCCCCAGAAGCATTCCTTGATCTTAGTAGCTGTGTCTAATATTCAGTGCAGGAGAATCCTGCATGGATCCACGACCACCCCAACATTCTAACATCTCCCTGGATACCAACCAGCATTGTGATCCAACAGCATGAAACTTCATGTCAACTTGAGCCACTTGGAACTTCACCCCAGAGGCACCAGATCAACCCTGTTATGTTACTCAGCTACGATGGTCAATGGAGGTGTGCTTTCCAGGCATCCAGGAAGGAGAGCTCTGCTACCCAAAGTTTCCATACGGGGGACCCTGGAGCCAACAAACCAGACTCCCCTTATCCAATAGAAGGAAATCTTGCTGTTTGGAGCATCTCACAAGCCCCAGGGTGGGAAATCCTCCATGTCCTCATGACGCTCCCCTCAAATTGGCAGTAATCATAGACACAGACTCCAGTGTGAGCGAACATCTGACATCCGACCTTACTTAGGTTCTGGATATCTCAAATCAGCTGCTGCACACTGGAACTGCTTTCCATTTGTCACTGAATTGAACCGTAGCTTGTGTTTACAATTCCATCCTCACCCTCCTTGTCCCTAAGCCCTCGTGATAAGTAATTCTTCAGCCACAACACAGCATTCTTCCTGCCCCACAGAAGAAGAAGTGCCTGGTGAGTATGCACAGAAAACCCACATGAGGATCCACCTGTATGGCCCTCGATGGCACCCTTATATCATAGGCCGCCATGGGCACTGAGGATCTGTCTGACACAGCCTGGGCCACGACCTCCAGAAAACAACTTAGACAGTGGACCCCATATCCTGCAGGAGGGACCTGCCGTGGAACGAAGCCATCACATCTACTAAACCTGGATATTCAGGCATCTCTCCCCAGACCATAGCTCAAATCGCTGCCTATGGGGGAACCTGAAGCCTACGTGTACTCCTCCTTCCCAATGGCAGGAAACCTGGCTGTTGAGATGGGGGTCCAACCCTCAGAGTGGAAGCAGCTGCATGGGCCATAAAACCACGGTCACTCATGAGAGCCGCCTTGGGCACAAACAAGCTTTGTGACCCTCAGCATGAGTCGGCTTTCAAACAAACCCCCTCAGTAGTTGGGCCTAGAGCCCGCAGAGCAGGCCTCCCAGGTTCCTAGGGCCAAATCCTCACCATCTTTCGTTATTTCCAGGCTCCCACCCAGAACCTGTCTCTGATATCCCTCTTTTGGGGGTCCCCTGAGACCGAAAAGAACAGTCTTCCCTTCCCACAGAGAAACCAAACTCTTGTGATCAGAGCAGAATTCTCAGAGATGAAGAATCTCCCATTGTCCCATGATGCACCCCTACAATTTGCGACCATTCTGGACACACAATGCAGACAGAAATGCCTGCACTACTGCCTCCATGACACCTTAATTTCAGTACAATATGAGCTGCACTCAGGGACTGCAGATCGGGCCTGTGATTACCTCGGCCCTCACTGTAACCCTAGCTCACATTTGCAGATTTCTGTCCCCAAAGCCCTGACCCACATGCCCTCAGGAAGGGGCCTTTGGAGCCACACCGGACAACTGTGCCTATCCTCCTGAAGGAAACTCTGCCCTTCACTGTTGCCCAAACCCTGAAGATTAGTAGCAAAGTACAAAGCCCCTGAGCCCTCCTCCATTTTGAAGAACGTTCTTGACCCAAGTGCGCATTCTGCCATACAATGAGCTCCTGCCTCCAAGCTGACATTAAAGTCAAAGGCCTTGAGTCAGAAGATTTAACCTGACATTTCTCTAGGACTTCATCCATACCTGAGCTTAGGTTTTCAGGTGCCTGTCCACAGGGGCCTGTTCCCCAATACCAACATATATTCCAACATGTGGTCACTGAGACACACTAAAGAACCCCTCCTGTCCCCAGTAGGCTACATTGCGCTTGGTAGCTGCGTCCCAGATATAGTGTAGGAGAATCCTGCATGGCCCTCTGACCAACCAACATTCTAATTTCTCCATGGATACCAACCAGCCTTGTGATCCAACAGCATTAAACTCCATGTCAACTCAGGATGCTTGGAACTTATCCCCAGAGCCACCAGATCAAATCTTCCATGTTACTCAGCTGAAATGGACCATGGAGGTGTGCTTTCCAGGCATCCATCCAGGCGATTTCTACTACCTAATTTGGGGGATGCTGGAGCAAACAAACCAGACTCGACATGCCCAGTAGAAGGAAACCTTGCTGTTTGGAGCATCTCAAAAGCCCCAGCGTTGGAAATCCTCCATGGCTTCTTGAAGCCACCTCTCCATTTGTCAGTCATCATACACACAGACTCAAGTGTGAGCAAACATCTGGCATCCTCCCTTACTCAGGTGCTGTATATCTCACAGAATCCGCTGAAGATGGGGACAGCCTTACACCTTGCACTGAATTTAACTGTAGCTTGTGTTTACAATTCCATTCTCACCCTACTGGTCCACAATCCCTCTGGATACGGAATTTCAGAGTCACAACATGATATTCTGCTTCCCCATAAAAAGAAGAAGTGCCTGGTGATTCTGCCCAGAAAACCCACATGAGGATGAATCTGCGAGGCCTTCAAGGGAACCCCGGTTTATAGGCTGCCCTGGCCTCTCATATGGTGTCTCTAAGAGCCTGAGCCCCGACCTAGTGTCAGCAACCCAGAGAGTGGGACCCGTATCTAGCATGTGGGACTGAACATGGCCTTACTCCATCATCACTACTCATCCTTCATATTCAGACATCTGTCCTCAGATCTTTGCTGGAATCCCTGCCAATGGAGGAACCTGAAGCACAACAGAGAATGCCACCTTCTCCATGGCAGGAATCCTAACTGTTGGGATGGGTGTCCAACTCTCAGAGTTGAAGCCAGCTGCATGGCCAATGAGACCACAACCACACATGAGGGCCGCCTAAGGCCCAAACAGGCTTTGTGACTTTCAGCCTGACATGCTTTCAAAGAGGCCCTCCCAGTTGCACCACCAGGATCTGGCTTTGTCTGCCAGGGACGTCCCTAGGCCCATTTCCTAACCCTTGGTGGGATATTCCAAGCATTCAGACCCAGAGCCCGTCTCTGGAATCTCTGCTTTGGGGCACCCCTTAGATGGAAAACAGCACTTTTCCCTTCCCTGAAAAACCCACCAAACTATTGGAAGATGCTAGGATTCTTAGGGAGTAAAATCTCCCATGGACTCATGGGACCATACCTGCATTCCAAGGCCATCCTGGATACAGAATCCAGATATAAAAGTCTGTGCTACTGCCTTCACATTGCCCCAATTACAGTTCCTGATGAGCTGCCATCCAGGTCTATGCATTGGGGCTGTGATCACCTTGCAATTATCACTAACCCGAGTTTGTGTTTGCAGACTTCTCTCCATAACCGTGGCTCACATGTCTTCCAGGGTGGGGTCATGGAATCACACCACAGCACTGTGCGTGCCATCCCCTAGGAAACTGTACATGTCACAGATTCCCAAATCTCCAGATTAGAAGAAACCTGCAAATCCCCTGAGCTCACCACAACATTGGAGGCTGCTCTGGATGCAAATGCACAGTCTGAAACACTCTGATCACCTACATCTAGGCAGACAACCGAGTCAACTGTCCTGAGTCTGAATATTGAAACTGACATGCCCCTAGGACTTCATTGGAACCCTAGATTAGGTTTGCAGGCATCTGTCTTCAGAGACCTGTTCTGGAATATGAACTTATGATACAACATGTAGTCCCTGAGCCACACAACACTACACCTCCTGTATCCATAAAGGGACACAGTTCTGCGACCTGTGTTAAACAATCAGGGTAGGAGAATCCTGCATGACACCTTAGCTACCAGCACATTGTAAGATCTCCCTGGTAACAAACCAGCATTGTGACCCATCTGCAAGAGATTCACTGTCAACTCAAGGCCTTGATACTTCGTCCCAGAGCCATCAGAAGGAACCTACCATGTTCCTCAGTTGCAAAGGTCATTCGGGGTGTGCTTTCAAGGTATCCATGGGGAAGAGCTCTGCTATCCATACTTTCCACGTGGGGGACTCTGGAGCAAACAAACCAACTCCATCTGTCAGTAGAAAAAACAACCTTGCTGTTTGGAGCATCTCACAAGTATCAGCGTGGGGAATCCTCCATGGCCTCTTGATGCCACCTCTCCATTTGTCAGTCATCATAAACACAATCTCCAGAGTAAGAAAACATCATTCTTCTGCCCTTATTCAGGTGCTGGATATCTCATTCTTTGGCTGTCATAGATATAAACTCCAGCATGAGCAGACATCTGACCTCGCCCATACTCAGGTGCTGGAGATCTCGAAAAAACTGCTACACATTGCAATGGCAATGTGCTCAGCAATGAGCATAAATGTAGCTTGTCTATTCAGACTTCTGTCCTCACACTCCTCCCCTGTAAGCCATCCATATTGGGAATTTGGGATCCACAATGCAGCCTTCTGCCTGCCCACCAGAAAGAAGGGCCCTATGGGTCTGTGCAGAAAATCCACATGAGGTTCCACCTGCACGGCCCTCTATGGCAACCCAATATAATAGGCCACCCTGTGCACTAATGCTCTGTCTGACACAACCTGATCCCCGACCACCTGGCAGCCACACAGATAGTGGGACTCATATCCTACAGGTGTGAGCTGCCTTAACCTGAGTCTTTCATCTCGAACCAACCTGGGTATTCAAGTACCTATTCCAGAACATAGCTCAAATTCCTGACCATGGGGGACTCTGAAGCACAAAAAAGTACTCCTCCTTCTTCATGGCAGGAAAACTAAATGTTGAGATGGTTGTCCAACCCTCAGATTGGGAACCAGGTGCATGGAGCAAGAAACAGCGCCCACTCCGGATGGGAAGCTGGAAACAAATAGGCATTGTGAGCCTCACCCTGAGACCTATTTCCAACAAGCCCCTGCAGAAGCTGGACCAGGACACCACAGAGTGGGCCTGTCAGGCCCCTATGCCCAAATCCTATGCTTTGGTGGGGTTACCCCGGCACCAGGACCCAGAACCCATCTCTGGAATCCATGTTTTGACAGGAACCCTGACACGGTAAAACATGGTCTCCCCTTCCCCAGTAAGACACCAAACTCTTGGATGACAGGTAGAAACCCCAGATAGGAAGAAACTCCCATGGGCACATGATGACACCCATCCATTCCGTGGCCATCCTAGACACAATCCAGTCAGAAAAGCCTGTGCTCCTGCCTCCCAGCTGCCCGAATTTCAAATCCGAGGAACTGTCCTCAGAGTCTGCAGATCAGGCCTGCCATCACCTCGCCCCTAACTCGTACCTGATTTTATGTCTGAAGATTTTGGTCCCAGAGCCCTGAACCACATGCCCTCCAGGATGGGGTCTCCAGAACCACAGCATATCATTGGGCCTGCTCTCCGGAGGAAACTCTGCCCATCTCAGTTGCCCAAACCCTCCACATTAGGATAAACCTGCAAGGCCACTGAGCTCACCCCAATTTCATAGGCTGCTCTGGAAAAAATGCACTGTCTGACAGCCTCAGCACCTACCTCCAGGAAGACACGCAGGTCAATGCCGCTGAGTCTGAAGATTGAATCTGCCATGCCCCTAGGACGTCATCATAACCCTAGCTTACATTTTGAGGCCTCTGTCCCTAGACACCTGTTCTGGAAAACCAATATATGGTCCAACCTGTGGTCGGTGAGCCATACAAGAGAATCCCTACTGTCCCGAGAAGGAAACCTTTCTCCTGGGAACAGGGTCTAACCCTTATGATAGGAGAATCCAGCATGGGCCCAGGGCCTCCACCACATTCTAAGGTCTCCCTGGACACGAAGCAGCATTGGGACCCGTTAGACTGAGAACTTCTGTCAACTCAGATCACTTGAAATGTGGAACCATAGAAGCAGATCAAGCCTGCCCTGTTCCTCAGCTGTAATGGTAACACGAGGTGGGCTTCCCAGGCTTTCACTTAGAGACCTGTGCTATCGAGTCTTCCATATGGGGGAACCTGGAGCCCTTTAAGCGGACTTCCTCTGTCCCACAGTAGGACACCTTGCTGTTTGGAGCAGCTCACAAGCTCCAGCTTGGGAAAACCTCCAAGGATTCTTAAGAAAACCCCACCATTCTTTGGCCATCGTGGATACAAACTCCAGTGTAAGCCGACATCTGACCCTCGACCATAATCAGGTGCTGGAGATCTCGAAACAACTGCTGTACATTGGAACGACCATGTGCTCGGCAATGAGCTTAACCATAGCTTGTGTTTTCAGGCTTCTGTCCTCACAGTCCTCGCCTGCAAGCCCTACATATTGGGAATTCTGGAGCCACAACGCAGCCTACTGCCTGCCCACCAGAATGAAGCAGTGTGCTATGGGTCTGAGCAGAAACCCCACATGAGGATCCAGTTGCACAGCTCTCAACGGCACCCCAATATCATAGGCCACCCTCTGCCCGAATGCTCGGTCTGACACAGCTCGAACTCTGACCTCTTGTCAGCCATCCAGACAGCGGGCCCCATATCCTGCAGGTGGGTCCTACCTTGGCCCGAGGCCGTCATCTTGAAGCAACCTTGGTAATCAGGTACCTGTCCCAGAACTTAGCTCAAATTGCTGCCCATGGGGGACCCTGAAGCAGAAATGAGTACTACTTCTTCCCCATGGCAGAAAAACCGAATATTCAGATGACAGTCCAACCCTAAGAGTGGGAGCCAGGTGCATGGCCCATGAGACCACGCCCACTCAGGATGGTCAGCTGGGCACAAACAGGCATTATGACCCTCATCCTAAGACCCTTTCCAACAAGCCCCCTTGCGAGCTGGACCAGGAGCCCACAGAGCAGGTCTGTCATGCTTCTAGGCCTGAATCCTAAGCCTTGGTGGTGTTATCCAGGTGCCCAGACCCAGAACCAATCTCTGGAATGCCTGTTTGGATGGGACCCCTGAGATGGAAAACCGTGCTCTCCACCAAACTCTGGGGTGCTGGACAGAATCCCCAGGAGAGGTAGAATCTCTCATAAACCCATGAGGCCACCCCTCCATTCCATGGCAATCCTAGACACACAATCCAGACAGAAAGCCTGTGCTCCTGCCTCCCAGACGTCCGAATATCAAATCCCGAGCAGCTGCCCTCAGGGTCTGCAGATCAGGCCTGCCATCACCTCCCCCCTAACTCTTACCCGAGTTTGTGTCTGAAGACTTTGGTCCCAAAGTCCTGACCCACAAGCATTCCAGGATGGGGCCTCCAGAACCACATACATCACTGGGCCTCCGCTTCCGAGGAAACTCTGCCTGTCTCAGTTTCTCAAGCCCTCCAGATTATCAGAAACCTGCAAGGCCCCTAAGCCCACCCCAATTCCATAGGCCTCTCTGGAAAAATGCACAGTCTGACACAGCCTCATAACATACCTCCAGGAAGACATGCAAGTCAATGGGAAAGGATGAATGCCCTAAGACCATGGTGGGTCCAAGGTGCTGGGTGTGCGGCCAGCTGTCTCGGTGTCTGTCGGAAGGTCTGGGCTCAGGCTATGTAAGATAGAGCATTAGTGCTTAGGCTAGCTGATGCAATTGGGGTGTTGCCAAAGGCTTAGCAGGTTGATCCTCATTTTGGGTTTCTGGGCAAAGCCATAGACAATGTATTTCTTCCAGAGCGCAGGGAGAGTGCTTCGTTTTGGCCCCAGTATTCCGAATCAGGAGGGCTTGCGGGCCAGGAGTGTGAGGAAGGAAGTCTGAAAACAAGCTAGGGTGAGGATTGGGGCCAAGGGCATGTGACAGGACCATTCTGCAGAGGCTGAATCAGGATCTCCTGCATCTGAAATCAGGGTGAGGATCAAACGTTGGCTGAGGTTGGAGTTTGTGTCCATCATGGCCCCTTCATGAAGTGGGGGCCTCATGAGGCTAAGGAGGTTTTCCCACGCTGAGTTTGTGAGTAGCTCCACCACAAGGTTTCCTTCTGCGGGACAGTCGAGTCCTGTTGGATGGCTCCAGGAAGTCCCATACAGGACTGGAGAGCAGGGTTCGATGGATGGATGCCTGTACAGCATACATCATTCCCATTGGCTCTTTGGGACAAGACATGTTTGAACTGCTAGCTCTGGGGCGAGCTACTCAGGTAGCTGAGTTGAAACGGACTCTCCTGAGGATGGGTCATAATGTGGATTTGTTTCCATAGAGACCTTGGAATGTGCTTGTGGCTCAGGGGCCCTGCAGAATTCGCCTGCCTGAAGGGTTTGATACAGCTCCAATAAGAAAGCTCCCCATGTGGAGACAAGACAGGTTCTGTTTGGTGCCTCAGAAAAGCTCAGATGCTCGTCTTCAAAACGAGTCCTCTGGGGAGAGACACCTGAAAACAAAAGCTAGGGTTCAGATTAGGGCATAGGGGGCTGTCTTTTTTAATCTTCTGTCTCTGGGGACACTGTCTGAGTGTCTAGGTGGACATAGTTGCTCAGCTGATGTCAGAGTGCCCCTCTTAATACAGGCAGCCTACAATATTGGGATGGCCTCGGGGGCCTTGGAGATTTCTCCTAATCTGTAGGGTTGTGGCCAATGGATTGGGCACAGTTTCCTTGTAGAGGACAGGTGAAGTCCTTCCTTGTGGCTCCATAGGCCCTAGCCTGGAAGGTGTGTGGGTCCATGCTGTGAACACAGAAGTTTAAAAACAGAAACTCGGGTTAGGTGTGGCACCGAGGGTATGGAAGTCTGGATCTACAGATTGTGAGGGGAGCTCCTAGGCTATTGAAAGAAGGTCAAGTGGGAGGCGGTCCCTCAGGCTTTTGTCTCTGAATGTGGTGTCCAGGATAGCCGTGGATTGTAGGGTGGCCTCAGTGGCTATGGATGAGTCTCCCTCTCTGGTGATTTGGCCCAACTCCCAAGAGTTTGGCGTCATTTTGTGGGAAGGGTGGATTCCTGTTGTCTGGCTCAGGTGTCTCTCCAAGAGAGGGATTCCAGAGCAGAGCCCCAGGTAGAGGCGACTGGAAAACTTGAACTCTGGTGAGGATTGGGAAGATAGGGGCTTGGCAAGCCACATATATGGGCTCTTGGTCCAAGCTCTGAGAGGCCTTACTTTGACATGGGGCTCATACTGAGGGTCACAATGCGAGTTTGTGCCCAAGTCGGCACTCAAGTTTGGGCGTGGCCTCAGGAGCTATGAAGGTTTCTCCTACCCTGAAGGTGTGACACCATGCCAACAGCAACCTTTGCAGCCTTGGGGAAGGAGGAGTTCTGATTTGTGCTTCAGGTACCCACCTGTGTGGGGATTTGATATAATTTCTAGGTTCAGATATCTGAAAACCCTGGTTGGGAAGAGATGGAGGCCTAAGGCCATGGCGTGTCTTATGTGCTGGGTGTGAGGCCAGCTGTCTCCTTGTCTGTCGGAATGTCTGGCCTCAGACTGTGTCAGACAGAGCATTAGTGCCCAGGGAAGCCTATCCAACTGCGGTCGAGGCCTGAGCAGGTTGATCCTTATTTGGGGTTTCTGGAGAGCCCCATAGGACAAAATTTTTCTTCTGGTGGGCAGGCAGAGGGCTGCGTTGTGGTTCCGTAATTCCCAGTCTGGAGGGCTTGTTTGCCAGGAGTGTGAGGAAGGAAGTCTGAAAACACAATCTAGTAAGAGGTTTGGGGCCGAGGGCACGGCAGGCCCACTCTGCAGAGGCTGAATCAAGATCTGCATTTGAAGTCAGGGCGAGTATCAGATGTTGCCTCAGGCTGGAGTTTGTGTCTATGATGGCCCCTTCCTGAAGGGGCTAGGACCATCATGAGGCCAGAGACATTTTCCTACCCTGGGAGTTGTGAGGTGTTCTAAACCTCAAGGTTTCCTTCTGCAGGACAACAGTCAAGACCTATTGGATGGTTCCAGGACACCCCATACGGAAAGACTCGAGAGCAGGTGTCTAAGCATGAATGCCTGGAAATGCCACCTCACATTCCCATTGACTGGTCTGGATAAGGCAGCTCAATCTGTGGGATCTTGGGCGAGCTACACAGGGCTGAGTTGTAATGGACTCTCCTAAGGATGGGTCATAATGTGAGTTGGTGGCCATGGAGACCTTGGAATGTGGTGGTGGCTCAGGGTCTTTGCAGGATTCTCCAACCTGAAGGGCTTGACACAGCTCCAACAAGGAAGCTTCCCATGTAGAGACGAGAGGTATTCTGTTTGGTGCCTCAAGAAAGCCCATATGCTGGTCTTTGAACCCAGGCCTCTGAGGGGTGACACCTGGAAACCAAGCAAGAGTTCAGATTAGGGCCTAAGGGCCTGTCTGATTCAATCTTCTGTCTCTGTGGACATTTGTCTGCATATCTTCATGGAGGTAGTTGCTCAGCTTGTGTCAGAATGCCCCTGTGTATCCAGGGAAGCTTACAGTAGTGGGATGTCCTTGGGGACCTTGAGGTTTCTCCTATTCTGTAGGGTTGTGGCCAATGGAATGGGCACAGTTCTCTCTCTCTAGGAAAGAGCAGGCACAGTCCTGTGGTGTGGCTCCAGAGGCCCCAGCCTGGAGGCTGCTTGTGCCAGGGCTGTGGGGACAGACGTCTGAAAACACAAACTCGGCTCAGGTTTTGGACCGATGTTATGGAAGGCCTCATCTACAGTCCGTGAAGGGATCACCTCGGGGTATGAAAAGTGGATGCGTGGGAGGCGGTCGCTCAGGCTTTTGTCTCTGGATGTTGTGTCCACGATGGCCATTTAATGTAGGGGTGGACTCATGGGCCGAGGAAGAGTATTCCCTCTCTGGTTATTTGCCCAGCTCCCTAGATTTTGGGGTCATTCTGTGGGAAGGGAGGAGTCCTGTTTTCTGCCTCAGGTGTACCCCCCCAAGTAGAGGGATTCTAGAGCAGAGCAGTGGGTACTGACAACTTGAATACCCGCCATCTGGTTAGGCTTTGGGGCCTATGGTCATGGTAAACTCCATATACGAGCTATTGGTCCAGCCACTGAGAGGCGTTACTTGAATCTGGGAATCACGCTGAGGGTCACATTGTGTGTGTGTGACCAAGGCGGCCCTCAAGCATGGGCGTGGCCTTATGGGCCATGCAGGTTTCTCCTACACTGAAGGTTAGACACCCTGCCTACAGCAGGTTTTTGTCATGGGGAAGGAGGAGTTCTGGCTTGTGCTGTCAGGTTCCTCCCTGTGCAGGGATTGTAGATAAGGTCTACCTTCCAGATGCCTGAAAACCCAGGTTGGGAAGGAATGATGGCCTAAGGCCATGGCGGGTCAGATGTGCTGGGTGTGTGGCAAGCTGTCTCGGTGTCTGTTGGAAGGTCTGGGCTCAGGCTATGTAAGACAAAGCATTAATTCTTAGGTTAGCCTATGCAATTGGGGATTTGCCAAGGGCTGAGCAGGTTGATCCTCATTTGCGGTTTCTGGGCAATGCCATAGACAATTTTTTTCTTCTGGTGAGCAGTCAGAGTGCTTCTTTGTGGCCCCAGAATTCCCAATCAGGAAGGCTTGTGTTCCAGGGTTGTGAGGACAGAAGTCTGAAGACACAAGCTAGGGTGAGGTTTGGGGCCAAGGGCGCATGACAGGCCCATTCTGCAGAGGCTGAATCGGGATCTCCTGCATCTGAAATCAGGGTGAGGATCAAACGTTGGCTGAGGCTGGAGTTTGTGTCCATCATGGCCCCTTCATGAAGCGGGGGCCTCATGGGGCTAAGGAGTTTCCCACGCAAGTTTCTGAGTTGCTCCAAACCACAAGGTTTCCTTCTGCGGGATAGTCGAGTCCTGTTGGATGGCTCCAGGAAGTCCCATACGGAAGGACTGGAGAGCAGGGTTCGATGGATGGATGCCTGTAGAGCATACATCACATCCCCATTGGCTCTTTGGGACAAGACATGTTTGAACTGCTAGCTCTGGGGCGAGCTACTCAGGTAGCTGAGTTGAAACGGACTCTCCTGAGGATGGGTCATAATGTGGATTTGTTTCCATAGAGACCTTGGAATGTGCTGGTGGCTCAGGGGTCCTGCAGAATTCGCCTGCCTGAAGGGTTTGATACAGCTCCAATAAGAAAGCTCCCCATGTGGAGACGAGACAGGTTCTGCTTGGTGCCTCAGAAAAGCTCAGATGCTCGTCTTCAAAACAAGTCCTCTGAGGAGAGACACCTGGAAACGAAAGCTAGGGTTCAGATTAGGGCATAGGGACCTGTCCGTTTCAATCTTCTGGCTTTGGGGTGACTGTCTGAGTGTGTAAGTGGAGATAGTTGCTCAGCTAGTGTCAGAGTGCCCCTCTTAGTCCAGGGTGGCCTACACTATCGGGATGGCCTCGGGGGCCTTGGAGATTTCTTCTTATCTTTAGGGTTGTGGTCAAAGGATTGGGCACAGTTAACTTGGATAGGACAGGCACAGTCCTTCATTGTGTCTCCATAGGCCCTAGCCTGGAGGGTGTGTTTGTCTGGGCTGTGGACACAGAAGTCTGAAACACAAACTCGGCTTAGGTGTGACACAGAGGTATGGCAGGCCGGATCTACAGACTGTGAGGGGAGCTCCTCGGCTATTGAAAGAAGGGCGAGTAGGAGGCGGTCCCTCAGGCTTTTGTCTCTGGATATTGCGTCCAGGATAGCTGTGGATTGTAGGGTGGCTTCAGCAACTATGGGCGAGTCTCCCTCTCTGGGGATTTAGCCCAGCTCCCAAGAGTTTGGCATCATTTTGTGGGAAGGGTGGATTCCTGTTGTCTGGCTCAGGTGTCTCTCCAAGAGAGGGATTCCAGAGCAGAGCCCCAGGTAGAGGCGACTGGAAAACTTGAACTCTGGTGAGGATTGGGAAGATAGGGGCTTGGCAAGCCACATATATGGGCTCTTGGTCCAAGCTCTGAGAGGCCTTACCTTGACATGGGGCTCACACTGAGGGTCACAATGCGAGTTTGTGCCCAAGTCGGCACACAAGTTTGGGCGTGGCCTCAGGAGCTATGAAGGTTTCTCCTACCCTGAAGGTGTGACTCCATGCCAACAGCAAGCTGTCCAGTCATGGGGAAGGAGGAGTTCTGATTTGTGCTTCAGGTACCCACCTGTGTGGGGATTTGATATAATGTCTAGGTTCAGGTGTCTGAAAACCCAGGTTGGGAAGAGATGAGAGCCTTAGGCCTTGGGTCCTGTCTGGTTCAATCAGCTTCTCTGGGGACATCTGTCTATGGTCTAAGTGGAAATAGTTGCTCAGCTTGTGTCAAATCACTGAGGGTCGCAAAGCGTGTTTGTGTCTAAAGTGGCCCTCAACATGGCGAGGGCCTCATGGGCTATGCTGGTTTCTCCTACACTGAACATTGGACAACATGCGGACCAAAGGTTTCTGGGTATGGGGAAGGAGGAATTCTGATTTCTGCATCACGTTCACCACTAGACAGTGATTGGAGATAAAATCTAGGTTCTGAAGTCCGAAACCAAGGTTGGGAAGAGATGATGACTTAAGTCCCTAGCGGGCCCAATGTGCTCATTTTGTGGCCAGCTCTCTGGATGTCAGTCCGGACGCCCAGGCTCAGGCTGTGTCAGACAGGGCATTAGTGCCCAAGGTAGACAGTATTATTGGGGAAGAGTCGAGTGGCGTGCAGTTTGATCCTCATTTGGGATTTCTTAGTAGCCCCATAGGGCAACATTTTTCTTCTAGAGGGCAGGCACAATGCTGCATTGTGGCTCTGGAATTCCCAAACTAGAGGCCTTGTGGGCCAGGAGTGTGAAAACGGAAGTCTGAAAGCACAAGCTAGGCTTAAGTTTCGGTGCGAGGACACGGAAGGCACACTCTGAAGAGCTGAATGGAGATCTCGGGCTTCTGAAGTCAAGGCGAGGATCAGCCGTTGGCTCAGATTGGGGTTTCTGCCCATGATCCACCTTCATGAAAATTGGGGGCATCATTTGGCCTGGGAAGTTTTCCCATGATGGGAAATGCTCCATGCACAAAGATTCCTTCTGTGGGACAGTCGAGACCTGTTGGATGGCTCCAGGACGTCCCATAAGGAACGACTCCAGAGCAGGGTTTTAAGGATGGATGCCTGAAGAGCCTGCCTCGCATTTCAATTGTCTCCTAGAGACTAGCCTGGTTCGATCTGCTGGCTCTGGGGGAGCAACCAAGGGGGTTGAGTTAAAATGGACTCTCCTGAGGATGGGTCATAATGTGGGATTGTGTCCATGGAGACACTGAAATGGGGTGGTGGCTCCAGAGACCTGAAGTTTTCTCCTAATGGGAGGTTTTTATACAGCTCCATAAAGCAAAGTTGCCATGTGGAGACGAGATTTGTTTTGATTGTTACCTCCGGAAACCCCAATATGCTAGTGTTGGAATCCAGGCCTCTGAGGAGAGATGCCTGGAAACAAAAGCAATGGATCCAATTAGGGCCTAGATGTTTGTCCGGTTCAATCTTCTTCTCTGGGCATATCTTTCTATGGGTCTGAGTCGAGGTAGTGGCTCAGCTTGTGTAAGATCACCCCTGTTTGTCCTGGACGTCCTACACTATTGGGATGGCCTCAGGAACATTGGAGGTTTCTCCTAGTCTGTAGGGTTGTGTCCAAAGGAATGAGCAGAATTCCCTTGGAAAGGCCAAGCACAGTCCTAAGGTGTGGCAACAGGGGCCCCATAATTGAGGGTGTGTGGGCCAGGATAGTGGAGACAGAAGCCTGAAAACACAAACTTGGCTTAAGTTTGGTTACATAGGTATGACAGGCCTGATCTACGGACCATGAGGAGAAATTTTCGGGCTATGAACAAAGGGCGAGTGTGAAGCGCTTTTTCAGGCTTTTGTCTCCAGATTTTGTGCCAGTGGTGGCCGTGGAATGTCAGGCTGGCCTCATTGGCCAGGAACGAGTTTTTCTCTCTGGTGATTTGGCCTGATTCCAAATGTTTGGGGTTATTTTTTGGATGGTAGGAGTCCTTTCTCTATTTTTTTAACCTCATGTGTCCCACCAAAGAGGGACTCCAGAGAAGAGCTTTGAGTAGGGGTGACTAGCCTTCTCGAGCTCTGGTTAAGATTGTGGGATTAGGGGCATGGCAAGCCCCATATGCGGGCTCTTGGTCCAGCCCGTGAGAGGCTTTATTTTGAGGACATGGCTCACGCTCAGGGTCCCAATGTGTGTTTGTGCCCATCGCAGCCCTCAAGCATGGTCGGGACATCATGGGCCACGCTGTTATCTCCTACAATGAACATTGGACAACATGCCAACCACAAGGTTCCTGGCCATGGGGAAGGAGAAGTTCTGATTTCTCCATCACGTACACCGCTTGTCAGTGAGTGGAGATGAGGTATAGGTTCTGAAGCCTGAAAACAGAGGTTGGGAAGAGATGACAACCTAAGGCCATGGCGGGTCCAATGTGCTTAGTGTGCGGCCAGCTGTCTGGGTGTTGTTTGGAAGGTCCAGGCTCAGGCTGTGTCAGACAGGGCTTTAGTGCCCAGGCTAGACTGTATAATTGGGGGACAGTCGAGTGGTATGCAGGTTGATCCTCATTTGGGGTTTCTGGGTAGCCCCATAGGGCAATGTTTCTCTTCTGGAGGGTAGGCAGAGTGCTGCATTGTGGCTCCAGAATTCCCAACTTGAGTGCTTGTGGGCCAGGAGTTTCAGGGCAGAAGTCTGAGAATACAAGTTAGGCTTAGGTTTCCCAGTGGTGGCATGGCAGGAACACTCTGCAATGCTGAATCGAGGTCTCGTGCATCTGAGCTCAGGGCGAGGATCAGATGTTGGCTTCGGTTGGAGTTTCTGTCCATGATTTCCCCAACATGAAGGCGGGGGAGGGCATCAGGAAGCCTTGGATGTTTTCCCACTGTGCGAGTGTGTGATGCTCCAAACCACAAGGATTCCTTCTGCAGGACAGTTGAAACCTGTTGGATGGATCAAAGACATCCCATAAGGAAATTCTTCAGAGCAGGGATCTAACGATGGATGCCTGGGCAACCCAACTCGCATTACAGTTGTCTCCTAGTGACAAGGCAGGTTCGATCTGCTGGTGCTGGAGGATCAACTGAGTGGGCTGAATTTAAATGGATTCTCCTGAGGATCGGTCATAATGTGGGTTTCTGTCCATTGAGACCTTGGAATGGGGCAGTGACTCTGGTGTCCTGAAGAATTCTCCTAACCTGAGGTTTTGAGACAGCTCCAAAGAGCAAGTTTCCCATGGGAAGACGAGATTTGTTCTGATCGGTGCCTCAGGAACCCCCATGAGCTGGTATTGCAAACCAAGCTTCTGAGGAGAGATGCCTGGAATCCAAAGCAATGGATCCGATTAGGGCCTAGGGTCTTTTCCACTTCAATATTCTCCTCTGAGAGCCTCTGTCTATGGTTCAGAATGGAGGTCATTGACCAGCTTGTGTCAGATCACACCTGTTTGTCCCGAGAGGCCAACACTATTAGGCTGGTCTCGGAGACTTTGGAGGTTTCTCCTCATCTGTTCTGTTGTGGCAAATGAAATGGGCAGAATTCACTTGGAGAGGGCTGGCAGAGTCCTGAGGTGTGGCCCCAGCTCTCTGGGTGTCGGTCACGAGGTCCAGGCTCAGGCTGTGTCAGAAAGGGCATTAGTGCCCAGGGTAGACTGTGTAATTGGAGTACAGTTGAGTGGCATGCAGATTGATCCTCATTTGGCGTTTCTGTGTAGCCCCAGGGGAAACGTTTTTCTTCTGGAGGGCTGAAAGAGTGCTGCATTGTGGCTCCGTTATTCCCAAACTGGAGGGGTTGTGGGCCAGAAGTGTGAGGAAGGAAGTCTGAGAACACAAGCTAGGCTTTGGTTTGGGGGCGAGGGCACCGCAGGCACACTCTGCAGAGCTAAATCGAGATCTCGTGCTTCTGAAGTCAGGGCGAGGATCAGACATAGGCTCAGGTTGGAGTTCAGGATGGCCCCTTCATGAAGGTGGAGGGCATCATGAGGCCATGGAGGCTTTCCCACGATGGGAGTTGGAAGGTGCTCCAGTCGGCAAGGATTCCTTTTACAGGACAGTCGAGACCAGTCAGATGGCTCCAGGACGTCCCATAAGGAACGACACCAGAACAGGGTTCTAAGGATGGATGACTGTCAGCCCGCCTCGCCTTCTTATTGTCTCCTAGTGACATGGCAGGTTCGAACTGTTTCCTCTGGGGGAGCAACCGATGGGCCTGTGTTGAAATGGACTCTCCTGAGAATGGGTCATAGTGTGGGTTGGTTTCCATGGAGACCTTGGAATTGGGCGGTGGCTCCAGGGACCTGAAGTTTACCCTAACTGGAGGTTTTGACACAGCTCCAAAAAGCACATTTCCCATGTGTACACGAGATTTGTTCTGATTGGTACCTCCGAAAAAACCCATATGCTCGTATTGGAAACCAGGCCTCTGAGGAGAGATGCCTGGAAACAAAAGCAATGGATATGATCAGGGCCTACGTTCCTTTGCGGTTCAATCTTCTTCTCTGGGGATATCTGTCTATGGGTCTGAGTTGAGGTATTTGCTCAGTTTGGGATAGATCACCCCTGTTTTTCCTGGGCGGCCTACACTATTGAGATGGACTCGGGGACTTTGGAGGTTTCTCTTAATCTGTAGGGTTGTGGCCAGTGGAGTGGGCAGAATTCCCCTGGAGAGGGCAGGCACAGTCCTGAGGTGTGGCTCCAGGGGTCCCAGTCTGGAGGGTGTGTAGGCTAATACTATGGGGACAGAAGTCTGAAAACCCAAACTGGGCTTAGGTTTGTGGACGTATGTATGACAGGCCCGATCTATAGACCGTGAGGAGAATTCTTCGGGCTATGGAGAAAGGGCAAGTGTGAGGCACTTGCCCAGGTTTTTGTCTCTGGGTTTTGTGTCAACAGTGGCCGTGGAATGTTGGGATGGCCTCATGGGCCATCGAAGAGTCTTTCTCTCTGTGGATTTGGCCAGAACCCAAGTGTTTGGGGTCATTTGGTGGATGGGAGGAGTCCTTTCAGTATGTTTTTACCTCAGGTGTCCCACCTTAGAAGGATTCCAGAGCAGAGCTCTGAGTAGTCGTGACTAGACCTCTCAAACTCTGGTTAAGATTGGGGGACTAGGGGCATGGCAAGCCCCATATGCATGCTTTTGGTCTTGCCCCTGAGATGCTTTCCTTGAGGACGGGGCTCACGCTGAGGTTCACAATGTGTGTTTGTGCCCATTGCAGCCCTCAAGCATGGGCGGGGCCTCATGGGACATACTGGATTCTCCTACACTGAATTTTGGACAACATGCCAACCACAGGGTTTCTTGCCTTGGGGGAGGAGGAGTCATTATTTCTGCATCACGTTCACCACTGGGTAGTGAGTGGAGATAAGATCTAAGTTCTGAAGCCTGAAAACCGAGTTTGGGAAGAGATGACGACCTAAGGCCATGGTGGGTCCGATGTGCTCAGTGTACAGCCAGCTGTCTGGGTGTGGGTCAGGAGTTCTGGACTTGGGCTGTGTCAGACAGGGCTTTAGTGCCCAGGCTAGATGGTATAATTGGGGTACAGTCAAGGGTATGCAGGTTGATCCTCATTTGCCGTTTCTCGGTAGCCTCATAGGGCAACATTTTTCTTCTGGAGCGCAGGCAGAGTTCTGAATTGTGTCTCCAGAATTCACAACTGGAGGGCAAATGGGCCAGAAGTGTGAGGACGGAAGTCTGAGAACACAAGCTAGGCTTAGGTTTTGTTCTCAGACTTAGGTTTCGGGGCGAGGGCACGGCAGGCACACTCTGCAGAGCTGAATTGAGATATCGTGCATCTGAAGTCACGGCGAGCATCAGACGGTGGCTCAGGTTGGAGTTTCTATCCATGATGGCCCATTCATGAAGGGGGGGGGGCGGGCATCACGAGGCCATGGGGGTTTTCCCATGATGAGAGTTGTGAGATGCTCCAGAAATCAAGGATTCCTTCTGTGGGACAGTCGAGACCTGTTGGATGGTTCCAGGACATCCCATATAAAACGACTGGGGAGCAGGGTTCTAAGGACAGATGGCTGGGCAGCCCGTTCGCATTCCAATTATCTCCTAGTGACGAGGCAGGTTCGATCTGCTGGCTCTGGGGGAGCAACTGAGGGGACTGAGTTGAAATGGACTCTCCTGCAGATGGGTAATAATGTTGGTTTTTGTCCATGAAGATCTTGGAATGGCGTGGTAGCACCGGGGCCCTGAAAATTGCTCTAATCAGAACTTTTGATACAGCTCCAAAGAGCAAGTTTCCCATGTGGTCACAAGATTTGTTCTGACTGGTGCCTCAGGAAACCCCCATATGGTTGTATTGGAAACCAGACCTCTGGGGAGAGATGCCTGGAAAACAAAGCAATGGATCCAATTAGGGCCTAGAGGCCCATCTGGTTAATGTTCTTCTCTGGGAACATCTGTCTCCGGGTTTGAGTGGAGGTAGTTGCTCAGCTGGTGGCAGATTGCCCCTGTTTGTCCTGTGGTGCCTACACTATTGGGATGGCCACGGGGACTTTGGAGGTTTCTCCTAACCTGTAGGGTTGTGGTCAATTGAATGGGCAGAGTTCTCTTGGAGAGGGCAGGCACAGTTCTGATGTGTGGCTCCAGTGGCCCAAGAATGGAGGGTTTGTAGGCCAGGGCTTTGGGGACATAAGTCTGAAAACAGGAACTCGGCTTAGGTTTGGGGATGACGGTATGGCCGTCCTGAAATACAGACCGTGTGGAGAACTCTTAGGGATATGAAGAAAGGGCGAGTGTTAGGCACTTGATCAGACTTTTGTCTCTGGATTTAGTGTCAATGATAGCCGTGGAATGCCGGGGTGGCCTCATGGGCCATGGACAAGTCTCCCTCTCTGGGGATTAGGCTTAATCCCAAGAGATTAGGGGTCATTCTGTAGAAGGGAGGAATTCTTTCTTTCTTTCTTTCTTTCTTTCTATCTTTCTTTCTTTCTTTCTTTCTTTCTTTCTTTCTTTCCTTAACCTAAGGTGTCTGAGAATGCAAGTCTGAGAACACAAGGTAGGCTTACGTTTCAGGGCAAGGGAACACAGGCACACTCTGCAGAGCTGAATAGAGATCTGGAGCATCTGAACTCAGGTAGCGAATCAGACTTTTGCTCAGGTTGGTGTTTCTGTCCATGATGGCCCCTTCATGAAGGGGGAGGATCTCAAGAGGCCATGGAGGTTTTCCCACGATGGGAGTTTTGAGATGCTCCAAAACGCAAGGAATCCTTCTTCGGGATGGTTGTGACCTGTTGGATGTCTCCAGGACGTCCCATAGGAAACGACTGCAGAGCAGGGATCTAAGGATGGATGTGTGGTGTTCCCACTTCGCATTCCAATTGTCTCCTAGAGACAAGACAGGTTTGATCTGCTGGCTCTGGGGAGCAACCAATGGGGCTGAGTTGAAATGGACTCTCCTGAGGATGGGTCATAATGTGGGTTTGTGTCCATGGAGACCATGGAATGGGGCGGTGGCCCCGGGGCACTGAAGTATTGTGAAGCAGAGCTCTGCCGCCTGGATGTCTGGAAAGCACAACTCCATTGACCTTTGCAGCTGAGACACATGGCAGGTTTGTTCTGGTGGCTCTGGGGCGAAGTATCAAGGCCTCGAGTTGACATGGAGTCCCATGAAGGGCTCACAGGGCTAGGGTCACAGGGCTAGTTTGTTACCAGGGAGATCATAGAATGTGCTGGTTGCTAGGCGGCCATGCAGAACTCATCTATCCTGAGGGTTTGAAACAGGTCCAAGAGCACGGATTCCTTCTGGGGCCATGAGATGTTCTGTTCTGTGGCTCAGGGACCATATTGTTGTATCATAACTTGGTATTCCAGAACAGGCCTTTGAGTACAGATACTTGAAAACATAATCTAGTGTTCCAATGAAGTCCTCAGGGCATGTCAGTTTCCATCTTCTGACTCAAGACCATTTCTTGGGTGTCTGCCTAGATGGAGTTGATCAGAGTATTTCAGACTGCGCATTTGAGTCCAGAGCGGCCTCCAATACTGGGCTGTGCTCAGGGGCCTTCCAGGTTTCTTCTAATCTAGAGGTTGGGGCAACAGTGATGGGAACAGTTCCTTGAGGATGGCAGGCACAATCTTGTGGTGTGGCTCCAGATACCACAACCTGGAGGGCATGTGAGCAATGGTTTTGAGAGGGAAGTCTGCAATCACAAACTCGGGTTAGGGTTAGTGGTGAGGTGATCGCAGGCCCAATGCATAGACCTGGAAGGCAGCTCATCAGGAACTGTAAATCGGATGACTCAAAGGTGGTAGCACTGGCTTTTGTATCTGGGTTGTGTGCCCAGGATGGCCTTGGAATGCAAGGTTCCCTCATGGGTCCATGGCAGATTTTTCCTCTCTAAGTTTCCTGGCGGCTTCCAATAGTTTGCTGGCTTTCTCGTGGAATGGAAGAGTGCTGTTTTCTACCTTAGGGGTGCCCCAAAATAGGGATTCCAGAGATGGGCCCTGAGTCTGGGCCCCTGGAAAATCCCACCAAGTATTATGATTTGGGTCTAGAGGCATAGTAGGCCTGCAATGCAGGATCCTGAAGGTGCAAGTGAGAGAGTTTACTTGAAAGCATGCTCAGGCTGAGGGTCATAATGGCTGCTTGTGCCCAGATCCACCCACAGGAATGGGCGTGGTCTCATTGGCCATGCAGCTGGCTCCCACTCTGAGGATTGGACATCCATCCCAGCAGCCAGGATTCCTGCCATGGGGAAAGAGGATTTCTCTATTGTGCTTCAGGTTTCCCCATTAACTGAGATTTCAGGAAAGGTCTGGACAGATGCCTGAATACCAAGGATTTGTAGAGATGATGGCCCTGGGCCATGGCTGGTCTCACATGCTGGATATGGCCCCACCCTCTGGGTGGCTGACACGAGGTCGGGGCTCGGGCTCTGTCAGACACAGCACTAGTGACCACAGCAGCCTATAAATCGGGGTTCTCTCGAGGGCCGAGTAGATTGAGTCTCATGTAGAGTTTCTGGGTAGACTCACCAGACCCTTCTTTCTATGGGGAAGGCAGAATGCTGCGTTGTTGCTCCAGAATTCCCTATTAAGAAGGCTTGTGGACCAGTAGGGTGAGGATGGAATTGTAAACCCAAGCTACGGTTACATTCAGTGTCAAGCGAAAGGCAGTTCCAGTGTGAAGTAGCTGATTTGAATATCCACGACCTGGAAAGTACAGATGTCAGATGTTTGCTCATGCTGGAGTTTGTGTCTATGATGACCGACAAATCGAGGAGTAGCATCAAGAGGCCATGGAGGATTTCCCACGCTGGGGCTTGTGAGATGCTCCAAAGAGTAAGGTTTCCTTCTACCGGGCAGGAGGAGTCTGCTTTGTTTGCTCCAGTGTTCTCCATTTGGAAAGTTTGGGTATCAGAGCACTACCACATGGATGCCTGGAAAGCACAACTCTATTAGCATTGCAGCTGAGGAACATGACAGGTTCATTCTGCTTGCTCTGGGACGAAGTATCAAGGCCTTGAATTGACATGAAATCTTATGAAGATGGGTCACAGTGCTGGTTTGTTACCAGGGAGATCATTAAATGTGCTGGATTCTAAGGGGCCATACAGGATTCATCTAACCTGAGGGTTTGACACAGGTCCAACAGCACAGCTTCATTCTGGAGCCAGGAGATGTTCTGCTGTGTGGCTCAGGGACCACATTTTGTATCATGAGTTGGTATTCCAGAACAGGCCTCTGAGGACAGATACCTGAACACCTAATCAAAGGTTCCAATGAAGTCCTAGTGGCATGTCAGGTTCAATCTTATGACACAGGTCCATTGACTTGGGTGTCTGCCTGGATTCAGTTGATCAGGGTGTTTCAGAATGCACATTTGCATCCAGAGTGGCCTCCATTATAGTGGTGGGATCAAGGGCCTTGCAGGTTTCTCCTAAATCCAGAGGATTTGGGCAACAGTGACAGGTACAGTTTCCTTGAGGATGGCAGGCACAGTCCTTTAGTGCGGCTCCAGATACCACAACCTGGAGGGCATGTGAGCCATGGTTTTGGCAGGGAAGTCTGCAAACACAAATACGAGTTAGGGTTAGTGGCAAGGTGATTGCAGGCCCAATGCATAGACCTAGAGGGCAGCTCCTCAGGAACTGTAAATCAGATGACTCGAAGGAGATAGCACAGGATTTTGTATCTGGATTGTGTGTCCAGGATGGCCTCCGAATGCAGGTGTGGTCTCTCGGGTCCATGGCAGATTTTTCCTCTCTGCAGACATTTTTTTTTTTTTTTTTTTTTTTTTTTTTTTTTTGCTATTTGAAGTCCAAGAGTGGTTTTAATGTATTGGCCGAGAAAAATAAACTGCAAAGTTCTGTGAGGACTTCTAAAAACTTACAGGAATAACAAATGGGCAGTTCTAATCAGACTCGGATGTTATCTTCCTCCCCTTTTTAAAAACGACAACATATACAGTCCCACAAAATAAATTATAAGCTTTTTTTTTTTTTTTAAATCTTGACTGACAGAGATGCTCCTTTGTGATGCCTTCTGGTAGACAAATGGTTGGGCAAAACCCACAGCTGGTCTTCATTTCTTCAGGGGCTGGTAAACAGAGGCATTGGGATCGAGTCCAGAGGGGCTGGTCTCCACAAATTTGGAAGAGTAGTGGGGCGAAACGGGGCTCAGGTGGCTGGTGGCGGCACTGTACCTTATGCTGGGCATGACGGCCATGACTTCAGCTATCTTCTGTTTAAGGTCCTTAATTTCCTGGTCTTTCTGAAAAATTTGTCCTTGCGCGAACTTGAGCTGTCGATTCGCATCCCCCAGTGCAGAGAATAGGTCCAGCTTGATTCTCGTCTCTGCACTCAGACTGTTCTCCAGGTGTTGTGTTTTATCTTGCATGGCCGAGAGGGCTGACATTAACACCTCAGTATCCTTCTAGTTTTCCCTATATTTCTGAAGCTCCTGAACTTTCAGTTCTAGTTCTCTGATCTGGTGTTCTTTCACCTTCATGTCCATCGTGAGCTTCTTGCCCTCTGCTTCTAATTCTCTGATCCGATTCCATAAGGTTTTGGTGCACCCCCCCCAGATGCGACAGCAAATGCAATGGCCCAGGCAGCAGTAGCTTCAAGGAAACTTTGGCCATCACAGTTGTCAAAATCCTCCAGATTAGGAGAAACCTGCAGTGCCCCTGAGTCCACCCCAATATTGTCTGCTGCACTGGATGCAAATATGCATTCTGAACCACCCGGATTGCCTACATCAAGGCAACATCCAAGTCAATGATCCTGAGTCTGAAGGTTGAACCTGACATGCCCCTAGTACCTCATTGGAACTCCAAATAGGTTTTCAGGCATCTGTCCTCGGAGGCCTGTTCTAGAATACCAACTTATGATACAATATGTTGTCCGTGAGCCACACAACAGAACATCTCCTGTCTCCAGAAGGAAACCGTGTTCTTCGACCTTTGCCAAACCCTCAGGTTAGGAGAAACCTGCACGTCACCTTAGCGACCAGCACATTCTAAGAACTCCCTGGTAACCAACCAGCACTGTGGCCCATCTCAAGAGATTCCATGTCAACTCAAGGCCTTGGTACTTCTCTCCAGAGCCTTCAGAACGATCCTGAATTTTTCCTCAGCTGCAATGGTCTATGGAGGTGTGTTTTCCAGGCATCTCTGCAGGAGAGCTCTGCCACCCAAACGTTCCACATGGTGGACCCTGAAGCAAACCAACCAGGCTCCACCTGTCCAGTGGAAGGAAACCTTGCTGTTTGGAGCATTTCACAAGCATCAGCATGGGAAATCCTCCAATGGCCTCTTGACGCCACCCCTCCATTGGTCAGTCATCATAGACACAAACTCCAGTGTTAGCAAACATCTGACATCGGCCCTTACTAAGGTGCTGGACATCTTGAATAAGCCACGGCACAATGGAACTACATTCTGCTTGACAATGAATTGAATTGTGTTTACAATTCCATCCTCACCCTACTTGTCTCCAAGCCCTCCTGACAGGGAATTCTGGAGCCACAATGCAGCATTCTCCCTTCCTTATAGAAAGAAGATCCTGTTGAGTAGGGCCTGAAACCCCACATGAGTATCATTCTGCTTGGCCCTCAAGAGAACCCAATTTATAGCCTTCCCTGGCCACTAGTGCTGTGTCTGACAGAGTCTGATCCTGACCTTGTGTCAGCCACACAGAGTTTGGGCTCCATATCTAGCATGTGGGATGGGCCATGACCCAAGTCCGGCATCTCTAAGCATCATTGCTATTCAGGCACCGGTCCCCAGAACTTTGATGGAGTCCCTCCCAGTGGGGGAAACTGAACCCAATAGAGACCTCCTTCCATGGCAGGAAACCTGGCTACTTGGATGGGTGTCCAAACCTCAAAGTGAGAGCCAGCTCATTGGCCAATGAGACCGCGCCCACTCCTGAGGGCTGCCATGGGCACAAACAGGCATTGTGACCTTCAGACTGAGCATGCTCTCAAACAAGCCTTCTCAGTTGCACCACCAGGTTCCCACATTTTAGGCCTGGTCTGCCCCAAGGCCTTAATCCTAACCCTTAGTGGGATTTTACAGGTGCCTAGACCCAGAGCCCATCTCTGGAATCCCTGTTGTGGGGCACCCCTTAGATGGAAACAGCACTCTTCCCTTCCCCGAAAAAGCCACCAAACTATGGAGAGCCACCAGGATCCTTAGAGCGGAAAAGTATCCCATGGAACCATGAGACCACACCTGCATTCCAAGGCCATCTTGGACACACAGTACAGATAGAAAAGCCTCTGCTACTGCCTTCCCGTCACCCTAAATACAGTTTCTGATGAGTTACCTTATAGATCTACTCATTGGGCCTGTGATCACCTCACCACTAATCCTAACCCGAATTTGTGTTTGCACTTCTCTCCCCAAACCATGGCTCACAAGCCCTCCAGGATAGGCTCTTTGGCCACACCACAGGACTGTGGCTGCCATCCTTAAGGAAACTGTGCCTGCCACCACTGCCCAAACCTTCCAGTTTAGGAAAAACCTGCCAGGCCCCTGAGCCTATGCCAATATTGGCGGCTGCTCTTGATGCAAATGCACAGTCTGAAACAATCTGATCACCTACATCCAGGTAGACACCCAAGTAATGGTACTGAGTGAAAAGATTGAACCTGACATGCAACTCGGACCGCATTGGAACCCCACATTAGGTTTTCAGGCATCTGTCCACGGAGGCCTGTTATGGATAAGAATATAGTTCAGCATGTGTTCTCTGGGTCACACAACAGAACATCTGTCACCAGAAGGAAACTGTGCTCTTCTACCTGTGCCAAACACTCAGGGTCGGAGAATCCTGCATGGCACCTTAGCCACCAGCACATTCTAAGATCTCCCTGGTAACAAACCAGCATTGTGGCCCATCTGCAAGAGATTCCATGTCATCTCCAGGGGTTGGTCCTTCGCCCCAGGGCCACCAGAACAAACCTGCCATGTTCCTCAGCTGCAATGGGCAATGGAGGTGTGCTTTCCAGACATCCATGAGGCAGAGATGTGCTACCCAAACGTTTCTCATAAAGGACCTGGAGCCAAAAAACAAGTCTCCACCTTTTCAGTAGAAGGAAACCTTGCTCTTTGGAGCATCTGACAAGCCTCAGCATGGGAAATCGTCCATGGCCTCTTGACGCCACACCTGCATTTGTCGGTCATCATTGAAACAAACTCCAGTGTAAGCAAACATCTGATTCTGCCTTAGTCGGGTACTGGATATCTTGAATAAGCCACTGCACATTGGAACTGCATTCCTCTTGGCACTGATTGAAACTTAGCTTGAGTTTACAATTCCACCATCACCTTACTGGTCCCCAAACCCACTTGATAGGGAATTCTGGAGCCAAAATGCAGCATTATGCCTTCCACATAGAAGGAAGAAGAGCCTGGTCAGTATGGCAGGAAACCCCACATGAGGATCAAAATGATAGGCCCTCCAGGGCACCCCAATTTATAGGCTGCCCTGGTCACTAGTGCCACTAGAGCCTGAGACCCAACCTGGTGTCAACCACCCAGAGAGCGGGCCCCATATCTAGCATGTGGGACCGGCTATGGCCCAAGCCATCATCTTTTCGCATCCTTGGTATTCAGGCACCTGTCCCCAGACTATTGCTGGAATCCCTGCCAATGGGGGAACCTCAGCCCAATAGAGAACTCTCCTTCCCCATGGCAGGGAACATGGTAGTTGGGATGGTTGTCCAACATTCAAAGTGGGAGCCAGCTGTATGGCCAATGAGAGCACGCCCACTCCTGAAGGACACCCTAGGCACAAACAGGTATTGTGACCTTCAGCCTGAGCATGCTTTCAAACAAGCCTTCTCAGATGCACCACCATGTTTCTGTATTGTAGGCCTGGTACGCATAAACCCCCAAACCCTAACCCTTTGTGGGATTTTCCAGGCGTCCACCCAGAGTCCGTCTCTGGATTACCTGTTCTGGGGCACCACTTAGATGGAAACAGCACTCTTCCCTTCCCCGAAAAAGCCACCAAACTATGGAGAGCCGCAAGTATCCTTAGAGCTGAAAGTATCCCGTTGACACATGAGACCTCACCTGTATTCCGAGGTCATCCAGGACACACAGTGCAGATAGAAAAGCCTGTACTACCGCCTTCCAATCACCCTAATTACAGTTCCTGATGAGCTGCCCTCCAGGTCTATGCATTGGGCCTGTGACTACCACACCAATAACTGTAACCCAAATTTGTGTTTACAGAGTTCTCTCCAAAAACCATGGGTAACATGACCTCCAGGATGGGGTCTCTGGAGCCACACAATAGGACTGTGCTGCCAACACCCAAAACCGTGCCCGTCACAGTTGCCCAAACCTTCCCGATTAGGAGATACCTGCAAGGCCTCCAAGCCCACCCCAATATTGTCAGCCGCTCTGGACGTAAATGCGCAGTCTGAAACGCCCTGATCACCTACATCCAGGCAGACAGCCAAGTCAACGGTTCTGAGACAGACGATTAAACATGACATGCCCCTAGGACCTCTTTGGAACCGTAGGTTAGGTTTTCAGGCATCTGTCTTCAGAGGCCTGTTCTGGCATACCAATTTATGATACAACATGTGTTACCTGAGCCACACAACAAAACATCTCCTGTCCCCAGAAGGAAACTGTGCTCTTTGACCTTTGCCAAACCCTCAGGGTAGGAAAATCCTGCAGGTCACCTTAGCCACCAGCACATTGTAAGAACTCCCTGGTAACCAACCAGCACTGTGGCCCATCTGCAAGAGATTCCATGTCAACTCAAGGCTTTGGTACTTCTCTCCAGAGCCTTCAGAACGATCCTGCCTTTTTCCTCAGCTGCAATTGTCAATGGAGGTGTGCTTTCCAGGCATCTCTGCGGGAGAGCTCTGCCACGCAAACTTTGCACATGGGGGAACCATGCCTGATTGGACCAAACCAATCAGGCTGCACCTGTCCAGTGGAAGGAAACCTTGCTGTTTGGAGCATCTCACAAGCGTCAGCGTGGGAAATCCTCCAATGTCCTCTTGACGCCACCCCTCCATTTGTCGGTCATCATAGACACTAACTCCAGTGTGAGCATACATCTGACATCGGCCCTTACTCAGGTGATGGATATCTTGAATAAGCCACTGCACAATGGAACTGCATTCCTCTTGGCCCTGAATTGAACCGTAGCTTGTGTTTACAATTCCATCCTCACCCTACTGGTCCACAAGCCCTCTTGATAGAAAATTCTGGATCCACAATGCAGCATTCTGCCTTCCTCATTGAAAGAAGATTCTGTTGAGTAGGGCCTGAAACCCCACATGAGGATCAATCTGCTCGGCCCTCGAGGGAACCCAATTTATAGGCTGCCATGGCCACTAGTGCTGTGTTTGACAGAGTCTGAGCCCCGACCTAGTGTCACCCACCCAGAGAGCGGGCCCCATTTCTAGCATGTGGGACGGGCCATGGCCTAAGTCTGCCATCTCTAACCATCCTTGGTATTTAGGCACCTGTCCGCAGACCATTGCTGGACTCCCTGCCAATCGGAGAACCTGAACCCAATAGAGACTTCCTTCTTCATGGCAGAACAGGCTCCTTGGATGGGTGTCAAACCCTCAACGTGGGAGCCAGCAGCATGGCCAATGAGACCATGCTCATTCCTGATGTCCTCCCTGGGCACAAACAGGCATTGTGACCTTCAGCCTGAGCATGCTCTCAAACAAGACCTCTCAGTTGCACCACCAGGTTCCCGCATAGCAGGCCTGGTATGCCACTAAGCCCAAATACTATCCCTAGGTGGGATTTTCCAGGTGCCCAGAATGAGAGCCCATCTCTGGAATCCCTGTTTTGGGGCACCCCGAAGATGGAAAACAGCACTCTTCCCTTCCCCGAAAAAGCCACCAACTATGGAGAGCCACCAGGATCCTTAGAGAGGAAATGACTCCCATGGACCCATGAGACCTCACCTGCATTCCGAGGCCATCCTGGACACACAGTACAGATAGAAAAGCCTGTGCTACCGCCTTCCAATCACCCTAATTACAGTTCCTGACGAGCTGCCCTCCAGGTCTATGCATTGGGCCTGTGACCACAAAGCCAATAACCCAAAATCTAATTTGTGATGGCAGAGTTCTCTCCAAAAACTATGGCTCACATGCCCTCCAGGATGGGGTCTCTGGAGCCATACAATAGGGCTGTGCTGCCAACACCCAAAACCGTGCCCATAACAGTTGCCCAAACCTTCCCGATTAGGAGATACCAGCAAGGCCTCCAAGCCCATGCCAATATTGTCAGCTGCTCTGGACGCAAATGCGCAGTCTGAAACACCCTGATCAGCTACATCCAGGCAGACAGCCAAGTCAATGGTCCTGAGTCAGACGATTGAACCTGACATGCCCCTAGGACCTCATTGGAACCCTATGTTAGGTTTTCAGGCATCTGTCTTCAGAGGCCTGTTCTGGAATACCAACTTATGATTCAACATGTGTTCCTTGAGCCACACAACAGAACAACTCGTGTCTTCAGAAGGAAACCGTGCTCTTCGACCCTTGCCAAACCCTCAGGGTAAGAGAATACTGCACGTCACCTTAACCACCAGCACATTGTAAGAACTCCCTGGTAACCAACCAGCATTGTGGCCCATGTTGAAAAGATTCCATGTCAACTCAAGGCCTTGGTACTTCTCTCCAGAGCCTTCAGAATGATCCTGCCTTGTTCCTCAGCTGCAATGTTCAGTGGAGGTGTGCTTTCCAGGCATTGCTGCGGGAGTGCTCTGCCACCCAAACTTTCCACATGGGGGACCCTGGAGCAAACCAGCCAGGCTCCACCTGTACAATGGAAGGAAACCTTGCTGTTTGGAGCATCTCACAAGTGTCCGGTGGGAAATCCTCCAATGTCCTCTTGACGCCACCCCTCCATTTGTCGGTCATCATAGACACAAACTCCAGTGTGAGCATACATCTGACATCGGCCATTACTCAGGTGCTGGATATCTTGAATAAGCCACTTCACAATGGAACTGCAGTTTAGGAGAAACCTGCCAGGACCCTGAGCCTATGCCAATACAGGCGGCCGCTCTTGACGCAAATGCACAGTCTGAAACAACTTGATCACCTACATACAGGCAGACTCCCAAGTCAATGGTTCTGAGTCAAAAGATTGAACCTGACATGCCACTAGGACCGCATTGGAACCCCACATCAGGTTTTCAGGCATCTGTCCTCGAAGTCCTGTTCTGGATTAAGTAGAGATGCAGGACTAGGGCCATGGCCTGTCTCACATGGAGACACACTCTTGTAGGAGTTAGTGGCGAGGTGATCGCAGGCCTAATGCATATACCTGGAGGGCAGCTCATCAGGAACTCTAATTAGGGTGACTCGAAGGTGGTAGCACAGGCTTTTATATCTGGATTGTGTGTCCAGAATGGCATCAGAATGCAGGTGTGGCCTCATGGGTCCTTGGGGGAAATTTTCTAACAATCCTGGCGGTTCCAAAAAGTTTGGTGTCTTTTTCGGGGAAGGGAAGAGTACTGTTTTCAATATTAGGGGTACCCCAAAAGAGGGATTCCAGAGACGTGCTCTGGGTCTGGTCATCTGGAAATTCACACCAAGGGTGAGAATTTGGGCCTAGGGACGTACCAGGCATGCAATGTGGGATCCTGGTGGTGCAACTGAGAGGGCTTGTTTGAAAGCATGCTCAGGGTGCGAGTAATAATACCGGTTTGTGCCCTGGTCAGACCTCAGGAGTGGGCGTGGTCTCATTGTTCATGAAGCTGACTCCCATGCTGAGGGTTGGACACCCATCCCAACAGCCAGGTTGCCTGCCATGGGGAAGGAGGAGTTCTCTATTGTGCTTCAGGTTTCCCCATTGGCAGCGATTCCAGCAAAGGTCTGGGGACAGGTGCCTGAATACCAAGGATGGGTAGAGATGATGGACTTGAACCATGACCGGTATCACATGCTGGATATAAGGACTGCTCTCTGGGTGGCTGACACACGGTCCAGGCTAAGGCTCTGTCAGACCTGGCACTAGTGGCCATGGAAGCCTATAAATCGGGGTTCCCTCGAGGGCTGAGCAGATTGATCCTCATATAGGGTTTCTGGGCAGACGCACCTGGTCCTTCTTCATTCTATGGGGCAGGCAGAATGCTGCGTTGTGGCTCCAGAAGTTCCTTTCAAGACGTTTTGAGGACCAGTAGGGTGAGGATGGAATTGTAAACACAAGCTATGGTTTAATTCACTGCCAATGGGAAGGCAGTTCCAATGTGCAGAAGCTTATTCGAGATATCCAGCACCAGAGTAAGGGTGGAGGTCAGATGTTTGCTCACACTTCAGTTTGTGTCTATGATGACCGAAAAATGGAGGGGTGGTGTCAAGAGCCCATCGAGGATTTCCCACGCTGAAGCTTATGAGATACTCCAAAAAGCAATGTCTCCTTCTACTGACAGATGAAGTCTGATTCGTTTGCCCCAGGGTCCCCATGTGGAATGTGTCAGTAGCAGAGCTCTCTGATGCCTGGAAAGCACACCTCCATTGACCCTTGCAGCTGAAGAACATGGCATAATTGTTCTGTTGGCTCTGGGGCGAAGTCCCAAGTCCTTGAGTTGACATGGAATCTCTTGCAGATAGACGATAATGCTGGTTTCTTACCAGGGAGATCTAAGCTGGTGGCTTAGGGGCTGTGCAGGATTCATCTACTCTGAGGGTTTGACACAGGTCTAAGAGCACGGCTTCCATCTGGGGACAAGAGATGTTCTGTTGTTGGTCCCAGGGACCACATGTTGTATCATAAGTTGGTATTCCAGATCAAGCCCCTGAGCACAGATGCCTGAAAACCTAATCAAGGGTTCCAATGAGGTCAATGGGGCATGTCAGGTTCAGTCTTCTGATTCAAGAGCATTGACTTGGCTGTCTGCCTGGATGTAGGTGAACAGGGCGTTTCAGATTGCGCATTTGCGTCCAGAACAACCACCAATATTGGGGTGGGCTCATGGGCCTTGAGGGCTCTTCTAATCTGGGAGGTTTGGGCAACTGTGATGGGCACAGTTTCCTTGGGGATGGCAAGCACAGTCATGTGATGTGGCTCCAGAGACCCCATGCTGGAGGGCATGTGAGCCATGGTTTTGGGAGAGAAGTCTGCACACATAAATTCAGGTAGTGTTAGTGGAGAGGATCACAAGCCCATTGCATAGACCTGGAGGGCAGCACCTCAGGAACCATAATTAGGGTGACTGGAAGGTCGTAGCACAGGATTTTCCATCTGGATTTTGTGTCCGGGATGTCCTCGGAACGCATGTGTGGTCTTATGGGTCCATGGGATACTTTTCTTCTCTAAGGATCCTGGTTGTTCTCCATAGTTTAGTGGCTTTTTAGGGTAAGGGAAAAGTGCCATTTTCTATCATAGGGGTGCCCCAAAACAGGGATTCCAGAGACGGGCTCTTCGCTTGGGAGCCTGGAAAATCCCAGAACTTGTTAGGATTTCCGCCTAGGGGCGTACGAGGCCTGCAATGTGGGATCCTGGTGGTGCCACGAGAGGGATTGTTTGAAAGTATGCTCAGGCTGAGGGTCACAATGACTGTGCCCAGGGCGGTCCTCAAGAGTGGGCGTGGCCTCATTGGCCATGCAGCTGGATCCCACTTTGAGGGTTAGACACCCATGCCAACAGCCATGATTCCTACCTGGGGAAGGAGGAGTTCTCTATGGTGCTTCAGATTCTCCTATTGGGCAGGGATCCAGCAATCATCTGGGGACAGGTGCCTGAATAGCATGGATCAGCAGAGATTACGGACTTGGGCCATGGCTGGTCTCACATTCTGGATATGTGGCCCATTTTCTGAGTTGCTGACACATGGTCAGGGCTCAGGCTCTGTCAGACACAGCACTACTGTCCAGGGCAGCCTATAAATCGGGCTTCCATCAAGGGCCGAGCAGGCTGATCCTCATGTGGGGTTTCAGGGCAGACTCACCAGGCAATCCTTCTTTCTTTGCAGAAGGCAGAATGCTGTGTTGTTGCTCCAGAATTCCCTATCAAGTCGGCTTGGGTATTAGTATGGTGAGGATGGAATTGTAAACACAAGATATGGTTAATTTCAGTACCAAGCGGAAGGCAGTTCCAATGTACAGCGGCTGATTCAAGATATCCAGGACCTGAGTAAGAGCACATTTCAGATGTATGCTCACACTGAAATTTGTGTCTATGTGACAGAAAAATGGAAGGGTGTCTTCAAGAAGCCATGGATGATTTCCCATGCTGAGGTTTGTGAGATGCTCCAAACAACAATGATTCCTTCTACTAGACAGGTAGAGTCTGGTTTATTTGCTGCAGTGTCCCCCATGTGGAATGTTTGTGTATTAGAGCTCTCCCGCATGGATACCTGGAGAGCACACTACCATTGACTCTTGCAGCTGAGGAATATGGCACGTTCGTTCTGGTGCCTCTGGGGCAAAACACCAAGGCCTTGAGTTGACTTGGAATCTCTTGCAGACAGGCCACGATGCTGATTTGTTACCAGAGAAATCTTAGAATATGCTGGTGCTAAGGGGACGTGCAGGATTCTCCTAAACTGAGGGTTTGGCACAGGTCGAAGAGCACAGTTTCCTTCTGGGGACAGGGGATGTTCTGTTGTATGGCTCAGGGACCACATGTTGTATCTTAAGTTGGTATACCAGAACAGCGCTCTGAGGACAGATGCCTTAAAAACTAATTGAGGTTTCCAATGAGGTCCTAGGGGCATGTCAGTTTCAAACTTCCAACTCAGGACCATTTAATTGGCTGTCTCCCTGATGTAGGTGATCAGGGTGCTTCAGACTGCGCATTTTCGTCCAGAGCAGCCTCTAATATCGGGGTCGCTCAGGGGCCTTGCAGGCTTCTCCTAATCTGGAGGGTTTGGGCCACTGTGATGGACAGAGTTTCTTGGGGATGGCAGGCACAGTCCTGTGGTGTGGCTACAGAGACACCATGCTGGAGGGCATGTGAGCCATGATTTTGGGAAGTGAAGTCTACAAACACAAACTCATGTTAGGGTTAGTGGCGAGGTGATCGCAGGGCCAACACATAGACCTGGAGGGCAGCTCTTCAGGAACTGTAAATCGGGTGACTCGAAGGTGGTAGCACAGGCTTTTGTATCTGGATTGTGTGTCCTGGAAGGCCTTGGGATGCAGGTGTTGTCTCACGGTTCCATGGGAAAATTTTCCTCTCTAAAGATGCTGGCGACTCTCAATAGTTTAGTGGCTTTCTCGTTGAAGGGAAGAGTGCTGTTTTCCATCATAGGGTTGCCCAAAACAGGGATTCCGAAGACGGGCTCTGGGTCTGGGTGCCTGGAAAATCCCACCAAAGAGTTAGGATTTTGGCCTAGGGGCACACCAGGCCTGCAATGCGGGATCCTGGAGGTGCAACTGAGAGCGTTTCTTTGAAAGCATGCTCATGCTGAGTGTGACAATGCCTGCTTATTCCCACGGTGGCTCTCATGAGTGGCCGTTGTCTCCTTACCCATGCATCTGGCTCCCACTCTGAGGATAGGACACCCATGCCAACAGCCAGGATTCCTGCCATGGGGAAGGAGGAATTCTCTATTGTGCTTCAGGTTCCCCCATTGGTAGGGATTCCAGCAAAGTTCTGGGGACAGATGCCTGAATACCAAGGATGCATAAAGATGATGGATTTGGGCCATGGCCATTCTCACATGCTGGATATGGGCCCCGCTTTCTGAGTGGCTGACATGAGGTCAGGGCTCAGGCTCTGTCAGACACAGCACTAGTTCCCTCCAGGGCTGAGCAGATTGATCCTCATGTGGAGTTTCTGTGCTGACTCAACAGGCCATTCTTCTTTCTATGGCGAAGGCAGAATGCTGCATTGTGGCTCCAGAATTCCCTATCAGGAGGGTCTGATTACCAGGAGGCTGAGGATGGAATTGTAAACACAAGCTACGGTTAAATTCAGTGCCAAGTGAAAGGCAGTTCCAGTGTGCAGCGGCTGAACTGAATATCCAGCACCTAAGAAAAGGCCTATGTCAGGTGTTTGCTCATGCTGCAATGTGTGTTTAGGATGACCGACAAATGGAGGGGTGGTGTCAAGAGGCCATGGAGGATTTCCCACGCTGGGCTTGTGAGATGCTCCAAACAGCATAGTTCCTTCTACTGGACATGTGGAATCTGGTTTGTTTGTTCCACGGTCCCCCATGTGGAAAGTTTGGGTAGCAGAGCACTCCCGCATGGATGCCTGGAAAGCACACATCGATTGACCATTGCAGCTGTGGAACATGGCAGATTTGTTCTGTTTGCTCAGGGGCAAAGTACCAAGGCCTTGAGTTGACATGGAGTCTCATGAAGATGGACCACAATGCTGGTTTGTTACCAGGGAGTACTTAGAATGTGCTGGAGGCTAAGGTGCATGCAGGAATCATTTACCCTGAGGCTTTGACACAGGACTAAGAGCACGGTTTCTTTCTGGGGACAGGAGATGTTCTGTTGTGGGGCTCAAGGACCACATGTTGTATCATAAGTTGGTATTCCAGAAGAGGCTTCTGAGGTCAGATGCCTGAAAAACTAATCTAGGGTTCCTATGACATCCTAGGGGCATATCAGGTTCAATCTTCTGACTCAGTACCATTGACTTGGCTGTCTGCCTGGATGGAGGTGACCAGGGTGTTTCAGACTGTGCATTTGCATCCAGAGCAGCCTCCAATATTGGGGTTGCCTCAGGGGCATTGCAGGTTTCTGCTAATCTGGAGGGTTTGGGCAACTCAACTTTGGGTATGGCAGGCACAGTCCTGTGGTGCAGCTCCAGAGACCCCATGATAGAGGGCATGTGAGCCATGGTTTTGGGAGAGAAGTCTGCAAATACAAACTCATGTTAGGGTTAGTGGCGAGGTGATCACAGTCCCAACATATAGAACTGGAGGGCAGCTCATCTGGAATTGTAAATCGGGTGACTCGACGGTGGTAGCACAGGCTTTTGTATCTGGATTTTGTGCCCAGGATGGTCTCAAATGCAGGTGAGGTCTCATGGGTCCATTGGAGATCTTTTCTCTCTAAAAATCCTGGATAATCTCAATATTTTGAGGCTTTCTTGTTGAAGGGAAGAGTGCTGTTTTCCATCTTATGGGTGCCCCAAACAGGGATCATCCAAAGAAGGGATCATCCAAAGACGTCTCCCAAAGACGGGAGACCTGAAGGGAAGCTCGTCAGGAACTATAATTAGGGTGACTGGAAGGCAGTAGCACAGGATTAGTATCTGGATTGTGTGTCCTGGATGGCCTCAGAATGCATGTGTTGTCTCATAGGTCCATGACAGACTTTTCATCTCTAAGGATCCTGTTGACTCTCCATAGTTTGGTGGCATTTTCGGGGAAGGGAAGCATGCTGTTTCGCATCTTAAGGGTGCCCCAAAACGGGAATTCCAGAGACAGGCTCTGGGTCTGGGCACCTGGAAAATCCCACCAAGGGATACGGTTTGGGTGTAGGGGCATAACAGGCCTGTAATACGGGATCCTGGTGGTGCAACTGAGAGGGCTTGTTTGAAAGCATTCTACGGCTGAAGGTCACAATGTCTGATTGTGCCCAGGGCAACCCTCAGGGGTGGGCATGATTTCATTGCCCATGTAGCTGGCTCCCGCATTGAGGGTTGGGCACACATCCCAAGAGATATGTTTCCTGTCATGGGGAGGGAGGAGTTCTCTATTGTGCTTCAGGTTCCACACTGGCAGGGATACCAGCAAAATTCTGGGGACAGGTGCCTGAACATGAAGGATGGGTAGAGATGACAGATTTGGGCCATGGCCAGTCTCACATGCTAGATATGTTGCCCGCTCTCTGGGTGGCTGAAACTAGTCGGGGCTCAGGCTCTGTCAGACAGCACTAGTGGACAGGGAAGCCTATAAATCGGAGATTCCTCAAGGGCCTAGCAGATTGATCCTTATGTGGGGTTTCTGGGCAGACTCATCAGGCACTTTTCTTTCTATGGCGAAGGCAGAATGCTGAGTTGTGGCTCCTGAGTTCCCTATCAAGAGGCCGGGGGACCAGTAGGGTGAGGATGGCATTATAAACACAAGCTATCGTTCAATTCAATGCCTTAGAATTGGAAGGCAGTTCCAAATATGCATTTGCTGATTTGAGATATCCAGCACCTGAGTAAGGGTGGATGTCAGATGTTTGCTCACACTGGACTTGGGATGATGGGACGATGGGACAATGGGACGATGATGACCAACAAAAAGAGTGGTGGCGTCAAGAGGCTATGGAGGATTTTCTATGCTGAGGCTTGTGAGATGCTCCAACAGCAAAGTTTCCTTCTACAGGACAGGTAGAGTCTGGTTTGTCTCCTCCAGGGTACCCATGTGGAAAGTTTGGATAGCAGAGCTCTCCCACATGGATGCCTGGAAATCACACCTCCATTGACCCTTGCAGGTGAGGAACATGGCATGTGCATTAATGTGGCTCAGGGGCGAAGTACCAAGGCCTTTTTTTGACATGGAATCTCTTGCAGATGAGTCCCAATGCTGGTTTGCTACTGGGGAGATCTTAGAACATGCCGGTGGCTAAGGTGCCATGCAGGATTCTCCTACCCTGAGGGTTTGGAACAGGTCGAAGAGCATGGTTTCCTTCTGGGGACAGGAGTTGTTCTGTTGTTTGGCTCAGGGACCACATATTGTATCAGTTGGTATTTCAGAACGGGCCTCTGAGGACAGATGCCTAAAAACCTAATTGAGGGTTCCAATGAGGTCCTAGGAGCATGTCATGTTCAATCATCTGACTCAGGACCATTGACTTTGGTGTCTGCCTCGATGGAGGTGATCAAAGTGTTTCAGACTATGCATTTGGTCCAGAGCGGCCTCCAGTATTGGGGTTGGCTCAAGGACCAGGCAGGTTTCTCCTAATCTGGAAAGTTTGGTCAACTGTGATAGGCAAGGTTTCCTTGGGGATGGCAGGCACAATTTGTGGTGTGGCTCCAGAGACCCCGTCTGTGAGGGATTGTGAGCCATGATTTTGGGAGAGAAGTCTGCAAATACAACCTCAGGATAGGGTTAGTGGTGAGGTGATCATAAACCTATGCGTAGAGCTGGAGGGAAGCTCATCAGTAACCGAATGAAATTAGGGTGAATGGAAGGTGGTAACACAGGTTTTTATATCTGTATTGTGTGTCCATGATGGCTTCGGAATGCAATTGTGATCTCATGGATCGATGGGAGATTTTCCCTCTCTAAGGATCCTGGTGGCTCCCAATCCTTTGGTGGCTCTTTCGGGAAAGGAAGAGTGCTGTTTTCTATCCTAGGGTTGCCCCAAAATAGGGATTCCAGAGACAGGCTCTGGGTCTTGGTGCCTGAAAAATCCCACCACGGTTAGGCATGGGCCTAGGGACGACCAGGCCTGCAAAGCGGGATCCTTGTAGTGCAACTGAGTGTGCTTTCTTGAAAGCATGCTCAGGCTGAGGGTCACCATGCCCATTTGTGCCCAAGGTGGACCTCATGAGTGGGCGTGGTCTCCTTGGACATGCAGTTGGCTCCCACTTTGAGAGTTGGACAACTATCCCAACAGCCAGGTTTCCTGCTATGGGGAAGGAGAAGTTCTCTATTGTGCTTCAGGTTCCCCCATTGGCAGGGATTCCAGCAAAGGTCTGGGACAGTTGCCTGAATACCAAAGATTGGTATGAGATGATGGGCCATCGCCAGGCTCACATGCTGGATATGGGTCCCGCTCTCTGGAAGGCTGGCACGAGGTCACTGCTCAGGCTCTGTCAGATATAGCACTAATGGCCAGTTAACCTATGAATCAGGGTTCCCTTGAGGACCGAGAAGACATATCCTCATGTGGGGTTTCCTGGCAGTCTCACCAGGCACTTCTTTCTATGGGAAAGGCAAAATGCTGCATTGTGGCTCCAGAATTCCCTATCAAGATTGCATGGGGATGAGTAGGGTAAGGATGGAATAGTAAACCAAAGCCATGGGTAAATTCAGTGTCAGGTGGAAGACAGTTCCAATGTGCAGTGTCTTATTCGAGATATCCAGCACGTGAGTAAGGGCGGATGTCAGATGTTTGTTCACACTGGAGTTTATGTCTATGGTGACTGACAAATGGAGGGGTGGCGTCAAGTGGCCACAGAGGAATTCCCACGCTGAGGCTTTTTAGATGCTCCATACAGCAAGGTTTCTTTCTCCTGGACAGGTGGAGTCTGATTTGATTGCTCCAGGGTTCCCCATGTGGAAATACTGGGTAGCTAAGCTCTCTTGCATGGAAGCCTGGAAAGCACATCTCCATGGACCATGCAGCTGAGGTACATAGCAGGTTCGTTCTGGAGGCTCTGCGACAAAGTACCAAGGCCTTGAGTTGACATGGAATGTCTGCACAGGGGTCACAATTCAGGTTTGTTACCAAGGAGATCTTAGAATGTGCTGGTGGTTAAGGTGCCATACAGGATTCTCCTACCCTGAGGGTTTGGCATAGGTCGAAGAGCACGGTTTCCTTTTGGGGAAAGGAGTTGTTCTGTTGTGTGGCTCAGGGACCACATGTGGTATCATAAATTGGTATTCCAGAACAGGCCTCTAAGGACAGATGCATGAAAACCTATCTGGAGTTCCAGTGAGGTCCTTGGGGCATGTCAGGTTCTATCTATGGACTCTGGACCATTAACTTGGCTGTCTGCCTGGATGTAGGGAATGAGAGTGTTTTAGACTGTGCATTTGCATCCAGAGTGGCCTCCAATGTTGGGGTGGGCTCAGGGGCCTGGCAGGTTTCTTTTAATATGGAGGGTTTGGGCAGCTGTGACGGCCAAAGTTTCCTTGGGGATGGCAGGCACAGTCCTATGGTGTGGTTACAGAGACCAGATCTACATGGCACGTGAGCCATGGTTTTGAGAGAGAAGTCTGCCAACACAAACTTGGGTTAGCGTTAGTGATGATGTGATCACAAGCCCAGTGTGTAGACCTGGAGGGCAGATCATCAGGAATTGTAATTAGGGTGACTCTAGGAAGTAGCACAGGCTTTTTTATGTGGACTGTGTGTCCATTATAGCCTCAGAACACAGGTGTTTTGTCATTGGTCCATGGGAGATTTTTCCTCTCTAAGGATCCCGGCACCTACCAACAGTTTGGTGGCTTTTTCCGGAAAGAGAAGAGTGCTGTTTTCATTCTAAGGGGTGTCCCAAAACAGGGATTCCAGAGTCAGGCTCTGGGTCAGGGTGCCTGTAAACTCCCACCAAGTGTTCGGATTTGGTGCTAGGGGCATACCAGGCCTGCAATGCGTGATCCTGGTGGTGCAACTGAGAGGGCTTATTTGAAAGCATGCTCAGGTTGAGGGTCACAATGACTGTTTGTGTGCAGGGCAGCCCTCAGGTGTGGGCGTGGTCTCATTGGCCATGCAGCTGACTCCCACTTTGAGGGTTAGACACCCATCCCAACAGCTAGGTTTCCTGCCATGGGGAAGGAGGATTTCTCTATTGTGCTTCAGGTTCCCCAATTGGCAGGGATCCAGCAAATGTCTGGGGACAGATGCCTGAATACCAGTGGTGAGTAGAGATGAAGGACTTGTGCCATGGCTGGTCTCACATGCTGGATATGGGCCCCGTTCTCTGGGTGGCTGACACAAGGTCGGGGCTCAGGCACTCTTAGACACAGCACTAGGGGCCAGGGAGCCTATAAATCGGGGTTCCCTCGAGGGCTGAGTAGATTGATCCTCATGTGGGGTTTCTGGGCAGAATCACCAGGAACTTATTCTTTCTATGGGGAAGGCAGAATGCTGATTTGTGGCTCCAGAATTCCCTATGAAGAGGGCTTGGGGACCAGTAGTTGAGGATGGATTGTAAACACCAGCTACGAGTAATTCAGTGCCATGTGGAAGGCAGTTCCATTCTGCAGTGTCTTATTTGAGATATCCAGCACGTGAGTTCAGGCCGATGTCAGATGTTTGCTCACACGGGAGTTTGTGTGTATAATGACCGACAAATGGAGGGGTGACGTCAATAGGCCATGCAGGATTCCCCACGCTGAAGCTTGTGAGATGCTCCAAACAGTAAGGTTTACTTCTACTGGAGAGGTGGAGTTTAGTTTGATTTCTCCAGGGTCCTCCATGTGGAAAGTTTTGGTAGCAAAGCTCTCGTGCAGGGATGCCTGGAAAGCACTGTTCCATTGATCATTGCACCTGAGGAACATGGCAAGTTCGTTCTGGTGGCTCTGGGGCGAAGTACCAAGTGCCTTGAGTTGACATGCAATGTCTTGCCCATGGGTCACAATGCTGGTATGTTACCAGGGGGTTCTTAGAATGTGATGGTGGCTAAAGGGCCATGCAGGATTCTCCTTCCTGAGGGTTTGACACAGGTCCAAGAGCACGGTTTGCTTCTGGGGACAGGAGATGTTCTGTTGTGTGGCTCGGGGACCACATGTTATATCATAAGTTGGTATACCAGAACAGGCCTCCGAGGACAGAATCCTGAGAACTTAATCTAGGTTTCCAATGAGGTCCTAGGGGCATGTCAGTTTCAATCTTCTGACTCTGGGCCATTGAATTCTGTGTCTTCCTGGATGTAAGTGATCAGGCTTTTCAGACTGTGAGTTTGCATCCAGAGTGACTGCCAATATTGGCGTGAGCTCAGGGGCCTTGCTGCTTTCTCCTTATCTGGAGAGTTCAGGCAACTGTGAATGGCACAGTTTCCTTGGAGATGGCAGGAAGAGTCCTGTGGTATGGCTCCAGAGACCCCATCCTGGAAGGCATGTGAGCCATGCTTTCGGGAGAGAAGTCTGCAAACACAAATTCGGGTTAGGGTTAGTGGTGATGTGATCGCAGGCCCAATTGGTAGACCTGGAGGGCAGCTCGTCAGGAACTGTAATTAGGGTAAATGGAAGGTGGTAGCATATGCTTTTCTATCTGGATTGTGTGTCCCAGATGGCCTCGGAATGCAGGTGTGGTCTCAAGGATCCATGGGAGATTCTCCTCTCTAAGCAACCTGCTGGCTCCCAATACTTTGGTGGCTTTTACGGGGAAGTGAAGAGTGCTGTTTTCCATGTTAGAGGTGCCCCAAACAGGGATTCCAGAGGTGGGCTCTGGGTCTGGGCACCTAGAAAATCCCACCAAGTGTTAGGATTTGTGCTTAGGGGTGTACCAGACCTGTAAAGCGGGGTCCTGTTGGTGCAACTGAGAGGGCTTGTTTGAAAGCATGCTCAGGCTGAGGGACACCTTGCCTGTTTTAGCCCAGGGTGGCACATAAGTGTGGGCATGGGCTCATTGGCCATGCAGCTTGATCCCACTCTGAGGGTTGGACACCCATTCCAACAGCCAGGTTTCCTGCCATGGGGAAGGAGGAATTCTCTATTGTGCTTCAGGTTCGCCAACTGGCAGGGATTCCTTCCAAGGTTTTGGGACAGATGTCTGAATACCAATGATGGGTACAAATGACGGACTTGGGTCTTGGCCAGTCTCATAGCACATGGCACATGGATATGTGCCCCGCTTTCTGGAAGGCTGGCACATGGTCGGGGCTCAGGCTCTGTCAGACACCACACTAGTGGGCCAGCACAACCTATAAATCAGGGTTCCCTCAAGGGAAGAGTAGATTGATCCTCATGTGGGGTTTCTGGGCAAAATCACAAGTTACTTCTTCTTTCTATGGGGAAGGCGGAATGCTGAGTTGTGGCTCCAGAATTCCCTATGAAAAGGGATTGGGGACCAGTAGGTGAGGATGGAATTGTAAACATCAGCTACGGTTCAATTCAGTGCCAAGCAGAAGGCACTTCTAGTGTGCAGCATCCAATTCAAGATATCCAACACCTGAGTTAAGGCGAATGTCAGATGATTGCTCACACTGGAGATTGCGTTTATGATGATAGACAAATGGAGGGGTAGTGTCAAGAGGCCATGGAGGATTTCCCACACTGAGGCTTGTGGGATGCTCCAAACAGCAATGTTTCCTTCTACTGGACCCATGGAGTCTGGTTTGATTGCTCCAGGGTCCCCTATTTGGAAAGTTTTCATAGAAAAAAAATAAAAAAAAAAATAAATAAAAACTTGGAAGAAAAGCTGTCCCACTTTGATGCCTGAAAAGCACTTCTCCGTTGATCAATGCAGCTGAGGAACATGGCAGGTTCATTCTGGTGGCTCTGGGCCTAAGTACCAAGGCCTTGATTTGACATGGAATGTCTTGCACATGGGTCACTATGCTGGTATGTTACCAGGGAGTTCTTAGAATGTGATGGTGGTTAAGGGGCCATGCAAGATTCTCCTACCCTGAGGGTTTGACACAGGTCCAAGAGCATAGTTTCCTTCCAGGGAAAGGGCATGTTATGTTGTGTGGCTCAGGGACCAGATATTGTATCATAAGTCGGTATTCCAGAACAGGTTTCTGAGGACAGAAGCCTGATAACCTAATCAAGGTTTCCAATGAGGTCCTAGGGGAATGTCAGGTTCAGTCTTCTAACTCTGGGCCATTGACTTGTGTGTCTGCCTGAATGTATGGAATCAGGGTGTTTCAGACTGCGAATTTGCATCCAGAGCGACCCCCATATTCAGAGGCCTTTCAGGTTTCTCCTAATCTGGAGGGTTCGAGCAACTGTGACTGGCAGAGTTTTCTTGGGGATGGCAGGCAGAGTCCTGTGTTGTGTCTCCAGAGACCCCATCCTGGAGGGCATGTGAGCCATGTTTTGGGAAAGAGGTCTGAAAACACAAATACGGGTTAGAGTTAGTGGCTACGTGATCACAGGCCCAATGCATAGTCCTGGAGGGCAGCTTGTCAGGAACTGTAATTATGGTGAATAGAAGGCAGTAGCACCGGCTTTTCTATCTGCATTGTGTGTCTAGGATGGCCTCAGAATGCAGGTGTGGTCTCATGTGTCCATGGGAGACTTTTCCTCACTAAGTAACCTCATGGCTCCCTATAGTTTGGTGGCTTTTTCCGGGAAGGGAAGAGTGCTGTTTTCCATCTTAGGGGTGTCACAAAACAGGGATTCCAGAGACAGACTCTGGGTCTCAGCACCAGGAAAATCCCACCAACGTTTAGGATTTGTGCTTAGGGGCATACCAGGCCTACAAATCACGATCCTGGTTGTGAAACTGAGAGGGCTTGTTTGAATGCATGCTCAGGCTGAGGGACACAATGCCTGTTTTTGCCCAGGGCAGGCCTCTGGAGTGGGCTTGGTCTCAATGGCTATGCAGCTGGCTCCCACTCTGAGGGTTGGACACCCATCCCAACAGCCAGGTTTCCTGCCATGGGGTAGGAGGAGTTCTCTATTGTGCTTCAGGTTCCCCAATTGGCAGGGATTCCAGAAAAGGTCTAGGGACAGATGCTTGAATGATATTAGATGGTAGAGATGACGGACATGGGCAATGACTCGTCTCACATGATGGATATGGGCCCCACTCTCTAGAAAGCTAACACGAGGTCGAGGCTCCTGCTCTGTCATGCACAGCACTAGTGGTCAGCACAGCCTATAAATCGAGGTTCCCTCAAGGGAGGAGCAGATTGATCCTCATTGTGGGGTTCCTGCACAGACACATCAGGCAATTCTTCTTTCTTTGCCAAAGGCAGAATGCTGAGTGTGGCTCCACATTTCCCTCTCAAGAGGTTTTGGGACCAGTAGGTGAGGATGGAATTGTAAACACCAGCTACGGTTAAATTCAGCGTCGGGCAGAAGGATGTTCAAATGTGCTGCTTCTTATTCGAGCTATCCAGCATGTGAGTAAGGGCGGATGTCAGATGTTTGCTGACACTGGAGTTTGTGTCTATGATGACTGACAAATGGAGGGGTGGCGTCAAGAATCCATGGTGGATTTCCCCCGCTGAGGCTTGTGAGATGCTCTAAACGGTAAGGTTTCCTTCTACTGGACAGGTGGAGTCTGGTGTGTTTGCTCCAGGATCCCCCATGTGGAAAGTTTGGGTAGCAGAGCTCTTCCGCATGGATTCCTAGAAAGCACATCTCCATTGACCATTGCCGCTGAGGAACAGCAGTTTCGTTATGGTGGCTCTAGGGCAAAGGACCAAGGCCTTGAGTTGTCATGGAATGTCTTGCACATGGGTCACAATGATGGTTTGTTAACAGGGAGATCTTAGAATGTGCTGGTGGCAAAGGGGCCTTGCAGGATTCTCCTACCCTAAGCATTTGACACAGGTCAAAGAACAAGGTTTCCTTCTGGGACAGGAGTTGTGTTTTGTGGCTAAGGGTCCACATGTTGTATCATAAGGTGGTATTCCAGAACAGGCCTCTGAAGACAGATGCCTGAAAAACTAATCTAGGGTTCCAATGAAGTCCTAGGGGCATGTCAGGTTCAATATTCTTACTCAGGACCATTGACTTGGGTGTCTACCTGGATGAATGGTATCAGGGTGTTTAAGACTGTGCAATTGCATGCAGAGCAGCCTCCAATATTGGGTGGGCTCAAGCGCCTTGCAGGTTTCCCCCAATCTGAAGGGTTTGGGCAACTGTGATGGGCAGAGTTTCCTTGGGCAGGCAGACGCAGTCCTGTGGTGTGGCTCCAAATACTAGATCCTGGATGGCATGTGACCCATGGTTTTGGGAGAGAAGTCTGCAAAGACAAATTCGGGTTAGGGTGTGTGGCGAGGTGACCACAGACCCAATGAATAGACCAGGAGGAGAGCTCATCAGGAACTGTAATTAGGGGACCTGGAAGGATGTAGCACAGGCTTTTTTATCTGGGTTGTGTGTTTAGGATGGCCTCAGATTGCAGGTGTGGCCTCATGGATTCATGGGAGACATTTCCTCTCTAAAGATCCTGGCAGGCCCCCATAGTTGGGTGACTTTTTCGGGAAAGGAAGAGTGCTGTTTTCCAATATAGGTGTGCCACAAAACAGGGATTCCAGAGGAGGGCTCTGGGTGTGCTTGCCTGGAAAATCCCACTAAGGGTTAGGATTTGGGCCTGGGGCATATCAGACATGCAATGCGGGATCCTGGTGGTGCAAATGAAAGGGCTTGTTTGAAAACCTGCTAGACTGAGGGTCACATTGCCTGTTTGTGCTCAGGGCATCTCTCAGGTGTGGGCATGGTCTCATTGGCCATGTAGTTGTCTCCCATATTGAGGGTTGGACACCCATCTCAATACCCAGGTTTCCTTCCATGGGGTAGGAGGAATTCTCTATGTGCTTCAGGTTCCCCAACAAAAGTCTGGGGAAAGGTGCCTGAATACCAAGGATGGGTAGAGATGATGGACTTGTCCCAGGCGGGTCTCATATGATGAATATGGGGCCCAAACTCTGCATTACTGACACTAGGTTGGGACTCAGGCTCTGTCAGACACAGCACTAGTGGCCAGGGCAGCTGATAAATCGGGGTTCCCTCGAGGGCCGAGCAGATTGATCCTCATGTGGGGTTTCTGGGCAGACATACCAGGAACTTCAACTTTCTATGAGTAAGGCAGAATGCTGCCTTGTGGCTCCAGAATTCCTCATCAAGAGGGCTTGGGGACTACCAGGGTGAGGTTGGAATTGTAAACGCAAGCTAAGGTTCAATTCAATGCCAAGGGGAAATCAGTTCCAATGTGCAGCGGCTGATTAGAGATATCCATCACTTGAGTAAGGACGGATGTCAAATGTTTTCTCACACTGGAGTTTGTGTCTATGATGACCTACAAATGAAAGGTTGTCGTCAAGAGGCCATGGAGGATTTCCCGTGCTAAGGCTTCTGAGATGTTCCAAACAGCAAGGATTTCTTCCACTGGGCAGGTGGAGCCTGGATTTTTTGCTCCAGTGTTCCCCATGTGGAAAGTTTGGGGAGCAGAGCTCTCCCGCACAGATATCTGGAAAGCATACCTCCATTGACTATTGCAGCTGAGGAGCATGACAGGTTCGTTCTGGTGGCTCTGGGTCGAAATACCAAGTGCCTTGAATTGACATGGAGTCTCAGGAAGATAGGTCGCAATGCTGGATTGTTACCAGCGAGATCTTAGCTGGTGGCTAAGGTGCCGTGTAGGAGTCTCCTACACTGATGGTTTGGCACAGGTCATAGAGAACGGTTTCCTTCTGGGGACAGGAGATGTTCTGTTGTGTGGCTCAGGGACCACATGTTGTATCATAAGTTGGTATTCCAGAACAGGTCCCTCAGGACAGATGCCTGAAAACCTAATCTAGGGTTCCAGTGAAGTCCTAGGGGCATGTCAGGTTCAATCTTCTGACTCAGGACCATTGACTTGGCTGTCTGCCTGATGTAGGTGGTCAGGGTGTTTCAGACTGTGAATTTGTGTCTGGAGTGGATGCCAATCTTAGGGTGAGCTCTGGGGCATTGAAGGTTTTTCCTCATCTAGAAGGTTTAAGCAACTGTGATGAGTACCGTTTCCTTGGTGATGGCAGGCATAGTCCTGTGGTGTTGCTCCAGAGACCCCATCCTACAGGGCATGTGGGCCATGGTTTTGGGAGAGAAGTCTGCAAACACAAATTCAGTTAGGGTTAGTGGTGAGGTGCTCAGAGGCCCAATGTGGAGACCTGGAGGGCAGCTCGTCAGGAACTGTGATTAGGGTGACTGGAAGGCTGTTGCCCAGGCTTTTCTACCTGGATTGTGTGTTCAGGATGGCCTCGGAATGCAGTTGTGGTCTCATGGGTCCATGGGAGATTTTCCTCTCTTAGTATACAGGTGGCTCCCCATAATTTGGTGGCTTTTTGGGGGAAGGGAAGAGTGTTGTTTTGCATCTTAAGGGTGCCCCAAAACAGGGATTCCTGAGACGGGCCCTCTGCCTCTTGGCCTAGAACATCCCACCAAGGGTTAGGATTTGGGCCTAGGTATGTACCGGATCTGCAAAGCGGGATTCTGGTGGTGCTACTGAGAGGGCTTGGTTAAAAGCACACTGAGGCTGAGGGTCACAATGCCTGTTTGTGCCCAGGGAAGCCATCAGGACTGGGCTTGGTCTCATTGGCTATGCAGCTGTCTCTCACTTTGAGGTTTGGGCACCAATCCCAATACCCAGGTTTCTTGCCATGGGGAAGGAGGAGTTCCCTACGTGCTTCAAGTTCCCCCATTGGCAGGGATTCCATCAAAAGTCTGGGGAAAAGTTGCCTGAATACCAAGGAGGGGTAGAGATGACAGACTTGTCCCATGGCGGGTCTCACATGATGGAATGGGGCCCACTCTCTGGATTTCTGACACTAGGTCGGGACTCAGACTCTGTCAGACACAGCACTAGTGGCCAGGGAAGCCTATAAATCGGGGTTCCCTCGTGGGCAGAGCAGACTGATTCTCATGTGGTGTTTCAGGCACTTGTTCTTTCTATGGGGAAGGCAGAATTTGACATTGTGGCTCCAAAATTCCCTATCAAGGGGGCTTCGGGACCAGTAGGGTTAGGACGGAATTGTAAACACTAGCTACAGTTCAATTCAGTGCCAAGTGGAAGACAGTTCCCATGTGCAGCCTCTTATTCAAGATATCCAGCACCTGAGTAAAGGGCGGATGTCAGATATTTGCTCACACTGGAGTTTGTGACTTTGATGACCGACAAATGGAGGGGTGGCGTCAAGGGGCCTTAGAGAATTTCCCACACTGAACCTTGTGTGATGTTCCAATCTGCATGGTTTCATTCTAGTGGACAGGTGGGGCCTGTTTTGTTTGCTGCAGAGTCCCCCATGTGGAAAGTTTAGGTAGCAGAGCACTCCCGCATGGATGCCTGGAAAGCACACCTCCATTGAACATTGCAGCTGGGGAACATGGCAGGTACGTTCTGCTGGCTCTGGGGCGAAGTACCAAGGCCGTGAGTTGACATGGAATCTCTTGCAGATGGGTCACAATGCTGGTTTCTTACCAGGGAGATCTTAGAAGGTGGTGGTGTCTTAGGTGCCAGGCAGGATTCTCCTACCCTGAGGGCTTGGCACAGGTCCAGATACAAAAGCCTGTGCTACCACCTTTGAGTCACCTGATTTACGGATCCTGACGAGCTGCACTCCAGGTCGATGCTTTGGGCCTGTGATCACCTCACCACTAACCCTAAGCCGAGTTTGTGTTTACAGACTTCTCTCCCAAAACCATGACTTATATGCCTTCCAGGATGGGGTCTCTGTAGCCACACCACAGGACTGTAACTGCCATCCCCAAGGAAATTGTGCCAACAAGGTTGCCCAAACCCACCAGATGGGAGAAATCTGCAAGGACCCTGAGCCCACCCCAATTCTGGAGGCCGTTCTGGACTCAAATGTACAGTCTGAAACACCCTGATCACCTACACCCAGGCAGACACCCAAGTCAATGGGCCTGAGTCAGATATTTGAACCTGACATGCCCCTAGTATTTTATTGGAACCCTAGATTAGGTTTTCAGGCACCTGTCCTCAGAGGCCTGTCTGGAATACGAACTTATGTTTCAATATGTGGTCCCTGAGCCACACAACAGAACATTTCCTGTCCCCAGAAGGAAAAAGTGCTCTTGGACCTGTGTCAAACTCTCAGGGTAGATGAATCCTGTACGGCCCATTAGCCACCAGCATATCCTAAGGTTTCCCTGGTAACAAACCAGCATTGTGACCCATCTTCATGAAACTCCATGTCAACTCAAGCCTTGGTACTTCGCCATAGAGCCAACAGAATGAACCTGCCATGTTCCTCTGCTGCAATGGTCAATGGAGGTATGTTATCCAGGCAACCATATGGGAATGCTCTGCTACACAAACTTTCTGCATGGGGGACCTGAAGCAAACAAACCAGAATCCTCCTGTCCAGTTAAAGGAAACCTTGCTGTTTGGAGCATCTCACAAGCCCCACCTAGGGAAATCATCCATGACCTCTTGACACCACCCTCCATTTGTTGGTTATCATAGACACAAACTCTTATGTGAGCCAAGAGCTGACATCCGCACTTACGCAGGTGTTGGATATATCCAATCAGCCGCTACACACTGGAACTGCCTTCCGCTTGGTAATGACTTTAACAGTTGCGTGTGTTTACTATTCCATCTTCACCCTCCTGGTCCACAAGCCCTCTTGATAGGGAATTCTGAAGCAACAATGCAGCATTCTGCCTGCTCCAAGAAAGAAGAATTGCCTTGTGAGTCTTCCAAGAAACCCCACATGAGGATCCACCTGCCAGGCCCTCGAAGACACCCTAATATCTTAGGCCACCATGGGAACTAAGGCTCTCTCTACAAAGCCTGAGCCACGACCTCCAGTCAGCCACCTAGACAGTGGGCCCCATTTCCTGCGAGTGGGACTTGTTGTGGCCCAAAGCCATCATCTCTATTCAACCTGGATATTCAAGCCTCTGTGCCCAGTCCGTAGCTCACATCCCTGCCTATGGGATACCTGAAGCACAAGGGTACTCCTCCTTCCTGATGGCAGGAAATCTGGCTGGTGGGATGGGTGTCCAACCCTGAGAGTGGGAACAAGCTGTATGGACATGAGAACACGGCCACACATGGGAGCCACCCTGGGCACAAACAGGCATTGTGACCATCAGCGTGAACCTGCTTCCAAACAAATGCCCACGGTAGCTGGACCAGGAGCCCGCAGAGTGGAACATCCAGGCCCCTAGGGGCAAATCCTCACCCTCGTTGGTGTTTTTCAGTCGCCTAGACCCAGAAACTGTCCCTGGAATCCCTCTTGTGGGGTCCAAAGATGGAAAACAGCAGTCTTCTCTTCCCCCAGAGATAGCAAATTCTTGGTAGATGGGCAAAATCCCCAGAGATTAAAATGTTCCATGGCTCCATGAAGCCACCGCTACATTTTGCGACCGTTCTGGACACACAATCCAGACAGAAAAGTCTGCCCAACTGCCTCGATGACACCTTATTTCACTACACAATGAGCTGCCCTCAGAGCCTCCAGATCGGGGCTGTGATCACCTCGGGCCTCACGTGAACCCTAGTTCGCGTTTGCAGATTTGTCTCCAAAACCCTGTGGCAAATGCGCTCCAGGATGGGGCCTCTGGAGCCACACCAGATGACTGTGACTACCCTCCTGAAGGAAACTCTGCCCTTAACTGTTATCCAAACCCTGAAGCTTAGGAGCAAAGTACAAAGCCCCTGAGCCCACCTCAATTGCCAAGAATGGTCTGGACCCAAGTGTACATTGTGACACACAATGACCACCTGCCTCCAGGCAAACATCCAAGTCAAAAGCCCTGAGTCATAAGATTGAACCAATGCCCTAGCTTCGGTTTCAGGAGCCTGTCCCGAGAGGACTGTTCCCCCATACCATCTTATATTCCAACATGTTGTCCCTGAGCCACACAACAGACCCCTCCTGTCCCAGAAGGATACCTTGCTCTTGGTAGCTGTGTCCAAGACAAAGTGTATCAGAATCTTGCATTGCCTTTGACCATCCCAACATTCCAGTGCCTCCCTGGATACAAACCAGCATTGTGATCGAACAGCATCAAACTCCGTATCAACTCAGCCCCCTTGGAACTTTGCCCCAGAGCCACCAGATCGATCCTGCCATGTTCCTGAGCTGCAATGGTCAATGGAGTAGAGCTTTCCAGGCATCCATGAGGGAGAGCTCTGCTACCAACCTTTCCATATGGGGGACCCTGAAACAAACAAACCAGACTCCCCCTGCCCAGTAGAAGGAAACCTTACTGTTTGGAGCATCTCACAAGCCGCAGAGTGGGAAATCCTCCATGGCCTCTTGACGCAAACCCACCATTTGTCCGTCATCCTAGACACAAACACCAGTGTGAGCAAATATCTGACATCTGCCCTTACTCAGGAGCTGGATGTCTCGAATCAGCCACTGCATGCTGGAACTGCCTTCCACTTGTTACTGAATTGAACTGTAGCTTGTGTTTTTAATTCCATCCACACCCTTCTGGTCGCCAAGCTCTCTTAATAGGGAATTCTGGAGCCACAACACAGCATTCTGCCTTCCCCTTAGAAAGAAGAAGTGCCTGGTGAGTCTGCCCAGAAACCCCACATTAGAATCCACCTGCATGGCCCTCGATGGTACCCTAATATCTGAGGCTGCCATGGGCTCTCAGGCTCTGTCTGACAGAGCCAAAGCCACGAACTCCAGGCAGCCACGCCGACAGTGGGTTCCATATCCTGCAGGTGGGACGTGCCCTGGCCAGAAGCCATCATCTCTATTCAACCTGGGTATTCAGGCATCTTTCCCAAACCATAGCTCAAATCCCTGCCTATGGGGAACCTGAAGCACAGGAGTATCCTTATTCCCGATGGCAGGAAGTCTGGTTGTTTAGATGGGCACTAAGATTCTGTATCACACAGACTGAGCCACAACCTAGAGTCAGCCATGCATATAGTTTTCCCCATATCCTGCAGTTTGGACTTGTCATAGCCCAAAGCGTTCATCTCTCCTCAACCTGGATATTCAAGCATCTTTCCCAGATTGTGGCTCAAATGCATGACTACGGAGGAAACTGAAGTACAAGAGTACTCCTCCTTCCTGAAGGCTGGAAGTCTGGCTATTGAGATAGGTGTCCAGCCCTCAGAGTGGGAACCAGCTGCATGGCCCATGATGCCACGCCACTCATGGAAGCCACTCTGAAAACAAACTTGCATTGTTACCCTCAGCATGAGGCTTTTTTAAACAAGACCCTTCCTTAGCTGGACCAGGAGCCCGCAGAGTAAGCCTACCACCCTAGGGCCAAACACTTACCCTCCTAGGTGTTTTCCAGGCACCCACACCAAGAACCTTTCTCTGGAATCCTTCTTTTGGGGGTTCTCTGAGACAGAAAACAACAGTGTTCCCTTCTCTCAGAGACAACAAACTCTTGGGAGCTGAGAAGAATCCCCAGAGCTGAAGTATCATGAAGCCAACCCTACATTTTGCGAAAGTCTGGGACAAACAATGCAGACAGAAAAGACTGCACTACTGCCTCCATGATACCTTAACTTCAGTACACTATGATCTTCCAACAGGGCCTGCAGTTCGGGCCTCTGATCACCTCAGCCCTCAACCTAACCCTAGTTCACATTTGCAGATTTCTGTCCCAAAGCCCTGGCCCACATGCCCATCAGGATGGGGCCTCTGAAGCCACACCAGAAGACTGTGCCTACACACCCGAAGGAAACTTTGCCCTTCACAGTTGCCCAAACCCTGAAATTAGGAGCAAAGTACAAAGGCCTTGAGCCCACCTCCATTCTGACGAAATCTCTGGACCCAAGGGCACATTCTGACACACAATGAGACCCTGCAGAAATCCAAGTCAAAGGACCTGAGCCAGAAGATTGAACCTGATATGCCTCTAGGACTTTATCAACACCCTAGCTTAGATTTTCAGGTACCTGTCCCCAGAGTCCTGTTATTCGATACCAATTTATATTCCAACATGTGGTCCCTGAGCCACACAACAGAACCCCTCCTGTCCCTTAAGGATATCTTGCTCTTGTTAGCTGTGTCCATAACTCAGTGTAAGAGAATCCTTCATGGCCCCTGACCGCCTCAACATTCTAATGTCTCCCTGGATAAAAAAAAAAAAAAAAAACAGCATTGTGATCCAACAGCATGAAACTCCATGTCAACACCGGCAACTTTGAACTTCTCCCCACCATTACCAGTACAAAACTGCCATTTCCTCATCTGCAACGGACACTGGAGGTGTGCTTTCCAGCCATCCATGCAGGAGTGTTCTGCTCCCCAAACTTTCCACATGGGGGACCCAGGAGCATACAAATGAAACTCCACCAGTCTATTAGAAGGAAAAATTGCAGTTTGGAGCATCTCATAAGCCCCAGGGTGGTAAATCCTCCATGGCTTCATGACGACGCCCTTCCATTTGTCAGTCATCATAGACACAAACTCCAGTGTGAGCAAATATCTGACATCTGCCCTTACTCAGGTGCTGGATATCTCGAATCAGCCGGTGCACACTGGAAGTGCCTTTCACTTGGCACTGAATTTAACCATAGCTTGTGTTAACAATTCCATCCTCACCCTCCTGGTCCCCAAGCCCTCTTGATAGGGAATTCTGGAGCCACAATGCAACATTCTGCCTTCCCCACAGGAAGAAATGCCTCGTGAGTCTGCCCAGAAACCCCACATGAGGAACCACCTGCATGGCCCTCGACAGCACCATAATATCATAGGCCGCCATGGGCACTAAGACTCTGTCTCACACAGCCGGAGCCACAATCTCCTGGCAGCCACGCAGAGAGTGGACCCCATATCCGGCAGGTGGACCTGCCATGGACCGAAGCCATCATCTCTACACAACCTGGATATTCAGGCATCTGTCCCCAGACCGTAGCTCAAATCCCTGCCTATGGGGGAACCTGAAGCACAGGATTATTCCTCCTTTATAATGGCAGGAAACCTGGCTGTTGAGATGGGTGTCTTACCCTCAGAGTGGGAACCAGATGCATGGCCCATGAGACCAGGGCCACTCATGGGAGATTCCCTGGGCACAAACAGGCATTGTGACACTCAGTGTGAGCTTCCTTTCAAACAAACACCCTTGGTAGCTAGACCAGGAGTCCACAGAGTGGGCCTGCCAAGTCCCTAGGGCCAAATCCTCACCCACGTTTGTGCTTTGCAGGTGCCCAGACCCAGAACCTGTCTCTCGAATCCCTCTTTTGGGGGTCCCCTGAGACGTAAAACAGCAGTCTTCCCTTCTGAGAGTCATTAAACACTGGGAGCTGGGCAGAATCCCCAGAGATGAAGAATATCCCATGGCCTCATGAAGCCACGCCTACCTTTTGCAACCGTCCTGGACACAGAATCCAGACAAAAAAGCCTGGGCTACCGCCTCCATGACACCTTAATTTCAGTACACTATGAGCTGCCCTCAGGGCCTGCTGATCCATCTTGTGAACACCTCGGCCCTCGCTCTAATGCTAGCTCGCGTTTGCAATTTCTCTTCCCAAAGTCCTGGCCCACACGCTCTCCAGAATGGGGTCTCTGGTCCCACACCAGATGAGTGTGCCTACACTCCTGAAGGAAACTGCCCTTTACTGTCGCCCAAATCCTGAATATTAGGAGCAAAGTATAAAGCCTCTGAGCCTACCTCATTTTCAAAGAACGCTCTGGACCCAAATACACATTCTGACACACAATGAGTCCCTGCCTCCAGGCAGACATCCAAGTCAAAGGCCCTGAGTCAGATGTTTGAACCTGCCATGATTTCCCTAAGGTGGAAATCAGCACTCTTCCCTTCCCCGAAAAAGCCACCAAACTATTGGGAACTTCCAGGATCCTTTGAGAGAAAAAATCTCTCATGGATTCAAGAGACAACTCCTGCATTCCGAGGCCATTGTGGACACACAATCCAGATATAAAAGACTGTGCTACCGCCTATAGTCACCCTATCTACAATTCCTGACAATCTGTGCTTCAGGTCTATGCACCAGGCTTGCGATCACATCGCCACTAACCCTAACCCATTTTAGGTTGGCAGACTTCTCTCTCAAAACCGTGGCTCACATGCCCTCCAGGGTCTGGTCTCTGGAGCCGTACCACAGGACTGTGTTTCCATCCCCAAGGAACTTTGACCGTCACAGTTTTCCAATCCCTCCAGATTAGGAGAAACCTGAAAAGCCCCTGAGCCCACCCCAATATTGGAGGCTGCTCTGGATGCAAATGTGCAGTCTGAAACACCCTGCTTCCCTACATCCAGACAGACATCCAATTCAATGGTTCTGAGTCTGAAGATTGAACCTGACACGCCCCTTGTACCACATTGGAACTCCAGTTAGGTTTTCAGGCATTTGTCCACAGAGGCCTGTTCTGGAATAACAACTTGTAATACAACATGTGGTCCCTGATCCACACAACAGAAAAACTGCTGCCCCTAGAAGGAAACCATGATCTTGGACCTGTGTCAAACCCTCAGGGTAGGAGAATCCTGCATGGCACCTTAGCCACCAACACATTCTAAGATCTCCCTTGTAACAAACCAGCATGGTGACCCCTTTGTTAAAAAGAGGTGGCTCCAGAATTCCCTATCAACTCAAGGCCTTGGTACTTCGTCACAGAGCTACCAGAATGAAACTGTCATGCTCCTAAGCTGCATGGTCCATGGAGATGTGCTTTCCAGGCATCCATGCGGGAGATTCCACATGGGGGACCCTGGAGCAGTCAAATCAGACTTCACCTGTCCAGTAGAAGGAAACCTTACTGTTTGGAGCATCTCACAAGACTCAGTGTAGGAAATCCTCCAGGGCATCTTTATGCCACCTTTCCATTTGTTGCTCATCATAGAGACAAACTCCAGTGTGAGCAAACATGTGACATCTGCCCTTTCTCATGTGCTGGATATCTTGAATAAGATGCAGCACATTAGAACTGCCTTCGGCCTGGCACAAAATTTAACCGTGTTTACAATTCCATTCTCACCCTACTCTTCACCATGCCCTCTTGATAGGGAATTCTGGAGCCAAAATCCAGCATTCTGCCTTCCCCATAGAAAGAAGAATTGCCTGAGAGACTGCCAGGAAATCCCACATGAGGATCTGTCTGCTCAGCCCTTGAGGGAACCCCGATTTATAGGTTCACTGGCCACTAGTGCTGTGTCTGACAGAGCCTGAGCCCCGACCTCGTTTCAGTCACCCAGAGAGTTGGGCCCATATCCAGCATGTACGACTGACCACGGCCGACGTCCGTCCTCTCTACCCATCCTTGGTATTCAGGCATCTGTACCCAGACCTGTGCCGAAATCCCTTCCAGTAGGTGTACCTTGAGCACAATAGAGAACTTCTATTTCCCAAAGGCAGGAAACGTGGCTTTTGGAATGGATTTCCAACCCTCAGAGTAGGAGCCAGCTGCATGGCCAATAAGACCACACGCACTCATGGGGGCCGCCCTGGGCACAAACGGTCATGTAGACCCTCAGCCTGAGCATGATTTCAAGCCAGCCCTCTTAGTTGCACCACCATGATCTAGCTTTGAAAGCCTGGTATGCCTCTATGCCCAAATACTAAACCTTGGTGGGATTTTCCATGTGCCCAACCCAGAGTCCGTCTCTGGAATCCAAGTTTTGGGACACCACTAAGATGGAAAACAGCACTCTTCCCTTCCCTGAAAAATCCAACAAAGTATTGGGAACTGCTGGGATCCTTAGAGAGAGAAAATCTCCCATGGATCCATGAGACCACACCTATATTCCGAGCCATCCTGGAAACACAATCCAGATAGAAAACCCTGCGCTACCGCCTTCGATCACCATAATTACAGCTCCTGAGGAGCTACCCTCCAGGTATATGCATTGGGTATGCAATCACCTCACCAATAACCTAACCCGAGTTTGTGTTTGCTGACTTCTTTCCCAAAACCATGTCTCACATGCCCTCCAGGATTGGGTCTCTGGATCCACACCACAGGACTGTGCCTGCCATTCTCAAGGAAAATGTGCCCGTCACAGTTGCCCAAACCCTCCAGATTAGGAGAAACCTGCAAGGCCCCTGAGCCCACCCCAATATTGGAGGCTGCTCAGGAAGCCAATGTGCAGTCTGAAACACCCTGATCACCTACATCCAGGCAGACACCCAAATCCATCTTTCTGAGTCAGAAGATTGAACCTGACCTACCCCTAGGACCTCATTGGAACCCTAGATTAGGTTTTTAGGCCTCTGTCCTCAGAAGCCTGTTCTGGAAAACCAACGTATGATACAACATGTGGTCCCTGAGCCAAACAACAGAACATCTCCTGTCTCCATAAGGAAACCGTGCTCTTAGACCTCTGTCAAACTCTCCAGGTAGGAGAATTCTGCATGGCCTCTTAGCCACCAGCACATTCTAAGATCTCCCTGGTAACAAACAAGCATTTTGATCCATCTGGAAGCAATTACCTCTCAACCCAAGGCCCTTGGTACTAGCCCTGGAGTAATCAGAACAAACCTGACATGTTTCTCAGGTGCAATGGTCAATGGAGGTGTGCATTCCAGGCTTCCATGCAGGAAGATCTGCTACACAAACTTTCCACAGGGAGGACCATAGAGCAAACAAACCAGTCTCCAGCCTGTCCAGAAGAAGGAAACCATAATGTTTGGAGCATCTCACGAGCCTCAGTGTGGGAAATTCTCCGTGGCCTCTTGACGCCACCCCTCTATTTGTTGGTCATCATAGACACAAACTCCAGTGTGAGCAAATATCTGACATTCACCCTTACACAGGTGCTGGATGTCTTGAATCAGCTGCTGCACATTGGAACTGCCTTCTGTTTGGCACTGAATTAACTGTAGGGTGTGTTTACAATTCCATCCTCACCCTACTGGTCGCCAAGCCCTCTTGATAGGGAATTCTGGAGCCACAACGCACAATTTTCCCTTCCCCACAGAAAGAAAAACTGCCTGGTGAGATTGCCGGGAAATCCCACATGAGGTTCAATCTGCTCGGCCCTCGAGGGATTTATAGTCTACCTCAATTTATAGGCTACCCTGGCCACTAGTATGGTGTCTGACAGAGCCTGATCCCCGACCTCCTGTCAGCCACCCAGGGAGCCGGGCCCATATCAGCATGTTAGACTGGCCATGTCCCAGGTCCATCATCTCTACCCATCCTTAGTATTCAGGCATCTAACCCCGGACCTTTCCTGGAATCCATGCCAGTGGGGGAACCTAAAGCACAATAGAGAACTCCTATTTCCCCAAGGCAAGAAACGTGGCTTTTGGGATGGGTTTCCAACCCTCAGAGGGGGAGCCAGCTGCATGGCCAATGAGACCACACCCACTACTGAGGTCCGCCATGGGCACAAACAGGCTTTGTGACACTCAGCTTGAGCATGCTTTTAAGCCAGCCCTCTCAGTTGCACCACCAGGATCGGGCATTGAAGGCCTGGTATGCCCTTAGTACCAAATACTAACCCTTAGTGGGATTTTCCAAGTGCCCAGACCCAGAGCCCATCTCTGGAATCCCTATTTTGGGGCACCCCTAAGATGGAAAACAGCACTCTTCCCTTCCCCTAAAAAGCCACCAAAGTATTGGGAGCCACTGGGATTCTTAGAGGAAAAATCTCTCACGGACCCATGAGACCACACCTGCTTTCCAAGGCCATCCTGGACACTCAATCCAGATATTAAAGCCTGTACTACCACTTTTGAGTCACCATAATTATAGTTCCTGATCAGTTGTCCTCCTGTTCTATGCATTGGGCCTGCAATCACCTCGCCTCTAACCCTATCTTGAGTTCGTATTTGCAGACTTCTCTCCCAAAACCATGGCCTACATGCCCTACAGGATGGGGTCTATTCAGCCACACCAGAGGGCTGTGCCAGCCATCCCCAAGGAAACTGTGGGCGTCACATATGCTCAATCCCTCAAGTTTAGGAGAAACTTACAAGACCTCTTAGCCCATCCCAATATTGAGGGCCAGTCTAGACGCAAATGTGCACCTGAAACACCCTGATCACCTCCATCAAGGCAGACACCCAAGTCAATGGTCCTGAATCAGAAGATTGAACCTGACATGCCCCTAGGACCTCCTTGGAACCCTAGATAAGGTTTTCAGGCATCTGCCCTCAGAGACCTATTCTGGAATACCAATTTAGGATACAACATGTGTTCCCTGAGCCACACAACAGAACATCTCCTGTCCCTAGACGGAAACTGTGTCCTTCAAACTGTGTCAAACCCTCAAGGTGTGAGAATCCTGCATGGCCCCTTAGCCACCAGCACATTCAAAGATCTCCCTGGTAACAAACTAGCATTGAAATCCAAAAGCAAGAAATTCCATGTGAAGTCAAGTGAATTCTCCAGCCACAACACAGCATTCTGCCATCCCCATAGAAAGAAGTGCCTGGTGAGTCCGTCCCAAAACCCCACTTGAAGATCAATCTGCTCAGCCCTCGAAGGAACCCCAATTTATAGGCTCCTTTGGCCACTAGTTCTTTGTCTGACAGAGCCTGAGCCCCGACCTAGTGCCCTCCTCCCAGAGAGCGGGGCCCATACCCAGCATGTGAGACCAGTCATGGCTGAAGTCCATCATCCCTACCCATCCTTGTTATTCAGGCATCTCTCCCCAGTCCTTTCCTGGAATATCTGCAAATTGGGGTGCTATGGTCCATAATCAATGTAGCAGGACTGATACAAAGCGAAGGTCAAGCAAAGCTTTATTTCGTGCCAAGCATCGAGAATCAAACTGACCCGTTAGGGCCATCTCTTGCAAAGAGGCGACCCCTCCCTGCCTCACAGACTAACTTTTATAGAGTTAATTTATTCAGGCTATACACAGGTGGCCAATGAGATTTTAGTACACAGAGAATACTGCAGATGCATGGTATGTCTGCCTCACACAGAAAAAAAAAATGCTAAGTAACACATGTGTGCCCAGCTGAATTTCAATTTACCCTAGGAGATATATGCCCCACTGATTGTATGTCTTCATCTGGCCTGACCTGCCCTTGTACCTAGGCTCTGCAGTTAAGTTCCTCTGGGTGGGGCAGGGTCAATCTAAGTTTAGTGCATAGGGTCAATCTAAGTTCACTACTTAAACAAAAAATGATGCCCTCTGGCCAACCAGGCCCTTACATTCCCTCTTTTCTTTGGAGATTAGTCTAATCCTTGACTTTTCAGCCAGTTCTATGTTCTCTGGTTGTAAAGGGTTATATTTGCATGTAAGTCTAACATTTTTATCGCTCTAATTTTCTTTTGTTCAAATGAAACTAGTACACAGTCAGCTGATGAGTTAGCCATTTACTGTTTCATCTAATGTCCTACCTATACTTTACATAAACAGGTAACAATAAGAGCAACAATAAACTCATAGTCTTTTGAGTCCTAGCTTTAGTCCATGGTCACCGGGGTCCATTGGCTGAGGCTTCTACCTCTGGGGGGCATCTTCATCCTCAGCTCCCTTGACGTGACCCTCGTGAATTCAGGCCCTGATGCCTCCTACTTTTATTGCTGTGGGGGTGGCCAGGATAACAGTAAACGGTCCCTTTCAGCGAGGCTCCAAGTTCTCCACTTGGTAGTGACATGTCCAATCCAAGTCCCTGTGTTGGTAAGGATATATTAACATCACCGTCTCCATCCCGGTGTGGGCAGTCTGGATCCCGGCATGGGCTTTTTTTTTTTTTTTTCCAAGACAGACTGTAATGCCTGAAGTGACTGGAGTACAGACTGATCAGTAATTTCTTCTAGGGCAACCTCTTGTAGCAGAGGACAGAGCGGGGGTGGGGGCGGTCTCCCAAACATTATTTCCCATCCAAGTACTAACCAGGCCCGACCCTGCTTAGCTTCTGAGTTCAGACGAAATCGGGCACGGTCAGGGTGGTATGGCCGTAGACCCAAACATTATTTCAAATGGGGACACCTTGTTTAAATAGGGTGTACATCATTCTCTGAGGAGGGCGAAGGAAGGAGATCCACCCATCCAATGCCAGTCTCCAGAATTAGTTTTGTCAAGGTCTCCTTAATAGTCCGGTTCATTCTCTCTACTTGCCCAGAACTCTGGGGCTGATAGGCACAATGTAGTTTCCAATTTGTGCCCATGGCCTTGGCCAATGTCTGTGAGACTGAGCTCACAAATGCAGGGCCATTGTCTGACCCAATTGCGAGAGGCAGCCCAAACCTAGGAATTATTTCTTCTAGTAACCTTTTTTGCCTACACCTCCTGCCATCTCACGCTTGGTGGAAACAATCTGTACCCAGCCTGATAAGGTATCTACAAAAACTAACATATACTTGTGTCCATATTTTAGAGGTTTCATTTCTGTAAAATCAATTTCCCAATAAATTCCTGGTTCCTTACCTCTTTCACTTTTCCATCTTCCCATTCTAGTTCCTCCCACTTCAACTGCCTGGAATTGAGCACATCTAGCAACTATATCCTGAGCCATATTCCATAATTTAGAAACCTGGAATTGCTTGCCTATAAGGTCCTTGAGTTTGCGTATCCCCAAATAAGTACCCTGATGTATCTGGTCTACTAACTTCTTACCTAGTCTTCGAAGAAGAATTAACTTTCCTCTTTTAGTCTTAGCCCAGTATCCTTATAGTGTAATTTATCCCATTTTGTTAAATAGTTTAAATCTTCCTCTGAATAGTCTAGTTTTTCTGGTAGGGCTAGAGCCGGGAGTGTAACCAGTTTTTGCACTGTTTCTCAGGCTGCTTACTTTGCAGCTTGATCTGCTAAATGTTTTCCTTTTGAAATCAGATAAGTCCCCTTTTGGTGTCCCAGGCAATGTGGAAGGGCTTGGTAACATCTGGGATGGCCAATGCTGGGGCACTCATGAAGGCTGTTTGCAATTCCTGAAATGCTCTTTCTGCCTCAGCCGTCCACTCTATCATAGTGAGCACTCCTTTTGCCAGTTTGTAGAGAGGTCAGGCCATCTCCGCTAACCATGGTACCACAGCCTACAGTAGCACACTGTCCCAAGAAATTTTCTCACTTGTCGGGACATGGTGGGTTGGGCGTATTGGGTGATCACCTGTTTCCTGGACTCAGAGCGTGAATGCACTCCCTCATGGAGATCAAAGCCTTTAAGTGGCATGGCTCTGACAGAGCTGTGCTTTCTTTGCTGACACCCAGTACCCTTTTTTGTGCAGAGTCTGTAAGAGAGCTCTCTTTCCCTGCCAACATGACTCATAATCCTCAGTGGCTACTATCAAGTTATCAACGTACTGCAACAGAGTGAGTCCTGGGTTGGAGGTTCTGTACTCATGCAAATCCTCATGTAGGGCCTCGTCGAAGATAGTGGCAAATTCTTGAACCCTTGGGGAATTCTTGTCCAGGTGAGCTGGCCTTGGAATCCTTCCTGTGGGTCAGATCACTCAAAAGCAAAAATGTGCTGAGAATTACTTTGCTAAAGATATGCAGAAAAAATACATCCTTGAGTTGTAAGACGGTACCACATTTCTTTTGGGGCCTAGGAGAGAGAGTAGGGTATAGGGGATAGGCACTGTCGGGTAGATATCTTCAACCCATTTATTAACTTCCCACAAGTCCTCTACTCCCCTGTCGGTACTTCCTAGTCTCGGCCTTTTTGACGGGCAGCAAAGATGTGTTCCATGGAGATTTGTAAGGAACTGGGATACCCTTTCCTTGGAGGTGGTTAATATGTTTTCTGATCCTTTCCTTTGCTTCCCGCGGAAGGTGGGTACTGCTGAATGCGAACAGCCATAGCTGTCGCCACTGGAGCTTGTTCCTTGGCCAAGCCAGGGGACTTCCCTTCTGCCCAGACCTCAGGAAACTCCTCCTGTAGGATTTGGAGAAGGCTTCCCCAACTTTTTTTCCTCTGGTTTTGAGACTGGCTTGTAAAGGAGGTATTCATCTACTGCTGCCATAAGCACTTGTACAGTGGGTTGTCTCAAGATTACAGTCATGCCTCGTTCTGAGAACTGAATGCCAGCTCTTAACTTGTGGAGGAGATCTCTTCCCATCAAGTCATATGGGGCATTAGAGAGGACCAAAACTTGATGTTTAACTCTTCCTGAGGCCAAAATTAAAGTCCTTTCTGTTGCCCATTTATGTATCTCTGTGTCATTGGCTCTTTGTACTCAGACTTTCTCTCCAAGTAATGTTCCAATAGGTTTAAGTAATAATGAAAATTTGGCCCCCATGTCCAGCAAGAAATGAAATGATTTCCCCTCCACTTCAATTTTTACCCGAGGTTCGGGGAGGGGCTCGAAACCATAACCCCTTCAATCTCTGGTTTCAAGCATTGTTGTCTTCCTTTTGGGGCACTCCCTGGCCCAATGTCCTCTTCCCTTAGAGTTAGCACACTGATCTGAATCTAAGTCTTCCCGCCTGCCTTCTCTGTGATTAGGCTTTTCCTTCCATTTACTATCCCCTACCCATCTCCTCTCTGCCTCATGTAATGCCAAAACCTTAACCAGTTTTTTTGTCTGTTTTTCATCCTCCTGTGCATCCCTGTTGTTAAACACCTTTTATGCTATTCCCACTAACTCTGTCAGATTCTTCCCTTCAAATCCTTCAATTTTCTGAAGTTCCCTGTATATGGGGTGACTGACTGACAGAGCAAGATCGTCTAAGGGAGCTATCGTGCAACTTCCCTGAAGTTTACCTCAAGTAGTCTAGCTTAAGTAAACAAACTTTTAAAGACAATCAAATCTAGAATTTCACATCCATAAAGGTGTGTTATTAAAATATAATTTTTCTCTCTAAAATAACCCTCGTTTTCAAAGATAGACAAATCAGGAGTAACTTATTTGAAAAACAAATCCAGTTTTAACAAGCTTGGCCTAATTGTTTACATAAGCTCAGCAAGAACAGCGAGGGATCATATAAATCTTTTAGAATCTGCTCTGCTGGTACTTCTCATAATGGATCTCTAGGTTGAACTTATGATAGCCTCTCCATGCCAGAAGCCAAGCTACATACTTGCCATCAGACATGCCTGCCATACCTGTTGATTTGTGTGAATTCCTCTTCCTGAGGCCCGCAAGGAATCCTAAGTTTCCTGCACCTGCCCGGAAGTAACATCCTTTTATTCATCTGGTGAGGATCCTGGGAACACTGGAATCAAGGTTTCAGGCCGACATTTCCAAAGGGCTTTACGATTCCAGGTTTTATAAAGTCAACCTTAGTTCCTTTAAGCTGTCTAGTCATATCTGAGTCTTTTCTAATATGGCGTTCCAGTCAAAGCCATGGTAAAATAAAATAACCAGTATTTCCAATGGTGTCCTGTTATAAGGAGAACGGATTCTTATTGAACTTATGCAAATGACTGATTGCCATGGAAGAAAGAATGCTTGCTGAAGCCCTTTGATTTCAGAGGGTTCAGATAGAGAGAAAGAGTCGAATACCTTGATTTGGTTACAAATGACTACATTTTATCTCTGTAAGATACAGATAACTTAAGAATAAGTTTCCCTAGTCTGGAAGACCCAAACATAAGACAAAACATCAAAGGATATATCATTACAGACTTTCAGTTCACCAGACCCATGTTAATAATTAAGGTTTAGTCTGAATGCAGCTTTTACTTCTGTAAATTCTTACCCATTTCAGTTCCAGAATTTCAGTATATGTGCTGCCGAAGCGAGCACTCAGTTCCAGAATTTCAACATATCAAAGACCTGTATTTGTCCTGAAAGTCTCCCATATGAATTTTCTTTGAGATGGAATTTATCCTCCAAGAGAATTAAAACAATTACAAATGACAAAAACTCAGAACAGATATGGTAAAGAGCTGGTGAGATGAGAATTTCCAATGTCACTGGCAAGAAAATCAGGTTACTTCTGTGACACGTAACATTTTCATAATCACAATATCAAGTGGTGATCTATCAACGTATCAAAACTTTAGGAAATGCATGTCATTTTCCGAAATGTAACCCAAGGTTTATCATTGGTTTAAATCCAGTCAACAATTGCTAAAACCTTAGAAAGTTTTAAAACACATGCCTAAGTATAATTAGGGATGTTAAACACCTGATAAAACAAAACATAGAAACTGAATTTTCTGTGCAGGCAAAGAGACAGATCAATTAACTTAAGAAAACTGTGTATTTTAAACAGAGAGAAAACCAGCTTTTCTATACAAGTGTCTTTTTTTTTTTTTTAATAAGCAGATAAGGAGTTTACTAGGTTTCCCTTCCATTGTGAATGATGTTGCAGACAAAGTGCAGGGCATCTTTCAGATGCTGTCCTGCTCGCATCCCTAGGGGGAACTTAGGGGTGTCTTAGCTAAGGTCTGTCCCTATAAACCCCGGACCAGGACACTGTGAAGTAGATGACCGTTATGCCTTATGATGCCCTGCAAGATTCAGGGTGCAGCCCACTCAGATTCTGTAGCGGACGTGGAGCCATAAAGACACATTCACACAGTCAGGCACTTTCCAGATTCAAACTTTTACATATCTCCTACTTTTTACATACAGAGTTGCTTTTCTCATTTCCTTCACTCTTAATTACACTTAAGAGAATTTTGTACTCTTAGAAACACCTGAACCTCTACTGAAGACTAAATATAAACCAATTGTGAGTCAGTACAACAGAATTCCTTAGGTGGCAAATTATCAATTAGTTAAGCACAGAACGTGTTCACCAGCAGATTTCAAAAGCACAAACCCAGTTCCAGCCGCCAATGCTCTAGCATTTTATCCCATTTGGTTAAGCCTACATGTCCAACATATTTAATTCCATTTGTCATTCAAGCAACCCTTCAGAGTTTCAGGTTAACAAAGACTTCAGAAGTCACTTTAACAATTACCCATTAAAACCTTGAGACAGACAAATAACAATCTCCACGTCAGATGCCATGCTTTCCCGCCAGCAAGGGGGAGGGGCTATGCAGTCCACATTGGGTGGGAAAATGCAAGGAATTCCCCAAAACAAAGGGAGTTTCTGCAACTGCTTGGGAATATTCCTTAAAGTGTCTGTCTCGAGGTCGGTTCTTCCCGCAGTGCCAGTTCTGCTTACCAAAAGTGGCCCACTAGGCATTATATTCCACGCCCGGCACCAATGATCCAGCATTGGGCACCTTAACCCTGCATTCGACTAACCCCAGTTGACTCTAGTCTTAGCCCTTAACACACAAAATGAGTGTGCGAGAAGCCTTACATCTATTTTGAAGAACGGAGAGATGAAGCCCGAGTCCCCTTACTCTCTGCTTGCCCCATTCCTTCAATAATAACAAACAACAGACAACAAAAGGATCAGGCAAAGACAACCGCAGGCCCAAGGATTCTTACCCATAACCTGCCACTGGTGGGGGCTTTATCCCCTGACCACCTAGGGAAACTTGAACCCCTCAACCGCCCAGGGGTACTCGAAAACCCCAACCACACATGGGGATTCAAACCCCCAAACACCCAGGGGGACTCCAACCTCTTGACCATCTGGGGGACTCGAAACCCCTGGCCGTGTAGGGAGACTCAAACCCCCCAACCGTCTAGGGGGACTCGAACCCCCGGCAGGCCCCTGACTGACTGGTGGAGCCAAAGACCTTTGCAAAAGCCTGGGGGACTCGAAACCCCCCATCGATCTACCAGCTGAGGGTTGGTGCGTCCCCGCATTTACTCCAGTCCTGGGAGCATGGCTGCATCCATCTTCTCCCTGGTGGGCCATACCCTGGAGCTCTAACCAGATAGACAGATAGGATCCTGTGATCTTACTTCTGCAGGCTTTTCCAAAAAATTCCAATGCTGGCTCAGTTCTTGTCGTTTGAATCCGGGTTCCCCCTCCAATGTTAGGGTCCGTAATCAAAGGCACGAGACTGATACAAAATGAATGTCAAGCAAAGCTTTATTTCGCGCCAGCATTGAGAATCAAACTGACTGGTCAGGGCCGTCTCTTGCAAAGAGGCGTCCCTTCCCAGCCCACAGACTAACTTTTATAGAGGTAATTAGCTGGGCTATACCCACGTGGCCAATGAGATTGCAATACACAGAGAACACTGCACAGTCATGCTAAATCACCACACACAGAAAAAAAAAATGATAGGTAACACACGGGTGCCCAACTGTATTTCAACTTACCCTAGTAGATATATGCATGCCCCACTGATTGCATGTCTTCACCTGGCCTGAACAGCCCTTGTATCTAGGATTTGCAAGTAAGTTCCTCTGGGAAGGGCGGGGTCAATCTAAGTTTACTGCATAGGGTCAATCTAAGTTCACTACATAAACACAAAATGACTCCCTCTGGCCAACCAGACCCTTAGAGGGTAACCTTAAGCACCATAGAGAACTCTTTCTTCCAGATGGCAGGAACCTGTCTGTTGAGATTGGTGTCCAACACTCAGAGTGGGAGTCAGCTGCATGGCCAATGAGACCACACCCAATCCTTTTGTGTCCCTCAGCCTGAGCATGCTTTCAAACAAGCCCTCTCAGGTGCACAACCAGGATCCCGCATTGCAGGCCTGGTATGCCCCTTGGCCCAAATCATAAAACTTCATGGGATTTTCCAGGCGCCCATACCCAGAGCCTGGCTTTGGAATGAAATAGCGTTTTGGGGCATGCCTAAGATGCAAAACAGCACTCTTACCTTCCCTGAAAAAGCCACCAAACTATGGGAAGCCACCAGGATCATTAGAGAGTAAAAAATCTCCCATGGACCCATGCGACCACACATGCATTCCGAGGCCATCCTAGACACAAAATCCCGATAGAAAAGTCTGTGCTACCGCCTTCCAGTCACCATAATTACATTTCCTGAAGAGCTGCCCTTCAGGTTTAGGCATTGGGCCTGCCATCACCTTGCCACTAACCATAACCCGATTTGGGTTTGCAGGCTTCTCTCCCAAAACCATGGCTCACATGTTCTCCAGAATGGGGTCTCTGGACCCACAACACAGGACTGTGCCTGCCATCCCCAAGGAAACTCTTCCCGTCACAGTTGCCCAAATTCTCTAGATTAGGATAAACCTGGAAGGGCCCCTGAGCTCACCCCAATATGGGAGGTGAAAGACCCCCTTCCTCCTTGGTAAGGTTTGTTTTAGCAACCTATTTTCCCCATAGCCTGATGGCAACACATTGTCTGTGGTCACCCGGTCTGTCAAAAGGAGAGACAAATGAGAAACGAAAGGTACTGGGGCTTTCCAGAGTGCTGTCCCAAGGAACGGCCAGAACGCCCTGACCCCAACACCCAATCATGCCTGAATCAAATTGATTAATTAGACTCCTGTAACTATGCATATCTGCTTCTGTAGGATCACTTCCTGCCACCGCTTCCCGCCAGAACAACCCGTTACAGTGCCTAACAATGCTTGATTTAGGTTAACCAATCAGATTCCTGTAACCAAGCACCTGCTTCTGTAAACTCGCTTCCTGCCACCCCAGCCTTGCCCTATATAATCTGCTCCCCAACTTAGCCCGGCACGCTCAGCCCACAAAGGCTGATGCGTCCGCAGGCGCCTGTGTAATCAATAAACCTCTTGCAATTTGCATCCAGTGGAGGCGTGCTGTCTGATTCTTGGGTGCAGCTCCAGGATCTTTCATTTGGAGGTTCCACCGAGATCTCATGTTGTCCCACCCAAGACTCTAGCCAGTCCCCACCGGGAGGTAAGCTGGCCAGTATCTGTGTCTCTGTCATCTGTGTCTCTGTCTCTCTGATTGTATGTTATGTTCTTGTCTTTGTGTTCTGTACAACAACGTTGTTGCTCTGTAGTAGGGGCAGGATTGAGAAGGAGTTGACGAACTTGGACTTCTCCCCTGCCACCCCGAGGGACGCCTCGGGGATCTGTAACACCCTGGGGGATGCCTCGGGGTGTCTGAAGAGGTCCATTATCTTGGGCCATCTGTCAGTCAGAGAGGATCTCACGTTCCTCCTGACCGTAACCCTGTCGGTCAGGGAGGATCCCGCGTTCCTCCTGACCGTATTTTTGTCTCTTGTGTCCAGACTGTCCTGTCGACGTCCTAAGTGTCTATATGTTCTTTGCATCAGTTATGAAGGTAACATTCTGTTTAGGGAAAAATGTCTGATCCGTTTGAATCTGAGGAATGCATGACTGTATGAATGTTTATGTGGCTCCACCGCCTTTGGCTAGAGAGTCTGAGTGGGCTGCACCCTGAGTCTCGCGGAGCGTCGTATGGCATAACGGTCATCTACTCCATGGAGTAGCCTGATCCGGGGTTTATATGGATAGACCTTAGCTAAGACGCTCCTAAGTTCCCGCGAGGGACGCGAGCAGGACAGCACCTGAAAGATCCCCCTCCCTTGTCTGCGACATCATTCATGATGGGAGGGAAACCCAGAAAACTCCTATCTTAAGACTGAACACTTAAAAATACATTAAAAAGGGAAAGACACTGGCATAAAAAGCTGGTTTTTCTTTCTGTTTAAAAGGGCAAAGTTTTCTTAGATTAATTGATCTGTTAAAAAATGTAAATGGTTTTCTCTTTGCCAGCCCAGAAAACCCAACTTCTATGTTCTGTTTTATCAGGTGTTTAACATCCCTAATTATACTTAGGCATGTGTTTTAAAACTTTCTAAGGTTTTAGCAATTGTTGACAAGATTTAAACCAATAATAAACCTTGGGTTACATTTGGGAAAATGCTATAATTATTCTAGAGATTCTATACATTTCCTAAAGTTTTAATGTTTTGAGAGATCATCACTTTATATTGTAATTATGGAAATGCTATATGTCACAGAAGTAACCTGATTTCCTTGCAGCTAAATTGTAAACTCCCGACTCTTCAGCTCTAACCATATACATTCCGAGTTTTTGTCATTTATAATGGTTTTAATTCTCTTGTAAAATGAGTTTTATCTTAAAGGAGATTCATATAAAGGACTTTCAAGACAAATAGATATTTGATATGCTTGAAAACCCTAAAACTGAAATGGGTAAGAATTTCCAAAACTAACTAAAGCTGCATTCACCAGATTTAGTAAAATGGGACTAAATGAACTAAAAGATTATAGTGTTATGTCTCTTAATGTTTTGTCTTGTTTTAGATATTGCTGGTTCTCTAATGTTTGCTCTTCAGACTAGGGATACTTTTTCTTAAGTTATCTGTAACTTATAGAGATGTAAAAGTGCTCATTTGTAAACGAATCAAGGCATTCAACTTTTCTCTCTATCTGAACCTTCTGAAACCAAAAGGTCTCAGTAAGTATTCTTTCTTCCATGGCAATCAGTCATTTGCATAAGTTCAATAAGAATTTGTTCTCCTTGTAACAGGACAGCATTGGAAACTGGTTATTTTACCAAGGCTTTGACTGGGATGTCATATTTGAAAAGTTTCAGATATGACCAGACAGCTTTAAGGAACTAAGGTTGACTTTATAAAACCTGGAGCCATAAAGCCCCTTGGGACTGTTGGCCTGATACCTTGCTTACAGAGTTCCCAGCAGCCTCACCAGGTGAGTAAAGAATGTCACTCCTTGGTAGGTGCAGTCTCTGAAGAGGCATATGCCCAAATCTACAGGTATTGCAGGCATGCCTGATGGCAAGTACATGGCTTGGCTTCTGGCCTGGAGAGGTTACTAGAAGTTCAACCTAGAGATTCCTTATAAGAAGTTCCAGCAAAGCAGATTCTAAAAGATCTATCGATCACACTCACTGTTCTTGCTGAGCTTATGTAAATAATGGGCCAAATTTGTTAAAACTGGACTTGTTTCACAAGTAAATTAGTCCCGATTTGGCTATCTCTGAAAATAAAGGTTATTTTAGAGAGAAAAATTATGTTTTAATAACACACCTTTATGGATGTTAAATTCTAGACTTGGTTGTCTTTAAATGTTTGTTTACCTAAGCTAAACAATTTGAGGTAAACTTGAGAGAAGTTACACAATAGCTTCTTTAGTCAATCTTATTTTGTGAGGATATTAGCAGAAACCCACGGCACATGATTAAACAACTGGAAAAATGGAATTAATTCCCCTACAATTGTATAACTTAACTAACACCTTGTTGATGGCTGGGATAATGAAATTGCCTAAAAGCCAGCCTATCACACTCCATAGGATTAACTATGGACTTGTGGAGGCAATGCATAACCCCACTTTCTTTATGAGTGGATTAAATAATGCATGGGGGACTCCCCTTATCTCTTGACAAGTTTTCTCACTTGCCAGTGATCCTCTGTAGTCAGAACATTGTTAAGCCTGGACCACTCAAAGGTCTTCTTATTGGTTTCATCCCTTAGTCATATTTATCCTAGACGCCACCTCTGTTAAGGTGCAATTGCAAACAGATGCTTTAGCTAAGTCTCTCTCAGTGAATAGTTAAGTTCCTGGTTTGAAAGAAGGCTATGGCAAAATCTCCTTTTCAGGCTTCTCATTCTTATCGCCTTATTAACTTTAATATGTTGCTTTGTTCAGTGTTTCTCTACTTGGTGCCGAGACTCCATTGCTGCAATGACTTCACCACGGCAGATGATCCTTACCACACGCAAAGATACTTCTTCACTGTCAGCGCTGGATTCAGCTGCCTCCGCCTTTCGTAACTCCCCTATACATTCCTCCACTGATCAATGTTGACCTGAGTAGGTAGAGACAGCTCTACGCCCCTATTCAGCAGGAAGAAGTTACAGAATATGAGACCTTCCACCTTCAACCACCTTAAAGATTTAAGGATCAAAATTGTTCAGGAGGCTGGCTGAAGAGGGAGCAGGGGCTGGCGCCTTGCACCCCCTCTCCACCCACTCCCCTTGGCAATATATGTGACATTTCACAGGCACCCCTGACTGCCCTGTATCCGGATCTCTGTAAATTGGCTATGGGGTTTTGGGACATAGGCCAACACGATGATCCCCATAAGCCAGCGAGTACCCTACGAGTAAAGGAATGTCGCCCCCTAACCAGGGATGTGGAAATGAAACACGACGCTACAAACTTAGTGCACTCCCCTTTTATGTCTTCCCCGCGCCAAGAAATAGTATTGCTAGCGGACGGGCCTATAAATGTAAAGGCCCTGATGACTTCTACTGCGTGGCCTGGTGATGTGAAACTATGGGTGATGTCTATTGGAAACCCACCTCGCATTGGGATTTTATCACTGTTACAGCCAATTACTCCCATGAGATAAAAAAGTCCCCGGGGGCTCGTCCTGGGTACTGGGACCGAGCAAACGATGGAAAAAATGCATGGTGTCACCCCCTTAAGATTACCCTTCACAGAGTCTGGAAAGAAAGCAGTTCACTGGACAAAAGGGTATAGCTGGGGCCTTAGACTCTATAAAGAAAATTATGATGAGGGACTCATATTTACTATAAAACTCTCAATAAAATCCCCCTCTGCCACCATAGGGCCTAATCCGGTCCTGCCAGATCAGAGAGCCCCTAACCCTCATCCCAAAGGCCCTCGAATAGCTATATTACTAGGAGTTGGGGGAATAGCGGCAGGTATCAGAACAGGAACCTCTGCCCTACTCCAAAGCAACGAGCTTAAGCTATAGAAAAATCAATCACTGCCTTAGAAAAATCCATAACCTCCCTCTCTGAGGTGGTTCTGCAAAATAGGAGGGGACTAGACTTATTGTTCTTAAGGGAAGGAGGATTATGCGCAGCCCTCAAGGAAGAATGCTGTTTTTATGCTGATCATACTGGGATTGTGAGAGAAACCATGGATAAACTCAGAGAGAGACTAGCCCAAAGAAAAAAGGATTTTGATTCCCACCAGGGCTGGTTTGAAGGTTGGTTTAATCGATCGCCTTGGTTCACCACATTACTGTCCACCATTTTAGGGCCCCTTATTATACATTTACTAATTCTCTCAATCGGCCCTTGTATCTTAAATAAACTCGTACAGTTCATGAAAGATCGCTTGTCAGTAATCCAGACAATGGTGCTGACACAGCAATATCAACTAATTAAACAGACCGGCTCTCAAGCTGACTTACTTCATGAACAAAGCGAATGGATATAGGATTCTATTCATGAAAAAGAAAAAGGGGGGAATGAAAGACCCCCTTCCTCCTTGGTAAGGTTTGTTTTAGCAACCTATTTTCCCCATAGCCTGATGGCAACACATTGTCTGTGATCACCCGGTCTGTCAAAAGGAGAGACAAATGAGAAACAAAATGTACCGGGACTTTCCAGATTGCTGTCCCAAGGAACCGCCAGAACGCCATGACCCCAACACCCAATCATGCCTGAATTAAATTGATTAATTAGACTCCTGTAACTATGCATATCTGCTTCTGTAGGATCGCTTCCCGCCACCGCTTCCCGCCAGAACAAACCGTTGCAGTGCCTAACAATGCTTGATTTAGGTTAACCAATCAGATTCCTGTAACCAAGCATCTGCTTCTGTAAACTCGCTTCCCGCCACCCCAACCTTGCCCTATATAATCTGCTCCCCAACTTAGCCCGGCACGCTCAGCCCACAAAGGCTGATGCATCCGCAGGCGCCTGTGTAATTAATAAACCTCTTGCAATTTGCATCCAGTGGAGGCGTGCTGTCTGATTCTTGGGTGTGGCTCAGGATCTTTCAGGAGGCAGCTCTGAATGCAAAAGCCCAGTCTGAAGCACCCTAATCACCTCCATCCAGGCAGACACACAAATCAATGGACCTGAGTCAGAGGATTGAAACTGACATGTCCCTAGGACCTCATTGGAACCCTAGATTAGGTTTTCAGGCATCTGTCCGCAGAGGCCTGTTCTGGAAAACCAACTTATAATACAACATGTGTTCCCTGAGCCAAACAACAGAATTTCTTCTGTCCCCAGAAGGAAACCATGTTCTTGGACCAGTGTCAAACACTCAGGGTGGTAGAATCCTGCATGGCCCCTTAGCGATCAGCACATTCTAAGATCTCCCTGGTCACAAATTAACATTGAGACCAATCTGCAAGAGATTACACGTCAACTCAAGGCCTTGATACTTTGCACCATAGCCACCAGAATGAACCTGACATGTTTCTCAGCTGCAATGGTCATTGGAGCTGTGCTTTCCACACATCCATGCGGAAGTGCTCTGTTATCCAAACTTTCCACATGGAGGACACTGGGAAAAACAAACCATACTCCACCTGTCCAGTAGAATGAAACCTTAGTGTTTGGAGCATCTCCCAAGCCCCAGCGAGGGAAATCCTCCATGGCCTCTTGTCCCCACCCCTCCATTTGTTGGTCATCATAGACACAAACTACAGTGTGAGCAAAACTCTGACATCATCCTTACTCAGGTGATGAATATCTCAAAAAAGCCGCTGCACACTAGAACTAGAACTAGAACTGCCTTCTGTGTGGCAATGAATTTAACCGTAGCTTGGGTTTACAATTCCATACTCACCTCCATGGACCCAAATCCCTCTTGGTAGGGAATTCTCAAGCCACATTGCAGTATTCTGCCATAGAAAGAAGAAGTGCCTGGTGAGTCTGCCCAGAAGCGCCAAATGTGCATCAATCCAATCAATCTGATTGGCCATCGAGGGATTTATAGGCTGCCTCGATTTCCAGGTTACCCTGGCCACTAGTGGTGTGTTTGACAGAGCCTGAGCCCCGAACTCGTGTCAGCCGCCCAGAGAGCGGGCACCATATCCAGCATGTGAGACCAGCCATGGCCCAAGTCCATCAACTTTACCCATCCTTGGTATTCAGGCACATGTTCCCAGGCCTTTGCTGGAATTGCTGCCAATGGGGGAACCTGAAGCACAATAGAGAACTCTTCCTTCCCAATTTCAGGAAACCTGGCTGTTGGTATGGGTGTCCAACCCTCAAATTGAGAACGAGCTACATGGCTAATAAGACCACGCCCATTCCTAAGGGCCGCCCTGGGAACAAACAGGCATTGTCACCCTCAGCCAGAGTATGCTTTCAAACAAGCCCTCTCAGTTGCAACACCAGTTTCCCACATTGCAGGCCTGGGACACCCCTAGTCCCGAATCTTAACACTTCGTTGGATTTTCCAGGCATGCAGACCCAGAGCCCGTCTCTGGAATCCCTGTTTTCGGGCACCCCTAAGATGGAAAACAGCACTCTTCCCTTCCCCGAAAAAGCCACCAAAGTATTGGGAGAAGAGGGGATCCTTAGAGAGGAAAAATCTCCCATGGACCCATGAGACCACACCTGCATTCCGAAGCCATCCTGGACACACAATCCAGATAAAAAAGCCTGTGCTACCTCCTTCCAGTCATCTTAAGTACAGTTCCTGACAAGCTTCCCTCCAGGTCTATGCATTGGGCCTAGATCACCTCGCTACTAACCTTAACCTGAGTTTGTGTTTGCAGACTTCTCTCCCAAAACCATGGCTCACATTCCCTCCAAGATGGGGTCTCTGGAGCCACACCACAAGACTGGGCCTGCCATCCCCAAGGATCTTTTCCAGTCACAGTTTCAGAAACCCACCAGATTAGGAGAAATTTGCAAGGACCCGGAGCCAACTCAAATATTGGAGGCCGTTCTGGAAGCAAATGCGCAGTCTCAAACACCCTGATCACCTAAATGCAGGCAAACACCCAAGTCAATGGGCCTGAGGCAGAGGATTGTACCAGGCATGCCCCTAGGACCTTACTGGAACGCTAGAATAGGTTTTCAGGCATCTGTCCTCCAAGGCCTATTCTGCAAAACCACCTTATAATACAACTTTTGGTCCCTGAGCCAGACAACAGAACTTGTCCTTTCCCCAGAATGAAATCGTGCATTCGATCTGTGCCAAATCCTCAAGGTAGGAGAATCCTGCATGGTACCTTAGCCACCAGCACATTCTAAGATCTCCCTGGTAACAAACCAGCATTGTGGCCCATCTGTAATAGATTCCCTGTCAACTTAGGGCCTTGATACTTCGCCCAGAACCACCAGAATGAACCTGCCATGTTCCTCAGCTGCAATCATCAATGGAGGTGTGCTTTCCAGGCATCCATGCGGGAGAGCTTTGCTACCCAATCTTTCCACGTGGGGACACTGGAGCAAACAAACCAGACTCCCCCTGTCTGGTACAAGAAAACCTTGCTCTTTGGAGCATCTCACAAGCCTCAGCATGGGCAATCCCCCAAGCCTTCTTGACGCAACCCCTCCACTTGTCGGCCATCATAGACACAAACTCCAGAGTAATCAAACATCTGACATCCACCCTTACTCAGGTGCTGGATATCTTGAATCCAGCACTGCACATCGGAACTGCCTTTTGCTTGGCACTGAATTTAACTGTAGCTTGTGTTTACAATTCCATCCTCAACCTACTGGCTCCCAGGAGCTCATGATAGGGAATTCTGGAGCCACAACGCAGCATTCTGCTTTCCCCATAGAAAGAAGTGCCTGGTGAGTCTGCCAAGCGACCCTACATGAGGATCAATCAGCCTGGCCCTCGAGGGAACCCCGATGTATAGGCTGCACTGGCTACTATTTCTGTGTCTGACAGAACCTGAGACCAGACATAGTTTCAAGCACCCAGAAAGCAGGCCCCATATCCAGCATGTGAGACTGGCCATGGCCTAAGTCTGTCATCTACCCATCCTTGATATTCAGGCACCTGTCCCTGACATTTGCTGGAATCCTTGACAATGGAGGAACCTAAAGCGTAATAGAGAACTCCTCCTTTCCCATGGGAGGAAAGCTGGCTGTTGGTATAGGTGCCCAGCTCTCAAAGAGGGAGCCAACTGTATGGCCAATGAGACCACACCCACTCCTGAGATCCGCTCTGGGCACAAACAGGCATTGTGACCTCAGCCTGAGAATGCTTTCAAACAGCTCCTCAAAGTGGCACCACCAGGATCCTGCATGCAGCCCAGGTAAGTCCCTAGGCCCAAATCCTAACCTTTGGTGGGATTTTCCAGGCGCCCAGACCCAGACCCCATCTCTGGAATCCCTGTATTGGGGCACCCCTAAGATTTAAAACAGCACTCTTTCTTTCCCCCAAAAAGGTACCCAACCATGAAGAGTCGCCGTGATCCGGAGAGAGGAAAATTTTCCCATGGACCCATGAGACCACACCTGCATTCCGAGGCCATCTTGGACACACAATCCAGAGAGAAAAGCCTGTGCTACTGCCTTCTATTCACCCTATTTACAGTTACTGATGCGCTGCCCTCTAGGTCTATGCATTGGGACTATTCGCCTCCCCACTAACCCGAACCTGAATTTGTGTTTGCAGACTTCTCTCCCAAAACCATGGCTCACATGCTCCAGGATGGGGTCTCTTGAGGCCCACCACAGGACTATGCCTGCCATCCCCAAGGAAAATGTACCCATCACAGTTTCCCAAATCTTACAGATTAGGATAAAACTGAAAGGCACCTGAGCCCACCCCAATATTGGCAGCCGCTCTGGACGCAAATGTGCAGTCTGAAACCACCTGAACAGCTCCATCCAGGCAGACAGCCAAGTCAACGGTCCTGAGTCAGAAGATTGAGCCTGACATGCCCCTAGGACCTCATTGAAACCCTAGAGTGGGTTTTCAGGCACCGGCCCCCAGGGACCTCTTCTGAATACCTACTTATGATGCAACATGTGGTCCCTGAGCCACAAAACAGAAAATATCCTGCCCCCATAAGGAAAACATGCTCTTCGACCTGTGCCAAACCCTCAGTGTAGGAGAATCTTGTACGTAACGTTAGACACCAGCACATTCTAAGATATCCCCGGTAACAAACACTCATTGTGGCCCATCTACAAGATAGTCCATGTCAAATCAAGGCCTTTGTAATTTGCCCCATAGTCACCAGAAAGAATCTGCCATGTTCCTCAGCTGCAATCGTCAATTGAGGTGTGCTTTCCAGGCATTCATGTGGGAGACCTCTGCATCCTATACTTTCCACATGGGGATCCCTTGAGCAAACAAACCAGACTCCACCTGGCTAGTGGTAGGAAACCTTGTTGTTTTGGAGCATCTCACAAACCTCAGCATGGGAAATCCTCCATGGCTTCTTGATGCCACCCCTCCATTTGTCATTCATAGTAGACACAAACTCTAGTGTGAGCAAATATCAGACATCCACCCTTCCTCCGGTGCTGGATATTCGAATCAGCCGCTGCACACCGGAACTACCTTTTTCTTGGCACTGATTTGAACCCTAGCTAGTGCTTACAATTCCATCCTCACCCTACTGGTCCCCAAGGTCTCTTGATAAGGAATTCTAGAGCCTAAACACAGCATTCTGCTTTCCCCATAGAAATAAGAAGTGCCTTGTGAGTCTGCCAAGAAAACCCACATGAGCATCAATCTGCTCCGCTCTCGAGGGAAACCCAATTTATAGGTTGTCCTGGCCACTAGTGCTGTGTTTGACAGAGCTGAGCCCCGGCGTAGTGTCAGCCACCCAGAGAGAGGGACCTATATCTAGCAGGTGGGGCCGAGCTTGGCCCTAATCTCTCATCTCTACAAATCCTTGGTATTCAGGCATCTGTCCCCAAACCTTTTCTGCAATCCCTGCCATTGGGGAAACCTGAAGCACAATAAGGAACTCCTCCTTCCATGGCAGGAAACCTGGCTGTTGGGATGGGTGTCCAACCCTTAATGTGGGAGCCAGCTCCATGTCCAATGAACCAAAACCAACTCCTAGGGGTCGCCTTGGGCACAAACAGGCATTGTGACCCTCATCCTGAGCATGCTTTCAAACAAGCCCTCTCAGTGGGACCACTAGAATCCCGCATTGCAGGCTTGGTATGCCCCAAGGCCCAAATCCTAACCTTTGGTGGGATTTTCCAGGCACCCAGACGCAGACCTTCCCAGTAATCCCTGTTTTGGGCACCCCTAAGATGGAAAGCAGTACTCTTCTGTTCCCCGAAAAAGTCACCAAACTATGGGGAGCCGCCAGGATCCTTAGAGAGGAATAGTCTCCCATGGACCTATGAGACCACACCTAAAATCTGAGCCCATCCTGGACACACGATCCAGATAGAAAAGTCTATGCTACCGACTTCCAATCACCCTAATTACAGTTTCTGACGAGCTGCCCTCAACATCTACGGATTGGGCCTGTGACCACCTTGCAACTAACACTAACCTGAATTTTTGTTTGCAGAATTCTATCCCAAAACCATGGCTCACATGCCCTCCAGGATGGGTTCTCTGGAGCCACACCAAAGGACTGTGCCTGGAATCCCCAAGGGAACTTTACCCATCACAATTCCCCAAACCTTACTGATTAGGAGAAACCTCCAAGGCCCCTGAGCCCACCCCTATATTGGAAGCCACTCTGGATGCAAATGCACAGTCTGAAACACCCTAATCACCTACATCCAGGCAGACACCCACGTCAATGGTCTTGAGTCAGAAAATTGAACCTGACGTGCACCTACGACATCTTAGAAACCCTAGATTACATTTCCGGTGTCTGACCTCAGAGGCCTCTTCTGGAATACCAGGTTAGGATACAACATGTGGACCCTGAGCCACACAAAAGAACATCTCCTGTCCCAAGAAGGAAACTGCACTTTGACCTGTGTCACACCCGCAGGGTAGGAGAATCCCTCATGGCCCCTTAGCCACCAGCACATTCTAATCCCTACTGGCTAGCAAACCAGTATTGGGACCCATCTCTAAGAGATTCCATATCAAGTCAAGGCCTTGGCTCTTGGCCCAAGAGCCACCAATACGAACCTGTCATGTTCATCAGCTGCAATGGTCATTGCACTTGTGCATTCCATGCATCCATGGGGAAGGACTCTGCTACCAAAAATTTCCACTTGAGGAACCCTGGAGGAAAAAAATCAGACTCCACCTGTCCAGTAGAAGGAAACCTTGTTATTTGGAGCATCTCACAAGCCTCAGCATGCGATATCCTTCATGGCCTCTTGAGGCCACCCCTCCATTTGTTGGTCATCATAGACACAAACTCCAGTGTGAACAAAACTCTCACATCATCCTTACTCAGGTGATGAATATCTCGAATAAGCCCCATATGGGAGAAAAATCTCCCATAGACCCATGAGACCACACCTGCATTCCGAGTCCATCCTGGACACACAATGCCGATAGAAAAGGCTACGCTACCTCCATTGGGTCACCCTAATTACAGTTCCTGACGAGCTGCCCTCCAGGTCGACTCATTGGACTGCGATCACCATGCCACTAAGCCTAAACCTAGTTTTTGTTTGCAGACTTCTCTTCCAAAACCATGCCTCACATGTCCTCCAGTATGGGGTGTCTGGAACCACACCACAGGACTGTGCCTGCCATCCCCAAGGAAACTTTGCCCATCACATTTGCCCAAACTCTCCAGATTAGGAGAAACCTCAAAATTCCCTGATCCCACCCCAATATAGGAAGCCACTCTGGACACAAACGCAAAGTCTGAAACACCCTGATCACCTACATCCAGGCAGACACCCAAGTCAATGATCCTGAGTCAGAAAATTGAAACTGACATGGCCCTAGGACACACTTGGAACCCTAGATGCCTAGGCTTCAGGAATCTGTCCTCAGAGCCTATTCTGGAATACCAACTTATGATACAACATATGGTTCCTGAGCCCCACAACAGAAAATCTCCTGTCCCCAGATCGAAGCCGTGCTCTTGGACCTGTGTCCAATACTCAGGGTATATGAATTCTGCACAGCCCCTTAGCCACCAGAACATTCTAAGATCTTCCTTGTAACAAACCTGCATTGTGACCCATCTTCATGAGGCTCCATGTCAACTCAAGGCCCTGGTACTACGCCCCAGAGCCACCAGAACGAACATGCCATGTTCCTCAGCTGAAATGGTCAATGGAAAGGTGCTTTCCAGGCCTCCATATGGGAGTGCTCTGCTACACAAATTTTCCACATGAGAAATGGAGCAAACAAACCAGACTTCCCTGTCAGGAAGAAAGAAACTTTGATGTTTGGAGCATCTCACAAGCTCCAGGGTGGGAAATCCTCCATGGCCTCTTGATGCCACCCCTCCATTTGTTGGTCATTATAGACACAAACTCCAGCCTGAGCAAACATCTGACATCCGCCCATACTCAGGTGCTGATATTGGAATCAGCTGCTGCACACTGGAACTGCTTTTCGCTTGGCACTGAATTTAACCCTAGCATTGGATTACAATTTCATTTTCAACCTACTGGTCCGCCATATCTCTTGATAGGGAATTCTAGAGCCACAACACAACATTCTGCATTCCGCATAGAAAGAAGGACCTGGTGAGTCTGCCCAGATACTGTGCATGAGGATCAACATACTCAGCCCAGGAGGGAACCCCTATTTATAGTTTGTCCTGGCCACTAGTGCTGTGTTTGACAGAGCCTGAGCCCCGACCTCTTGTCAGCCACCCAGAGGGTGGGGCCAACATCAAGCATGTGAGAGCGGCCATGGTCCAGGGCTGTAATTACTACCCATCCTTGATATTCATGCATCTGTCCCCTAGACCTTAGCTGGAATCCCTACCAATGGGGGAACCTGAAGCACAATAGAAATCTCCTCCTTCCCCATGGCAGGAATCCTGGCTTTCAGATAAGTGTCCAACCCTCAGAATGGGAACCAGCTGCATGGCCAAGTAGACAACACCAACTCCTGATGGCCTCCTGGGCACAAGCAGGCATTGTGACACTCAGTTTGAGCATGCTTTCAAACAAACGCTCTCAGTTGCACCTCCAGGATCCCGCATTGCAGGCCTGGTATGGCCCTAGGCCCAAATCCTAACCATTGGTGGGATTTTCCAAGTGCTTAGATCCAGAGCCCATCTCTGGAATCCCTGCTTTGGGACACGCCTAAGCTGGGAAACAGCACTCATCCCTTCCCCGAGAAATCCACCAAACTATTGGGAACTGCCAGGATCCTTGAGAGGAAAAATCTCCCATGGACCCATGAGACCACACCTGCATTAAAGGCCATCCTGGAAATTAAATCCAGATACAATTGCCTGTGCTACCACCTTTGAGTCACCTGATTCACAGTTCCAGACTTGCTTCCCTCCAGGTCTATGGATTGGGACTACGATCACCTCGCTGCTAAACCTAACCCGAGTTTGTGTTTGCAGACTTCTCTCTCAAAACCATGGTGCACATGCCCTCCAGGATGGGGTCTCTGGAGTCATACCACAGGACTGTTTCTGCTATGCCCAAGGAAACTGCCCATCACAGTTGTCCAAACCCTCCAGACTGGGAGAAACCTGCCAGGCCCCTGAGCCCACCCTAGTATTGGACGCCACTCTGGATGCAAATGCACACTCTGGAACACCCTGATCACCTGCATCCAGTCAGACACCAGAGTCAATGGTCCTGAGTCAGAAGATTGAACCTGACATTCCCCTAGCACCTCATTCAAACCCTAGATTAGGTTTTCAGGCTTCTATCCTCAGAGGCCTGTTCTGGAATACCAATTTATGATACAACATATGGTCGCTGAGCCCCACAACAGAACATCTCCTGTACCCACATGGAATCTAGGCTCTTGGACCTGTGTCAGATCCTCAGGCTAGATGAATCCTTCACGGCCCCTTAAACACCAGCACATTCTAAGATCTCCCTGGTAGCAAACCAACATTTTGATCCATCTTCATGAGGTTTCTTGTCCAATCCAGTCTTGGTTCTTTGCCTCAGAGCCACGAGAATGAACCTGCCATGTTTCTCTGCTGCAATGGTCAATGGAGGTGTGCTTTCCTGGCATCCATGCGGGAGAGCTATGCTATCCAATCTTTACACATGGGGAACCCTAGAGCAAACAAACCAGACTGCCCCTGTCCGGTAGAAGGAAACCTTACTGTTTGGAGCATCTCACAAGCCCCAACCTGGGAAATCCTCCATGGCTCTTGACGCCACCCCTCCATTTGTGGGCCATAATAGACACAAACTCCAGCATGAGCAAATATCTGACATTCGCCCTTACTCAAGTGCTGGATATTCGATTCAACCACTGCACACTGGAAGTGCCTTTCACTTGACATTGAATTTAACCATAGCTTGGGTTTACAATTCCATCCTCAGCCTCCTGATCCACAAGCCCTATTGATAGGGAATTCTGGAGCCACAACGCAGCATTCTGCCTTCCCAATAGAAAGAAAAAGGGCCTGGTGAGTCTGTACAGAAACTCCACATGACGATCTATATGCTCGGTGCTCAAGGGAACCCCGATTTATAGGCTGCCCTGGGCACTAGTGTTGTGTCTGACAGAGCCTGAGCAAAGACCTTGTGTCAACCAAGAGATAGGTGCCCATATCCAGCATGTGAGACCGGCCAAGGCCCAAGTCTGTCACCTCTACGCATCCTTGGTATTCAGACATCTGTAGACCTTTACTGTAATCCTTCCAATGGGGGAACCTGAAGCACAATAGAGAAATCCTCCTTCCCCATGGCAGGAATCCTGGCTGTTGGGATGGGTGTCCACCTCAAAGTGGGCGCCGGATGCATGGCCAAGAAGATTACTCCCACTGATGAGGGCCACCCTGGGCACAATCAGGCAATGTGAACCTCAGCCTGAGCATGCGTTCAAACAAGCCCTCTCAGTTTACCCAAAAGTATCCTGCATTGCAGGCCAGGTATGCCCCTTTGTGCAAATGCTAACATTTAGTGGGATTATCCAGTGACACAGACCCAGAGCCAATCTCTGAAATTCCCTATTTTGGGGAAACTCCAGGATGGAAAACAGCACTCTTCCCTTCCCCGAGAAAGCCACCAAACTATTGGGAGCCACCAGGTAACTTAGAGAGGAAAAACCTCCATGGACACATTAGACCACACTTGCATTCCAGGGCCATCCTGAACACACAATGCAGATACAAAAGCCTGTGCTACCCCCTTCGAGTCATCTAATTTACAATTCCTGATGAGTTGCTTTCCAAGTCTATGCTTTGGGCCTGCAATCACCTCGCCACTAACCCTAACCCGAGTTTATGTTTGCAAACTTCTCTCCCAAAACCCTGGCTCACGTGCTTTCCAGGCTGTGGTATCTGGAGCCACATGTAACGACTATGCCTGCCTTCCTCAAGGAAACTTTGCCCTTCTCTGTTGCCCAAAATCTCTAGATTAGGAGAAACCTGCAAGGTCCCTGAGCCCACCTCAATATTGGAGGCCACTCTGGACTCAAATTCGCAGTCTGAAAAACCCTGATCACCTCCATCCAGGCAGACACTCAAGTAAATGATCCTGAGTCAGAAGATTGAAACTGACATGCCCCGAGGACTTCATTGGAACACTAGATTAGGTTTTCAGGTATCTGTCCTCAGAGGCCTGTTCTAGAATACCAACTTATGATACAACATGTGGTCCCTGAGCCACAGAACAGAATATCTCCTGGACCCAGAAGGAAACCATGCTTGTGGACCTATGTCAAACCCTCAGGGTAGATGAATCCTACACAGCAACTTAGCAACCAGCACATTCTATGATCTCCCTGGTAACAAACCAGCATTGTGACCCATCTTCATGATACTCCATGTCAACTCAAGGCCTTGATATTTCGCGCCAGAGCCACCAGAAGGAACCTGCCATTTTCCTCAGCTGGAATGGTCAATGGAGGTGTGCTTTTTAGGTATCCATGCGGGAGTGCTGTGCTACACAAACTATCCACATGGAGAAACCTGAGCAAACAAACCAGACTCCTCCTGTCCGGTAGAAAGAAACTTTGCTATTTGGAGCATCTCACAAACCCCAGGGTGGGAAATCCTCCATGGCCTCTTGACACCACCCCTCCATTTGTCGGTCATCATAAACACAAACTCCAGCCTGAGCAAATATCTGACATCCGCCCATACTCAGGTGCTGATATTGGAATCAGGCGCTGCACACTGGAACGGCCTTTCGATTGGCACTGAATATAACACTAGCTTCGGATTACAAATCCATCCTCACCTTACTGGTGTGCAAGCCCCATTGACAGGGAATTCTGGAGCCACAACGCAGCATTCTGCCTTCCCCATAGAAAGAACAAGGACCTGGTGAGTCTGCCCAGAAACTGCTCATGAGGATCAATCCACTCAGCCCACGAGGGAACCCTGATTTATAGTTTGCACTGGCCACTAGTGCTGTGGCTGACAGAGCCTAAGCCCCAACCTCGTGTCAGGCACCCAGAGAGTGGCGCCCATATCCAGCATGTGAGCCTGGTGATGGCCCATGTCGGTCATCTCTACCCATCCATGGTATTCAGGCATCTGTCCCCTAGACCTTTGCTGGAATCCCTACCAATGGGGGAACCTGAAGCACAATAGAGAACTCCTCCTTCCCCATGACAGGAATCCTGGCTTTGGGATGGGTGTCCAACCCTCAGAATGGGATCCAACTGCATGAGCAATGAGACCACACCCACTCCTGAGGGCTGCCTGGGCACAAGCAGGCATTGTGACCCTCAACTTGAGCATGCTTTCAAACAAATGCTCTCAGTTGCACCTCCAGGACCTGCATTGCAGGCCTTGTACTCCCCTAGGCCCAAATCCTAACCCTTGGTGGGATTTTCCATGATCCCTGACCCAAAGCCTGTGTCTGGAATCCCTGTCCTGGGGCACCACTAAGATGGAAAACAACACTCTTACTTTCTCTGAGAAAGTCACCAAACTATTGGGACCTGCCAGTATCCTTGAGAGGAAAAATCTACCATGGACCCATGAGACCACACCTGCATTCCAAGGACATCCTGAAAATTCAATCCAGACCATTAGCCATTCCTACCACCTTCGAGTCACCTGATTTACATTTCCTGACTTGCTGCACTCTAGGTCTATGCATTGGGCCTGCGATCACCATGCCGCTAACCCTAACCCGAGTTTGTGTTTGCAGACTTCTCTCGCAAAAGCATGGCTCACATGCCCTCCAGGATGGGGTCTCTGGAGCCACACCAAAGGACTGTGCCTACCATCCCAAAGGAAACTGTGCCCATCACAGTTGCCAAAACCCTCCAGAAAAGGAGAAAACTGTAAGGACCATGAGCCCACCACAATATTGGATGCCACTCTGGATGCAAATGCGCAATCTGAAATACCCTGATCACCTCCATCCAGGCAGACACCAGAGTCAAGGTTCCTGAGTAAGATGATTGAAACTGACATGCCCCTACGATTTCACTGGAACCCTATGTTAGGTTTTCAGGCATCTGTCTTCAGAGGCCTGTTCTGGAATGCCAACTTATGATACAACATATGGTCCCTAAGCCACACAACATAACATTTCCTGTCCCCAAACGGAATCCGGGCTCTTGGACCTGTGTCAAATCCTCAGGGTAGATGAATCCTGCATGGCCCCTTAGCCGCCATCACATTCTTAGATCTCCCTGGTAACAAACCAGCATTGTAACCTATCTTCATGAGATTCCATGTTTAATCCATTTTTTGTTACTTCGCCTCAGAGCCACCAGAATGAACCTGACCTGTTCCTCAGCAGCACTGCTCAATGGAGGTATGGTTTCCAGGCATCCATGTGGGAGAGCTATGCTACCCATTCTTTCCACATGTGGGACCCTGGAGCAAACAAACCAGAATGCCCCTGTCCTGTAGAAGGAAACCTTACTGTTCGGAGCATCTCACAAGCCCCAGCCTGGGAAATCCTCCATGACCTCTTGATGCCACCCCTCCATTTGTGGGTCATCATAGACACAAACTCCAGCATGAGCAAATATCTGACATGCACCCTTACTCAGGGGCTTAATATTCGATTCAACTGCTGCACACTGGAAGTTCCTTTTGCTTGATAAAGAATGTAACCATAGCTGGGTTTACAATTCCATCCTCAGCCTCCTGGTCCACAAGCCCTCTTGATAGGAAATTCTGAAGCCTCAACACAGCATTCTGCCTTCCCCATAGAAACAAGAAGGGCCTGGTGAATCTGCCCAGAAACGATACAAGAGGATCAATCTGCTCAGCACTCAAGGGAACCCCGATTTATAGGCTGCCCTGGGCACTAGTGCAGTGTCTGACAGATCCTGAGCCAAGCCCTAGTGGCAGACACCCAGTGATCGGGGCCCATATCCACAATTTGAGAATGGCCATGGCCCATGTCCGTCATCTCTACCCATCCTTGTTATTCAGGCATCGGTCCCCAGAACTTTGCTGGAATCCCTCCTAATGGGGGAACCTGAAGCACTATAGAGAACTCCTCTTTCCCCATGGCAGGATTCTGGCTGTTGGGATGCGTGTCCAACCCTCAAAGTGAGAGCCAGCTGCATGGCCAAGGTGACCATGCCCACTCATGAGGGCCACCCTGGGCACAAGCAGGCATTGTGACCCTCAGCCTGAGAATGATTTCAAACAAGCCCTCTCAGTTGCACCTCCAGGATCCCACATGCAGGCCTGGTAAGCCACTAGGCCCAAATCCTAACACTGGATGGGAATTTCCAGGGGACCAGACCCAGAGCCTGTGTCTGGAATCCTTATTTTGGGGTACCCCTATCATGGAAAACAGCACTCTTCCCTTCCCTGAGAAAGCCACTAACTATTGGGAGCCACCAGGAACCTTAGAGAGGAAAAATCTCCCATGGACCCATAAGGCCACACCTGCATTCCAAGGCCATCCTGGACACACAATCCAGAGAAAAAAGCCTGTGTTACTGCCTCTGAGTCACCTGATTAACAGTTCCTGACGAACAGTCCTCCATGTCTATGCATTGGGCCCGCGATCACCTTGCCACTAACCCTAAACCAAGTTTGTGTTTGCAGACTTCCCTTCCAAAACCATGGCTCACATGCCCTCCAGGTTGTGGTATCTGGAGCAAAACCACGGGATTGTACCTGTCTTCCCCATGGAAACCGTGCCTGTCACTATTGCACAAACCCTCTAGATTAGGAGAAACCTGCGAGGCCCCTCAGCCCACCCCAATACTGGAGGCTGCTCTAGATGCAAATGTGCAGTCTGACACACCATATCACCTACATCCAGGCTGATAGCCAAGTCAATGGTCCTGAGACAGAAGATTAAACCTGACATGCCCCTAGGATTCACGGGAACACTAGATTAGGTTTTCTGGTATCTGTACTCAGAGGGCAGTTCTGAATATCAATTTATGATACAACATGGTCCCTGAGCCACACAACAGAACATCGCCTGTCCCCAGAAGAAAGCCGTGCTCTTGGACCTGTGTCAAACACTCTGGGTAGATGAATACTGCAAGGCCCCCTGGTAACCAGCACATTCTATGATCTCCCTGACAACAAATCAGCATTGTGACCCATCTTCATGAGACTCCATGACAACTCAAGCCTTTGGTACTTCACTCCAGAGCCACCAGAACGAAACTGCCATGTTCATCAGCTGTCATGGTCAATGTAGGTGTACTTTCCAGGCATCCAGTGGTAGTGCTCTGATACCAACTTTCTACATGGGGAAACCTGGAGGAAACAAACCAGACTCCCCTGTACGGTAAAAGGAAACCTTGCCGTATGGAGTATCTCACAAGCCCGAGCATGGGTAATCATCCATGGCCTCTTGAGGCCACCCATCCATTTCTTGGTCATCATATACACAAACTCCAGCATGAGAAAACAACTGCCATCCGCGCTTATTCAAGTGCTGGATATTCAAATCAGCTGCTACACACTGGAATTACCTTTTCTTTGGCACTAAATGTAAAAGTAGCTTGGGTTTACAATTCCATCATCACCCTAGTGTTGAGTAAGCCCTCTTGATATGAAATTCTAAGCCACAACACAGCATTCTGCCTTCCCCGTATTAAGAAAAAGGGCCTGGTGAGACTGCCCAGAAACCCTACATGAGGATAAATCTACTCGACCCTCAAGGGAACCTCGATTTATAGATTGCCCTGGCAACTATTGCTCTGTCTGACAGAACCTCATCTCTGACCTCGTGTCAGGACCCAGAGGTGGGCCCCATCTCTAGAATGTGAGACCGGCCATGGCCCAGGGCTGTCATTTCTACCCATTCTTGGTTCAGGCATCTGTGCCCAGACTTTTGATGGAATCCCTCCACTGGGGGAACCGGAAGCACAATAAATTGTCCTCCCCCATGGCAGGAATCCTGGCTGTTGGGATGGGTGTCCAAACCTCAGACTGGTAGCCAGCTGAATGGCCAAGGAGACCCCGCCCAGTCATGAGGGCCACCCTGGACACAAGCAGCCATTGTGACCCCCACCCTGAGCATGCTTTCATACTAACACTCTCGGTTGCATCTCCAGGATCCCGATTTTCAGGCCTGATTCGCCTCTAAGCCCAAATCCCTGGTGGGGGCCTGATTCGCCTCTAACCCCTGGTGAGGTTTTTCAGGGGCCCAGAAACACAGCCCATTTCTGGAATCCCTGTTTTGGGGCACCCCTAAGATGAAAAATAGCACTCTTCCCTTCACCGAGAAAGCCACCATAGTATAGGGAGCCACCAGGATCCTTGAGAGAAAAAATCTCCCATGGATCCGTGAGACCACACCTGCATTCCGAGGCCATCCTGGACACACAAGCCAGATACAAAAGCCTGTGCTACCACCTTCGAGGCACCTGATTTAAAGTTCCTGACAGCTGCCCTCCAGGTGTATGCATTGGGCCTGTGATCACCTCGCTGCTAACCTTAACCCGAGTTTGTGTTTGCAGACTTCTCTCCCAAAACCATGGCTCCTATGTCCTCCAGGATGGGGTCTCTTGAGCCACACCACAGGACTGTACCTGCCATCCCCAAGGAAAATGTGTCCATCACAGTTGACTAAACCCTTGAGATAAGGAGAAACCTGTAAGGCCCCTGACCCCCCCCCTCAATAATGGAGGCCGCTCTGGACACAAATGTGCAGTCTGAAACACGCTGATCACCTGAATCCAGGCAGACACCCAAGTCAATGTTCCTGAGTCAGAAGTATGAACCTGCCCTGCCCTTATGACCTCATTGTAACCTTAGATTAGGTTTTCAGGCATCTGTAATCAGAGACCTGTTCTGGAGTGCCAACTTGTGATACAACATATGGTCCCTGAGCCCCACAACAGAACATCACCTTTCTCCAGATGGAAGCTGTGCTCTTGGACCTGTGTCAAATTCTCAGGGTAGATGAATCCTCTCTGCCCGTAGCCACCAGCAGATTCAAAGATCTCGCTGGTAACAAGCCAGCATTGTGAGCCATCTTCATGAGATTCCATGTCAACTCAAGGCCTTGTTACTTCACCCCAGAACTTCCAGAACAAACCTGCCATGTTCCTCAGCTGCAATGGTCAATAGAGGTGTGCTTTCCAGGCATCCATGTGGGAGTGCTCTGCTACCCAAACTTTCCACATGGGGGACTCTCGAGCAAACAAATCTGACTGCCCCTGTCTGGTAGAAGGAAACCTTGCTGTTTGGAGCATCTCACATGCCCCAGCGTGGGAAATACTCTATGGCCTCTTGTCACCTCCCCTCCATTTGTCGGTCATCATAGACAGAAACTCCAGCATAAGCAAACATCTGACATCCGCCCTTACTCCGGTGCTGGATATTCGAATCAGCCGCTGCACACTGGAAATGCTATTCGCTTGTCACTGAATTTATTCGTAAATTGGGTTTACAATTCCATTCTCACCCTACTGGTCCACAAGCCCTTATGATAGGGAATTCTGCAGCCACAACGCAGCATTCTGCCTTCCCCATAGAAAGAAGAAGGGCCTGGTGTGTCTGACCAGAAACTCCACATGAGGATCAATCTATTCGGCCCTCGAGGGAACCCTGAATTATAGACATCCCTGGCCCTAGTGCTGTGTCTGACAGAGCCTGAGCCCCAACCTCATGTCAGCCTCCCAGAGGGCAGGGCCCATATCCAGCATGTGAGAAAGGCCACAGACCAGGGCAGTCATCTTTACCCATTCTTGCTATTCATGCATCTGCCCCCAGACTTTTCCTGGAATCCCTACCAATGGGGGAACCTGAATCACAATAGAGAATTCCTCCTTCCCCACGGCAGGATTCCTAGAACTTGGGAAGGGTGTCCAACACTCAGAGTGGTAGCCTATTGCATGGTCATTGAGACCACGCCCACTTCTGAGGGCCACCCTGGGCAAAAACTGGCATAGTGACCCTCAGCCTGAGCATGCTTTCAAACAAACTCTCTAAGTTGTACCTCCAGGACTTGCACTGGAGGCCTGGTAAGCCCTGAGGCCCAAATCCTAACCCTTGGTGGGTATTTCCAGGTGCCTGGAGCCAGAGCATGTCTCTGCCATCCCTGTTATGGGACACCCTTAATATGGAAAACAGAACTCTTCCCTCTCTGAGAATGCTGCCAAACTATAAGGAGCCTCCAGGATACTTGAGAGGAAAAATCACCCATGGACACCTGAGACCACACCTGCATTCCCAGTCCATCATGAATACACAATCCAGATATAAAAGCCTGTGCTACCACCTTCAAGGCATGCAATTTACAGTTCCCGATGAGCTGCCCTCCAGGTCTATGCATTGAGCCTACAATCACCTCGCCACTAAACCTAACCCGTGTTTGTGTTTGCAGACTTCCCTCCCAAAACCATGGCTCACATGCCCTCCAGGATGGGGTCTCTGGAGCCACACCACAGGACTGTGCCCACCATTGCCAAGGAAACTTTGCCCGTCAAATTGCCCTATCCTTCCAGGTAGGAGAAACCTGAAAGGCCCCTGAGCCCATCCCAATACTGGTTGCCACTCTGTACACAAATGCACAGTCTGGAATACCCTGATAGCCTACATCTAGGCAGACATCGAAGTCAATGGTACTGAGTCAGAGTATTGACCTTACATTCCCCTAGGATTTCAATGAAACCCTAGATAAAATTTTCAGTCATCTTTCCTCAGAGGCCTGTTCTGGAATACCAACTTATGATACAACATGTGGTCCGTGAGCCCCACAACAGAACATCTCTGGTCCGAGAAGGAAACCTTGATCTTCGACCAGTGTCAACCCCTCAGGGTAGATTAATCCTACATGTTCCCTTAGCCACCAGCACATTGTAAGATTCCCATGGTAACAAATCTGCATTGTGACACATCTTCATGAGACTCTATGTCAACTCCAGTCCTTGGTACTTGGCCCCAGAGCCACCAGAACAAACCAGCCATGTTCCTCAGCTACAACTGTCAAAGGAGGTGTGCTTTCCAGACATCCATGTGGGAGTGCTCTGCTATTCAAACTTTCCACATGGGTGACCCTGGAGCAAATAAACCAGACTCCCCTTGTCTGGTAGAAGGAAACCTTGCTGTTTGGTGCATCTCACATGCGCCAACGTGTGTAATCCTCCATGGCCTCTTGACAGCACCCCTCCATTTGTCGGTCATCATAGACAAAAACTCCAGCATGAGCAAACATCTGACATGAACCTTTACTCTGGTGCTGGATATCTGGAATCAGCCACTGCACACTGGAACTGTCTTTTGCTTGGCACTGAATTGAACCATAGCTTGTTTTTACAATTCCATCCTCACTTTACTGGTCCCCAAGCCCTCTTGATAGGGAATTTTGGGGCCACAATGCAGCTTTTTGCCTTCCCCTTAGAAAGAAGAAGGTCCTGGTGATTCTGCATAGAAACTCTACATGAGGATCAATCTGCTCGGCCCTTGAGGGATCCCCGATTTATAGTCATCCATGGCCACTAGTTCTGTGTCTGACAGAGCCTGAGCCGTCAACTCATGTCAGCTACTCAGAGAGTCGGGCCAATATCCAGCATGTGAGACTGGCCATGTCTCAGGTCCCTTATCTCTACCCATCCTTGGTATTCAGGCATCTGTCCCCAGGCATTTGCTGGAATCCCTAACAATGGGGGAACCTAAAGCACAATAGAGAACTCCTCATTCTCCATGGCAGGAATTCTGTTAGTTGGGATGGGTTAGTTGTTAGTTGTCTGTTAGTTGTCTCCTTAAAGTGGGAGACAGCTGCATGGCCAAGGAGACAACGCCCACTCATGAGGGCCGGCCTAAGCACATCAGGCATTGTGATACTCAGACTAGCATGCTATCAAACTTTCGCTCTCAGTTGCACCTCCAGGTCGCGCATTGCAGGCCTGGCACTCCCCTAGGCCCAAATCCTAACACGGGTGGGATTTTCCCGGCACCCAGACCCACAGCATATCTCTGGAATCCCTGTTTGGGGAACCTCTAAGATGGAAACAGCACTCTTCCCTTCAACAAGAAAGCCAGCATACTACTGGAAGCTGCCAGGATCCTTAGAGAGGAATAATCTCCCATGGACCCATTAGACCACACCTACATTCCGAGGCCATCATGGACACACAATTCAGATACAAAAGACAGTGCTACCGCCTTCGAGGCACCTGATTTACAGTTCCTGATGATCTGCCCTCCAATTCTATGCATTGGACCTACGATCACCTCACCACTAAACCTAACCCGAGTTTGTGTTTGCAGACTTCTCTCACAAAACCATGGCTCACATGTCCTCCAGTATGGGGTGTCTGGAGCCACACCACAGGACTGTGCCTGCCATCCCCAAGGAAACTGTGCCCACAATGTTACCCAAACGTTCCAGATTAGGATAAACCTGCAAGGCCCCAGAGCCCACCCTAATATTGGAGGCCACTCTGTACACAAAGGCACAGTCGGAAACACCCTAATCACCTACATATAGGCAGACACCAAAGTCAACGGTCCTGAGTCAGATGATTGAACCTGACATTCCCCTAGGACTCCATTGGAACCCTAAATGAAGTTTTCAGGCATCTGTCCTCAGAGGCCTGTTCTGGAATACCAACTTATGATACAACATTTGGTCTATGAGCCCCACAACAGAATATCTCTGATCCCCAGAAAGAAACCATATTCTTCAACCGGTGTCAAACCCTCAGGATAGATGAATCCTCCATGGCCCCTTAGCCACCAGCACATAGTAAGATCTCCGTGGTAACAAACCTGCATTGTAACACATCTTCAGGAGACTCCATGTCAACTCCAGGCCTTGGTACTTCACCCTTAAGCAACCAGAACGAACCTGCCATGTTCCTCAGCTGCAATGGTCAATGGAGGTGTGCTTTCCAGACATCCACGTGGGAGTACTATGCTACCCAAACTTTTCACATGGGGGAACCTGGCGTAAACAAACCAGACTCCCTCTCTCCGGTAAAATAACCTTGCTGTTTGGAGGATCTCACAAGCACCAGCGTGTGAAATCCTCCATGGCCTCTTGACTCCACTCCTCCATTTGTCGGTTATCATAGACACAAACTCTAGTGTGAGCAAACATCTGACATCCACCCTTATTCCGGTGCCAGATGTCTCGAAAAAACCGCTGCACGTTGGAACTCCTTCCGCTTGGCACTAAATTGAACCGAAGCTTGTGTTTTCAATTCAATCCTCACCCAACTGGTCCACAAGCCCTCTTCATAGGGAAATCCGAAGGCACAACACAGCATTCTGCCTTCGCCATCGAATGAAGAAGTACCTGGTGAGTCTGGCGAGAAACCCCACATGAGGATCAATCTGCTCGGCCCTCGAGCCAACCCCAATTTATAGGCTGCCATGACCACTAGTGCCATGTCTGACAGAGCCTGAGCCCCGACCGAGTTTCAACCACCAGAGAGCGGGCGCGATATCCAGCATATGGGATGGTCATGGCCAACCTATGTCATTGCCACCCATCCTTGATATGCAGGCCCCTGTCCCTAGACCTTTGCTGGAATCCCTACCAATGGGAAACCTGAATCACAATAGAGAACTCCTCCTTCCCCATGGCAATAAACCTGGAAGTTGGGATAGGTGTCCAACCCTCAAAGGGGGAGCAAGTTACAACATCAATGAGACCATGCCCACTCCTGAGGGCCACCCTGGGCACAAACAGGCATTGTGACCCAGCCTGAGCATGCTTTCAAAAAATCCCTCTCAGTTGCACCAATATGATCTTGCATTGTAGGCCTGGTACACCTATAGACACAAATCCTAAAACTTGGTGGGATTTTCCAGGTGCCCAGACCCAGAATCGGTCTCTGGGATCCCTATTTTGGAGCACCCATAAGATGGAAAACAGCACCCTTCCCTTCCCTGAAATAGCCACCAAACTATGGGGAGCCACCATGATCCATAGAGAGGAAAAGTCCCCCATGGACCCATGAGAACACACCTGCATTCCGAGGCCATCCTGGACACATAATCCAGAGAGAAAAGCCTGTGCTACCGCCTTCCAGTCACCCTAATTACAGTTCCAGACGAGCTGCCCTCCAGGTCTATGCACTGGGCTTGTGATCACCTCGCCACTCATCCTAATCCGAATTTGTGTTTTCAGACTTCTCTACCAAAACCATGGCACACATGCCCTCCAGGATGGGGTCTCTGGATCCACACCACAGGACTGTCCCTGCCATCACCAAGGAAACTGTGCCCGTCACAGTTCCACAAACTGTCTAGATTAGGAGAAACCAGCAAGGCCCCTGAGCCTACCCAAATATTGGCGGCCGCTCTGAACACAAATGCACAGTCTGAAACACCCTGATCATCTATATCCTGGCAGACAGTCAAATCAATGGTCCTGAGTCAGAATAGTTAACCTAACATGCCCTAAGGACTTCATTGGAACCCTTGATTCGGTTTTCAGACATCTGTCCTCAAAGGCCTGTTTTGTAATGCAAACCTATGATACAACATGTGGTCCCTGGGACACACAGCAGAACACCTCCTGTCCCCAGAAGGAAATCATGCCCTTCCATCTGTGTCAAAGCCCAGGGTACTAGAATCCTGCATAGCACCTTGGCCACCAGTACATTCTAAGAACTCCCTGGTAGCAAACCATCATTGTGGCCCATCTGCAAGAGATTCCAGGTCAAATCAAAACTTGGTACTTCGCTCCAGAGATAGCAGAACGAACCTGCCATGTTCCTCAGCTGCAATGGTCAATGGAGTTGAGCTTTCCAGGCATACATGCGGTAGAGCTCTGCTACCCAAACTTTCCACATGGGGGACCCTTGAGCAAATAAACCAGACTTCACCTGTCCAGTAGAACAAAACCTTGCTGTTTGGAGCAGCTCATAAGCCTCAACGTGAAATGCCTCCATGGCCTCTTGACGCCACCTCTCCGTTTGTCAGTCATCATAGACAAAAACTCCAGTGTGAGCAAATATCTGACATCCACCCTTCCATAGGTGCTGGATATCTCGAATAAGCCACTACACATAGGAATTGCCTTCCGTTTGGCACTGAATTGAACCATAGCTTGTGTTTAAAATTCCATCCTCACCCGAATGGTCCCCAAGCACTCTTGATAAGGAATTCTGGGGCCACAACACAGCATTCTGTCTTCCCCATTGAATGAAAAAGTGCCTGGTGAGTCTGGCCAGAAAACCCACATGAGGATCAATCTGCTCGGCCCTCGAGGGAGCCCCATTTATAGGTTGCCCTTGCCACTAGTGTTGTGTCTATCAGAGCCTGAGCCCCGACCTAGTGTCAGTCAGCAGAGAATGGGCCCTAGATCTAGCATTTGGGATTGCCATGGCCCAAGTACGTCATCTCTACCCATTCTTGGTATTTAGGCACCTGTCCCCAGACCTTTGCTGGAATCCCTGCCTATGGGGGAACCTGAAGCACAAGAGAGAACTACTCCTTCCTCATGGCAGGAAACTTGGCTGTTGGGATGGGTGTCCAACCCTCAAATGGGGAGCAAGTTACAATATCAATGAGACCACGCCCACTACTGAGGGCCGCCCTGGGCACAAACAGGCATTGTGACCCTCAGCCTGAGCATGCTTTCAAAAAATCCCTCTCAGTTGCACCACTGGGATCCTGCAATGCAGGCCTGGTACGCCTCTAGGCACACTTCTTAAAACTTGGTGGGATTTTCTAGGTGCCAAGACCAAGAGTGCATCTCTGGAATCCCTGTTTTGAGGCACCCCTCAGATGGAAAACAGCACTCTTCCCTTCCCCGAAAAAGCCACCAAATTATGGAGAGACACCATGATCCATAGAGAGGAAATGACTGGCAGACAGTGTGTTCTCGGACCCATGAGAACACACCTTCATTCCGAGACCATCCTGGACACACAATCCAGAGAGAAAAGTCTGTGCTACTGCCCTCCAGTCCCCTAATTACAGTTATAGACGAGCTGCTCTCAAGGTCTATGCATTGGGCCTGCGATCACCTTGCCACTCACCCTAATCTGAATTTGTGTTTTCAGACTTTTCTACCAAAACTATGGCACACATGCCCTCAGGATGGGGTCTTTGGATCAACACCACAGGACTATCCCTCCCATCCAAAAGGAAACTGCCCATCACAGTTGCCCAAACCTTCTATATTAGGAGAAATCTGCAAGGACCCTGGGCTTACCCCAATATTGATGGCCGCTCTGAACACAAATGCACAGTCTGAAACACCCTGATCACCTACATCCTGGCAGACAGCCAAAACAATGGTCCTGAGTCAGATTAGTGAATCTGACATGCCCCTAGGACGTCATTGGAAACCTAGAATCGGTTTTCAGACACCTGTCCTCAAAGGCCTGTTCTGGAATGCGAACTTACGATACAACATGTGGTCCCTGGGCAACACAACAGAACATCTCCTGTCGCCAGAAGGAAACCATGTCGTTCCATCTGTGCCAAAGCCCAGGGTAGTAGAATCATCCACAGTACCTTGGCCGCCAGCACATTCTATGATCTCCCTGGTAACAAACCAGCATTGTGGCCCATCAGCAAGAGATTCCATGTCAATTCAAGGACATGGTACTTCGCTCCACAGACGCAGAACACACCAGCCATGTTCCTCAGCTGCAATGGTCAATGGAGTTGAGCTTTCCAGGCATCCATGCGGTAGAGCTCTGCTAGCCATATTTTCCACATGGGGGACCCTGGAGCAAATAAACCAGTCTCCACCGTTCCAGTAGAATGAAACCTTGCTGTTTGGAGCAGCTCATAAGCCTCAACGTGAAAACCCATCCATGGCCTCTTGACGCCACCACTCCATTTGTCAGTCATCATAGATACAAACTTGGTGTGAGCAAGTATCTGACATCTGCCCTTTCTCAGGTGCTGGATATCTCGAATAAGCTGCTGCACATAGGAACTGCCTTCCGCTTGGCCCTGAATTGAACCGAAGCTTGTGTTTACAATTCCACCCTCACCTGACTGCTCCCTCTTGATACGGAATTCTTGAGCCACAATGCAGCATTCTGCCTTCCCTATAGAAAGAAGTCCCTGGTGAGTGTGGCCAGAAACCCCACATGAGGATCAATCTGTTCGGCCCTTGAGTGAGCCCCGATTTATAGGTTGCCCTGGCCACTACTGCTATGTCTGACAAAGCCTGAGCCCCAACATAGTGTCAGTCACCAGAGAGTGGGTCCCACATGTAGCATTTGGGATTGCCATGGCCCAAGTATGTCATCTCTGCCCATTCTTGGTATTCAGGCACCTGTCTGCAGACCACTGCTGGAATCCCCGCCAACTGGGAAACCTGAAGCACAATAGAGATCTCCTCCTTCCTCATGGCAGGAAACTTGGCTATTGGGTTGAGTGTCCAACCTTCAAAGGGGGATCCAGTTACAACATCAATGAGACCACGCCCATTTCTGAGGTCCGCCATGGGCGCAAACAGGCATTGTCACCCTCCGGCTGAGAATGCTTTCAAACAATCCCTCAGTTGCACCATCATGATTCCGCATTGCAGGCCTCATACGTCTATAGGCCCAAATCCTAACACTTGGTGGGATTTCCCAGATGCCCAGGACCAGAGCCCAACTCTGGAATCCCTGTTTTAGGGCACCACTAACATGGAAAACTTCACTCGTCCCTTCCCCGAAAAAGCCACCAAACAATGGAGAGCAGCCAGGATCCATAGAGAGGAAAATATGCCCATGGACCAATGAGACCACACCTGCATTCTGAGGCCATCCTGGACAAATAATCCAGAGAGAAAATCCTGTGTTACTGCCTTCTTGTCACCCTAAATAAAGTTCCTGATGAGCCGCCCTCCAGGTTTATGCATTGGGCCTGCGATCACATCACCAAAAAGTCAGTAACCTGAATTTGTGTTTCCAGACTTCTCTCTGAAAACCATGGCTCACATGCCCACCAGAATGGGATCTCTGGAGTCACACCACAGAGCTCTGACTGCCATCCCCAAGTCACTGTGCATATCAGAGTTGCCCAAACCTTCCAGATTAGGAGAAACCTCTATGGCCTCTGAGCCCACCTCAATATTGCCGGCCACTCTGGATGCAAATGCGCAGTCTGAAAATCCCTGATCACCTACATGCAGGGAGATAGCCAAATCAATGATCATGAGTTAGAACATTGAACTTGAAGTGCCCCTAGGCCCTCAATGGACCCCCATTAGGTTTTCAGGCATCTGTTCTCCGGGGCCTGTTCTGGAATACCAATTTATGAAACATCATGTTGTTCCTGAGCCACATGACAGAACATCTCCTGTCTGCAGAAGGATACCGTGCTCTTCGACATGTGCCAAACCCTCAGGGTAGTAGAATCCTGCATGACAGCTTAACTATCAGCACATTCTAGAATATCTTTGGTAACAAACCAGCATTGTGGCCTATATGCAAGAGATTCCATGTCAACTCAAGGCCTTGGTACTTCGCACCAGGGCCACAAGAATGAAACTGCCATGTTCCTCAGCTAAAATGGTCAATGCAGGTGTGCTTTCCATGCATCCATGCTGGAGAGCTCTGCTTCACAAACTTTCCACATGGGGGAAGCTAGAGCAAACAGACTGACTTCACCTGCCCAGTAGAAGAAAACCTTACTGTTTGGAGCCGCTCACAGGCCTCAGCGTTTGAACTCTTCCATGGTTTTTTGACGCCATCCCTCCTTTGGTCAGTCATCATTGACACAAACTCCAGTGTGAACAAACATATGACATCCACCCTTATACCGGTGCTGGATGTCTCGAATAAACCACTCCACTAGTGCTGTGTCTGACAGAGCCTGAGACCCAACCTAGTGTCAGCCACCAGAGAGCAAGCCCCATATCTAGCATTTGGGATGGTCATGGCCAAAGTACATCATCTCTCCACATCCTTGTTATTCAAGCGCCTGTCTCCAGACCCTGGTAGGAATCGCTGCAAATGGGGGAACCTGAATCACAATAGAGAATTCCTCTTTCCCATGGCAATAAAACTGGCAGTTGAGATGGGTGTCCAACCCGCAGAGGGGGGCCAGTTACAAAACCAATTACCACGCCCACTCCTGAGGGCCTCCCTGGGCACAAACAGGCATCGTGACCCTGACCCTGAGCATGCTTTCAAATAATCCCTCTCAGTTGCACCACCATGATCCCACATTGCAAGCCTGGTATGACTCCAGGCACAAATCCTAAAACTTGGTGGGATTTTCCAGGTGTCCAGACCCAGAGCCCGTTTCTGGAATCCCTGTTTTGGGGCACCCCTAAGATGGAAAACAGCCCTCTTCCCTTCCCCGAAAATGGCACAAAACTATGGGGAGCCACCAGGATCCATAGAGAGGAAAAGTCTCCCATGGACCCAAGAGAACACACCTGCATTCCGAGGCCATCCTGGACATTGTGACACTCAGCCTGAGCATGCTTTCAAAAAAATGCTCTCAGTTGTACCTCCAGGACCTGCATTGGAGGCCTGATAAGATCCTAGGCCCAAACTATAACCCTTGGTAGGTATTTCCAGGTGCCCAGAGCCAGAGCACGTCTTTACAATCCCTGTTATGGGACACCCTTAATAGGGAACACAGCACTCTTCCCTTCTCTGAGAAAGCCACCAAACTATAGGGAACTACCAGGATAATTGAGAGGAAAAATCACCCATGGACACATGAGACCACACCTTCATTCTTAGTCCATTGTGGATACACAATCCAGATACAAAAGCCTGTGCTACTGCCTTCGAGGCATGCGATTTACAGTTCCGGAAGAGCGGCCCTCCAGGTCTATGCATTGGGCCTAGGAACACCTCTCCAATAAACCTAACCCGAGTTTGTGTTTGAAGACTTCTCTCACAAAACCATGGCTCACATGCCCTCCAGGATGGGGTCTCTGGAGCCACACCACTGGACTGTGCCCGCCATCCCCAAGGAAACTGTGCCAGTCAAAGTTGCCCAAGCCTTCCAGATTAGGAGAAACCTGCAAGGCCCCAGAGCACACCCCAATACTGGGGGCCACTCTGTACACAAATGCACAGTCTGGAACACCCTGATCGCCTACATCTAGGCAGACACCAAAGTCAATGGTTCTGAGTCAGAGGATTGAAACTGACTTTCCCCTAGGACTTCATTGGAATCCTAGATGAAGTTTTCAGGCATCCGTCCTCAGAGGCCTGTTCTAAAATACCAACTTATGATACAACACGTGGTCCGTGAGCCCCCAACAGAACATCTCCTGTCCCCAGAAGGAAACCGTGCTCTTGGACTGGTGTCAAACCCTCAAAGTAGATGAATCCTACACGGCCCCTTAGTCACCAGCACCTTCTAAGATCTCCCTGGTAACAAACCAGCATTGTGACCCACCTTCATGAGACTCCATGTCAACTCCAGACCTTGGTACTTGGCCCCAGAGCCACCAGAACGAACCGGCCATGTTCCTCAGCTGCAATGGTCAATGGAGGTGTGCTTTCCAGACATCCATGCGGGAGAGCTCTGCTACCCAAACTTTCCACATGGAGGACCCTGGAGTAAACAAGCCAGACTCCCCCTCTCCAGTAGAAAGAAATCTTGCTGTTTGGAGCATCTCATAAGGCCCAGCATGTGAAATCCTCCATGGCCTCTAGACACCACTCGTCCATTTGTAGGTCATGATACACACAAACTCCATCATGAGCAACATTTGACATCTGCCCTAACTCAGATTATGGGTATTTCTATCAACCGCTGCACACTGTAACAGCCTTTCGCTTGGTACTGCTTTGAACTGTAGCTTGAGTTTACAATTCCATCCTCACTTTACTAGTCCCCAAGCACTCTTGATAGGGAATTCTGGAGCCACAAAAAGCATTCTGCCTTCCCCATAGAAAGAAGGAGGGCATGATGAGTCTGCACAGAAACTCCACATGAGAATCAATCTGCTCAGCCCGTGAGGGAACCCCGATTTATAGGCTGCCCTGCCCACTAGTGCTGTGTCTGACAGAGCTGGAGCCGCAACCGTGTGTCAGTCACCCAAAGAGTGTGGTCCATTACCAGCATGTGCGACCCTGCATGGCCCAGGACCGTCATCTCTACCCATTCTTGATATTCAGGCATTTATGCCCAGACCTTTGCTGGAATCCCTGCCAATGGGAAAACCTGAAGCACTGTAGGGAACTCCTCCTTTCCCATGGCAGGAAACCTGGCTGTTGGGAGTGGTGTCCAACCCTCAGAGTGGGAGCCAGCTGTATGGCCATTGAGATCACGCCCACTCATGAGGTCCGCCCTGGGCACAAAGAGGCATTCTGAGCTCAGCCTGAACATGCTTTAATACAAACGCTCTCAGTTGCACCTCGAGGATCCTGCATTATAGGCCTGGTACACCCCTAGGCCCAAATGCTAACACTTGGTGGGATTTTCCAGGCTCCCAGACCCAAAACCTGTTACTGGAATCCTTGTTTTGGGGCACCCCTACAAAAGAAATCAACACTCTTTCCTTTCCCGAGAAAGCCACCAAACTATGGAGCACCGACAAGATCCTTAGAGAAAAAAAAAAATCTCCCATGGACCCATGAGACCACACCTGCATTCCGAGGCCATCCTGGACACACAATCCAGAGAGAAAGCCTGTGCTACTGCCTTCCAGTCACCCTAATCAAAGTTCCTGACGAGCTGCCCTCCAGGTCTATGCATTGGGCCTGTGATCACATCGCCACTAACCCTAACCTGAATTTGTGCTTCCAGGCTTCTCTCCCAAAACCATGGATCACATGCCCACCAGAATGGGATCTCTGGAGCCACACCACAGAATTCTGGCTGCCATCGGCAAGGACACTATGCATATCAGAGTTTCCCAAACCCTCAAGATTAGGAGAAGCCTGTAAGGCCTGTGAGCCCTCCCAAATATTCCCTGCCACTCTGGATGCAAATGCGCAGTCTGAAATACCCTGATAACCTACATCCAGGGAGACATTCAAGTCAATGACCGTGAATTAGAAGATTGAAACTGAAATGCTCCTAGGCCCTTAATGGAACCCCATTAGGTTATCAGGCATCTGTCCTCAGAGGCCTGTTCTGGAATACCAATTTATGACACATCATGTGGTCCCTGAGCCACACAACAGAACATCTCCTGTCCCCAGAAGGATACCGTGCTTTTCGACCTTTGCCAGTACCTCAGGGTAGGAGAATCCTGCATGGCACCTTAGCAATCAGCACATTCTAAGATCTCCCTGGTAACAGACCAGCATTTTCACCCATCTGGAAGAGATTCCATGTCAACTCAAGGCCTTGGTACTTCGCCACGGAGCCACCAGAAAACACCTGCCATGTTCCTCAGCTGCAATGGTCAATGGAGGTGTGCTTTCCAGGCATCCATGCCAGAGAGCTCTGCTTCACAAACTTTCATATGGGGGAACCTAGAGAAAAATAAACAGACTTGACCTGCCCAGTAGAAGGAAAACTTGAGGTTTCCAACAAAGCCTGAGCCCCGAACGAGTTCCAGCAACCAGAGAGTGGGCTCCGTATCTAGCATTTGGGATGGTCATGGCCAAAGTACGTCATCTCTACCCATCCTTAGTATTCAGGCACGTGTCTCCACACCTTTGCTGGAATCCCTGCCAATGGGGAAACCTGAAACACAATAGATAACTCATCTTTCCCCACGGCAATAAACCTGGCTGTTGTGATGGGTGTCCAACTCACAAAGGGGGAGCCTGTTACAATACCAATGAGACCACTCCCACTCCAGAGGGCCGCCCTTGGCACAAACAGGCATTGTGACCCTCAGCCTGAGCATGCTTTCAAACAATCTCTCTCAGTTGCACCACCATGATCCTGCATTGCAGGCCTTATATGCCTCTAGGCACAAATCTAAAACTTGGTGAGATTATCCAGGTTCCCAGCCACTGAGCCCGTCTCTGGAATCCCTGTTTTGGGGCACCCCTAAGCTGGAAAACAGCACTCTTTCCTTCCCCAAAAATGCCACCAAACTATGGGGAGCCACCAGGATCCATAGAGAGGAAAAGTCTCCCATGGACCCATGAGAAAACTCCTGCATTCCGAGGCCATCCTGGACACACAATCCAGAGAGAAAAGCCTGTGCTACCACCTTCCAGTCACCCTAATTACAGTTCCAACCGTCTTCCAGTTACCCTAATTACAGTTCCAGATGAGCTGCCCTCCAGGTCTTTGCACTGGACTTGCGATCACATCGCCACTAACCCCAATCCGAATTTGTGTTTTCAGACTTCTATCCCAAAACCATGGCACACATGGCACACCCTTCCAGGATGGGGTCTCTGGATCCACACCTCAGGACTGTCCCTGCCCCCCCAGTCACAGTAGCCCAAATCTTCTAGATTAGGACACACCTGCCAGACCCCTGACAATACACCTACATCCAGGCAGACAGCCAAATCAATGATCCTGAGTCAGAATAGTGAACCTAACATGCCCCTAGGACGTCATTGAAACCATATATTTGGTTTTCAGACATCTGTCCTCAGAGGCCTGTTCTGGAATGCGAACTTATGATACAATATGTGGTCCCTGGTCCACACAACAGAACATCTCCTGTCCCCAGAAGGAAACCGTGCCCTTCCATCTGTGCCAGAGTCAAGGGTAGTAGAATATTGCACAGCACCTTAGCCACCAGCACATTCTAAGATCTTCCTGGTGACAAACCAGCATTGTGGCCCATCTGCTAGAGATTCCATGTCAACTCAAGGGCTTGGTACTTCATCCATAGACACCAGAACGAACCTGCCATGTTCATCAGCTCTAATGGTAAATAGAGTTGAGCGTTCTAGGAATCCATGCGGTAGAGCTCTGCTACCCAACCTTTCCACATGGGGGACCCTGGAGCAAGTAAACCAGACTCCACCTGTCCAGTAGACCAAAACCTTGCTGTTTGGAGCAGCATGAAAGCCTCAACATGAAAACCCCTCCATGGCCTCTTGACGCCACCTCTCCATTTCTCAGTCATCATAGACACAAACTCCAGTGTGAGCAAATATCTGACATTTGCCCTTACTCAGGAGCTGGATATCTCGAATAAGCCGCTGCACATAGGAACTGCCACCACTTGGCCCTGAATTGAACCGTAGCTTGTGTTTACAATTCCATCCTCACCCGACTGGTCTCCACGCCCTCTTGATAGGGAATTCTGGAGCCACAACGCTGCATTCTGCCTTTGCCATAGAAAGAAGAAGGGCCAGGTGAGTCTGCACAGAAATCTCACATGAGGCTTATTCTGCTCGGCCCTCAAGGGTACCCCGATTTATAGGCTGCCCTGGCCACAAGTGCTGTGTCTGACAGAGCCTGAGCACCGAGCTAGTGTGAGCCACCCAGAGTTTGGGACGATATCCAGCAGGTTAGTGCAGCCATGACCCAAGTACATCCTCTCTACCCATCCTTGGTATTCATGCACCTGTCCCCAGACCTTTGCTGGAATCCCTTCCAATGGGGGAGCCTGAAGCACAATAGGGAACTGATCCTTCCCCATAGCAGGAATCCTGGCTGTTGGGATGGGTGTCCAAACCTCAGAGTGGGAGCCAGCTGCATGGCCAATGGGACCACGCTCACTCATGAGGGACACCCTGGGAACAAGCAGGCATTGTGACCCACAGCCTAAGTGTGCTTTTAAATAAACCCTCTCGGTTGCACCACCAGGATCCCTCAATACAGCCCTCGTACACCCCTTGGCCCGAATTCTAATCCTTGGTAGTGTTTCTTGGTGCCCAGTCACAGAGGCCGTCTCTGAAATCCCTGTTTTGGGGCACCCCTAAGATAGAAAACAGCACTCTTCCTTTCACCAAATGGGCATCAAAATATTGGGAGCCAATAGGATCCTTAGAGAGGAAAAATGTTCCATGGACCCTTGAGACCACACTTGCATTCCGAGGCAATCTTGGACACACAATCCAGATACAAAAGCCTGTGCTATCGCCATCAGGTCACCCTAATTACAGTTCCTGATCAGCTGCCCTCCAGGTCTATGCACTGTGCCTGCGATCACCTCACCACTAACCCTAAACTGAGTTTGTGTTGACAGACTACTCACCCAAAACCATGGTTCACATGCCCTCCAGGATGGGGTCTTTGGAGCCCACTACAGGCCTGGACATGCCATCCCCAAGAATTTTGCCCATCACAGTTATCAAAAACCTTCAGATTAAGAGAAATCTGCAAGACCCCTGAACCCAACCCACTATTAGAGGCCTCTCTGGAAGCACATGCGCAGTCTGAAACACCCTGATCAATTGAATCCACGCAGACACCCAAGTCAATGGTCTTGAGTCAGATGATTGAACCTGACATGCCCCTTGGACCTCACTGGAACCCTAGATTAGGTTTGATGTATCTGTCCTCAGAGGCCTGTTCTGGAATACCAACTTGTGATACAACATGTGGTCCCTGAGCAACACAACAGAACATCTCCTATCCCCAGAAGGAAATGGGGCTCTTCGACCTGTGCCAAACCCTCAGGGTTGGAGAATACTGCATGACCCCTTAGCCACCATCACATTCCTAGATCTCCCTGGTAGCAAACCAATACTGTGACCCATGGGCAAGAGATTCCAAGTCAACTCAAGGCATTGGCACTTCACCCAAGAGCCACCAGAATGCACCTGCCATGTTCTTCAGCTGCGATTGTCAATGGAGTTGTGCTTTCCAGGCATCTATGTGGGAGAGCTATGCTACCCAAACTTTCCACATGGGGGACCCGGAGCAAACCAAGCAGACTCCACCAATCCAGTAGAAGGAAACCTTGGTATTTGGAGCATCTCACAATCCTCAGCGTGGGAAATCCTCCATGGACTTTTGACACAACCTCTCCGTTTGTAGGTCATCATACACAAAATCCAGTGTGAGCAAACATCTGACAACTGCCCTTACTCAGGTGCTGGATGTCTCGAATCAGCCACTGCATATTGGAACTGCCTTCCCCTTAGCAATGAATTTAACCAAGCTTGTGTATACAATTCCATCCTCACCTGACTGGTCCCCAAGTCCTCTTGATAGCACATTCTGGAACCATGATGCAGCATTCTGCCATCCCCATAGAAAAAAGAAGTGCCTGGTGATTCTGCCGAAAAACCCCACATGAGGATCAATCTACTTGGCCTTCAAGGGGACCCAGATTTATAGGCTGCCCTGGCCACTAGGGCTGTGTTGGACAGAGCCTGAGCCCCAGCCTTCTGTCAGCCACCCAGAGAGGGGTTCCCATATCCAGCATGTGAGACCAGCCATGGCCAATGTCCGTCATCTCTACACATCCTTGGTATTCAGGCACCTGTGCCAGACCTTTGCTGGAATCCCTGCCAGTGAGGAACCTCACAATAGAAAAATCCTCCTTCCATATGGCAGGAAACCTGGTTGTTAGAATGTCTGTCCAACACTCACAATGGGAGCCAGTTCCATGGCCAATGATACCACGCCCACTCTTGAGGGCCACTCTGGGCACAAACATGCACTGTGACCCTCAGTTTGAGCATGCTTTCAAACAAACACTCTCAGTTGCACCACCAGCATCCCACATTGCAGGCCTGGTACGCCCCTAGACCGAAATCCTAACCCTTGCTGGAGTTTTCCAGACGCCAAGACTCAGAGCCCGTCTCTGGAATCTCTGTTTTGAGGCACCCCTAAGATGGAAAACAGTACTCTTCCATTCTCTGAAAATGCCACCAAATTAAGGGGAGCCTCCAGGATCCTTAGAGAAAAAAATTCTTCCATGGACCCATGAGACCACACCTGCATTCCGAGGCCATCCTGGACACCCAATTCAAAGAGAAAAGCCTATAAAACCGCATTCAGTTACCCTACAGTTCCTGACGAGCTCCCCTCACAGTCAACGCATTGGCCTTGCGAACACATTGCCAATAACCATCACCCAATTTTTTGTATCCAGACTTCTCTCATGGCTCACATGCCCTCCAGGATGATTTCTCTGGAGCCACACCACAGGACTGTGCCTGCCATCGCCATGGAAACTGTGCTTGTCATAGTTGCCCATACTTTCCAGATTAGGAGAACCCTGCAAGGACCCTGAGCCCACCACAATATTGGCGGCTGCTCTGGATGCAAATTCGTAGGTGAAACAACCTGATCACCTACATTCAGGCACAGTTAAGTCTACATCCTGAGTCAGAAGATTGAACTTTTCATGCCCTTAGGACCTTATTGGAACCTTAGATTAGGTTCTCAGGCAACTGTCCTCAGAGGCCTGTTCTGGAATACCAACTCATGATACAACATGTGCGCCCTGAGCCACACAACAGAACATCTCCTGTTCCCAAAAGGAAACCGTACACTTCAACCTGTGCCTAACCCTCAAGGTAGGAGAATCCTGCACAGCACCTTAGCAACCAGAACATTCTGAGATCCCCCTGGTAACAAACCAGCATTGTGGCCCATCTGCTAGAGATTCCATGTCCACTCCTGGCCTTGGTACTTCACCCCAGAGTCACCAGAATGAACCTGCCATGTTCCTCAGCTGCAATGGGCAGTGGAGTTGTGCTTTCCAGACATCCATGCAGAAGAGCTCTGCTACCCAATCTTTCCAAATATGGGACCCTGGAGCAAACAAACCAGACTCCACCTGTACAGTAGAGAAAAATCTTGCTGTTGTAGCATATCCATAGCCTCAGCGTGGGAAATCATCCATGGCCTCTTGACATTACCCCCCCCCCCGGTTTGTCAGTCTTCATAGACACAAACTCCAGTGTGAGCAAATATCTGACTTCCGCTTTTACTCAGGTGTTGGATGTCTCGAATAAGCCGCTGCACATTGTAACTGCCTTCCGATTGGCACTGAATTGAACCATGGCTTTTGTTTACAATTCCATCTTCACCCTACTCATCTCCGAGGCCTCTTGATAGGGAATTATACAGCCACAACACTACATTCTGCCTTGCCCATAGAAAGATGTGCCTGGTGAGACTGCCCAGAAACCCCACATAAGGATCAATCTGCTTGCCCTTCGAGGGAACCCCGATTTATAGGCTACCCTGGTCACTAGTTCTTTGTCTGACAGAGCCTGAGATCCGACCTAGTGTCAGCCACCCAGAGAGTGGTTCCCATATCTAGCATGTGGGATGGGCCATGTCCCAATCCATAAACTCTACCCATCCTTTGTATTCAGGCACCTGTCTCCAGACCTTTGATGGGATCCCTGACAGTGGGGGAACCTGAAGCACAATAGAGAAGTGCTCCTTCCCCATGGCAGGAAATCTGGCTTCCCAGGAAAAACAGGGGCAATCTGAGCCCATCTGAGCATCTACCTGCACTCAAACCCGTAGACTGATGTCCCCAGAGGTAAATTGGAACGAACAGGCTCCTAGGCCCTAATTGGATCCATTGCTTTGGTTTCCAGGCATCTCTCTTCAGAGGCCTGGATTCCAATACCAGCATGTGGCTGTTTCTTGAGGCACCCATCAGAACAAATCTCGTCTCCACAAGGGAAAATTGTCCTTTGGAGATGTCTCAAAGCCTCTGGTTAGAAGAACCCTTCAGGGCCCCAGTGCCAATGCTTCATTCCAAGGTCTCAATGGACACAAACCCACATTAGGACCCATCCACAGAAGAGTCCATTTCAACTCAGCCCCCTCGGTTGCTCCCACAGAGCCAGCATATCAAACCTTTCTATTCGCTAGGACACAATTGGAATGCGAGGCGGGCTGCCGAGGCATCCATCCTTAGATCCCTGCCCTGGCGTCTTTCCGTTTGGGATGTACTGGAGCGATCCAACAGGTCTCAATTGTTGATCAGAAGGAATCCTTGTGGTTTGGAGCATCTCACAACTCCCATCGTGGGTAAACCTCCATGGCCTCGAGATGCTGTCCCCTTCATGAAAGGGCCAGAATGAACAGAAAATCGACCCTGATCCTAGGTCTGAACTTTGCCCTGATTTCAGATGCACGAAATCCCAACTCAGATCTGCAGAGGGTGCCTGCCGTGCCCTCGCCCAGAAACCTATGCCTAACATGTGTTCTCAGACTTCCGTCCTCACACTCCTCGCCCACAAGGTATCCAGTTTGGGAATTGCAGAGCCACAAGACATCATTATGCCTACTGTTCAGAAGAAAAACGTTGCCCTTGGGGCTACCCAGAATTTCCAAATGAGGATCAACCTGCACGGCACTCGACTGTACCCAATTATACAATCTACCCTGGGCACTAATGCCCTGTCTGACAAAGCCCAAGCCTGAACCTCTCGACCAACACCCAGACAGCTGGCTCCACACTGAGCACATCGGACGCTCCATGGCCTTAGGTCATCATCTCTTCCCAACCTTGGTTTTCAGACTTCACAACCTAGACCTTATCTCCAATCACTGCCCAAGGGTTAATGAGATGCAGAAATCAGAAATACTACTTTCCCATGGCAAGAATACATGTGGTTGTCATGTTGTCCAATGTTTAGTGTAGGAGAAACCTGTGTGCACCATGAGTCCCCACCCATGCTTGAGCACCCTGAGGGGGCATAAACACACATTGTGACCCTCAGCGTGAGTTCTGTCCTCAAAGAAGGCCTCTCAGTTGCTGGACCATTAGAAGGAATATTGGGCTTGCCATGACCCTAGGCCCCAATTTTAACCATAGTTTGGGTTGTCCAGTCACCCCTCCCCAGGGCTCTGCTCTGGAATCCCTCTTTTGGTGGGACACCTGAGGTAACAAAACTGAAAGGACTCCTCCCATCCCACAGATAGACCGAAGACAATTGGGATCAGGCCAAATCCCAAGAGAGGAAGACTCGTCCATGACCCATGAGGCCTCCCCAACATTCCACGGCCATCGCTGACACAAAATCCAGGGACAAAAGCCAGAGCAAGTGCCACACTCGCCCTGTTATCATATCCCAAAGATTTCTCCTAATGGTTTGTAGATCAGTCCTGCCATACCTACGTCGCCAAACCTAAGCTGAGTTCGTATTTTCAGACATCTGTCCCCACAGTCCTGGCCCACACACCCTCCAGGCTGGGGCCCCTGGAGCCACACATCAGGTCTGTGCCTGCCCACTCCACCAGAATTCTGCCCATTCCATTGTCCATAATTGTACAATTTAGGAGAAACCTCCAAAGTTCCCTAGGCCATCCCAATAGCATAGGCCGCCTGGACAAACAGGGCCGGTCTGACACCAGCTGAGGAACTACCTCCACTTATACCATAGACAGATGTCACCAGAGAAGAATATTGAACCGGAGAGGACCCTAGGACCTAATCAGATCCATTGCTGTGGTTTCCAAGTATCTCTCCTCAGAGGCCTGGTTTCCAATACCAGCATATAGGGGTTTCCTGAGGCACCAATTAGAACAAATCTTGTCTCTACATGGAAAACGTGCTCTTGGGAGTTGTCTCAAAATCTCCGGTTAGGAGAATCCTTCAGGGCCCTGGGGCCACCACTCCTTCAAATGTCCTCATGGACACAAACACACATTAGGACCCATCCTCAGGAGAGTCCATTTCAACTCAGCCCCCACGGTTGCTCCCGCAGAGCCATCAGATCGAGCCTGTCTTGTTGCTAGGAGACAATTGGAATGTGAGGCGGGCTGCCGAGGCATCCATCCCTAGAACGCTGCTCTGGAGTCATTCCATATGGGACGTCCTGGAGCCTTCCAACAGGTCTCAGTTTTCCCTCATAAGGAATCCTTGCAGTTTAGAGCATCCCACAACTCCGAATGTGGGAAAACCTCCATGGCCTCGAGATTCCATCCCCTTCATGAAGCGGCCATCATGGACAGAAACTCCATCCTGAGCCAAAGTCTGATCCTCATCCTGACTTCAGATGCACGAGATTTCGATTCAGATCTTCAGAGGGTGCCTGCCGTACCCTCGCCCAGAAACCTAAGTCTAGCTTATGTTCTCAGACTTCCATCCTCACACTCCTGGCCCCGACGCCCTCAAGTTTGGCAATTCCGACTGACCATGCAGCACTCTTCCTGCCCTCCAGAAGAAAAATGTGGCCCTAATGAGCTTCCCTGACATGTTAAATGAGGATGAACCTACACGGCACTCGACTGTACCCAAATTATATCTCTAACCTGGGCACTAATGCGCTGTCTGACATAGCCTGAGCCCGGACCTCCTGACCAACACCCAGACAGCTGACCGTACACTGAGCACATCGGACCCGCCATGGTCTTAGGTTATAATCTGTTCCCAACCTCAGTTTTCAGGCTTCAGAACTTAGACTTTATTTCCAGTCACTGCCCAGGGGTGAACGTGATGCAGAAATCAGAATTCTTCCTTCCCCATGGCAAGAAACCTAGTGGTTGGCGTGTTCTCCAAAGTTCAGTGTAGGAGAAACCAGCGTGGCCCATGAGTTCCCGCCCATGCTTGAGGACTGCGTTGGGCACGAACATGCATTGTGACTCTCCGTGTAAGCCCTGTCATCAAGTAAGACCTCTCAGTGGCTGGACCAAGGTCCCTCATATGGGGATTGCCATGCCCTAGGCCTCCAATCTTAACAAGAGTTCGGGTTGTCCAGTCGCTCCTCCCCAGGGCCCTGCTCTGGAATCTCTCTTTTAGTGGCACACCTGAGGTAAAAAATCAGAACGGACTCCTCCCATCCCACAGAATGACCCCAAAATCTTGGGATTGGGCCAAATCCCCAGAGAGGGAGACTCGTCCATGGCCCATGAGGCCACCCCGACATTCTACGGCCTTCGGTGACTCAAAATCCAGAGACAAAAGCCTGAGCAAGAGCCTCACACTCACCCTTTGTTCATATCCTGAAGAGTTCTCCTCAAGGTCTGTAGATCGGGCCTCCCATACCTACGTCCCCAAACCTAAGCCGAGTTTCTGTTTTCAGACTTCTGTCAGACAGCTCTGACCCACATACCCTCCATGCTTGGGCCCCTGGAGCCACACCACAGGACTATGCCTTCCCTCCCCAAAGGAATTCTTCTCATTTCATTGGCCACAAACTTGCAAATTAGGAGAAACCTCCAAAGTCACAGAGGCCATCCCAATAGTGTAGACAACCCAGGACGAACAGGGGCTATCTGACACCAGCTGAGGAACTACCTCCACTCAGACCCGTAGACAGATGACCTGAGAGAAGAAGATTAAACTGGCCAGGACCCTTGGCCCTAATCAGATCCATTGCTTTGGTTTCCAAGCATATCTCCTCAGAGTTCTGGTTTCCAATACCAGCATATGGGGAGTTATTGAAGCACCAATGAGAACAAATCTTGTCTCCCAATGGGAACCTTGCTCATTGGAGCTGTGACAAATCCTCCAGTTAGAAGAATCCTTCAGGGCCCTGGTGGCACAGCCCCATTTCAAGGTCTCCATGGACACAATCCCACATTATGACCCATCCTCAGGAGAATCCATTTCAGCTCAGCCCCCTCAGTTGCTACGCCATAGCCAGTAATCAAACGTGTCCTGTTGCTAGGAGACAATTGGAATGCGAGGCGGGCTGCCCAGGCATCCAACCTTAGAACCCTGCTCTGGAATCGTTTCATATGTGATGTCCTGTAGCCATCCAACAGGTTTCAGCTGACCCGCAGAAAATCTTTGTGGTTTGGAGCATCTCACTACTCCCACCATGGGAAAACCCCCATGGCATCGTGATGACCCCCCGTCATGAAGGGGCCATCATGGACAGAATCTCCTACCTGAGCCAAAGTCTGAAACTCGCCCTGACTTCAGATGCACGAAATTTCGATTCAGCTCTGCACAATGTGCCTGCCGTGTCCTCACCCCGAAACCAAAGCCAAGCTTCTGTTCTCAGACTTATGTCTTCACACTCCTGGCCCCCAAGCCCTCCAGTTCGGCAATTCCGGAGCCAGAATGCAGCACTCTGCCTGCCCTCCAGAAGAAAAACTTTGCCCTATGGGTCTACTGAGAAACCCCAAATGATTATCTTCTGCACGCCACTCGACTGTACCCCAATTATACATCCTATCTGGGCATGAATGCCCTGTCTGGCCCAGCCTGAGTGCAGACCTCCTGAACGACACCTTGAAAGCTGCCCCAAACTAAACACATTGGACCCTCCATGGCCTTAGGGCATCATCTCTTCCCAACCTTGGTTTTCTGGCTTCAGAACCTAGACCTTATCTCCAATTAGTGCCCAGAGGTGAACTTGATGCAGAAATTAGAACTCCTCCTTCCCCATGCTAAGAAACCTTGAGGTTGGCATGTCTAATGTTCAGTGTAGGAGAAACCTGCATGCTCAATGAGGCCCCTCCCAATATTGAGGGCCGCCTTGGACACAAACACGCATTGTGACCCTCAGAGTGAGTCCACTATTCAAGTAACACTTCTCAGTGGCTGGACCAAGAGCCCGCATATGGGGCTTGCCATGCCCATAGACCCCCAGGCCTAACCAGAGTGCGGGTATTCTAGTTGTCTGTACCCAGTGTTCTGATCTAGAATCCCTCTATTGGGGGGACACATGAGGCAGAAAACAGGACTCCTCCCTTCCCACAGAATGACCCCAAACTCTTGGGAGCTGGGCAAATCACCAAAGAGTGAGACTCTTCCACGGCCCATGAGGCCACACCTACATTAAACGATCATCATGAATACAACATCCTGAAACATAAACCTGAACGACCGCCTCTCATTCGCCCTACTCTATAATCACGATGAACTCCCCTCACGGACTGTAGATCACTCCTGCCAAAACCGTGGCCCCAAACCTCAGCCGAGTTTGTGTTTTTGGATGTCTGCCCCCACAGCCCTGGCCCACACAGCCTCCAGGCTGGGGCCTCTGGAGCCACATCACAGGACTGTACTGCTATTACCTAGGATACTGTGCCCATTCCATTGTCCACAACCCCACAGAATAGGAGACACCTCAAGGCCCCCGAGGACATCCCACTACTGTAAGCCGCCCTGGACAAACAGGGGCATTCTGACACAACTGAGCAACTACCTCCACGCAGACACACAGACAGATGTCTGCAGAGACAGAAGATTGAACCAGACAGGCCCCTAGGCCCTAATCTGAACTCTTGCTTTGGTTTCCAGGTGTCACTCTTCAGAGGCCTGGGTTCGACGACCAGCATACGGCGCTTTTCTGAGGCACCAAACAGAACACCTCTCATCTCCACATGGGAAGCTTCCCGGTTGGAGCTGTGTCAAACCCTTTGGTTTGGAGAATCCTGCAGAGTCCCTGAGCCACCGCCACATTCCAAGGTCTCCATGGCCACAAACCCACATGATGACTCATCCTCAGGAGAGACCATTTCAACTCAGTCCTCTGGGTAGCTCGCCCAAGAGCCCGCAGATTGAGGCTGCCTTGCCCAGAGAAGCCAGTGGGAATGTGAGGTGGCATTTCCAGGCATCCATGCTTAGACACCTTCTCTCGAGTCTTTCTGTAGGGATCATCCTAGAGCCATCCAATAGGACTCAACTGTCCTGAGGTTTAGAGCAGCTCACAACTCCCAGCGTGGGGAAACCTCCCTAGCCTCGTGACACTTCCACCCCCTTCAGGAAGGGGCCATTATGGACACAAACTCCAGCTTGAGGCAAAGTCTTATACTTGCCCTGACCTCAGATGCAGGAGATCTCGATTCAGCCTCTACAGAGTGGGCCTGCTCTGCCCTCAGCCCCAAACCTAATGCTAGCTTGTGTTTTCAGACTTCCTTCCTCACACACCTGGCAAACAAGCCCTCCAGACTGGGAATTCCAGAACCACAACCCAGCCCTCTGCCTGCCCACCAAAAGAAAAACGTTGCCCTATGGGTCTCTCCAGAAACCTCATTTGAGGATCAACCTGCTCGGGCCTAATCCCCAATTGGATAGGCTGCCTGGACACTAATCGTTTGGCTGACACAGCCTGAGGCCAGACATCCTGACAGACAAGGAGACAGCTGGCCACACACCCAGCACATCGGACACGCCATGGCCTTATGCCATCATCTCTTCCCAACCTGGGTTTTCAGGCATCTGAACCTAGACATTTTATCAAATCCTGGCACACGTGGGTACCTGAAGCACAAATCAGAACTTCTCCTTCCCCATGTCTGTAAAACTTGCTGTTGGCATGGAGTCACACCTTCAGGGTAGGAAAAACCTTCATGACCCCTGAGGCCAAGCCCAAACTTGAGTGCCTTCTTGGTTACAAACTCGCATTGTGACCGTCAGCATGAGCCCCATGTCGAAGTAAGGCCTCTCAAGGCCTGGACCAAGAGCTCACATATGGGGCTTGCCAAGCCCCTATGATCCCAATCCTCCCCAGAGTTCGAGTTTTCCATTCGCTCATACCCAGGACTGTGATCTGGAGTCCCTCTCCTGGAAGAACACCTGAGACAGACAACAGGACTCCACCCTTCCCACAAAATGACCCCAAAATCTTTGGAGCTGGACCAGGTCCTCAGAGAGGGAGACTCTTCCATAGCCCCTGAGGCCACCCCTACATTCCACGGCTATGGGGGACAAAATATCCAGAGACAAAAGCTTGTACGACTGCCTCCCATTCGTTCTTCTTTCATAAGCCGAGGATCTCCCCTCACGGTCTGTGGATCTGGCCTGCCATACCCTCAGCACCGCACCTAAGCTGAGTTTGTGTTTTCAGTCTTCTGTGCCCACAGCCCGGACTCACACACCCTCCAGGCTAGGGCCTATGGAGACACACCAAAGGACTGTGCCTGTCCTCTCCAAGAAAACTGTGCCCAATCCATTGGCCACAACCCTACAGATTAGGAGAAACCTCTAAAGCCTCCGAGGCCATGCCAACAGTTTAGTCTGCCCTGGACTGAGAGGGGCACTCTGACACAAGCTGAGCAACTATCTCCACTTAAGCACTCAGACAGTGTCCCCAGAGACAAAAGATTGAAACAGACAGGCACCAAGGCCCTAATCTGAACCCTAGCTTTGGTTTCCAGGTGTCTCTCCTCAGAGAACTGGTTTGAAGACCAGCACCTGGGGCTTTTCTGAGGCACCATACAGAACCTCTCTCATCTCCAAATGGGGAGTTTTTTTATTGGAGCTGTATCAAACCCTTCAGTTAGGCGAATATTTCAAGGTCCCTGAGCCACCAGCACATTCCAATGTTTCCAAGGTTTCACACATTATGACCCATCCTCAGGAGTGTCCATTTCTACTCAGCTCCCGGTTAGCTCGCCCCAGAGCCAAAGTTCAAACATATCTTATCGCAAAGAGCCAATGGGAATGCGAGGTATGCTGTACAGGCATCCATCCTTCAAACCCTGCTCTTCAGTCCTTCCATATAGGACATCCTGGAGCCATTCAACAGGACTCAACTGTCCAGCAGATGGAAACCTCGTGGTTTGGAGCAATGCACAAACTAGCGTATGTGCTGGTATCTCAGGTACTGTGCAGGATTCTCCAATCCTGAGGGATTGGCACAGGTCGAAGGGCAAGGTTTCCTTCTGGGGGCAGAAGATATTCTATTGTGTGGCTCAGGGACCACATGTTGTATCCTAAGTTGGTATTCCAGAACAGAACCGTGAGGACAGATGCCTGAAAACCTAATCTAGGGTTCCAATGAGGTCCTAGGGGCATGTAGGTTCAATCTTCTAACCCAGGAACATTGAATTGGCTGTCTGCTTGGATGTAGGAAATTGGGGTGTTTCAGACTGGCATTTGCGTCCAGCGCTGCCGACAATATTGGGGTAGGCTCAGGGGCTTGCGTGTTTCTCCTAAACTGGAAGGTTTGGGCAGCTTTGACGGGCACAGTTTCCTTGGGGATGGCAGGCACAGTCCTGTGGTGTGGATCCAGAGAACTTACCCTGGAGGGCATATGAGCCATGGTTTTGGGAGAGAAGTCTACAAACACAAATGCAGGTTAGGGTTAGTGGAAAGGTGATCGCAGACCCAATGCATAGACCTGGAGTGCAGCTCATCAGGAACTGTAATTAGGGTGACTGGAAGGCAGTTGTACAGGTTTTTCTCTCTAGATTGTGTGTCCAGGATGGCCTCAGAATGTAGGTGTGTTCTCATGGGTCCATGGGAGACTTTTCCTCTCTATGGATCCGGGCGGCTCTCCATAGTTTGGTGGCTTTTTCGGGGAAGGGAAGAGTGCTGTTTTCTATCTTATGGGTGCCCCAAAACAGGGATTCCAGATACGGGCTCTGGTTCTGGGTGTCTGGGACTTCCCACCAAGGGTTATAATTGGGGCATAGGGGAGTACGAGGCCTGCAATGCGGGATCATGATGTACAACTGAGAGGGATTGTTTGAAAGCATGCTCAGGCTGATGGTCACAATGCCTGTTTGCGCCCATGGTGGCCCTCAGGAGTGGGCGTGTACTCACTGGTATGGTATCTGGCTTCCCCTCTGAGGGTTGGACATCCATCCCAACAGCCAAATGTCCTGCCATGAGGAAGGAGGAGTTCTCTATTGTGTTTCAGGTTGCCCCATTAGCAGGGATTCCAGCAAAGGTCTGGAAACAGGTGCTTGAATACCAAGGATGGGTAGAGATGACGTACTTGGGCCATGGAAATCCCAAATGCTAGATATGAGGCCCGCTCTCTGGTGGTTGAAACTCGGTCGGGGCTCAGGCTCTGTCAGACACAGCACTAGTGGCCATGGCAGCCTATAAATCTAGGTTGACTCAAGGGCCGAGCAGATTGCTCCTAATGTGGAGTTTCTGGGCAGACTTCTAGGCCTTTTTTCATTCGATGGCGAAGGCAGAATGCTGCGTTGTGGCTCCAGAATACCATATCAAGAGGGCTTGTGGGCCAGGAAGCTGAGGATGGAATTGTAAACTCAAGCTATGGTTAAATTTAGAGTTAAGCAAAAGGCACTTCCAGTGTGCAGCAGTTGAATCGAATATCCAGCACCTGAGTATGGGTAGATGTCAGATATTTGCTTATGCTGGACTTTGTGTCTATGATGACTGAGAAATGGAGGGGTGGCGTCGAGGCCATTGAGGATTTCCCACCCTGGGGCTTGTGAGATGCTCCAAACAGGTTTCCATCTACCGGACAGGGGGAGTCTGGTTAGTTTTCTCCAGGGTCCCACATGTGGTATGATTGGATAGCATAGCTCTCCCACGTGGATGCCTAGAAAGCACACCTCCATTGACCATTGCAGATGAGGAACATGGCAGGTTCATTCTGGTGGTTCTGTGGTGAAGTATCAAGGCCTTGAGTTGACATGGAGTCTCATGAAGATGGGTTACAATGCTAGTTTGTTACCAGGGAGATCATAGAATGTGCTGGTTGCTAAGGGTCCATTCAGGATTCATCTACCCTGAGGGTTTGACACAGGTCCATGAGCATGGCTTCCTTCTTGGGACAGGAGATGTTCTATTCTGTGGCTCAGGGACCACATGTTGTATCATAAGTTGGTATTCCAGAACAGGCCTCTAAGGATGGATACCTGAAAACCTAATCCAGTGTTCCAATGAAGTCCTCTGGGCATGTCAAGTATAATCTTCTGATTCAGGACCATTGACTTGGGTGTCAGTCTGGATGGAGGTGATCAAGTTGTTTCAAACTGCGCATTTGAGTCCAGAGCAGCCTCAAATATTGGGCTGGGCTCAGGCGCCTTGTAGGTTTCTCCTAATTTAAGGATTGGGCAACAGTGATGGGCACAGTTTCCTTGAGTATGGCAGGCACAGTCCTTTGTTGTGGCTCCAGATACCACAACCTTGAGGTCATGTGAAGCATGGTTTTGGGAGGGACGTCTGCAAACACAAACTCGGGTTAAGGTTAGTGGCGAGGTGATTGCAGGCCCAATCCATAGACCTGGAAGGCAGCTCCTCAGGAACTGTAAATCGGATGACTCGAAGGTGGTAGCACAGGCTGTTGTATCTGGATTGTGTGTCCAGGATGGCCTCGGAATGCAGATGTGGTCTCATAGGTCCATGGCAGATTTTTCCTCTCTAAGTTTCCTGGGGCTCCCAATAGTTTCGTGGCTTTCTTGGGGAAAAGAATAGTGCTGTTTTCCAAATTATGGGTGCCCCAAAATAGGGATTCCAGAGATGGGCTCTGGGTCTGGGCCACTGGAAAATCCCACCAAGGGTTGGGATTTGGGCCTAACGGCATACCAGGCCTGTAATGCGGGGTCCTGAAGGTGCTAATGAGAGCGTTTGTTTGAAAGCATTCTCAGGCTGAGGGTCGCCATGCCTGCTTGTGTCCCGGTGGTACTCATGAGTGGGCGTGGTCTCCTTGTCCATGGAGCTGGCTCCCACTTTGAAGGTTGGAAACCCATCCCAACAGCTAGGATCCCTGCCATGCGAAAGGAAAAGTTCTCTATGCTGCTTCAGGTTCCCTCCTTGGCAGGGATTCCAGCAAATGTCTGGGGACAGATGTCTGAATACCAAAGATGGGTAGAGATGACGGACTTGGACCATAGCCAGTCTCAAATGCTGGATATGGACCCCTGTCACTTGATGGCTGACACTAGGTCTTGGCTAGGCTCTGGCAGACACATCACTAGTACTCAGGGCAGCCTATAAACCGGGGTTCCCTCAAGCGCCAAGCAGATTGATCCTCATGTGGAGTTTCTGGGCAGACTCACCAGGCCCTTTTTCTCTCTATTGGGAAAGCAGAATGTTGCGTTGTGGCACTAGAGTTCCATCTCAAGAGGGTTTGCAGACCAGGAGGGTGAGGATGGAATTGTAAACACAAGCTATGGTTCAATGCAAGGTCAAGTGGAAGGCAGTTCCAATGTGTAGCACCTTATTCGTGATATCCAGCACCTGAGTAAGGGCGGATGTCAGATGTATGCTCATGCTAGGGTTTGTGTCTATGTTGACTGACAAATGGAGGGGTGGTGTCAAGAGGCCATGGAGTATTTCCCAAGTTGGGGCTTGTGAGATGTTCCAAACAGCAAGGTTTCCTTCTTCTGGACAGGGTCAGTTTGTTCCAGGTTCCCCCATGTGGAAAGTTTGGGTAGCAGAGCACTACTTCATGGAATCCTGGAAAGGACACCTCCATTGACCACTGCAGCTGAGGAATATGGCAAGTTCGTTCTGCTGGCTCTGGGCGAAGTACCAAGACCATGAGTTGACATGGAGTCTCATGAAGATGGGTCACAATGCTGGTTTGTTACCAGGGAGCTCTTAGAATGTTCTGGTGGCTAAGGGGCTGTGGCTAAGGTGGCTAAGGAGCTGGTGGCTAAGGTGGCTAAGGGGCTAAGGGGCTAAGGGGCAGGATTCATATACCCTGAGGGTTGGACACAGGTCCAAGAGCACGGCTTCCAGCTGGGGACAGGAGATTTTCTGTTGTGGGGCTCAGGGACCATAAGATGTATCATAAGTTGGCATTCCAGAAGAGGTCTCTGAGGACAGAAGCCTGAAAAGCTTATCTAGGCTTCCAGTGAGGTCCTAGGGCCATGTAAGTTTCAATCATCTAACTCAGGACCATTGACTTGGGTTTCTGCCTAAATGGAGGTGAACAGGGTGTTTCAGACTGTGCATTTGCATCCAGAGCAGCCTCCATAATCGGGTTGGGCTCAGTAGCCTTGCAGGTTTCTCGTAATCAGGAAGGTTTGGGCAACGTGATAGGCCGAGTTTCCTTGGGGATGGCAGGCACAGTCCTGTGGTGTGACTCCAGTGGCCCCATCCTGGAGGGCATGTGAGTCATGCTTTTGAGAGAAATCTGCAAAAACACACTCAGGATAGGGTTATTGGCGAGGTATTCGCAGGCCCAATGCATAGACCTGGAAGGCAGCATATCAGGAAAGGTAAATCAGGTGACTAGAAGGCAGTAGCACAGGCTCTTGTATCTGGATTGTGTATTCACTATGGCCTTGGAATGCAGGTGTGGACTCATGGGACCATGGGAGATTTTTCCTCTCAAGGATCCTGAGGCTCCCGATAGTTTGTGGTTTTCTCAGGGAAGAGAAGAGTGCTGTTTTCAATCTTAGGGGTGCCCTAAAACAGGGATTCCAGTGATGGGCTCTGGGTAGGGGAATGTGGAAAATCCCACCAAGGGTTAGGATTTGGTCCTAGGGGCATACCAGGCCTGCAATTCGGAATCCTGGAGGTGCAACTGAGAGCGTTTATTTGAAAGCATGCTATTGCGGGGGTCATAATGCCTGCTTGTGCCAAAGGCGGCCCTCATGACTGGGTGTGGTCTCCTTGGCCATGCAGCTGGCTCCCACCCTGAGGTTTGGACACCCACCCTAACATCCAGGATTCCTGCCATGGGAAGGAGGAGTTCTCTACTGTGCTTCAGGTTCCCCCATTAGCTGGGATTCGAGCAAAGGTCTGGAGAGAGATGCCTGAATACCAAGGATGGGTAGAGATGATGGCCCTGGGACATGGCCAATCTCACATGCTGGATATGCGACCCTCCCGCTGGGTGGCTGACACGAGGTGGGGGCTCAGGCTCATTCAGACACGGCACTAGGTGCTAGGGGAGCCTATAAATTGGGGTTCCCTCAAGGGTCGAGTAGACTGATCCTATGTGGAGTTTCTGGGCAGACTCACAAGGCCCTTTTTCTTTCTATGGGGAGGCAGAATGCTGTGTTGTGGCTCCAGAATGCACTATTAAGAGGACTTGTGGACCAGGAGGGTGAGGATGGAATTGTGAATGCAAGCTACGGTTAAATCCAGTGCCAAGTGAAAGGCATTTCCAGTGTGCAGGGGCTGATAGGAATATCCAGCACCTGAGTAAGGGTGGAGGTCAGATGTTTGCTCACACTGGACTTTATGCCTATGATGACCAACAAATGAAGGGGTGGTGTCAAGAGGCCATGGAGGATTCCCCATGGTGGAGCTTGTGAGATGCTCCACACAGCAAAGTTACCTTCTACCAGACAGGGGGAGTCTGTTTGTTTGCTACAGGGTTCCCCATGTGGATAGTTTGGGTATCAGAGCACTCCCTCATGAATGTCTGGAAAGCACACATCTATTTACCATTGCAGCTGAGGAACATGGCAGGTTTGTCTTGTCACTCTGAGTAAAAGTACCAGTTCTTTGAGTTGACATGAGTCTCATGAAGATGGGTCACAATGCTGGTTTGTTACCAGGATGATCTTAGAATATGCTGATGGCTAAGGGCCTGTGCAGGATTCATATACCCTGAGGGTTTGACTCAGGCCCAAGAGCACGACTTTTGTCTGGGCAGGAGATGTTCAGTTGTGGGGCTCAGGGACCACATATTTTATCATAAGTTGGTATTCCAGAACATGTCTCTGAGGACAGAAGCCTGAAAACCTAATCTACAGTTCCAAAAAGGTCTTAGAGGCATGTCAGTTTCAATCATCTGACTCAGGATCATTGACTTGGATGTCTGCCTGGATGAAGTTGATCAGGGTGTTTTGACTGTGCATTTGCATCCAGAGCAGCCTCCATATGCTCCATATGGAGCAGCCTCCATATGGGTGGGCTCAGGGGCCTTACAGGTTTCTCCTAATATGGAGGGTTTGGGCAACTGTGACAGGCACTGTTTCCTTGGGGATAGCAGGCACGTCCTGTGGTGTAGCTCCAGATGCCCCATCTTGGAGGGCATGTGAATCATGGTTTTGGGAGAGAAGTCTGCAAACACAAACTCGGGTTAGGGTTAGAGGCGAGGTGATCGCTGGCCCAATGCATAGACCTGAAGGAAGCTCAACAGGAACTGTAAATCAGGTGACTCGAAGGCAGTAGCACAGACTATTGTATCTGGATTTTGTTTCCATGATGGGCTCAGAATGCAGGTGTGGTCTCATGGGTTAATGGGAGATTTTTTCCTCTCAAAGTTGCTGACTGCTCCCAATAGTTTGGTTGCTTTCTTGGGGAAGGGAAGAGTGCTGTTTTCCAACTTAGGGGTGCCCCAAAACAGGGATCCCAGAGACGGGCTTTGGGTCTGGGCACCTGGAAAATCCCACCAAGTGTTAGGATTTGGGCCTAGGGGCATACCAGGGCTGCAATGCGGGATCCTGGAGTTGCAACTGAGAGCGTTTATTTGAAAGCATGCTCAGGCTGAGGGTCAAAATGCCTGCTTGTGCCCAGGGTGGCCCTCATAAGTGGGCGTAGTCTCATTGGCCTTGCAACTGGCTTCCACTCTGAGGTTTGGACTACCATCCCAACAGCCAGGATTCCTGCCATGGGGAAGGAGGAGTTCGCTATTGTGCTTCAGGTTCCCCCATTGTTAGTGATTCCAGCAAAGGTGTAGGGAACAGATACCTGAATACCAAGGATGGGTAGAGATGATGGCCCTGGGCCATGGCCAGTCTCACATGTTGGATATGGACCCCACCCACTGGGTGGCTGCCATGAGGTCGGGGCTCAGGCTCTGTCAGACACAGCACTAGTGGCCATGGGAGCCTATAAATCGGGGTTCCCTCGTGATCTGAGCAGATTGATCCCCATGTGGTGTTTCTGGGAGTACTAAACCAGGCCATTCTTCTTTCTATGGGGAAGGCAGAATGCTGCATTGTGGCTCCAGAATTCACTGTCAAGAGGACTTGCAGACCTGGAGGGTGAGGATGAAATTGTAAACCCAAGCTCCTTTTCAATTCAGTGCCAAACAAAAGGCAGTTTCAGTGTACAGCAGCTTATTTGAATATCCAGCACCTGAGTAAGGGTGTATGTCAGATGTTTGCTCACGCTGGAGTTTGTGTCTATGATGACTGACAAATAAAGTGGTGTCATCAAGAGGCCATGGAGGCTTTTTTGCAATGGGTTTGCCGCCAGAACACAGGTGTCCTGAAAACCACCGCTCATCCTAAACCAGAATGGGGAAGGAAAAGACTCATATCAACATTGTTGTCATCGGACATGTAGATTCGGGCAAGTCTACCACTACTGGTCATCTGATCTACAAATGTGGTGGGATCGATAAAAGAACTATCGAAAATTTCGAGAAGGAGGCTGCTGAGATGGGAAAAGGCTCCTTCAAGTATGCCTGGGTCTTGGATAAACTGAAAGCTGAATGTGAACGTGGTATCACCATTGGTATCTCCCTGTGGAAATTTGAGACCAGCAAGTATTATGTGACTATCATTGATGCTCCAGGACGCAGAGACTTTATCAAAAACATGATTACATGCACATCCCAGGCTGACTGTGCTGTCCGGACTGTTGCTGCTGGTGTTCGTGAATTTGAAGCAGGTATCTCCAAGAACGGACAGACCCGTGAGCATGCCCTTCTGGCTTACACACTGGGTGTAAAAGAACTAATTGTTGGTGTTAACAAAATGGATTCCACTGAGCCACCCTACAGCCAGAAGAGATACAAGGAAATCGTTAAGGAAGTCAGCACCTACATTAAGAAAATTGGCTACAACCCCGACACAGTAGCATTTGTGCCAATTTCTGGTTGGAATGGTGACAACATGCTGGAGCCAAGTGCTAATATGCCTTGGTTCAAGGATGGAAAGTCACCCGTAAAGATGGGAATGCCAGTGGAACCACACTGCTTGAAGCTCTGGATTGCATTCTGCCACCAACTCGTCCACCTGACAAGCCCTTGCGTCTGCCTCTCCAGGACGTCTACAAAATTGGTGGTATTGGTACTGTCCCTGTGGGCCGAGTGGAGACTGGTGTCCTTAAGCCTGGCATGGTGGTCACTTTTGCTCCAGTCAATGTTACAACTGAAGTCAAGTCTGTTGAAATGCACCATGAAGCTTTGAGTGAGGCTCTTCCTGGGGACAATGTGGGCTTCAATGTCAAGAACGTATCTGTCAAAGATGTTCGTCGTGGCAATGTGGCTGGTGACAGCAAAAATGACCCACCAATGGAAGCAGCTGGCTTCACAGCTCAGGTGATTATCCTGAACCATCCAGGCCAAATTAGTGCTGGATATGCACCTGTGCTGGTTTGTCACACAGCTCACATTGCTTGCAAGTTTGCTGAGCTGAAGGAGAAGATAGATCATCGTTCTGGAAAAAAGCTGGAAGATGGTCCCAAGTTCTTGAAATCTGGTGACGCTGCCATTGTTGATATGGTTCCTGGCAAGCCTATGTGTGTTGAGAGCTTCTCTGACTATCCTCCTCTGGGCCATTTCGCTGTTCGTGACATGAGACAGACGGTTGCTGTGGGTGTCATCAAAGCACTGGATAAGAAGGCAGCTGGAGCTGGCAAGGTCACCAAGTCTTCCCAGAAAGCTCAGAAGGCTAAATGAATATTATACCCAAAACCTACCACCCCAGTCTTAATCAGTGGTGGAAGAACGGTCTCAGAACTGTTTGTGTCAATTGGCCATTTAAGTTTAATAGTAAAAGACTGGTTAATGATAACAATGCATCATAAAACCTTCAGAAGGAAAGGAGAATGTTTTGTGGACCATTTGTTGTGTGTGTGTGTGTGTGTGTGTGTGTGTGTGTGGCAGTTTTAAGTTATTAGTTTTTAAAATCAGTACATTTTAATGGAAACAACTTGACCAAAAATCTGTCACAGAATTTTGAGACCCATTAAAACAAAAGTTTAATGAGAAAAAAAAAAAAAAAAAGAGGCCATGGAGGATTTCCCACGCTGGGGCTTTTTAGATGCTCTAAATAGCAAGGTTTCCTTCTAACGGACAGGGGGAGTCTGGTTTGTTTACTCTAGGGCTCCCCATATTGAAAGTTTGGGTAGCAGAGCACTCCCACATGGATGCCTGGAAAGCACACCTCCATTGACCATTGCAGCTGAGGAAAATGGCAGATTCGTTCTGGTGGCTCTTGGGCAAAGTACCAATGCCTTGAGTTGACATGGAGGCTCATGGAGATGAAGCACAATGCAGATTTGTTACCAGTGAGATCTTAGAATGTGCTGGTGGCTATGCGGCCCTGTAGGATTCATGTACCCTGAGCGTTTGATACAGGTCCAAGAGCACGGGTTTCATCTGAAGACAGGAGATGTTCTGTTGTGGGGTTCAGAGACCACATGGTGTATCATAAGTTCTTATTCTAGAACAGGCCTCTGACGACAGATGCCTGAAAACCTAATCTAGGGGTCCAGTGAAGTCCTAGGGGCATGTCAGTTTCAATCTTCTGACTCAGGACCATTGATTTGGGTGCCTGCCTGGATTCAGGTAATCAGGGTGTTTCAGACGGTGCATTTTCATCCATAGCAGCCTCCAGTATTGGGGTGATCTCAGGGGCCTTGCATTTTTCTCCTAATCTGGATGGTTTGGGCAACTGTGAGGGCACAGTTTCCTTGGGGATGGCAGGCACAGATCTGTGGTGAAGCTCCAGTGACCCCATATTGGAGGGCATGTTAGCAATGGTTTTGGGAGAGAAGTCTGCAAACACAAACTCGGGTTAGGGTTAGTTGCCAGGTGATCTCAGACCCAATGCATAGACCTGGAGGGCAGCTCGTCAGGAATTGTAAATCGGTTGACTCGAAGGTGGTAGCACAGGCTTTTGTATCTGGATTGTGTGTCCAGGATGGCCTCAGAATGCATGTGTGATCTCATGAGTCCAGGGGAGATTTTTCCTATCTAGGGATCCTGGTGGCTCCCCAGAGTTTGGTGGCTTTCTCAGGGAAGGGAAGATTGCTGTTTTCTATCTTAGGGGTGCCCCAAAACAGGGATTCCAGAAAGGGGATGTAGGTTTGGGTGCCTGGAAAATCCCACGAAGGGTTAAGATTTGGGCCTAGGGGCGTACCAGGTATGCAATTGGGCCTTAGATCACCTCGCCACTAACCCTAACCCAATTTGTGTTTGCAGACTTGTCTCCCAAAACCATGGCTCACATGCCCTGAAGGATGTGGTCTGTGGAGCCAAACCACAGGACTGTGGCTGCCATCCCCAAGGAAACTGTGCCCGTCACAGTTGCCCAAACTGTGCAACTGAGAGGTGCAACTGAGAAAGTTTGGTTGAAAGCATCCTCAGGGTGAGTGTCACAATGCCTGCTTGTGCCCAGGGAGGCCATCATGAGTGGGCGTGGTCTCATTGGCCATGCAGCTGGCTCACACTCTGAGAGTTGGACACCCATCCTACCAGAGTGGATTCCTGCCATGGGGAAGGAGGAGTTCTTTATTTTGCTTCAGGCTCTCCCATTGGCAGGGATTCCAGCATAGGTCTGGAGACAGATGCCTGAATAACAAGGATGGGTAGAGATGACAGTCCTGGATCATGGCCGGTCTCACATGCTGGATATGGGACCCGCCCTCTGGGTAGCTGACATGAGGTCCGGGCTCAGGCTGTGTCAGACACAGCACTAGTGGCCAGGGAAGCATATAAATCGGGGTTCCCGGAGGACTGAGTAGAATGATTTTCATGAGGAGTTTCTGGGCAGACTCAACACGCTCTTCTTTCTATGGAGAAGTCAGAATGCTGCATTGTGGCTCCAGTGTTCCCTATCAAGACGGCTTGTGGACTAGTAGGGTGAGGATGGAATTGTAAACCCAAGCTAAGGTTAAATTCAGTGCCAAGCGAAAGGCAATTCCAGTGTGCAGCAGCTGATTCGAATATCCACCACCTGAGTAAAGACAGATGTCAGATGTTTGCTCACACTGGAGTTTGTGTCTATGATGACCAACAAATGGAGGGATGGCGTCAAGAGGCCATGGAGCATTTCCCACGCTGAGGCTTGTGAGATGCTCCAAACAGCAAGGTTTCCTAATATTGGACAGGTGGAGCCTGGTTTGTTTGTTCCAGAGTCCCCCATTTGGAAAGTTTGTGTAGCAGAGCACTCCCGCGTGGATGCCTAGAGGCACACCTCCATTGACCATTGCAGCTGAGGAACATGGCAGGTTCGTTATGGTGGCTCTGGTGTGAAGTACCAAGGCCTTGAGTTGACATGGAATCTATTGAAGTTGGGTCACATGCTGGATTGTTACCAGGGAGATCTTATCATGTGCTGGTGGCTAAGGTGCGCAGCAGGAGTCTCCTAACCTGAGGGTTTGTCATAGGAAGAAGAGCATGGTGTCTTTCTGGGAACAGGAGATGTTCTGTTGTGTGGCTCAGGGACCACACACTGTATCATAAATTGGTATTCCATAACAGGCCCCTGAGGAAAGATGCCTGAAAACCTAATCTAGAGTTCCAGTGAGTTCCTAGGGGCATGTCAGTTTTAATCTTCTGACTCAGGACAATTGACTTGGCTGTCTCCTGGTTGTATGTGATCAGAGAATTTCAGACTGTGCATTTGCGTGCAGAGGGGCCATCAATATTGGGGAGGGCTCAGAGGCCTTGCAGGTTTCTCCTGATTTGAAAGGTTTGGGCAACTGTGACAGGCACAGTTTCCTTGGGGATGGCAGCCACAGTCCTGTGGTTTGGCTCCACAGATCACATCCTTCAGGGCATGTGAGCCATGGTTTTGGGAGACAATTCTGCAAACACAAATCGGGTTAGGGTTAGTGGCGAGGTGATCTAAGGCCCAATATGTAGACATGGACGGCAGCTCGTCAGGAACTGTAATTAGGGTGACCGGAGGGCGGTAGCACAGGCTTTTCTATCTGGAATGTGTGTCCAGGATGGCCTTGGAATGCAGGTGTTGTCTCATGGGTCCATGAGAGATTTTTCCTCTCTGAGGTCTTGGAGGCTCCCCATAGTTTTGTGTATTTGTCGGGGAAAGAATGACTGCTCTTTTCCATCTTAGGGGTGCCCCAAAACAGGAATTCCAGAGACAGGCTCTGGTTCTGGGAGCCTGAAAAAGTCCCACCAAGTTCTGGATGTGGGACTAGTAGCGTACCAGGCCTGCAATGCGGGATCCTGTTGTTACATCTGAGAGGGCTTATTTGAAAGCAAGCTCAAGCTGAGGGTCACCGTGCCTGTTTCTGTCTAGGGTAGTCTTCAAGATTGTGTGTGGTCTCAATGACCTTGTAGCTGTCTCCCACTCTGAGAGTTGGACACCCATCCCAACAACCAGGTTTCCTGCCATGTGGAAAGAGAAATTCTCTATTGGGCTTCAGGATCCCCTTTTGGCAGGGATTCCAGCAAACGTCTAGGGACATGTGCCTGAATACCAAGGATGGGTAGAGTTAACAGACTTGGGCCATGACCGGTCTCACAAACTGTATATGGGGCCCACTCTTTGGGTGGCTTACATGAGGTCAGGCCCCAGGCTCTGTCAGACAGCACACTAATGTCCAGGGCAGCCTATTAACCGGGGTTTCCTGGGGGCCGTGCAGATTGATATTTTGTGGTGTTTCTGGACAGACTCACGAGGCCCTTCTTTTTTCTATGGGGAAGGCAGAATGCTATGTTGTGGCTCTAGAATTCCCTATCAAGAGGTCTTGGGGACAAGTAGAGTGAGGATGGAATTGTAAACACAAGCTACAGTTCAATTCAGTGCAAGCAGAAGGCAGTTCCAATGTGCATCGGTGTATTCGAGATATACAGCACCTGATTAAGGGCGGATGTCACAGGTTTGCTCACACTGGACTTTGTGTCTATGATGACTGACAAATGGAGGGAAGTGACGTCAAAAGGCCACAGAGGATTTTCCATGCTGAGGTTTGTGAGATACTCCAAACAGCAAGGCTTCCTTCTACTGGAAAGGTGGAGTGTGGTTTTTTTGCTCCAGGGTCCCCCATGTGGAATGTTTGGGTAGCAGAGCTCTCCGACTTGGATGCCTGGAAAGCACACCTCCATTGACCATTTCAGCTAAGGAACATGGCAGGTTCGTTCTGGTGGTACCAAGAAGTACCAAGGCCTTGAATTTACATGGAATCTCTTTCAGATGGGCCACAATGCTGGTTTGTTACCAGGAAGATCATAAAATGTGCTGGTGTCTAATGTGCCATGCAGGATTCTCCTATCCTGCAGGATTTGGCACAGGTCGAATTCACGGTTAGTTTCTGGGGAAAGGACAAGTACTGTTGTGTGGCTCAGGGACCAAAAGTTGTATTTTAAGGTGGTATTCCAGAACTGGCCTCTGAGGACAGATGCCTGGAAACTTATTCTAGGGTTCCAATGAGGTGCTAGGGGCATGTCAGGTTCAATCTTCTGACTCAGAACCATTGACGTGGGTGTCTGCCTGGATGGAGGTGATCGGGGTGTTTCCGACTCCATATTTGTGTCCAGAGCAGCCTCCAATATTGGGATGGGCCCAGGGGCCCTCCAATTTTATCCTAATCTAGAGGGTTTGGGCAACTATGATGGGCCCACTTTCCTTGGGGATGGCAGGAACAGTCCTGTGTTGTGGCTCTAGAGTTCCCATCATGTAGGACATGTGAGCTATGGTTTTGGGAGAGAAGTCTGCAAACCCAAACCAGGTTAGGGTTAGTGGCGAGGTGATTGCAGGCCCAATGCGTAAACCTGGAGGGCAGCTCTTCAGGAACTGTAACTTTGGTGACTGGAAGGCGGCAGCACAGGCTATTCTTCCTGGATTTTGTGTCTAGAATGACCTCGGAATGCATGTGTGGTTTCAAGGGGCCATGGGAGACTTTTTCCTCTCTAAGGATCCTGGCGGTTCACAATTGTTTGGTTGCTTTCTCGGGGAAGGGAAGAATGCTGTTTTCCATCTTCAGGGTGCCCCAAAACAGGGATTCCAGAGATGGGCTCTGGGTCTGGGCACCTGGAAAATCCCACCAATGTTTAGGATTTGGGCCTAGGGGCATACCAGGCCTGCAATGTGGGATCCTGCTGGTGCATCTGGGAGTGCTTGTTTGAAAGCATGCTCAGGCTGAGGCTCACAATGCCTGTTTGTGCCCAGGGCTGCCCTCAGGAGTTGTCGTGGTCTCATAGGCCATGCAGCTGGCTCCCACTCTGAGTGTTGGACACCCATCTCAACAGCCAGGTTTCTGCCATCTAGAAGAAGGAGTTCTCTATTGTGCGTAAGGTTCCCCTGTGAGGGTTTGATTAGCCAGACGGAGTCATTTTGTGTTTATGTAGTGAACTTATATTGACCCAATGCAGTAAACTTAGATTGATCCCGCCCTTCCCAGGGGACCTTACTTGCAAAGCATAGACACAAGGTCGGGTCAGGCCATGTGAAGACATCCAATCAGTGAGGCAAGCATATATCTACTAGGGTAAATTGAAATTCAGTTGGGCACCCGTGTGTTACCTAGCATTTTTTTTTTCTGTGTGTGGCAGGCTTAGAATGAATGTGCAGTGTTCTCTGTGTATTGCAAACTCATTGGCCACCTGCGTATAGCCCGAATAAACTACCTCTATAAAAGTTAGTCTGTGATGCTGCAAGGGGTCACCTCTTTGCATGAGACAGTCCTGACCGGTCAGTTTGATTCTCGATGCTTGGTGCAAAATAAAGTTTTGCTTGACCTTCGCTTTGTATCAGTCCTGCTCCTTTCACTACAGACTCTAACATTGGAGGGGGCACCCGGATTCCAATGACAATAACTGAGCCAACATTGGAATTTTTGGGAAAAGCCTCTGGAGGTAAGATCACAGTCTGTCTGTCTGGTTGGAGCTTCAGGGTATGGCCCACCAGGGAGAAGATGGATGCAGCCTTGCTCCCCAGGGCTGGAGTGGATGCGGGGACGCCCCATCCCTCTGATGGTAGATTGACGGGGGGTTCAAGTTTCCCTTGGCAGTCGGGGGTTTTGAATCCGCCTAGGCAGTCACTGGGGTGTTCGAGTCCCCCTGGTGTGTCAGGGGCCTGCTGGGGTGTTTGAGTCCCCATAGGCAGTCTGGGGGCTCAAGTACCCCTAGACGGTCAGGGGGTTCAAGTGCCCCTAGACGGTCAAGGGGTTTGAGTCCCCCTGGGCGGTTGGGGGGTTCGAGTCCCTTTGGGCGGTTAGGGGTTTCGAGTCCCCTTAGACGGACAAGGGGTTCGAGTCCCCCTGAGTGGTCGGGGGGTTCGAGTCCCCTTAGACGGTCAAGTTGGTTCGAGTCCCCCTGGGTGGTTAAAGTTAGGGTTAGGGTTAGGGTTAGGGTTAGGCCTGCCATCCCGAATGAAACTGTGCCTGTCATAGTCGACCAAACCCTCCAGATTAGGAGAAATTGGAAAGGCCCCTGAGCCCACCCCAATATCTGAGGCTTCTCTGGACGCAAATGTGCTGTTTGAAACACCCTGATGACCTACGTCCAGGCAGACACCCAAGTCAATGGCCCTGAGTCAGAAGATTGAAACTGACATGCCCCTAGGACTTCATCAATACCCTAGCTTAGATTTTCAGGTGCCTTTCCCCAGAGGACTGTTCGCCAATACCAAGTTATATTCCAATATGTGGTTCCTGAGCCACAAAATAGAACCCCTCCTGTCCCCAGAAGGATACCTTGCTTTTGGTAGCTGTGTCTAAAACTCAGTATAGGAGAACCCTGCATGACCCCTGACCACCCCAACATTCTAACATCTCCTTGGATATAAACCAGCTTTGTGATCCAACAGCCTGAAACTCCATGTCAAATCAACTCCATTGGAGCTTCTCTCCACAGCCACCAGGTCAAAACATTCATGTTCCTCAGCTGCAATGGTCAATGGAGTTGTGCTTCCCAAACATCCATGTGGGAGAGCTCTGCTACCCAAACATCCTATACGGGGGACCGTGGAGCAAACAAACCAGACTGCCCCTGTCTGGTAGAAGGGGACCTTGTTGTTTGGAGCATCTCACAAGCCCCACCGTGGGAAATCATCCATGGTCTTGTGACGCTACCCCCAATTTGGCGGTCATCATAGACACAAACTACAGTGTGAACAAACATCTGACATCCGCCCTAACACAGGTGCTGGGTATCTCGAATCAGCCACTGCACACTGGATCTTCCTTCCACTTGGCACGAATTTAACCGTAGCTTGTGTTTACCATTCCAACCTCACCTTCCTGGTCCACAAACCCTCTTGTTAGGGAATTCTGGGGCCACAACGCTGTTTTCTGCCTACCCCACAGAAAGAAGATGTGCCCACTGAGTCTTCCCAGAAACTCCACATGAGGATCCACCTGCATGGCCCTCGATGGAACTCTAATAGCATAGGCTGCCACAGCACTCCGGCTCTGTCTGGCACAGCCTGAGTCACGACCTCCAGTTAGGCAAGCGGACATCGGGTCCCATAACATGCTGGTGGGACCTGCCTTGGCCCGAAGCCATCACATCTACTCAACCTGGATAATCAGGCATCTCTCCCAGACCATAGCTCAAATCCCTGAATATGGGTGAACCTGATGCACAAGGGTACTCCACCTTCCTGATGGCAGGAAACCTGGCTGTTGAAATTGGTGTCCAGCCCTCAGAGTGGGAACCAGTTGTATGGCCCATGAGACCACAGCCACTGATGGGGGCCACCCTGGGCACAAATAGGCATTGTGACCCTCAGCATGATCCTGCTTTCAAACAAACCCCCTCGGTAGCTGGAACGGGAGCCCATAGAGTGGACCTGCCAGGTCCCTAGAGCCAAATCTTCACACTCGTTCGTGTTTGCTAGGCACCCAGACCTAGAACCTATCTCTGGAATCCCTCTTTTGGGAGCCCTCTGAGACGGAAAACCACAGACTTCCCTTCCCCCAGAAACACCAATCTCTTGGGAGCTGGGCAGAATCCCTAGAGACGAAGAATCTCCCATGGCCCCATGAAGCCAACCCTGCTTTTTGCGACCATCCTGGACAGTCCAGACAGAAAAGCCTGCACTATTGCTTCCATGACACCTTAATTTCAGTACACTATGAGATGCCCTCAGGGCCTGCAGATTGGGACTGTGATCACCTTGGCCCTAACCCTAACCCTAGTTCGCGTTGGCAGATTTCTGTTCCCAATGCCCTGGCACACATGCCCTCCAGGATGGGGCCTCTGGTACAACACCAGATGATTGTGCCAACACTCCTGAAGGAGTCTCTACACTTCACTGTTGCCCAAACCCTGAAGATTAAGAGCAAAGTAAAAGCCCCAGAGCCCACCTCAATTTCGAAGAATGTTCTGGACTGAAATGCATATTCTGACACACAATGAGCACCTGCCTCCAGGCAGAAATCCAAGTCAAAGGCTCTGAGTCAGAATATTGAACCTGACATGCCCTGTCAGGACTTCATCGATACCCTAAATTGGATTTTCAGATGCCTGTCCCCAGAGGCCTTTTCTCCAATACCAACTTATATTCCAACTGTGGTCCCTGAGCCACACAACAGGACCCCTCCTGTCCCCAGAAGGATACCTTGCTCTTGGTAGCTGTGTCCAAGACTCAGTGTAAGAGAATCCTGCATGGCCCCTGACCACCCCAACATTCTAACCTCTCCCTGGATACAAACAAGCATTGTGATCCAAAAGCATGAAACTCTATGTCATCTCTGGCGGCAAGGAACTTCATCCCAGAACCACCAGATAGAAGCTGTCATGTTCTTCAGCTGCAATTATCAGTGGAGGTGTGCTTTCCAGGCTTCCATGCAGGAGAGCTCTGCTACCCAAACTTTCCATATGGGGGATGGTGGAGCAAACAAACCAGACTCGCCCTGCCCAATAGAAGGAAACCTTGCTGTTTGGAGCACATCAAAAGCCCCAGGGTGGCACATGCTCCATAGCCTCCAGACGACACCCCTCCATTTGGTGGTCATCTTAAACACAAACTCCAGTGTGAGCAAACATCTGACATCTCGCCTTACTCAGGTGCTGGATATCTCGAATCAGCCACTACTCACTGGGACTGCCTTCTGCTTTGCCCTGAATTTAACCATACCTTGTGTTGACAATTCCATCCTCACCCTCCTGATTCGCAAGCCCTCATGATAGGGAATTCTGGAGCCACAACGCAGCATATTGCATGAGAAACAAAAAGAAGAAGTGTCTTGTGGGTCTGCCCAGAAACCCCACATGAGGATCCACCAGCATGGCCCTCTACAGAACCCTAATATTATAGGCCACCAAAGGCACTGAGGCTCTGTCTGACACAGCCTGAGATACGACCTCCAGTCAGGCACATGGACAGTGGGCCTCATAGCCTGCTGGTGGGACCTGACTTGGCCCGATGCCATCACATCTACTCAACCTGGATATTCAGGTATCTCTCCCCAGACTGTAGCTTAAATCCCTGACTATTGGGGAAGCTGATGCACAAGAGTACTTCTCATTACCAATGGCAGGAAACCTGGTTTTTGAGATGGGTGTCCAACCCTCAGAGTGGGAACCAGCTGCATGGCCCATCAGACCACAGCCACTCATGGTAACCGTCCTGGGCACAAACTGGCATTGTGACCCTCAGTGTGAGCCTGCTTTCAAACGAAACCCCTCGGTAGCTAGACCAGGAGCCTGCCAAGCATACCTGCCAGGTTCCTAGTGCCAAATGCTCATCCTCGTTCATGTTTCATGGCGCCCAGACCCAGAACCTGTCTCTGGAATCCCACATCTGGGGGTTCCCTGAGACAGAAAACAGCAGTCTTCCCTTCCCCCAGAGACACCAAACTCTTGGGATCTAATCAGAATCCCCAGAGACAAAGAATCTCCCATGCCTTCATGAAGACACCACTACAATTGGCAACCGTCCTGGAAACACAATCCCGACAGAAAAGCCTGCACTACCACTTTCAAGACACCTTAATTTCAGTACACTATGAGATGACCTCAGGGCCTGCAGATCAGGCCTGTGATCACCTCAGCCATCACCCTAACCCTAGTTCCCATTTGCAGATTTCTGTCCCCAAAGCCATGGCCCACATGCCCTCCAGGATGGGGCCTCTAGAGGCACACCGGACGACTGTGCCTACTCTCCTGAAGGAAACTATGCCCTTCACTGTTGTCCAAACCCTGAGGATTAGGAGCAATGTACAAAGCCCCTGAGCCAACCTCAATTGCGAGGAAAACTCTGTACCGAAATGTGCATTCTGGCACACCATGAGCACCTGCCTCCAAGCAGATATCCAGGTCAAAGGCCCTGAGTCAGAAGATTGAACATGACATACCCCTTGGACTTCATCGATATCCTAGTTTAGATTTTCAGGTGCCTTTCCTCAGAGGACTGTTCTCCAATACCAAGTTATATTCCAACATGGGGTCCCTGAGCCACAAAACAGAACCCCTCCTGTCCCCAGAAGGATACCTTGCTCTTGGGAGCTGTGTCCAAGACTCAGTGTAGGAGAATCCTGCATGACCCTGACCACCCCAACATTCTAACATCTCCCTGGATACAAACCAGCATTATGATCCAACAGCATGAAACTCCATATCAACTTAGGCTGCATGGAACCTCGCCCCAGAGCCACCAGATGGAACCTGCCATGTTCCTCAGCTGCAATGGTCAATGGAGGTGTGCTTTCCAGGCATCCATACGGGAGAGCTCTGCTACCCAAACTTTCCATATGGGGACCCTGGAGCCAACAAATTAGACTCCCCCTGTCCAGTACAAGGAAACTTTGCTGTTTGGAGCATCTCACAAGCACCAGCGTGGGAAATCGTCCATGGCCTCGTGACGCCACCCCTCCATTTGGCGGTCCTCATAGACACAAAGTCCAGTGAGAGCAAGCATCTGACATCCGCCCTTACTCAGGTGCTGGTATCTCGAGTCAGCCACTGCACACTGGCTGCCTTCTGCATGGCACTGAATTTTACCATATCTTGTGTTTACAATGTTATCCTATCCAGGAAACCAGGCTGTTTGGGTGGGTGTCCAACCCTCAGAGTGGGAGCCATCTGCATGGCCAATGAGTCCACACCCACTCCTGAAGGCCGCCCTGGGCTCAAACAGGCATGGTGACCCTCAGACTGAGCATTCTTTCAAACAATCCCTCTCCATTGCTCCACAGGGATAGCACATTACAGGCCTGGTATGCCCCTAGGCACAAATCCTAACCCTTGGTAGAATATTCCAGGAGTCCAGACCCATGGCCCGTCTCTGGAATCCCTGTTTTGGGGCACCCCTAAGATGGAAAACAGCACTTTTCCTTTCCCCGCAAAAGCCACCAAACTATTGGGAGCTGCCAGGATCCTTAGAGATGAAAAATCTCCCCTAAATGCATGAGACCACACCTGCTTTCCGAGGCCATCCTGGACACACAATCCAGTCAAAAAAGCCTATGCTACCGCCTTCGAATCACACTAATTCCAATTCCTGATGAGCTGTCATCCAGTTCTATGCTTTGGTCTTGTGATCATATCACCACTAAGTCTAACCTGAGTTTGTGTTTGCAGACTTCTGTCCAAAAACCATGGCTCCTATGCCCTCAAGGGGAGGGATATCTCTGGAGCCTGACCGCAGTACTGGGCCTGCCATCACCAAGGGAAATTTGTCCGTCACAGCTGCCCAAACCTTTCAAATTAGGAGAAACCTGCATGGTCCCTGAGCCCACCCCCATATTGGAGGCTTCTCTGGAAGCAAATGCGCAGTCGGTAACACCCTGATCACCTACATTGAAACAGACAGTCAAGTCAATGGTCCTGAATCCAGTGATTGAACCAGACATGCCTCTAGGACCTCATTGGAACCCTAGATTATGTTTCCAGGCATCTGTCATGAGTTCTGTTCAGAATACCAACTTGTGATATAACATGTGGTCCCTGAGCCACACAACAGTATATCTCCTGTCCTAAAGAAAACCGTGCTATTGGACCTGTGTCAAACCCTCAGGGTAGGAGAATCCTGCATGGCACCTTAGCCACAAGCACATTCTAACATCTCCATGATAACAAACCAGCATTGTTACCCATGTGCAAAAGATTCCATGTCAACTCAAGACCTTGGTACTTCGCCCCAGCGTCACCAGATGAACCTGCCCATTTCCTAAGCTGCAATGGACAATGGAGGTGTGCTTTCCAGACTTCCATGCGGGAGAGCTCTGCTTCCCCATCTTTCCACATGGAGGACACTGGAGTAAACAAACCAGACTCCACATGTCCAGTAGAAGGAAACCTTACTGTTTGGAGCATCTCACAAGACCCAGCGTGGGTCATCCTCCATGGCCTTTTGATGCCACCCCTCTATTAGTCGTTCATCACAGATACAAACTCCAGTGTGAGCAAACATCTGACATCTGAACTTACTCAGGTGATAGATATCTCAAATCAGAGCCAGCACACTGGAACTGCCTTCCGCTTGGCACTGAAATTAACCATAGCTGGTGTTTACAATTCCATCCTCACCCTCCTGGTCCACAGGGCCACTTGATAGGTAATTCTCAAACCATGTCGCAGCATTATGCCTTCCCCATAGAAATAAGAAGTGCCTGGTGAGTCTGTCCAGAAAGCTCACATGAGGATCAATCTACACGGCCCTTGAGGGAACCCCAATTTATAGGCTTCCCTGGCCACTAGTGCTGTATGTGACAGAGCCTGAGCCCTGACCTCGTGTCAGCCACCCGGAGAGTGGGGCCCATATCCAGCATGTGAGAATGGCGATTGCCCACGTCTGTCATCTCTACACATGCTTGGTATTCAGGCATCTGTCCCCAGACCTTGCTGGAATCCTTGCCAATGGGGGAACCTGATGCACAGTAGTGAACTCCTATTTCCCCTTGGCAGGAAACCCATCTAACGGTTTGGGTGTCCAACCTTCAGAGTGGGAGCCAGCCTCATTCCCAATGATTCCACTCCCTCTCCTGAGGGCTTCTCTGGGAACAAACAGGTATTGTGTCCCTCAGCCTGTGCATGCTCTCAAACAAGCCCTCACATTTTCACCACCAGGGTCTCTCATTGAAGGCCTAGTACTCCCTTAGGCCCAAATCCTAACCATTGGTGTGATTTTACATAAGCCCAGACACAGAGCCCATCTCTGGAATCCCTGTGTTGGGGCACCCCTAAGATCGAAGAAAGCACTCTTTCCTGCACCAAAAAAGCCAGCCAACTATTAGGAGCTGCCAGGATTCTTAGACAGGAAAAATCTCCCATGGACCCATGAGACCACACCTGCATTCTGAGGCAATCCTGGATACACAATACAAATATAAAAGCATGTGCCACCACGTACCTGTCACCCTAATTACAATTCCTGACAAGCGGTTCTCCAGGTCTATGCCTTGGGCCTGCAATCACCTCACCACTAAACATCACCCAAGTTTCTGTTTGCAGACTTCTCTCCCAAAACCATGGCTCACATGCTCTCTAGGATGGGGTCTCTGGAGCCACACCACAAGATTGTGCCTGCCATCCCCAAGGAAACTGTGCCCAACAAAATTGCCCAAACCCTCCAGATTAGGAGAAAACTGCAAGGCCCCTGAGACCACCCCAATTCTGGATGCTGCTCTGGACACAAATGCACAGTCTGAAACACCCTGATCACCGACCTCCTGGCAGACACCCACGTTAATGGTCCTGAGTCAGAAGAGTGTACCTGACAGGGCCCTAGGACCTCATTGGAATCCTAGATTAGATTTTCCGGCATCTGTCCTAAGAGGCCTATTCTGGAATACCAACTTATGATACACCATGTGGTCCCTGAGCCACACAACATAACATCTCCTGTCCCCAGAAGGAAACCATGCTTTTCGACCTGTGTCAAACCCAACACGTGGGAGAATCCTGCATGGCCACGTAACCACTAGCACATTCTAAGATCTCCCTGGTAACTATCCAGCATTGTGACCCATGTGCAACAGATTCCATGTCAACTCAAGGCCTTGGTATTTCTAGGCGGAGCCACCAGAAGGGACCAGAAATGTTCCTCAGCTTCAATGGTCAATGGAGGTGTGCTTTCAAGGCATCCATGTGGGAGAGCTCTGCTACCCAAACTTTCAACATGGGGGATCCTGGAGCAAACAAACCAGACACCACGTGTCCAGTAGAAGGAAACTTTGCTGTTTGGAGCATCTCACAAGCCTCCATGTGGGAAATCTTCCATGGCCTCTTGACGGAACTCTTCCATTTGTTAGTCATCATAGACACAAACTCCAGTGTGAGCAAATATGTGAATCCACCCTCATTCAGGTGCTGGATATCTCAAATCAGCTGCTGCCCATTGGAAATTCCTTCCTCTTGGCACTGAATTTAACCTTAGAGTGTGTTAACAATTCCATCCTCTCCCTATTTGTCCCCAAGCCCTCTTGATAGGGAATACTGGGCCACAACACAGCATTATGCTTATTCCATAGAAATAAATGCCTGGTGAGTCTGCCTAGAAACCCACATGAGGATCAATCTGTTCGGCCCTTGATGGAACCCCAAATTATAGGCTGCCGTGACCACTAGTTCTGTCTGAGAGAGCCTGAGCCCCGACCTCATGTCAGCCACCCAGAGGGAGAGAGCCCCATATCCAACATGTGAAACTGGCCATGGCCCAACTCCGTCATCTCTACCCATCCTTGGTATTCAGACACCTGTCCCCAGACCTTGCTGGAATCCCTCTCAATGGGGGAACCTGAAGCACAATAGAGAATGCCTCTATCCCATGGCAGGAAGACTGGCTGCAAGGATGGGTGTCCAGCTTTCAAAGTGGGAGCCATATGCATGGTCAATGAGGCCACGGCCACCCATGAGGTCCTCCCTGGGGAGAAAGAGGCATTGTGACCCTTAGCCTGAGCATGCTTTCAAATTAGGCCTCTCTGTTGTACCACCAGGATCCCTCACTGCAGGCCTGGTATGCCTTTAGGTCCAAATCCTAACCCTTGGTGGAATTTTCCAGGAGGCCAGACCCAGAGCCCATCTCTGGAATCGCTGTTTTGGGCCACCCCTATGATGGAAAACATCGCTCTTCATATTCCTGAAAAAGCCATCAATCTATTGGGAGTCACCAGGATCCTTAGAGAGGAAAAATCTCCCATGAACCCATGAGACCACACCTGCATATTGAGGCCATCCAGGACACACTTCCAGATACAAAAGCCTGTGCTACTGCCTTCGAGTCAACCTAATTAAATTTCCTGATGAGGTGCCCTCCATGTCTATGCATTAGGCCTGTGATCAGCTCGCCACTAACCCTAACCCAAATTTGTGTTTGCAGACTTCTCTTCCAAAACTTTGGCTCACATATCCTCCAGGTTGGTGTCTCTGGAGCCACAGAACAGACTGTGCCTGCAATCCCCAAGGAAACTCTGCCTGTCACAGTTGCCCAAACCCTCCAGATTAGGAGACACCTGCCAGGTCTCTGCTCCAACCCCAATATTGGAGGCCTCTCTGGACGCAAATGTGCAATCTGAATCATCCTGATCACCTGCATCCAGGCAGAAACCCAACTCAATGGTCCTGAGTCATAAGATTGAACCTGACATGCCCCTAGGACCTCATTGGAATCCTAGATTAGGTTTTCAGGCATCTGTCCTCAGAGGTCAGTTCTGGAATACCAACATCTGATACAACATGTGGTCCCTGAGCCACACAACAGAACATCTCCTGTCCCCAGAAGTAAATTGTGCTCTTCTTCCTGTGTCAAACCTTCAGCGTAGTTGAATCCTACATGACACCTTAGCAACTAGCACATTCTAAGATCTCCCGGTAACAAACTAGCATTGAGACCCATCAGCAAGAGATTTCATGTGAACTCAAGGCCTTGATACTTTGCCTCATAGCCACCAGAACAAACCTGCCATGTTCCTAAGTTGTAATAGTCATTGGAGGTGTGCTTTCCATGCATCTTTGCAGGAGTGCTCTGCTGCTGAAAGTTTCCACATGGGGGACACTGGAGCAAACAAACCAGACTCCACGTGTCTAGTAGAAGAAAACTTTGCTTTTTGGAGCATCTCACAAAACCCAGCGATGGAAATACTCCATGGCCTATTGATGCCACACCTCCATTTGTTAGTCATCATAGGCACAAACTCCAGTGTGAGCAAAAGTCTGACATCGCCCTTTACTCAGGTGCTTGATATCTCAAATCAGCCACTGCACACTAGAACTGCCTTCCACTTGGCACTGAATTTAACCGTAGCTTGTGTTTACAATTCCATCCTCACCCTCCTGGTCCCCAACCCTCTTGACAGAGAATTCTCCAGCCACATCGCAGCATTCAGCCTTCCCCATAGAATGAAGAAGCACCTGGTAAGTCTGCCCCGAAACCCCACTTGAGGGTCAATCTGCTCGGCCCTAGAGAGAACCCCGATTTATAGGCTGCTTTTGCCACTAGTGCTTTCTCTGACAGAGCCAGAGCCCTGACCTAGTACCCTCCACCCAGAAAGCGGGGCCCATATCCAACATGTGAGACCAGTCATTGCTCACATCAGTCATCTATACCCATCCTTCAGGCATGTGACCCAAGTCCTTTCCTGGAAAACCTGCCAATGGGGGTGTTAGAGTCTGAAATAAAAAAAAAGCGGGACTGGTACAAAGTGAAGGTCAAGCAAAGGTTTATTTTGCACCAATCATTGAGAATCAAACTGACCGGTCAGGGATGTCACTTGCAAAGAGGCGAGCCCTCCCAGTCTCACTGACTAACTTTTATACAGGTAGTTTAGCCCGGCTATACACAGGTGGCCAATGAGATTGCAGTCTCAGAGAACATTTCACAGTCATTCTAAGTATGCCACACACAGAAAAAAAAATGCTAGGTAACACACGGGTGCCCAGTTGAATTTCAATTTACCCTGGTAGATATATGTGTGCCCAACTGATCGGATGTCTTCACTTGGCCTAACCCGCCCTTGAATCTAGGCTTTGCAAGTAAGTTCCTCTGGGAGGGGTGGAGTCAATCTAAGTTTACTGCATAGGGCCAATCTAAGTTCACTACATAAACACAAAATGACTTACTCAGTCCAATCAGGCCCTTACATCCCCCCCCTTTTCTTTGAAGATTAGTCAAATCCTTGACTTTTCAGCCAGTTCTATATTCTCTGGTTGTAAGGGGTTATATTGAGCATGTAAGTCTAACATTTTATCGCTCTAGTTTTCTTTTGTACAAATGGCACTAGTGCACAGACGGCTGATGAGTTAGCCATTTACAACTTAATCTAAATTCCTACCTATACTTAAAATAAACAGGTAACAATAAGAGCAACAATAAAATCATAGTCTTTTGAGTTTTAGCTTTAGTCCATGGTCAGCAGGGTCCATTGGCTGAGGCTTCCACTTCTAGGGGGCGTCTTCATCCTTGGCTCATTTGACGTGACCCTCGTGAATCCAGGTCCTGATGCCTTCTATTTTTATTGCTGTGGGGGTAGTCAGGATGACAGTAAACAGTCCCAGCGAAACTCCAAGCTCCCCACTTGATAGTGACGTATCCAATCCAAGTCCTTGGGTTGGTAAGGATGTGGTTACAACTCCATCTCCATCCCAGTGTGGGCAGTCCAGATCTCTGCATGAGTTTTTTTTAAGACAGACTGTAATGCCTGCAGTGACTGGAGTGCTGACTGATCAGTAATTTCTGCTTAGGCAACCTCTTGTAGCCAAGGACTGAGCGGGTGGGGGGTGTCTCCCAAACATTATTTCAAATTGGGTCACCTTGTTTAAACAGAGTGTACATCATGCCCTGAGGAGGGCGAAGGAAGGAGATCCACTCATCCACAGCCAGTCTCCAGAATTAGTTTTGTCAAGGTCTCTTTAAGAGTCCAGTTCATTCTCCCTACTTACCCTGAACTCTGGGGCTGATAGCCACAATGCAGTTTTCAATTTGTGCCCACGGCCTTGACCAATGTCTGTGAGACTGAGCTCACAAATGCAGGGCCATTGTCTGACCCAATCACGAGAAGCAGCCCAAACCTAGGAATTATTTCTTCTAGTAGCCTTTTTGCCTACTGATCCTGCTGTCTCATGTTTTCCAGAAAAAGCTTCTACCCAGCCTGAAAAGGTATCTACAAAAACTAACATGTACTTGTGCCTATATTTTCCAGGGTTCATTTCTATAAAATCTATTTCCCAATAAATTCCTGGTTCCTTACCTCTTTCTCATTTCCCTCTTCCCATTCTAGTTCCTCCCACATTAACTGCCTGGCATTGAGCACATCTATCAATTACATCCTGAACCATATGCCTGGAATTGCTAGCCTATAAGGCCCTTGAGTTTGTGTATATCCAAATAAGTACCCTGATGTATCTGGTCTACTAACTTCTTACCTAGTCTTCTAGGAAGAATTAACTTTCCTCTTTTAGTCTTACCAAGTCCCCTTCATAGTCTAATATAGCCCATTTTTGTAAATACTTTAAATCTTCCTCTGAATAGTCCGGTTTTTAAGGTAGGGCTAGAGTTGGGCATGTAACCAACCCTTGCACTGTTTCTTGGGCTTCTTGCTTTGCGGCTCGATCTGCTAATTGGTTTCCTTTTGAAATCAGATCAGTCCCTTTTTAGTGTCCCTTGTAATGCATAACAGCCATCTCTTTTGGCTCTCAAATAGCCTGGAGGAGAACCAAAGTTTTAATTCCTTTTCCTTCTGCTGTTAATAGGCCCCTTTCTTTATAAATAGCCCCATGTATATGGAGAATAGGAAAGACATACTTGCTGTCCATATAGATGTTGGCGGTTTTACCTTTGGCCCTCTGCAGTGCCTTAGTGAGTGCAATCAGTTCTGCTGTTTGTTCCGAAGTTCCATGTGGCAAGGCTGCTGTCCAGAGTTCCTGCTCAGGAGAAACCACCACAGCCCCTGCATACCTCTTTACATTGACCATGTAGCTACTCCCATCTGTGAACAGAGTCATATTGGCATCTGGGAGGGGAATGTTTCTGAGATCCGACCTTATCTTTGTGACTTGGGTTAGGACCTCCCCACAGTCGTGTGGATGGTCAGCCAGTTCCTCTGGCAGCAGTGTGGCTGGATTTAGCACCACAAGGGGCTGGGAGGTCTCTCTTGGTTCGTTGAGGAGGAGGACCTGATACCCTGTCTCTCAGATGTTCATCATCCATCAGCTGGGTGGAGTCTGGAGAGGGCCTTCAATAGCGTGGGTGGTGATCAAGATGAGATTTTGACCCAAAGTCAGTTTACTTGCATACTTTACCAGGAGGGCCATGGCAGTAATTATGCAGAGGCAATGGGGTAACCCAGCTGCTACTGAATCTAGTTTCTTGCTAAGATAGGCTACTGGCTTTCGCCAAGGCCCCAGAGTCTGATTTAAAACTCCTTTGGCCACCCCAGATTTTTCATCCACCTAAAGTGGAAGGGGTTGGTAACATCTGGGATGGCCAATGCTGGGGCACTCAGTAAGGCTGTTTGTAACTCTTGAAGTGCTCCTTCTGCCTCTGCTGTCCACTCTACCATAGTGAGCCCTCCTTTTGCCAGTTCGTAGAGAGTTCGGGCAATCTCCACAAACCCCCGTATCCACAGCCTACAGTAGCCCACCGTCCCAAGAAACTCCCTCACTTGCAGGACATGGTCATGCGGTGGTATCGGGTGATCACCTGTTTCCTGTACTCAGACAGTGAACACACTACCTTGTGGAGATCAAAGCCTAGAAAAATGGCATGGCTCTGACAGAGCTGTGCTTTCTTCACTGACACCTGAAACCCTTTTTCCTGCAGAGTGTGTAAGAAAGCTATCATCCCCTGCAAACTTGACTCAGAGTCCTCAGCGGCTACTAGCAAGTCATCAACATACTGTAACAGAGTGACTCCTGGGTTGGAGGTTCTGTACTTATGCAAACCCTCATGTAGGGCCTTGTCGAAGGTAGTGGGTGAATTCTTGAACTCTTGGGGAAGTCTTGTCCAGGTGAGCTAGCCTTGGAATCCTTCCTGTGGGTTGGACACTCAAAAGCAAAAAAGGTACTAAGAATTCCTTTGCTAAATACATGCAGAAAAAAGTACATCCTTGAGATATAAGACAGTATACACAGTTCTTCTGGGCCCAGGAGGGTATAAAGGTTAGGCACCACCTGGTGGATATCTTCAACCCGTTTGTTAACTCCCTGCAAGTCCTGGATGGGTCAGTACTCCCCAGTCTCCACCTTTTTGACAGGCAGCAAAGGTGTGTTCCATGGAGATTTGCAAGGAACTAGGATCCCGTCTCCTCGGAGTGGTTAATGTCTTTTCTGATCCTTCCTTTGCTTCCCGTGGTAGGAGGGTATACTGCTGAACATGAACAGCCATAGCTGTCGCCTTTAATTTTACCACCATTGGAGGTTGTTCCTTGGCCAAGCCAGGAGGCTTCCCTTCTGCCCAGACCTCGGGAAACTCGTCCAGTAGGATTTGGAGAAGGCTCCCCCACACTTTGTCTCCTATGGTTTTGAGACTGACTCATGAAGGAGGTATTCATCTTCTGCTGCCATAAGCACTTTTACCATGGGTTGTCTCAAGGTTACAATCATGACTCCTTCCGAGAAATGAATCTGTGACTTAACTTGTGGAGGAGATCTCTTCCCATCAAGTTATATGGGACATTAGGGAGGACCAAAAATTGATGTTTAACTTTTCCTGAGGCCAAATTCAAAGTCCTTTCTGTTGCCCATTTATGTCTCTCTGTGTCATTTGCTCCTTGTACCCAGACTTCCTCTCCAAGTAGTTTCCCCATAGGTTTAAGTAATGATGAAAATTGGGCTCTTGTATCCACCAAAAAATCAACTGATTTCCCCTCCACTTCAATTTTTACCCAAGGTTCGAAGAGGGGCTCCGAACCACGACCCCTTCAGTCTCTGGTGGCAAGCATTGCTGTCTTCCTTTTGGGGCACTCCCAGGCCCAATGTTATTCTTCCTTACAGTAAGCACACTGATCTGAATCTAAGTCTTCCCGCCTCTCTTCTCTGTGCTTAGGCTTTTCCTTCCATTTACTATCCCCTACCCATATCCTCTCCAACTCATGTAATGCCAAAACCTTAACCAGTTTTATTTTTTTGTCTGTTATTCATCCTCTTGTGCATCCCTGATCTTAAACAAATTTTCTGCTATTCCCACAAACTCAGGCAGATTCTTCCCTTCAAATTCTTAAATTTTCTGAAGTTTCCTATATCTGGGGCTGACTGACTGACCAAGCAAGATCATCCAAGTGCGGACTGCATGAACAGAGTCTGAGTCATGTCCTACACCCTTTCCAGAGAGAGCTCTGTGTAGGCACCAGCCAGCCAGCACTCTCTAGGACCCAGAGTCTGAGCACTACCAGCCCAATCCAGCATGAAAATCTCAGGGCTCTCTCTCCTCCAGACTGTTCTGGCAGTATGGAGCCACCCAGACAGCCAAGACTAGTATTTCTTATGGTTTTGGGTACAAGCAGGAATTCTTGTGACACCAGAAACCATGACTGGTGACTGTCTCTGCCAGTGGCAGAGGCAAAATTTATGTGCTCTGGAGCACCCAGAAGGAAAGAAACTGAGGCTTCTGTCTGAGAGGGAGGTCTGGGTGCAGTTTTCATTCCTCTAAACTTCCAGAAACCATCAAAAGCATCCAAGGGGAGAGAAAACAAAGAAACTAACAAACAATCAAAAACCTAATCATCATTATCCATCAGAGAGATTCAAATTAAAACCACATTGAGATACCAACTTACACCAGTTAAAATGAACAAAATTAGCAAGACAGCAAACAAAGTGTGTTGGAGAGGATGTGGAGAAGGGGGAAATCTCTTAATCTGTTGGTGAGAATACACGTTGTTGCAGCCACTGTGGAGAACAGTGTGGAAATTCCTCAAGATATTAAAAAATAGTGCTTCCCTATGACCCTGCATTTGCACTACTGGATATTTACCCCAAAGATACAGATGTAGTAAAAAGAAGGACCATCTGTACCACAATGTTTATAGCAGTGATGGCCATGGTTGCCAAACTGTGGAGAGAACAAAGAGGCCCTTCAACGGATTAATGGATAAGGAAGGAGTGGTTCTTATACACTATGGAGTATTATGCCTCCACCAGAAAGAAAGAATACCCAACTTTTGTAGCAACATGGATGGGACTGGAAGAGATTATGCTGAGTAATAAGTCAAGTAAAGAGAGTCCATTATCATATGACTTCACTTATTTGTGGCGCATAACAAATAACATGAGGACCTAGGGAGATGGAGAGGATAAGGGAGTTGAGGGAAATTTGAAGGGAACTGAACCATGAGAGACTGTGGACTCTGAAAAACAGCCTGAGGGTTTTGAAGGGGCAGGGGCTTGGAGGTTGGGGAAGCCATGTGGTGGGTATTATGGAGGGCACATATTGCATGGAGCACTGGGTGTGGTACAAAAAACAATGAATTCTGTTTCACTGAAAAGAAATAAAACAAACAACAAACAAAACAAACAAACAAAACTCCCAAAGAACAAAAGCCTGAAAAACCTGTTTCCTAAGAGTCCACCTCTTTGATAGGGGCAGGAGGACTTAACTCTAGGAACATTGCCTGAAAAGCCACGTGACAGGCCTCTCCCTGAGAAAGCCAACCACACACACACACACACACACACACACACACACACACACAAACCACAAAGTCAAGAGGACATCCATCTCTACTGCAAAAGTTGCAATACGACTTTTATTTTAATTTGGTTCCACTCTTCTGGTTATTTTCATTTTTTAAAATATGTAACTTTTTAACCTATTTACCATAACAGTGAGATATGCAGTACATTGAATTCCATAATAACCTTTAACCTGAACTTTTTAATATATATTCCTGTGTTTTTCTTTCACTTTTCTATTTTTTTTTTATTTTCTTTTCCTTTCTTTTCTATCTTTTTTTTTAAAATATTCATATAGAGATAAACTTCAAGGTAACTCCCTTTCCCCAGTCAATGCTAACCCTATAGGTAAACCAGTTTTGATCATCCTTTATCTCAGGGAAGTTGAGTCCATTCACAAAGATCTTAAGATACATCCAGGAAAAATCAAAATAACCTGCCTCTCCCACACTGAGGATTTATAACCACTCTCCCATCTTTTTCTTCTGTCAGTCTCTCTGTATTCATTTATTTTCTGGTAGTAATAAATTTTATACTTGTGGTTCATGTTGGCTGGGTTCTTTTATTTATTTATTTATTTATTTATTTTTCTTGTCATCTACTTTTATTGGTCTTCTTATTTGTCTGTCTTTATAAGTCTGATTTATAAGTCTTATCTTTGTGGCCCATTTGGGCTGGGCCTTATCTTTTATTTTTTTCTTTTCTTTTTTTCCTGTATCTCTCTTTTTCTCTCTCATTCTTTTTTCCTTTCTTTTTGGTGGGGACTCTCAATTGCTCGGAAGCATTTCAGAGTTCAACTTGATTGCAGCGAAGTTGATACATTCAGCTACACATCCGTTCAGCCCACTCTCACCAAAATGACTAGGAGGAGGAATGCTCAACAGAGGAAATATTCAGAGACTACTCCCTCTCCATCAGAGCTATTGGACATGGACATAGACAGTATGTTTCAAAGGGAATTCAGGCTAATAATTATGCAGGCAATAGTTAGGATGGAGAAAACTTTAATAACAAAATGGATTTGATGAGGGCAGAAGTGAAAGCCACCAGAAATGATGTTCACAATGTTCTCAATGAGGTCCAATCTAATCTAAATTCTCTAAAAGCTAGGGTAACTGAGGCAGAAGATAGAATTAGTAATCTGGAGGACAAACAGATAGAGAAAAAGGATCAGGAGGAATCCCAGAACAAATAGTTTAGAAGCCACAAAAACAGAATTAGGGAATATATGATGCCATGAAATGTTCCAACCTCAGTATTACTGGAATCCTGAAGGGGAAGAGAAAGAACGAAGACTAGAACATATATCTTGAAAAAATTCTCTATGAAATTTTTTCCAGTTTAGCAAATGGAACCAGCATTGATATCCTAGAGGCAGAAAGGCTACCCGCAAGATCATAGAAACTAGAAAAACCTCGAGACACTTGATAGTGAAAATGGTGAATCATAATTGTAGACACGAGCTCTTGAAAGCAGCTAGGGCAAAGAAATTCCTTATGTATAGAGAAAAGCCCATCAGAATAACGTTAGACATGTCCCCAGAAACCTGGCAAGCCAGAAAGGGCTGGCAAGATATATTCAGGGCACGAAATGAGAAGAACATGCAGCCAAGAATACTTTATCCAGCAAGAATGACATTCAAAGTGGATGCAGAGATAAAGAGTTTCCAAGAATAGCAAGGTTTAAAAGAGTATTTGACCACCAAACGGACAATACAATAAATATTATCAGGAGTTTTATAAAAGAGGAAAAATCCTAAGAATATCATTGAACAGAAATATAAGAAGACAATCTATAGAAACAGCTACTTCACAGGTGATGCAGTGTCAATAGAAACGTCTCTCTCAATAATCATTCACAATGAGAATGACCTAAATGTGCCCATAAAATGACTCAGGGTTGCTGACTGGATAAAATGACAGGACCCATCCATATGTTGTCTACAAGAGACTCATTTCAAACGTAAGGATATATCCAGACTGAAAGTGAAGGGATGGTGAAGAATCTTTCATGCCAATGGACCTCAAAAGAAGGCTGGGATAGTGATTGTCATATCAGATAAATTAGATTTTAAACTAAAGACTGTCATCAGAGATACAGAAGGACACTACATAAACCATTGGCCAAATAATTCAAAAGAAAAGAGAGAGGTTCAAATTAATAAAATTATGAATGAAAAGGGAGAGATCACAGTGAACACAAAGGAAGTAGAAACAATCATCAGAAGTTATTATCAACAGTTATATGCCAATAAGTTAAGCAACGTAGAAGAAATGGATGCATTCCTGGAAAACTATAAACTCCCAAAATTGAACCGGGAAGAAATTGACAATCTGAATAGATCGATATCTAGTAACGAGTTTGAAGCATTGATCAAAAACCTCCCAAAAACAAGAGCCCAGGACCTGATGGATTCCCTGGGTAATGCTACCAAACATTCATAAAAGAAATAACACCTATTCTCCTGAAGCTGTTTCAAAACATTGAAGCAGAAGGAAAACCTCCAGACTCTTTCTATGTAGCCAGCCTTACCCTGATCCCCAAAACAGGCAAAGACCACACCAAAAAGGAGAATTTCATACCAATATCCCTCATGAATATGGATGCTGAGATTCTCAATAAGATCCTAGCTAATAGGATCCAACAGTACATTAAAAAAGATTATCCACCATGACAAGGTGGGATTCATCCCTGGTTTTCAAGCATGGTTCAACATTCTCAAATCAATCAATGTAAGAGAACAAATCAATAAAAGAAGAGAGAAGAACCACATGGTCCTCTCAATTGATGCAGGAAAAGCATTTGACAAAATCCAGCATCCATTCCTGATTAAAACGTTTCAAAGTATAGGGATAGAAGGAACATTCCTGAACTACATAAAATCTATCTATAAAAAACCCACAGCAAATATCATCCTCAATGGGAAAAAGCTGACAGCCTTTTCCTTGAGATCAGGAACAATGACAAGGATGCCCACTCTCACCACTCTTGTTCAACATAATATTAGAAGTCCTAGCTACAGCAATAAGACAACAAAGAGAAACAAAATGTATTCAAATTGGCAATAATGAAGTTAAAAACTCTCTCTTTGCAGATGACATGATTCTTTATATGGAAAACCCAAAAGATTCCACCCCCAAACTACTAGAATTCATTCAGCAATTCAGGAATGTGGCGGGATACAAAATCCATGAACAGAAATCAGTTGCTTACTTATACACTAAGAATGAAAATACAGAAAGGGGAATTAGAGAACTGAATCCATTTACTGTAGCACCAAGAACCATAAGATATGTGGGAATAAGCCTAACCAAACAATTAAAGGATCTTTACTCGAGGAACTACAGAAAACTCATGAAAGAAATTGAAGATGACACAAAAAGAGTGAGGACCATTCCATGCTCATGGATCAGAAATATAGCCACTGTTAAAAGGTCTATGCTGTCTAGAGTAATCTATACTTTCTGCGACATTCCAATCAAAATTCCATTGGCATTTTTCAAACAGCTGGGGTAAACAATCCTAAAATTTGTATGGAATCTGAAGAGACCTTTAGTTGCTAAGGAAATGTTGAATAAGAAAAAAAAAAAAAAACCTGGTTGCATCATGTTGCCCATTTTCAAGCTTTACTACAAAGTTGTGATCACCAAGGCAGCATGGTACTGGCATAAAGCAGACACATAGACCAGTGGAACAGAGTTGAAAGCCCAGATATGGACCCTCAATTCAACCCTCCAAAAAAACTTCAACAAAGCACAAAAAAAACCCAGTGGAAAAATACAGTCTTTTCAAACGGTGCTGGGAAAATTAGATAGCTATGTGTAGAACAAAGAAACTCGACCATTCTCTTACACCACACACAAAGATAAACTTGAAATGGATAAGAGACCTCAACTTGAGGCTGGAATCCATCAGAATCCTAGAGGAAAACATAGGCAGTAACCTCCTTCAACATCAGCCACAGCAACTCCTTTCAAGATGTCTCCAAAGAAAGGAAACAAAAGTGAAAATGAATTTTTAGGACTTCATCAAGATTAAAAGCTTCTACACATGGTACTCGAAGGAAACCTTCAACAAAACAAAGAGGCAACCCACGGAATGGGAGAAGATATTCACATCTGACAATATAGACAAAGGGCTTATATCCAGGATCTATAAGGAACTCCTCAAACTGAACACACACAAAAGAGATAATCATGTCAAAAAATGGTCAGAAGACATGAACAGACACTTCTTCAATGAAGATGTATGAATGGCTAACAGACACATGAAAAAATGTTCATTAACACTAGCCATCAGGGAGATTCAAATCAAAACCACATTTAGTTTTCACCTTACACCAATTAGATTGGCCCAAATTAAAAAGGCAGTAAACAACATGTGTTGGAGAGGACGTGAAGAAAGGGGAACCCTCTTACACTGTAGGTGGGAATGCAAGTCACTGCAGCTGCTTCGGAAAAAAGTGTGGAGATCCTTAAGAAATTAAAAATAGAGCTTCCCTATGACCCTGAAATTGCACTACTGGGTATTTAGATAGAGATGTAGTGAACAAAAGGGCCATCTGTACCCCAATGTTCATGGCAGCAATAGCCATGGTCGCCAAACAGTGGAAAGAACCAAAATGCCCTTCAGCTGACAAATGGATAAGGAAGATGTGGTCCATATACACTATGGAGTATTACACCTCCATCAGAAAGGATGAATTCCCAACTTTTGTATCAACATCGATGGGACTAGAAGAGATGATGCTGAATGAAATAAGTCAAGCTGAGAGAGTCGATTAGCTTACAGTTTTGCTTATTTGCAGAGTATGAGAAATAACACGGAGGACATGGGGAGATGGAAAGGAGAAGGGAGATGGGGGAAATCGGAGGATGAGATGAGCCATGAGATACTGTGGACTCTGAAAAACAATCTGAAGGTTTTGGAGGGGAGGGCAGGGTGAGGTTGGGTGATCCTGGTGGAGGGCATGTGCTGCATGGAGCACTTGTTGTGGTGCATAAACAATGAATTCTGGAACACTGAAAAGAAATATAAAAATAAATAAAAATTAAAAAAAGAGTAATGCACCACTAGAAATGCCTGGGGGAGGCTTAGTCTTTTTTATATTATTTATTTATTTATTAAAGAAACTTTCTTAGGATGAATTTGTGAGGCAGATTTACAACACTACATGTCTTGATTAAGAATGAAAGGGGAAAACAAAAACGAAAAAACAAAGTCCCACATTTTAAAAAATATCATTTTCTTAGGAGTTAATTTAACTTATAGGAACTTTTCATTTACCTCCTCTTAGCTGTATCAGTCAGTGATAATATGTGTGTTTCAAATTCAATTATTTTTCTGAAATTGTCTTAGTTCAGACAAATTTGCATATTTACAAGTTCATTTGTTTTCACTTATTTACTATATATTTTGCCAGAAAGAATTATTAAGTGATCACATTCACATGAATATATTATCAATTAGTGTAGACCTTAGCTTAATTTACCTTAAATTGAGTAAAGAATACATTGATGCTTGTAGATATCATTCATTGATTAAAATATCAATTCCACCACATTTACTACAAGTTCACAAGAGATTAGAAGGTACAACACCAATTCTTTTAAGAATTCTATCATGTTTTGTTTGAAGTTACAAAAGATGTTTATGTTTTTTTACACACAAGTAATTTATTTACCTTTTAACAATTAAATATATATCTATGTGAAAGCATAAAATATATAATATATTTATCTTTAAATCAACCTTGACAAATAAGATTTTCTTTGGATTTCTTTTATTTAAATGCTTGAAGAAGTATCAACTGTTAATTCTAATAGTTTATTAAAATAGGATTTATTAATTCCAATTAAATTTATCTTAAGAATTTGGAGAAATATTTCAACCTTAAATGATAAATAAAAATAAAAATGCCATAAGACATATACTGTTTATTATATAGCAAAGTAAGAAACATACTGGTTAGGAGAGATGACATTGGTCCTTCCCCTATCCTATGAATGAAGTCATTTTTCTGAATAGACTTCTTTGAATAGTTTTCAAACCAATGTGTATACTTTTCTTTCATCCCTGCCCTTGACTTTTTAGATAACTCCATAAAAACGTAACAGCAGAAGAGGAGACAAAATGGCGGGGAAGTAGGAGGAGGCGCCCGTGCAACCTGCACCCTGAAGTGAGCTGATTCCCTTCCAAAGATCTCCAATCACCCAGGAAATCAGCCCGAGATCAGAGTTATACAAGTCTGAATCTCTACTAGAGCAGAAGACGCCAGTGGGCAGGTAAAACAGAGTGGGAAAGTCAGACTGATACCGGAAGATAAACAAAAGGGGGAGGGAGCCACCAGAGGCGACCCGTTGGAAAGTAATATCCCAAAACAAGAGTGCCTTGCATCTGGGGACCAGCATTAACTCTCGAGTCTGGTAGAAAGTGCTGAAAAAGAGCAAAGGATCACCGGGGGCGAAATTGTGGGAATCGGGGTGTTAGGGTCGGGGCTTAACTCCCCAGGCCCAGGACAGCCACCGCTGGCACAGAGCCAGAGAGAGTGTGACAGAGAAACCAGGTCTCGGTCCCTGAACCACCAACCCGCCTGAGAGTGCGTGGTGCCCGGCTCCCATGAGAGGCTGGGAGCCTCACCAGCCAACAGTAGCACAGCCTTTTTGCAGTCCCCACGCAAATGCCCTGCCATGCCATCAGAGTCCCAGTCCTGCCCGGCGCCCTCCCCTGAGAGAGGTGCACACAAAGGCCTTCCAGGTACTCTCAGACCGGAAAGACAAGGAACTGGGATCCAAGCCCAGGCCAGCGGGAAAATCTCAGTGTGTGATCACTGCTTGGAACTTCTCTGGAAGTCTGGAGCTGCCCAGAGAGCCGCCGCTGCCATGGTTTTGGGTACAAGCAAAAAATCCCGAGTCCCCAGGGACCGCGACTGGGAACCTCCTCTGCAAGCGGCCAAGGGGGGATTTATATGGGCTCTGCAGCAGCACTGAGGCTTCTATCTGAGAGGGAGGTCAGGGTGCAGTTTGCTTTCCTCTATACCTAAAAAACCATCAAAAGTGGTCAAGGCGAGAGAGAAAAACAAAAGTGAACAAATATAAAAATCTGCAGAGAACAAAAGCCTGAAAAAAACAGTTTCCTCAGAGCCCACCCCCTTGGGGGGGCAGGAGGACTTAGCTGAGAGAACTTCAGGGACTGAAAACACATGTGGCAGGCCCCTCCCCCAGAAAACCAACAGGGAAAAGAAAAAAAAAAAGACAACAAGAGAACAACCACCACTACTTCATAGGTCAATTTTTATTATTAATTCGATCCCACTATTCTGGCTCTTTTTTATATATAGTTAATTTTTTATTATTATATAGATAATTTTTAACCTATTTACTGTCACAGTGAGATGTCCAGTACATCAAATTCCATAATAACTTTCTAACCTGAACTTTTTGATACATACACCTGTGTTTTCCTTTTGCATTTCTATTTTTAAAATTTCTTTCTTTTTTTAATTTTAGTTTAGTTTAGTTTATTCTTTTTTTAATTTTTATTTTCTAATATTCATATAGAGTTAAACTTCAAGGTGATCCTCTTTCCCCAATCAATGCCACCCCTATAGGTTAACCAATTCCTAATACCCCCTTATCTTAGGAAAATTGAGTCCTTTAACAAAGATATCAAGATACATCCAGGAAGAATCAAAACAACCTTCCTCACCCACACTGAGAATTTACACCCGCTCTCCCATCTTTTTCTTCCACCAGTATTTCTGTGTTTTTGTGTTTGTCCTGATAGTATATAAACCTTACACTCAGGGTTCTTTTTGACTAGGTTCTTCCTTTATTTGCATATATATATATATTTTTCTCTTGTCATATACTTTTATTACTCGTTTTGTTTGTCTGTGTCTGTTTGTATACTTCATAAATCTTACCTTGGGGCCATTTGGGCTATACCTTCTCTTTTATCTCACCTTTCTTTCCTGTCTCTCTCCCTCTCTCTTTTTTTTTCTTTTCCTTTTCTTTTTCCACTCATTTGGGTGGGGAATCCTGATTGCTCAGAAGCATTCCAGGGTGCACCTTGACTGCACCACAGTCGATACACACAGCTACACCCGTTCAGCCATCTCTCACCAAAATGACTAGGAGGGGGAATGCCCAACAGAAGAAAAATACCGAGGATGGACTTTCTTCAAGAGAGCTAATGGCTATCAACATAGACAGTATGTCAGAAAAAGAATTCAGGCTAACAATTATCCAAGCAATAGCTAGTTTGGAGAAAGCCATGGGTGACCAAATGGAATAGATTAGGGCCGAACTGAAAACGACCAGAGATCATGTTTTCAACACTATGGAAGAACTGAAAGCTACCAGGGATGAGCTTCACAATGCTCTCAATGAATTCCAATCTAATATAACTTCTCTCAATGCTAGAGTAACTGAGACATAAGATAGAATTAGTGATCTGGAGGACAAATAGAGAGAAAGGATCAGGAGGAAGCCTGGAACAAACAGCTTAGAAGCCATGAAAACAGAATCAGGGAAATAAACGATGCTATGAAACTTTCCAAAGTCAGAATTATTGGAATCCATGAAGGGGAGGAGAAAGAAAGAAGTCTAGAACATATAATGGAGCAAGTTCTTCATGAAAGATCCTGACCAATGCAAAAGAAACAGGGAATTGTTAGGACACATTATCAGCAACTATATACCAACATGAAATATTAAGGGGGTTCTATAATAGAGGAAAAATCCTAAGAATGGCATTGAACAGAAATATAGAGACAATCAACAGAAAGAAAGACTTCAAAGGTAACCCGATGTCAATAAAATGTATCTATCAATAATCACTTTCAATGTGAATGGCCTAAATGTGCCCATAAAATAACACAGGGTTGCAGATTGGATAAAAAGACAGGACCCATCCATATGCTGTCTACAAGAGACCCAATTTGAACGTAAATATATACCCAGACTGAAAGTGAAGGGATGGAGAAGCATCTTTCATGCCAATGGGCCTCAAAAGAAAGCCAGAGTAGCAATTATCATATCAGATAAATTAGATTTTAAACTAAAGACTGTAGTCAGAGATACAGAAGGACACTAGATAATTCTTAAAAGGACTATCTACCAAGATGATCTGAACAATTGTAAATATCTATGCCACCAATATGGGAGAAGTCAATTACATAAGAAAACTGTTAAGATAAAGAATCAAGATAAAGAGTCATATTGATATGAATACATTAATAGTAGGAGAACTTAACGCATCTCTCTCAGAAATAGACAGATCATCGAAGCTGAAAATCAATAAAGAAAGCAGAGGATTGAATGAAACATTGGACCAGGTGGACCTTGTAGATATATACAGAACATTCCACCCTAAAACAACAGAATACTCATTCTTCTCAAGTGCATATGGAACCTTCTCAAGATTAAACCACATACTGGGCAACAAATCAGGACTCAACTGATACCAAAACACGGAGATTATTCCCTGCATATTCTCAGATCACAATGCTTTGAAACTGGAGCTCAATCACAAGGAAAAGTTCAGAAGGAACTCAAAAGCATGAAAGCTAAAGACCACCTTGCTTAAGAATGCTGGGATCAACCAAGAAATCAAAGAAGAACTGAAACAATTCATGGAAGCTAATGAGAAAGAAGACACTTTGCTCCAAAAGCTATGGGATACAGCAAAGGTGGTCCAAAGGGGGAAATATATAGTCATCCAAAACTCCCTCAAAAAAGTGAAAAAATCCAGAATACACCAGCTCCCTCTATACCTTAAAGACTGGAGAATCAAAAAAAAAAAAAAATCAAACCAACTCCACACATAAGAAGGGAAATAATCAAAATTAGAGCGAAGATGAATGACGTAGAAACTAGAGATACAGTAGAACATATCACTGAATCCAGAAGCTAGCTGTTTGAAAGAATCAATAAGATCAATAAAAAATTGGCAAAACAAATCCAAAAGAAATGAGAGAAATTTCAAATTAATAATATTTTGAACGAAGAGGGAGAGATCACAACGAACACCAAGGGAGTAGATACAATCATCAGAAGTTATTACCAACAGTTATATGCCAATACGTTAAACAACTTTGAAGAAATGGATGCATTCCTGGAAAACTATAAACTCCCAAAATTGAACCAGGAAGAAACTTACAACCTGAATAGACCAATTTCTATTAACAAGATTGAAGCAGTGATCAAAAACCTCCCAAAAAACAAAGCCCAGGACCTGACATATTCCCTGGGGAATTGTACCAACTTTCAGAGAAGAAATAATACCTCTTCTCCCGAAGCTGTTTCAAAAAATTGAAGCAGAAGGAAAAGTTCCAGAGTCTTTCTTTGAAGACAGCATTACCTTAATTCCCAAACCAGGCAAAGACCCTACCAAAAAGGAGAATTTCAGACCAATATCACTGATGAATATGGATGCTAAGATTCTCAACAATATCCTAGCAAACAGGATCCAACAACACATTAAAAATTTTATTCACCATGACCAGGTGGGATTCATCCCTGGGCTACAAGGATGGTTCAACATTCACAAATCAATCAATGTGATAGAACAAAATTAAAAAGAGAAGAGAGAAGAACCACATGGTCCTCTCAATTGATGCAGAAAAATCATTTGACAAAATCCAGCATCTGTTCCTAATTAAAACGCTTCAAAGTATAGGGATAGAAGGAATATCCCTGAATTTCATCAAATCTATCTATGAAATACCCACAGCAAATATCATCCTCAATGGGAAATGCTTGCAGCCATCCCGTTGAAATCAGAAACATCACAAGGATGCCCACTCTCAACATTCTTGTTCAACATAGTATTAGAATTCCTAGCAACAGCAATCAGAAAACAAAGATAAATTAAAGGCATCTAAATTGGCAATGAAGAAGTCAAACTCTCTCTCTTCGCAGATGACATGATTCGTTATATGGAAAACCCAAAAGACTCCACTCCCAAACTACTAGAACTCATACAACAATCCAACAACGTGGCAGGATACCAAGTCAATGTACAGAAATCAGTGGCTTTCTTATACACTAACCATGAAAATACAGAAAGGGAAATTAGAGAATCGATTCCATTTACTCTAGCACCAAGAACCATAAGATACCTGGGAATAAACCTAACCAAAGAGGTGAAGGATCTGTATTCGAAGAACTAAAGAACACTCATGAAAGAAATTGAAGAAGACACCAAAAGATGGAAGACCATTTCATGCTCTTGGATCACAAGAATAAACATTGTTAAAATGTCTATACTGCCTAGAGCAATCTATACTTTTAATGCCATTCCGATCAAAATTCCACCAGTATTCTTCAAAGAGCTGCAGCAAATAATCCAAAAATTTGTATTGAATCAGATGAGACCACGAATCACTAAGGAAATGTTGAAAAACAAAAATAAAACTGGGGCATCACGTTACCTGATTTCAAGCTTTACTACAAAGCTGTGATCACCAAGACTGCATGGTACTTGCATAAAAGCAGACACATAGACCAGTGGAACAGAGTAGAGAGCCCAGATATGGACCCTAAACTCTATGGTCAAATAATCTTTGACAAAGCAAGAGAACATATACAGGGGGGAAAAATCAGTCTCTTCAATAAATGGTGTTGGGAAAACTGGGCAGCTATATGTAGAAGAATGAAACTCGACCATTCTCTTACACTGTACACAAAGATAAACTCAAAATGGATAAAAAACCTCAACATGAAATAGGAATCCATCAGAGTCCTAGAGGAGAACATAGGCAGTAACCTCTTTGATATCAGCCACAGCAACTTCTTTCAAGATATATCTCCAAAGGCAAAGGAAAAAAAAGTGAAAATGAACTTTTGGGACTTACTCAAGATCAAAAACTTCTGCTCAACAAAGTAAACAGTTAACAAATCAAAGAGGCAAGCCATGGAATGGGAGAAGATATTTGCAAATGACAGTACATACAAAAAGTTGATATCCAGGATCTATAAGGAACTCCTCAAACTCAACAGACACAAAACAGGCAATCATATAAAAAAATGGGCAGAAGATGTGAACAGACACTCCTCCAATGAAAACATACAAATGGCTATCAGACATATGAAAAAATGTTCATCATCACTAACCTTCAGGGAGATTCAAATTAAAACCACATTGAGATATCACCTTACACCACTTAAAATGGCGATGTTTAGCAGGATAGGAAACAACGTGTGTTGGAGAGGATGTGGAGAAAGGGGACCCTCTTACACTGTTGGTGGGAATGCAAGTTGGTGCAGCCACTTTGGAAAACAGTGTGGAGATTCCTCAAGAAATTAAAAATAGAGCTTCCCAATGACTCTGGAATAGCCCTGTTAGGTATTTACCCCAAATACACAGATGTAGTTAACAGAAGGTCCATCTGTACCCCAATGTTTATAGCAGCAATGGCCATGGTCGCCAAACTGTGGGAATAACCTAGATGCCCTTAAACAGACGAATGGATAAGGAAGATGAGGTCCATATATGGAGTATTATGTCTCCATCAGAAAGGATGAATACCCAACTTTTGTAGCAACATGGACAGGACTGGAAGAGATTATGCTGAATGAAATAAGTCAAGCAGAGAGTCAATTATTATATGGTTTCACTTATTTCTGGAGTATGATAAATAACACGGAGGACATGAGGAGATGGGGAGGAGAAGAGAGTTGAGGGAAATTGGAAGGAGAAGTGAACCATGAGAGTCTCTGGACTCTGAAAAAATGTCTGAGGGTTTTGAAGGGGCGGGGGTTGGGAGGTTGGGGGAACCAGGGGGTGGTATTAGAGAAGGCATGGTTTGCATGTACCACTGGGTGTGGAACAAAAACAATGAATACTGTTACGCTGAAAAGAAAAAAAAAATAAATATACCAAGGAGGGGGGAGTGGGGTATTCCTACTTTCAGATGGTTCAGTAATATGCCTTCGTATATATGGACCATATCTTCTTTATCCATTCATCTGTTGAAGAGGACCCTGACCCTTTCCACAGTTTGGCTATTGTGGCCATTACTTCTATGAACACTGGGGTAGTTACGACCCTTCTTTTCAATACATCTACATCTTTAGGGTAAATACCCAGTAGTGGAATTGCTGTGTCATAGGGTCGCTCTATTTTTAACTTTTTGAGAACTCTTCTGAAATACCTGTGGCTTCTGCGAATCTATAAATCTACTTCTCCACCTCCCTTCTTATCTGTAGTAGTGCTCTACCTGTCATCCCACCCCTAAGTAAATCAATCCCACCCCAGGTTATGGGAGTTCCAAATATCTCCTAAAGAACTGTATGTTGTGAGTGTCAAGCAACAGTGAAGGAGGCAGGATGGGTCTGTAACTGGTCTGTGAATTGGCAGTTGCTGTCCTGTGATGACCTATAGCCTGAAGGGGCAGCAAAGGCTGGATATGGGGGAGTCATCTCACACACTACCTTCCCAAATCTGATTTTTTGCTTTGGGGAGAAAAGCCTGCGACTGGGACCTTTGTCTACTGTCACTACTTCCCTTCTGCCCCTAGACTGCATCTGTCGCTGCCCTTGTAGATCCCCTCCACTAACCTTTCTTCTCCTGTCTCCTGATCACACAATCACCTCCTACAGAATTTGCCCCCATTTTCGGTATGAAGGAATGGGGAAAGAAGGGATGAGCAACTCTGGGTTGCCAGTCAATGCAGGGCCTTGATGTTTGTGGAACCATTGGTAGAGTGAGCATGGTCTGAGCAGCTAATCACAGGAGTTCCTGAGTGATAGGAACACATAAGCAACCCATGTCTCCCTTACACTTAGGTGACCTGGACTCTACTAGCCTTCACATTTGCAATGGGAAGCATCACCCTCAAATAAGCTCAGACATCATCCATCTCATGGTTGCATGTCTCCCACTTTTCAGGTCCCTTAAAGTTCATTTCAACCCCCAGAAAAAACTTCCTCATGGTTCCCTTATGTGTATGCCCTTGTGCTATGAGCACACTGTCATTACTGACCTCAGTCCAGGAGTCACAGCTCTAGGCACTTCCCCTACAGTCTCAGTTGGTATCAAATGTAGACACCAGATCACTGGCATTTGCACCACACCTACATTCCCACTCCACACCCCTGCAGCTAAGATGGACCATAGCTCAGGAGGGGCAATCCAGGAATCTCACCTTCCAACTCCATTCTGACCCCAGTGTCCAATTTATCAGAAGGTCAGTATTGAGTCCTGGAAGTGGCCCCATTTTTGATACCCAAGCAGACACTACAGTCTCCAAGGTGCACTCTTCCCACCTCTCTCCCACTGAGCCTTACTCGGTGCAGACACCCATGCACCTAAAGCACCCGTTGTTAATTCCACATTTCTCCCCAAGTCCTGCAGTCCTTCTTTGGTAAGAATGGAGCCCACAGCCTGGCCACTCATACCATTCTGCCTCCTGCTCTGACCCCAAACCTACTCAGCCAGACACAGGTAATCATACCCTGCCTCTGGAATCACTCTACCCTTCTTGCATGGTCTTGTTACACTTTTTCTTCCAAAGATTGCGCCAAAGAAAAATCTGTCCTGGATCAACAGTTGTACTTATGGCCACAGTCTGAAGTCATAACATCAGGGGCCAACCTCAAATTTAGCAAAAATCTGAAAAATTGGTCTCTGTCAAAGCTTTATATAGAAATACCTGTGAACAGACACACAGATTGCCTATTCCTTACAATCAAAATGCTCCTAAACATTAGTATGTATGAACAAGTTGATGAGGACAGGCAGGTTATGCTCAATGTCAAGTTTGCATGTTAACTAACATATTCTTAGAGCCATGGAGACCCGAACCTCTGGAGAATGTGATAGATAGTAAGGGATAGTAGTAACTCTAAGACACGCTGCCCTTTACAATCACCCAGAGGTTGTCTTTTGCAAAGCAGTTATTTAGAAATAATAAGTTTTGTTTATTTTTATTTTTTTCTAATTTTACATGCTCTATTTGACTATTTTTCAAATTCATACCATACCATTAATTGGGGAGATGAACACATATTTCCCATCTCCCTTTCTATGCCATAGTGGGTGGCTGAACAAACATTAACACTTGGGCACTGCATGTAAGGCATAAATGTCCACAAAGACCTTCATTTGAATGAAACACTCTCCAACTCATGGAGCTCTGCCTGCCTCTCAGTGCACTGCTTGGCTTCTTACTTTAAGGCCTCCACCTCTCCTTTGAAGATGTAACACTTCTCCTTCAGCTGGAGGAACTCAGCCAATGACTCCACAGTTTTCATGGCCTAGGTCTCCTCCACAATTTCCTCCAATTGTCCCTCTTCATTTAATTACATAAATTTGAATAAAAGTATTCAAACCACTGGCCTATTTCATCTTCTAGGGCATGGTGTAGTTTTCTTCTTAGGGGGACAACTCCCCCCAAATGAATATTGTACAGATATCAGGCCAAAAGGACCTCAGGCTGAAGGAGATCAAAAGTAAGAAGAAACTTGAATACTCACTTTTCTGCAAAGGTGAAAAACATACTACCATAGATTTTTGAAGCAAGTTGGCATCTTAGTCCTGTGCTGTCCTGGGATGGAGGGCTCATAGTTTGGAGGTTCCCAGATCCATGGCTGCACTGGACAAATAAGTTCAATGCTGAGTGGGTTTGGAGGTCGCATAATCTCATGCCAGCTGGAAAGCTGAGTGTTAGAGTGTTCTTCACTTTGGGGAGAAGGAATAATCTGTTTCCAAGGAAACATGCTGAACTTGTTGTCTAATTGCTTTCTTGGCCTAGTGCAGAACTTTATTATTAGTCTTCAGGTCCTTGGGAACACAGTGAAATTGCTGTCCAGGTGCCTGATAGGTCTATTGGACAGCTCAATTATTGGTCTCCCGTTCCAAGGGCATATGGTAAACCCACATTCATCATGAAACTTGGCCTAGCACACAGCTGATTTTTTGGTCTACTGGGCCAAGTGCCCATGATAAGTCTGCTATCAACATTTCTAATTGCTTGAGCTCAGAGCTGAGTTGTTGGTTTTGAGATCCAAGAGCCCATGGTGCACCTGCTTACCAGGTGCCTATGTGGCATATCAGACAGCTGACTTTGTCTCCAGGTCCAAGGGCACATGGAGATCCTGCTGTTGGGTGTCCACTTGGCCTATCAGACGGCTCATTTTTTTGGTCTCCTGGTCAAAGGTCACAAGGTGAGCCCACTATTTGTCTGGTCAGCCTGGGGCAGAACTGTGTGTTTCTTATTGCCATTAAAGAACACATGGTAAGGTGGGAGGAGTCAAGATGGCGGAGAAGTAGCAGGCTGAGACTACTTCAGCTAGCAGGAGATCAGCTAGAGAGCTTATCTAAAGATTGCAAACACCTGCAAATCCATCAGCAGATCAAAAGAGAAGAAGAACAGCAATTCTAGAAACAGAAAAACAACCACTTTCTGAAAGGTAGGACTGACGGAGAAGTGAATCCAAAGCGACGGGAAGATAGACCCCGGGGGGAGGGGCCGGCTCCCGGCAAGCAGCGGAGCAACGGAGCACAAAATCAGGACTTTTAAAAGTCTGTTCCGCTGAGGGACACCACTCCAGAGGCTAAACCGGGGCAAAAGCCCATGCGGGGTCGGCGTGGTCTCAGGTCTCGCAGGGTCACAGAAGGATCAGGGGTGTCTGAGTGTTGCAGAGCTTGCGGATATTGGAACGGGAAAGCCGGATACAGAGATAGAGCTGATAGTAAGCTCACAGCTCGGTGTTGCCTTGAACCGGTCACAGGCTCGGTGAGCTCAGAGCGCGGCCGGAGGATAGGCAGACACGAGTTACTGGGAGCTGTTCGCTGAGGGCGCACTGGGGAGCGGGGCCCCGGGCTCTCGGCTCCTCCGGGCCAGAGACCAGGAGGCCGCCATTTGTATTCCCGACCTCTGGAACTCTACAGAAAGCGCTCAGGGAACAAAAGCTCCTGAAAGCCAAGCAGAGCGGATCACTCAGGCCAGCCCCTGGTAAGGGCAGTGCAATTCCGCCTGGGGCAAAGACACTTGAGAATCACTACACCAGGGCCATCCCCCAGAAGATCAACAAGAAATCCAGGCAAGACCAAGTTCACCTACCAAGGAGTGCAGTTTCAATACCAAGGAGAGCAGCAGAATTCCAGAGGAGGAGAAAACAAACCACGGAACTCATGGCTTTCTCCCTGTGATTTTGTAGTCTTGCAGTTAATTTAATTTATTTCTTTTTCATTTTTGTTCTCTTCTTCTGCTAAATTTTTTAAACATTTACCCTTTACTTTTTTAACGTTTTTTAACTAGTTTATCTAATGTATATATATATATTTTTTTTTTCTTTTTTATACTTTTCATTATTCGGTTTCTTTTTTTTAATACTTTTTTTTTCTTTTTCTTCTTTCTTTAATTTTGAACCTCTTTTTATCCCCAAATCAGAAGAGATCCCAATCTCTTCAACCTCTTTTTTAATTCTTTTTTTTATTATTGATTGAATTTTTAATTCAATCTCTTTTTTTAATTCTTTTTTCCTTTTTTTTTCTTTCTTTCTTTTTGAACCTCTTTTTATCCCCAAATCAGAAGAGATCCCAATCAGAAAAGATTGGGAAATCCCAATCAGAGGAGATCACTCACCCATTGTGAGGGGGGAGAAATTCCCCCCTCACGATTTGGGATCTCTTCTGATTTGGTTAAAGCATATTTTCCTGGGATTGTTGCCACCCTTTTAGTATTTTACTTGCTCCTTCATATACTCTTAGCTGGACAAAATGACAAGGCGGAAAAATACACAACAAAAAAAAGAATAAGAGTCTAGGGGCCTAATCAATACAGACATTGGTAATATGTCAGATCTAGAGTTCAAATTGACAATTCTCAAGGTTCTAGCCGGGCTTGAAAAAGGCATAGAAAATATTAGAGAAACCCTCTCCAGAGATATAAAAGCCCTTTCTGGAGAAATAAAAGAACTAAAATCTAACCAAGTTGAAATCAGAAAAGCTATTAATGAGGTTCAATCAAAAATGGAGGCTCTCACTGCTAGGATAAATGAGGCAGAAGAAAGAATTAGCAATATAGAAGACCAAATGACAGAGAATAAAGAAGCTGAGCAAAAGAGGGGCAAACAGCTACTGGACCATGAGGGGAGAATTCGAGAGATAAGTGACACCATAAGACGAAACAACATTAGAATAATTGGGATTCCAGAAGAAGAAGAAAGAGAGAGGGGAGCAGAAGGTATACTGGAGAGAATGATTGGGGAGAATTTCCCCAATATGGCAAAGGGAACAAGCATCAAAATTCAGGAGGTTCAGAGAATGCCCCTCAAAATCAATAAGAATAGGCCCACACCCCGTCACCTAATAGTAAAATTTACAAGCCTTAGTGACAAAGAGAAAATCCTGAAAGCAGCCCGGGAAAAGAAGTCTGTAACATACAATGGTGAAAGTATTAGATTGGCAGCTGACTTATCCACAGAGACCTGGCAGGCCAGAAAGAGCAGGCATGATATTTTCAGAGCACTAAATGAGAAAAACATGCAGCGAAGAATAGTATATCCAGCTAGGCTATCATTGAAAATAGAAGGAGAGATTAAAAGCTTCCAGGACAAACAATAACTGAAAGAATTTGCAAACACCAAACCAGCTCTACAGGAAATACTGAAAGGGGTCCTCTAAGCAAAGAGAGAGCCTACAAGTGGTAGATCAGAAAGGAACAGAGACAATATACAGTAACAGTCACCTTACAGGCAATACAATGGCACTAAAATCATATCTCTCAATAGTTACCCTGAATGTTAATGGGCTAAATGCCCCCAATCAAAAGACACAGGGTATTGGGCGCCTGGGTGGCTCAGTGGGTTAAGCCGCTGCCTTCGGCTCAGGTCATGATCTCAGGGTCCTGGGATCGAGTCCCGCATCGGGCTCTCTGCTCAGCAGGGAGCCTGCTTCCTCCTCTCTCTCTCTGCCTGCCTCTCTGCCTACTTGTAATCTCTCTCTGTCAAATAAATAAATAAAATCTTAAAAAAAAAGACACAGGGTATCAGAATGGATAAAAAAGCAAAACCCATCTATATGTTGCTTCCAAGATACTCATTTTAAGCCCGAAGACACCTCCAGATTTAATGTGAGGCGGTGGAAAAGAATTTACCATGCTAATGGACATCAGAAGAAAGCAGGAGTGGCAATCCTTATATCAGATCAATTAGATTTTAAGCCAAAGACTATAATAAGAGATGATGAAGGACACTATATCATACTCAAAGGGTCTGTCCAACAAGAAGATCTAACACATTTTAAATATCTATGCCCCCAACGTGGGCGCAGCAAACTATATAAACCAATTAATAACAAAATCAAAGAAACACATCCACAATAATACAATAATAGTAGGGGACTTTAACACTCCTTTCACCGAAATGGACAGATCATCCAACCAAAAGATCAATAGGGAAATAAAGGCCTTAAATGATACACTGGATGAGATGGACATCACAGATATATTCAGAACATTTCATCCCAAAGCAACAGAATACACATTCTTCTCTAGTGCACATGGAACATTCTCCAGAATAGATCACATCTTCGGTCCTAAATCAGGACTCAACCGGTATCAAAAGATTGGGATCATTCCCTGCATATTTTCAGAGCACAATGCTCTGAAGCTAGAACTCAACCACAGGAGGAAATTTGGAAAGAACCCAAATACATGGAGGCTAAACAGCATCCTTCTAAAGAATGAATGGGTCAACCAGGAAATTAAAGAAGAGTTGAAAAAAATCATGTAAACAAATGATAATGAAAATACAATGGTTCAAAATCTGTGGGACACAACAAAGGCAGTCCTTAGAGGAAAATATATAGCGGTACAAGCTTTTCTCAAGAAACAAGAAAGGTCTCAGGTACACAACCTAACCCTACACCTAAAGGAGCTGGAGAAAGAACAAGAAAGAAACCCTAAGCCCAGAAGGAGAAGAGAAATCATAAAGATCAGAGCAGAAATCAATGAAATAGAAACCAAAAAACCAACAGAACAAATCAATGAAACTAGGATCTGGTTCTTTGAAAGAATTAATAAAATTGATAAACCCCTGGCCAGACTTATCAAAAAGAAAAGAGAAAGGACCCAAATAAATATAATCATGAATGAAAGAGGAGAGCTCACAACTAACACCAAAGAAATACAAACTATTATAAGAACATACTATGAGCAACTCTATGCCAACAAATTTGACAATCTGGAAAAAATGGATGCATTCCCAGAAACATATAAACTACCCAAATTGAACCCGGAAGAAATAGAAAGCCTGAACAGACCCATAACCAGTAAGGAGATTGAAACAGTCATTAAAAATCTCCAAACAAACAAAAGCCCAGGGCCAGACGGCTTCCCGGGGGAATTCTACCAAACATTTAAAGAAGAACTAAGTCCTATTCTCCTGAAACTGTTCCAAAAAATAGAAATGGAAAGAAAACTTCCAAACTCATTTTATGAGGCCAGCATCACCTTGATCCCAAAACCAGACAAGGATCCCATCAAAAAAGAGAGCTATAGACCAATATCCTTGATGAACACAGATGCAAAAATTCTCACCAAAATACTTGCCAATAGGATTCAACAGTACATTAAAAGGATTATTCACCACGAACAAGTGGGATTTATCCCAGGGTTACAAGGTTGGTTCAACATCCGCAAATCAGTCAATGTGATACAACACATCAATAAAAAAAAAGAACAAGAACCATATGATACTCTTAATAGATGCTGAAAGAGCATTTGACAAAGTACAGCATCCGTTCCTGATAAAAACTCTTCAAAGTGTAGGGATAGAGGGCACATACCTCAATATCATCAAAGCCATCTATGAAAAACCCACCGCAAATATCATTCTCAAAGGAGAAAAACTGAAAGCTTTTCCACTAAGGTCAGGAACACGGCAGGGATGTCCATTATCACCACAGCTATTCAACATAGTACTAGAAGTCCTAGCCTCAGCAATCAGACAACAAAAGGAAATTAAAGGCATACAAATCAGCAAAGAAGAAGTCAAATTATCACTCTTCACAGATGATATGATACTCTATGTGGAAAACCCAAGAGACTCCACTCCAAAACTGCTAGAACTTGTACAGAAATTCAGTATAGTGTCAGGATATAAGATCAATGCACAGAAATCAGTTGCATTTCTCTACACCAACAACAAGACAGAAGAAAGAGAAATTAAGTTGTCAATCCCATTTCCAATTGCACCCCAAACCACAAGATACCTAGGAATAAACCTAACCAAAGAGGCTAAGAATCTATACTCAGAAAACTTTAAAGTACTCATGAAAGAAATTGAGGAAGACACAAAGAAATGGGAAAATGTTCCATGCTCCTGGATTGGAAGAATAAATATTGTGAAAATGTCTATGCTACCTAAAGCAATCTACACATTTAATGCAATTCCTATCAAAGTACCATCCATCTTTTTCAAAGAAATGGAACAAATAATTTTAAAATTTATATGGAACCATAAAAGACCTCGAATAGCCAAAGGGATATTGAAAAAGAAAGCCAAAGTTAGTGGCATCACAATTCCGGACTTCAAGCTTTATTACAAAGCTGTCATCATCAAGACAGCATGGTACTGGCACAAAAACAGACACATAGATCAATGTAACAGAATAGAGAGCCCAGAAATAGACCCTCAATTATATGGTCAACTAATCTTTGACAAAGCAGGAAAGAATGTCCAATGGAAAAAAAGAGAGCCTCTTTAATAAATGGTGTTGGGAAAATTGGACAGCCACGTGCAGAAAAATGAAATTGGATCATTTCCTTACTCCACACACAAAAATAGACTCAAAATGGATTAAGTACCCCAATGTGAGAAAGGAATCCATCAAAATCTTTGAGGTGGACACAGGCAACAACCTCTTCGACCTCAGCCGCAGCAACATCTTCCTAGGAACATCGCCAAAGGCAAGGGAAGCAAAGGCAAAAATGAACTTTTGGGATTTCGTCAAGATCAACAGCAAAGGAAACAGTTAACAAAATCAAAAGACACCTGACAGAATGGGAGAAGATATTTGCAAACGACATATCAGATAAAGGACTAGTGTCCAAAATCTATAAAGAACTTAGCAAACTCAACACCCAAAGAACAAATAATCCAATCAAGAAATGGGCAGAGGACATGAACAGACGTTTCTGCAAAGAAGACATCCAGATGGCCAACAGACACATGAAAAAGTGCTCCACATCACTCGGCATCAGGGAAATACAAATCAAAACCACAATGAGATATCACCTCACACCAGTCAGAATGGCTAAAATCAACAAGTCAGGAAATGACAGATGCTGGCGAGGATGCGGAGAAAGGGGAACCCTCCTACACTGTTGGCGGGAATGCAAGCTGGTGCAACCACTCTGGAAAACAGGATTGAGGTTCCTCAAAATGTTGAATATAGAAATACCCTATGACCCAGCAATTGCACTACTGGGTATTTACCCTAAAGATACAAACGTAGTGATCCAAAGGGGCACGTGCACCCGAATGTTTATAGCAGCAATGTCCACAATAGCCAAACTATGGAAAGAACCTAGATGTCCTTCAACAGATGAATGGATAAAGAAGATGTGGTATATATACACAATGGAATACTATGCAGCCATCAAAAGAAATGAAATCTTGCCATTTGCGACAACATGGATGGAACTAGAGCGTATCATGCTTAGCGAAATAAGTCAAGCGGAGAAAGACAACTATCATATGATCTCCCTGATATGAGGAAGTGGTGATGCAACATGGGGGCTTAAGTGGGTAGGAGAAGAATCCATGAAACAAGATGGGATAGGGAGGGAGACAAACCATAAGTGACTCTTAATCTCATGAAACAAACTGTGGGTTGCTGGGGGGAGGGCGTTGGGTGAAGGGGGGTAGGGTTATGGACATTGGGGAGGGTATGTGCTTTTGGGTAAATTGGAAGGGGAGATGAACCATGAGAGACTATGGACTCTGAAAAACAATCTGAGGGGTTTGAAGTGGCAGGGGTGTAGGAGGTTGGCGTACCAGGTGGTGGGTATTATAGAGGGCACGGCTTGCATGGAGCACTGGGTGTGGTGAAAAAATAATGAATACTGTTTTTCTGAAAATAAATAAATAGGAAAAAAAAGAACACATGTTGAGCCTGCTATCCAAGTGCCATGTTGGTCTATCAAAGTGCTGTGTTGTTAGTTTCAGGTTCAAGGGTACATGGTGATTCCACTCTCAAGGTATGTGCTTGACCTAGTTGGGGGTTCTTTTACTGGTCACCATGTCCAGAGACTCATGGCAAGCCTGCTATCCAAGTGGCTGCTTGACCTAATAGAAAGCTGTGTTGTTGGTCTCGAGGCCCAAGGGCACATGGTGAGCCAGCTGTCCAGGGGCCTGCTTGGACTAGTAGAGACCTCACTGTTTGGTTTCCAGGTCCATGGGTACATGTTGAGCCAACTGTGAAATTTCCCACTTGGCTTGTCAGAGAGCTATATTGTTGGTCTACAGATCCAAGGGTGACATCCTTATCGCAATGACAAGGAGACTGCTTGACCTAGTGACAGCTCAGTTTCTGGTCTCCAGGTTCAAGGACACACGGTGAGCCTGCTGTCAACGTGTGTCCTTGACCAAGCTACAAAGTGAGTTGTCTTGAAGCATAAGTGCCTATGTTGAGCCTCCTGTCTGGGTGTCTGCTTGGCCTAGTAGAGACCTGGTATTGTGGATTCTATGCCCATGGGCCAATGATGAGCCAGCTGTGAAGCTGTCTCCTTGGCTTGTCACAGAGGGACATCGTTGGTCTCCAGGTCCAAGGGCACCCAGTGAACTGACTGTCAGCATGCCAGTGTAGCCCATTACACAACTCAGTTGTCATTGACCAGGTCCAAGGACACATGGAAAGCCTGTTGCCAAGTTGGCCACTTGGCCAAGTAAAGAGCTGAGTTGCAGAACTCCAGGTCCAGGTGCACACAGTGAGTCTCCTGTCTAGGTGTCTGCTTGTCCAGTCCCAGGTCTCCTTTCTTGGCCTCAACGTCCAATAGCACAGGCTTAGCCCACTATCCAGGTGCCTGCTTAACCCACCAGCCTGCTTAGTTATTGGTCTCCAGGTCCAAGGGCACTTGGTGAGTCCTTTGTCAAGGTGCCCCCTTGGCCAGGCAAAAAGCTTAATTGTTGGTCTCAAGGACCTAGGACACATGGTAAGCCACGTGTCTAGATGGCTGCTTGGCTTAGCCTAGAGCTCTCTTCTTGGTCTCCAGGTCCAAGGGCACATGGTGAACCATCTGACCAGGTGCCTGCTTGGCCTGGTAGGGACCTGATTTTGTGGTTTCTAGTTCCATGGGCCCGTGTTGAGAGAGTTGTGAAGTCACCTGCTTGGCTTATCTCAGAGCTGCATTGTTGGTCTCCAGATCCAAGGGCACATGTTTAGCTTACTATCAACATTTCTTCTTAACCCACGGGACAGCTCAGTTGTTGGTCTCCAGGTCAAGGGCACATGGTAACCCCACTGTCATGGTGCCTGCTTGTGCCAGCAAAGATCTAAGTTGTTGGTTTCCAGGTCTAAGGGCACATGGTGAGACTCAAGTCCAGTTATCTGCTTGACCTAGCCCAGGGCTCCTTTTTTGGGCTTAATATCCATGGGACCATGGTTATCCCATTGCCAAGGTGCCTGCTTAGCTTACCAGAGAGCTCACTTGTCAGTCTCCATGTCCAAGAGCACATGGTGGACCTGCTGTCCAGGTGTCTTCTTGGTATAACTGAAAACAGATTTGTTAGTCTCCATGTCCATGGGAGCATGGTGAAATGGCTCTTTCAGGTGCCTGCTTGACCTAGCAGACATCTGAATTGTTGGTCTCCTAGTCCATGGGCACATGGTGGGTCTGGTGTCCAGGTGCCTTCTTGGCCTAGTGGATAGCTGAGTATTTGTCCACTGGGTACAAAGACCATTGCAATGCTTCTGTTGAGTTGAATAATTTTACTGATACCATCTGGGTTGCAGAACCCATGGTTTCTTGGCACTTGGCAAAACTGTTCTCTGGGATTCTTTGCATTTTACTGCACTGGGCTGGCCAGGTTGAGGTATGGAGGATCCCTGTCCACCCAGTGTCTGTGTGACTCATCTGCCCAGTGTCAAATGCAATCAGAAGCTTCCCAGTCTTTGGGTTCCTGGGAGATTCTGTATCCTGAGGTCTGAAAGTCTCTTTGTTAGGCTGTATTTGAGGATTTATGGTCTGTGGGCTCTGGGTTAGCCAGGTTTCTGGAAATTATTTTATGCAGTGCTGAGTTGTTTCAGACTGTCCATGGAGTGAGTTTCAGTGCTCCAAGGACTAACATTGCATATAGAGACGTGGTGATTCTTTTTCCCAGTACCTACTTGTGTAAAATTCATAAATAGGATGGAATATTACTCAGCCCCCCAAAAAACTGAAATATTGACTTTTGTAAGGATGTGGATGGAACTGGAGGGTATAATGCTAAGGGAATAAGTCAGTCTCAGAAAGCCAAATGCCATATGATTTCTATCATAAGTGTAATATGAGAAACAAGACCAATGAACATAGGGGAAAGGGAGAAAAAATAAAACAAGATGCATATAGGGAGGGAGGCGAACCATAAGAGAATCAACAACTAGGGAACAAATTGAGGGTTGCTGGAGAGGAGGTAGCTGTTACATGGGGAAACTGGGTGATGGGCATTACAGAGGGCATTTGATGGAATGATCTCTAGGTATTATATGGTACTGATGCATCCCTAAATTGTACCCCTGAAACTTAAAAAAAAGTAATGTTTTCAGGAGAATTACATAGCTTTTCCCCACCAGCACATAGGAAGTTCCCATAAATTACTTGTTGAAAGAGTGAGCTGCCAGGTGGAGCTCTCTCATCCTTCTGCCTATCCACAGGCTCTAGAGCTCAGGGTAGAGATTAATAAGAGCAGAGGGGTACCCTCGGAAAATGGGAGGAAATGGGCTTCCCTGTATGAGCCATGAAGAGAAGAAGAGAATGTGGCCTGGGACTGACCACAAACCAAAGGGGCACACAGGAAAAGCTGCCAAAAGAAGCTGAAACAGAAACCTGCAAAGAAGTGAACTAGAAGTAAATCACCACAGAAGTGAAGAGTGGGGTCTCCCCAGGAGACCAATTACCTTTCACCCCTACCCTAGACTGGTCAAATGAGGGTAATTACAACTGGAATGCCCTTGGGTTTCTGTCACTCTCAGACAAACCCATTCCTGCTATATTTGTATACCTTATGACTCATTATTATTTTCTGTAGCATATTTGACACACAATAATTTGTTAATGTCAGGTGAATATTATAATGATTGGACAAGTTTTTACTTTATATTATAATGATGAGAAGTGTAGCTACCATCAGCCAACAGAGACACTATTCCAATACAATTGTCATATTCCCTATGCTGTGCCTTTCATCCCCATGACTTACTCAACCCACAATGGGAAGACTGTGTCTCCTACACCCCTTCACTTATTTCTTCCATGCCCCACTCAACTCCCTTCTGAGAACCATCTCTCTCTTATCTATAGTGACATTCTGATTGTGTTTTGTATTTGTTTATTCAATTGTTTTGCTTTTCAGAATCTAGACAGAAGTGAACTCCTATAGTGTTTGTCCTTCTGGTCTTACCTATTTCACTTTAGTGTATGACCTCTGGGTCCATCAATGATCCAAAGGACATAAATCCCATCCTATTCTAAGGGTGGGTAATTTTCCATTTTCTCTAGGTTGCTTACCTTATTGGCATATAGTTGTTGGTCATAATTTCTGATGGTTGTTCTGATTTCCTTGGTGTTAGTCCTGATCTATCCCCTTTCATTTATAATTTTATCAATTTGGGAACACTCTCTCTTTTTTTGGAATAGTTGGCCAGTGATTTATCAATCTTCTTGAGTCTTTTAAAGAACCAGCTGCTAGTTTTGTTATGTGTTCTGTATCTCTAGTTCCTAACTCATTGATCTCTGCTTTAATATTTATTCTTTCCCTGTCTTTGTCTGGAAACAAGAGCATGCTGCTTGGCCCCTGAGAAATGTAGGCCAGGAATCCCAAAGGGGAGGGGCACCCGGAGCATACTGGTCTCACCCACAGACGCCTCCATGGCGCACTAGATAGGCTCAGGCCAATGCTCATGTAGGCCATCAAGTATTTCTTCACACCTACAGGTGGTATTTCTTCACACCTACAGGTGGAAAGATAAAGGGATCAGGGGTACTGATACCAGCTCCCTGCATTGGAACCTCACTGAGGTCCTTTGTGGAAACCCTGGGCATCCACAGAGATTCTGTGTTGTGGCGTCCTCCTCCTTCCCTCACCGGGGACTATCATCCACCCAGCATATCCGCAGACCCTCCAATCCACTCTACCCTCAGGGCCAATGGGACAGCAGTCTCTCTTCCAGATGAAGAGCAGAGGTGCCAAAACACAAAGTCATGGGTCTTGCCATTCCTCCAGAATCTCTCTGTGAGAACAGATGGGGAAAGTCCCCAGCATCTGAGAAAGAAATGCACCGTTTGGACTCTTGATTATTTTAATTTTGTCATTTTCCAGTGGCTTCTACCTTGCATTTCCCCTTGCAGTACTACTAAAAATATCAAAATAATTGTTCCTCCAAGAATACAAGTCAGCCATCAGATCTACCCAGAAATCAGATCCTAAGTACCATCTAGATGGGATGTCCTCAAATCTTCTTAGTGGGATGCAGTCTGAAGTCTCAACTAGCTTGGATGACCCAGGAACTATGAAACTGCCACATTCCAGGAAAACACACTCAGATCATTGGTGTTTTCCTATTAGAATGATGGCAGAAAAGAGTTGGAGGAGAATTCTCAATGAAGATTTGTAACAAAGGAAGCTTTGCTAAGAGAGCCACTCTGAAACTAGAGTGTGAAGGACAATCAGGAAGGAAATAATAGGCCCATCTCCTGTTTCAAGTATCTGAGCACTGTGAACTTTTGACTTCTGGCACTAGGACCTGCTCATCGGGAATCCACCACAACCTGGTACACATCCTTCTACTCTGGACTGAAAGAGAGACAAAGTAACGCCTGTTATCCGCCAGCACTCATCATCATTCTTTCAAAACAAGTGCCTGTGCTTTTCCCTCGTGAACCTGTACCCCCTGCTCAAAATCAGTAGCACACCTGATTTCTCTCCACTCTGTGTCTCTCAGATGATGGCCCGTAAATCCCTAAACAGAAGTGTCCTTTTTTGCTTCTTTCTTTCCCAGCACCCGCTTCTTGACTGACACGATGATGTACCAATGCAAAGGGCCATATAAGACTATTTGTACGTTGTCAGGTCATGGAAAACATCAGAGAAAACATTAAAATGCTGAAGTCCACCTCACCTTAAATTCAGATTCCTGAAATTGATGTGTTCCCAGTTTGGGCTTTTCGAAAAATTTCTTTCCAAAGAACCAGTCCAGGGTGTTAGAATTGAAATGTCTATTTTGACAGAATGTCAAGAAATCCATGCAATTTCCTCCATCATAGTCTATAAGGTACTCTAAATAGCTATACTTTTTTTTTCACACCACCACCACCAAGAAAACCCTCGCCAAGTCATAAACTCCAATTAACTGTTATCTGACATTTGCCAAAGTGACAGAGATTACTTGATATTGTTCAAAACTTAATTACTTAAAAGTACATATGCTCATAAGATCATTAAGAAATGTTTCCAAAACTGTGCCAGAAAAATGATCAATTTAGATATCAATTAGATAAAATAGTATAATTGTGTTACCTGAAGTGGCTTGACAATTGTATTGTCATGTATAAATATGTGTTGTTACTCGGGGTTTTGTTTTCCTCCCATAATATTATGTTGCATAAATCATAAAATATTTTTATTTACGTTTCATTTTTATTAATGTGTTTATTTATTATGTAAGAATTGTACTCACTTCTTTGCCAGAGACAGAGAGCTCACAAGTAGGCAGAGCAGCAGGCTGAGGTAGCGGGAGAAGCAGGCTCTCCTCCCCTGAGCAGGGAGCTCGACTTGGGCTCGATCCCAGGGCCTGGAACTGAATGAAAGCAACTGCTTAAGCAACTGAGAAACCCAGGTATCCCAGGTAGAAATTATTTTAAAGAGATAACGTTATTTATGCTGCCTGTAAATGCCTATTTCCCCTGGGATTTTTCCAAGGAGTTCTGAATTGTCACTTTTCAAGAGACCACACGGCAGTGGCCAGTCCTGCCGGGACTTACAATGGTTGTGGCTCCCAGCATGCCAAGCTCCAGGGAGTGCAAGGATAAGGGGTGAAACCAGCAGAGAGGTTTTGTGTCCAAACACTCCAGAGTGCACAGACTGACCTTGGCATCGAAGATGGGCCTGCCCAGATGTCACCTGCCTCATCCTCTGTGTCCATGTAAGGACACCACGCATGCATGCCATGTATGCAGGCCCCGGAGGCACCATCCAGTGGTCGAGATGAACCACTGTCCACAAAGGATGACCCTCCCTGCAGAAAGGAAATTGAGGATGGGTGGGAGGCAAGAGGGAGGTGAGTGCACTAAGGGCCTTTCAAATCAGACACTCATGGGAATCCAGTATTTTCAAAGAGTATCTCTCTGTCCCCTGCAGAAAGGGCACCTTGCGATCCAAATTAATGCAACTCACTGGAAAATGACAGACATAGGTTTGTATCCTTAGCTCATGGCTCAGGCAGTCTGCCCCACAGACAATATTAGTAACTGTCACCCTTGGCTCCAAGGGCCTCCTGGAAGGAAAACAAGCACTTCCTGGGGAGGAGAGCCCTGCATGAAGTACTTCTTTTTTTTACATATTTTACTTATTAAACACAGCAGACATTACTTGGGTGAGGGGCAGAGGGAGAAACTCTCCCCTGAGCAGGAAGCCTGATGCTAGGTTTGATCCCTGGACTCCAAGAGCAGTACCTGAGCCAATGGCCAATACTTAACCCACTGAGCCACCCAAGAATTCCTAGAGAGTCTTTGTGAAACAATGTCTTATAAATAGGAGTTTTCAGAGTATCAGATGTAAAATGAACATTTAATTCTCCTATGTGCCCTCATTAATATATTTTTTTTAATTTAAAAAATAGTTACTTAACATACAGTGCAGCTTTGCTTTCTGCAGTAGAATTCAGGGACTCATCACTTATATCCACCACTCAGAGCTGATCACAAGAAGTGCCTTCTTCAATGCCCATCATCCATCGACCCCTCCCCAACCCACTTCCCTCCATGACCCCACAGTGTGCAGGGATGCCTTCATTCTGAGAGTTCTTACATGAACCATCGCCATGGTGACCTGATGACACGCACCTACCCTTCTGTTTCAACTGCCACTCCATTAGCTGAGCCCCTTGCAGTTTGGTGAACAAGTGTAAAGGTCCTCATGATGGGAAATCTCAACTTCCGTTCTATGGGTATGTGCCTATAAATTTTCTGAATTCTCTTCTCTCAGATTGGCTGTCTCACTTTTACAGAGACTGGGTTCTTATCTTCGGGTATTCCTTTCCACCCTCTGATTTTGCTTCCTGGTTCAATGTCTGTATTTGTTAGTTTTTCCGTGTTATTTCAGTGTGACTTCTTGGTTAAGCTGTCTTCCTTAAATAACTTTTATGTTCAGAAAACCATACTATTTCTGAATGCCAATTTCAGACACAGTCATACAGTGAACACACACAGGTCACACGCCACTCTGTTGTCCGTGGATCAAGAGAATCTTGGTGTGACTCAGACAACACATTTGAGGGAGAGGAATTGTTGGTCACTTCTTCTCAATGGAGATAACAAAATCAGAGAAACAGTCAGCAGTCAAAATGCATCTGTTTTTAGAAGGAGAGACACTGTAAGATATCAGGGTGTTTTCATGGGTTGATGTGGAGGGTTTCCCAGGCCATCTTCATGATGCTTGGGAGTGGATGAAAATGGACTGTGACACCGGGTGGGTGGAAAGAACACTTGGCAGCTGAACAGTGGACTGTCTGTTGATCTCAAAGATACTGCTGTGCTGGGTTCTCAAGGTCCAGCCTATGGAGGGAGACAGGAGACTGTAGGTTTAGTAGACAGTCTCCTAAACATACATTCTCCAGAGGAGATTAAGAGACCTGTGAGTAGACACAGGATGTTGGGGAGGAATGAGAGAGTAGGGAGGAAATCACTCCAGCCAGGGTACCCTCACTTCCATCCAGGCTCCTCTGAAGCAAACCTGCTCCTCTGGAGCACTGGGTGTGGTGAAAAATAATGAATACTGTTATGCTAAGAATAAATAAAAAATAAATTAAAAAAAATGTTTGTTCCATGATTACAAAAGACATGTGGAGAGTAGAGGGAAAGCCTGTGTCACTCTATACATTTTAAATTTAATATAAACACACATAAATGTCAAAGAAATAGATTATCACACATTGAATTCTCTTGTTTGCTTTCCTCCCACTTGATGGATTTGGACATTTTCACCTCGAACCTCCAACCAAATAGAATTCTTTTTATCATGAAACGGCAAATATTTTGTAAATTATATGCCAGACTCCATGTGCATAATACTCATATCATCACCCTCAATTACGTTGCATATTATATCTTATCATTTGTTGAATGATTTTTTGATTCATGTCCTTTACTCGATCTAAGCATTTTTTTAAAATTTTCACCTTTACAGAAGGTTATCCCTGCCATATCCAATCTAAAATAAGAGCTATCCTCTCCAATATCACTATCTATTATGCTATATTATCCTTCAGTTTTCCTCAAGGAATATTAAATCATGACATTATATAATTTTTTTCACTAAGGAATAAGTATTCTTTATTTATAACACAATTACTCTAGGTTAGGAATATGAGAATGTATATGGAAAAGGAAATGATGACTAGAAGAAACAATGACAAAAACACCTGATATTTTATGTAAATCTATAATTTTAAGTTTCAATACCAGCCCCAAAATTTGTTACATCTTTCAGTGTTGCATCTGACTTTATTGAGTCTGTTCTTTCAGTTTTGAAGTTGCTCAAGCCATGGTGATGGCAGACAAAATGAGCTAAGAATGCATTCTCAAACATTGTTCTTCTGTCAGATTCCAGATTACAAATACCTGTTTAAACAAGCAGGGATGACAGCCACTTGTTCATAAACAGCCATGGGAGAATACTGTACTTGTTTGAAGAACTCAGTCAGACACACACTAAGATTCAAGATTTGTGAGTTACATAATTGAGATCAGAAATGAACTAGGCAAAAGTATTGACCTCAGTTTAATGACGCAATTCCTCCTTGGGGCGCCTGGGTGGCTCAGTATGTTAAAGCCTCTGCCTTCGGCTTGGGTCATGATCCCAGGGTCCTGGGATCGAGCCCTGCATCGGTCTCTCTGCTCGGCAGGAAGCCTGCTTCCTCCTCTCTCTCTGCCTGCCTCTCTGCCTCCTTGTGATTTCTGTCTGTCAAATAAACAAATAAATCTTAAAAAAAAATCATGCAATTCCTCATACCTGCTACCTCGTTTAAGACTTGATATATATATATAAATATAATATATAGTATATAAATATATATATTTATATATAAATATAATATATAGTATATAAATATATGAATATATTAATGTATAATATAATAAGTATAATATATTTATATATATGTGTGTATAATATCTATATTATGTATCTATAATATGTATATGATATACATATTATATATTTATATATACATATATATGATAGACTTCCTTTTATACATATATAAATTTTCTTTTATACATATATAGATTTTATACATATACATGTATTATTTTATACATATATAGATTTTCTTTTATACATATACATATATACATTATACATATTATTTATATTATCTATTTATATGTTTATAACATGTTTATGTTTATATGTTTATAATATTATATATTTATATGTTTATAATATTTATTATATGTTTATATATTTGCATGTTTATAATATTTAATATATTTATATGTTTATAATATAATATTATATTTAAATGTTATAAATATAATAATGTTTATATGTTTATAATATTATTAAATATATTTATATGTTTATAATATTTATATTATATACTTATATATTTATAATATTTATATGTTTATAATAAATGTTATATTATATAATATATATTATATAATATTATATATGTATAAAATGTATAATATATAATTATATAAGTAGCATATAATATAACATTATTATAAAATGTATTATATATATATTATTGAATGGATATATATATATGTACATATATATATATGTATGTATAAAATGTATAATATATATATATTGTCCATTCAGGCCTCCTTATCATACTCTGCTCTCCAATGATACACAGAGAAGGCAATCTGGCTCACAGACTCCAGGGAATTTTATATATACTATAAACCTGTGGGCCCTGTGAATAGGCTGGCCACTGATTCAGGTTATGATGTGGAAAATAAGACTTTCATAAAGATGATAGCAATGAACTTCAAATGACCATGAGAGCACCATGCTCAGGCTTGCAGCAGTTACTCTGTTCTTATTTTCAGAATAAGTGTTATCACCAGAAAAACTCCTTTGCATAGTGATCAATGCACACTCTATAAAACCAAACTTCCTGGATTGGATGCTGGGTGAATAACTATAGGGAGATTAGGTAATTTTTCTTTGCTTCAGTTTCTTAGTTCAAAATGGGAATAATAATAATACATATCTCAGTGCTATTACAGAATTAAGATAGTCAACAAACGCAATGTGCTGAGAATTGTGTCTGAGGTATAGGAAACCTTCAACAAATGTGGGATCTTATTAATATCACCTTATAAGAAACAGATAGCATCCTTTACCAAAAGGCTGACTTTTAATGTTGAACTCTCAGAAAGTGTTCATTTTTTGTTAACACTTCAGGATATGAAGTGCTAGCAATTAATTTAGAGTTTACAATCTTCCCAGACTGATTGGCATCTCATAATATCTAAAGTCCATTTGTGTTTTGCCAGTGCATAATATGCACATATCAAAACTTTTCAGTTGTAGACCAGATTAATGACTTTCTCATTTCTTATACACCTTGCCCAAATAAACTGGAAGGTCTCCATACCATCTTAAAATGTGGTAATACACAGATTATAGAAGAGAGAGAGAGAGAGGGAGAGAGGGTATTCGTTATATAGTAGAGACAAGAATAAAACTAAGGAATGTCATTAAGAGGTAACAGAGCTGTGAGAAATATGAACTTTATGAATACTCCTATTAGAATAGAAAATTCAGATTCACAGTCCATCTACCTTGCAGTGCAGTTTGCTCTAAATTCTATTGTATACTATAATGACTGTACTATGAACAATTCTTGGGGCACTTGGGTGACTCAGTTGGTTAAACACAAGATTCCTGATTGAGCCTGATAATCCTGAGATGGAATCCTGCATTCATCTCCGTGCTTAAGATTCTCTCTTTTGGGGCGCCTGGGTGGCTCAGTGGGTTAAGCCGCTGCCTTCGGCTCAGGTCATGATCTCAGGGTCCTGGGACCGAGTCCCACATCGGGCTCTCTGCTCAGAAGGGGGCCTGCTTCCCTTCCTCTCTGTCTGCCTGCTTCTCTGACTACTTGTGATCTCTGTCTGTCAAATAAATAAATAAAATCTTTAAAAAAAAGATTCTCTCTTTCCATTTCCCTTTGCCCCTCGCCTCTAAAAAAAGAAAATTATTAAACATCTATTTCAAAGGATTGTGTGGGGAGACAGTTTTCTATGCTATCTAAGAGTCAAGAAGAATTGTTAATGGTATTTTTAAGGAGGTCATTAATGGCTCATTGTCCAAAATTAAACCCTTACTAACACAACCAACATACTTACTTCTAAAGTATTCTCTCCTTCCTAACTTCATATAAGTGCATATAGAAAACAAATAGCTTAATGACACACCTGCTTACTTTACAGCTTTATCTAAGCCTGACTTTAATAATTACAATGAATTTTTTATACAAACAGTAAAATATTTGAAAGAGTCAATTATCAGTCTCATAACAGCTTAGTTACAGTGAAGGGTAGAGTATAATTTCCCCAATCTAGAAATGGAGCCCTGGATATATAGGGTGAGTGTCAGGAAGGTGCTAGGACAACAGACTGCTAGTGTTTTACTTACTGCTGCTTAGAATTCCTGGCAACAATAACATCTCCTTAATAAAAGCACAAGCTCCACAAATTAATGAAACAAGAGGTGAAGGGAGTTGAGGGAAATTGGAAGGGGAGATGAACCATGGAGACTATGAACTCTGAAAAACAATCTGAGGGTTTTGAAGAGGTGGGGGCGTGGGAGGTTGGGGAACCAGGTGCTGGGTATTAGAGAGGGCACGGATTGCATGGAGCAAAGGGTGTGGTGCAAAAACAATGAATACTGTTACGCTGAAAAGAAATAATAATTTTTAAAAAAAAGCAGAAGCAAAACCCTGGACTAAAAAGATGCATGAAATCAAGAGAACTATGGTCAAAAACCATGTCTGCTCCTAAAAAATGATATCAGAAGCAAAAGCTTCTGCACAGCAAAGGAAACAGTCAAGAAAACAAAGAGGCAACCCACAGAATGGGAGAAGATATTTGCAAATGACAGTACAGACAAAAGTTGATATCCGGGATGTATAATGAACTCCTCAAACTCAACACACATGAAACAGGCAAATATATCAAACAATGGGCAGAAGATATAAAGAGACACTTCTCCAATCAAGTCATACAAATGGCTAGCAGACACATGAAAAAATGTTCATCATCACTAGCCATCAGGGAAATTCAAATTAAAACCACATTAAGGTATCACCTTACACCAGTTAGAATGGCCAAAATTAACAAGACAGGAAACAACATGTGTTGGAGAATGTGGAGAAAAGGGACCCATCTTACACTGTTGGTGGGAATGCAAGTTGGTGCAGCCTCTTGGGAGAACAGTGTGGAGATTCCTCAAGAAATTAAAAATAGAGCTTCCCAATGACTGCAATAGCACTACTGGGTATTTACCCCAAAGATACAGATGTCGTGAAAAGAAGGGCCATCTGTACCCCAATGTTTATAGCAGTAATGGCCATGGTCGCCAAACTATAGAAAGAACCACAATGCCCTTCAACGGATGAATGGATAAGGAAGATGTGGTCCATATACACTATGGAGTGTTATGCCTCCATCAGAAAGGATGAATACCCAACTTTTGTAGCAACATGGACGGGACTGGAAGAGATTATGCTGAGTGAAATAAGTCAAGCAGAGAGAGTCAATTATCATATGGTTTCACTTATATGTGTAGCATAACAAATTTCATGGAGGAAAAGGAGTGTTAGAGAGAAGGGAGTTGGGGTAAACTGGAAGGGGAGGTGAATCATGAGAGACTATGGACTCTGAAAATAAATCTGAGGGGTTTGAAGTGGTGGGGGCGTGGGAGGTTGGAGTACCAGGTGGTGGGTATTATAGAGGGCACGGATTGCATGGAGCACTGGGTATGGTGAAAAAATAATGAATACTGTTTCTGAAAATAAATTAATTTTAAAAAAAGGTTAAAAATGATATCAGCCTGTTATATACACACTTGCACCCTTTGTTATGTATATAATTCTTATAAAGTTGTGACTTTTGGAACTCCATTTGGTGGACTAGCTTATCTTCAGGAAGGGTCAGCTTGAATCAAATGGTCAAGTCTTTTTACCGTATTTCTAGTAAACTTCCCTAAGTGCTACTACATACATGCATTCTTATGCATTGGCAACACTGTTAAGATTCAGTCCCTCTAATTTAAATAGTTACAAATTGTTTAAAATGATAATATTAATATATGTGAAATAATATCAGAAAGTTTAAAATAAACACACAAATTGTGATAACACTTATTACTAGTACTCCATGAATTCATAAAAGCAGCAAGTCTGTGTGGCCTGGAGAATACAGGGAACAGCACACCAGGTAGCTGCTCTGAAGGAGTAGACCTAGAGTCTGATTCAGAACTCACATCCTTTCCAGGATAGCTTGCCTCATAACTTCTCTATAGCCACTTTTGAACATTACTATTGGCCCATCACTGCCAGATGCTGCTTATTTTTTCCTTTCCAAATATAAATATGTCCAAGTATTTTAATGTCCCTGTACTATCATAGGATATGTGGTGGACATATAATTTGCCTTTTTAGTTCTTAAATATGTAAATCAAGAGCAACCATGGTCTGACCTGATATAAAATATCATAAGATTAACATGTTGATCTTATATGTTGACTTTTGTTTCTTGAGGAGGATATGAGTATATTTTGTGGGCCTATGTGGTGGGCAAAGGAGTGGAAATTCAATATTTGTGACAAGCAGAGTAAACTGCAGTAGACTTTATACATTTTCAAAATGTTAGCTGTTCCACTTTTTGAAAATACATCCTAATTCTATGAAATCAGGCTTGGCCATGGGATTTTTTCTGCCTTTTAATGTGAAAAAGCATTCTTTTCATGTAATAAGAACATGTCACAACCCTTCAGTTGTAGACAGTTTACTGACAGAAAGCTTCACCAAGTGGCTTGCTTTGTCTAGAGGAATGTGAACTGACATGAAGTGTTACACTTAGAGGAAAAGCTTTAACAACCCCTACCATTTTGTTTAATGTGACTTCCACAAGAAAAATGTCATTGTCACAGGTGAGACTACTCTCTGAATTTGAAGTCAGCACTGAGATTATGTAGAGAATCACAGAGCTACTGATATTAGGGCAGCACAAGTGAGAATTTTTTGTTGTTGTTGTAAACTACTAAGAACTAGGAATTGCGTCTTACTCAACTATGACATATACAAAGCTGACTAATACAGCGTGATTGAATTTGTTTGGTGGTAGGAAAGACATATCCTCATATAACAGTTGAAGCTATAAGTAAACAATGCTGCAAAATGTTTTTGGGGAGCATTAAAGAGGTCAGCCTGAGTAGAACAGAAGTGTTACAAAGTAATGAGTTATGAGCATTGTAAGTATGTCTTATTCGGGTAATGGGAAATCTGAAAACATGTCACTGGACTTTAGATTTGGTCTGGCAATGATGATAGACATTTAGGCTTTCAGTCAGGGGCTCATAAGATGAAAACCAATGTAATTATCTCTCTTGGCTGTTAATTATAATCAGAAAAATTGGATGAGAAAGCAACAGAAATCCTGGGAAAGCTAAAAAAAAGGTCTATAACTGTCATTTGATTATGGTTGAAATGTGGCCCATAACTGTGGAGTAGGAGGAAGGTGAAGAACAAAATAATTATTTATAAGTAAAACTATGGAGTTCTCTATATTTAGAGAATATAGTGAATAAATAAGAGGAATTAGTCAAACACATCTTTATAGCTTCAGATCTGAGGGGCTGGGACAATGGAAACACCATTAACAGAGACAGGTAAATTAGGGAAAAAAAGGCTAATTATGAGTGGAAACTTTATGTTTGGAGTAAATATCTTTTTTTGTGTGTGTGATAAACCATTCAATGAAAAGTTGTACCAGAGAGAGATCAGTTCCCATGATAGAATTTTTTGAGTTGTCCTCATAGAGATTATCACTGAAGCCAAGAAAATGAATTAGTCTTCTTCAATGAAACAGAGAAAAATAAAAGAAGGCTAAGAAAGAAGTTATGGTTGGCGGTTGGATGGAGAGAAGTTATAGAATCAAGAAGTTGGAAATGAACATATACTAGACATAGGAATTTTCAAAGAGTTACCTTTTCCCCCCAAAGGTAGTTTATTTAGGATTATTTGAAGCATGAAAGGCAAGAATAGAGAGAATAGGGAAAGATCATTTGGAACATCAGTTCTCATGGTCTAACCAAAGAGCTGTTTACTGGTGAAAATTTGAGAATTATGAAGTTTAAGGATATCATACAAAAAACTTTGAAAATCAAAAGTTCTCAGGAAAGAGAAAAGGGAGAAGTATAGCAAGAATCAGGGTCTTTGAAGAAGAGAAATGGATGGGGTGGGGGACACAGGTGGGGGGATTAAGTAGCCTCTAGGTGGGATAAGTGCTTTTGCTTTATTAGCCTTGGTGAGCTGGTGTGAAAATAAGAAAAATAGCCGTCATGTTTGGTTTCTCACTATGTGTGTGACAAGTATTATGTCATTTAATACACCCAATAACTTCATTGGGTAAGTGATGATTATTATAATCCCCATTACGAGGAAGAAACAAGGCGGTAAAAAGTAAGAAGAATTAACGTAGCTCACAAACAAGTGACAGAAATTGGAGTCAAACTCATGAATTTGGATTCAGAATCAGTATCCTAAACCACTACGCTTAGAATGGAAGTTATCAGTGTTGAATTTGTACCAAAGAAAAGTAGGTGTGGCCATTATAACAAGGGAATTGAGGGTACTAGCAGCATTTTAAACAAAATGTTATTAGATGCATATATCCCTTCTAGTTCCTACCATTTCAAATACTGGAACATTTCACAATAAAATAAATATTTTGAAAATTCAGTAAGTGATTTAGCTTAACTCCTCACCATTTATGATTCACCTGTAGTGTTTCATTTGGTTCTTACAGCAAACTATGTAAAATGTAGCATGGATTTTTTTTTTCTTCAACAGTGAGATAAACCTAAGAGGAGAGGAGGAAGACGTTGATTTTGTCAAAGTCACTCTGGACAGAATCTGGCAGAGATGGAGCTCACACCTAGGCAATCCCTTCACTTGATCCCATCAAACTTGATGTTCTTCCTACATTGCTAAATAATTTCTACCAACCACCTATTCTTTTGATAATAACAGCATTTATACACACATAGCATTTGATAAAATCCTCTAAGTTTCTCTTAATATTCCTGAAGAAGGCATAACATAAGAATTAGAGATATGGGGGCACCTGGGTGGCTCAGATGGTTTAGTATCTCCTCAGGTCATGGTACCAGGTCCTGGGATCAAGCTCCGCCTGGGGCTCTGTGCTCAGCAGGGAGCCTGCTTCTCCCTCTCATTCTGTTGCTCCCTTTGCTTATGTTCTCTCACTGTCTCTGTCAATTAATAAATAAAATCTTTAGAAAATAATCAGAGAACTCTAACTCTCCAAGAGACAGGCCTCCCTGTGTGGAAGTTGAGAAAATCCAGGACATCCCACCTCATATTTAGCCTTAGCATAGTATGGCCATCTTAGCTCCAGCAGCCATCTCAGACCCCTGTGCCCAAGAGCTGAACTTCCCCCAGCCTGCTTTAGGAACCCCGTACCCTGTTTTAGTTACAGGAAAGCCACCCTGCTTTGGTTCCATACACCCCCACCTTGCTTTTGTTCCAGGAATCCCACCCTGCTTTAGTGACAGGAATTCACACATACCCCTGCCTTAACTAAGCTTGGGGTCCAAGTCCCTACTCCGCTGTGCCAGGTATACTTGGGCCCAAGCTTAAGCTTCTCAAAAAAAACCTCAGGTGATTGCATCAGTTCTTGTCTCCTTGGTGGTCTCTCAGACACGAAAACTCAGGCACAACACATGCTAGAGTGACTTTCTGATTTCTCCACTCTCTGCACAAAGTCCATTAACTGTACTGAATCCAGAAACAATAATAGTTTTTTTTCACAGGGAATGCTTCAGGCTTATTTCTCCATTACCTTTGAGAACCCGTTCCCTGAGGTGGTAACAAAGCTCCTTCACAGCCCTTTCATCTTCCCATCCAAAATATAAAGTATCTTTTAGCTTTGAAGTTGAGCATCACTTGGGCTCGAAAGGCATCATTTTTATCCCACGTTCCTATGAGTCATGTATTTTTAAATGTCCAACTTATAATCTTTGGTCACAAAGTTGTAAAAGCTTTCCTTCAATATTATTATTGTTGTTGCTTAAGTTAATAGGAATAATTTTAGCTATAATTAAAAATAACATTTTAGCTCCCATTCTTCCAGGAGGCACTTTACAAATTATTTTTGTTTACTTCAATCCTGCACTGTGAAATTACCAGGAAATATTTGGATTTTTATCAAAACATTATACATTATTTGTACTGTATCAAATAAAGAAAAATGAAATTCATCATTGTTATTCTTAGTTGTTTCTTTTCCCTAAGATTACCTAAATTACTTAGCTTCCTAAACTACTATAGTTTATTTTGGAAAAGAAGTCCTGAAGACTTTGTCTTCTGAATTGAACCCAGATATTTAGGTTTCCTGAATACCGATCCATGAAAGTGAACTGCCATAAGCAGACATAACATAGAAGTATCCTGTGCAGAGGTCTTCAATGCTGATTGTTCAGTTATCCATACTGTAGCTCCCTTCCTGGGAAATGGTAGATGAGACTCCAGCAGTTTCCTATTGACACAGTTGATTGGAACAAAAACATCTCCTTATGTGCATAGCATAATCTAAGCAGAGTTCGATTTGAGAAGACCTTATGAAGCCTGGAATTATCTCAGCATGTCTAGAGTCAGCTGTGATTTTAAAAAAATGTTGTTTTTGATGAAATCCCAAAACTTTATTTTCACTTTTGTTTCCTTTGCCTTTGAAGACATATCTTGAAAGAAGTTGCTGTGGCTGATATCGAAGAGATCACTGCCCATGTTCTCCTCTAGGATTCTGATGGATTACTGTCTCACGTTGAGGTCTTTTATCCATTCTGATTTTATCTTTGTGTACGGTGTAAGAGAATGGTCGAGTTTCATTCTTCTACATATAGCTGTCGAGTTTTTTCAGCACCATTTATTGAAGAGACTTTTTTCCACTGTATATTTTTTTCCTGTTTTTTCAAAGAGTTGGGGGAAATTGGAAGGGGAGGTGAACCATGAGAGACTATGGAATCTGAAAAACAATCTGAGGGGTTTGAAGTGGCATGGGGTGGGAGGTTGGGGTACCAGGTGGTGGGTATTATTGAGGGCACAGATTGCATGGCGCACTGGGTGTGGTGAAAAAATAATGAATACTGTTTTTCTGAAAATAAATGTTATGCCTGTGGTTCTTAGGCTTCTGGATCAATGACTTTTGGGGGATGCAGGAAGATGAGCTATTTTATCTCTTCTGCAAGGTGAGAGATATTTCTATCTCCAAAGAACTCCTTTCTCTTAAAAAATACAGTCATACCAACTGAAACTTTTCTTCCAGCCTCATTTGGAATAGTATATCATATTTTAAATTGCAGATATCTTGGAAGAACTTAAAGGGTTAATAATACTTTAGAGGAGACATCCTTCAGGTTACTTTTTTCACTATCATTAAATAAAAGCCATCCACTCCAAAGTCAGTTAAAGACCAGATTCTGCGGATCCTAAAAGTTAAGAATCCTTTGTATTGGTTGTGTTAGGCAATGCTGAACTCTCCTGAACTCCTGCAAGAATGAAAAAAAATAGTGTTTAAGAAAAACTAGTCGAAAAAATAATGAATACTGTTTTTCTGAAAATAAATAAATTGGGAAAAAAAAATAAATAAAAAAAAAAAGAAAAAAAAAAAAAAGAAAAAGAAAAACTAGTCAATAAGGTGTTTGGGTATGGTTTAATCCTTAAAAAATAATAGAGAAGCACAGTCTCAGACCCAGGATTTTGGAGGTAATATTTATTATCTGTTTTCTCACAAACCTACCATGTGATCATGCATAATTCGTCTTGTGTTTCTTAGTTTCTGTTTTATCACTTCTAAAATGAGGGTGTTAAAAAGGGGGCATAAACAGATCTATATATACAGAGAACAAATTGCTTATTGTCAAATGGAAGAGAAAAATGATGGGGAGTTGGAGGTCAAGTCTTCCACGTATAGAATGAATAAGTCATGGGATGAAAGGTCTAGCATAAAGAAAATAGTCAACAGTATTGTAATACATTATATGGTGACAGGTCATGACTCCACTCGTGGTGAGCAGAGAAAAATGGAGAGCTGTTAAATCACTGCTTTGTACACCTGAAACTAATGTAACATTGTGTGCCAACTACAGTTGATTAAAAAAATAATCTTGTCATTTCTGTGAAAATACTGTGAAAATTGAAAATTACTGTGAAATTTAAATTCTGTTAAAGAAAGAAAGTTCTGTGAAAAATAAAACACTTTTCACAAGAAAAAATAGACATTTAGAAATAAAATAAGGGTCTTGTGCTAGTTTTTTGTAGGTGTGTATATACACATTTATTATTTTATTGAGATAGAAATGACTGACATATAACATTTGACTAGTGTCATATGTACAACATACTGTGAAGTGATCATCATAATAAAACAAGTTAACATACATTACCACATATAGTTATATATTTTTTCTTGTGATATGAACTCTTAAAGTCTATCCTCTTAGCAACTTTCAAATGTGCAATACATTGTTAACTATAGTTACAGTAATTATTAACTATAGTCACTGTGTTCTCCACAACAAGGTATTACCTCACATTTAATAGAATGGCTGTTATTTTTTTAAAGACCACAAATAACAAGTGTTGGCAAGGATATGTAGAAATGTTAGACTAATTTGAGATTCCTTCTAGTCCAGATCCAAAATGAAGGCAATCAATCATCCCAATCATCAAACCATGAGCACTTAAAGTTAGAAGAGAAGTCAGCAATGACTTCTCCTCCTGTCCAGTTCAGTAATTCTTCTTTAGCATCATTGGTTCAGTAATCTATAGCTGAAGACTAACTCTGAGAAGAAGCTCTTCATCTTATAAAGCAGATTTTTCTAAAATATAGGTGGAAGAACTCCATGGCTGACTGTTGGAGCTCTAGGGTTCTTGCATTCTGTGTTTGAATCCCAGCTCACTAGGTGAATGACCTTGGGAAGTTTAACCTCCAGAAGCCTCAATGTCATCACTTATTTAAAAAATAATGTTATTACTATGATTGGTGTAACCATTATTGACAAAGACTCTCTGACCAGACTTGAGTTAAGCTCCTTTGAGCCCTTTTCTCAACTACGTCTTTGTGGCCATCTATGATAAGCTCCAATTTAGCAAGAACTCTGCTAAGTCAATTTATCAAGAATCCCCACCCTTGATGGATGTATACTTGACAGATAACACTTGGTAGCTGATCAGATCCCACATACCCACCCTTTATATCTAATCCCTCTTTATGACTTCTATAAGAATCCTATTACATAAGTTTAGTAAGAATCCCCTGTTCTTGTTGTGCCCTTTTGGTAATTTCCCATCCACTGACCCCCTCACTCTGCTTTTTGTCTATAAATATACCCAACCATCTTTGTTATATTTGGAGTTGAACCTAATCTCTCTCCCCTGCTTAATACCCACTTTGTCGTTTTGACAAAAGTCTTCCTTACCATATTTGACAAATGTCAGTATAAGTTTTCTTTAACATTTATTATTAGAAAGTTCTCTTGCGGCATCTGTGTGGCTCAGTGGGTTAAAGCCTTTGCCTTTGGCCTAGGTCATGATCCCAGGGACATGGAATTGAGCCCCGCATCAGGCTCTCTGCTCAGTGGGGAGCCTGCTTCCTCCTCTTTCACTGCCTGCCTCTCTGCCTACTTGGGATCTCTGTCTGTCAAGTAAATAAATAAAAATCTTTTAAAATATTAAAAGCCTCTGCTTTTGGCTCAGTTTATGATCGTAGGGTCCTGTGATCGAGCCCTGCATCAGGATCTCTGCTCAGAAGGGAGTCTGCTTCCTCCTCTCTCTCTGCCTGCCTCTCTCACTACTTGTGATCTCTATCTGTCAAATATATAAACAAAATCTTAATCAAAAAAGAAAGAAAAAGAAACTTCTCTTTCATATTGAGCTGAGAACCTATTATCGTCTCCTCCACAGTCATCCTAGCACTTTCCTTTTGGAAAGATAAATAACATTTCTATTCCTTCTTTCATGTGAAATCTTTCAGATACATGAATAAAGAGACCACATATATATAATCTTCTTTATTTCAGTTGAAATATGTCCATTCTCTTAATAGTTCCAATGATTACAATTTTGTCCCTTTTTAGGAACATGTTTGAATATGACATTAGAGCAGTCATTATACTTCAAAGGTGTGCATGCAGTCTGGGGACACACGACATCATTATCTTTCTTGGTCTAAGCCTACAATTCTATAAAGTTGATATGAGATGTAGTTTACAGATGCACTAAATGTTGGCAGCTACATCACACCTTGGCACACAAATATTGATATGAATCTGCATTTTCTCTAACCTTGAATCTTAACAATTGATATAAAAAAGTATAGGATTTAAAATTAGGATGGAATTATTCAGGATAGACTACCCAAAAAAGATATTTCTAGTTATCTAATGAAACAGTGATGGACGATTGTATTGAGCCTTGAAAGAGATAATGGACTCTGATGATGAATCATGAATGTTTTCTAATGATAGGGTGGAATACAGAAAGGCATGGAGAAGGGAATTAAAGTAATATGTCAGCTCAAAGCTGAATTATCATTACGTGCTGCTTTTTTTCTTTTTTCCCACACGCCATTTGCTAATTCCTATCTCAAAGTCTTGAACATCTTTCTTCAATACTGGCGGATTTGTCTTCAAAGCACCTAAGACCCTGATTATGCCAGGTTTGAAACTTTATTTTTTAGGCATGTATTACTATTTCTTTGAAACAGAAAAGCAATTTAATAGAGAAAGTTCTGAAAGTATAGAAATTTGATCTCAATTATATATAGTGATTCTTATATATATATTTATATCATTGAATTAAATACAGACACATTTATGTCACTGAGTATATATATATATATATATATATATATATATATATATATACTTTCAGAGAAAGTTCTGAAAGGATAGAAATTTGATCTCAATTATATATAGTGATTCTTATATATATATATATTTATATCATTGAATTAAATACATAGACACATTTTTGTCACTGAGTGTATATATATATATATATATATATATATATATATATGATGGAACTATCATACATATATATATATATGTAAAATTTATCCTTCTTTCCTCTAGATTCCACTACAAAGCAATAAACACTGCAATTTACTTGTCTGGGTCCACCCGTAAGCTACAGATTCTTTGAAAATGTAAACTGAATTTATTCTAGGTTGTTAAGCCCATGATCAAAGAGAAGGTCTTTTGAAGATAAGATCCATTAAGTATCAACTCTTACCAGGCAAAATTTCAATATCCAGCCAGTATTGTATAAGACATATTGTATAGAAATAATACATAAGGGTGAAAAGGGGAGTTCTCTACCTCATAACACAATTACCAGATACGTTAGAAAATATTTTTGCCTGAAAAAACTAGGCACAAACTAAGCATTCTTGATGCCATTTAGACTTCTAAAAAGCACTCGGAAATAAACTTGGGCTGTACCCTGATAGAGAAATTTTGCCAAAAGAGACAGTCTCATTAGCCTTTGTGCATCTCAGCAGAATACAGCAGCACCAAAAATGAAAACTGGATTTAACTATAGCAACAAACATTGTCACATAGGGTAGACAGAACAAAAGTAACCAGGAGAACAAGTGTTAGAGATGATAAAGCTCAGTATCATGGCAACATTTTCTGTTGTGTTATGTTTAGAAAGTGGGTAATAATGTGCTCTATTTCTAATTTCTTTTTTAATTTTTAATTTTTATTAACATATAATGTATTATTAGCCTCAGGGGTGCAGGTCTGTGAATCACCAGGTTTACACACTTCACAGCAATCACCATAGCACACATAATCCCCAATGTCCATAACCCAACCACCCTCTCCATACACCCCTACCCCCGACCCCCTCAGTTTGTTTTGTGATATTGAGTCTCTTATGGTTTGGCTGCCTCAACATCCCACCTTGTTTCATTTTTTCCTTCCCTACCCCCCATGCCCCTCACTTTGCTTGTCAACTTCCTCTTATCAGGGCGATCATATGATAATTATCTTTCTCTGATTGACTTATTTCACTCAAATAATACCCTCTAGTTCCATCCACGTCTTTACAAATGGCAAGATATCATTTCTTTTGATGACTGCACGATAGTCCTATATATAGGAATATTATATAAATATATATGATGTATATAATTTTTTTGATGACTGCGTAATAGTCATATATATATATATATGAAACAGTCCTATATATATATAGGACTATTACGCAGTCATCAAAAATTATATGTATATATATCATATATATAACATATATCATATATAAGATATATATATCATATCATATCTATGTATATATATCATAGAGATATGTAATATATATCATATCATAACATATCATATATATGTATCATATATATATTATATATATCACATCTCTTTTATCCATTCATCTGTTGATGGACATCTAGGTTCTCTCCATAGTTTGGCTACTGTGGACATTGCTGCTATAAACATTCAGGTGCACATGCCCCTTTGGATCACTATATTTGTGTCTTTAGAGTAAATACCCAGTAGTTTGATTGCTGGGTCATAGGGTAGTTCTATTTTCAACATTTTGAGGAACCTCCATGCTGTTTTCCAGAGTGGTTGCACCAGCTTGCATTCCCACAACCGTGTAGGAGGGCTCCCCTTTCTCCACATCCTCACCACCCCCTGTCATTTCCTGACTTGTTAATTTCAGCCATTCTGACTGGCATGAGGTGGTATCTCATTGTGGTTTTGATTTGTATTTCCCTGATGCCAAGTGATGTGGAGTTCTTTTTCATGTATCTGTTGGCCATCTGGATATCTCCTTTAAAGAAATGTCTGTTCATGTCCTCTGCCCATTTCTTGATTGGATTATTTGTTCTTTGGGTGTTGAATTTTATATGTTCTTTATAGATTTTAGATACTAGCCTTTCATATGATATGTCATTTGCAAATATCTTCTCCCATTCTGTCACTTGTCTTTTGGTTTTGTTGACTGTTTCCTTTGCCGTGCAAAAGCTTTTGATCTTGATGAATTCCCAATAGTTAATTTTTGCCCTTGCTTCCCTTGTTTTTGGTGATGTTTCTAGGAAGAAGTTGCTGCACCTGAGGTCAAAGAGCTTGCTGCCTGTGTTCTTCTCAAGGATTTTGATGGATTACTTTCTCATACTATTTCTAATTTCTTCAGCCACTTACTGAATAATAGCAACATTGTAACTACAGAAACTGAATGTCATTTTGACCTTGTCACTATATCCTAACTGAAGTAATACTTGTATTTTTTTCTTGTTTAGTTATGCTGCTTTGTGAAGAAATCCTTAAAGAGATACTTAATGGATTAGCTCAGCTATGCTGCCAGGCCAACAAGTCACTATCTTGTCTATTTTTTTTTTATTTTGAGAAATATTTCTTAAAATTTCTATTTGAGAAAGACTGGAGACTATATTATGTCAGCTTCCTCTTGTCACTTGTTAATATGTTTGAAAGAACACTCTGGGATATAATTTTATTAGTCTAAGCATATCTGTGAAATTATTTTTACAAACTGATTGGTAAAGGCTTAAGTAAACAGGGTCACTAAAGGATAAACAGATCCTTTATGAAGTTCCACAAATACAAAATGCCATTTCCGTGCAGTGCACTATACTGGGTGCTAGCTCTGTAGGTAGGGATATATATGAAAAAGTCCTAGCCCTTATGTAGTTCATAGATCAATGGTAAATAATAGTCCCTTATAACTTTCATGATTTATATCTTTCAAAGATCTTTTAAGCTGAAAATGAAGCAAAGAGTTTAATGTTTATTTATGCATTATTCATAACAAGCTGGTCCCTTAGACATTGTTCAGAAGGAGTGCTAACCATTGTTAAATTCATACACCTCTGCTCCTCCTCTTTCTTCAAGGTTAAGAACTGTGGATGCTCAAAGCATCTCAAAGGCAAATCAAAAAACCTCTGAGAAGCATGCCTCCCTCCTTATTCCCCAAGTGCAACTGACAGGTTGAGTAAGACCAACTAAATCCTTTCTGAGATTTATGAAAATCAGACCATGAGTTTCAGATGAGGCTATGTACTATATGTAGCGCCCCAAATTTCACCCCCTCCTCCTCTTCCTTCCCCTTCTGCTCTTTCTTCTCCTTCTCTTCCTCTTCCTCCTCCTTCTTCTCCTCCTCTTCCTCCTCCTCCTTATTCTTCTTTTTGGTATAAAAGCATAAGCACCTTTTCTTTTTTAAAAGTAAACTTTACACCCAGTGCCAGCCTTGAACTCAAAGACCTTGAGATCAAGAATCACATGTTCTACTGACTGATCCAGCCCACGTAACCCTAAATTTCTGGATATAGATTCTTACACCCTATGATCACCATCCAGTATATTATAATCAAATGTGTGTGGTGATTTTTATCTCTTTTTCTTTTTTTTTAAAGATTTTATTTATTTATTTGACAGAGAGAAATCACAAGCAGACGGAGAGGCAGGCAGAGAGAGAGAGAGGGAAGCAGGCTCCCTGCTGAGCAGAGAGCCCGATGCGGGACTCGATCCCAGGACCCCGAGATCATGACCTGAGCCAAAGGCAGTGGCTTAACCCACTGAGCCACCCAGGCGCCCCTCTTTTTCTATGTAATTTCTTTTCTAATCAGTTCTCTTCACTATTTCACTATGACTAGCACAGTATATACATGTGAAATCTGTGAGGGAAGGAATTAGTGAGTGAATGAATGAATGAATGAGTGAATGAATAAGGCTTTACCCTCTGCCATCCCCTGCAGAGCATTTCCCAACTGTGTTTGCTCTCTGTGCTATTCGCTTCCAATCGTGACCCAACCTGTGACTATAGTTGACTCATCCCCTCAATCCCCAACCTGTAAAGGAATGTCTCTAGAAGCTGTCTGTTGTCTGTTGTCTCCTCACATTTCCCATGCTTGGTGCTTTCTGTGATGTTGTGTTCTGTGGAACACTCCGTATCACAGTGACTTCTAGTATGTGCCTAGAAATATGTCTAAACCATTCGTTTAGATTCTTCAATTTTGTTTTACTATTTCAGTGTTGTCTTCCCATCCCTCCTTCCGAGTCTATAGATTTTGAAATTCTACCCTCACTAAAGTCTACATAAGTCTTTGACCCCTTTTCGTCTATCACCCTAATTCTCACTGTCACTTTAGGATGCACACATAAGAATATAGATTCCAGTGAGATTTTCAATGGCTCGGCCCTGCAGCTGAGATGGTTGAACCTGATTTCTGCCAAAGCGGATGCTTTTCCACACTGCTGTGCATCACCACCTGGCCCAGTTTTGGCCACCTTCTGCCTTCATGTATTTGAAAAACAAAAACGCTGACCTTTGAAGTGCCTTGACATAGAATACTCTCTCGTAAGAAGTACGAAAAATCCCATTAAGTTTCCTTGTCCTTGTTGTGCCATGAGGACTTTCAAATGACTCTTTAATGAAGGAGCTGCATGCAATAGTGGGAACTGTCATGTGTACACATGGATTGGCACTTGGCAGTGCTTAAGTATACATGTCTTGCTTCCCAATATTGTTCAAATCCCCTCTGGTTATTTCCATTTTCCGTTCTCTTATTTTCACTGCACTAATGCCATTCTGTGTCTTCTTCCTCCCCAAAGCAAGTCAAGCATTGCCAGTAGCTTGGCCTGCACTTTGACGTTTTCAATATCATCTCCTTCTGTCTCATCTGATGGCACTGTTACTCTTGCCAAAGCTTTCCTGGAGAAGCCTTTATAGATTTTAGATATTCTCATCTTTGTTTTGTCCGCTACTGTAAAAATGAGTTATTGGCAGAACGCACCTAGGCTTATTAACTAACCTCTGATAGCATCTCTTTTTCACATCATTTCCATTTGTCTTCTCTCTGATTTGTTATTTATTTTCTGTTGAGAGTGTCTACAGAGCACACACGGAAATAAAGGACTGTGTGGGTAAACTTGCCTCCTGCTCCTTGTCACATTAATTTATTTCTTCTCCCAACCATTGAGCATTAGAATGTGGGTCAATTTGATAGATAACATCCTCACTTATTTTTGCAGCTTATCTGCCAAACATTATTTTGGGTCCAGATTTACAGAAATAATCATTGTAGTTCAACAGCAAAGCCATATTTTTGAATAAACTAATACTTATCCCACCTCTCTATTTTGGCCTGTTTCAGATCTCCTCTGAAATACACAATCAGCCATTTTTGGATGTCTGACACATCATTTGCCCAGTGTATCATGCCTTCTACTAAGCTTTCCAACCATTGCAGCAACATATCTATGTAAATCTTGTGATCAGTATTCAGTTATGCTCCTGGTTTCTGGGTTCTAATGCCTTTCTTCTCTCCTTTGTAATTATTATTGGTAGTTTTTCTTGTGCTAACCTTTTGCCCTTTTGGTCATATACCTTTAATCCAAAAGCTTTTTAGAATCCCTTTTGTTTAAAAAGCTGAAAGACTCAGTGGAGAACCATCAAATGTCAAGCCCAAGAGAAATATCGCTTTCTACCTTAATCACTCTGTGTGAATTTTTAGTTGATATGTTTGCCATAAAATAATTTTTAGCTTCTCTCGGGGAAGGTATGTGTTATGGTGAGTGCTGTGAAGTGGCTAAGCTAGGCGATTCACACACTCGTACCCCTGGGGCTAATAATACATTATATGTTAATAAAAATAAAAGATTAAAACATAAATTTTAACTTCTTGATTAACTTATTGGCATTGGACACATAATTTCTGTTTTATGTAACATATCATTTTCTTTTTTAAAGAATTATTTTTTTGTACTCTTACTGTTTATTTTTAATATGTGAAAAATCAATCTTAATTTCCTTTTCTTTGTACATTCCATGTTTCCTGTGTGACATTTTGTTCTTATCTGAATTCTTCTTTATACTTTCTACCTTGATGGTATAGACAGATTTTCTCACCTGTACTCATATTTTGGCTATGTTATCCTTAAATTATTTTCTCTCCTTTGCTGTTCTATTCTTACATTGTCTGTCAAAAGTTTCTCCAGTCTTATAGAATAGTGACTTGCTCCTTAAAAGACTTGCCTCTATTCATCCCCTTTCAAAACCATTATTCATATCACTTTAACTTTTTCACTCACTCTCTGACATTTTAAAAGGGCCATCCACCATTCACTATCTTAATCCAACCTCCTAGTAAGTTCATCCTGCTCCCACAACTCATCCTCTGTTTACCATTATATGTTAATTTTTTTGCTCTAAAACTATCCTACAAAAGCCTTTATAGACTTTATTCAAAGGAGATATAGTATGCTATGGATTATCCAAAGAAAAAAAAGGGATGGAAGTAGAGAGGCAGGTTTCCCATGAATTCTCCCTGGAATTGTTCTGCCTTCAAGGTTGTGACCCTTTCAGATACTCAAGCACTGTTTACTGTAAGTGGGTCATTGGAAGGTGGGTCAGACACTACCTTTCTGGACAGACCTGTAAGAGAAGAGGGGGTCTGCTGCTCTAGCATCTGAACTTGGTTATCTTAAATCTCTGTGCTCATTTTCATTATCCTCCCCTTCAGGTTCAGTGAACTTTATGTCATTCCTCAATCCTTATTCTCCATCACCTCAGGACCTTTACACTGTTCCCTCCCCCAGAAACATTTTGACCTCTCATCACAGCATCCATCATCACACTTGATGCATCAGGCTTCGGTTTAGATGGGTCTTTCCTGTTCTCATTCTTTGGGTTAGAGAGTTCTCATATGTGTTCTCATTAAGACCTTAAATACAACACATTGTAGCTTTTATCATGCTATATTATAACTATTTGGTTCTTTGTGCCAGTCTTTAAGTTTTCTGAGAACACATGCTCATCTCAGAGGCATCTTCCACTTGATACCTGGAGGTACAATATTGCTACCTATGACTTTTACTGGTTTACCGTCTTGAGAGAGTGACCCACCTCAGTGGTATTATTATACAGGTCTTATTTTTTTGTCTATTTTATTTATTTTTTTAAATTAGTTTAATTTTTTTCAGCATAACTGTCCATTGTTTTTGCACCACACCCAGTGCTACATGCAATCTGTGCCCTCTCTAATACCCACCATCTGGTTCCCCCAACCTCCTATCCACCACCTATTCAAAACCCTCAGATTGTTTTTCAGAGTCCATAGTCTCTCATGGTTCACCTCCCTTTCCAATTTCCCTTAACTCCCTTCTCCTCTCCATCTCCCCTTGTCCTCCATGCTATTTGTTATGCTCCACAAATAAGTGAAACCATGTGATAATTGACTATCTCTGCTTGACTTATTTCACTCAGCATAATCTCTTCCAGTCCTGTCCATGTTGCTTCAAAAGTTGGGTATTAGTCCTTTCTGATGGAGGCATAATACTCCATAGTGTATATGGACCAAATCTTCATTATTTTGTGTTTCTGATAATCATATGCTTAGAAAAATTCCCAGCCTGACTTCTAGTGAGTAATCTGTAATCTGTAAAGTTGGCTATAAAACTTACTATAAAAGCAGTTATGATTATATATATATATATATATATATATATATTATATATATACATATTATAATTTATTATATATGCTATGTATTGTTGTATAATTGTATATTATTATTATTAGTCACAAACATATTACCAGGATATGTAGCACAATATTAGCCATAGAATAGTGCTAAATCAATGCTTGTTGAATAAAAGAACTAAAGAATGTATGCAAATCGGAATTTTCCACAGTCCACTTTTAAAAATAAGACTTATTTATTTATTTTATAAAGAAAGATAGAGAGTGGGAAGTGCACATGAACATGGGAAGGGAAGAGGGAGAAGGAGAGAAACTCAAGCAAATTCCATGCTGAGTGTGGAGATGGCATGTGGCTCATCTCACAATCCTGAGATTATGACCTAAGACAAAATCTAGAGCCAGATGCTTGACCAGTTGAGCCTCCCAGGTGTCCCGTCTACAATTCACTATTGCATTGAATGCAATGAATATTGCATTCTTCGGGTTGATCTCCAATCAAATCTTACAGGGTGGTATAAGGAAGGTCTAAGCCATAGGTCTTTTAAAGAAGTGTATTTTTTAAAAGATTTTATTTATTTATTTGATAGAAAGATCACAAATAGACAGAGAGGCAGGCAAAAGAAGAGGGAGAAGCAGACTCCCCACTGAGCAGAGAGCCCAATGTGGGGCTCGATCCCAGGACCCTGAGATCATGACCTGAGCTGAAGGCAGTGGCTAAACCACTGAGCCACCCAGGTGCCCAGAAATTGTATTTTCTTTTGTAATGTTAACATTTTGGTATTTTCCATATACTAATAATAAATGATAATAGGTATAAAAATTCTAGTAAGAAATAACATTTATTTAGTACTACCTGTCTGCCAAGTTTTGTTCCAAGAATTTTACATACATAAACCTACTTAGTTTTCACAAAAACCCATAAGTACTATGTTTATTTCCACTTCATAAATGAAGAATCTGAGTAACAGATCCTAACAATTGCTTGTTATTAAACATATATTGAATAAAACATATAAAATATAAGCAGCATATTATAGTCCATATAATCAGATAAAGGTTATTAATTTTCAATATAGTAGGTAATACAAGCTCCAAGGGTGGAAAGAGAGTCATGATATATGATATTATGAATTGTGGCCTCTGACACTGTCCAAATACTTTACACTTGTTGTATAATATAGGTCTCAAATTATTTGCATAGTTCTTATTATTGGCTCGGTATTATAGAAAAGGAAGCCAAGGTTCAGATGGAACCAATATGTGACTCAAGTTCACAGATCTACAAACTGAAAAATGAAATTCAAGAGATCAATAACAAACATGAAAAAAAATCAACCTTACTAGTTAAGAAATGCACACTAGTAAAAAAGAAATACCATTTTTGTTATCAAATCAAGCAAAGTTTTAAAAACAATGTTGAGTGAAATAAGTCAAGCAGACAGAGTCAATTATCATATGGTTTCACTTATTTGTGGAGCATAAGAAATACCACGGAGGACATGGAGAGTTAGAGAGGAGAAGGGAGTTGGGGTAAATTGGAAGGGTAGGTGAATCAAGAGAGATTATGGACCCTGAAAAAAAACCTGAGGGGTTTGAAGTGGCGGGGGTGGGAGGTTGGGGTAACAGGTTTGGGTATTCTAGAGGGCATGGATTGCATAGAGCACTGGGTGTGGTGAAAAAATAATGAATACTGTTATGGCCGAAAATAAATAAAAAATAAATTAAGAAAAATAAAATAAATAAAAACAATGTTGACAAATGATAATAAAATGGTTATAGAACATACATAGCCAAGAATCGTTTTAAATGTCACAAAATGTATGATGAATATTTTGGGAATATTCACATACACATATATACATTTTTTAAACCTTTTTACCCCATTTCTTCTCCCACTGACTTTGGGTCCCTTCTGACTTGGTTAGCATGCTTTTTATGGGGTCTTTGACAACCTTTTAGTATTTTATTCTCTCATTCATATATTCTTATCTAGATAAAATGATAAGGCTGAAAACCTCACCAAAAAAAAAAAAGAACAAGAAAAATTAAGAACAAGAAGTATTGAAAAAGCTATGGACCTAATCAATATAGACATTGGTAATATGTCAGACTACAGTTCAGAATGAAGTTTCTCAAGGTGCTATCTGGGCTCGATAAAGGCATAGGAGATATTAGGGAAACCTTTTCTGCAGAAATAAAAGAACTAGAATCTAAGGAAGCTGAAATTTTAAAAAGCTATTAATGAGGTGCAAAAAAATGGAACCTCTTACTGCTATTATAAATGAGTCAGAAGAGACAATTAGTGGTATAGAAGAACAAGTGACGGAGAATAAAGAAGCTGAGCAAAAGAGAAACAACCAAGTGCTGGACTATGAGAGGAGAATTAGAGAGATAAGTGATACCATAAGATAAATAAAATTAGAATAATTTTGATTCCAGAAGAATAAGAGACAGGGGGACAGAAAGCATATTGGAGATAATTATAATAGGGAATTTCCTTAATATGGCAAAGGAACAAGCATCAAATCCAAGAGGCACAGAGAACCCCTCTCAAAGTCAATAAAAATAGGACCACACCCTGTCATCTAGTAGTAGAAATGCAAGTCTTAGTGACAAAAAGAAAATCCTGAAAGCAGCTTGGGACAAAATTCTGTAGCATACAATGATATAAATATTATTTTGGCAGCAGACTTACCCACAGAGCATGGCAGGCCAGAAAGAACTGGTATGGTATATTCAGAGCACTAAATGAGGAAAACATGCATCTAAGAATACTATATCCAGCTACGCTATCACTGAAAATAGGAGAGACTAAAGCTTCCAGGACAAACAAAAACTAAAAGAATGTGTAAATGCTAAACCAGCCCTACAGGAAATATTGAAATGGGTCCTCTAAGCAAAGAGAGAGCCTAGAATTAGTAGACCAGAAAGGAACAGAGACAATAACAGTAACAGTCACCTTACAGGCAACACGATGGCACTAAATTCACATCTTTCAATATTACGCTGAATGTGCCCTTTCAATAGTTACCCTGAATGTAAATGGTCTGAACGCCCCAAACAAAAGACACAGGATATCAGAATGGATACAAAAACAAAACCCATCAATATGTTATCTACAAGAAATTCGTTTTAGCACCACAAACACCTCCATATTTAAAGTGAGGGAGTAGAAAACAACTTACCATGCTAATAGACATCAGAAGAAAGCTGGGGAGGGAATCTGTATATCAGATCATTTAGCCTTTAAGACAAAGACTATAAGAAGAGATGAAGAAGGACACTATATCATACTCAACAGGTCTGTCCAACAAGAATATCTAACAATTTTAAATATCTATACCATGGGAGCTGCGAACTATATAAACCAATTAACAACACAATCAAAGAAATACATCAACAGTAATACTATAATAGTAGGGGATTTTAACATTCCCCCCCCAGAAATGGACAGATCATCCAAGCAAAAGTTCAGTAAGGAAATAAATACCTTAAATGACACACTGGACTAGATGGACATCAAAGATATATTTAGACGATTTCATCACAAAGTAACAGAATACACATTCTTCTCTAGCACACATGGAACATTCTCCAGAATAGATCACATCCTGGGTCATAAACCAAGTCTCAATCAGTACCAAAGGTTTGGGGTCATTCCCCGCATATTTTAAGACTACAATGCTCGGAAGGTAGAACTCAATAACAAGAGGAAAGTTAGAAAGAACCCAAACACATGCAGGCTAAAGAGCATCATATTTAAGGATGAATGGCTCAACCAGGAAATTAAAGAATTGAAAGAATTCATGGAAACAAGTGACAATGAAAACAAGATATTAGCAAACAGGATCCAACAGCACATATGAAAGATTATCCACCATGACCAGGTGGGATTCATCCCTGTGCTACAAGGATGGTTCAACGTTCACAAATCAATCAATGTGATAGAACAAATTAATATGAGAAGAAAGAAGAACCATATGGTCCACACAATCGATGCAGAAAAAGCATTTGACAAAATCCAGCATCCGTTCCTGATTAAAACACTTCAAAGTATAGGGATAGCGGGATCATTCCTGAAATTCATCAAATCTGTCTATGGAAGACCCACAGCAAATATCATCCTCAATGGGAAAAAGCTTGCAGCCTTCCCGTTGAGATCAGGAATACGACAAGGATGCCCTCTCTCACCACTCTTGTTCAACATAGTATTAGAAGTCCTAGCAACAGCAATCAGACAACAAAGAGAAATGAAAGGTATCCAAATTGGAAATGAAGAAGCCAACTCTCTCTCTTCGCAGATGACATGATTCTTTATATGGAAAACCCAAAAGACTCCACCCCCAAACTACTAGAACTCATACAGCAATTCAGCAATGTGGCAGGATACCAAGTCAATGTGCAGAAATCAGTGTTTCTTATACACTAACAAAGAAAATACAGAAAGGGAAATTAGAGAATCGATTCCATTTACTATAGCACCAAGAACCATAAGATACCTGGGAATAAACCTAACCAAAGAGGTAAAGGATCTGTACTCGAGAAATTACAGAACACTCACGAAAGAAATTGAAGAAGACACAAAAAGATGGAAGAGCGTTCCATGCTCTTGGATCAGAAGAATAAACATTGTTAAAATGTCTATACTGCCTGGAGCAATCTATACTTTGAATGCCATTCCGATCAAAATTCCACTGGTATTCTTCAAAGAGCTGGAGCAAATAATCCAAAAATTTGTATGGAATCAGAAGAGATCCCGAATTGCTAAGGAAATGTTGAAAAACAAAAATAAAGCTGGCGGTATCACCTTACCTGATTTCAAGCTTTATTACAAAGCTGTGATCACCAAGAAAGCATGGTACTAGCATAAAACCAGACATATAGATCAGTGGAACAGAGCAGAGAGCCCAGATATGGACCTTCAACTCTATGGTCAATTAATCTTCAACAAAACAGGAAAAAATATACAGTGGAAAAAAGACAGTCTCTTTAATAAATGGTGCTGGGAAAACTGGGCAGCTATATGTAGAAGAATGAATTTTGACCATTCTCTTACACCGTACACAAAGATCAACTCAAAAAATGGATAAAAGACCTCAACGTGAGACAGGAATCCATCAGAATCCTAGAGGAGAACATAGGCAGTAATCTCTTCGATATCAGCCACAGCAACTTCTTTCAAGATATGTCTCCAAAGGCAAAGGAAACAAAAGTGAAAATAAACTTTTGGGACTTCATCAAAATTAAAACCTTCTGCACATCAAAGGAAACAGTCAACAAAACAAAGAGGCAACTCACGAATTGGGAGAAGATATTTGCAAATGACAGTAGAGACAAAAGGTTGATATCAAGGATCTATAATAAACTCCTCAAACTCAACACACACAAAACAGACAATCATATCAAAAAATGGGCAGAAGATATGAACAGACACTTCTCCAATGAAGACATACAAATGGCTATAAGACACATGAAAAAATATTCATCATCACTAGCCATCAGGGAGATGCAAATTAAAACCACATTGAGATATCACCTTACACCATTTAGAATGGTGAAAATTAACAAGACAGGAAACAACATGTATTGGAGGGGATGTGGAGAAAGGGGAAAGCTCTTACACTGTTGCTGGGAATGCCAGTTGGTGCAGCCTCTTTGGGGAACAGTTGGAGATTCCTCAAGAAATTAAAAATAGAACTTCCCTATGACCCTGCAATTGCACTCCTGGGTATTTACCCAAAAGATACAGATGTCGTGAAAAGAAGGGCCATCTGTACCTCAATGTTTATAGCAGCAATGGCCACCATCGCCAAACTGTGGAAAGAACAAGATGCCCTTCAACGGATGAATGGGTAAGGAAGATGTGTTCCATATACACTATGGAGAATTATGCCTCCATCAGAAAGGATGAATACCCAACTTTTGTAGCAACATTGACAGGACTGGAAGAGATTATGCTTAGTGAAATAAGTCAAAGAGAGTCAATTATCATATGGTTGCACTTATTTGTGGAGCATAACAAATAGCATGGAGGACATGGGGAGTTAGGGAGGAGAAGGGAGGTGGGGGAAATTGGAAGGGGAGGTGAACCATGAGATACTATGGACTCTGGAAAACAGTCTGAGGGGTTTGAAGTGGCAGGGGCGTGGGAGTTTGGGGTACAAGGTGGTGTGTATTATGGATGACATGGATTGCATGGAGCACTGGGTGTGGTGAAAAATAATGAATATTGTTATGTTGAAAATAAATTTTAAAAAACCCACAGTGGTTCAAAATCTGTGGGACACAGCCAAGGAAGTCCTGAGAGGAAAGTATATAGTGATTCAAGCCTTTTTCAAGAAAAAAGAAAGGTCTCAAATACACAACTTAACCCTACACTTAAAGAAGATGGAGAAGGAACAGCAAAGAAAGCCTAAACCCAGCCAGACAATAGAAATAATACCAATCAGAGCAGAAATCAATGAAATAGAAACAACAAAAAAAAGTAAAAAGAAAAAACAGTAGACATAATTAATGAAACTAAGAGCTAGTTCTTTGGAAGAATTAATATGTTTGATAAATCCCTGGCCAGACTTTTCAAAAAGAAATAGAAAGGACCCAATTAATAAAATTATCAATGAAAGAGGAGAGATAAGAAGCAACACCAAAGAAACACAAACAATTATAAGAATATATTATGAGCAAATATATGTCCTGGAAGCAAATGTACGTATCTGGAAGAAATGGATGCATTCCTAGGGATGTATAGACTACAACAACTGAACCAGGTAGAAATAAAAAACCTGAATAGACACATAAACAGTAAGGATATTGAAGTAGTCATCAAAAATCTCCCAACAAACAGGAGTCCAGGGCCAGATGCCTTCCCAGGGAAATTCTACCAAACATTTAAAGAAGAATTAATACCTATTATCCTGAAAATGTCCCCCCCACACAAAATGGAAGGAAAACTTACAAACCCATTTTATGAGGCCAGAATTACATTGACCCCAAAACCAGACAAAGACCCCTTCAAAAAACAGAATTACACACCAGTATCCTTGATGAACACAGATCTGAAAATTCTCAATGCAATATGAGCCAGTAGGATCCAAGCATACATTAAAAGGTTTAGTCACCACGACCAAGTGGGATTTATTCCAGGGCTGCCAGGATGGTTCAATATCCACAAATCAATCAATGCATTACAATACATAAATAAAGGAAAGAACATGAACCATATAATACTTTCAATAGATGCTGAAAAAGTATTTGACAACGTACAGCATCTTTTCTTGATCAAAACTCTTCAAAGTGTGGGGAATGGTAGAGAGTACCTACCTCAATATCATCAAAGCAATCTATGAAAAACCCACAGCGAATATCATTCTCAATGGAGAAAAACTGAGAGCTTTTCCGCTAAGGTCAGGAACATGGCAAGGATGTCCATTATCACCACTGTTATCACTGTTATTCAACATAGTACTAGAAGTCCTACACTCAGCAATCAGACAACAAAAAGAAATTAAAGCCATCCAAATCAGCAAAGAAGAAATCAAACCATTATCTAGCACTGACACAAAGAGATTATCCATCATTATCCATTAACCGACTTGGAATAATATATACAGTATATTTTATGTTGAAAAGGGAGTGAAAATATCATGAAATCCAAATATCATGCAAAAGTGGATTTTTTTATAATATGATGAAATTTTATTTATTGGTAGTCCCCTGGGACAGAGCTTTATATATATTTGATAAAAAAAAATGGTTTAGAGCAGTGTAGAGCCATGAGGCCCATACTCATGTAGCAGGTGCTTGTCTTCAAAAGAGGGCGGAGATGATGAACACAGGCATTTAGTTCATCAAGACGGGTTTGGACATATTGATGATGGGTGTCATCTCAGGAAGGGCCAACCAAATCATTGTGTGTAGCAAAATATATATCTGAGTGATATCTATTAAGAAGAGGACAAATACTGGTGGAGGAAGTAGGGGAAGAAAATGTAGATAGCTCTTTGATCAGGGTTGATACTGTACTTGTGAGAGAAAAAAATTGTCACGGTTATTTTTAAGTTTTTTTTTTTTTAATTGTGGGATGTGTGATATAAACAATTGCATTCATCTCCTCAGTAAAATCCACAATAAGTTTTGAATAGCTCACCATAAATAAGAGTGTATGTTTCCAGAGTATAAATGAGAGTATAAATGTATCCAGCACAGACACAACCACGGAGATGCTGATGTGACAGGAACAGAGACCAGTGATGTGTTTGTACCTTGAGCAAAAGTCAAGAGGGACAAGTGATGGAGCTCTCCGAACAAAGCACCAAAGTGCACACAACGCAAAAGACTGCCATTTTTGCTTTCTGTTTCTGCATTTCGAATTACATATAGCCTAATCTTTCATAACAAACATGAGCTGATAGCTAGGAAACATATTGGTTTTATTAAAAGAGCTATGCTCATCTGGTGGTTTGTTTAGCATTTCATCCATACTGATTGGGTATGGATCATATGCCAGTTGTCATGTGTTTCTTGACTTTTAAAATTTTACTTGCTCAAAACACCCATCAGCCTGGCCGGGGTTTCCTTGCAACTGCATAAGTTCAAGGTGCTCCTTACAAAGCTCTTTGGCCTTCCTTTCTCTTGGCCCACACGTTACACTGCATCACATCATAAAGGTGACTCCACCTCCTCCCTCTTCCTAGTAATACATCCTTTAGAGAGAGTGGCCCCACCGATCTCATCCTGTCTGCCATCTGCACCAAGAGGCCCTAAGTGATACTGTTGTTAACAAATAGCTTCCAAGTCTGAGCAATTGACACACATCTGGCCTAAGTCGCGAGAACTGAGCTTGTCATAGAAAGAGCTGTGCACTTAGTGTGAGTCCTTCTGTGGCTCAGAGGGATCATAGTGCTGTCATCTTGGACTCAGATCATGCAGTCATTGCTGGTGTAACTGAAGGGAGTGCAGAAATGGGCAGAAGCCATCCTCTACCACTCCTCTCACCAAGATATATCCCTCTGGGGCTCACTTTGTGCTACCCCAAGGATGGAGTTGGAAACTCATGGGGAATGTGGTTGTCTTTTGTCTGAGTTGACCCACAAACACCAAAAAGAGAAGTATGGGTTGAAGCTTAGGACAACAATATAATACTTGGCAGAGAATATATCATTTAAAAGGAGAAAAATAACACCCATCATGTTTTATTAAAGTAAACAGACCATTTATTGCCTAGATGGGAGTCTATAGACAGTAGATGATAATTGATCTAAGTCCAGGTTTACTTGGACATTAACAAGCTAATTGGAACTAGCCAAATGTGATATAAAACCTCCTCACACTATGTCAAATTTATAAAAATAACAGTGACAACAATAGCTCAATAGACCTTCACAAGAGTAGGAAATCTTGGAAATTATTGTGAGATATAAAGTTTGAGGACTTGGTTTCCAGAAGTTGAGAAATAGAGTTGAATTCATAAACTGATTGTACATTTTCAGAGCTCTGATATTTTCTGTTTAAAGCAGAAGCAGTTTGGTCTTTTGGTGACTGTATTTCTGATTTGACCCATTTTTTCAGTAAATGAGTACACACATGGAGAAAGTGATAATCCCTCGATTTGCACAGTGGTATCCATCAGGGTCCAGTAAAGAACTGGATTCCCTGGAATCATTGCAAGGAGTAGAATTTATTGAAGGGGAGCAAGCATGGGTCTGACAACCAAGAGATGAGCTACTGCTGGAAGCCCCTGCAGCCCCTGGGGACAAAAAACAAGGAGATAATCTGAAGACGAAGCTGTGCCTTTAGAATTCTACAGTGTGGAGGAACATTGCAATTACTCTCACTCCAGAGCTACAACCAGGAATAAGAAGGAGAAATCCTGAAGCTTCCTCCAGACTAGGCATATTCTGCCGGTGTTCAGGTGGGCTAACCCTCACCTCTGGATATCTATTATAGTAGCCTTGGTTATGCAGAACAAGGCTATAGCCTTTGTGTGTGAAGGTCAAGGTAAGGATGAATAGAGATTAATTTATAATGAGGATGATCAGCAAAAGATCTCCAAATGGTTTTCCAGTCCACCATTATAATGCAACTTGTGAATGAGTAGCTCTCTTTTTTAATTATTTGATTAATTTTAATGACTGGATTCCTGTATACGGGTTATGACTACGTTACAGGATAAGAACTAGTTTGGATGACTGGGAGGTTTTATGTTCTGCAAACTGCCAGGATCCATCCTGATTTCACATATTTTTAAAAAATGAAATATCTTTTCATATTTTCTATAATAATAATTATCTATTCATTTTTATTGAACTTGCAGTGCCTATCAAAAATTTTACACATTTATTGTGAAGAAAAACTACCACCTACCATAATGGGGGACCCTAATTCACCTTTGGTGAATCTTCCTATGGCAAGTGGGTTAAATGTCATACAGTGAACAAGACAAATCATGGCAAATACAAGCTAAAGTAATAGAAACAAAATGCTAATACAAATATTTTCCTTGTATTTTGTACAGGATATTATTTAGAAATGTGTTTGAGAGACGGTTAATACAGCTAGACTATATCAGAATGAAGTCTTTTTAAGAGAAATTTTTATCAGCTGTAATTGCGACATACCTTAGTGCTATTTATTAAAGTATTCCCAAATTTTTGTATTCTAGAAACAAGTGAAAAAGGCAATCCCCTTGTTCTTTACTTTGGCCAATAAAATGTGAATGGAGTGTCATGTTCATTCCTAGGGGCACATGAAGACTGTCCTCCACTGCCAGAGGTAGCAGCAATTCTTCAAAGACTGGCCACTGTGCAGGCTCAGGTCCTTAATGAGAAGAATGCAGGGAATCATAGCAGCTATGTTGTTTGAAGTCACCATAATGTGAGTTTATTTTACTGCAGGGTGATTTTGCTTGTGTTCTTTGGTAGAGCAATTATTCAAAACAAAAGCATCTCATGCTTGCAAAGCCTGGCATCAATGATGGATGTGGTAGCGATGATATGATCAAGTTCTTCATGATGGTGGCTTCATGGCTTGAGAAAATGGCTTCCAACTGTGAACCTTCCCTTTGCTACATATTTTACATTAAAAAATACAAAACCAAAACCAAACACCTGAGGCCTGAGAGACTCTTGGTAATGGAGGTTATTTGTGCATTATGGTCTGTTGGTGAGATGCTTGGGGGGGGACACTAACCTCTGCACTGACGCCATCAGGCAACACCTTGGTTGGAGGCAAACAGTGGTTTCCCAGATTTATGCAATGGTGTGAGCTTCACACAGCTCACACATCTGAGCTGCGGGACCTATTAAAAATAATTAAAAGCAGACATCTGCAAAACACTGATTACTGAGGCATTCATAACTTCAGCAACATTCTCTATGGATAACCAAGGCTTAGTTAAAAAAAAAAAGTATTTTCCATTTTGTTTCAAAAGAAGCTCATTGACCATGCATATAAAACACAAATATTAAAATGGGGAGAACTCATTCCGAAGTTTTTTCTTAGAAATTTCAGAAGCAGAATGATTTCTCCAGAAAAGAGACTTTGGCAAGATCACAGAAGGCATTGCACAGTAGGCCCGCAAAGTTTTATGCCAGCATTCATCCTGTAAACGTTCCAGAGAACCTGCATTATGATGGACAGCTGTGCCAATTTCTGAGAATACAGATGTGAATGAGACATTTTCTCCAGTCTTGTGGGATTTCGAAACAACACATCAGTGGAAACAGAGTGGTACTCTAGTGGATTGCATTGTTGGTCCAAAGCAAATTAACAATCTATCGTTTTGGGTTAAATTTGATGCCATGCTTGGCTTTTAATAAATGACCAAGAAATACTGAAAATATCCTAAATTCCTGCTCATTTTAAAACTCTATTCTTTAATGTCTGGGTAGATGTGTGATACTTGGTTTACTGTAACTTCAAAGCAATCTGAGACCTAGATCTCCATCCCATCTCCCTCCCTGAATGATGGTAATGCTGCTGATGGACCAAATATGATATGAAGAAATAGAATACAGCTTGCTCTTACTGTGGACAATAAACAACTTCCAGTAGTTTTAAGTGGATGCTAAATACACAAAGCTAATTATTTTCCTGAACTGGTGTCCTTCAGAGATTAAATTGTAATCTATTTCCTGCCCACTCACAGTTGTGTCAAGAATTCTCCAAGCAATGCAATCTAAGAACAGCAACCATGGTAGCGAGTACTCCTGCCATGTTGGTCTTTGAATATCTTTTGGGGGGACTTGAATTATGTTGCTAATTATTTCAAGTGTCCACTTTCCTTTGCTGGCGTTAGCCTGCAGAATGTATGGTTCTTTCCTCTAACATCTCAGTAGGTGTTTTGGAGAGCAGGAAACACTCCTCTGTGAAAGAAAGAGATGAAATGTTTATATTATGAGAAGGGATAGTCATGCAGCATTTATCAGAACCAGGAGCTGCCTGAGCTGGGCTTCCCTTTGTTCAGGTTTATTTCCTGGAGTGGTAATTGAGGTGAGACCCCAGCCAGACTCATTAAAGTTAGTCTTTTGATCTCTGTATGGGAACAATTAGAGTGCTTCTCCAAATATAATGGATATCAAGAAAAAGGACAGTTCTTTGAAAGTTTAGAGGAAATCAAACTGTACCCAGACTTCCACCTCAGAGAAAGGCCTCAGTCTATTACCTTCTGGGAACATAGACTCCCCCTCTGCCAACTTCCACTGGCAGAGCGAGGCCCCAGCCTCTGTCTCGGGGTCATAGGAGCTCCAGCTTGTCTCTGCACCATGGTGCTACTAAAATTGTAAGCCACATTTGTCCAGGGAGACTGCTTTTTATGAAGCCATAATTACCCTGATTCCCAAACCAGAGAAAGACCCCAACAAAGAGAAGAATTTCCGACCAATATCCCTGATGAATATAGATGCCAAGATTCTCAACAAGATCTCAGTTTATAGGATCTGACAGTACATTGAGAGGTGGATGCACCATGAACGGGTGGGATTTATCCCTGGGATGCAGGGGCGGTTTGACATTTGCAAATCAATCATTGTGATAGAACAAATCAAGAAGAGAAGAGAGGAAAACCACCTGGTCCTCTCAATTGATGCAGAAATAGAATTTGACAAAATCCAGCATCCATTTCTGGTTAAAACCATTCAAAGTATAGGGATAGAGGAAACATTCCTAAACTTCATCAAATCTATCTATGGAAAACACACAACAAATATCATTATCAACGGGGAAAAGTTGACAGCCTTCCCTCTGAGATCAGAGACATGAAAGAATGCCCACTCTCACCACTACTGTTCAACATAGTATTAACTGTTTTTGCAACAGCTATCAGACAACAAAGAGAAATAAAATATATTCGAATTGGCAAAGAATAAGTCAAACTCTCTCTTTTGGCAGATGACATGATACTTTATATGGAAAACCGATACTATTAGAACTCATACAGCAAATCAGCAATGTGCAGAATACAAAACCAATGTACAGGGGTACCTGGATGGCTCATTGGATTAAAGCCTCTGCCTTCATCTCAGGTCATGATCCCAGGGGCCTGGGATCGAGTCCCACAATTGTGATGAAGATCCCATGAAATTATGTCAGCGAAAATACTTGAAAACATAATGAGGATGAAAACATTGTGGAAAACATAATGAGAGTGAATTTATTCATATACTTAAATTAATGTACATCTTATCCTAAAAGTACCACATGTATGATCACAGAGTCAGCCCCAAAGTTTCAGTTCTACCACTAACAGAGAGCAAAGCGTAAATTTAACATAGCCACTGGGCTATGTGTGCTGTTAAGTTTTGATTTTTCTGGTGACCAGAGAAATATAAAATCGAGTGTTAAGTTCCCTAGTTAGCATTATGGTAAGGGGTAAGGAAGAAGTTCTTGTTCATGAATGTATTTCACTTGACATTTATTTCTCTAATGAGTATAACCCAAGGTATTCTCATACTACAAAGCTCATGAGGGCATTTCTGTTCATGCAGTTCTACAGTGAACATCTAGTGCGGGTTCTTGGGAGCTTTTTTTTTTTTTCTTTTAGTTTTTGAGAAAAGCTTGTTCATATGTATGTACACTATACATGAAAGCCCAGAAGTGTGAGTGATTCTGAAGATAAATAAAACTCACCTTTTCCATGATTTTGACTAGCACTTTGTTGAGAAAGAGCACATTTTATTATGCAAACTGTACCCTTAATGTCTGTATGTCAATCGATGCATGATGTTAAAAGATCTGTATTTATCTTTTTTACAGTTTTGATTTTCATTCCAGTTAGCTAACTTGAGATTATATTATTTTCAGGTGCACAATATGATGACTAAAGTCACTGTATTGAAAAGGAGACATTAAAAGCACGTTAAATTTAGCTCTTTAGGCTATTTTAACAGGTAACATAATTATGCTATTTTCCTTCTTGGGATTTACCCCCATGCCTATACCACCAATCCACTTCCAGAACACACCTGGTGCCAGACCCTATGCAGAAATTCTCTTAGGGCCGGTCTCCCACTGCTATTTCCAGGGCACGCCAGTAATGTCGGAACAGTCAGGCAGCCCCTGGGCAGCAGTAGGATGGTACTGAGGGCCTGTGTGGGGGACGTGACAGTGGCGGAGTTAGAAGCAGCAGTGGGGAAGGAAGGCAGAAACCAGAGGGGTGCAGTGAGGCAGCAGGGGAAAAGGGGGGGTGAGTGGGGAAGCAATGTCACTGTCACTTGGTCACAGTCACGGCAGCATTGGGGAGGTGCAGTGGGGTGTCAGTGGCATTGACAGGGCACAGTGGGTCAGCAGCAGTGTGGGGGGCTGTGAAGCGGGACAGTGCTGGAGAGGGGGTTAATGGTGGGGGGCGGGTAGGACCAGCAGGGCGGCGGTCTCTTGGTAGTGGGGCAAGGCAGCAGCAGCAGGGCAACCAAGGAAGGGGCAGTTGCCTTGTAATCACTGGCAGCAGCACCAGATCAGCGGGTGGTGTGGCGGGGAGGGGGGTGGAGTCAGGGTGGCAAGAAGGGGCGACATGGAGAGTAGTTGGGGAGGGCTGCAGTGGCGATCAGGGGATGTGCAGCAGGACCGCAAGACCCTGAGGTATGGCAGCTGTGGGTGGCGGGGTGTGGCATCGGGAATCAAGGGCAACTCAGAGGGGCAATGGGGCCATAACAGCATGGGGTAGTAGGTGGTGCCGTGGTGCTGCCCAAGTGGGAGGAGGTGGCAGCCAGGTGATGACCCTATGGTAGGGGAGGCGGGACCCATGGGGGAGGGAGCAGGGGTCACCAGAGACAGGTGAGGGAACAACCAGGCGGTCGTGGCACAGGGAGCGGTGGAGGGCCCATGTTGGGGGAGCTGTGTGACAGCCAAGTGGGACAGCCCTGCAGTGACTGTTGGGGGTGGGTGGAATCTAGGCAGCAGCAACTGGGAGTGGGGGTGGGGCCAGCCCGGAGGTAGCTGGCTCAGCAGCAGTAGCAGCGGGGCGGGTGTGGTGGGCGGGTCCAGACTGCACTCCTGGGGGCGGGGCAGCAGCAGTTAGGAGGGTGTGGTGGGCGGGCCCATTGTGCACATCACAGGGGCGGGACAAGCAGCAATTAGGGGAGCGTGGTGGGCGGGTCCATTGTGCACGTCATGTGGGCGGGGCAGCAGCAGTTAGGCAAGCGTGGTGGGTGGGCCCAGAGTGCACGTCATGCGGACAGGGCAGCAGCAGTTAGGCGAGCGTGGTGGGTGGGCTCAGAGTGCACGTCACAGGGGCGGGGCATCAGCAGTTAGGCTGGCATAGTGGGCGGACCCACAGCACACATCAAAGGGGCTGGGCTGCAACGGTTATTAGGGCATGGTGGGCGGGCCCACTGTGCACATAATGGGGGAGGGGCAGCAACAGTTATGTGAGCATGGTGGGCGGGCCCATTGTGCATGTCATGGGGGCAGGGCAGTAACAGTTAGGTGAGCGTGGTGGGCGGGCCCATTGTGCACGTCATGGGGGCAGGGCAGCAACAGTTAGGAGGGCGTGATGGGCGGGTTAAGAGTGCACATCAAGGGGGCGGCACAGCAGCAGTTAGGCGAGCGTGGTGGGCGGGATCATCCTGCACATGAAGGGGGTGGGATGCTGAAGCTCGGCAGAGACAGGGGGCACAGGGCAGCCGCTGAGCCGCAGCAGCTGAGGTAAGGCGGTCAGTGTGAGGGGCACAGCAGAGTGGCAGGCATGCATGTGGCAGTAGCAATGTGAGCTGCGTGGGGATGGGGCAGATATTCAGGGTGGAAGTAGCGTGGTAATGCACCTGGCAGCGGGGAGGCAATGGAGCAGGGGGAGGTGGAAGCCGTTCGGCAGTCATGGCGTGTGGGGGGAGGCGGGACCAGTTGGGCATCAGCGGGACGTCAAGGTCATGGCATGGTGGGCGGGGCTGCATGGGCCTGAGGAGTTGGCACCCAGCAGACAACACTGAGGAAGGGGGACGGGATCACATGGGAGGGATCAGGGGTCACCAGATGCAGGGATGGGGGCAGGCAGTAGTGGCCCTGGGAGCAGCGGGAGCTGTGTGGGACCTGTGGAGGATGGGTGGGATCTAGGCGGCCGCAGAGGGTGTGAGAGGGTGGGTAGCAGCTACAGGCAGCAGTGCAGCAGCAGTTAGGATGGCGTGGTGGGCGGGCGCATTGTGCACGTCAAGGAGGTGGGGCAGCAGCAGGGGGTGGGTGTGGTGGGCGGGGCCATAGTGCAGGTCAAGGGGGCGGGGCAGCATCAGTTAGGAGGGTGTTGGTGGGCGGGTCCGTCATGCACGTCAAGGGGGCAGGGCATCAAACTTAGGAGGATGTGGTGGGAGGGCCCATTGTGCAGGTCAAGGAGGTGGGGCAGCAACAGTTAGGAGGGCGTGGTTGGCGGGCCCATCGTGCACGTCAATGGGTTCGGGGTAACAGTAGTTAGGAGGGCAGGGTGTGCGGGTCCATCATACATATCAAGGGGAAGGGCAGCATCAGTGGGGCAGGCATGGGGCGTGGGCCCATAGTACACGTAAAGTGGGCGGGGCAGCATCAGTGGGGCAAGTGTGGGGGGCAGGCCCATAGTACATGTAATGTGGGCAGGATAGCAGTGGGGCAGGCGTGGGGGGCAGGCCCTTTGTGCACGTCAAGGGGGTGGGGCACCTAAGCACAGTAGAGGCTGGGACACAGGGCAACAGTGGAGCGGCGGCAGCAGTGGTAAAGAGGGTTGTGTGGGGGTGTACAGCAGGGTGGAAAGGGTACATGTTTGGGGCAGAAAGATGGTGGCAGCGTGAGGGGGGCAGGGGGGCGGGCATGTGAAGCAGTAATGCGCGTGGCTGCAGTGAGGCAGTGGAGCAGTGGAGGGGGAAGCAGCTACTCAGTCAGGTGGAGGGGAGGGACCAGCCTGGCATCAGTGGGGCGTCAGTGTCATGGAGTGGTGGGCAAGGCTGCCAAGCTCCATGGGGGCGAGGAGGTGGCAGAGAGGTTAGAACAGTCTGTTCTAACTGGCGGGGCCAGTGGGAGAGGGAGTGGGGTGTCACCAGGCAGCACTGGTACAGAGAGGGGAAGCTTCTTGAGGTAAGGGGAAGCTGCGTGACACCCGAGTGGGGCAGCTGTGTGGCACCTGTTGGGAGGGTGGAATATAGGCGGCAGGGCAGCATAGGGAGTGTGGGACCATTCCTGAGGCAGCCACACAGTGACAGCTTGGCTGGCTTACTGGGCCTGCTCATAGTGCCTGCCAACAATGTGGGGCAGTGAAGCACAGCAGAGGCCGTGGGCACAGGACAGAGGTGGCGCAGCATTAAGGGGTCCTGGGGGGGCACAGCAGGGTGGCAGGGGCGCATTTTTGGGGGGCAGCAAGCTGGTACCAGTGCAGCATGTGGTGGACATGCTGGGAAGCCACACGCTTGGCAGACAGGAGGCATTGGAGTGGGGGGGAGGGGAATACCTAGGCGGTACAGTCACTGGGGCCTGGGCAGGACTAGCTGGGTATAAGCAGGACACCAATATCATGGTGTGGTGGGTCAGGCAGCGAAGCAAAGGTCTGGCTTTGCTGGGCTTGGTGCATGTCTACAGGGCGGCACCACTGATAGCAGAAGCAGCGGGGACTCAGGATAGCAGCGGAGAGGAAATGGTGGTTGTAAGTGGGGGCACTGTGAACGGCGGTGCAGCGCAATGGGAGCAGCTCATGTTGTGGGGGCAGCCTGGTGGTACCAGTGCGGGAAAGGTGGAGTAGAACTCGTGGGGTGGCAACAGCATGGCAACAGGGGTAGGGAATCGGGAAGGCTCCGGAGTGGGGGACAGGGGTAGCAGTAGATGGTAGCTGCAGGGAGGGGTGGCTGGAACAGCATGGGGGCAGCATGGCAGGTGGGGCAGGCATGCAAGTCAACAGGGCAGGGTTGCATAGGGCTGGGCTATGAAGACCAGCAGCTACGGGAGACAGGGCAGCAGCAGGACATAGGGCAAGAGTGGGACTAAGGGCGGCAGCAGATCAGAAGCAAGGTGGCGGTAAGGGGGCAATGACAGTGAGGGCAGGGGATTGGTAGTGGGGGTGTGTGGCACCCGGCAGGGTAGAGGTGCGGGGAGAGCACAGAGGGATGGTAGTGCAGCAATGTGGTGGGGGAGCAGGACAGTAATGAGCATGGTGGTGGGCGGGGTGGGACAGCACGGCTGCACAGGTGCATGTGGGATGGCAGGCGGATGGTGGCATGGGAGAAGGGGGGGACAGAACTAACTGGGAGGCAGTGGCACAGCAACTTCACAGGAAGGGCATGAAGGGTGGGGTAGGGCCTTAATGCATGTCAGCGGGGACTGGACAGTGAAGGTCAGCAGTGGCCTAGGGCACAGGGCAGAAGCTTAGCTACATCAACGGTGGTAATGTGGACAGAATGAGGGGTGTGCTGCAGATGGCAGGGTCACGAGGCGGGGGCACCCAGGAAGGAGCAGCATAGGGAGAAGACTGGGACAAGTGGGGCGGCAGCAGCAGGTCAACGGGGAGGGAATCTGGAGGCACTGGAGCAGGGATGGGGGCACGACAGGCGGTAGCATTTCGGGGGTGTTTGTTGGGACCAGCAGGGCAAGAGCATCAGGTTAATATCTGTGTGGGCAGGGCAGGTGCCCTGCACAGCTGCGGCAGCAAGGGGACAGTATGCAGTGAAGAATTGACAGTGGGGAGCTGAGATAGCAGTGACTTGAGAAAGGCAGTGACTTAAGGAAGTGCAGTTGGATGGCAGCAGATGTGGAGGCGAAGTGGGGAGGGATTTGCCGGGATGTGGTTGGGAGGGACCAGCGGGGCAGCAGCTGCCTGACAATGGCATGGCATGGCTTGGGGGCAGGGTACGGCGGTGGATATGGGCAGGAGTAGCAGGGTGATCACGGTAGCAGTGGTGGTGGTGTTGGAAACACAGGTACCAGGCCAGTAGAAACACTGGAGAGTGGCACAGCAGGGTGGCAGAGTCCTAGGGGTGCACAAGGTATTGGTAGGGGCACTGGGGGTGACATAGCAGGGCATCAGTTGCAAGCACAGGGCAGCAGGGCGGCTATGGCGAGGGTTAGCTGTTGTGGTACAAAGGGGTAATGCTGTGGAGTAGCAGGGTTGAGGGTGGCAGCGCTGGTGGCAGTGGCCTGTCAGCAATGGGGGGTGGAAGGGACAGAGGCGGGTGTGTGGGGCACAGCAGGGTGGCAGTGGGGGGATGGCACAGTGGGGTGGCCATGGTACGGGGTGTGGGGACCAGCCAGGCAGCAGAAACACAGATGGGGGTGCAGCGATTTGGTAGCAGCACTATCAAATGCTTTTTCTGCATATGTTGAGATGGTTCTTTGATGCTGATCCTTCGTTTTGTGAATGCGGCACATTAGTTTGATTTGTGGGACCATTTTTATGTCTATGTTCATGACAGATACTAGTCTGACATTTTCTTGGGGCACATTGGGAGGTTTCGATAAGGGCCATGCTGGCCTCATAAAATGAGGCGGGGAGCATTCCTTCCTCTTGTTTTTCTGGTAGAGTTGGAGAAGGTTTGGTATTCATTTTTTTCTTTTTCCTGTGGATGATTCATAGAACTCACCAGTCAAACCATGGGGTCCTGGACTTTGCTTGCTGGAAGTTTTTGGTTTCTTATTTAATCTCCCTACTGGGCATTGGATTGTTCAGAATTTCTGTTTCTTCAGGATTCAGTTTTGGCAGGTTGTATGTTTCTGGGAATGTATCCTTTTCTTTTGGATTATCCATCTTGTTGGGGTGTACTTGTTCATAGGACTTTCTTATGAGCCTTTGCATATCCGTGGTATCAAGGAACAACTCTTTGATTTCTGATGATGAGTCCTCTTTCTTTTCTCTTAGCTTCAATCTGGCTGAGACTCTGTCAGCTTTGTTCTTTTCAAAGACCCAGTTCTTTGTTGATCTGTTATTCTTGTATTTTTTTTAATCTTTCTGTTGTCTTTTTAGTGTATATTTCACTTATTTCAGTTCTGATGTGTTCCTTCCTTTGTTCTACTAACTTTGGACTTCATTTGTTCTTTTTCTGTTTCCTCGAGGTATCAAGGTTGTTTGTTCTTTTTCTGTTTCCTCGAGGTATCGAGGTTGTTTATTTGAGATGTTTCTTGTTTCTTGAGTTAGGCCTATATCACTATAAACTTCCTTCTTAGAACCACTTTTTTATAAGATAGCTCTAAGGTGTGCCTGTGTGGCTCATTCTGTTAGGCATTGGACTTTGGCTCAGGTCAGGAATTTAGGGTCCTGGAATTGAGCACTGCGTCAGCTCTCTGATCAGCATGGGGAACCACGTTTTTCCCTTTTCTATTGCCTGCTTCTCCTTCCACTTACCTCAGTCTCTCTCTCTCTCCCCCTCTGTGTCAAATAAATAAATGACATCTTCAAAAAATTGAAGTGCTCTCTATGCCCAGCATGGGATTGAAACCCAAAACCACAAGATCAAGAGTCACAGAGCTTCACTGACTAATCGGGTGCCCCATTATAGAACCCGTTTTACTGCATTCCATAACTTTTGTTTGATTGTATTATTTTTTTCATTTGCCTCAAAGTATTTCTGTGATCCTATTTCAGTTTGCCCATGAATTCAATTTGTTGTTCAGTAGCATGTTGTTTAGTCTCTGTGTTTATGAATTTCCAGTTTTCTTCTTGTAATTGATTTCTAGTTCTATACCACTGTGTTTGGAAAAGATGGTCGATTTGGTTTCACTCATCATTTGGGGAAATCCTAGGCTTCTGGAGTTTATTGACTTGTCTTGTGGCCTCACATATGACCTATGGTGAAGAATGTTCTAGGTTCACTTGAGAGGAGTGAATTCCATGTGCTTCTTTTAGATGGAGGGTTCTGTGTGTATCTGTCAAGTCCATCTAAGTAATGGGTTGTCTGAAGCAGATGTTTCCTTTGTGAGCTTCTGTCTGGATGGTGTATCATTGAGAGAAGTTTGAGGTATTAAAGTTCTCTATGGTATTAGTGCTGATTGCTTCTCTTAGGTCTGTTCATATGTGCTCTACATATTTAGTTGCTCCACTGCTGGGTGGGTAAATATTTATAATTATTGTTTCATCTTACTGCATTGATTCCATTATCAGTTTCTAGTGCCCTTCATTGGCTATTGTTACAGTGTTTGGATTTTTTCTTTTCTTCCTCCATTGGACTGAAAATCAGAAGATCATCTGTTAGCTCTGCAGTCATGAGCAAAGCACAGCCCTGCTCTAAGTCTGGTTTTCTTAATTTTCCTATATAAATAAACAAAATAAATTCTTCTCCCAGGTTGATATCCTGACTCCAATAAGAAAGTATGTATAAGAGTGCTTTGTGTGGCGCCTGGGTGGCTCAGTGGGTTAAAGCCTCTGCTTTCGGCTCAGGTCATGATCCCAGTGTCCTGGGATCGAGCCACATACTCCTCTGCTCAGCAGGGAGCCTTTGTCCTCCTCTCTCTCTGCCTGCCTCTCTGCCTACTTGTGATCTCTGTCAAATAAATAAATAAATAATATTTAAAAAAAGAGTGCTTTGTAAACTAGGAGATACTTCCCAATAATGAAATGATTATGCAACCACCAAATATTCAAGATAAGATTTTTAAGACATATTTATTAATTGTAGAGACAGAAAGAGATTGCATGCACAAGCATATGCTAGAGAGGGGAGGGTCAGAAGAAGAGAGGGAATCCTCCAGCAGGGTTCTGCTGAGTGTGGAGCCTGGTGTGGGGCTCTCTCCCAGTAGTTGGGATCTTGATTTGAGCCCAAATCAAGAGTCAGCTGCTTAACTGACCATGCCACACAGGTACCCCCAGAATTAGATTTTTAAAAACATTTTTGAGGGCTTACTCTCATAGATATTATTCTAAGTGACCTCTATTTCATTCAAATCTAAAAACTATTATTAAATTAAAAATAGAAGCTGTTCTAAAAGCAAATATTCATAATATCCTCAGAGGTGGGGAAAAAAGCAGAAAAGAGGTTAAGTAGGGACACTGGGGTGGTTCAGTTGTTGAAGCTTGCCTTTGGCTCAGGACATAATCCTAGGTTCCTGGGATCAAACCCCAGTTCAGACTCCCTGCTCAGTGGGGAGTCTTCTTATCCATCTCCCTCTGTCCCTCCCCCTGCTTATGTCCCCCCCCTTCGCTGTCTCTCAAATAAATAATTAAATTAAAAAGGCAAGTTACTTTCTCAGTGTCATGATAAATATTAGAACTAGATACATTCCTGACTATGTGACCCTGAAGAATGTGTTCTTTCATTTGTACATTTACCAAAAAATACCTAGCCCTCAAAATACCATAGATTAAATTAGTTTCCCCTTTCTCCATACATTGAGTATCAGAAGATGGGACAATTCCAGGACCCTGGCTGGCAGGGTCGGTGGAGTGTGTGACTCTTGATCTCCAGGTTATGAGTTTGAGTCATGTTCGGGGTACAGATTATTTAATTGAAAAAAAAGAGGCAATATTTGGGCTTATTTTCTTTTTTCCTTTTGACACCTTCACCCATTTCTCCCACCTCCAACCCCAAACTTCTGCCATCCCCCATCTGTTCTGTCTGTGTGCTCACATTTTGTTTTTGTTTTGTTTGTTTTAAGGTTCTACATGTAAGTGATTTCTGTATTTATTTTTCTGTCTGGCCTGTTCTACTTAGCATAATGCTTTCAAGGGCGACCATGTTGTAAATCAAAAGATTTCATCCTTTATTATTGCTGAGTAGGATTACACTGTGTTTACCCCCACAGTTTCTTTATTCATTTATCCACAGATGGCATTTAGGTTGTTTCTTTATTTTCACTGTTGCAAATAATCCTGCAGTGTACACAGGGGTGAATATACTTTTGTGAATTAGTGTTTTCATTCCCTTCAGATACTCAGAAAGGGAATTGCTGGCTCCTTTGGTTGCTCACTTTCTCACTTTTTTGAGGAACTTCTGTGCTGTTTTCCATAGTGGCCACACCCATATATACTCCCCGTAATGGTGCACTAGAGTTTTCCAATACTCCACATATTCACCAAAACTTGCTATCTCTACTGTATTTTATAATGGCCCTTCTGACATGTGTGAAGTAGTGCCTCATTCTGGTTTGATTTGCATTCCCTGATGATTAATGATGAGCATCTTTTTATGTTCCTATAGAACATCTGTATGTCTTCTTTAGGAAAATGTCTATTTGAAACATCTCCTGATACACTCGATAACTTGTGGGCTTTTTGTTGTTTTGGGTGCTTTTGTGTGTTTTGTTTTGTTGTTCAGTTGCACAAGTTCTTTGTATTTTGAATATTAACCCCTTATCGGATATATAATTTACAAATGTTTTATCTTAGGTTACCGTTTTATTTTGTTGATGGTTTCCTTTGTTGTTTGGATGTTTTATAGTTAGACGTAGGCCCACACTTTGCTTCTTTGTTTGTTTTTACTTTGGTATCCCCTTAAAAGCACCACTACTGAGACCTTTTGTCAAAGACCTTTCCAAACCCTGTGTTTTCTACTACAGTTTTTATAGTTCCAGGACTTATATTCAATTGTTTGACCCATTTTGTGTTAATTTTTGTGTATGGTGTAAGAGAATGGTGCCATTTTGTTCTTTTGCATGTGGCTCTGCAGTGTTCCCAGCACCATTGATGAAAGAGACTGTTGTTCCCCCTTGTTTATTCTTAGCTCCTTTGTCATAAGGTCCCGGATCATAGATGTGCGTGTTTACTTCTGGGCTCTTTCCTGTCTTCTGGTGATGTGTGTGTTAGTTGTTATGACAATGTTAGATTGTTTTGATTACTCTACCTTTGTCATTAGTCGAAATGAGCAAGCACAATACCTTTAGTGTGGTGGTTCTTTCTCTAGATTTCTCTGGTATTCAGAGTATTTTGTGGCATCATACAAATTTTTAGAAACATTCTTCTCTTTCTGTGAAAAGTGTCCTTAGAATTTTTACAGGAATTTCAATGAAATTGTAGATGGTTTAGGGAAGTATGGACATTTTACCATTTTGCTCATCCATGAATATGCGGTGTCTCTTGCTTTATGTGTGTTGCCTTCAGTTTCTTTCCTCACCATCTTGTCATTATCATCATACAAGATTTTACCTCTTGGTGAAGTATATTCCTGGGTATTTTATTCTTTTTCATGCAACTTCAGGTGGGATGATCTTCCTAATTTATTTTCTGATGATTCGTTATTAGCATATAGAAACACAGCAGATTTTGGGTTAGTGATATTGTATCCTGCCCCTTTACTTAATTTAGTCATAGTTTGAACATTTTTTCACTGGCTTTTTTGAGGTTTTCCTTATATTTTATATCATCTGCAAGTAGTGGCCATTTTACTTCTTTCTTTCCAGTTTTGATACCTTCTGATTATCTTCTTCCATAATTGTTCTGCCTTGGATTTTCAATATTGTGTTCAGCAAAAGTGGCAGGGAAAGATCAGCAATGTTCCTAACTTAGGTGACCTTAGAGGAAATAGGAACAGCTAAAACTTTTCACTATCAGATGTGATGTAATCTGTGTGGTTGTCATATATGGCCTTTTTTATAAAAGATTTTATTTATTTGATATGTATAGAGAGATCACAAGTAGGCAGAGCAGTAGAGAGAGGAGGAAGCAGGCTTCCTTTTGAGCAGAGAGCCTGATGCGGGGCTCGATCCCAGGACCCTGGGATAATGACCTGAGCTTAAGGCAGAGGCTTTAACCCACTGAGCCACCCAGGCACCCCATATATGGCCTCTTTGGTGTTGAGGTATGTTTCTGATCTACACACACTGTTGAGAATTTTGATTACAAACAGATATAAAAGTATGTCAAATGCTTCCCTGCATCTCAAGATGATAACATCATTTTTATTCTTTATTTTCTTAATGTGCTGTATCACTTTGGTCAATGTGCACCTGTAAAGCATGACTGCATTCCTGCAAGATCCCACTTGATCATAGTATATTATTTTCTTAGCATATTGGTGAACTTGAGTTGCTAGTATTTTGTTGAACATTTTTGCATTCATGGTCATCAGGGATATTGGACTGTAAGACTCTTTTCTTGGGGCGTTCTCATTTATTTTTGCATTAGGGTTATGTTGGCCTCAGCAAATGAGTTTAGAAGTTTTCTCTTCTAGTTTTTGGAAAAGTGAGCAAACGACTGCTATGAATCCTTCCCTGAATGGTAGAATTTACCACGAAAAGCATTTGGTTCTGGAACTTGGTTTTTTGGGAGGTTTTAAATTGCTGATATGATGAGTACTAGTGATTTATGTAAGTATTGAATCACTAAAGATGAAAGTGTTTCCACATTTTGGTGGTGTGATGGAGGAAGGGGAACGAGAGTCATGGGGGCCCAGCACTCAGAGGCTCCATCGGCCACTGTGGCTGTGCCATTCCTCTCAAATGCTGGCAGAGGAGGAAGGACGTGGCAGAAACACGGCAGAGTTGTGATGGTGGGGTGGCAGGAATGTGGGGTCCGAAGGGGTGATGAGACTGATGTGTGGCCCTCCTGTCCCACCCACAGTGTATCAGATCATCTACTGCCTGGCCAACAGCAACACCAGCACGTTCACCACAGTGGAGATGGGTGCCATGTAGAGGCAATTCACAGCCACTTAGCTGGCCCCAGAGTTAGTGTACACCTTCAAATTTATGACGAAGATGAGGCAGGGCTGGGGAACTCCTAGAGGCCACTCTCATCACCACTGAGAAGCGAAGTAAGGCCAGAGGCCCAGGCCCACTGTCCTGGTGACACGGGGAGGACAGCTGGGCCCAATTGGGAGTCACAAACTTGCTGGGTCCACAGCTTCCTGGGGCAGAGCTTACAGGGTAGTGTGTCTACACAGCCCGATATTTACCAGATTGGCAGGAATGTCCCTGGAGAGGAGGTTGTGTAACTGGATCAGGGTGTCTCTGAGTCACCATGTTGGAGGGAGGCTCCCTGAAGACAGGTGCTTTTATAATGATGTTCAAAACAACATGACCAGCTGATCCAGGGGTTCCAAAACACGTTTTCTACCAAGCAATCCTAGGGAGATATGTCTTCATGGATGCTGCTTCTGTTTCAAGCACTGATGAGGTGCTTTTATTGTTCATTGTCTTAATTTCTCCTCTCCAAATCCTGGGGTACAAAGTGCTGTGAGGTCCACTTCTATGGAAGATGTGGGGCACAGACAGATTCAGCCATTTGACAGGGACACAGCTGTTGAGGCAGTGATGTGAACACCCTCCACATACTCTGGGCTCCCTGTTCCCACAGCAACCTTCTGTGGGTTCCCATGTCAGTGAGGTCCTGATATGTCCTCCAGCCTCATTTTGGGATTTGCCTCAGTGGTTTCCCTTCCCAGGGCCACCCCAACTACTCTAGGCCCTTTTTATGCCACCCAACCTTGGAGGGACCACAGGGATTCCAGGTTAAATCGATGTCAGGACAGAGCAGGGGCAATCTGGAATGCAGAGAAGCCGCTGAAACCCCACTCTGAGGCCTCCAGGATCCTGGGTGGCTTTCAGGGCAGCGTGATACCTGCCAGTTTCTGTGCTACAAACAGCCCACATGCATAGTTCCCTTAGAGTTCTGGCTTCCAAATGTGAGGCACAGGGACTGCATCCCTGTGCTCTCCACATCCAGGGAGCAGGCTGTGCTTTGGACCTGCTGAGGTCACACAGTAGTCCATGGGTAGTAGCTTGACCTGATCTATCCCAGGAGTTGTGTTGAAGGGAACATATGGCTCATTAACATCCTGTGATCTTGAATGGAGAGCCCCATCCATGCCAAAGAGATATCTCCCTGGACATTGGAGGAAAATCAAGACAACAAAATGAAAGGATCCAGGATATATTTGGGCCCATTTACCTGCAGAGGTACTCTTGGTCTGTGGCTTGCTCATCAATGTCAGAGCAGGGTTCTTACTGGATAACAGGTAGGCTGACAACCAGGCCTACTGCAGGGTATCTTGAAATGTTGCTGCCCCAGGAGTAACACATTTGCTCACTACTCGTGTTGTTTGTGCTTTTGTGCTGAATCCTCCTCTGACCCACCTGTGTATCATGAGAGGCTGAGTGATATGCAATGCCTGGAGTGTAGAATAAGTTGGCTTCCCTATATATCTGTCCCTATGTAATATTCGGCTTGTGGGGAGGGGGCTGGGAGCAGGTATTTGGGTCTGACTTGCCTTGCTTCAGAAGTGCCCCCTGAGGTTGAGCAGGAAGGCAAGGGCTGCAGTCCTATCTGGCACTTGGGTCTACATTGGTCACCATGGTGGTTGGGTTGAGGCGAGCACAGGACCAGCAAGCCAGAGTCTGTGGCTCCTCAACTGCCTATTGATGGCTTGCAACCAGGGCCTGGGGCACCGGAGCAGAGCCAGAGTCACAAGGCCTAGGCAGATGCTCATAGGAAAGTACTGGAGGCAGGGAGGGAGGTGGGCAGGCCCAGGCAGCCGCATCAGACAGCCAATGCACAGGGGGGGCTGAAGCCCGGCTCTGTACTCTGTGACACATTGGAGGGTTGGCATGTCTCAGGGCCAAAAGCACACAGCGGGTATTCTGCCATCACCACAACCCTGAAGTAGTAGATGGTGTGGTGTGACGTGCAGACAGGAATCTGGTTACAGTGTGTGTATCTCCTAATCCAGTCTCCTTTTGAATGCCTAGGTCAGCACTTGGGTGTTGGATGGAGGGAAGCTAGCTAGGGTGCAGGAGTTCTTTCTGAGGAGGCTGGCCAGTGGAATGCTGACTCGTGGCTGGGGTGGGTGGTGGGGTTATGGACCAAAATATCCTGCTAAGTGCTAAGACTCAGGCTCTGTGCAAGGAGATTCTTGGAAGCTCCACAGAAGAAGAACCCTATCTGTATGACCCTGCAGCTCTGCTCCCCCTGCACAAACCTTGGATGGGTGCAAGGAGGGAGAAAGGGTGGGAAGGAGTATATTTGCCCCTTCCACCCCTATGCAGGTTACCATCTACCAAAGAGGTCCATCAAGGACATGGAACACAGAGGATGAGTGGCGGATGTCAGATGTTTGCTCACACTAGAGTTGTTTCTATGATGACCAACAGATGGAGGGGTGACATCAAGAGCCCATGGAGGATTTCCGACGCTGAGGCTTGTGAGATGCTCCAAACAGTAAGGCTTCCTCCTACTGGCCAGGTGGAGTCTGGTTTGTTTGCTCCACTGTACCCCATGTGGAAAGTTTGGGTAGCAGAGCTCTTCGACATGGATGCCTGGAAAGCACAACTCCATTGACCATTGTAGCTGAGCAACATGGCAGGTTCATTCTGGTGACTCTGGGGCCAAGCACCAAGGCCCTGAGTTGACATGGAATGTCTTTCACATGGGTCACAATGCTGGTTTGTTACCAGAGAGATCTTAGAATGTGCTCTTGGCAAAGGGGCCTTGCAGGAAACTCCTACACTGAGACATGGAAACAACTACCAAGAGCAAGGTATCCTTCTGGGGACAGAAGGGGTTCTGTTGTGTGGCTCAAGGACCACATGTTGGAATATAAGTTGGTATTAGAGAACAGACCTCTGGGGACAGGAGCCTAAAAATCTAAACTAGGAGGGGCGCCTGGGTGGCTTAGTGGATTAAAGCATCTGCCTTTGGCTCAGGTCATGATCCCAGGATCCTGGGATCCAGCCCCACATCGGGCTCTCAGCTCAGCGGGAAACCTGCTTCTCTTCCTCTCTCTCTCTGTATGCCTCTCTGCCTACTTGTGATCTCTGTCTGTCAAATAAAGAAATTAAAAAAAAAATCTAAACTAGGGTATCGATGATGTCCTATAGTAATGGCAGGTTCAAACTTTTGACTCAGGGCCTTTGACTTGGATTTCTGCCTGGAGGCAGGTTCTCCTTGTGTGTCAGAATGCGCATTTGGGTCCAGAGCCTTCTTCGAAATTGAGGTGGGCTCTGGGGCTTTATACTTTGCTCCTAATCTTCTGGGTTAGGGCAACCGTGAAGGGCAGAGTTTCCTTTGGGTGCAAAGGACAGTCGTCTGGTGTGGCACCAGAGGACCCACCCTGGAGGGCATGTGGGCCAGTGATTTTGGGACAGAAATCTGCAAAAGCAAACGAGGGTTAGGGTGAGGGCTGTGATGATTAGAGGCCTGATTTGCTGGCCCTGAAGGCAGCTCATAGAGTACTAAAATTAAGGTGCCATGCAGGCGGTAGGGCAGGCTTTTCTGTCTGGATTGTGTGTCCAGGACAGTCGCAAAGGTAGGGGTGTCTTCATGAGGCCATGAGAGTTTCTTCATCTCTGGGGATTCTTCCCATCTCCCAAGTGTTTGGTGTCTCTCGGAGAAGGGAAGACTGCTGTTTTCAGTCTCATGGGACCCCCAAAAGAGAGATTCCTGAGATAGGTTCTTGGACTGGGAATCAGGAAAACACACACGATGGTGAACATTTGGCCCTAGGAAACTGGCAGGCACGCTCTGCGGGCTCGTGTTCGAACTACTGAGGGAGTTTCTTTGAAAGCAGGCTCACGCTGAGGATCACAATGCCTGTTTGTGCCCAGGTTGGCTCCCACGAGTGACCGTGTTCTCATGGGCCATGCAGTTGGTTCCCACTCTGAGGGTTGGACACCCATCTCAACAGCCAGTTTTCCTGCCATTGGGAATGAGGAGTACTCTTGTGCTTCAGGTTCCCCCATAGGCAGGTATTTGAGCTACGGTCTGGGAAAGATGCCTGAATACCCATGTTGGGTAGCGATGATGGTTTTGGGCTATGACAGGTCCCACCTGCAGGATATGGGGCCCACTGTCTGCATGGCTGTCTGGAGGTCATGGCTCAGGCTATATCAGACAGAGCCTGAATGTCCATAGCAGCCTATGATATTAAGGTGCTGTCGAGGGACAAGCAGGTGGATCCTCATGTGGGGTTTCAGGCAGACTCAACAGACACATCTTCTTTCTTTGTGGTAGGCAGAATGCTGCATTGTGGCTCCAAAGTTCCCTATCAAGAGGGTTTGGAGATGAGGAGGGTGAAGATGGAATTGTAAATACAAGCTACGGTTCAATTCAGTGCTAAGCAGAAGGCAGTTCCAGTATGCAGCAGCTGATGCGAGGTATCCAGGACCTGAGTAAGGGCGGATGTCAGAAGCTTGCTCACACTGGAGCTTGTGTCTACAATGACCGCCAAACGGAGGGGTGGCGGCACAAGGACATGGAGGATTTACCACCAAGGGGCTTGTGAGATGCTCCGAATAGCAAGGTTTCCTTCTACTGGACAGGGGGAGTTTGGTTTGTTTGCTCCAGTGTCCCCCATATGGAAAGTTTGGGTGTAGAGCTCTCCCGCATGGATGCCTGAAAAGCACAACTCCATTGATCACTGAATCTGAGGAACATGGCAGGTTCAATCTGGTGGCTCTGGGGCAAAGTTCCAGGAGACTTGAGTTGACATGTTTCATGCTTTTGGATCACAATTCCGGTTTGGATCCAGGAATCGTTAGAATGTTGGGGAGGCCAGGGACCATGCAGGATTCTCCTACACTGAGTCATGGACACAGCTACCAAGAGCAAGGTATCCTTCTGGGGTCAGCTGGGGTTCTGTGTGTGGCTCAAGGACCACATGTTGGAATGTAAGTTGGTATTGGAGAACAGGCGTCTGCGGACAGGCACCTAAACATCTAAACTAGGGTATCAATGAAGTCCTATAGTCATGGCAGGTTCAAACTTCTGATTCAGGGCCTTTGACTTGGATGTCTGCCTGGAGGCAGGGGCTCCTTGTGTATCAGAATGCGCATTTGGTTCCAGAGCCTTCTTCGAAATTGAGGTGGGCTCAGGGGATTTTTACTTTTCTCCTAATTTTCAGGGTTTGGGCAACTGTGAAGGGCAGAGATTCCTTCGGGAGTGTAGGGACAGTCGTCTGGTGTGGCACCAGAGGCCCCATCCAGGAGGGCATGTGGGCCAGCGCTTTAGGGAGAGTAATCTGCAAAAGCAAACTAGGGTTAGAGTGAGGGCCGAGGTGATCACAGGCCCGATGTGCAGGTCCTGAGGGCAGCTCATATTGCACTGAAATTAAGGTGTCATGGAGGCGGTAGCACAGGCTTTTCTGTCGGGTGTGTGTCCAGGATGGTTGCAAAAGGTAGGGGCGGATTCATGAGGCCATGGGATATTCTTCCTCTCTGGGGATTCTTCCCATCTCCCAGTGTTTGGTGTCTCTCGGAGAAGGGAAGACTGCTGTTTTCCGTCTCAGGGAACACCCAAAAGAGGGATTCAGGAGACAGGCTCTGGGGCTGGGTGCATGGAAAGCACAAACAAGGGTAAGGATTTGGCCCTAGGGACTTGGCAGGCCCACTCTGTGGACTCCTGGTCTAGCTACCGAGGGTATTTGTTTCAAAGGAGGCTCACACTGAGGGTCACAAATGCCTGTTTGTGCCCAGGGTGTCTCCCATGAGTGGCCCTGGTCTCATGGGCCATACAGCTGGTTCCCACTCTGAGGGTAAGACACCCATCTCAACAGCCAGGTTTCCTGCCATCAGAAAGGAGGAATAATCCTGTGTTTCAGGTTCCCCCATAGACAGGGATTTGAGACAGGGTCTGGGGCCAGATGCCTGAATATCCAGGTTGTGTAGAGATGATGGCTTCGCGCCATGGCAGGTCCACCTGCAGGATATGGGGCCCACTCTCAGCATGGCTGCCTGGAAGTCTTGGCTCCGGCTCTGGGTGACAGAGTCTTAGTGCCCATGTCGGCCTATGATATTATAGTGCTGTCAAGGGCCATGCAGGTGGTTCCTCATGTGGAGTTTTTGGGCAGACTCACCAAGCACTTCCTCTTTCTGTGGGGAAGGCAGAATATAGCATTGTGGCTCCAGAATTCCCTATCAAGAGGGCTTGGGGACCAGGAGGGTGAGGATGGAATTGTTAACACAAGCTATTGTTAAATTCAGTGACAAGCGGAAGGCACTTACAGTGTACAGCGGCTAATTCAAGTTACCCCGCTCCTGAGTAAGGGCAGATGTCAGATGTTTGCACACACTGGAGTTTGTGTCTATGATGACCGACAAATGGAGGGGAGGCATCATGAAACCATGGAGGATTTACCACCGTGGGGCTTGTGAGATGCTCCAAACCGCAAAGTTTCCTTCTAATGGACTGGTGGAGCCTCGTTTGTATGATCTAGGGTCCCCCATGTGGAAAGTTTGGGGAGCAGAGCACTCCTGCATGGATTCCTGAAAAACCCACCTCCAGTGTCCATTGAAGATGAGGAAATGGCAGTTTCGTACTGGTGATGCTGGGGCGAAGTTCAAAGTCGCCAGTGTTGACATGGAGTTTCATGCTGTTGGATCGCAATGCTGGTTTGTATCCAGCGAGACATTAGAATGTTGAGGCGGTCAGGGGCCATGCAGGATTCTCTTACACTGAGTCTTGGACAAAGCTTCCAAGAGCAAGATATCCTTACAGGACAGGAGGGGTTCTGTTGTGTGGCTCATGGACCAGATGTTGGAATATAAGTTGGTATTGAAGAACAGGCCTCTGGGGACAGGCACATGAAAATCTAAGCTAGGATATTGATAAAGTCCTAGAGGCATGTCAGGTTCAATCTTCTGGCTCAGGGTCTTTGATTTGGATGTCTGCCTGGAGGCAGGGGCTCATTGTGTGTCAGAATGTGCCCTTGGGTCCAGAGTTTTCATCAGAATTGTGGTGGGCTCACGGGCTTTGTACTTTGCTCCTAATCTTCAGTGTTTGGACAACCGTGAAGGGCAGAGTTTCCTTCGGGTGTGTAGGCACAGTCGTCTGGTGTGCCTCCAGAGACCCCATCCTGATTGGCATGTGGGCCAGGGCTTTGGGACAGAAATCTGCAAATGCGAACTAGGGTTAGGTTGAGGGCTGAGGTGATCACCGGCCCGATGTGCAGGCCCTGTTGGAAGATCATAATGTACTGAAGTTAAGGTATCATGGAGGCGGTAAGGCAGACTTTTCTGTCTGCATTGTTTGTCCTGGACTTTCGCAAAATATAGGGTTGGCTTCATGGGGCCATGGGAGACACTTCGTCTCTGGGGATTCTGCTCAGCTCCCAAGAGTTTGTTGTCTCTGGGAGAAGGGAACACTGCTGTTTTCCACCTCAGGGATCTCCCAAAAGAGGGATTCCAGAGACATACTCTGGGTGTGGGTGCCTGGAAAACACCTATGAGGGTGAGTGTTTGGCCCTAGGGTGGTAGGCATACTCTGCGGGCTTCTGGTCCAGCTACCGAAGGATTTTGTTTGAAAGCAGCCTCATGCTGAGGGTAACAATGCAAGTTTGTTCCCAGAGTGGCTACCATGAGTGGCCATGGTCTCATGGGCCATGCATCTGGTTCCCACTCTGAGGGTTGGACACCCATCTCAACAGTCAGGTGTCCGGCCATCGGGAATGAGGAGTACTCTTGTGCTTCACGTTCCCCCATAGGCATGGATTTGAGCTACGGTTTGAGAAAGATGCCTGAATACCCAGGTGGAATAGAGATGATGGCTTCTGGCCATGGCAGGTCTCACTTGCAGGATATGGGGCCCACTGTCTGTGTGGCTGCCTGGAGGTCGTGGCTCCCGCTCTGTCAGACAAAGCTTGAGAGCCCATGGAGGCCTAAGATATTGGGGTGCCATCGAGGGCCATGCAGGTAGATCCTCATGTGGGGTTTCTTTGCAGTCTCACCAGGCACTTCTTCTTTCTATGGGGAAGGCAGAATGCTGCGTTGTGGCTCCAGAATTCCCTATCAAGAGGGCTTGTGGACCAGGAGGGTGAGGATGGAATTAAAAACACAAGCTACAGTTCAATTCAGTGACAAATGGAAGGCATTTCCAGCGTGCAGTGGCTGAATCGAGACATCCAGCACCTGAGTAAGGGCAGATGTCAGATATTTGCTCACACTGGTGTTTGTGTCTAAGATGATGGACAAATGGTGGGTTTTTGTCAAGAGGCCATGGAGGATTTCCCACTCTGCTGCTTGTGAGATGCTCCAAACAGTAAGGTTTTCTTCTACTGGACAGGGGGAGTCTGGTTTGTTTGTTCCAGGGTCCCTCATATGGAAAGGTTGGTAGCAGAGCTCTCCCTCATGGATGCCTGGAAAGTACTACTCCATTGACCACTGCAGCTCAGGAACATGGCAGGTTCAATCTGGTGGCTGTGGGGCGAAGTTCCAAGGTGGCTGAGTTGACATGGAGTTTGATGCTGTCCGATCACAATGCTGGTTTGTATCCAGGGAGACACTGAAATGTTGGGATGGTCAGGGGCAATGCAGGATTATAATACACTTAGTCTTGGACACAGCTACCAAGAGCAAGGTATCCTTCTGGGATGGGACGTTTCTGTTGTGTGGCTCAGAGACAACATGTTGGAATATAAGACCGTATGGGGGAACAGTCCTCTCGGGACAGGCACCTGAAAACCTAAGCTACGGCATCAATGAAGTCCTAGAAGCATGTCAGGTTCAATCTTCTTTCTCAGGGCCTTTGACTTGGATGTTTTCCTGGAGGCAGGTGCTCACTGTGTGTCACAAAGTACACTTGGGTCCAGACCGTTCTTGGAAATTAAGGTGGGCTCAGGGGCTTTGTACATTGCTCCTAAGCTTCAGAGTTTGGGCAACACTGAAGGGCAGTTTCCTTTGGGAGGGTAGGCACAGTTGTCCTGTGTGGCTCAAGAGGCCCCATCCTGAAGGGCATGTGCAACAGGGTTTTGTAGACAGAAATCTGCAAACGCAAACTAGCGTAGGGTGAGGCCCGAGGTGATCACAGCCCTGATCTGCAGGCTCTGAGGGCAGCTCATTGTGTAGTGAAATAAGGTGTCATCGAGGCAGTTGGGCAGACTTTTCTGTCTGGATTGTGTTTCCAGAACGGTCGCAAAATGTAGGGGTGGCTTCATGGGGCCATGGATCATTCTTCATCTCTGGGGATTCTGCCCATCTCCCAAGAATTTGCTATCTCTGGGGAAAGGGAAGACTTCTGTTTTCCATCTTAATGGACCCCCACAAGAGGTATTCCAGAGACAGTCTCTGGGTCTAGATGACTGAAAAACACTAGCGAGTGTGAGGATTTGCACCTAGGAGCCAGGATGTTCCACTCTGCGGCCTCCTGGTCCAGCTACCATGGGGGTTCGTTTGGGAGCAGGTTCACACTGAGGGTCCCAATGCCTGTTTGTGCCCAGGGTGGCTCCCATGTGTGGCCGTGGTCTCATGTCCATGGAGCTGGATCCCACTCTGAGGGTTGGACATCCATCCCAACAGCCAGATTTCCTACCATCAGGAAGGAGAAGGTACCCCATATCAGTTACCCAATAGGCAAAGATTTGAGCTACAAACTGGGCACAGAGGCTTGAATATCCAGGTTGAGTAGAAATGATGGCTTTGGGCCACAACAAGTTCCACCTCTAGGAAATGGGGCCCACTGTCTGGGTGGCTGGCTGGAGGTCGTGGCTCAGGCTGTGTCAGAGAGAGCCTTAGTTCCCATGGTGGCCTAAGATATTAGGGTGTCTTCGAGGGCCCTGCAGGTGGATCCTCATGTGGGGTTTCCAGGCAGACTTATTAGGCAATTCTTCTTTCTTGGGGCAGGCAGAATGCTTCATTGTTGCTCCAGAATTCACTATCAAGAGGGCTTGTGGACCAGGAGGATGAAGATGGAATGGTAAACAAACACAACTGTTAAAGTCATTACCAAGGCAGTTCCTGTGTGCAGCGGCTGATTGGAGATATCCAACACCTGCATAAGGGCGGATGTCAGCTATTTGCTCACACAAGAGTTAGGGTCTATGATGACGAACAAATGGAGGGTGGTGTCAAGAGGAGATGGAGGATTTTTCACGCTGGGGTTTGTGAGATGCTCCAAATAGCAAGGCGTCCTTCTACTGTACAGATGGAGTCTGGTTTGTTAGCTCCAGATTCCCCCATGTGGAACGATTGGGAGCAGAGCTCTTCTGCATGGATGCCTGGAAAGCACACCCCCAATGACCACTGCAGCTGAGGAACATGGCAAGTCCCTTCTGTTGGCTCGGTGGCGAAGTACAAAGGCCTTGAGTTGACACTGAATCTCTTGCATATGGGTCACAATGCTGTTTTGTTACCACGGATATCTTAGAATGTGCTGGTGGCTAAGGGGCCATGCACGATTCTCCTATCCTGAGGTTTTGACACAGGTCCAAGAGCACAGTTTCCTTTTGGGGACAGGAGATGTACTGTTGTGTGGCTTAGGGACCACATGTTCTATCATAAGTTGGTATTCCAGGGAAACCATGCTCTTCGACCTGTGCCAAGCCCTCAGGTTAGGAGAATCCTGCCGGGCACTTTAGCCACCAGCACATTCTAAGATCTCCCTGGTAATAATCCAGCATTGTGACCCATTCCTGAGGACAAGTGCCTGGAAACCTAATCTAGGGTTCCAATGAGGCCCTAGGGGCATGTCAGGTTCAATCGTCTCACTCAGGAACATTGATTTGGGTGTCTGCCTGGATGTAGGTGATCAGGGTGTTACAGACTGTGCATTTGCGACCAGAGCATCCTCCAATAAGGGGGTGGGCTCAGGGGCCTTGCAGGTTTCTCCTATTCTGTAGGGTTTGGAAAACTGTGACAGGTAAATTTTCCTTGGCGATGGCAGGCACAGTCCTGTGATGTGGCTCTAAAGAACCCATCCAGCTGGGCATTTGAGCCATGGTTTTGGGAGATAATTCTGCAAACACAAACTGAGGTTAGGGTTAGTGGCGAGGTGATTCAGGCTCAATGCATAGACCTGGAGGGCAGTTCCTCAGGAACTGTAATTAGGGTGACTCGAAGGCAGTAGCAAAGGATTTTCTATCTGGATTGTGTGTCCAGGAAGGCCTCGGATTGTAGGTATGGTCTCATTGGTCCATGGGAGACTTTACTTCTCTAAGGATCCTGGCAGCTCCCAATAGTTTAGTGGCTTTTTCGGGGAAGGGAAGAGTGCTGTTTTCCATCTTAGGGGTGGCCCAACGGAAATTAAATAGACGGGCACTGGGTCAGGGCGCCTGGAAAATCCCACCAAGGGTTAGGATTTGGGCCTAGGGGCATACCAGGCCTACAGTGCAGGATCCTGGTGGTGAAGCTGAGAAGCCTTGTTTGAAAGCATGCTCAGGCCGAGGGTCATGATGCCTGTTTGATCCCAGGGCAGCCCTCAGTAGTAGGCATGGTCTCATTGGTGATACGACTGGCTCCCATTCTGAGGGTTGTGTACCCATCCCAACAGCCAGGTTTCCTACCATTGGGAAGGAGGAATTCTCTATTGTGCTTCAGGTTCCCCCACTGAACGGGATTCCAGCAAAGGTCTGGGAACAGATGCCTGAATACCAAGGATGGGTAGAGATGACGGACTTGAGCTATGGCCGGTCACATGCTGGATATGGTCTCTGGTCTCTTGGTGGCTGACATGAAGTCCAGGCTCATAGTCTGTGAGACACAGCACTAGTGGTCAGGGCAGCCTATAAATAGGGGCTCCCTCGAGTGTCGAGCAGATTGATCCTCATGTGGGCATTCTGGGAAGACTGACCGGCACTTCTTCCTTCTACGAGGAAGGCAGAATGCTCTGACATGGCTCGAGAATTACCAATCAAGAGGCCATGGAGACCTTGAGGGTGAGGATGGAATTGTATACACAAGCTATGGTTAAATTCAGTGTCAAGCTGAAGGCAGCTCCAGTGTGCAGTGGCTGATTCGAGATATCCTGCACCTTATTAAGGGTGGATGTAAGATGAGTTTGTATTTATTATGACCGACTAAAGGAAGGGTGGCGTCAAAAAGCCATGGAGGATGTCCCACGCTGGGGCTTGTGCGATTCTCCAAATAGCAAGGCATTCTTCTACTGAAGTTGGGGAATATGGTTTGTTTGCTCCAGTGTCCTCCATGTGGATAGTTTGGGTAGCGGAGTTCTCCCTCATGGCTGCCTTGAAAGCCGACCTCCATTGTCCATTGCAGCTGAGGAATATGGAAGGTTCGTTCTTGTGTGTCTGATGTGAAATACCAAGGGCAATGAATTAACATAGAATCTCTTTCAGATGAGTCACAATGCTGGTTTGTTACCAAGGAAATCTTAGAATGTCCTGGTGGCTAAGGGGACATGCAGGATTCTCCCACCCGGAGTGTTTGACACAGGTCAAAGGGCATGGTTTCCTTCTGGGGACAGGAGATGTTCTGTTATGTGGCTCAGGAACCACATCTTGTATCATAATTTGGTATTCCAGAACAGGCCTCTGAGGACAGGTGCCTGAACACCTATCTAGGCTTCCAGTGAGGTCCTAGGGGCATGTCAGTTTCAATCTTCTGACTCAGGATCATGGCCTTGAATGTCGCCAGATGTAGGTAATCAGGGTGTTTCAGAATACGCATTTGCATCCAGAGAAGCCTCCAATATTGTGGTGGGCTCAGGGACCTTGAAGTTTTCTCCTAATCTGGAGGGCTTGGGAAACTTTGACGGGCAAATTTTCCTTGGTATGACAGGCACAGTCCTGTGGTTTGGCTCCAGAGACCCCATCCTGGAGGGCATTTGAGCCATGGTTTTGGGATAGAAATCTACAAACATAAATTCGGGCTAGGGTTAGTGGCGAGGTGATCACAGGCCCAATGCATAGACCTGGAGGGCAGCTCGTCAGGAACTGTACTTAGGGTGACTTGAAAGAGGTAGCACAGGCTTTCCTATCTGCATTGTGTGTCCAGCATGGCCTTGGATTGCAGGTGTGGTCTCATGGGTCCATGGGATATTTTTCCTCTCTAAGGATCCTGGCAGCTCCCAATACTTTGGTGGCTCTTTTGGGAAAAGAAGAGAGCTGGTTTCCATCTAAGGGGTGCCCCAAAAGAGAAATTCCAGAGATGGAAACTGGGTATGGGCACCTGGAAAATCTCACCAAGGGTTAGGATTTGGGCCTAGGGGTGTACCAGGTTGGCAAAGCAGGATACTGGTGGTGAAACTGAGAGCACTTGTCTGAAAGCATTCTCAATCTGAGGGTCACAATGCCTATTTGATCTCAGGGTGGCCCTCAGGAGTGGGTGTGGTCTCATTGGCAATGCAGCTGGCTCCCACACTGATGGTTGGACACCCATCCCAGCAGCCAGGTTTCCTGCTATGGGGAAGGAGGAGTTCTCTATTGTGCTTCAAGTTCCTCCATTGGCAGGGATTCCAACAAAAGACTGGGGACAGATGCCTGAATACCAAGGATGGGTAGATATGACGGACATGAGCCATGGCCGGTCTGCATGCTGGATATGCACCTCACTCTCTGGGTTGATGATCCGAGGTCAGGTTTTTGGCTCTGTAAGACACAGCATTAGTGGCCAGGGCAGCCTAAAAATTGGGGTTACCTCGAGGGCTGAGCAGATTGATCCTCATGTGGGTTTTCCAGGCAGAATCACCAGGCACTTCTTCTTTCTATGGGAAAGGCAGAATGCTGCATTGTGGCTCCAGAATTCCCTCTCAACAAGGCTTGGAGACCAGTAGGGTGAGCATGGAATTGTAAAACCAAGCTACGGTTCAATTCAGTGCCAAGCAGAAGGCAGTTCCAATGTGTATAGGTTTATTCGAGATATCCATCACCTGAGTAAGGGCAGATGTAAAACGTTTGCTCACACTGGAGTTTGTGTCTATGATGTCTGACAAATCGAGGGGTGGTGTCAAGAGGTTATAGAGAATTCCCCACACTGAGGCTTGTGAGATTCTCCAAACAGCAAGGTTTCCTTCTACTGGACAGGTGGAGTCTTCTTTGACTGCTTCACAACCTCCATGTGGAATGCTTGGATAGCAGAGCTCCCCCGCATGGATGCCTGGAAAGCACACGTCCATTAATTATTGCACCTGAGGATCATGGAATGTTCATTCTGTTGCCTCTGGGGTGAAGTACCAAGGCCTGGAGTTGACATGGAAATTCTTGCAGATGTTTCACTATGCTGGTTTGTTACCAGAGAGATCTTAGAATGTGCTGGTGGCCATGGAGGCCATGCAGGTTTCTCCCACCTTGAGGGTTTTATACAGGTCCAAGAACACGGTTTGCTTCTAGGAACAGGAGATGTTCTTTTGTGTGGCTCAGGGCTCACTTGGTATTCTAGAACAGGCTTCTGAGGACAGATCCCTGAAAACCTAATCTAGAGTTCCAATGATGTCCTAGGGTAATGTCATTTTGAATTATTTGACTCAGGACCATTGTCTTGGGTGTCTGCCTGGAAGTTAGTGATCAGGGTGTCTCAGACTGCGTTTTGCGTCCTGAATGGCTTCCAATATTGGCGTGAGCTCAGGGGCCTTGGAGGTTTCTTCTAAACTGGAGGGTTTGGGCAACTGTGATGGGCAAAGTTTTCTTGGGATGACAGGCACAGTCCTGTGGTTTGGCTCCAGAAACCCCATCTTGGAGGGCATGTGAGCCATGGCTTCGGGAGAGAAGTCTGCAAACACAAACTAGGTTTAGGTTTAGTGGCATGGTGATCGCAACCCAATGTGTCGACATGGGGGGCAGCTCGTCAGGAACTATAATTAGAGTGACTTGATGGTGGTAGCCCAGGCTTTTCTATCTGCATTGTGTGTCCAGAATGGCCTCAGAATTCAGGTGTGGTCTCATGGGTCCATGAGAGGTTTTTCCTCTCTAAGGATCCTGGAGGCTCCCAATTGTTTGGAAGCTCTTTGGGTAAGGGAACAGTGCTGTTTTCCATTTTATGGGTGCCCCAAAACAGGGATTCCAGAGACGGGCTCTGGATTGGGGCGCCAAGAATTTCCCACCAAGGGTTAGGATTTGGCCCTAGGGGTGTACAAGACCTGCAATGCGGAATCCTGGAAGTGTAACTGAGAGGGCTTGTTTGAAAGCATGTTCAGGCTGAGGGTCACAATGCCTGTTTTTTCCCAGGGCGACCCATAGGAGTAGTCATGGTCTCATTGCCCAGGCATATGGCTCCAACCCTGAGGGTTGGACACCCATCCCAAAAGCTAGCTTTCATGCCATGGGGAAGGAGGAGTTCTCTATTGGGCTTCAGGTTACTCCATTGGCAGGGATTACAGCAAAGTTCTGGGGAGAGTTGCTCGAATACCAAGGATGGGTAGAGGATGGAATCGGCCATGGCTGGTCTCAAATGCTGGATACAGGTCCTGCTCTCTGGGGGGTCTGACACAAGGTCGGGGCTCAGGCTTTCTCAGACACAGCACTAGTGGACAAGGCAGCCTATAATCAGGGATCCTCGAGGTCCAAGCAGATTGATCATTTTAAAGCATGTTCAGGTTGAGATTCACAATGCCTGTTTGTGCCCAGGTCGGCCCACAGGAGTGGGCATGGTCTCATTGTCCATGCAGCTGGCTCCCACTTTGAGGGTTGGAAACCAATCCCGACAGCCATGATTCCTGCCCTGGGGAAGGAGGAGTTCTCTATTGTGCTTCATGTTCCCCCACTGACAGGGATTCCAGCAAAGTTCTGGGTACAGGGGCCTGAATACCAAGGATGTGTAGAGATGATGGATTTGGGCAATGGCCAGTCTCAATGCTGGTTATGGGGCCTGCTTTCGGGGTGGCTGACACACGGTCCATGCTCAGGCTCTGTCAGACAAGCACTAGGTGGCCAGGTCAGCCTATAAATCGTGGTTCCCTCTAGGGCTGATCTGATTGATCCTCATGTGGGGTTTCTGGGCAGAATCACCAGGCACTTCTTCTTTCTATAGGGAAGGCAGAATGTTGCACTGTGCCTTCAGAATTCCCTATCAAGTGGCTTGGGGTCTAGTAGAATGAGGGTGGAATTGTAAACACAAGCTACAGTTCAATTCAGTGCCAAGCGGAAGGTGGTTCCAATATGCAGGGTCTGATTTGAGATATCCAAGCGCAGGAGTACAGGCGGATTTCAGATGTTATCTCACACTGGAGATGGTGTCTATAATGACAAACAAATGGAGGAGTGGTGTCAAGAGACCATGGAGAATTTCCCATGCTGAGACTTGTGAGATGCTCCAAACAGCAAGGATTCCTTCTACTGGACAGCTGGAGTCTGGTTTGTTAGCCCCAGCGTTCCCCATGTGGAATATTTGGGTAGCAGAGCTCTTCGGCATGGATGCCTGGAAATCACACATCCATTGACCCATGAAGCTGAGGAACATGGCAGATTCGTTCTGGTGGTTCTGGGGCGAAGTACCAAGGTCTTGAGTTGACATGGAATCTCTTGTAGATGGGTCACAATGCTGATTTGTTACCAGGGAGATCTTAGAATGTGCTAGTGTCTAAGATCCTGTGCAGTATTCTCCTACCTGAGGGTTTGGCACAGGTCGAAGAGTTCCTTCTGGGAACAGGAGATGTTCTTTTGTGTAGCTTAGAATCCACATGTTGTATCATAAGTTGGTATTCCAGGACAGGCCCCTGAAGACAGATGCCTGAAAACATAATCTAGAGTTCCAATAAGGTCATAGGGGCATGTAAGGTTCAAACTTCTGACTCAGGACCATTTAATAGGGTCTCTGTCTATTTTAGATGATCAGGGTGTTTCAGGCTGTGCATTTGTGTCCAGAGCAGCCTCCATTATTGGGGTGGGCTCAGGGGTCTTGCAGATTTCTCCTAATCTGGGTGTTTTGGGCACCTGTGATGGCTGTAGTTTCCTTGGGCGATGGCAGGCATAGTCCTATGGTGTGTCTCCAGAGATCCCATCCTGGAGGGCAAGAGAGCCAAGATTTGGGGAGAGAAGTCTGCAAACAGAAATTTGGGATAGGGTTCATGGCAAAGTGATCGCAGGCCCAATGCCTAGGCCTGGAGGGTAGCTCGTCAGGAACTGTATTTAGGTGATTGGGAGGTGGTAGCACAGGCTTTTCTATCTGTATTGTGTGTCCAGAATGGCCTCTGATTAATGGTGTGGTCTCCTGAGTCCATTGGAGACTTTTCCTCTCTAAGGATCCAGGCGGCTCCCCTATGTTAGGTGACTTTTTCAGGGAAGGGAAGAGTGTTGTTTTCCATCTGAGGAGTGCCCCAAAACAGGGATTCCAGAGACGGACTCTGGGTCTGGGCGAGTGGAAAATCCTACCAAGTGTTAGGATTTGGGCCTAGGGGCTTACCAGGCCTGCAATGCGGGAAACTGTTTTTTGCCTCTGAGAGGGCTTATTTGAACACATGCTCAGGCTGAGAGTCACACTGCCTGTTTGTGCCCAGGGCGGCTCTCAGGAGTGGGAGTAGTCTCATTGGTATTCAGCTGACTCCCACTTAGAAGGTTGGACACCCATCCAAACAGCCAGGTTTCCTACCATGGGGAAGGAGGAGTTTTCTATATGCTTCAGGATTGTTCAGTGGCAGGCATTTCAGCAAAGGTCTGGGGACAGGTGCCTGAATACCAAGGATGGGTAGTGATGACAGACTTGGGCCATGGCCATTCTCACATGCTGGTTTGGGGCCCGCTCTCCGGGTGGCTGACACTAGGTCGGGATCAGGGTGTCATACACATCACTAGTGGCCAGGACAACCTTTTACTCGGGGTTCCCTCAAGCGTCGAGCAGATTGATCCTCATGTGGGGTTTCTGGAAAGACTCATTAGGCACTTCATCTTTCTATGGGGAAGGCAGAATGCTGCGTTGTGGCTCCAGAATTCCCTATCAAGAGGCCTTTATGAGCAGTAGGTGAGGATAGAATTGTAAACACAAGCTACGGTTCAATTCAGTGCCAAGCAGAAGGCAGTTCCAATGTGCAGTGGCTTATTTGAGATATCCAGCACCTGAGTAAGAGCGGATGTCAGATGTTCGCTTACACTAGAGTTTGTGCCTATGCTGACTGACAAATGGAGGGGTGGCATCAAGAGGTCATGAGTATTTCCCATGCTGAGGCTTGTGAGATGCTCCAAACAGCAAGGTTTTCTTGTACTGGACAGGTAGAGTCTGGTTTGTTTCCTCCAAGTTCCCCCATGTGGAAAGTTTGGGGAGCAGAACTCTCTGGCATGGATGCCTAGAAAGCACACCTCCACTGACTATGGCAGCTGAGAAACATGGCAGGTTCATTCTGGTGGCTCTGGGGTGAGGTACCAAGGCCTTGAGCTGACATTGGATCTCTTTCAGATGGGCCACAATGCAAGTTTGTTTCCCGAGAGATCTTAGAATGTGCTGGTTGCTAAGGTGCCATGCGGGATTCTCCTACCATGAGCATTTGGCACAGGTCGAAGAGCATGGTTTCCTTCTTGAGACAGGACTATGTTCTGTTGTGTGGTTCAGGGACCACATGTGGTAACATAAGTTTATGGAATTCCAGAACAGGCCTCTGAGGACAGATGCCTGAAAACCTAATCTAGGGTTCAAATGAGGTCGGTGGGGGGATGTCAGGTTCAATCTTATGACTCAAGACTATTGACTTGGCCTTCTGCCTGGATGTAGGTGATCAAGTTGTTTCAGACCACACATTTGTGTCCAGAGCGGCCACCCATATTGGTGTGGGCTCCGGGGCCTTGTGGGTTTCTCCTAATCTGGAAGGTTTGGGCAAATATGATGGGCACAGTTTCCTTGGGGATGGTATTCACAGTCCTGTGGTGTGGCTGCAGGGACCCCATTCTGGAAGGCATGTGAGCCATGGTTTTGGGAGAGAAGTCTGCAAACAGAAATTTGGGTTAGTGTTAGTGATGTGGTGATCGCAGGCCCAATGCACAGACCTGGAGGGCTACTCGTCAGGAACCGTAATTAGAGTGATTGGAAGGCAGTAGCACAGGATTTTATATATGGATTGTGTGTCGAGGATGGGCTCGGGTTAGAGGTGTGGTCTCCTGGGTCCATGGGAGACTTTTCCTCTCTAAGGATCCTGGCGGCTCCCCATATTTAGGTGGCTTTTTCGGGAAGGGAAGACTGCTGTTTTCCATCTTAGGTGTGCCCCCAAACAAGGATTCCAGAGACAGGCTCTGGTTCTGGATGCCAGGAAAATCCCACCAAGGGTGAGGATGTGGGACTAGTGGCGTAACAGGCTTGCAATGCGGGATCCTAGTGATGCCACTGAGAAAGCTTGTTTGAAAGCATGCTCAGGCTAAGGGTCACAATGCCTCTTTGTGACCAGGGCGGCCCTCAGGAGTGGGTGTGGTCTCATTGGCCATACAGCTTGCTCCCACTATGAGGGCTGGATACACATCCCAACAGCAAGGTTTCCTGCCATAAGAAGGAGGAGTTCTCTATTGTGCTTCAGGTTCCCCCATTGGCGGGGATTCCATCAAAGGTCTGTAGACCAGTTCCTGAATACCAAAGATGGGTAGAGAGGAGGCACTTGGGACATGGTCGGTCTCTCATGCTAGATATGTGGCCTGCTCTCTGGGTGGCTGACATTAGGTCAGGGCTCAGGCTCTGTCAGACACAGCACTATTAGCCAGGGCAGTCTATAAATCGAGGTTCCCTTGAGAACCGAGCAGATAGATCCTAATGTGGGGTTACTGGAAAGACTAACCAGACACTTCTTCTTTCTATGGGGAAGGCAGAATGCTGTGTTGTGGCTCCAGATTTCCCAGAATTGAGGGCCAGTAGGGTGAGGATGAAATTATAAACACAAGCTACGGTTCAATTCAGTGTCAAGCAAAAGGCAGTTCCAATGTGCAGCAGCTGATTCGAGATATACAATATCTGAGTAAGGGCAGATGTCCGATGTTTTCTCACACTGGAGTTTGTGTCTATGATGACCGGCAAATGGAGGGGTGGCGTCAAGAGGCCATGGAGCATTTCCCATGCTGAGACTTGTGAGATGCTGCAAACAGCAAGGCTTCCTTCTTCTAGGCAGTTGGAGTCTGGTTTGTTTGCTTCAGGGTCCGCCATGTGGAAAATATGGGTAGCAGAGCTCTCCCGCATGGATTCCTAGAAAGCACACTTCCATTGACCATTGCAGCTGAGGGACATGGCAGGTTCATTCTGGTGGGTCTGGGTCAAAGTACCAAGGTTATGAGTTGACAGGGAATTTCTTGCAGACGGGCCACCGTGCTGGTTTGTTACCAGGGAGATCTTAGATTGTACCTGTGGCTATGCTCCCATGCAGGATTCTCCTACTCCCAAGGTTTGGGACAGTACAAAGAGCACAGTTTTTTTCTGGGGACAGGAGATGTTCTGTTCTGTGGCTAAGTGACCACATGTTATATCATAAATTGGTGTTCCAGAACAGGCCCCTGAAGACAGATGCCTGAAAACCTAATCTAGGGTTCGAGTGAAGTCCTAGGGGCATGTCAGGTTCAATCGTCTGACTCAGGACCATTGACTTTGGTGTCTACCTGGATGTAGGTAATCAGGGTGTTTCAGGCTGCACATTTGCGTCCAGAGCCGCCGTCAATATTGGGCTGGGCTCAGGGGCCTTGCAGTTTTTTTTCCTAATCTGGAAGGTCTGTGCAACTGTGACGGGCACACTTTCCTTGGGGATGGCAGGCACAGTCCTGTGCTGTGGCTCCAGAGACCCTATCCTGGAGGGGATGAGAACCATGGTTTTTGGAGAGAAGTCTGTAAACACAAATTCAGGTCAGGGTTAGTGGCGAGGTGATCACAGGCCCAATGTATTTGACTGGAGGGCAGCTTTTCAGGAACTGTAATTAGGGTGACCGAAAGGTGGTATCACAGGCTTTTGTATCTGGATTTTGTGTCGAGGTGTGGTCTCCTGGGACCATTGGATACTTTTTCTCTCTAGGGATCCTGGCGGCTCTCCATAGTTTGGTGGCTATTTCACAGAAGGTAAGAGTGCTGTTTTCCATCTTAGGGGTGCCCCAAAACATGGATTTCAGAGATGCCCTCTGTTTCTGGGCGCCTGGAAAATCCCACAAAGGGTTAGGATTTGGGCCTAGGGGCACACCAGGCCTGTAATGCAGGATCCTGGTGGAGCCACTGAGAGGGCTTGTTAGAAGGCATGCTCAGGCTGAGGGTCAAAATGCCTTGTAGGTGCCCAGGGTGGCCCTCAGGAGTGGGCGTGGTCTCATTGACCATGCAGCTGGCTCCCACTTTCAGGGTTGGACACCCATTCCAACAGCCAGGTTTCCTGTCATGTGGAAGGAGGAGTTCTCTATTGTGCTTCAGTTTCCCTCACATAGGCAGGGATTTTTGCAAAGATCTGGGGAAAGTTGCCGGAATACCAAGGATGGGTAGATATATGGACTTGGGCCATGACCAGTCTCACATGCTGGACATGGGGCCCGTCTCTTGGTGGCTGCCATATGGCCAGGGCTCAGGGTCTGTCAGACACAGCTCTAGTGGCCAGGGCAACCTATAAATTGGGGTTCCCTAGAGGGCCGAGCAGATAGATCCTCATGTGGGGTTTTTGGGCAGACTCTCCAGGCACTTCTTCTTTCTCTGGGGAAGGCAGAATGCTGTGTTGTAACTCCAGAATTCCCTATCAAGAGGTCTTGAGTATCAGTAAGGTGAGGATGGAATTATTATCAAAACCGTCGATTCACTTCATTGCCAAGCAGAAGGCAGTTCAAATGGGCAGCAGCTGATTCGAGATATCCAGCACCTGAGTAAGGGCGAATGTCAGATGTTTGCTCTTTCTGGGGTTTGTGTCTATGATGACCGACAAATGGAGGCGTGGTGTCAAGAGGCCATGGAAGATTACCCACACTGAGGCTTTTGAGATGCTCCAAACAGCAATGGTTCCTTCTTCTGGGCAAGTGGAGTGTGGTTTGTTTGCTCCAGTGTCCCCCATGTGGAACATTTCTGTAGCAGAGCTCTCCAGCATTGATGCCTTGAAAGCACACCTCCATTGACCATTGCAGCTATGGAACAAGGCAGGTTCGTTCCGGTGGCTCTGGGGCGAAGTACCAAGGCCTGGGGTTGACATGGAATTTCTTGCAGATGGGTCATAATGCTCGTTTGTTACCAGGGAGATCTTAGAATGTGCTGGTGGCTAAGGTGCCCTGTAGGATTCTTCTACCTTGAGGGTTTGTCATAGGTCGAAATACATGGTAACCTTCTGGGGACAGGAGATATTCTGTTGTGTGGCTCAGGGACCACATGTTGCATCATATGTTGGTATTCCAGAAGAAGTTCCTAATTACAGATGTCTGAAATCCTAATCTGGGGTTCCAATGTTGTACTAGTGGCATGTCAGGTTCAATGTCTCAGGACCATTGACTTTGCTTTCTGCCTGGATGTAGGTAATCAGGTTGTTAAGACTGCATTTTCTTCGAGTGGTCATCAATGTTGTGGGCTCAGGGGCCTTGCAGGTTTCTCCTAATCTGGAAAGTTTGGGCAACTGTGATGGGACACTTTCCTTGGGGATGGCAGGCACCGTCTTGTGGTGTGGTTCCAAAGACCCCATCCTGGAGGCCATGTGAGCCATTGTTGTGGGAGAGAAGTCTGTAAACACAAATTAGGGTTAGGGTTAGTGGTGAGGTGATTGCAGGCACAGTGTGTAGACCTGGCGTCCAGCTCGTCAGGAACTTTAATTAGGGTGACGGGAAGCCGGTAGCACAGGCTTTTCTAACTGGATGGTGTGTCCAGGATATCCTCAGAATGCAGGTGTGGTCTCATGTGTCCATGGGAGAATTTTCCTCTCTAAGGATCCTGGTGGCTCTATTTACTTTGCTGGCTTTTTCGGGGAAGGGAAAAGTGCTGTTTTCCATCGAAGGGTGCCCCAAAACAGGGATTCCAGAGATGGGCTCTGAGTCTGGGTGCCTCGAAAATCCCACCAAGGGATAGGATTTGGGCCTAGTGGAGTACAAGACCTGCAATGTGGGATCCTGCTTGTGCAACCGAGAGGGCTTGTTTGAATGCATGCTCAGGCTGAGGGCCACAATGCCTGATTGTGCCCAGAGTGGCCCTCAGGAGTGGGTGTGGTCTCATTGGCCATGAAGCTGCCTCCCACTGAGAGGGTTGGACACCCATCCCAACAGCCAGGTTTCCTGCCATGGGAAGGAGGAGTTCTCTATTGTGCTTCAGGTTCTCCATTGGAAGGGATTCCAGCAGAGGTCGGGGGATAGGTGCCTGAATACCAAGGTTAGGTAGAGATGATGGAGCTGGGCCTTGGCTGGTCTCACATGCTGGATAGGCACGCGCTTTCTGGGTGGCTGACACACGGTCGGGGATCAGGTTCTGTCAGACACAGCACTATTAGCCAAGGCAGCCTATAAATCGGGGTTCCCTCAAGGGCCGCGCAGATTGATCCTCATGTCGGTTTTCTGGGCAGACTCATCAGGCACTTCTTCTTTCTATAGGGAAGGCAGAATGTTGCATTGTAGTTCCGGAATTCCCTATCAAGTGGACTTGGGGACTAGTAGGGTGAAGATGGAATTGTAAACACAAGCTACGGTTCAATTCAGTGCCAAGCAAAAGGCAGTTCCAATGCGCAGCAACTGATTCGAGATATCCAGTGCCTGAGTAAGGGCGGTTTTCAGATGTTCGCTCACACTGGAGTTTGTGTCTATGATGACGACCAAATGCTGTTGCATGGAGTCAAGAGGCCATGGATTATTTTCCATGCTGAGGCTTGTGAGATGCTGCAAACAGCATGGATTCGGTCTACTGGACAGGAGGAGTCTGGTTTGTTTGCTCCAGTGTCCCCCATGTGGAATGTTTGGGTAGCAGAGCTCTCTGGCATGGATGCCCGGAAAGCAGATCTCCATTGACCCTTGCAGTTTAACAAAATGGCAGGTTCGTTCTGGTTTCTCTGGGGTGAAGTACCAAGGCCTTGAGTTGACATGGAATCTCCTGCAGATGGACCACAATGCTGGTTTGTTACCAGGGAGATCTTAGAATGTAGTGGTGGCTAAGGTGCCGTGTAGGATTCTCCTACAATGAGTGTTTGTCACAGGTCATAGAGCACAGTTTCCTTCTGGGGACAGGAGATGTTCTGTTGTGCGGCTCATGGACCACATGTTGTAACATAAGTTTATGGTATTCCAGAACAGGCCTCGGAGGACAGATGCCCGAAAACTTAATCTAGGGTTCCAATGAGGTTCTTGGGGCATGTCAGTTTCAATCTTCTGACTCAGGACATTTGACTTGGCGTTCTGCCTGGATGTAGGTGATCAGGTTGTTTCAGATGGCACTTTTGTGTCCATAGCGGCCTCCAATAGGGGTTGGGCTCAGGGGACATGAAGGTTCCTCTTAATCTTGTCAACTGTGAGTGACACAGTTCCTTGGGGATGGCAGGCCCATTCCTGTGGTGTGACTCCAGAGACCCCATCCTGGAGGGAATGTGAGCCATGGTTTTGGGAGAGAAGTCTGCAAATACAAACTTGGGTTAGGGTTAGTGGCAAGGTGTTCACAGGCCCAATGCATAAACCTGGAGGGCAGCTCGTCCGAAACTGTAAATCAGGTGACTCGAAGGCAGTAGTACAGACATTTGTATCTCAATTGTGTGTCAAAAATGGCCTCTGAATGCAGGTGTGGTCTTATGGGTCCATGGAGATTTTTCGTCTTTAAGGATCCTGGTGACTCCCCATAGTTTGGTTCATATTTCGGGGAAGGGAAGAGTGCTCTTTTCCATCTTAGGGGTGCCCCAAAACAGGGATTCCAGAGTCGAACTCTGGATCTGGGCACCTGGAAAATTCCACCAAGGGTTAGAATTTGGGCCTAGATGTGTACCAGGTCTGCAATGCGGGTCCTGGGGGTGCAACTGAGAGTGTTTGTTTGAAATCATGCTCATACAGATGGACACAATGGTGGCTTGTGCCCAGGGCAGCCCTCAGGAGTGGGTGTGGTCTCACTGGCCATGCTGCTGGCTCCCTATCTGAAGGTTGAACACCCATCCCAACTTCCAGGAGTCCTGCCATGGTGAAGGTGGAGTTCTCTATTGTGCTTCAGGTTTCCCCATTTGTAGGGTTTCCAGGAAAGGTCTGGGGACAGATGCCTGAATATCAGTATTGGGTAGAGATTACGGCCCTGGTCCATGGCCGGTCTCACATGCTGGATATGGGCCCCACCCTCTGGTAGGCTGACATGAGGATGTGGCTCAGGCTCTGTCAGACACAGAACTAGTGGCCAGGGCAGCCTATAAATCAGGGTTTTCTCAATGGCCAAGCAGATTGATCCTCATGTGGAGATTCTGGGCAGACTCATCAGACCTTTCTTCTTTCTAATGAGAAGGCAGAATACTGCGTTGTGTTTCCAGAATTCCCTTGTGGACCAGTAGGGTGAGGAGGGAATTGTAAACCCAATCTATGGTAAAATTGAGTGCCAAGCAAAAGGCATTTCTGGTGTGAAGCAGCTGATTTGAATATCCAGAACCTGAGTAAGAGTGGATCTTAGATGTTTGCTCATGCTGGGGTTTGTTTCTATGATGATTGACAAATGTAGGGGTGGTGTCTAGAAGCCGTGGAGGATTTCCCAGGCTGGGGCATGTGAGATGCTCCAAACAGCAAGGTTCCCTTCTACTGGACATGGGCAGTCTGGTTGTTTGCTCCAGGGTCCCCCATGTGGAAAGTTTGGGTAGCAGAGCACTCCCACATGGAAGCCTGGAAAGCACATCTCCACTGACCATTTTAGCTAAGGAACATGGCAGGTTCGTTCTGGTGGCTCTGGGGCAATGTACCAAGGTCATGAGTTGACATGTAGTCACATGAAGATGGGTCACTATGCTGGTTTGTTACCAGGGAGATCTTAGAATGTCATGGTGGCTAAGGGCACATGCAGGATTCATCTATCCTGCGGGTTTGACACAGGTCCAAGAGCACAGCTTCCATCTGGTTACAGGATATGTTCAGTTTGGGGCTCAGGGACCATATGTTGTATCACAAGTTGGTATTCCAGAACTGGACTCTGAGGACAGATGCCTGAAAACGTAATCTAGCATTCTAATGAGGCCCTAGGGGCATGTCAATTTTCTTACTCTGGACTATTGACTTCCTTGTCTGCCAGGATGGAGGTGATCAGGGCATTTCAGAATGCACATTTGCATTCAGAGTGGCCTCCAATATTGGGGTGAGCTCAGGGGCCTTGCAGGTTTCTCCTAATCTGGAGTGGTGGGGAAAATGTGACAGACACATTTTCTATCGGGATGGCAGGCACAGTCCTGTGGTGTGGCTCCAGAGATCCCATCCTGGAGGGCATGTGAGCCATGGTTTTAGGGGAGAAGTCTGCAAACACAAACTGGGATTAGGGTTAGTGGCGAGATGATCGCAGGCCCAAAGCATAGACCTGGACGGCAGCTCGTCAGGAACTGTAGATCAGGTGACTCGAACTGTAAGTCAGGCTGTAGCACAGGTTTTGAATCTGGATTGTGTGTCCAGGATGGCCTCGCAATGCAGGTGTGCTCTCATGGGTCCATGGAAGATTTTTCATAAGGATCCTGGAGGCTCCCAATAGTTTGGTGGCTTTCACGGAGAAGGGTAGAGTGCTGTATTCCATCTTAGGGGTGCCCCAATACAGGGATTCCAGAGATGGGCTCTGGGTATCATCACCTGGATAATCCCACCAAGGGTTAGGAATTGTGCTGGGGGCGTACCAGTTGTGCAATGCAGGATCCTGGAGGTGCAACTGAGAATGCTTGTTTGAAAGCATGCTCAGTCTGAGGGTCATGATGCCTGCTTATGCCCAGGGAGGCTCACAGGAGTGGGTGTGATCTCTTTGGCCATCGAACTTGATCCCACTATGAGGGTTGCACAGCCATCCCAACAGCAAAGATTACTGCCATGTGGAAGGAGAAGTTCCTATTGTACTTCAGTATCCCACATTGGCAGGGATTCCAGAAAAGGTCTGAGCATAGATACTTGAATTGCAAGGATGGTTAGAGATGACAGACCTGGGCCAGGCCGGTCTCAAATGCTGGATATAGGGGCCACCCTCTGGGTGACTGACATGGGGTCGGGGCTCAGGCTCTTTCAGACACAGCTTTAGTGGCCAGGGCAGCCTATAAATCATGGTTCCCTCGAGGGCCAAGCAGATCTATACTCATTTGTATTTTCTGGGCAGACTCACCAGGACCTTATTCTTTCTATGAGAAAGGCAAAATGCTGCATTGTGCCTCCAGTATTCCCGATCAAGAGTGCGTGGGGACCAGTAGGGTGAGGATGGAATTGTTAACCCAAGCTACGGTTAAATTCATTGCCAAGTGAATGGCATTTCCAGTGTGCAGCGCATCTAATTCGAGATATCTGGCACCTGAGTAAGGGAGGATGGACATTATTCTCGCTGGAAATTGTGTCTATGATGACTGACAAATGGAGGGGTGGCGTTGAGGCCATGGAGGATTTCCCACGTTTAGGCTTGACAGATGTTACAAACAGCATGGTTTCCTCCTACCGGACAGGGGAGGTCTCTTTTTTTGCTCCTGGTTCCCCCATGTAGAAAGTTTGGGTAACAGAGCACTCCTGCATGGATGCCTGGAAAGCACATCTCCATTGACTATTGCAGCTGAGGAACATGACAGGTCCATTCTGGTGGCTCTGGGGCGATGTACCAAGGCCTTGAGTTGACATGGAGTCTCATGAAGATGGGTCACAATGCTGGTTTGTTACCAGGGAGATCTTAGAATGATGAATGCATGCAGGATTCATCTATCATCTACCCTGAGGGTTTGTCACAGGTCTAAGAGCACGGCTTCCTTCTTGGGACAGACTTTCTGTTGTCTTGCTCAGGGGCCACATGTTGTATCATAAGTTGGTACTCCAGAACAGGCTTCTGAGGACAGATGCCTGAAACCTAATCTAGGGTTCCAATGAAGTCCAACAGACATGTCAGGTTCAATCTTCTGATTCAGGACCATTGTCTTCGTTGTCTTCCTGGATGGAGGTAATCAGGGTGTTTCAGACTGCGCATTTGCATCCAGAGAGGACTCCAGTATTGGGGTGGGCTCAGGGGCATTGCAGTTTTCTCCTAATCTGGAGGTTTGGGGCAACTGTGACAGGCACAGTTTCCTTGGGGATGACAGGCTCATTCCTGTGGTGTGGCTCCGGATGCCCCATCCTTGAGGGCATGTGAGCCATGGTCTTGGGAGAGAAGTCTGCAAACACAAACTTGGGTTAGGGGTAGTGGTGAGGTGATCACAAGCCCAATACATAGACCTGTAGGGCAGCTCATCAGGAACTGTAAATCCGGAGACACAAAGGCGATAGCGCAGGCTTTTCTATCTGGGTTGTGTGTCTAGGATGGCCTCGCAATGCAGGTGTGGTCTCATGGGTTCATGGGAGATTTTTCCTCTCTAAGGATCCTGGAGGTTCCCAATAGTTTGGTGGCTTTCTCAGGGAAGGGAAGAGTGCTGTTTTCCATCTTAGAAGTGCCCCTAAACAGGAATCCCAGAGAGGAGCTCAGGGTCTCGGTGCCTGGAAAATCCCACCAAGGGTTAGGATTTGGGCCTAGGGGCGTATCAGGCCTGCATTTTGGGATCCTGGAGGTGCAACTGTAAGCATTTGTTTGAAAGCCTGCTCAGGCTGAGGGGCACAATGCCTGCTTTTGTGCAGGGCAGCACTAAGGAGTGGGTCTCATTGGCCATGCAGCTGGCTCCCACTCTGAGGGTTGGACACCTATCCCAACAGCCAGGAATCCTGCCATGGGAAAGGAGGAGTTCCTTATTGTGCTTCAAGTTCCCCCATTGGTAGGGATTCCAGCAAAGGTCTGGGAACAGATGCCTGAATACCAAGGATGACTGGAGATGACTGCCCTTGGATATGGCTGGTCTCACATGCTGGATATGGGCCCCACCATGTGGGGGGCTGACACTAGTTCGAGGCTCAAACTCGGTCAGACACAGCACTAGTGGCCAGGGAAGCCTATAAATCTGGGTTTCCTCGAGGGCTGAGTAGAATCATCTTCATGTGCAGTTTCTGAACAGACACGCCAGGCCCTACTTCTTGCTATGGGGAAGGCAGAAGGCTGCATTTTCACTCAGAATTCACTATCAAGAGGGATTGTGGAACAGAGGGTGAAGATGGAATTGTAACCAAAGCTAGGGTTAAATTCAGTGCCAAGCTAAAGCCAGTTCCAGTGTGCAATGGCTGATTTAAATATCCAGCACCTGAGTAAGGGGGGCATGTCAGATATTTGCTCACGGTGGAGTTTGTGTCTATGATGAACAACAAATGGAGAGGTGGTGTCAAGAGGCCATGGAGGTTTTCCATCACTTTGTCTAGTGAGATGCTCCAAACAGCAAGGTTTCCTTCTACTGGTCAGGGAAAGTCTGGTTTGGTCGCTCCAGAGTTCCCCATGTGGAAAGTTTGGGAATCAGAGCACTCCACATGGATGCCTGGAAAGCACATCTCCATTGCCCATTGCACCTGAGGAACATAGCAGGTTCATTCTGGTGGCTCTGCGGCAAAATACCTAGGCCTTGAGTTGACATGGAGTCTCATGAAGATGGGTCACAATGCTGCTTTGTTACCAGGGAGTTCTTAGAATGTGCTGGTGGCTAAGGGGCCATGCAGTATTCATCTACCCTGAGGGTTTGACACAGGTCCAAGAGCATGGATTCCTTCTGGGGACAGGAGATGTTCTGTTGTGTGGCTCAGGGATCACATGTTGTACCTTCAGTTGATGTTCCAGAACAGGCCTCTGAGGACAGATGCCTGAAAACCTAATCTAGGGTTCCAGTGAAGTCCTACAGGCATATCAGTTTTAATCTTCTGACAGGACCATTGCTTGGATGTGTGCCTGGATGGAGCTGATCAGAGTGGTTCAGACTGCACATTTGCATCCAGAGCGGCCTCCAATCTTGGGGCTGGCTCAGGGTTCTTGCAGCTTTCTCCTAATCTGGAGGTTTTAGGCAACTGTGACGGGAACAGTTTCCTTGGGGATGGTAGGGCCATTCCTGTGGTGTGGCTCCAGTGACCCCATCCTGGAGGGCATGTAAGCCATGGTTTTTGGAGAGAAGTCTGAAAACACAAACTCAGATTAGGGTTAATGGCGAAATTATGACACACCCAATGCATAGACCTGGAGGGCAGCTGGTCAGGAACTGTAAATCGGGTGACTTGAAGGTGGTAGCACAGGCTTTTGTATCTGGATTGTGTGTCTGGGATGGCCTCACAATGCAGGTGTGCTCTCATTGGTTCATGGGAGATTTTTCATATGGATCATGGAGGCTCCCAATAGTTTGGTGGCTTTCTCGGGGAAGGGAAGAGTGCTGTTGTCCATCTTATAGTTGCCCCAAACAGGGACTCCAGAGATGGGCTCTGGGTCTGGGCACCTGGAAAATGCCACCAATGGTTAGGATTTAGGCCTAGCGGAGTACCAGTCTGGCAATGCGTTACCCTGGAGGTGAAACTGAGATCGATTGTTTGAAATCATGCTCAGGCATAGGGTCACAATGCCTGCTTGTGCCCAGGGCGGCCCACAGGAGTGGGTGTGGTCTCTTTGGCCATGCAGCTGGCTCACACTCTGAGGGTTGGACAGCCATCCCAACAACTAGGATTCTTGCCAAGGGGAGGGAGCAGTTCTCTATTGTGCTTCAGGATCCCCCATTGGCAGGGATTCCAGAAAAGATCTGGGGACTGATGCCTGAATACCAAGGATGGTTAGAGATGACGACCTGGGCCAGGCCGGTCTCACATGCTGAATATGGGTCTCGCTCTCTGGGTGACTGACATGAGGTCGGGGATCAGGCTCTGTCAGAAACAGCACTAGTGGTCAGGGTAGCCTATAAATCGTGGTTCCCTCGATGGCCAAGCATATTGGTCCACATTTGTATTTTCTGAGCAGATTCACCAGGACCTTCTTCTTTCTATGGGGAAGCCAGAAGGCTGTGTTGTGGCTCCAGAATTCCCTATCAATTGGGCTTGCAGAATAGTCGGTTGAGGATAGAATTTTAAAACCCAAGTTATGTTTAAATTCAGTGCCAAGTGAAAGGCTCTTCGAGTGTGCAGTGGCTGATTCGAGATATCCAGCACCTGAGTAAGAATGGATGTCAGATATTTCTCACTCTGTTTTTTGCGTCTATGATGACCAACAAATGGAGGGGTAGCTTCAAGAAGTCATGAGGATTTCCAATCTGGGGCTTGTGAGATGTTCCATACAGCATGATTTCCTTCTGTCAACAGGGGGAGTCTGGTTTGTTTACTCCAGAGTTCCCCATGTGGAAACTTTGGGTAGCAGACCTCTCCCGCATTGATGCTTGGAAATACACTTCCACTGACCATTGCAGATTAGGAAGATGGCAGGTTCATTCTGGTGGTTCTACTATGAAGTACCAAGGCCTTGAGTTGACATGGAGTCTCATGAAGATGGGTCAAAAGGCTGGTTTGTTACCAGCGAGATCTTAGAATGTGCTGTTGGCTAAGGGGCCATGCAGGATTCATCTACCCTGAGGGTTTCACACAGGTCCAAGAGCATGGCTTCTTTCTGGGGACAGGAGATGTATTGTTGTGTGGTTCAGGGACCACATGTTGTAGTTGGTATTTCAGAACAGGCCTCTGAGGACAGATGCCTGAAAACCTAATCTAGGTTTTCAGTGAAGTCTTAAGGGCTTGTCAGGTTCAATCTTTGGACTCAGGACCATTGTCTTGGGTGTGTGCCTGGATGGAGCTGATCAGGGTGTTTCAGACTGCACATTTGCATACAGAGCAGCCTATAATCTTGGGGTTAGCTCAGGGTCCTTGCAGCTTTCTCCTAATCTGGAGGGTTTGGGCAACTGTGACAGGCACAGTTTCCTTGGGGATGGCAGGCCCATTCCTGTGGTGTGGCTCCAAAGACCCCATCCTGGAAGGCATGTGAGCCCGGGTTTTTGGAGAGAAGTCTGAAAACACAAACTCAGGTTAGGGTTAGTGGCGACGTGATTGCACGCCCAATGTATAGACCTGAAGGGCACCTGGTTGGGAACTGTAAATCGGGTGACTCGAAGGTGGTAGCACAGGCTTTTGTATCTGGATTGTGTGTCCAGGATGGCCTCGCAATGCAGGTGTGCTCTCATGGGTCCATGGGAGACTTTTCATAAGGATCCTGGAGGCTCCCAATAGTTTGGTGGCTTTCTCGGGGAAGGGAAGAGTGCTGTTTTCCATCTTAGGGTTGCCCCCAAACAGGGATTCCAGAGATGGGCTCAGGGTCTGGGCGCCGGGAAAATGCCACCAAGGGTTAGGATTTGGGCCTTGGGGCGTACCAGTTGTGCAATGCAGGATCCTGGAGGTGAAACTGAGAAGGCTTGTTTGAAATCATGCTCAGGCTGAGGGTCAAAATGCCTGCTACTGGCCAGGGCGGCCCACAGGAGTGGGTGTGGTCTCATTGGCCATGCAGCTGGCTCCTGTTCTGAGGTTTGGACAGCCTTCCCAACAACTAGGATTCCTGCCATGTAGAAGGAGCAGTTCTCTATTGTGCTTCAGGATCCCGATTGGTAGGGATTCCAGCAAAGTTCTCGGACAGATGCCTGAATAACAAGAATGGTTAGAGATGACGACCTGTGCCAGCCCAGTCTCACATGCTGGATGTGGGTCCCGCTCTCTGGGTGACTGACACGAGGTCGGGGCTCAGGCTCAGTCAGACACAGCACTAGTGGCCAGGGCTGCCTATATATCGTGGTTCCCTCAAGGGCCAAGCAGACCGATCCTCATTTGTATTTTCTGGGCAGACTCACCAGGCCCTTCTTCTTTTTATGGGGATGGCAGAATGCTGTGTTTTGGCTCCAGAATTTCCTACCAAGTGGGCTTGCGGACTAGTAGGTTGAGGATGGAATTGTGAATCCAAGTTACGGTTAAATTCAGTGCCAAGTGAAAGACTGTTCTAGTGTGCAGTGGCTGATTCCAGATATCCAGCCCCTGAGTAAGGATGGATGTCAGATGTTTGCTCACTCTGGAGTTTGTGTCTATGATGACCAACAAATGAAGAGGTGGCTTCAAGAAGCCATGGCGGATTTCCAAAGCTGGAGCTTGTGAGATGCTCCAAACTGCAAGGTTTCCTTCAATAGGATAGGGAGTGTGTTTTGCTTGCTCAGCATGAGTTCCCCATGTCGAAATTTGTGGTAGCAGAGCTCTCCCGCATGGATGCCTGTAAAGTACACCTCCATTGACTCTTGCAGCTGAGGAACATGGCAGGTTCATTCTGGTGGCTCTGAGGCGAAGTATCAAGGCCTTGAGTTGACATGGAGTCTCATAATGATGGGTCACAATTATGGTTTTTTACCAGCGAGATCTTAGTATGTTCTCTTGGCTAAGTGCCTGTGAAGTGTTCATCTACCCTGAGGGTTTGACACTGGTCCAAGAACATGACTTCCTTCTGGGGACAGGAGATGTTCTGTTGTGTGGCTAAGGAGCAGATGTTGTATCATATGTTGATATTCCAGAACAGGCCTCTGAGGAAAGATGCCTCAAAACCTAATCTAGGGTTCCAATGAAGTCCTAGTGGAATGTCAGGTTCAATCTTGTGACCAGGACCATTGACTTGGGTGTGTGCCTGGATGGAGGTGATCAGGGTGTTTCAGACTGCACATTTGGGAACAGAGCAGCCTCCAATATTGAGGTGGGCTTAAAGGCCTTGCAGGTTTCTCCTAATCTGGAGGGTTTGCGCAACTCTGAAGGGCACAGTTTCTTTGTGTATGGCAGGCCCAGTCCTGTAGTGTGGCTCCAGAGACCCCATCCTGGAGGGCATGTGAGCCATGGTTTTGGGAGATAATTCTGCAAACACAAACTTGGTTTAGGGTTAGTGGTGAGGTGGTCGCAGACCCAATGCAGTGACCTGGAGGGCAATTCATCAGGAACTGTAAATCGGGACACTCAAAAGCAGTACCACAGGCTTCTGTATCTGGATTGTGTGTTCAGGATGGTCTCAGAATGCAGGTGTGGTATCATGGTTCCATGGGAGATTTTTCATCTCTAAGGATCCTGGCGACTCCCAATAGTTTGGTGGTTTTTGTGGGGAAGGGAAGAGTGTTGTTTTTCATCTTAGAGGTGCCCCAAAACAGGGATTCTGGAGATGGGCTCTGGATATTGGTGCCTGGAAAACCCCACCAAGTGTAAGGATTTGTGCCTTGGGGTGTACCAGGCCTGCAATGTGGGATCCTGGAGGTGCCACTAAGAGGGATTGTTTGAAAGCATGCTCAGGCTGAGTCTCACAATGCCTGTTTGTGTCCAGTGCCACCCTCAAGCATTTCATGTTCTCATTGGACATGCAGCTGGTTACCACTCTGAGGGATGAACACACATCCAAAGAGCCAGGATTCCTGCCATGGTGGAAATAGGAGTTCTCTATTGTGCTTCAGGATCCCCCATTGGCAGGGATTTCAACAAAGTTCTAGGGACAGATGCCTGAATACCAAGGATGGGTAGAGATGACAGACCTGGGCCATGGCCAGTCTAACATGCTGTATATGAGCCCCGCTCTCTGGGTGGCTGACACTAGTTCAAGGCTCAGTCTCTGTCAGACCCAGAACTAGTGGCCAGGGCAGCCTATAAATTGGGGTTCCCTCGAGGGCAGAGCAGATTGATCCTCAGGTGGAGTTTCTGGGCAAACTCATCAGTCCCTTCTTTCTATGGAAAAGGTAGAATGCTGTGTTTTGGCTCCAGAATTCCATATCAAGGGGGCTTGGGAACCAGTAGAGTGAGGATGAAATTGTAAACCCAAGCTACGGTTATATTCAGTACCAAGCAGAAGGCAGTTCCATGGTGCAGCGGCCGATTCCAGATGTCCAGCACCTGAGTAAGGGCAGATGCCAGATGTTTGCACACACTGGAGTTTGTGTCTATGATGACCGACAAATGGAGGGGTGGTGTCAAGAGGCAATGGAGGATATCCCATGCTGGGACTTGTGAGATGCTCCAAGCAGCAAGGTTTCCTTCTGCGGGACAGGGGAAGTCTGGTTTGTTTGCTTTAGGGTCCCCAGTTTGTGAAGTTTGGGTAACGAAGCACTCCTGCATGGATGCCCGAAATCACAGCACAATTGACCATTGCAGCTGAGGAAGATGACTGGTTCGTTCTGGTGTCTCTGGGGCGAACGAAGTACCAAGGCCTTGAGTTGACATGGAGTCTCATGAAAATGGGTCACAATGCTAGTTTGTTACCAGGGAGATCTTAGAATGTGATGGTGGCTAAAAGTCCTGCAGGATTCATCTACCCTGAGGGTTTGACACAGATCCAAGAGCACGGCTTCCTTCTGGAGACAGGAGATGTTTTATTGTGTGGCTCAGGGACCACATGTTGTATCAGAAGTTGGTATTCCATAACAGGCCTCTGAGTACAGATGCCTGAAAACCTAATCTAGGTTTCCACTGAAGTCCTAGGGAGATGTCAGGTTCAATCTTCTGATTCAGGACCATTGACTTGGGTGTCTTCCTTGATGGAAGTGATCATGGTGTTTCAGACTGTGCATTTGCATCCAGAGAAGACTCCAATATTGGCATGGGATCAGGGGCCTTGCAAGTTTCTCCTATTCTGGAGGGTTTGGGCAACTGTGATGGGCACAGTTTCCGTGGGGGTGGCAGGACCACTACTGTGTTGTGGCTCCTGAGACCCCATGAGGGCATGTGAGCCATGGTTTTGGGAGGGAAGTCTGCAAATACAAGCTCCTGTATGGTTAGTGGCGAGGTGATCGCAGGTCCAATGCATAGTCCTGGAAGGCAGCTCCTCAAGATCTGTAAATTGGGTGACTCAAAGGCAGTAGCACAGTCTCTTCTATCTAGATTGTGTGTAGGATGGGCTCAGAATGCATGTGTGGTCTCATGGGTCCATGGGAGATTTTTCCTCTCTAAGGATCATGGTTGCTCCCATGGTTTGGTGTCTTTCTCGGGGAAGGGAGGACTGCTTTTTTCCATCTTAGGGGTGCCCCAAAAAAGGGATTCTAGAGGCGGCCTCTGGGTCTCTGCACCTGGAAAATCCTGCCAAGGGTTAGGATTTAGGCCTAGGTGCGAACCAAGCCTGCAATGCGGGATCCTGGGTGCAACAGAGAGGGCTTGAGCAAGCTTGAAAGCATGCTCAGGGTGAGGGACACAATGCCTGCTCATGCCCACTTATGAGTGGGTGTTGTCTTATTGGCCATGCAGCTGGCTCACACTCTGAGGGTTGTTCACCCATCCCAACAGTCAGCATTCTTGCCATGGGTAAAGAGGAGTTCTCTACTGTGCTTCAGGATCCCCCATTGAAGGGATTCCAGCTAAGGTATGGGGACAGATTCCTGAATACCAAGGATGGGTAGAAATGACGCACCTGGGTAATGGCTGCTTTCACATGGTGGATATGGTCCCCGTTCTCTGAGTGGCTGACACGAGGCCAGAGCCCAGGCTCTGTTAGACAGAGCACTAGTGACGAGGCAGCCTATAAATCCGGGTTTCCTCAAGGGAAGAGCAGATTGATACTCATGTGGTTTCTGGTCAGACTCACCAGGCCCTTCTTCTGTCTATGGGGAAGGCAGAATGCTGCGTTGTGGCTCTGGAATTCCCTTTCAAGAGGGCTTAGGGACCAGTAGGGTGAGGATGGAATTGTAAACCCAAGCTACGGTTCAATTCAGTGCCAAGCAGAAGACAGTTCCACTGTGCAGCGGCTGATTCCAGATATCCAGCACCTGAGTAAGGACAGACGACTGATGTTTGCTCACACTGGAGTTTGTTTCTATGTCGACCAACAAATGGAGGGGTAGCTTCAACAGGCCATGGAGGATTTCCCATGCTGGGGCTTGTGAGATGCTATGAAAAGCAAGGTTTCCTTGTACTGGACAGGGGTAGTCTGGTTTTCTGGCTGCAGGATCCCCATGAAGAATGTTTTGGTAGCAGAGCACTCCCGCATAGATGCCTTGATTTCACACCTCCACTGACCATTGCAGCTGAGGAACACGGGTGGTTCATTCTGATTGCTCTGTGGCGAAGTACCAAGGCCTTGAGTTGACATGGAGTCTCATGAAGATGGGTCACAATGCTGGTTTGTTACCAGGGAGATCTTAGAATGTGCTGATGGCTAAGGGGCCATGCAGGATTCATCTACCCTGAGGGTTTGACACAGGTCCACGAGCACGGTTTTATTACTGGGACAGGAGATGTTCTTTTGTGGGGCTCAGGGACCACATGTTGTATCATTAGTTGGTATTCTAGAATAGGCCTTTGAGGACAGATGCCTGAAAACCTAATCTAGGGTTCCAATGAAGTCCTATGGGCTTGTCAGTTACAATCTTCTCACTCAGGCCCATTGACTTGGGTGTCTGCCTGGATGGAGGTGATCAGGGTGTTTCAGACTGCACATTTGTGTCCAGAGCAGCTTCCATTATTGGGGAGGGCTCAGGCGCCTTGCATGTTTCTCCTAATCTGGAGGGTTTGGGCAAATGTGACGGGCACAGTTTCCGTGGGGGTGGCAGGACCACTACTGTGTTGTGTCTTCTGAGACCCCATTCTGGAGGGCATGTGAGCCATGGTTTTGATAGGGAAGTCTGCAAACACAAGCTCCAGTTATGGTTAGTGGCGAGGTGATTGCAGGCCCAATGTGTAGATCTGAGGGCAACTCGTCAGGAACTGTAATTAGCGTGACTGGAAGGCGGTAACACACGCTTTTCTATCTGGATTTTTTGTCTAGGATGGCCTCGGAATGCAGGTGTGGTCTCATGGGTCCATGGGAGATTTTTCTTCTCTAAGGATATTTGCAGCTCCCCATAGTTTGGTGGCTTTATCGGGGAATGGAAGGGTGCTGCTTTCCATCTTAGGGGTGCCTTAGAACAGGGATTCCAGAGACGGACTCTTGGTTTGGGCGGCTGGAAAATCACACCAAGGTTTAGTATTTGGGTCTAGAAACGAACCAGGCCTGCAATGCTGGATTCTGGTAGTGCCACTGAGAAGGCGTGTTTGAAAGCATGCTCAGGCTGAGGGTCACAGTGCCTGTTTGTGCCCAGGGAGGCCGTCAGGAGTGGGCGTGATTTCATTGACCATGCAGCTGGCTCCAACTTTGTGGGTTGGACATCCATCCCAACAGCCAGGTTTCCTGACATGGGGAAGGAAGAGTTCTCTCTTTGCTTCCCATTTTCCATTGGCAGGGATTCCAGAAAAAGTCTAGGGACAGTTGCCTGAATACCAAGGATTGGTAGAGATGACGGATTTGGGCCATGGCCAGTCTCACATGCTATATATGGGGTCCACTCTCTGGGTGGCTGACACTAGGTCCTGGATCAGGCTCTGTCAGACACAGAACTAGTGGCCAGGGCAGCCTATAAATTGGGGTTCCCTTGAGGGCATAGCAGATTGATTCTCATGTGGGGTTTCTGGGCAGACTCACCAGGCTCTTCTTCTTTCTATGGGGAAGGCAGAATGTTGTATTGTGGCTCCAGATTTCCCTATAAGGAGGGCTTGGGGACCAGTAGGGTGAGGATGGAATTGTAAACACAGCTAGGGTTCACTTCCGTGCCAGGTGGAAGGCATTTTCAATGTGCAGTGTCTTATTTGAAGTATCCAGCACCTGAGTAAGGGAGGATGTCAGATGTTTGTTCACACTGGAGTTTGTGTCTATGATGACTGACAAATGGCAGGGTGAGGTCAAGAGGCCATGGAGGATGTCCCACGTTGAGGTTTGTGAGATACTCAAAAGAGTAAGGTTTCCTTCTACTGGACATGTGGAACCTGGTTTATTTGCTCCAGGGTCCCCCATCTGGAAAGGTTGGGTAGCAGAGCTCTCCCACATGGATGCCTGGAAAGCACACCTCCATTGACCATTGCAGGTTAGGAACATGGCAGGTTCATTCTGGATGCTCTGGGGCGAACACCAAGGCCTTGAGTTGACATGGAATCTTTTGCAGATGGGTCACAATGCTGGATTGTTACCAGGGAGATCTTAGAATGTGCTGGTGGCTAAGGTGCCATACAAGATTCTCTTACCCTGAGGATTTGGCACAGGTCGAAAAGCACGGTTTCCTTCTCGGGACATGAGACATTCTGTTGAGTGACTCAGGGACCACATATTGTATCATAAGTTGGTATTCCAGAACACACCCTTGAGGATAGATGCATGTAATCCTAATATAGGATTCCAATTAGGTCCTAGGGGCATATCAGGTTCAATTTTCTGACTCAGAACCATTGACTTGGCTGTCTTGTGCATGTAGGTGATCAGGGTGTATCAGACTGTGCATTTGCGTGCAGAGGGGCTGTCAATATTGGGGTGGGCTCAGGGGCCTTTCAGTTTTCTCCTGATTTGAAAGTTTTAGGCAAATGTGACGGGCCCCATTTCCTTGGGGATGGCAGGCACAGTCCTGTGGTGTGGATCCAGAGACCACATCCTGGACGGCATATGAGTCAGGGTTTTGGGAGAGAAGTCTGCAAACACAAATTTGGGTTAGGGTTTTTGGCAAGGTGATTGCAGGCCCAGTGCCTAGACCTGGAGGGCAGCTTGGAAGGAATTGTTATTACAGTGACTGGAAAGCGGTAGGACAGGCTTCTCTATCTGCATTGTGTGTCCAGGATGGAATCAGAATGTAGCTGTGGTCTCATGGGTCCATGGGAGAGTTTCCCTCTCTAAGGATCCTGGAAGATCCCCCATAGTTTGGTGGCTTTTTTAAGAAAAGGAAGCGTGTTGTTTTCCATCTTATGGGTGCCCCAGAACAGGGATTCCAGAGATGGGCTCTGGGTCTGGGAGCCTTGAAATTCCCACCAAGGGTTAGGATTTGGGTCTAGGGACGTACCAGGTCTGCAATGTGCGATCCTGTTGGTGTAGCTGAGAAGGCTTGTTTGAAATAATGCTCAGGCTGAGGGTCACAATGCCTGTTTTTGCCCAGGGCAGCCCTCAGTACTGGCATGGTCTCATTGGCTATGAAGCTTACTGCCACTTTGAGGGTTGGACAAACATCCGAATAGCCAGGTTTCCTGCCATGGGGAAGGAGGAGTTCTCTGTTCTACTTTAGGTTCCCAAATTGGTAGGGATTCCAGCAAAGGTCTGGGAACAGATTCCTGAATACCAAGGATAGGTAGCGATGAAGGACTTGGGCTATGGCCGGTCACATGCTGGATATGGGGTCCACTCTCTTTTTGGCTGACACTAGGTCTGGGCTCAGGCTCCGTTCGACACAGTGCTAGTGACCAGGGCAGTCTATCAATTGGGGTACCCTTGAGGCCCAAGCATATTGATCCTCAACTGGCGTACCTGGGTAGACTCACCAGGCACTTCATTTTACTACGGGAAGGCAGAATGGTGGGTTGTAGCTTCAGAATTCCCTTTAAAACGGGCTTGATGACCAGTGGGTGAGGATGGTATTGTAAACACAAGCTAGGGTTCAATTCAGTGCCGAGCAGAAGGCTGTTCCAATGTGCAGAGGCTTATTCGAGATATCCAGCACCTGAGTTAGGCCAGATGTTGGTGTTTGCTCACACTGGAGTTTGTGTCTATGATGACCGACAAATGCAGGGGTGGCGTCAAGAGTCCATGAAGGATTTCCCATGCTGAGGCTTGTGAGATACTCCAAAAAGCAAGGTCTCCTTCTACTGGACAGGTGGAGTCTGGTTTGTTTGCTCCAGCGCCCCCCATGTGGAAAGTTTGGGTAGTAGCCTCTCCGTCATGGATGCCTGTTAAGCACAACTGCATTGACCATTGCAGCTGAGGAACATGGCAGGTTCATTCTGTTGGCTCTGGGGCCAAGTACCAAGGCCTTGAGTTGACATGGAATCTCTTGCAGATGGTCACAATGCTGGTTTGTTACCAGGCAGATCTTAGATTATGCTGGTGGCTGATGTTCCATGCAGGATACTCCAAACCTAAAGGTTTGGCACAGGTTGAAGAGCACGGTTTCCTTCTGGGGACATGAGATGTTCTATTGTTGTGCTCAGCGACCACATGTTGTATCCTAAGTTGGTATTGTAGAACAGGCCCTTGAGGAAAGATGCCTGAAAAGCTATTCTAGGGTTCCAATGGGGTCCTAGAGGCATGTCAGGATCAATCATTTGACTCAGGACCATTGACATGGCTGTCTGCTTGGATTGAAGTGATCAGAATTTTTTAGACTGCACATTTCTGTTCAGAGCAGCCGCCAGTATGGGAGTGGGCACAGGAGTCCTGCAGGTTTTGCCTAATCTGTAAGGTTTGGGCAATTGTGATGGGCACAGTTTCCTTGGGTATGGCAGGCCCAGTCCTGTCGTTTGGCTCCAGATACCCCATCCTTGAGGGCATGTGAACCATGGTTTTGGGAGAGAAGTCTGCAAGCACAAATTCAGGTCAGGGTTAGTGGCGATGTGATCGCAGTCCCAATGCGTACCTGGATGGCAGCTCGTCAGGAACTGTAATTAGGCTGACTCAAAGGTTTATGCAAGGGCTTTTGTATCTGGATTGTGTGTCCAGGATGGCCTCAGAATGCATATGTGGTCTCATGGGTCCATGGGACATTTTTCCTCTCTAAGGATCCTGGTGGCTGCCAATAGTTTGGTGGCTTTTTTGGGGAAGGGAAAAGTGCTGTTTTCCATCTTAGCAGTGCCCAAAAACAGGGATTACAGAGATGGGCTTTGGGTCGGGGCACCTGGAATATCCCAGCAAGGGTTAGGATTTGGGCATAGTGGTGTCAAAAGCCTCAATGTGGGAATCTGGTGGTACCACTGAGAGGGCTTGTTGAAAGCATGCTCAGGCTGAGGGTCACAATGCCTGTTTGTGCCCTGGGTGGCTCTCAGGGTTACTGGTCTCATTGGCCAAGCAGCTGGCTCCTACTTGGAGGTTTGGACACCCATCCCAACATCCAGGTTTCCTGCCATGGGGATTGAGGAGTTCTCTATTGGACTTCAGGTTCCCCCATTGGCAGGGATTCCAGCAAAGGTCTGGGGACAGGTTCCTGAATACCAAAGATGGGTGAAATGACAGACTTGGGCCATGGCCAGTCTCATATGCTGGATATGGGCCCCGCTCTCTCTTTGGCTGACACTAGGTCGGGCCTCAGTCTCTGTCAGACACAGCACTAGTGGCCAGGGCACCGTATAAATAAGGGTTCCCTCGAGGACCGAGCAGATTGATCCTCATGGGGGGTTTCTGGGCAGACTCTCCAGGCACTTCTCTCTATGGGGAAGGAAGAATGATGCATTGTGGCTCCAGAATTCCCTATCAAGAGGGTTTGGGGAAAAGTAGGTTGAGGTTGGAATTGTAAACACAAGCTAGAGTTCAACTCAGTGCCAAGCGGAAAGCAGTTCCAATGTGCATTGGCTTATTCGAGATCTCCAGCACCTGAGTAAGGGCGGATGCCAGATGTTTGCTCACACGGAGTTTGTGTCTATGATGACCAACATATGGAGTGGTGGCATCAAGAACGCATGGAAGATATCTCACAGCGAGGGTTGTGAGATGCTCCAAACAGTAAGATTTCCTTCTACTGGACAGGTGGAGCCTGGTTTGTTTGCTCCAGTGCCCCCAAGTGGAAAATTTGAGTAGCAGAGCTCTTCCACATGAATGCCTGAGAAGCACTCCTCCATAGACCATTGCAGGTGAGGAACAGGGCAGATTCGTTCTGGTGGCTCTGTGGCGAAGTACCAAGGCCTTGAGTTGACTTGGAATCTCTTGCAGATGGGTCACGATGCTTGTTTGTTACCAGGGAGATCTTAGAATGTGGTGGTGTCTAAGGTGCTGTGCAGGATTGTCCTATCCTGAGGGTTTGGCACAGGTTGAAGAGCACGGTTTCCTTCTGAGGACAGGAGAGGTTCTGTTCTGTGGCTCAGTGTCCATATGTTGTATCATAAATTGGTATTCCAGAACAGGCCCCTGAAGACAGATGCCTGAAATCTTAATCTAGGGTTCCAATGAGGTGCTAGGGCATGTCAGGTTCAATCTTCTGACTCAGGAGCATTGACTTGGCTGTCTGCCTGAATCTAGGTTATCAGGGTTTTTCAAAATGCGCATTTGGCTCCAGAGCTGCAATCAATATTGGGGTGGGTACAAGGGCCTTTCAAGTTTTTCCTAATCTGGAAGGTTTAGGCAACTGTGATGGGCACAGTTTTTTTTAGGGATGGCAGGCACATTCCTGTGTGTGGATCCAAAGACCTCATCCTGGGGGTTATATGAACCATGGTTTTGGAAGAGAAGTCTGCAAACACAAGTTCAGGTTAGGGTTAATGGCGAGGTGATCGCAGGTGAAATGCGTAGACCTTGAGTGCAGCTCGTTAGTAACTGTAATTAGTGTGAAAGGAAGACATTAGCACAGGATTTTCTACCTGGATTGTGTGTCCAGGATGGCCTCAGAATTCAGGTGTTGTCTCATGGGTCCATGGAGACTTTTCTTCTATAATGATCCTGGTGGCACCCCATAGTTTGGTGGCTTTCTCGGGGAAGGGAAGTGTGCTGTTTTCCATATTAGGGGTGGCACATAACAGTGATTCCAGAGACTGTCTCAGATTGCGAACCTGGAAAATCCCACCAAGTGTTAGGATTTGGGCCTAGGGGCATACCAGCATGCAATGTGGGATCCTGGTGGGGCAACGTAGAGGGCTTGTTGAAAGCATGCTCATTCTGAGGGTCACCATGCCTGTTTGTGCCCAGGGAGGCCCTTAGGAGTGGGCGGGGTCTCATTGGCCATGCAGCTGTCTCCCACTTTGAGAGTTGGACACCCATCCCAACAGCCTATCTCTATTGTGTTTCAGGTTCCCCAATTGGCATGGTTTACAGAAAAGGTCTGGGGATAGGTGCCTGAACACCAAGGATGGGTAGAGATGACAGACTTGGGCCATGGCTGGTCCCACATGCTAGATATGGGGACCACTGTCTGGTGCCTGACACTAGGTCGGGGCTCAGGCTCTGTCAGACACAGAATTAGTGGCCAGGGAAGCTTAAAATATCGGGGTTACCTCAAAGGCCTAGCAGATTGATCCTCATGTGGGGTTTCTGGGCGGACTCACCAGGCACTTCTTCCTTCTATGGGGAAGGCAGAATGCTGTGTTGTGGCTCCAGATTTCCCTATCAAGAGGACTTGGGGACCAGTAGGTGAGGATGGAATTGTAAACACAAGCAAGGGTTCAATTCGTGCCAGCAGAATGCAGTTCCAATGTGCAGCAGCTTATTCGAGATATCCAGCACCTGAGTAAGGGCGGATGTCCGATGTTTGCTCACACTGGACTTTGTGTCTATGATGACTGACAAATGGAGGGGTGGCATCAAGAGACCATGGAGGATTTCCCATGCTGAGGCTTGTGACATGCTCCAAACAGCATGGTTTCCTTCTACTGGACAGGTGGTGTCTGGTTTGTTTGCTCCAGGGTACCCATGTGGAAAGTTTGGGTAGCAGAGCACTCCCGCATGGATACCTGGAAAGCACACCTCCATTGACCATTACATCTGAGAAACATGGCAGGATCGTTCTGGTGACTCAGGAGCGAAGTACCAAGGCCTTTAGTTGACAAGGAATCTCTTGCAGATGGGTCACAATGCTGATTTATAAGCAGGGAGATCTTGGAATATGCTGGTGGCTTAGGTGTCATGCAGGAGTCTCCTATCCTGAGGGTTTGGCACAGGGTGAAGAAGTTTCATTCTGAGGACAGGAGATGCTCTGTTGTGTGGCTCAGGGTCCACATATTGTATCATAAGTTGGTATTCCAGACAGGCCTCTCAGGACAGACGCCTGAAAACCTAATCTAGGGTTCCAATGAGGTCCTAGGGGCATGTCAGGTTCAATCTTCTGACTCAGGAACTTTTACTTGGCTGTATGCCTGGATGTACGGGATCAGATTGTTTCAGACTATGCATTGGAGTCCAGAGCAGTCACCAATATTGCGGTGGGCACAGGGGCCTTGCAGGTTTCTCCTAATCTGGAGGGTTTGGGCAAATGTGATGGACACAGTTTCCTTGGTGATGACAGGCACAGTCCTGTGGTGTGGCTCCAGAGACCCTATCCTGGAGAGCATGTGAGCCATGGTTTTGGGAGAGAAGTCTGCAAGCACAAACTGGGGTTAGGTTTAGTGGTGGGGTGATCGCAGGCCCAAAGCATACACCTGGAGGGCAGGGCCTCAGGAAATGTAATTAAAGTGAATGGAAGGCAGTAGCACATGCTTTTCTATCTGGATTGTGTGTCCAGGATGGCCTCAGAATGCAGCTGTGGTCTCCTAGGTCCTTGGGAGATTTTTCCTCTCTAAGGGTCCTGGCGGCTCCCCATAGTTTGGTGGCTTTTTAGGGAAAGGGAAGAGTGTTGTTTTCCATCTTAGCGGCACCCCAGAACAGGAATTTCAGAGATGAGCTCTGGGTCTGGGCATGTGGAAAATTCCAACAAGTGATAGGATATGGGCCGAAGGGTGCACCAGGCCTGCAATGCGGGATTCTGGTGGTGCAACTGAGATTGATTGTTTGAAAGCATACTCAGGCTGAGGGTCACACTGACTCTTTCTGCCCAGGAAGGACCTCATGAGTGGGCTTGGTCTCATTGGCCATGAAGCTGGCTCTCACTCTGAGGGTTAGACACCCATCCCAACAGTCAGGTTTCCTGCCATGGGGAATAGTAGTTCTCTATTGTGCTTCAGGTTCCCCCATTGACAGGGATTCCAGCAAGGTCTGGGTACAATTGTTTGAATACCAAGGATGGGTAGAGATGAGGGACTTTGGCCGTGGCCAGTCTCACATGCTGGATATAGGTCCCGCTATCTGGGTGGCTGACATTAGGTCGGGGCTCAGGCTCTGTCAGACACAGCACTAGTGGTGATGGTAGCTTATAAATCGGGGTTCTCTCTAGGGCCGAGCAGGTTGATCCTCATGTGGGGTTACTAGGCAGACTCACCAGGCACTTCTTTCTATTGAGTAAGCAGAATGCTGTGTTGTGGATCCAGGATTCCTTATCAAGAGGGCTTGGGGACGAGTAGGGAGAGGATAGAATTGTCAACACAACCTAAGGTTACATTCAGTGCCAAGAGGAAGGCAGTTCCATTGGGCAGTGGCTGATTGGAGATATCCAGCACCTGAGTAAGGGTGAATGTCAGATATTTGCTCACACTGGAGTTTGTTTCTATATTGTCTGACAAATGGAAGGGTTCCGTCAAGAGGCCATGGAGGATTTTCCATGGTGAGGCTAGTGAGATGCTCCAAAGAGCAAGATTTTCTTCTACTGGATGGGGGAGCCTGGTTTGTTTGCTCCAGGGTCCTCCATATGGAAAGTTTGTGGAGAAGAGCTCTTCCACATGGATGCCTGTAAATCACACCTCCATTGACCATTGCAGCTCAGGAACATGACAGGTTCGATCTTGGGGCTCTGGAGCCAATTTCCAAGGAGACTGAGTTGACATGGAGTTTCATTCTTTTGGAACACATTGCTGCTGCATAGTTTGGGTGGTCAGGGGCCATGCAGGATTCTCCTACACTGAGTCTTAGACACAGCTACCAAGAGCAAGGTATTCTTCTGGGGACAGGAGGGGTCTGTTGTGTGGCTCAGGGAAAACATGTTGGCGTATAAGACAGTATGGGGGAACAGTTCTTTCAGGAAAGGCGCCTGAAAACCCAAGCTAGGGCATCGATGAAGTCCTAGGAGCATGCCAGGTTCAATATTCTGACTCTGGGACTTTGACTTGAATTTTGCCTGGAGGCAGGTGCTCACTGTGTGTCTTGTATCATAAGTTGTTCTTCCAGAACAGGTCTCTGAGGACAGTTGTCTGAAAACCTAATCTAGGGTTTCAATGAGGTCCTAGGGGCATGTCAGATTCTATCTTCTGACTCAGGAGCAATTACTTGGCTGTCTTCCTGGATGTAGGTGATAAAGGTGCTTCAGACTGTGCATTTGCATCCAGAGTGGCTGCCAGTTTTGGGGTGGGCTAAGGGACCTAGCAAGTATCTCCTAGTTTGAGAGGTTTGGGAAACTATGATGGGCAGTTTCCTTGGAGATGGCAGGCACAGTCCTTGGTGTGGTCCAGAGACACCTTCCTGGAGGGCATGTGAGCCACGGTTTCAGGAGAGAAGTCTGCAAACACAAATTCGGGTTATGGTTAGTGGCGAGGTGATTGCAGGCCAAATACACAGACCTGGAGAGCAGCTTGTCAGGAACTGAAATTAGGGTTACTGGAAGGCAGTAGCACAGGCTTTTCTATCTGGATTGTGTGTCCAAGATGGCCTCGAATGCAGCTCTGGCCTCATAGGTCAATGGGAGTTTTTTCCTCTCTAAGGGTCCTGGCAGCTCCCCATAGTTTAGTTGCTTTTTGAGGGAAGGGAAGAGAACTGTATTTCATCATATAGCTTCCCCATAACTGGGTTTCCAGAGATGGGCTCTTGGTCTGGGCGCCTGGAAAATCCCAGAAAGGCTTAGGATGTTGGCGTAGGGACATACCTGGTCTGCAATGCGGGATTCTGGTGGTGCCACTGAGAAGGCTTGTTTGAAAACATACTCAGGCTGATGGTCACAATGCCTGGTGTGCCCAGGGTGGCCCTCTGGAGTGGGCGTGGTCTCATTGGCCATGTTGCTGGCTCCCATTGTGAGGGATGGACAACCATCCCAACAAAAGATTTTCTGTAATGGGGAGGGAGGGATTCTCTATTATGCTTCCCGTTCCCCCATTGGCAGGGATTCCATCACAAGTCTAGGGACAGGTGAATGAATACCAAGGATGGGTAGAGATGATGGCCTTGGGCCATGGCCGGTATCAGATGCTGGATATGGGGCCCGCTCTCTGAGTGGGTAACAATAGGTCGGGGCTCAGGCTCTGTCAGACACAGCAGTAGTGGCCAGGGCAGCCTATAAATCAGGGTTCCCTTGGGGGCCGAGCAGATTGATTCTCATGAGGGGTTTTTGGGCAGACTCACCAGGCACTTCTTTCTATAGGGAAGGCAGAATGCTCTCTTGTTGTTCCAGAATTCCTCATCAAGAGGGCTTGGTGTCCAGTAGGGTGAGGATGGAAGGGTAAACACAAGCTAAGTTTCAGCTCAGCCAAGTGGAAGGCAGTTCCAATGTACAGTGGCTTTTTCCAGATATCCAGCACCTGACTAAGGTCGGATGTCAGATGTTTGCTCACACTGGAGTTGGTGTCTCTGATGACCCACAAATGGAGGGGTGGCGTCAAGAGTCCATGGAGGATTTCCCACGCTGAGGCTTGTGAGATGCTCCAAACAACAAGATTTCCTTCTACTGGACAGGTGGAGCCTGGTTAGTTTGCTCCAGGGTCCCCCATCTGGAAAGTTTGGGTAGTAGAGCTCTCCGCCATGGATGCCTGGAAAGCACACCTCCATTGACCACTGCAGTTGAGGAACATGGCGGGTTCATTCTGGTGGCTCTTGGGAGAAGTACCAAGTCCTTGAGTTGACATGGAATCTCTTGCAGATGGGTCACAATGCTGGATTGTTACCAGGGAGATTTTAGAATGTGCTGGTGGCTAAGGTGCCGTGAAGGATTCTCCTACCCTGATGGTTTGGCACAGGTTGAAGAGAACAGTTTCTCGCTCTACCATAGAAAGAAGAGTGCCAGTTGAGTCTCCCCAGAAACCACATATGAGGATCAATCTGCTCAGCCCTCGAGGGAACCCCAATGTATACACTGCCCTGGCCACTAGTGCTGTGTCCGACAGAGACTGAGCCCCGACCTAGTATCAACCACCCAGAGACTGGGCCCCATATCCATCATGTGAGATCTGCCCTGGGACAAGTCCATCCTCTCTACCCATCCTTGGTATTCAGGCACCTTTCCCAGACTTTTGCTGGAATCCCTGCCAATGGGGGAACCTTACGCACATAGAGATCTCCATACCCATGGCAGGAAACCTGGATATTAGTATGGTTGTCCAACCATCAATGTAGGAGACAGCTGCAAGGCCAATGAGACCAGCCCACTCCTGATGGCCGCCCTGGGCACAAATAGGCATTGTGACCCTCAGCCTGAGTGTGCTTTCACCAAGCCCTCTCAGTGGCATCACCAGGATACCACATTTCAGACCTGGTACGTCCCTAGGCCTAAATCCTAACCCTTGGTGGGATTGTCCAGCCCAAGAGACAGAGAGCCCATCTCTTAAATCCCTGTTTTGGGGCACCTCTAACATGCAAAACAGCACTCTTTCCTTCCCCGAAAAAGGCACCAAATTATGAGGAGCCACCTGGATTCTTAGAGAGGAAAAATCGCCCATGGAACCATGAGACCACACCTGCATTCCGAGGCCATCCTGGACAAACAATCCAGATAGAAAAGCCTGTGCAACCACCTTCCAGTCATCCTAATTACAGTTCCTGATAAGCTGCCCTCCAGGTCTCCGCATTGGGCCTCCGATCACATCGCCACTAACCCTAACCCGAATTTGTGTTTGCAGACTTCTTTCCCAAAACCAGGCTCACATGTACCCCAGGATGGTGTCCTAGAGCAACACCACGGAACTGGCCCTGCCATCCCCAAGGAAACTGTGCCAATCAAATTTGCCAAATCCTTTCAAAATAGGACAAATCTGCAAGACCTCTGAGTCCACCCCAATATTGGCGGCCGCTCTGGACACAAATGTGCAGTCTGAAACACGCTGATCACCTACATCCAGGCAGACAGCCAAGTCAATGGTCCTGAGTCAGAAGATTGAAACTGACATGCCGCAAGGACCTCATTGGAACCCTAGATTAGGTTTTCAGGCATGTGTCCTCAGGGACCTCTTCTGGAATACCAACTTATGACACAACATGTGGTCCCTGAGCCACACAACAGAACATCCCCTGTCCCCAGAAGGAAACCATGCTCTCCGACCTGTGACAAATCATCAGTGTAGGAGATGCCTGCACGGCAACTTAGCTACCAGCACATTATAAGATCTCCCTGGTAACAATCCAGCAGTGTGACCCATCTTCATGAGACTCCATGTCAACTCAAGGCCTTGGTACTTCGCCCCAGAGCCACCAGAATGAACCTTCCATGCTACTCAGCTGCAATTGTCAATGGAAGTGTGCTTTCCAGGCATCCATGCGGGAGAGTTCAGCTCCCCAAATTTTCTCATGGGGGATCCTGGAGCAAAAAAATAAATAAATAAAAATAAAAGAAAAAAGAAAAAAAACAGACTCCACCTGTCCAGTAGAAGGAATCCTTGCTTTTTGGAGCCTCTCACAAGCCCCAGCATGGGAAATCCTCATGGCCTCTTGACACCACCACTCCATTTGTAAGTCATCATAGACAGAAACCCCAGTGTGAGCAGACATCTGACATCCATCCTTACTCAGGTGCTGGATATCTCGAATAAGCCGCTACACATTGGAACTGCCTTCCACTTGGCACTGAATTGAACCGTAGCTTGTGTCCACAATTCCATCCTCACACTACTGGTCCCCAAGCCCTCTTGATGAGGAATACTGAAGCCACAATGGAGCATTTTGCCTTACACATAGAATAATGAAGTGCCAGGTGAGTCTGCCCATAAATCCCACATGAGGATCAGTCTGCTCGGCCCTCCAGGGAACCATGATTTGTAGGCTGCCCTGGCCACTAGGGCTGTGACTGACAGATCCTGAGCCCCGACCTACTGTCAGTCACCCAGAGAGTGGGCCCCATATCGAGCATATGAGCCAGGCCATGGCCCAAGTCCATTATCTCTACCTATCCTTTGTATTCAGGCACCTATCCTCAGACCTTTGCTGGAATCCTTGCCAATGGGGGAACCTGAAGTCCAATAGAGAACTCCTCAATCCCCATGGCACAAAACATGGATGTTGGGATGGGTATCCAAACCTCAACGTGGGAGCCAGCTGCATGGCCAATGAGACCACGCCCACTCCTGAGGGCAGCCCTAGGCTCAAAAAAGCATTGTGACCCTCAGTCTGAGCATGCTTTCAAACAAACACTCCCAGTGGCACCACCAGGATGCCGTATTGCAGGTCTGGTATGCCCCTATGCCCAAATCTTGACCCTTGGTAGGATTTTCCAGGCGCCAGACCCAGAGCCTGTCTCTGGAATCCCTGTTCTGGGGCACCCTTAAGATGGAAAACAACATGCTTCCCTTCCCCGAAAAAGCCACCAAACTATGGGGAGCCACAGACCATGAGAGGAGAAATCTCGCATGGACCTACAAGACCAAACCTGCATTACGAGGCCATCCTGGACAAACAATCCAGATAGAAAAGCCTGTGCTTCTGCCTTCCAGTCACCCTAATAACAGTCCTGATGAGCTGCCATCAGGACTGAGGTTTACGCATTGGGCCTGCGATCACCTCGCCACTAAACCTAACTTGAATTTGTGTTTGTAGACTCCTGTCCCAAAGCCATGGCTCACAAGCCCTCCAGGATGGGGTCTCTGGAGTCACACCACAGGACCGGTCCAGCCATGTCCAAGGAAGCTGTGCCCATCATAGTTGCCCAAAACCTCCAGATGAGGAGAAATCTGCAAGGCCCCTGCACCCACCCCAATATTGGAGGCCACTATGGACGCAAATGTGCACTCTGAAACACCCTGATCACCTCCATCCATAAGACACCCAAGTCAATGGTCCTGAGTCAGAAGATTGGACCTGAAATGCCCCTAGGACTTCAATGGATCCATAGATTAGGTTCTCAGCATCTCTCCTCAGAGGCCTGTTCTGGAATACCAACTTATGATACAATATGTGGTCCCTGAGCCCCACAAAAGAACATCTCCTGTTCCCAAAGGAAATGTGCTCTTGGACCTGTGTTAAACCCTCAGTGTAAGAGACTCCAGCACGGCACCTTAGCCACCAGAACATTGTAAGATCTCCCTAGTAACAAATCAGCATTGTGTCCCATCTTCATAAGACTCCATGTCAACTCAAGGCCTTGGTCTTTCACCCCAGTGCCACTGCAACGAAACTCCCATGTTCCTCAGCTACATTCATCAATGGAGGTGTGAATTCAAGGTATCCATGTGGGAGAGCTCTGCTACACTAACTTTGCAAATGGGGGACCCTGGGGCAAACAAACGAGACTCCACCTGCCCAGTAGAAGCAAACATTGCTGTTTGGAGCATCTCACAAACTTCAGTGTGGGAAATCCTCCATGGCCCCTTGAAGTCACCCCTCCTTTTATCTGTCTTCATTGACACAAACTCCATTGTGAGCAAATATCTGACATCCGCCCTTTCTCAGGTGCTGGATATCTTGAATAAGCCACCTCAAAATGGAATTGAATTCCGTTTAGCAAAAAATTAAACTGTAGCTTGTGTTTACAATTTCATCCTCACCCTACTTGTTCCTACAACCACTTGATAGGGAATTCTGGAACCACAATGCAGCATTCTGCCTTAACCATAGAAAGAAGTGCCTGGTGAGTCTGTGCAGAAAGCCCACGTGAGGATCAATCTGCTCTGGCCTCAAGGGAACCCCGATTTATAAGCCGACCTTGCCACAAGTGCTATGTCTGAGAGACGCTGAGCACCGACCTAGTGTCAACCACCCAGAGAGTGGGTACCATATACTGCATGTGAGACTGACCATGGCCCAGGTCTGTCATCTCTACCCATCCTTAGTATTCAGGCACCTGTCCCCAGGTGTCTGGAATCCCTGCCAATGGGGGAACCTGTATCACAATAGAGAACTCCTTCTTCCCCTTGGCAGGAAATCTGGCTGTTGGGATGGCTGCCCAACCCTCAATGTGGGAGCCAGCTGCATAGCCAATGAGAGCACGTCTACTTTTGAGGGCTGCCCTGGGCAGAAACAGGCACTGTGACCCTCAGCCTGAGTATGCTTTCAAACAAACCCTCTCAGTTGCACCACCAGGATCCCCCATTGAAAGCCAGGTATGCCCCTACGTCCAAATTCTAACCCTTGGTGGGATTTCTGAGGTGCCCAGACCCTGATCCCGTCTATGGAATCCCTGTTTTGAGGCACCCGTAAGATGCAAAACAGCACTCTTTCCTTCCCGCGAAAAAGCCACCAAACTATGGGGTGCTGCCAGGATCCTTAGAGAAGAAAAATCTCCCATGGACCCAGGAGACCACACCTGCATTTCCAGCCATCCTGGACACACAATCCAGATAGAAAAGCCAGTTCTAACGCCTTCCAGTCATCTAATTACAGTTCCTGATGTGCTGCGCTCAGCTCTACGCATAGGGCCCGCTTTCACCTCGCCACCAACCCTAACCCGAACTTGTGTTTGCAGACTTCTTTCCCAAAACCATGGCTCACATGCCTTCCAGGATGGGGTCTCTAGAGCCACACCACAGGACTGTGGCAGTCATAGGACTGTGCCTGCCATCCCCAAGGATGGCACAGTTGCCACAAGGATCCACAGGATCATCACAGTTTCCTAAACCATTCAGAATAGGAGAAACTTGTGGAGCCTGAGACCACCCCAATATTTGCAGCCACTCCGGATGCAAATGAACAGTCTGAAACAACCTGATCACCTACATCAAGGAGACAGCCAAGTGAATGGTTCAAAGACAGAAGATTGAACCTGATATGCCTAGGACCACATTGGAACCCTTGATTAGGTTGTCAGGCATCTGTCCTCAGCGACCTGTTCTGGAATACCAACTTATGATAAAACATGTTGTCCCTGAGCCACACAACAGAAGATCTCCAGTCCCCAGAAAGAAACTGTGTTCTTTGACCAGTGCCAAACTCTCAGGGAAGGAGAATCCTGCAGGGCACCTTAGCCACAAGCAATTCTAAAACTTCCCTGGTAACAAACCAGCATTATGACCCATCTGAAATGGATTCCATGTGAACTAAGGCCTTAGTACATCGCCCAAGATCCTCCAGAACAAACCTGACATGTTCCTCAGCTGCAATGGTCAATGGAGGTGTGCTTTCCAGCCATCCGTGCGGGAGAGCTATGCTACCCAAACTTTCCACATGGGGGACACTTGAGCAAAAACAAAAACAAACAAACAAACAAAAAAACAGGCTCCACTTGTCCAGTTGAAGGAAACCTTGTTGTTTGGAGTACCTCACAAACCTCAGCGTGGGAAATCCTCAATGGCCTCTTGACGCCACCCCTCCTTTTGTCGGTCATCATAGACACAAACTCCAATGAGAGAAAACATCTGACATCCGCCCTTACTCAGGTGCTGGATATCTTGAAAAAGATGCTTCACATACGAACTGCCTTCTGCTTGGCACTGAATTGAACCCTGGCTTGTGTTTACAATTCCATCCTCACCCCACTGATCCTAAAGCCCTGTTGAAAGGGAATTCTGGGCCCACAACCCATCATTCTGCCTTCCCCATAGTAAAATGAAATGACTGGTGAGTCAGCCCAGAAACCTCAGTTGTGGATCAATCTGCTCAGCCCTCGAGTGAACCACAATTTATAGGTTGCCCTGGCCACTAGAGCTGTGTCTGACAGAGCCTGAGCCCCGACCTAGTGTCAGCCATCAAGAGAGTGGGCCCCATATCCAGCATTTGAGACCTGCCATGACCCAATTCCTTCAGCTGTACCCAGGTATTCAGGAACCTCTCCCCAGACCGTTCCTGGAATCCCTACCAATGGGGGACCTGAAGCACAACAGAGAACTCCTCCTTCCCCATGGCAGGAAACCTGGCTGTTGGGATGGTTGTCCAACCCTCAGAGTGGGAGCCAGCTGCATGGCCAGTGAGACCACGCCCAATCCTGAGGGTTGCCCTGGGCACAAACAGGCATTGTAACTCTCAGCCTGAGCATGATTTCAAAGAAGCCCTCTCAGTTGCCCCAGCAGGATCCCATATTGCAGGCCTGGTATGCCCCTAGGTCCAAATTTTAAACCGTGGTGGGATTTTTGCTGCTGCCCAGACCCAGAGCCCGTCTCTAGAATCCCTGTTTTGTGGCACTCCTAAGGAGTCAAACAACATTCTTCCCTTCCCTGAAAAAGCCACCAAACTATGGGGAGCCACCAGGATCCTTAGAGAGGAAAAGTGTCCCATCGAACCATGAGATCACACCTGCATTCCGAGGCCTTCTGGGACACACAATCAATATAGAAAAGCCTGTACTTCCGCCATCAGGTCAACCTAATTACAATTCCTGATGAGCTGCCCTCCAGGTCTATGCATTGGGTCTGCGACCACCATGCCACTAACCCTAACCGAAATATGTGTTTGCAGATTTCTCTCCAAAAACCATGGCTCACATGCTCTCCAGAATGAGGTCTCTGGAGCCATGCAACAGGACTGTGCTGCTATCCCCAAGGAAACTGTTCCCATCACAGTTGCCCAAAGCTTCCAAATTAGGAGAAACCTACAAGGCCTCTGAGCCCACCCCAATATTGGTGGCAGCTCTGAACAGTTTGAAACAACCTGATGACCTACTTCAAGGCAGACACCCAAGTCAAGGGTCCTGAGTCAGAAGATTGAAACAGTCGTGCCCCTTGGACCACATTAGAACCCTAGATTAGGATTTCAGGCATCTGTCCTCAGGGGCCTGTTCTGGAATACCAACTTAGGATACAACATGTGATCCCTGGGCCACACAATTAAACATCTCCTGTCCCCACAAGGAAACCGTGCTCTTCTACCTGTGTCAAACCCTCAGGGTAGGAGAATCCTGCATGGAACCTTGGTCAACAGCACATTTTAAGATCTCCCTGGAAACAAACCAGCATTGTGGCCCATGTGCAAGAGATTTCGTGTCAACTCAAGACCGTGATACTTCGAACCAGAGGCACCAGAACGAACCACCAAAACAGCTGGCCGTATATCCAGCATGTGAGACTGGTCATGTCCGAAGTCTGTCATCTCTACCCATCCTTGGTATGTAGTTACCTGTCCCCAGAACTTTGTTGGAATTCCTGCCAAAGGGTAACCTGAAACACAGTAGAGAACTCCTCCTTCCCCAAGGCAGGAAACCTGGCTGTTGTGATGGGTATTCAACCCTCAAAGTCAGAGCCAGCTGCATGGTCTATGAGACCACACCTTCTCCTGAAGGTCGCCCTGGGCACAAACCGGCATTGTGATGCTCAGACTGAGCTATGCTTTCAAAGAAACCCTCTCATTTGCACCACCAGGATGCCGCATTGCAAGCCTGCTACACCCCTAGGCTCAAATCCTAACACTTAGTGTAATTTTCCAGGTGCTCTGACCCAGCACCATCTCTGGAATCCCAGTTTGAGGCACCCCTAAGATGGAAAACAGCAGTCTTCCCATTCCTGAAAAATCCACCAAACTATGGGGAGCTGCCAGAATCCTTAGAGAGGAAAAATCTCCAATGGACACAGGTGACCACACGTGTATTCTGAGGCCATTTTGGACACACTATCCAGATAGAAAAACCTGGGCTACTGCCTTCCAGTCACCCTAATTACACGTCCTGATGAGCTGCCCACCAGGTCTACGCATTGGGCCTGTGATCACATTGCCACTAACCCTAACCCTAATTTGTGTTTGCAGATTTCTCTCTAAAATTGATGGCTCTCATGCCCTCCAGGATGGGGTCTCTGGAGCCACACCACAGGACTTTCCTGTCATCCCCAAAGAAACTGTGACATCAGAGTTGCCGAAACCTTCCAGATTAGGAGAAACATGCAAGGCCCCTGAGCCCACCACAATATTGGCTGGCACTAGGACGCAACTGCACAGTCTGAAGCCCTCTGATCCCCTACATGCAGGCAGACATCCAAGTCAATGGTCCTGAGTCAGAAGATTGAACCTGACATGCACCTAGGACCGCATTGGAACCCTAGATTAGGTTTTCAGTTATCTGTCCTCAGAGGCCTGTTTTGTAATACCAACTTAAGATACCATGTGTGGTTCCTGAGCCACACTTCAGACCATCTCCTGTCCCCAGAAAGAAACCCTGCACTTCGACCTGTGCCAAAACCTCAGGGTAGGAGAATCCTGCAGGGCACCTTAGCCACCAACACATTCTAAGATCTCCCTGGTAACAAACCAACATTGTGACCCATCTGCAAGAATTCAATATCAACTCAAGGCCTTGGTACTTCGCCCAGAGCCACCAGAACGAACCTGCCATGATCCTCAGCTGCAATGGTCAATGGAGGTGTGCCTTCCAGGTATCCATGCGGAAGAGCTCTGCTACCCATACTTTCCACATGTGGGACCTGGGGCAAACAAACCAGACTCCACCTGTTCAGTAGATTGAAACCTTGCTGTGTGGAGCATCTCACAATTCTCAGCGTTGGAAATCCTCCACGTCCTATTGACTCCATGTCTCCATTTGTCGGTCATCATAGACACAAACTCCAGTGTCAGTAATCATCTGCCATATGCCCTTTCACAGGTGCAGGGTATCTCGAATAACCTGCTGCACATTGGAACTGCCTTCCGCTTGGCAATGAAGTGAATCGATGGTTTTGATAACAATTTCATCCTCACCCTACTGGTCCCCAAGCCCTCTTGATTGTGAATTCTCGAGCCACAACGCAGCATTCTCTCTTCCCCATAGAAAGAAGTGCTTCGTGAGTCTGCCCAGAAACCCCACATGAGGATCAATCTGCTCGGAACTCGAGGGGACCCCAATTTATAGGCTACCCTGGCTACTAGTGCTGTTTCTGACAGAGCCTGAGCCCCGACGTCGTGTCAGCCACCCAGAGAGCAGGCCCCATATTCAGCATGTGAGTCCAGCCATGGGCCAAGTCTGTCATCTCTACCCATCCTTGGTATTCAGGCACCTGTTCCCAGACATTTGCTGAAATCTCTGCCAATGGGGGAACATGAAGCACAATAGAGAACTCCTCTTTCCCATGGCAGGAAACGTGCTGTTGGGATGGTTTTACAACCTTCAAAGTCAGAGCTAGCTGCATGGCCAATGAGAACACGTCCAATCCTGAGCCCCCCCCCCCCAGGAACAAACAGGCATTGTGACACTCAGCCTGAGCATGATTTCAAAGAAGCCCTCTCAGTTGTGCCACCAGTATCAAGTATTGCATGCCTGGTATTCCCCTAGGCCCAAATCCTAACCCTAGTGGGATTTTGCTGGCGCTCAGACCCAGAGTATTGCAAAACAACACTCTTCCTTTCCTCAAAAATGCCACCAAATTATGGGGAGCCACCTGTATCCTTAGAGAGGAAGAATCTCCCATGGACCCATTAGGCCACAACTGCATTCCGAGGCCATCCTGAACAAACAATTCAGATAGAAAAGCCTGGGGAACCACCTTCCAGTCACCCTAATCACAGTTCCTGACGAGCTGCCCTTAAGGTCTCCACATTGAGTCTCCAATCACCTCGCCACTAACCCTAACTGAATTTGTGTTTGCAGACTTCTCTCCCAAAACCATGGCTCAAATACCCTCCAGGATGGGGTCTCTGGAGCAACATCACAGGACTCTGCCTGCCATCCCCTAGGAAACTATACCCATCAGAGTTGTTTAACCTTCCAGAAGAGGAGAAACCTGCAAGGCCCCAGAGCCCACCTAAGACTGACATCTGCTCCACACACAAATTAACAGTCTGAAACACGCTGATCACCTACATCAGGCAGACAGCCAAGTCAGTGGTCCTGAGTCAGAATATTGAACCTGACATGCCCCTCGGAACTCATTGGAACTCTAGACTAGGTTTTCAGGTGTCTGTCCTGAGGGACCTGTTTTGGAATACCAACTTATGGTACAACGTGTGGCCCCTGAGCCACACAACAGAACATCTCCTGTCCCCAGAAGGAAAACATTCTCTTTGACCTTTGCCAAACCATCAGTGTAGGAGACTCCTGCATGGCATGTTAGCCACCAGCACATTCTAAGATCTCGCTAGTAACAATCCAGCATTGTGACCCAACATTCTGAGACTCCATGTCAACTCAAGACACTTGGTACTTCACCCCAGAGCCACCAGAAAAAAACCTGCCATGCTCCTCAGCTGCAATAGTCAATGGAGTTGTGCTTTCCAGGTATCCATGTGGGAAAGCTCTGCTCCCCAAACTTTCCACATGGGGAACCCTGGAACAAAAAATCCAGACTCCACCTGCCTAGTAGAAGAAATCCTTGCTGTTTAGAGCATCTCACAAGCCTTAGCGTGGGAAATCCTCCATGGACTCTTGACGACACCCCTTCATTTGTAGGTCATCATAGACACAAACTCCAGTGTGAGCAAACATCTGACATCTGTCCTTACTCAAGTGATGGATATCTCTAATCAGCCACTGCACAATGGAACTGATTTCTGCTTGGCAGTGAATTGAACTGTAGCTTGTGTTTACAATTCCAACCTCACCCTCATAGTCCCCAAGCCCTCTTGATGAGGAATTCTGGAGCCACAAGGCAGCATTCTGCCTTACACATAGAAAAGTCCCTGATGTGTCTTCCCAGAAACCCCACATGAAGATCAATCTGCTCGGCCCTCGAGGGAACCCTGATTTATAGGCTGCCCTGGCCACTAGTGCTGTGTCTGAGAGAGCCTGAGTCTCAACCTAGTGCCAACAACCCAGAGAGAGGGCACCATATCCATGATATGAGGACCCACCTGGGACATGTCCGTCATCTCTACTCATCCTTGGTATTCGGGCACCTTTCCCCAGACTTTTGGTGGAATCCCTGCCAATGGGGGAACCTGAAGGACATAGAGAACTCCTCCTACCCCACGGAAGGAGACCTGGGTATTGGGATGGGTGTCCAACCCGCAACATGGGAGACAGCTACATGGCCAATGAGAACATGCCCACACTTGAGGGACGCCCTGGGCACAAACAGGCAATGTGACCTTCAATCTGAGCAGGTTTTCAAACAAGCCCTCTCATTTGCACCACCAGCATCCTGCACTGCAGGTCTGATATGCCCTGCCCGAATCCTAACTCTTGGTGGGATTTTCCAGGCAAGCAAACCCAGAGCCCTCCTTTGGAATCCCTGCTTTGCGGCACCCCTAAATTGGAAAATGGCACTCTTCCCTTCACGAAAAAGCCACCAAACTATGGGGAGCTGCCAGCATCCTTAGAGAGGAAATGTATCCCATGAATCCATGAGAACACACCTGCAATCTGAGGCCATTCTGGACACACAATTCAGATAGAAAAGCCTGTGCTACATTCTTCCAGGCCCCCTAATTACAGTTCCTGATGAGCTGCCCTCCTGGTCTATTCATTGGGCCTGTGATCACCTCACCACACACCCTAACCCGAATTTGACTTGCAGACTTCTCTCCCAAAACCATGTGTCACGTGTGCTCCAGGATATGGTCTCTAGATCCACACCACAGGACTCTGCCTGTCATTTCCAAGGAAACTGTGCAATTCACAGTTGCCCGAACCTTCCAGATTAGGAGCTAGCTGCAAGAACCCTGAGCCCACCCCTATACTGGTGCCTGCTCTCTATGAAAATGTGCAGTCTGAAACTCCCTGATCACCTACATCTAGGCAGACAGCCATGTCAATGTTCCTGAGTCAGAATAGTGAACCTGACATGCCCCTAGGACCTCAATGGAACCCTAGATTAGGTTTTCAGGCATCTGTTCTCACGGCCTGTTCTGGAATACCAACTTAGGATACAACATGTCGTCCCTGAGCCACACAACAGACCATCTCCTGTCTCCAGAAAGAAACCCTGCCCTTCGATCTGAGCCAAACCCTCAGGGTATGAGAAACCTGCACGGCACCTTAACGACCAGCACATTCTAAGATATCCCTGGTAACAAACCAGCATGTGGCCCATCTGCAAGAGATTCCATATTAACTCAAGGCCTTGGTCCTTTGCCTCAGAGCCACCAGAACGAACCTGCCATGGTCCTCAGTTGCAATGGTCAATGGAGGTGCGCTTTCCAGGCATCCATGCAGGAGAGCTCTGGTACCCAGACTTTCCACATGGGGGACCCTGGAGCAAAAAAACCAGACTCCACCTTTCCAGTAGAAGGAAACATTGCTGTTTGGAGCATCTCAAAAGCCTTATTGTGTGAAATACTCCATGACCTCTTGAGGCCACCCCTCCATTGGTCCACCATCATAGACACAAACTCCAGTGTGTGCAAACATCTGACATCCGCTCTTACTCAGGTGCTGGATATCTAGAATAAGCCGATGCACATTGGAGCTCCCTTCCTCTTGGCACTGATTTGAACTGAATCTTGCGTTTAGAATTCCATCCCCACCTTACTGGTCCCCAAGCCCTCTTGATAGGGAATTCTGGAGCCACAGTGCAGCATTCTGCTTTCCCCATAGAAAGAAGACATGCCTGGTGAGTCTGTCCAGAAACTCCACATGATGATCAAATCTGTTTGGCCCTCGAGGGAACCCCGATTTATTGGCTGTCCTGGCCATTAGTGCTGTGTCTGACATAGCCTTAGCCCCGACCTATTGTCAGCCACCCAGAGAGCCGGCTCCTTATCCAGCATATGAGATCATCCATGGCCCAAATCTGTCATCTCTACCCATCCTTGGTATGCAGGCATCTGTCCCCAGACCTTTGCTGGAATCCCTGCCAATGAGGGAACCTGAAGCAAAATAGAGAACACTTCCTTCCCCATGGTAGGAAACCTGGCTGTTGATATGGATGTTCAACTCCCAAAGTGGGATCCAGTTGCATGGCCAACGAGAGCACGCCGACTCCTGATGTCCACCCTGGGCAGAAGCAGGTATTGTGAACCCCAGCCTGTGCATGCGTTCAAACAAGCCCTCTCAATTGCACCACCAGGATCCCGCATTGCAGGCCTGGTTTGCCCGTAGGCCCAAATCAAATCCCTTGGTGGGATTTTCCAGGCGCCCAGACCCAGAGCCTGTCTCTGGAATCCCTGTTTTGAAGCACCTTTATGATGGAAAACAGCACTCTTATCTTCCCCAAAAAAGCCACCAAACTATGTGGAGCCGCCAGAATCCTTAGAGTGGAAAAGTCTCCCATGGACCCATGTGAACTCACCTGCATTCCGAGGCCATTCTGGACACACAATCCAAATAGAAAAGTCTTTGCTACCATCTTCCAGTCACCCTAATTACAGTTCCTGTCGAGCTGCCCCCCCCAGGTCTATGCATTGGGCCTGTGTTTGTCTCTCGACTAACCTGAACCAGAATTTGTGTTTGCAGACTTCACTCCCAAAACCATGGCTCACATGTTCTCCAGGATAGGGTCACTCGAGGTGCACCAAATGACTGTGGCTGCTATCCCCAAGGAAACCATGCCCATTACAGTTGCCCAAACTTTACAGATTAAGGGAAACCTGCAAGGCTCCTGAGCCCACCCCAATATTAGCGGCCACTCTGGATGCAAATGCATGGTCTGAAACAACCTGATCCCCTCCATCCAGGCAGACAGCCATGTCAATGTTCCTGAGTCAGAAGATTGAACCTGACATGCCCTTGAACCTCATTGGAACACTTGATTAGGTTGTCAGGCATCTGTCCTCAGGAGTCTATTCTGGAATACCAACTTATGATACAACATGTTGTCCCTGAGCCACGCAACAGAACATCTCCTGTCCCCAGAAGGAAACCGTGCTCTTTGACCTGTGTCAAACCCTCAGGATAAGAGAATCCTACACGGCACCTTAGCCACGAGCACATTCTAAGATCTCCCTGGTAACAAACCAGCAGTGTTACCAAAGTACAGGATTTATTTATTTATTTATTTTTAAAAAAGATTTTATTTATTTATTTGACAGAGCGAGATCACAAGCAGGCAGAGAGAGAGGAGGAAGCAGGCTCCCTGCTGAGCAGAGAGCCCGATGCGGGCCTCGATCCCAGGACCCTGAGATCATGACCTGAGCCGAAGGCAGCGGCTTAACCCACTGAGCCACCCAGGCGCCCAAAGTACAGGATTTAAAATTAGGATGGAATTATTCAGGATAGACTACCCAAAAATGATATTTCTATTTATCTAATGAAACAGTGATGGACGAGTGTATTGAGCCTTGAAAGAGATAATGGACTCTGATGATGAATCATGAACCTTTTCTAATGATAGGGTGGAATATGGAAAGGCATGGAGAAGGGAATTAAAGTAATATGTCAGCTCAAAGCTGAATTATCATTACTTGCTGCTTTTTTTCTTTTTCCCCACACACCATTTGATAATTCCTATCTCCAAGCCTTGAACATCTTTCTTCAATACTGGCGGATTTGTCTTCAAAGCACCTTAGACCCTGTTTATGCCAGGTTTGAAACTGTATTTTTTAGGCATGTATTACTATTTTTTTTGAAACAGAAAAGCAATTTAATAGAGAAAGTTCTGAAAGTATAGAAATTTGATCTCAATTATATATATAGTGATTCATATATATATATTTATATCACTGAATTAAATACATAGACACACTCATGTCACTGAGTATATATATATATATATATATATATATATATATATATATATCTTGAATAAATTCAGTTTACATTTTCAAATAATCTGTAGTTTAAGGGTGGACCCAGACAAGTAAATTGCAGTGTTTATTGCTTTGTAGTGGAATCTAGAGGGAAGAAGGATAAATTTTATATATATATATATCTGAAGGAGATTCCATGTTAACTCATCACCCTTGGTACTTCGTCTCAGAGTCAACAGAACGAACCTCCCGTGTTCCTCACCCTCAATCATCAATGGAGGTGTGCTCTCCAGGCATCCATGTCAGAGAGCTCTGCTCTCCAGAATTTCAACATGGGGGACCCTGGAGCAAACAAACCAGATTCCACCTTTCGAGTAGAAGGAAGCCTTGCTCTTTGGAGAATGTCACAACTCCTAGCGTGGAAAATCCTCCATGATGATTGATGCCACCCCTCCATTTTTCGGTCATCATAGACACAAATTCTAATGTAAGCAACCATTTGACATCCACCCTTACTCAGGTGCTGGATATCTTGAATAAGCCCCTGCACATTGCAAATGCCTTCCGCTTGGCACTGAATTTAACCATAGTCGTGTTTACAATTCCATCCTCACCCTAATTTTCCACAAGCCCTCTTGATAGGGCATTCTGGAGCCACAACGCAGCATTTTGCCTGCCCCTGAGGTAAAAAGAAGTGCCTGGTGAGTCTGCCCAGATCCCCCACATGAGGATCCACCTGCATGGTCCTCAATAACACCCTAATATCATAGGCCACCATGGGCACTAAAGCTCTGTCTGACATAGCCTGATCCACGACCTCTACTCAGCCACCTAGACATTGGGCCCCATGTCTTGCAAGTGGGACCTGCTGTGGCCCGAAACCGTCATCTCTGCTCAGCCTGGTTATACAGGCATCTGTCCCCAGAACTTAGCTCAAACCCCTGCTTATGGGGGAACCTGAAGCACAAGAGTACTCCTCCTTCTCAATGGTAGGGAATCTGGCCTGTGAAATGGGTGTCCAGTCCTCAGAGTGGGAACCAGCTGCTTGGCCCTTGAGACCACTTTCACTCATGGGAGATGCCCTGGGCACAGAAAGGCATTGTGGCCCTCAGCGTGAGCCTGATTTCAAAAAAAATACCACCAGGAGTCCAAAGAGCGGTCCTACCAGGTAGCTATGGCAAAATCCTCTCCCTCGTTCGTGTTTTCCAGGCACTCATACCCAGAAACTGTCTCCAGAATCTCTTTTAGGGTTCCCCTGAGACTGCAAACAAGAGTCTCCTCTTCCCCAGAGGCACCAAACGCTTGGGGGCTGGGCAGAATACCCAGAGACGAAGAATCTCCCATGGCCCCATAAAGCCACCCCTATATTTTGCGACCATCCTGGACACAATCCAGACAAAATAGCCTTCACTATCACCTCCATGACACCTTAATTTCAGTACAGTATATGCTGCCCTCAGGGCCTGCATATCGGGCCTATGATCACCTGGAGCCTCACCCTAGCCCTAGTTTGCGTTTGCCGATTTATGTCCCCAAAGCCCTGGCCCACATGACCTCCAGGATGGGGACTCTGGTGCAACATCAGATGATTGTGACAACCCTCCCAAAGGAGTCTCTACACTTCACTGTTGCCCAAACCCTGAATATTAAGAGCAAAATAAAAGCGCCTGAGCCCATGTCAATTTCAAAGGACGCTCTGGACTGAAATGCCTATTCTGACACACAATGAGCACTTACCTCCAGACAGACATCCAGGAAAAGGCCCTGAGTCAGAAGATTGAAACTGACATGCCCCTAGGACTTCATAGATACCCTAAATTAGATTTTCAGGTGCCAGTCACCAGAGGCCTGTTCTCCAATAAAAATTTATTTTCCAACACGTGGTCCCTGAGCCACACTAAAGAACCCCCCCCTGTCCCCAGTAGGATACCTTGCTCTTGGTAGCTGTGTCCCAGATACAATGTAGGAGAATCCTGCATGGCCCTCTGACCAACCAACATTCTAATTTCTCCATGGATACCAACCAGCATTGTGATCAAACAGCATGAAACTCCGTGTCAATTCAAGGCGGAAGGAACTTTTCCCCAGAGCCAACAGATCAAACCTGCCATGTTACTCAGCTGAAATGGAGCACGGAGGTGTGCTTTCCAGGTATCCATATGGGAGAGCTCTGCTACACAAACTTTCCATATGGGGGACGGTGGAGGAAACAAACCAGACTCGCCCTGTCCAGTAAGTAGAATGAAACATTGCTGTTTGGAGCATCTCACAAGTCACAACATGGCACATCCTCCAGGACCTCCAGACCACACCCCTCCATTTGGTGGCCATCATAAACACAAACTCCTGTGTGAGCAAACATCTGACATCCACCCTTACACAGGTGCTTGATATCTCGAATCAGCCACTACACACTGGAACTGCCTTTTGCTTGGCACTGAATTTAACCTTAGCTTGTGTTGACAATTCCATCCTCATGCTCCTGGTTCCCAGGTCCTCTTGATAGGGAATTCTGGGGCCACAACGCAGCATTCTGCATGCCTCACAGAAAGAAGTAGTGCCTGGTGAATCTGCCCAGAAACCTCACATGAGGATCCACCTGCATGGCCCTCGACGGCACCCTAATAACATAGGTTGCAATGGGAACTCAGGCTCTGTCTGACACAGCCTGAGCCACGACCTCCAGTCAGGCACGTGGACAGTGGGCCCCATAACCTGCTGGTGGGACCTGTCTTGGCCCGAAACTGTCACATCTTGTCAACTTGGATATTCAGGCATCTCTCCCCAGACCATACTCAAATCACTGTGTATGGGGGAACCTGATGCACAAGAGTACTCCTCCATCACGATGGAAGGAAACCCAGCTGTTGAGATGGGTGTCCAGCCCTCATAGTGGGAAGCAGCTGCATTGCCCATGAGACCACAGCCACTCATGGGAGCCGCCCTGGGCACAAACAAGCATTGTGACCCTCAGCATGATCCTGCTTTCAAACAAACCCCCTCAGTAGCTGGACCAGGAGCCTGCAGAGCGGGCCTGCCAGGTCCCTAGGGGCAAATCATCACCCTCATTTGTGATTGCCAGGCGCCCAAACCTAGAACCTATCTCTGGAATCCCTCATTTGGGGGGTCCACTTAGATGGAAAACCGCAGTCTTCCCTTCCCCCAGAGACACCAAACTCTAGGGAGCTGGGGAGAATCCACAGAGACAAAGAATCTCCCGTGACCCCATGAAGCCAACCCTGTTTTTTGCTACCATCCTGGACACAGTCCAGACCAAAAAGCCTGTGCCATTGCTTCCACAACACCTTAATTTCAGTACACTATGAGCTTCCCTCTGGATCTGTAGATCGGGCCTGTAACCACCTCGGCCCTACGCTAACCCTAGTTCATGTTTTAAGATTTCTGTCCCCAAAGCCCTGGTCCACATGCCCTCAGGAAGGGGACTCTGGAGTCACACTGGACGACTGTGCCTATCCTCCCAAAGGAAACTCTGCCCTTCACTGTTGCCCAAATCCTGAAGATTAGGAGCAATGTACAAAGCCCCTGAGACCACCTCAATTGTGAGAAGAATTCTGGACCGAAATGCACATTCTGGCACACCAGGAGCACCTGCCTCCAGGCAGATATCCATGTCAAACGGACTGAGTCAGAAGGATGACCCTGACATGTCCCTAGGACTTCATCAATACCCTAGCTTAGATTTTCAGGCGCCTGTCCCCAGAGGCCTTTTCTCCAATACCAACTTATATTCTAACATGTGGTCCGTAAGCCACACAACAGACCCCTTCTGTCCCCAGTAGGATACCTTGCTCTTGGGAGCTATATCCAAGACTCAGTGTAGGAGAATCCTGCATGGCCCCTGACCACCCCAACATTCTAACGTCTCCCTGGATAGAAACCATCATTATGATCCAACAGCATGAAACTCCATGTTAACTCAGGCCACTTGGAACTTCACCCCAGAGCCTCGAGATCGAACCTGCCATGTTCTTCAGCTGCAATGGTCAATGGAGGTGTGCTTTCCAGGCATCCATTTTAGAGAGCTCTGCTACCCAAACTGTCCATACGTGGACTCTGGAGCCAATGAACCAGACTCACCCTGTCCAGTACAACGAATCCTTGCTGTTTGGATCATCTCACAAGCCCTAGCGTGGGAAATCCTCCATGGCCTCGTGACGCCACCCCTCCATTTGGTGGTCATCATAGACACAAAGTCCACTGAGAGCAAGCATCTGACATCTGCCCTTACTCAAGTGTTGGTATCTCGAATCAGTCGGTGCACACTGGCTGCCTTCCACTTGGCACTGATTTTAACCATAGATTGTGATTAAAATTCCATCCTCACCCTACTGGTCACAAAGCACTCTTGACAGGGAATTATGGACCCCAAACAAAGCATACTGCTTACCCCAAAGACAGAAGACGTGCCTGGTGAGTCTGCCCAGAATACCCACATGAGGCTCCACCTGCATGGCCCTTGATGACACCCTAATATCATAGGCCACCATGGGCACTCAGGCTTTGTCTGACACAGCCTGAGCCATGACCTCCAGACAGCCATGCAGACAGTGGGCCCCATATACTGCAGGTGGTACCTACCATGGCCTGAAGCCATCAGCTCTACTCAACATGGGTATTCAGGCATCTGTTCCCAGACCAAAGATCAAATCCCTGCATAAGGGGGAACCTGAAGCACCAGAGTACTCCTCCTTCCCGAAAGCAGGAAACATGACTGTTAAGATGGGTGTCCAACCCTCAGAGTGGGAACAAGTTGCATTGTCCATTAGACTACGGCCACTCATGGGAGCCGTCCTGGGCCCAAACAGGCATTGTGACCCTCAGCGTGAGCCTGCTTTAAAAAAAAATAAAAAAACAAAACAAAACAAAAAAAACCCTCGGTAGCTGGACCAGAAACAAGGCGAGCGGGCCTGCCATGTCCCAAGGGCCAAATTCTCACCCTTGTTCGTGATTTCCTGGCGCCAAGATGAAGAACCTGTCGTTGGGTTCCCTCTTTTGGGGGTCCCCCGAGACAGAAAGCAGCAGTCTTCGCTTCCCCCAGAGACACCAAACTCTTGGGAGTTGGACAGTATCCACAGAGATGAAGAGTCTCCCATGGACCCATGAAGACTCCCCTATGTTTTATGGCTGTCCTGGACACACATTCAGAAAAAGCCTGTGCTACCGCCTCCATGACATCTTAATTTCAGTACACTATGAGCTGCAATCACGGCCTGCAGATCGGGCCTGTGAACACCTCGGCCCTCACCCTAACCCAGGTTCGCATTTGCAGATTTCTGTCCCCAAAGCCCTGGCCCAAATGCCCTCCAGGATGGGGCCTCTGGTGCCACAATGACGAGTGAGCCTACCCTCCTGAAGGATACTCTGCCCTTCATTGTTGCCCAAACCGTGAAGATTAGGAGCAAAGTAAAAAGCCCTTGAGCTGACCTCAATTTCAAAGAATGCTCTGTACCCAAATGCGTGCTCTGACACACAATGAGCATCTGCCTCCAGGAAGACATCTAAGTTAAAGGCCCTGATTCAGAAGATTGGACCTACATGACTCTAGGACATCACTGATACCCTAGTTTATGTTTTCAGGCACTTGTCTCCAGAGGCCTGTTCTCCAATACCAACTTATATTCCAACATGTGGTCTCTGAGCCCAACAATAGAGCCAAACCTGTCCCCAGAAGGATACCTTGATCTTGGTAGCTGTGTCCAAGACACAGTGTAGGAGAATCCTGCATGGACTCCTGACTACACCAACATTCTAACATGTATACCAACATACATTCATGGTATCCATGCATGTGCATGGATACCAACCAGCATTGTGATCCAACATCATGAAACTCCATGTCAATTCAGGCTGCTTGGAACTTCGCTCCAGAGCTACCATATTGAACCTGCCATGTTCCTCAGCTGCAATGATCAATGGAGTTGTGCATTCCAGGCATCGATAAGGGAGAGCTCTGCTACCCTAACTTTCCATATGAGGGACCCTGGAGCAAACAAACCAGACTCCCCCTGTCCAGTAGAAGGAAACCTTGCTGTTTGGAGCATCTCAGTATCCCCAGTGTGGGAAATCTTCTATGCCCTCATGAAGTCACCCCTCAATTTGGTGGTCATCAGAGACACAAACTCCAGTGTGAGCAAACATCTGACATCCGAACTTACTCAGGTACCGGATATCTCGAATAAGCCACTGCACCCTGAAACTGCCTTCTGCTTGGCACTGAATAACCATAGATTGTGATTACAATTCCATCCTCACCCTCCTGGTCACCAAACCCTCTTGATATGGATTTCTGGAGCCACAATGCAGAATTTGCCTGTCCAAAAGAAAGAAGACGTGCCTGTTGAGTCTGCCCAGATACCCTACATGAGGATCCACCAGCATGGCCCTCAACACACCCTAATAACATAGGCCGCCATGGGCACTCAGGCTCTGACTGTAACATCCTGAGCCATGACTTCCAGTCAGCCATGCAGACACTGGGCTCCATATACAGCAGGTGGGTCCGGCCATGGCCCGAAGCCATCACATCTACCCAACCTGGATATTCAGGCATCTCTCCCCAGACCGTAGCTCAAATCCCTGCCTATGGGGGAACCTGAAGCATAGGAGTATTCCTCCTTCCCGATGGCAGGAAACCCGGCTGTTGAGATGGGTGTCCAACCCTCAGAGTGGGAACCAGCTGCATGGCCCATGAGACTACTGTCACTCATGGGAACCTTCCTGGTCACAAACAAGCATTGTGACCCTCAGCATGAGCCTGCTTTCAAAGAAACCCACTTGGTAGCTGGACCAGGAGCCCGCAGAACGGGACTGCCATGTCCCTAGGGCCATATCCTCACATGCGTTCATGTTTTCCAGTCACCCACACCCAGAACTGTTTCTGGAATCCCTCTTTGGGGGTCTCCTGGGTCGGAAAATAGCCATCTTCCCTTCCCCCAGAGACACAAACTCTTGGGATCTGGGCAAAATCCCCAGAGATGAAGAATCTCCCATGGCACCATGAAGACTACCATACATTTTGTGACCGTCCTAGACACACAATCCAGACAGAAAAGCCAGCCCTACCACCCGCATGACACCTTAATTTCAGCACTCTATGAAGTATGCTCAGGGGATTTGCCATGTTCCTCAGCCACAATGGTTATTTGGGGTGTGCTTTCCAGGCAACCATGCGGAAGAGCTCTGCTATCCATACTTTCCACATGGGGGACTCTGGAGCAAACAAACCAGACTCCACCTGTCAGTAGAAAAAAACAATCTTGCTGTTTGGAGCATCTCACAAGCATCATTGTGGGAAATCCTCCATGGCCTTTTATGCCACCTCTCCATTTGTCAGTCATCAGAGACACAACCTCCTGTGTGAGCTAACTTAATTCATCTGTCCTTATTCAGGTACTGAATATCTCGTTCGTTGGCCATCATAGATACAAATTCCAGCTGAGCAGACATCTGACCTCGTCCATACTCAGGTGCTGGAGATCTCGAAAAAAAAAAAAAAAAAAAAAGGCTCCACATTGGAACGGCAATGTGCTCGGCACTGAGCTTAAATGTAGCTTGTCTATTAAGACTTCTATCCTCACACTCCTGGCCTGTAAGCCCTCCATATTGGGAATTTGGGAGCCACAATGCAGCCTTCTACCTGCCCACAAGAAAGAAGAAGTGCCCTAAGGGTCTGTGCAGAAAATCCACATGAGGATCCACCTGCACGGCCCTCTATGGCACCCCAATATAATAGGCCACCCTGTGCACTAATGCTCTGTCTGACACAGCCTGAGCCCCTACCTCCTGGCAGCCATCTAGATAGCGGGTCCCAGATACAGCAGGTGTAACCTGCTTTGACCTGAGTCCTTCATCTCAAACCAACTTGGGTATTCACCTATCTGTCCCAGAACATAGCAACCACCTGGCATCCATACAGATAGAGGGCCCCATATCCTAAGGTGTGAGCTGCCTTGACCTGAGTCCTTCATCCCGAACCAACCTGGGTATTCAGGTACCTGTTCCAGAACATAGCTCAAATTCCTGCCCATGGAGGACCCTGAAGCACAAAAGAGTACACCTCCTTCCCCATGGCAGGAAACCTAAATGTTGAGATAGTTGTCCAACCCTCAGATTGGAATTCAGGTGCATGGAATAAAATCAGCGCCCACTCAGGATGGGGAGCTGGGCACAAATAGGCATTGTGACACTCACCCTGAGACCCATTTCCAACAAGCCCCCACGGGGGCTGGACCAGGACCCCACAGAACGGGCCTGTTAGGCCCCTAGGCCCAAATCCTAAGCTTTGGTGGGGTTACTCAGTCACTGGGACCCAGAACCCATCTATGGAATCCATGTTTTGACAGGAAACTTGACACGGTAAAACGCGGTCTCCCCTTCCCCAGTAAGACACCAAATTCTTGGGTGCCGGGCAGAAACCCCAGATAGGAAGAAACTTCCATGGGCACATGAGGACACCCATCCATTCAGTGGCCATCCTAGACACAATCCAGTCAGAATAGCCTGTGCTCTTGCCTCCCAGCCACCCAAATTTAAAATCCGAGGAACTGCCCTTAGAGTCTGCAGATCGGGCCTGCCATCACCTTACTCGTACCCGATTTTGTGTCTGAAAATTTTGGTCCTATAGTCCTGACCCACATACACTCCAGGATGGGGCCTCCAGAAGCACATCACATCACTGGGCCTGCTCTTCCAAGGAAACTCTGCCCATCTGTTTCCCAAGACCTCCAGATTAGCAGAAACCTGCAAGGTCCCTAAGCCCAACACAACTCCATAGGCCACTCTGGAAAAATGCACAATCTGACACAGCCTCAGAACATACCTACAAGAAGACATGCAGGTCAATGGGAAAGGATGAATGCCCTAAGACCGTGGTGGATCCAAGGTGCTGGGTGTGCAGCCAGCTGTCTCAGTGTCTGTCGGAATGTCTGGGCTCAGGCTATGTAAGACAGAGCATTAGTGCTTAGGGTAGCCTATGCAATTGGGGTGTTGCCGAGGGCCAAGCAGGTTGATCCTCCTTTTGGGTTTCTGGGCAAGGCCATAGAGAACGTATTTCTTCCAGTGGGCAGGCAGAGTGCTTCGTTTTGGCCCCAGTATTCCCAATCCGGAGGGCTTGTGGGCCAGGAGTGTGAGGACGGAAGTCTGATAACTCAAGCTAAGGTGATGTTTGGGGCCAAGGACATGGCAGGCGCACTCTGCAGAGGCTGAATCTCCTGTATCTGAAGTCAGGGTGAGGATCAAACATTGGCTGAGGCTGGGGTTTGTATCCATGATGGCCCCTTCATGAAGCGGGGGCTTCATGAGGCTAAGGAGGTTTTCCCACGCTGAGTTTGTGAGTTGCTCCAAACCACAAGGTTTTCTTCTGAAGGACAGTGAGTCGTGTTGGATGGCTCCAGGATGTCCTATACGGAAGGATGGATAGCAGGGTTTGAAGGATGGATGCCTGTTCAGCATACCTCGCATTCCCATTGGCTCTTTGTGACAAGACACGTTTGAACTGCTGGCTCTGGGGAAAGCTACCAGGGGGCTGTGTGGAAACGAACTTTCCTGAGGATGGGTCATAATGGTGGTTTGTGTCCATGGAGACCTTGGAATGTGCTGGTGGCTCAGGGGCCCTGCAGAAATGGCCTACCTGAAGGGTTTGATAGAGCTCCAATAAGAAAGCTCCCCATGTGGGAACGAGAGAGGTTCTGTTTGGAGCCTCAGCAAAGCCCCAGATTCTGGTCTTCGAAACCAGTCCTCTGAGGAGAGACACCTGGAATCCAAAGCTAGGTTCAGATTAGGGCCTAGGGGCCTGTCCAGGTCAATCTTCTGTCTCTGGGGACACAGTCTGAGTGTCTAAGTAGAGATAGTTGCTCAGCTGGTGTCAGAGTGCCCCTCTTAGTCCAGGGCAGCCTACACTATCAGGATGGCCTCAGGGGCCTTGGAGATTTCTCATTATCTGTAGGGTTGTGGCCAATGGATTGGGCAGAGTTTCCTTGGAGAGGACAGGCGTAGTCCTTCCTTGTGGCTCCATAGGCCCTAGCCTGGAAGGTGTGTGGGTCTGTGCTGTGAGCACAGAAGTCTGAAAACAGAAACTCGGGTTAGTTGTAGCACCGATGGTATTGTAGGCTGGATCTACAGACTGTGAGGGGAGCTCCTCGGCTATTGACAGAAGGGCAAGTGGAAGGCGGTCCCTCAGGTTTTGTCTCTGGATGTTGTGTCCAGGATAGCCATGGATTGTAGGGTGGCCTCAGTGGCTATGGACGAGTCTCCCTCTCTGGGTATTTGGCCCAGCTCCAAAGAGTTTGGGGTCATTTTGTGGGAAACGTGGAGTCCTATTTTCTGGCTCAGAAGTCTCTCCAATAGAGGGATATCAGAGCAGAGCCCCAGGTAGAGGCGACTGGAAAACTCGAACTCTGGTGAGGATTGGGAACACAGGGACTTTGCAAGCCCCATATGTGGGCTCTTGCTGCAGGCTCTGAGAGGCCTTACTTCGACATGGGGATCACGGTGAGGTTCACAATGCATTTGTGCCCAAGTCGGCACTCAAGTTTGGGCATGACCTCAGGAGCTTTAAAGGTTTCTCCTATGCTGTAGGTGTGACTCCATGCCAACAGCAAGCATTACAGCCATGGGGAAGGAGGAATTCTGATTTGTGCTTCAGGTACCCACCTGTGAGGGGATTTGATATAATGTCTAGGTTCAGATGTCTGAAAACCGAGTTTGGGAATACATGACGGCATAAGGCCATGGCGTGTCCAATGTGCTGGGTGTGAGGCCAGCTGTCTGCTTGTCTGTCAGGACGTCTGCCCTCAGGCTGTGTCAGACAGAGCATTAGTGCCCAGGGCAGCATATTCAATTGGGTTACGGTCAAGGCCCGAGCAGGTTGATCCTCATTTGGGGTTTCTGGAGAGCCCCATAGGGCAACGTTTTTCTTCTGGTGGGCAGGCAGAGGGCTGCGTTGTGGTACCGGAATTCCCATACTGGAGGGCTTGTTTTCCAGGGGTGTGAGGAAGGAAATCTGAAAATACAAGCTATCGTGAGGTTTTGGACCAAGGGCACGGCAAGCCGACTCTACAGAGGCTGAATCGAGATCTCCTGCATCTGAGGTCAGGGCGAGTATCAGATGTTGCCTCAGGCTGGAGTTTGTGTCCACGATGGCCCCTTCCTGAAGGGGGTGGGGCCGTCATTAGGTCAGAGACGTTTCCCTATGCTGGGAATTGTGAGCTGCTCCAAACCTCAAGGTTTCCTTCTGCAGGAAAGTCGAGTCCTATTGTATGGACCCAGGACACCCCATACAGAAAGACTCGAGAACAGGGGTCTAAGCATGGATGCCTGGAAACGCCACCCCACATTCCCATTGACTGGGATAAGGCAGGCTTACTCTGTGGGTTCTTGGGCGAACTACCCAAAGGGCAGAGTTGTTGGACTCTCCTAAGGACGGGTCATAAGTGGGTTGGTGGCCATGGAGACCTTGGAATGTGGTGGCGGCTCAGGGTCTTTGCAGGATTCTCCAACCCGAAGGGTTTGACTCAGCTCCAACAAGGAAGCTTCCCATGTGGAGATGAGAGGTATTCTGTTTGGTGCCTCAGGAAAGCCCCATATGCTGGTCTTCGAACCCAGGCCTCTGAAGAGTGACACCTGGAAACCAAAGCAAAAGTTCAGATTAGGGCCTAGGGGCCTGTCCAGTTCAATCTTCTGTCTTTGGACATCTGTCTGCCTTTCTGCGTGGAAGTAATTGCTCAGCTTGTTTCAGAATGCCCCTGTGTGTCCAGGGCGGCTTCCAGTAGTGCAATGTCCTTGGGACCTTGAGGTTTCTCCTATTCTGTAGGGTTGTAGCCAATGGAATGGGTACAGTTTCCTAGGCGAGAGCAGGCACAGTCCTGTGGTGTGGCTCCAGAGGCCCCAGCCTGGAGGGTATGTGTGCCAGGGCTGTGGGGACAGATGTCCACAAACACAAACTTGCCTCAGATTTGGGGCTGAAGTTATGGTAGGCCTTCCGCAAACACAAACTTGCCTCAGATTTGGGGCTGAGGTTATGGTAGGCCTTATCTACAGTTCGTTAGGGGATATACTCGGCATATGAAATGAGGGCCATTGGGAGGCAGTTGCTCAGGTTTTTGTCTCTGGGTGTTGTGTCCACAATGGTGGTTTAATGTAGGGGTGGCCTCATCGGTCAAGGAAGAGCATTTCCTCTCTGGTGATTTGCCCAGCTCCCTAGAGTTTAGGGTCATTCTGTGAAAAGGGAGGAGTCCTGTATTCTGCGTCAGGTGTCTTCCCCATAGAGGGAATTTAGAGTGGAGCAGTGGGTACTGACAACTGCAATACCTGGCTTCTGGTAAGGCCTGGGGGCTTATGTGCATGGCAAGACCCATATGCAGGCTCTTGTTCCAGCCACTGAGAGGCGTTACTTGAATACAGGACTCACGCTGAGGGTCACAATACGTTTCTGTTCCCAAGGCGGCCATCAAGCACTGGCGTGGCCTCTCAGACCATGTAGGTTTTCCTACACTGAACGTTCGACAACATGCCAACCACAAAGTTTCTTTCCATGGAGAAGGAGGAATTCTGATTTTTGCATCATGTTCACCCCTGAACAGTGATTGGAGATAAGGTCTAAGTTCTGAAGCCTGAAAACCGCGGTTGGGAAGAGATGATGACATAAGGCCGTGGCAGGTTCGATGTGTTCAGTTTGGGACCAGGTGTCTGGGTGTCCTTTGGGATGTCTGGTCTCAGGCTGTGTCAGACAAGGAATTAGTGCACAGGGTAGGCTGTATAATTGCTTTACAGTCGAGTGGCGTGCATTAGATAATCATTTGGGTTTCTTATTAGCAGCATAGGGGCAAAGTTTTTTCCTCTGGAGGACAGGCAGAGTGCTGCATTATGAGTCCGGAATTCCCAAACTGGAGGGCTTGTGGGTCAGGAGAGTGAAGATGGAAGTCTCAGAACACAAACTAGGCTTAGGTTTTGAGGCAAGAGCACGGCAGGCACACTCTGCAGAGCTGAATCGAGATCTCATGCATCTGAAGTCTGGCGAGGATCAGACGTTAGCTCAGTTTGGAGTATCTGTCCATGTTGGCCCCTTCATCAAGGGGGAGGGTACATTATGAGGCCATGGAGGTTTTCCCACGATGGGAGTTGTGAGATGATCCAAACCACAAAGATTCTCTTCTGTGGGACAATTAAGACCTGTTAGATGGCTCCAGGACGTCACATAAGGAAGTTCTCCAGAGCAGGGTTCTAAGGATGGATGCCTGGGCAGCCAGCCTCACATTCCAATTGTCTCCTAGTGACAAGACACATTTGATCTGCTGGCTCTGGGGTAGCAACCGAGGGAGGTGAGTTGAAATGGGCTCTCCTAAGGATGGGTCTTTTTTTTCCCAATTTATTTATTTTCAGAAAAACAGTATTCATTATTTTTTCACCACACCCAGTGCTCCATGCAAGCCGTGCCCTCTATAATACCCACCATCCTGGTACCCTAACCTCCACCCCCCGCCACTTCAAACCCCTCAGACTGTTTTCAGAGTCCGTAGTCTCTCATGGTTCACCTCCCCTTCCAATTTAACCAAATTCCCTACTCCTCTCTAACGCCCCTTGTCCTCCATGCTATTTGTTATGCTCACAAATAAGTGAAACCATATGAAAATTGACTCTCTCTGCTTGACTTATTTCACTCAGCATAATCTCTTCCAGTCCCGTCCTGTTGCTACAAAAGTTGGGTATTCATCCTTTCTGATGGAGGCATAATACTCCATAGTGTATATGGACCACATCTTCCTTATCGCATTCATCCGTTGAGGGCATCTTGGTTCTTTCCATAGTTTGGCGACTGTGGCCATTGCTGCTATAAACATTGGGGTACAGATGGCCCTTCTTTTCACGATATCTGTATCTTTAGGGTAAATACCCAGGAGTGCAATTGCAGGGTCGTAGGGAAGCTCTATTTTTAATTTCTTGAGGAATCTCCACACTGTTCTCCAAAGAGGCTGCACCACTTGCATTCCCACCAACAGTGTAAGAGGGTTCCCCTTTCTCCACATCCCCTCCAACACATGTTGTTTCCTGTTTTGTTAACTTGGCCATTCTAACTGGCGTAAGGTGATATCTCAATGTGGTTTTAATTTGAATCTCCCTGAGGGCTAGTGATGATGAGCATTTTTCATGTGTCTGATAGCCATTTGTATGTCTTGATTGGAGAAGTGTCTGTTCATATCTTCTGCCCATTTTTTGATGTGTTTGTCTGTTTCATGTGGTTGAGTTTGAGGTGTTCATTATAGATCCTGGATATCAACCTTTTGTCGGTACTGTCATTTGCAAATATCTTCTCCCATTCCGTGGGTTGCCTCTTTGTTTTTTTGACTGTATCCTTTGCTGTGCAGAAGCTTTTGATTTTGATGAAGTCCCAGAAGTTTATTTTCGCTTTTGTTTCCTTTGCCTTTGGAGACGTATCTTGAAAGAAGTTGCTATGGCTGATATCAAAGAGATTACAACCCATGTTCTCCTCTAAGATTCTGATGGATTCCTGTCTCACATTGAGGTCTTTTATCCATTTTGAGTTGATCTTTGTGTACGGTGTAAGAGAATGGTCGAGTTTCATTCTTCTACATATAGCTGCCCAGTTTTCCCAGCACCATTTATTGAAGAGACTGTCTTTTTTCCACTGTATTTTTTTTCCTGTTTTGTCAAAGATTAATCGACCATAGAGTTGCGGGTCCATATCAGGGCTCTCTACTCTGTTCCACTGGTCTATGTGTCTGTTTTTATGCCAGTACCATGCTGTCTTGGTGATCACAGCTTTGTAATAAAGCTTGAAATCAGGTAAGGTGATGCCGCCAGCTTTATTTTTGTTTTTCAACATTTCCTTAGCGATTCGGGGTCTCTTCTGATTCCATACAAATTTTAGGATTATTTACTCCAGCTCTTTGAAGAATGCTGGTGGAATTTTGATCGGAATGGCATTAAAAGTATAGATTGCTCTAGGCAGTATAGACATTTTAACCATGTTTATTCTACCGATCCAAGAGCATGGAATGGTCTTCCATCTTTTTGTGTCTTCTTCAATTTCTTTCATGAGTGTTCTATAGTTCCTCAAGTACAGATCCTTTACCACTTTAGTTAGGTTTATTCCAAGGTATCTTATGGTTCTTGGTGCTATAGTAAATGGAATCGATTCTCTAATTTCCCTTTCTGTATTTTCATTGTTAGTGTATAAGAAAGCCACTGATTACTGCTCATTGACTTTGTATCCTGCCACGTTGCTGAATTGCTGTATGAGTTCTAGTAGTTTGGGGGTGGAATCTTTTGGGTTTTCCATATAAAGAATCATGTCATCTGCGAAGAGAGAGAGTTTGACTTCTTCATTACCAATTTGGATACGTTTTATTTCTCTCTGTTGTCTGATTGCTGTTGCTAGGACTTCTAATACTATGTTGAACAAGAGTGGTGAAAGTGGGCATCCATGTCTTGTTCCTGATCTCAATGGGAAGGCTGCAAGCTTTTTCTCATTGAGGATGATATTTGCTGTGGGTCTTTCATAGATAGATTTGATGAGGTTCAGGAATGTTCCCTCTATCCCTATACTTTGAAGCGTTTTAATCAGGAACGGATGTTGGATTTTGTCAAATGCTTTTTTGCATCAATTGAGAGGACCATGTGGTTCTTCTCTCTTCTCATATTAATTTGTTCTATCACATTGATTGATTTGCGAATGTTGAACAATCCTTGTAGCCCAGGGATGAATGCCACCTGATCATGGTGGATAATCTTTTTAATGTGCTGTTGGATCCTGTTGGCTAGGATCTTGTTGAGAATTTTAACATCCATATTCATCAGTGATATTGGTCTGAAATTCTCCTTTTTGGTAGGGTCCTTGCCTGGTTTGGGGATCAGGGTAATGCTGGCTTCATAGAAAGAGTCTGGAAGTTTTCCTTCTTCTTCAATTTTTTGAAACAGCTTCAGGAGAATAGGTGTTATTTCTTCTTTGAAGGTTTGGTAGAATTCCCCAGGGAATCCGTTAGGTCCTGGGCTCTTGTTTTTTGGGAGGTTTTTGATCACTGATTCAATCTCGTTATTAGATATCGGTCTATTCAGGTTGTCGATTTCTTCCTGGTTCAATTTTGGCAGTTTATATTTTTCCAGGAATGCATCCATTTCATCTAGGTTGCTAAGCTTATTGGCATATAACTGTTCGTAATAACTTCTGATGATTGTTTCCACTTCCTTGGCGTTAGTTGTGATCTCTCCCTTTTCATTCATAATTTTATGAATTTGGGATTTCTCTCTTTTCTTTCGGATTAGTGTAGCCAGTGGCTTATCGATCTTATTGATTCTTTCAAAAAACAAGCTTCTAGTTTCATTGATAATTTCTACTGTATCTCTGGTTTCTCCCTCATTGATCTCAGCTTTAATCTTGATGATTTCCCTTCTTATGTGTGGAGTTGGTTTGATTTGTTGTTGATCCTCCAGTTCTTTAAGGTGTAGAGACAGCTGGTGTGTTCTGGATTTTTCAATTTTTTTGAGCAAGGCTTGGATGGCTATATATTTTCCCCTTAGGACCGCCTTTGCTGTATCCCATAGGTTTTGGACCGAAGTGTCTTCATTCTCATTGGTTTCCATGAATTGTTTCAGTTATTCTTTGATCTCCTGGTTGATCCAAGCATTCTTAAGCAAGGTGGTCTTTAGCTTCCAGCTGTTTGCGTCCCTTCGGAACTTTTCCTTGTGATTGAGCTCCAGTTTCAAAGCATTGTGATCTGAGAATATGCAGGGAATAATCTCATTCTTTTGGTATCGGTTGAGTCCTGATTTGTGACCCAGTATGTGGTCTATTCTGGAGAAGGTTCTGTGTGCACTTGAGAAGAATGAGTATTCTGCTGTTTTAGGGTGGAATGTTCTGTATATATCTATGAGGTCCATCTGGTCCAATGTGTCATTCAATGCTCTTGTTTCTTTATTGATTTTCTGCCTCGATGATCTGTCTAATTCTGAAAGAGGCGTGTTAAGATCTCCTACGATTAGTGTATTCATATCAATATGACTCTTTATCTTGATTAACAGTTTTCTTAAGTAATTGGCTGCTCTCATATTGGGAGCATAGATATTTACAATTGTTAGATCATCTTGGTGGATAGTCCCTTTAAGGATTATGTAGTGTCCTTCTGTATCTCTGACTACAGTCTTTAGTTTGAAGTCTAATTTATCTGATATGAGAATCGCCACCCCAGCCTTCTTTTGAGTCCCATTGGCATGAAAGATGTTTCTCCACCCCTTCACTTTCTGTCTGCGTGTATCTTTAGGTTCAAAATGGGTCTCTTGTAGACAGCATATGGATGGGTCCTGTCGTTTTATCCAATCTGCAACCCTGTGCCGTTTTATGGGTGCATTTAGGCCATTCACATTGAGAGTGATTATTGATAGATACGTTTTTATTGACATCGAGTTACCTTTGAAGTCTTTCTTTCTGTAGACTGTCTCTATATTTCTGTTCAATGCTATTCTTGGGATTTTTCCTCTTTTATAGAACCCCCCCTTAATATTTCCTGCAGTATCGGCTTGGTGGTTGCATAGTCTTTTAAGCCTTGCCGGTCTTGAAACTCTTTATCTCTCCATCCATTTTGAATGTCAGTCTTGGTGGATAAAGTATTCTTGGCTCCATGTTCTTCTGATTTAGTGCCATGAATGTATCTTGCCAGCCTCTTCTGGCTTGCCAGGTCTCTGTGGACAGGTCTGACGTTATTCTGATGGGCTTCCCTCTGTAAGTAAGGAGCCTCTTTGCCCTGGTGGCTTTCAAGGGATTATACCTACAATTATAATTTCTCAATTTGACTATCAGGTGTCGTGATGTTTTTTTGGAGTGTATAATCTTGGGTGGAGACCGTTCAGCCTCTAGTACATGAACGCTGGTTTCATTCGTGACATTCGGAAAATTTTCATGAAGGACTTGTTCCACGATATCTTCTAGACTTCTTTCCTTCTCCTCCCCTTCAGGAATTCCAATAATTCTGACGTTGGAATGCTTCATGGCATCATTTATTTCCCTGATTCTGCTCTCGTGGGATCTAAGCTGTTTGTTCCAGGCTTCCTCATGATCCTTTCTCTCTATCTGTTTGTCTTCCAGATCACTAATTCTATCTTCTGTCTCAGTTACCCTAGCTTTGAGAGAGTTTAGATTAGATTGGAACTTATTGAGAGCATTGTGGACCTCCTCCCTGGTAGCTTTAAGCTCCGCCCTAACATTGTGAACATCCTCTCTGGTCGCTTTCAGTTCGGTCCTAATCAATTCTGTTTGGTCATCCATGGGTTTCTCCAACCTAGCTATTGCCTGGATAATTGTTAGCCTGAATTCTCCTTCTAACATATTGTCTATGTTGATAGCCATTAGCTCTGTTGCAGAAGGTCCATCCTCTGTATTTTTCTTCTGTTGGGCATTCCTCCTCTGAATCATTTTGGTGGGAGAAGACTGAACAGTTGTAGCTGGATGTATCACCTCTGGTGCAGTCAAGGTGCACCCTGGAACACTTCTGAGCAATCAGGATTCCCCACCCAAATGAGAGACAAAAGAAAAGAAAAAGAAAAAGAATAAAAGGAAAAGAAGAAAAGGAAGAAGAAAAAAAGATAAAAGAGAGAGAGAGAGAGAGACAGGAAAGGAAGGGAAGATGAAAGAGAAGGTTCAGCCTAGATGGGCCCCAAGGTAAGATTTATGAAGTAGACAAAAAGAGATAGAAAGACTGATACAATTATATGGCAAGAGAAAGAAGAAAAAAAATATGTATATATGCAAATAAAGAAAGAACCTCGTCAAAAAGAACCACAAGTGTAAAATTTATATGCTATCAGGACAAACTCAAAAAACACAGAAACACTGGTGGAAGAAATGGGAGAGTTCTTATAAATTCTCAGTGTGTGCGAGGAAGGTTGTTTTGATTCTTCCTGGATGTATCTTGATATCTTTGTTAAAGGACTCAACTTTCCTAAGATAAAGGGGATTACAAATTGGTTTTCCTATAGGGGTAGTATTGATTGGGGAAAGGGGATTACTTTGAAGTTAACTCTATATGAATATTAGAGGATAAAAATAAAAAGGAATATACTAGACTAAACTAAACTAAAATTTAAAAAAAAGGAATTCAAAAAATAAAAATGCAAAAGAAAAAACATAGGTGTATGTATCAAAAAGTTCAGGTTAGAAAGGTATTATGGAATTTGATGTACTGTCCAGCTCGCTGTGGTGGTAAATAGGTTAAAAAATTACCTATGTGTAAAAAAAAAAATATATATATATATATATATATATATATATATATATGAACCGGAATAGTGGAAACGAGTGAATAATACAAGTTTTCCTATGAAGTAGTGGTGGTTCTCTTGTAGTCCTTTTTTTTTTTCTTTCTTGGTTTGTTTTCTGGGGGAGGGGCCTGCCACGTGGGTTGTCAGTCAATGATATTTCCTGAGTTGAGTCCCACCGCCGCCTCCCTCAAGGGGGTGGGCTCTGGGGAAACTGGTTTTTTTCAGGCTTTTGTTCTCTGGCGGTTTTTTTTTTTTGCTTGTTCACTTTTTTTCCTCTCACCTTGACCGCCTTTGATGGTTTTTGTAGTATTAAAAGAAATCAAACCGCACCCTGATCTCCGTCTCAGAGAGAAGCCTCAGTCTGGGTGCAGAAGCTGAATAAATTCCCCCTTGGACGCTGGCAGAGCAGGTTCCAAGTTGCAGACCCTGGGGGCCCAGGATCTTTTGCTCGTCCCCAAAGCCAAGGCAGTGGCGGCTGTCTGGGAGCTCCTGACCGCCAGAGAGGTTCCAAGCAGCGATCGCACACTGAGATTTTGCCGCCGGCCGGGGCTGGGAGTGCCCGGCTTTCGCGCACCTCTTTTCAGAGGCGGCTGTGGGTCGGGCGCGCGTCTGTGGCACTGGGAACGGGCGCTGGTTCCTAAGCCGCAGGGTGGACTTTTGTGCGCCTCTGTCCGGGGAGGAGTTTCGCGCCCGCGCGCCTTAGACTTTGAAACAATGGCGCAGGTCAAGAAGCGCCCCCGGGCCTTAGTAACACAGGAGAGCTCGAGGGACGTGTGCGCGCATCTCAAGCTTTGTGGTAGGGCTAGCGCGTGTTCTGCAGACCGGCGCAGCTCCCATCCCCTCACAGGAGCCGGAACCCACGTGCTCTGGGGCGCGCTGGCAGCTTAGGGACCAGGAGCTGGTTTCTCCGCCACACTCTCTCTGCCTCCACGCCGGGGAGGCCGTCTGGGACCGGGGACTTAAGCCCCTGTCCCTAGCTGCCCCGATTCCCACAATTTTCCCCTGCAATCCTTTGCTCTTTTGGAGTGCTTTCAACCAGTCTCCAAGTTAATGCTGGTCCCCAGACGCAGGGCACTCTCGCTCATATTGGGGTATTACTTTCCCACCGGTCACCTCTGGTGGCTCCCTCCCCCTTTTGTTTATCTTCTGATATCAGTCCGCCCGTTCCCATTCCTCTTTACCTGCTCACTGGCGTCTTCTGCCCCTGTAGAGATCCAGACGTGTATAATTCTGATCTCAGGCTGATTTCATGTGTGATCGGAGTTCTTTGGTAGGTAATCAGCTCACTTTGGGGTACCAGCTGAAAAGACGCCTCTTCCTACTACCCTGCCATCTTGTCCCCCCCTGAGGATGGGTCTTAATGTGGGTTTGAGTCCATAGAGACCTTGGAATGGGGCAGTGGCACCAAGGCCCTGAAGGATTTTCCTAACCAGATGTTCTGACACAGTTCCAAGGAACAAGTTTTCCATGGGGAGACGAGATTTTTTTATTATTTGTGCCACAGGAAATCACCCTATGCTTGTATTGGAAACCAGGCCTCTGAGGAGAATTGCCTGGAAACCAAAGCAATGGATCAGATTAGGGCCTAGGAGCCTGTGGTTCAATCGTCTTCTCTGGGGACATCTGTTGACGGGTCTGAGTGGAAGTAGCTGCTCAGCTGATGTCTCATCACCCCTGTTTCTCCTGGGCGGCCTACAATATTGGGATTGCCTCGGTGACTTTGGAGGTTTCTCCTAATTTACAAGGTTGTGGCCAATGGAATATGAAGAATTACCTTGGAGAGGGAAGGCACAGTCCTGAGGTGTGGCTCCAGGGACCCAAGCATGGAGGGTTTGTATGTCAGGGCTGTCGGGACAGAAATCTGAAAGCACAAAATCCGCTTAGGTTTTGGGACATAAGTATGGCAGGCCCGATCTATAGATCGTGAGGAGAACTCTTTGGGTTATGAACAAAAGGAGAGTGTGAGGCACTTGCTCAGACTTTTGTCTCTGGATTTTGTGTCATCGATGGCCATGGAATGTCGGGGTGGCCTCATGGGACATGAAGGATTCTCCCTTTCTGGGGATTTGGCATGATCCCAAGAGTTTTAGGTCTTTCTGTGGGAAGCGAGGAGGCCTATATATCTTTTATTTTTACCTCAAGTATACCACCAAAAGAGGGATTCCAGAGCAGAGACTGGGGAGGGTCGACTGGACAACCCAAACTCTGGGTAACATTGGGGAACTAGGGGCATGTCAAGCCCCATATGCGGGCTCTTGTTCCAATCACTGAGAAACTTTACATGAGGATAGGGCTCACTCTGAGAGTCACAATGTGTGCTTGTACAAACCCCTTAAGGGATAGGCGGGACCTCATCAGCCACGCTGCTTTCTCCTACAATGTACGTTGGAAAACATGCAAACGAGAAGGTTTCTGTCCAAGGGGAAGGAGGAGTTCTGATACTGCATCACGTTCACTCCTGGGCAGTCAGCGGAGATAACGTCTAGGTTCTGAAGCCTGAAAACCGAGTTTGGGTAGAGATGATGACCTAAAGCCATTGTGCGTACAATAGGCTCAGTGTACGGCCAGCTTCTGGGTGTCAGACGGGAGGGCTGAGCTCAGGTTGTGTCAGACAGGGCTTTAGTGCACAGGCTAGACTGTATAATTGGGGTACGGGGGAGTGGCATGCAGGTTGTTCCTCATGTGGCGTTTCTGCTTATCCCTATAGGGCAACGTTTTTCTTCTGGAGGGCAGGCAGAGTACTGCATTGTGTCTCCAGAATTGCCAGACTGGAGGGCTTGTGGCCAGGATTGTGAGAACGGAAGTCTGAGAACACAAGCTAGGTTTAGGTTTTGGGGTGAGGACACGGCAGGCACACTCTGCAGAGCTGAGTCGAGATCTTGTGTATCTGAAGTCAGGGTGAGGATCAGACATTGGCTCAGACTGGAGTTTCTGAGTGTTTCCATGATGGCCCATTCATGAAGTTGGGTGGGCATCATGAGGCCATTAGGTTTTCCCATGATGGGAGTGTGTGATGCTCCAAACCACAAGGATTCGTTCTGTGGGACAATTGAGACCTGTTGGATAAATCCATGACGTCCTATAAGGAAGTTCTCCAGAGCAGGGTTCTAAGGATCGATGCCTGGGCAGCCCACCTCGTATTCCAATTTATCCTAGCAACAAGGCAGGTTCAATCTGCTGGCTCTGGGGGAGCAACCGAGGGGGTTGAGGTGAAATGGGCTCATCTGAGGATGGGTCATAACGTGGGTTTATGTCCATTGAGATACTGGAATGGGGCGGTGGCTCTGGGGACCTGAATGTTTCTCCTAACTGGAGTTTTTCACAAAGCTCCAAAGAGCAAGTTGCCCATGTTGAGATGAGATTTGTTCTGATTAGTACCTCTGGAAACCCCCACATGCTAGTATTGGAAACAATGCCTCTGAGGAGAGATGCCTAGGAACAAATGCAATGGATCCAATTAGGGCATAGGTGCCTGTCCATTTCAATCTTCTTCTCTGGGGATATCTGTGTATGGGTCTGAGTTGAGGTAGTTGCTCAGCTTGGGACAGATCACCCCTGTTTGTCCTGGGAGTCCTACACTATTTGAACGGCATCAGGTACTTTGGAGTTTTCTCCTAATATCTAGGGTTGTCTCAAATGGAATGGGCAGGATTCCCTTGGAGAAGCAGGCACATCCCTGAGATGTGGCTCCAGGGGACCCAGCCTGGAGGGTGTGTGGGCCAATACTGTCGTACAGAAGTCTGAAACACAAACTTGCCTTATGTTTTTGGACGTAGGTATGGCAGGCCTGATCTACAGACCATGCAGAGAATTATTCGGGGTATGAACAAAGGGAGAGTGTGAGGCACTTTCCCAGGCTTATGTCTCTGGATTTTGTGTCAATGGTGGCTGTGGAATGTCAGGGTGGCCTCATGGGCCATGGAAGAGTCTTTCTTTCTTGAGATTTGGCCTGATACCAAGCTATTGGGGTCATTCTGTGAATGGGAGGAGTCCTTTCTGTATTTATTTACCTCAGGTGTCCCACCAAAGAGGGATTCCAGATCAGAGCCCTGAGTAGGGGTGACTAGATATCTCGACCTCTGGTTAAGATTGGGAGACTTGGGGCATGGCAAGCCACATATGCCATTTTTGCTCCAGCCACTAAGAGCCTTTACTTGAGGACAGAGGTCACGCTGAGCGTCACAGTGTGTGTTTGTGCTGATCGCGGCCCTCAAGCATGGGCGGAGACTCATGGGCCACACTGGTTTCTCTTACAATGAACGTTGGACAACATGCCAACCACAATGTTCTGTTCAGGGAGAAGGAGTTCTGATTTCTGCATCATGTTCAACCCTGGGAAGTGAGTTGAGATACAATCTAGGTTTTGGAAGCCTGAAGAGTAAGGTTGGGAAGAGATGACGACCTAAGGCCATGGAGGGTCCATTGTACTCAGGGTAAGGCTAGTTCTCTGGGTTTCGGTCGGGAGGTCTGGGCTCAGGCTGTGAGAGACAGGGCTTTAGGGCTCAGGCTAGACTGTATAATTGGGGTATAGTCGAGTGGCTTACAGGTTGTTCCTCATTTGGCATTTCTGGGTAGTCCCATAGGGCAACATTTTTCTTCTGGAGGGCAGGCAGAGTGCTACATTGTGGCTCCAGAACTCCCAAACTGGAGGGCTTGTGGGCCAAAAGTGTGTGGGTGGAAGTCTGAGAATACAAGTATGCTTAGGTTTCGGGGCGAGGCAATGGCAGGCACACTCTGCAGAGTTGAAATGAGATCTCGTGCATCAGAAGTTAGGGCGTGGATCAGACGTTGGCTCAGGTTGTAGTTTCTGTAAAGGGTGGCCATTTCATGAAGGGAAGGGGGCATCATGAGGCCATGGAGGTTTTCCCACGATGGGTGTTGTGAGATGCTCCAATCTGCAAGGATTCTTTCTGCTGGACAGTCGAGACCAGTTGGATAGCTCTAGGACATCCCATACACAATGACGCCAGAGCAGGGTTCTAAGGAAGGATCCCTGGAAAGCCCGCCTCACATTCCAATTGTATCCTAGAAACAAGGCAGGTTCCATCTGCTGGCTCTGGGAGAGCAACCGAGGGGACTGATTTGAAATGCACTCTCCTGATGATGGGTCATAATGTGGGTTTGTATCTCTGGAGACCTTGGAATGGGGCAGCTTCTCAGGAAACCTGAATATCTGTTCAAACTTGAGGTTTTGACACAGCTCCAAAGGACAAGTTTCCCATGTGGAGACGAGATATCCTCTGATTGGTACCTCAGGAAACCCCCTTATGCTGGTATTGGAAACCAGGCCTCTGTGGAGAGATGCCTGGAGACAAAATCAATGGAGCCATTAGGACCTAGGTTCCTTTCCGGTTCAATCTTCTGCTCTGGGCATATCTGTCTATGGGTCTGAGGGGAGGTAGTTGCTCAGCTTGTGACAGATCACCCCTGTAGGTCGTCCCTGTAGGTCGTCCTGGGCGACCTACACTATTGGGATGGCCTCGGGGACTTTGGAGGTTTCTCCTAATCTGTACAGTAGTGGCCAATGGAATGGGCAGAATACCCCTGGAGAGGGCAGGCACTGTCCTGAGTTGTTGCTCCAGGGGACCCGGCCTGGAGGATGTGTGGGCCAGGGCTCTTGGGACTGAAGTCTGAAAACACGATCTCGGCTTAGGTTTGGGGATGTAGGATCAGATGTTGGCTCAGTTTGTAGTTTTTGTCCGTGATGGCATCATCATGAAGGTGGGGGGGCATCACAAGTCCATGGAGGTTTTCCCACGGTGGGAGAATGTGATGCTCCAAACCACAAGGATTCATTCTGCGGGACAGTCGAGACCCGTTGGATGGATCCAGGACGTCCCAAAAGGAAGTTCTCCAGAGCACGGTTCTATCGATGGATTCATGGGCGGCCCACCTCGCATTCTAATTGTCTCCTAGCGACAAGGAATGTTTGATCTGCTGGTTCTGGGTAGGAACCGAGGGGACTCTCCTGAGGATCAGTCATAATGTGGGACTGTGTCCATGGAGAACTTGGAATGGGGCAGTGGTTCTGGGGCCCTGAAGCATTCTCTTAACTGGAGGTTTTCACACAGCTCCAAAGAACAAGATTCCCATGTGGAGAAGAGATTAGTTCTGATTGGTGCCTCAGGAACCCCCATACCCTTGTATTGGAAACCAGGCATCCGAGGAGAGATGACTGGAATCCAAAGCAATTGATCCGAATCACGCCTACGGGCCTGTCTGCTTCAATATTCATTGGGCACATCTGTCTATGGTTCTGAGTGGAGGTCGTTGCTCAGCTTGTGTCAGATCGACCCTGTTTGTCCCGGGTGGCCTACACTAGTGGGATGGTCTCAGGGACTTTGGAGGTTTCTCCTAATCTGTAGGGTTGTGGCCAATGGAATAGGCAGAATTCCCTTGTAGAGGGCAGGCACAGTCCTGAGATGTGGCCCCAGCTGCCCGGGTGACGGTCAGGAGGTCCAGGCTCAGGCTGTTTCACACAGGGCATTAGTGCCCAGGGTAGACTGTATAATTGGGGTATAGTCAAGTGTCGTGTAGGTTGATCACCATTTGTCATTTCTGGGTAGACACATAGGGCAAAGTTTTTCTTCCGGAGTGCAGGCACAGTGCTGCATTGTGGCTCTGGAATTCCCAAACTGGAAGGCGTGTGGTCCAATAGAGTGAGGATGGAAGTCTGAGAGACAAGCTACGCTTAGGTTTTGGGGCAAGGGCACGGCAGGCACAGTCTGAAGAGCTGAATTGAGATCTCGTGCATTTGAAGTCAAGGCGAGGATCAGCCAATGGCTCAGGTTGGAGTCTCTGTCCATGATCCGCCTTCATGAAGATTGGGGGCATCAAGTGCCCATAGAAGTTTTCCCACGATGTGAGTTGTGAGATGCTCCAATCCACAAGGACTCCTTCTGCGGGACAGTTGAGAGCTGTTGGATGGCTCCAGGGTGTCCCATAAGGAATGACGCCAGAGCAGTGTTCTAAGGGGGATGCCTGAAGAGCCCGCCTATCATTTCAATTGTCTCCTAGTGACAAGGCAGGCTCGATCTGCTGGCTCTGGCGGAGCAACTAAGGGGGTTGAGTTGAAGTGGACTCTCCTCAGGATGGGTCATAATGTGGGATTGTGTCCATGCAGACCTAGGAATAGGGCAGTGACTCCAGTGACCTGAAGGTTTCCTCTAAATGGAGGTTTTGACACAACTCCATAGCACAATTTTCCCATGTGGAGATGAGATTTGTTCTGATTGGTACCTCCGGAAACCCCTGTATGCAGGTATTGGAATCTGGGCCTCTGAGCAGAGATGCCTGGAAACAAAATCAGTGGATCCGATTAGGGCCTAGGTGCTTGTCCTGTTCAATCTTCTTTTCTATGGATATCTGTCTACAGGTCTAAGTGGAGGTAGTGGCTCAGCTTGTGTCAGATTGCTCCTGTTTGTCCTGGACGTCCTACACTATTGGGATAGCCTCGGGGACTTTGGAGGTTACTCCTAATCTGTAGGGTTGTGTCCAAAGGAATGAGCAGAAAGGGCAGGCACAGTCCTGAGGTGTGGCTCCAGGGGCCCCAGCCTGGAGGGTGTGTGGGCCAGGACTGTGGGTATAAAAGTCTGAAAAAAAATTCACCTTATTTTTGTAAACATAGGTATGGCAGGCCCAATCTATGGACCGTGAGGAGAATTTGGGGGGCTATGAACAAAGGGCAAGTGTGAGGCACTTGCTCAGGCTTATGTCTCTGGATTTTGTGTCAACAGTGGCCATGGAGTGTCAAGGTGGCCTCATGGGCCATGGAAGAGTCTTTCTCTCTGGGGATTTGGCCGTATCCCAAGTGGTTGCGGTCATTCTGTGGATGGGAGGAGTCCTTTCTCTATTTATTTACCTCAGGTATCCCAGCAAAGAGGGATTCCAGAGCAGAGCCCTGAGTAGGGGTGACTAGATATCTCGAACTCTGGTTAAGATTGGGAGATTTGGGGCATGGCAAGCCCCATATGTGTGCTCCTGGTCCAGCCCCTGAGAGGCTTTACTTGAGGACAGGGCTCACACTGAGGGTCCCAATGTGTGTTTGTGCCCATCGCGGCCCTCAAGCATGGGCCGGGCCTCATGGGCCAGCTGGTTTCTCCTACACTGAACATTGGACAACATTCGAACCACAAGGTTCTGGCGAGGGGGAAGAAGGAGTTCTGATTTCTGCATCACTTTCGCCTGTGGGAAGTGATTGGATGTAAGGTATAGGTTTCTGAAGCCTGAAAACCGAGGTTGGGAAGAGATGACAACCAAAGGCCATTGCGGTTCAGATGTTCTTAGTTTATGGTCAGCTGTCTGTATGTTGTTCGGGAAGTCAGGGCTCAGGCTGTGTCAGATAGGGCATTCGTGCCCAGGCTAGATTGTATAATTGGGGTACAGTCGAATGGCATGCAGGTTCATCCTCTTTTGGGGTTTCTAGGTAGCCCCATAGGGCAACGTTTCTCTTCTGGAGGGCAGGCAGAGTGCTGCATTGTGTCTCCAGAATTCCCAAACTGGAGGGCTTGTGGCCCAAGAGTGTGAGAATGGAAGTGTGAGAACACAAGCTAGGCTTAGGTTTTGGGGCGAGAGCACGGCAGGCACACTCTGCAGAGCTGAATTGAGAACTTGTGCATCTGAAGTCAGGGCGAGGATCAGATGTTGGCTCAATTGGAGTTTCTGTCCACGATGTATCCTACATGAAGGTGGGGGCTCACTAGTCCATGGAGGTTTTTTCACGGTGCGAGTGTGTGATGCTGCAAACCACAAGGATTCCTTCTGTGGGAGAGTCGAGACCTGTTGGATGGATCAAGGATGCTCCATAAGGAACTTTTCCAGAGCAGAGTTCTAAAGATTGATGCCTGGGTAGCGAACTTGCATTCCAGTTGTCTCCTAGCGACAAGACAGGCTCACTCTGCTGGCACTGGGTGAGCAACTGAGGGGCCCGAGTTGAAATGGACTCTCCTGAGGATTGGTACAATTGGGTTTGTGTCCATGGAGACATTGGAGTGGGGTGGTGGCTCCAGGGTCCTGAAGGATTCTCTTAACCAGAGGTTTTGACACAACTCCAAAGTGCTAGATTCCCATGTGGAGACGAGATTTGTTCTGATTGGTACCTCAGGAACCCCCATACACTGGTATTAGCAACCAGGCATCTGAGGAGAGATGCCTGGAATCCAAAGTATTGATCTGATTCATGCCTAGGGGCCTGTCTGCTTCAATCTACTCTGGGCACATCAGTCTATGGTTCTGAGTGGAGGTCATTGCTCAGCTTGTGACAGACTGACCCTGTTTTTCCCTGGCGGCCTACACTACTGGGATGGTCTAATGGACTAGGGAAGTTTCTCCTAATCTGTTGGGTTGTGGCCAATGGAATATGCAGAATTCCCATAGAGAGCGCAGGCACAGTCCTGAGATGTGGCCCCAGCTGTCTGGGTGACGGTCGGGAAGTCCTGGATCAGACTGTGTCAGACAGGGCATTAGTGCCCAGGGTAGACTGTATAATTGGGGTATAGTCGATTGGCATGCAGGTTGATCCTCATTTGGCATTTCTGGGTAGCCCCATCAGGGCAACGTTTTTCTTCTGGAGGGCAGGCAAAGTGCTGCATTGTGGCTCCGGAATTCCCAAACTGGAGGTTGTGTGTTCCAGGAGAGTGAGGACAGAATTCTGAGAGCACAAGCTATGCTTAGTTTTCGGGGCGAGGGCATGGCAGGCACACTCTGATGAGCTGAATTGATATCTCGTGCATCTGAAATCAATGCAAGTTCAGCCATTAGCTCAGGGAGGAGTTCTGTCTATGATCCAACTTCATGAAGACTGGTGGCATCATGTGGCCTTGGAAGTTTTCCCATGATGGGAGTTGTGAGATGGTCCATACGCAAGGACTCCTTCTGCACGATAGTCAAGACCTGTTGGATGGCTCCAGGATGTCCCATAAGGAACGACGCAAGAGCAGGGTTCTAAGGATGGATGCCTGAAGAGCCTGCCTAGCATTTAAATTGTCTCCTAGCAACAAGGCTGGTTCGATCTGCTGGCTCTGGGGGAGCAACGGAGGGGGTTTAGTTGAAATGGACTCTCCTAAGGATGGGTCATAATGTGGGATTGTGCCCATGGAGACATTGAAATGGGGTGGTGGCTCCGGTGACCTGAAGTCACCTCCGATGACCAAAACCTCCTAACTGGAGGTTTTGACACAGCTCCATAGAGCAAGATTCCCACGTGGAGACGAGATTTGTTCTGACTGGTACCTCCGGAAAACTTCATATGCTGGTATTGGAATCCTCTCCTCTCAGGAGAGATGCTTGGAAACAAAAGCAATGGATCCTATTGAGGCTGAGGTGGTTGTCAGGTTCAATCTTCTTCTCTGGACATATCTGTCTATAGGTCTGAGTTGAGGTTGACTAAGCTTGTGTCAGATCGCCCTTGTTTTTCCTGGATGTCCTACACTATTGGGATGTCTTGGGTCATTGGAGGTTTCTCCTAATCTGTAGGGTTGTTTCCAAAGAAATGAGGAGAATTCGCTTGGACAGGGCAGGCACAGTCCTGAGGTGTGGCTCCAGGGGCCCCACCCTTGAAGGTGTGTGGGCCAGGACAATTGAGACAGAAGTCTGAAAACACAAACTCGGCTTAGGTTTGGGTACATAGGTATGACAACTCAGATCTACACACTGTGAGGAGAATTTTTGGGGCTATGAACCACGGGCGAGTGTGAGGTACTTTTTCAGGCTTTTATCTCCAGATTTTGTGTCAATGGTGGCCGTGGAATGTCGGGCTGTCCTCATCGGCCATGGACGAGTTTTTCTCTCTGTGGGTTTGGCCCGATTCCAAGTGTTTGGGGTCATTCTTTGGATGGAAGGAGTCATTTCTCTATTTTTTTTTTTTTGCCTCATGTTTCGCACCAAAGAGGCATTCCAGAGAAGAGCTCTGAAACGGTGTGACTAGACTTATTGAGATCTGCTTAAGATTGGGGGACTAGGGGCATGGCAAGTCTCATATGTGCGCTTTTGGTCTAGCCCCTAACAGGCTTTACTTGAGGACAGAGCTCACGCTGAGGGTTCCAATATGTGTTTGTATCCATCGCGGCCCTCAAGCATTGCCGGAGCCTCATGGGCCATGCTGGTTTCTCCTACACTGAACGTTCGACAACATGCCAACCACAGAATTTCTTGCCATGGGGAAGGAGAAGTTCTGATTTCTGTATCACGTACACCACTTGGCAGTGAGTCGAGATAAAGTCTAGGTTCTGAAGCCTGAAGACCGAGGTTGGGAAGAGATGATGACCTAAGGCCATAGTGTGTCTGATGGGCTCCATGTGCGGTCAGCTGTCTGGGTGTCAGTCATGAGGTCCTGGTTTAGGCTGTGTCAGACTAGGCATTACTGCCCAGGCTGGACTGTATAATTGGGGTACAGTCGAGTGGCATGCAGGTTGATTCTCATTTGGGGTTTCTGGGTAGCCCCGTAGGGTTACGTTTTTCTTCTGGAGGGCAGGAAGATTGCTGCATTGTGTCTCCAGCATTCCCAAACTGGAGGGCTTGTGAGCCAGGAGTATGAGGATGGATGTTTGAGGCAAGGGCACGGCAGGCACGCTCTGCAGAGCTGAATCGAGATCTCATGCATCTGAAGTCAGGGCGAGGATCAGACATTGCCTCTGGTTGGAGTTTCTGTCCAGGATGTCCCCTACATGAAGGTGGGGGCATCACGAGGCCATGGAAATTTTCCCATGGTGTGAGTGTGTGATGCTGCAAACCACAAGGATTCCTTCTGTGGGACACTCAAGACCTGTCAGATGGATCAAGGACATCTTATAAAAAATTTCTCCAGAGCAGGGACCTGGGCAGCCCAACTTGTATTCTAATCTTCTCTTAGCGACAATTCAGGTTCGCTCTGCTGGCTCTGGGGGAGCAATGTAGGGTGGGTGAGTTGAAATGGAGTCTCCTGAGGATGGGTCATAATGTGGGTTTGTGTCCATGGAGACCTTGGAATGTGGCAGTGGTGCTGGCACCCTGAAGGATTCTCCTATCCGGAGGTATTCACACAGATCCAAAGAGCAAGTTTCCCATGTGGAGACGAAATTTGGAATGACTCCTTAGCACCGTTCTACGGATGGATGCCTGGGCAGCCTGTCTCGCATTCCAATTTTCTCCTAGCAACAAGACAGGTTCGATCTGATGGCTCTGTGGGAGCAACTGGGGGGGGGGGGCGGGGTTGAAATGGACTCTCCTGAAGATGGGTCCTAATGTGTGTTTGTGTCCATGAGGACCTTGGAATGGGCAGTGGCACCGGGTCCCTGAAGGATTCTCCTAAGCCTTTGACACAACTCCAATGCTTAAGTTTCGATGTGGAGACGAGATTTGTTCTGATCGTGCCTCAGGAAACCCCCTATGCTGGTATTGGAAACCAAGCCTCTGAGGAGCCATGCCTGGAAACCAAAGCAATGGATCCGATTATAGCCTAGGGGCCTGTCTGGTTCAATCTTCTTCTCTGGGGACATCAGTCTACGGGTCTGATGGAGGTAGTTACTCAGCTGGTATCAGATCGCCCCTGTTTGTCCTGGGCAGCATACACTATTGGAATGGCCTCAGGGACTTTGGAGGTTTCTCCTATTTGTACGGTTGTGGCCAATGGAATGGGAAGAATTCCCTTGGAGAGGGCATGCACAGTTGTGAAGTGTGGCTCCAGGGGCCCCAGTCTATAGGGTGTTAGGGCAGTGCTATGGGGAAAGTTGTCTGAAAACATAAACTTGCCTTAGGTTTCAAACGTAGGTATAGCAGACCTGATCTACAGACCGTGAAGAAAACTCTTCAGGATATAAACAAAGGGCCAGTGTGAGGCACATGCTAAGGGTTTTTCTCTGGATTTTGTGTCACTGATGGCCATGAATGTCCGGGTGGCCTCAGGTGCCATGGATGAGTCTCCCACTCTGGGGATTTGGCCCCATCCCAAGAATTTGGGATTCTTTTGTGGGATGGGAGAAAACCCTTCTGTTTTTATACCTTGGGTATGCCACCGAAAGAGGGATTCCAGAGCAGAGCCCTGGGGAGGGGCGACTGGACAACTAGAACAGTGGTTAAGATTGGGGGCCTAGGGGCATGGCAAGCCCCATATGCAGGATCTTGATCCAGACACTGAGAGGCCTTACTTGATGACAGGGCTCACTGAGGGTCACAATGCATGTTTGTGCCCAACACAGCCCTCAAGCATGGGCGGGGCTTCATGGGCCACGATTGTTTCTCCTACAATGACGTTGGACAACACGCCCACCACAATATTTCTTGACATATGAAAGGGGGTTTCTGATTACTGCATCACGTTCACCCCTGGACAGTGATTGTAGATAAAGTCTAAGTTCTGAAACCTGAAATCTGAGGTTGGGAAGAGATGATGACCTAAGGTCATGGCGGGTCCGATGTGCTCAGTGTGAGGTCAGCTGTCTGGGTGTTGGTCAGGAGGTCCGGACTCAGGCTGTGTCAGACAATGCATCAGTACCCAGGTTAGACTATATAATTTGGGTACAGTCGAGTGCCGTGTAGGTTTATCCTCATTTAAATTGTCTGGGAAGCTCCATAGAGCAACATTTTTCTTCTGAAGGGCAGGCAGGGTGCTGCCTTGTGGCTTGGAATTGCCAAACTTGAGAGCTTGGGGAACAGGAGGGTGAGGACGGAAGTCTGAAAACACAAGCTAGACTTAGGTTTCAGGGCGAGGGCAAGGCAGGCACACTCTGCAGAGCTGAATCGAGATCTCATGCATCTGGATTCTGGGTGAGGATCAGACGTAGGCTCCAGTTGGAGTTTCTGTCCATGATGGCCCCTTCATGATGCGGGGGGAGGGCATCACAAAGCCATCGAGATTTTCCCACGTTGGGAGTTGTGAGATGCTCCAAAACGTAGGGATTCCTTCTACAAGACAGTCGAGACCTGTAGGATGGCTCCAGGACGTCCCATAAAGAACGAGGCCAGAGCAGGGTTCTAAGGATGGATGCCTGGGCAGCCCGCTTCGCAATCCAATTGTCTCCTAGCGACAAGACAGGTTCAATCTGCTGACTCTGGGGGAGCAACCAAAGTGGCTGATTTGAAACGGAATCTCCTGCGGATGGGTCCTAATGTGGGTTTGTGTCCATGGAGACCATGGAATGGGGCAGTGGCACTGGGGCCCTGAAGGATTATCCTAACCAGAGGTTTTAAGACAGCTCCAAAGAGCAAGGTTCCCATGTGGAGTTAAGATTTGTTCTGACTGGTGTCTCAGGAATCCCCCATATGCTGGTATTAGAATCCAGGCCTCTGAGGAGAGATAACTGGAAACCAAAGCAATGGATCCGATTAGGGTCTAGGGGCCTGTCGGTTCAATCTTCTTCTCTGGCGACATCTGTCTATGGTATGAGGGGAGGTAGTTGCTCAGCGGGTGTCAGACTGCCCCTGTTTGTCCGAGCGGCCTGCACTATTGGGAATGCCTCGGAGACTTTGGAGGTTTCTCCTAATTTGTACGATTATAGACAATGGAATGGGCAGAATTCCCGTGGAGTGGGCAGGCACAGACCTGATGTGTGGCTCCAGGGGCCCCAGCCTGGAGTGTGTGTGGGCCAGGACTGTGGCGACAAATGTCTGAAAACACAAACCCCGCCTAGGATTGGGAATGTAGGTATGACAGGACCGATCTACAGACCGTGAGGGGAAGTCTTTGGGATATGAAGAAAGGGCGAGTGTGAGGCGCTTGCTCAGGCTTTTGTCTCTGGATTTAGTTTCAACGATGGCCGTGGAATGTCGGGGAGGCCTCAGGGGCAATGGACAAGTCTTCCTCTCTGTGGATTTGGCCCGATCCCAAGAGTTTTGGGTCAATCTGTGGGATGGGAGGAGTCCTTTTTGTTTTGTTACCTCAGGTGTCCCAAAAAAAGAGGGATTCCTGAGCAGAGCTCTGGGGAGGGGCGACTGGACAACCAGAAATCTGGTTAAAATTTGGGGCCTAGGTGCATGGCAAGCCCATTATGACGTCTAATGGTCCAGCCACTGAGAGGACTTACTAGAGGGCAGGACTCACCCTGAGGGTCACAATGTGTGTTTATGCCCTCACAGCACTCAAGCATGGGCAGGGCCTCATGGGGACCGCTGGTTTCTCCTACACTAAACATTGGACAACATGCCAACCACAAGGTTTCTTGCCATGGGGATGGAGGAGTTCTGATTTCTGCATCACATTCACTCCTTGGCAGGGTTTGGAGTTAAGGTTTACGTTCTGAAGCCTGAAAATCTAGGTTGGGAAGAGATGATGAGCTAAGGCCATGATGGGTCCGATGTGCTCATTGTGCGATCAGCTGTCTCAGGGTTGGTCAGGAGGTCCGGTCTCAGGCTGTGTCAGAAAGTGCATTAATGCCCAGGTTAGACTATATAATTTGGGTACAGTAGAGCGCCGTGTAGGTCTATCCTCATTTGGGATGTCTGGGAAGCTCCTTAAGGAAACATTTTTATTCTGGAGGGTAGCCAGAGTGCTGCACTGTGGGTCTAGAATTGCCAGACTTGAGGGATTGGGGGCCAGGAGTGTGAGGACATAAGTCTGAAAACACATGCTAGAATTAGATTTTGGGGCGAGGGCATGGCAGGCACCCTCTGCAGATGTGAATCGAGATCTCGTGCATCTGAAGTCAGGGCGAGGATCATATGTTGACTCAGGTTGGAGTTCCTGTCCATGATTTCCCCTTCATCAAGGTGGGGGGATCACAAAACCATCGAGACATTCACACGTTGGGAATTGTGCGATGCTCCAAAATGCAAGGATTCCTTCTGTAGGACATTTGAGGATAGACCTGCATGGCCCTCGGCCACACCCTAATATCATAGGTCACCATGGGCACTAAGGCTCTGTCTGACACAGCCTGAGCCACGACCTCCAGTCAGCCACACAGACAGTGGATCCCATATCCTGCAGATGGGGCCAGCCATTGCCCGAAATCAACATCTCTGCTCTACCTGGTTATTCAGGCATCTGTCTCCAGACTGTAGCTCAAAACCCTGACTATGGGGGTACTTAAAGCACAAGAGTTCTCCTCCTTCCCGGTGGCAGGAAATGTGACCTGTGAGATGGGTATCCAACACTCAGAGTGGGAGCAAGCTGCATGGGCCTGGAGATCACAGCCACACATGGGAGTCGCCCTGGGCACAAACAGTCATTGTGACCCTCAGCGTGACCTTACTTTCAAACAAATGCCCTTGTTAGCTGGACCAGGAGCCCGCAGAGCAGGCCAGCCAGGTTGCTATGGCCAAATCGTCTCCCTCGTTGGTGTTTTCCAGGTTCCCAGAACCAGAAACTGTCTCCAGAATCTTTCTTTTGTGGTTAACCTAAGACTGAAAACAGCAGTCTTCACTTCCCCCAGAGACACCAAACTCTTGGGACCTGGGCAGAATACCCAGAGACGAAGAATCTCCCATGGCCCAATGAAGCCACCCCTACTTTTTGCAACCATCCTGGACACAGAATTCAGACAATATAGCATGAGCTACCGTCTCCATGACACCTTAATTTCAGTACATTATTAGCTGCCCTCAGGTCTTGGAGATCGGGCCTGTGATCACCTTGCCCTCACACCAACCTTAGTTCGTGTTTGCAGATGCTGTCTTCAAAACCCTGACCCTCATGCCTTCCAGGATGGGGCCTCTGGAACCACAACAGATAACTGTGCCTACCCTACTGAAGGAAACTCTGCCCTGCACTGTTGCCCAAACCCTGAAGATTAAGAGCAAAGTACAAACACCCTGAGCCCATCTCAATTTCCCAGTATGCTCTGGACTGAAGTGTACATTCTGACACATAATGAGCACCTGCCTCTAGGTAGACATCAAAATCAAAGGCCCTGAATCAGGAGTTTGAACCTGCCATGACTATAAGACTTCATCAATACCCTAGTTTAGTTTTTTATGCGACTGTCCCTGAGGCCTGTTCTCCAATACCAACTTATATTCCAACATGTGGTCCTTGAGCCACACAACAGAACACCTGCTTTCCCCAGAGGGATACCTTTCTCTTGGTAGCTGTGTCCAAGACTCAGTGTAGGAGAATCCTGCATGGGCCCCTGACCACCCCAACATTCTAACGTCTCCCTCCTCGATACAAACCAGCATTGTGATCCCACAGCATGAAACTCCATGTCAACTCAGCCCCCTTAAATCTTCACCCCAGAGCCACCAGATCGAACCTGCCATGTTCCTGAGATGCAATGGTCAATGCAGGTGTGCTTTCCAGGCATCTATGAGGGAGAGCACTGCTACCCAAACTTTCCATATGGGGGGCCCTGGAGCAAACAAATCAGATTCTACCTGTCCAGTAGAAGGAAATCTTGCTGTTTGGAGCATCTTACAAGCCTCAGCGTGGGAAACCCTCCATGGCCTCTTGATGGCACCCCTCCTTTTGTCGGTCATCATAGACACAAACTCCAGTGTCAGCAAACATTGGACAACCACCCTGACTCAGATGCTGGATTTCTCGAATCAGCTGCTGCCAATTGGAACTGCCTTCTGCTTGGCACTGAATTTAATCATAGCTTGTGTTTACAATTCCATCCTCAACCTACTTGTCCCCAAGTCCACTTAATAGGGAATTCTGGGGGCACAGTGCATCATTTTGCCTGCCCCATAGAAAGAAAAAGTGCCTGGTGAGTCTGCCCAGATCCCACACATGAGGATCCACCTGCATGGCCCTCGACAAACCCCTAATATCATAGGCCACCATGGGCACAAAAGCTCTGTCTGACATAGCATGATCCACGACCTCCAGTCAGCCACCTAGACATTGGGCCCCATATCCTGCAGGTGGGACCTGCCGTGGCCCGAAACTATCATCTCTGCTAAGCCTGGTTATTCAGGCATCTGTCCCCAGAACTTAGCTCAAATCCCTTCTTATGGGGGAACTTGAGGCACAAGTGTTCTCTTCCTTCCCGATGGCAGAAAATCTGGCCTGTGAAGTGAGTGTCCAACCCTTAGAGTGGGAACCAGCTGCATGGGCCTTGAGACCACTGTCACTCATTGGAGATGCCCTGGGCACGAACAGGCATTGCGATCCTCAGCGTGAGTCTGCTTTCAAACAAACACCCTCAGTAGCTGCACGAGGAGTCTGCAGAGCAGGCCTACCAGGTTGCTATGGCCAAATCCTCTCCCTCGTTGTTGTTTCCAGGCACCCAGACCCAGAAGCTGTCTCCTGAATCTCTCTTTTCCGGTTACCCTGAGATGGAAAACAGCCATCTTCCCTTCCCCTGGAGATACCAAAGTCTTGGGAGCTGGGCGGAATACCCAGAGACAAAGAATCTCCCATGGCCCCATGAAGCCACCCCTATATTTTGTGACTGACCTGTACACAGAATCCAGAGAAAATAGCCTGCACTACCTCCTCCATGACACCTTATTTTCAGTACACTATGAGTTGCCCTCAGGGCCTGCAGATCGGGCCTGTGATCACCTCGGCCCTCACCCTAACCCTTGTTCGTGTTTGCAGATCTGTCCCCAAAGCCCTGGACCACATGAACTCCAGTATGGGGACTCTGGTGCAACACCATATGATTGTGCCAACCCTCCCGAAGGAGACTCTACACTTCACTGTTGCCCAAACCCTGAAGATTAAGAGCAAAGTAAATGCCCCTGAGCCCATGTCATTTTCGAAAGATGTGCTGGACCGAAATGTCTATTCTCACACACAATGAGCACCTGCCTCCAGGCAGACATCCAAGTCAAAGGCCCTGAGTCAGTAGATTTGAACTGACATGCCCCTAGGACTTCATCGATACCCTAAATTAGATTTTCAGGTGCCATCCCCAGAAGTCTGTTCTCCAATACCAACTTATATACCAACATGTGGTCCATGAGCCACACTACAGAACCCCTCCTGTCCCCAGAAGGATACCTTGCTCTTGGTAGCTTTGTCCAAGACTCATGTAGGAGTATCCTGCATGGACCCTGACCACTCCAATATTCTAACATCTCCCTGGATACAAACCAGCATTGTGATCCAAAAGCATGAAACTCCATGTCAATTCAAGCCGGAAGGAACTTTTTCCCAGAGACACCAGATCGAACCTGCCATGTTGCCCATCTGCAGTGGTCAATGGATTTGTGCTTTCCAGGCATCCATGCAGGAGAGCTCTGTTGCCCAAACTTTCCATATGGAGAACGGTGGAGCAAAAAAGCCAGAATCGCCCTGTCCAGTAGAAGGAATCCTTGCTGTTTAGAGCTTCTCACAAGCCCCAGCGTGGGATATTCTCTATGGCCTTGTGATGCCTCCCCTCTATTTGGTGGTCATCATAAACATATACTCCAGTATGAGTAAACATCTGACATCTGCCTTACTCAGGTGCTGGATATCTCCAATCAACTACTACACACTGGAACTGCCTTTTGCTAGGCACTGAATTTAACTGTGGCTTCTGTTGACAATTCAATCGTCACCCTCCTGGTCTCCAATCCCTCTTGATAGGGAATTCTGGAGCCACAATGCAGCATTCTTCATGCCCCACAGGAAGAAGAAGTGCCTGGTGAGACTGCCCAGAAACCCCACATGAGGATCCACCTGCCTGGCCCTTGATGGCACCCTAATATCATAGGCCACAAAGAGCTCTCAGGCTCTGTGTGACACAGCCTGAGCCACGACCTCTAGTCTGGCGCACAGACAGTGGACCCCATAAACTGCTGGTGGGACCTGCCTTGGCCTGAAGCCATCACATCTGTTCAACCTGGATATTCAGGCATCTCTCCCCAGACTGTAGCTCAAATCCCTGACTATGGGGGAACCTGATACACAAGAGTACTCCTCATTCCAGATGGCAGGAAACCTGGCTATTGAGATCGGTGTCCAATCCTCAAAGTGGGAAATAGCTGCAAGGCCCATGAGACCACGGCCACTCTTGGTAGCCGCCCTGGGCACAAACAGGCAGTGTGGCCCTCAGTGTGAGCCTGCTTTGAAACAAACGCCCTTGGTTGCTAGACCAGGAGCCCACCGAGCCTGCCTGCCAGGTCCCTAGAACCAAATGCCTACCCTAGTTCATGTTTCATTACGCCCAGACCTAGAACCTATCTCTGGAATCCCACATTTGGGTGTTCCCTGAGTTGAAAAACAGCAGTCTTCCCTTCCCCCAGAGACACCAAACTCTTAGGAGATGGGCCGGATCCCCAGAGATGAAGAATCTCCCATGGCTTCATGAAGCCACCCCTACCATTTTCAACTGTCCTGGACACACAATCCCGACAGAAAAGCCTGCACTAATGCCTCCACGACACCTTAATTTCAGTACACTATGCACTGCCCTCAGGGCCTGCATTTCGGGCCTGTGATCACCTCTGCCCTCTCCCTAACCCTAGTTCACGTTTGCAGATTTCTATCCCCAAAGCTCTGGTGCAAACTGATCCTGACATGCTTCTAGGACTTTATTGATACCAGATTAGATTTTCAGGCACATGTCCACAGAGGCCTTTTCTCTAATAACAACTTAAATTCCAACATGTGGTCTGTGAGCCACACAACAGAATCCTTCCTGTCTCCAGTAGGATAGCTTTCTCGTGGTAGCTACGTCCAAGACTCAATGTAGGAGAATTCTGCAAGGGCCCTGACCACCCCAACATTCTAATATCTCCCTGGATACAAACCATCATTATGACCCAACAGCATAAAACTCCATGTCAACTCTGGCCGCTTGGAACATCGCCTCAGAGTCACCAGAACAAACCTGCCATGTTCCTCAGCTACAATGGTCAATGGAGGTGTGCTTTCCAGGCATCCAGTTTGGAGAGCTCTGCTACCCAAATTTTCCATATGGGGTATGGTGGAGCAAACAAACCAGACTCGCCCTGTCCAGTACAAGGAATCCTTGCTGTTTGGAGCATCTTAAAAGCCCCAGTGTGGGAAATCTGCCTTCCCCATAGAAAGAAGGAGTGTTTGGTGAGTCTTCCCAGCAACCCCACATGAGGATCAGTTTCCTTGGCCCTTGAGGGAACCCCGATGTATAGGCTGCCCAGGCCACTATTGCTGTGTCTGACAGAGACTGAGACCAGACTTAGTTTCAACCTTCCAGAAAGTGGGCCCCATATCCAGTATGTGAGACGGGTCATGGCTCAAGTCTGTCATCTCTACCCAATCTTGGTATTCAGGCACCTGTCCCCAGACATTTGCTGGAATTCCTGACAATGGGGGAACCTAAATCATAAGAGAGAACTCCTCCTTTCCCATGGGAGGAAACCTGGGTTTTGGGATATATGTCCAGTCCCCAAAGTGGGAGCCAGCTGCATGGCCAATGAGACCACGCCCACACCTGAGGGCTGCCCTTGGCACAAACAGTCACTGTGACTCTCATCCTAAGTATGCTTTCAAACAAGCTCTCTCAGTTGCACCACCAGTATCCAGGATTGCAGGCCTGGTATGCCCCTAGGCCTAAATCCTAACCCTTGTTGGGATTTTCCAGGGGTTCAGATCCAGAGCCTGTCACTGGAATCACTGTTTTGGGGACCCCTAAGATGGAGAACAGCACTATTTCCTTCCTGAAAAAGCCACCAAATTATGGGGAACCACCAGGAACCTTAGAGAGGAAAAGTCTGCATGTACCCATGAGACCACATCCGCATTTGGAGTCCATCCTGGACACACAATCCTGATAGAAAAGCCTGTGCTACTGCCTTCTAGTCATGCTAATTACAGTTCCTGACATCCTGCCTTCTTGGTCTATGCACTGAGCCTGCGATCACATCACCACTAACCCACACCCGTATTTAAATTAGCAGTTTCCCTCCCAAAACCATGGCTCTCAAGCCTTCCAGCATGGGGTCTCTGCAGGCATACCACAGGACTGTGTCTGCCATCCTCAAGGCAACTATGCCCATCACAGTTTTCCAAACCTTCCAGAGTATGAGAAACCTTAATGCTCCTGAGCCCACCCCAATATTGGCTGCCGATCTGGATGCAATGCACAGTCTGAAACAGCCTGATCACCTACATCCAGGCAAAAGGCTAAGACAATGTTCCTGAGACAGATGATTGAAACTGACATGCTCCTAGGACCTCATTGGAATGCAACATTAGGTTTTCAGACATCTATCCTCTGCAGCCTGTTCTGGAATACCAGCTTAGTATACAACATGTGGTCCCTGAACCACACAATAATACAAATTCTGTCCCCAGAAGGTTACAGTGATCTTAGACCTGTGCCAATCCCTCAGGGTAGGAGAATCCTGCATGGCACCATAGCCACCAGCACATTGTGAGATCTCCCTGGTAACAAACCAGCATTGTGGCCCATCTGTAATAGATTCCCTGTCAACTTCAGGCCTTGGTACTTCACCCAGAACCACCGGAATGAACCTGCCATGTTCCTCAGCTGCAATCGTCAATGGAGGTGTGCTTTCCTGGCATCCATGCGGGAGAGCTTTGCTACCCGAAATTACCACATGGGGGAAACTGGAGCAAACAAACCAGACTCCCCCTGTCCAGTAGAAGGAAACCTTGCTTTTTGGAGCATCTCACAAGCCTTAGCATGGGAAATCCTCCAAGGCTTCTTGATGCAACCCCTCCACTTGTTGGCCATCACAGACACAAACTCCCTTGTGAGCAAACATCTGACATCCGCCCTTACTCAGGTGCTGGATATCTTGAATCCGGCAATGCACATTGGAACGGCCTTTTGCTTGGCACTGAATTGAACCATAGCTTGTGTTTACAATTCCATCCTTACCCTACTGGCTCCCAAGGACTCTTGATAGGGAATTCTGGTGCCACAATGCAGCATTCTGCCTTCCCCATAAAAAGAAGTGCCTGGTGAGTTTGCCCAGCAACCACACATGAGGATCTATTTGCTCGACCCTCGAGGGAACTCAGATGTATAGGTTTCCCTGATTACTATTGCTGTGTCTGACAGAGCCTGAGACCAGACTTAGTTTCAACCCCCAGAATGTGGCCCCATATCCAGCATGTGAGACCGGCCATGGTCCAAGTCTATCATCTCTACCCATACTTGGTATTCAGGCACCTGTCTCCAGACATTTGCTGTAATCCCTGACAATGTGGGAACCTGAAGCACAATAGATAACTCCTCCTTGCCCATGGAAGGAAATCTGGCTGTTGGGATGGGTGTTCAGCCCTCAAAGAGGGAGCCAGCTGTATGACCAATGAGACCACGTCCACTCCTGAGGGCTGCCCTGGGCACAAACAGGCATAGAGACCCTCAGCCTGAACATGCTTTCAAACAAGCCATCACAGTGGCACCACCAGGATCCCCCATGCAGGCCAGGTACGACTGTAGGCCCAAATCTTAACCTTTGGTGGAATTTTCTAGGTGCCCATACCCAGAGCCCATCTCTGGAATCCCTGTATTGGGGCACCCCTAAGATGAAAAACAGCACTCTTTCTTTCCCGAAAAATGTATCAAACTATGGAGAGCCTCCAGGATCCTTAAAGAGGAAAACTCTCCCATGGACCCATGAGACCACACCTGCATTCTGAGGCCATCTTGGACATAGAATCCAGAGAGAAAAGCCTGTGCTACTGCCTTCTATTCACCCTATTTATAGTCCTGATATGCTGCCGCTTAGGTATATGCATTGGAACTATTCGCCTCACCACTAACCCTAACCCGAATTTCAGTTTTCAGAATTCTCTCCCAAAACCATGGCTCTCATGGCACCAAGCATGGGGCCTTTGGAGCCACAACACAGGACTGTGCCTGCCATCCCGAAGGAAACTGTGCCCGTCACAGTTGCCCAAACCTTCAAGATTAGGAGAAACCTGCAAATCCTTTGAGCCCACCTCTATATTGGCGGTGCTCTGGTGCAAACTTGCAGTCTGAAACATCCTGATCACTTACATCCAGTCAGAAAGCCATATCAAAGGTCCTGAGTCAAAAGATTGAAACTCTCATGCCCGTATGACCTCATTAGAACCCTAGATTAGGTTTTCAGGCATGTGTCCTCAAGGTCCTGGTCTGGAACACCAATATATAATACATGTGGTCCATAAGCCTAACTACAGAACATCTTCTGTCCTGAGAAGGAAACCATGCTCTTCGACGTGTGCCAAATCCTCAGGGTTGGAGAATCCTGTATGGCACCTTAGCCACCAGCACATTCTAAGATCTGCCTGGTAACAAACCAGCATTGTGGCCCATCTGCAGGAGATTCCATGTCAACTCAAGGCCTTGGTCCTTCTCCAGAGAGGCACCAGAACGAACCTGCCTTGTTCCTCAGCTGCAATGCTCAATGGAGTTGTGCTGTCCACGCATCCAAACGGGAGTGCTCTACTACCCAAACTTTCCACATGGAGGACACTGGAGCAAACAATCCAGACTCCACCATTCCAGTAGAAGGAAACCTTGCTATTTGGAACATCTCACAAGCCTCAATGTGTGAAATCCCACATGGCCTCTTGACGCTACACCTCCATTTGTTGATCATCAAGACACAAACTCTAGTGTGAGCAAACATCTGACATCCGCACTTACTCAGGTGCTGAATATCTTGAAAAAGATGCTTCACATTTGAACTGCCTTCTGCTTGGCACTGAATTGTACAGTAGCTTGTGTTTACAATTCCATCCTCACCGTACTAGTCCCCAAGGCCTCTTGATATTGAATTCTGGAGCCACAATGCAGCATTCTACCTTCCCCATAGAAGGAAGAAGTGCCTGCAGAGTGTGCCCAGAATTCCCACAAAAGAATCCCTTGGCTCTCGAGGGAACCCTGATTTGTAGGCTGCTCTGGCCACTAGTGCTGTTTCTACATAGCCTAAGCCCAGACCTAGTGTCAGCCAACCAGAAATTGGGCACCATATCTAGCATGTGGGACTGGCCATGACTCAGGTACATTATCTCTACTTATCCTTTGTATTCTGGCTTCTTTCCCCAGACATTGCTGGAATCCTTCCAATGTGGGAACCTGAAGCACAATAGAATACTACTCCTTCCCCAAGGCAGGAAAGCTGGCTGTTGGGATGTGTGTCCAACCCTCAAAGTGGGAGCCAGGGGCATGGCCAATGTGATCATGCCCACTCCTGAGGGCTGCCCTGGGCACAAGAAAGCATTGTGACCCACAGCCTGAGTATGCTTACAAATAAGTCCTCTCAGTTTCACCACAAGGTTCCCACATTGCAAGCCTGGTACACCCCTAGGCCCAAATTCTAAACCTCGTTGGATTTTACAGGTGCCCAGACCCAGAGCCTGTCTCTGGAATCCCTGTTTTGGGGCACCTCTAAGATGGAAAACAGCAATCTTACCTTCCCTGAAAAAGCTACAAAACTATGGGGAGCCGCCAGACTCCTTAGAGAGGAAAAGTCTCCCATGGACCCATGAGACTACACCTGCATTCTAATGCCATTCTGGACACACAATCCAGATAGAATAGCCTATGCTACCACCTTCCAGTCACCCTAAATAAGTTTCTGATGTGCTGCCCTCCGGGTCTCTGCACTGGGCCTGTGATTGCCTTGCGACTAACCCGAACCCGAATTTGTGTTTAGACTTCTGTCCGAAAACCATGGATCACATGCCCTCCAGGATGGGGTCTATCAAGACACACCACAGGACTGTGCTTACCATCCCCAAGGAAAATGTACCCATCACAGTTTCCCAAACCTTACAGATTAGGAGAAAACTGAAAGGCACCTGAGCCGACCCCAATATTGACAGCCGCTCTGGATGCAAATGTTAAGTCTGAAACAACCTGAACAGCTCCATCCAGGCAGACAGCCAAGTCAATGGTCCTGAGTCAGAAGATTGAACCTGACATGTCCCTAGGACCTCATTGGAACCCTAGAGTGGGCTTTCAGGCACCTTCCCTCAGGGACCTGTTCTGAATACCTACTTATGATGCAACATGTGGTCCCTGAGTCAAAAAAACAGAAAATCTCCTGTCCCCAGAAGGATACCGTGCTCTTTGACTGTGCCAAACACTCAGTGTAGGAGAATCTTGCACGTAACGTTAGGCACCAGCGCATTCTAAGATATCCCTGGTAACAAACGCACATTGTGACCCATCTGCAAGACATTCCATGTCAAATAAAGGCCTTTGTACTTCGCCCCACAGGCACCAGAAAGAACCTGCCATGTTCCTCAGCTGCAATCGTCAACTGAGGTGTGCTTTCCAGGCATCCATGCAGGTGAGCTCTGCATCCTAAAATTTCCACATGGGGAACACTTGAGCAAACAAACCACCAGTCCAGTGGTAGGAAACTCCACCTGTCCAGTGGTAGGAAACGTTGTTGTTTGCAGCATCTCACACGCATCAGGGTGGGAAATCCTCCATGGCCTCTTGATGCCACTCCTCCATTTGTCGGTGATAATAGACACAAACTCCAGTGTGAGCATATATCAGACATCTGCCCTTCCTCAGGTGCTGGATATTCGAATCAGCTGCTGCACACTGGTACTGCCTTTCTCTTGGCACTGAATTGAACCCTAGCTAGTGTTTACAATTCCATCCTCACCCTACTGGTCCCCAAGGTCTCTTGATAAGGAATTTTAGAGCCTAAACACAGCATTCTGCCTTCCTGCTAGAAATAAGAAGTGCCTGGGGAGTCTGCCAAGAAAACCCACATGAGGATCAATTTGCTCGGCCCTCAATAGAACCCCAATTTATAGGGTGTCCTGGACACTAGTGCTGTGTCTGACAGAGGCTGAGCCCCGACCTAGTGTCAGTCACCCAGAGAGCAGGACCTATATCTAGCAGGTGGGGCTGAACATGGCCCTACTCCATCATCTCTACAAATCCTTGGTATATCGTTGCCTGTCCCCAGACCGTTGCTGGAATCCCTGTCATTGGGGGAACCTGAAGCACAATAGAGAACTCCTCCTTCCCATGGTAGGAAACCTGGCTGTTGGGATGAGTGTCCAACCCTCAACATGGGAGCAAGCTCCATGGCCAATGAGCCAACGCCCTCTCCTAGGGGCCGCCCTAGGCACAAACAGGCATTGTGACCCTCAGCTTGAGCATGGTTTCAAACAAGCCCTCTCAGTGGCACCACCAGGATCCGGCATTGCAGGCCTGGTATGCCCCTAGGCCCAAATCCTAACCTTTGGTGGGAATTTCCAGGCACCCATACTCGAAGCCCATCCCTGGAATCCCTGTTTTGGGCACCCCTAAGATGGAAAACAGCACTCTTCAGTTCGCCAATAAAGTCACCAAACTATGAGGAGCTGCCAGGATCCTTAGAGAGGATAAGTCTCCCAGGGACCCATGAGACCACACCTAAATTCAGAGCCCATCCTGGACACAGAATCCAGATAGAAAAGCCTGTGCTACCGACTTCCAATCACTCTAATTACAGTTCCTGATGAGCTGACCTCAACGTCTATGAATTGGGCCTGCGACCACCTTGCAACTAACACTAACCCGAATTTTTGTTTTCAGACTTCTCTCCCAAAACCATGACTCACCTGTCCTCCAGGATTGGGTCTCTGGAGCCACACCACAGGACTGTGCCTGCAACCCCCAGGAAACTTTACCCATCACATTTCCCCAATCCCTCCTGATTAGGAGAAACCTCCAGGCCCCTGATCCCACCCAATATTGGAAGCCACTCTGGACGCAAATGCACAGTCTGAAACACCCTGATCAACTACATCCAGGCAGACACCCACGTCAATGGTCCAGAGTCAGAAAATTGAAACTGACGTGAACCTAGGATATCATAGGACCCGAGATTATGTTTCCGGTATCTGACCTCTGAGGCCTCTTCTGGAATACCAAGTTAGGATACAACATGTGGACCATGAGCCACACAACAGAACATCTCCCGTCTCAAGAAGGAAACTGTGCACTTCGACCTGTGTCAAACCCATCGGGTAGGAGAAGCCCTCATGGCCCCTTAGCCACCAGCACATTCTAAGACCTACTGGGTAACAAACCAGTATTGGGACCCATCTGTAAGAGATTCCATGTCAACTCAAGGCCTTGGCACTTGGCCCAAGAGCCACCAATATGAACCTGTCATGGTCGTTAGCTGCAATTGTCATTGCACTTGTGCATTCCAGGCATCCATGAGGAAGGACTCTGCTACCAAAAATTTCCACATGGGGAACACTGGAGCAAACAAACCAGACTCCACCTGTCCAGTAGAAGGAAACCTTGCTATTTGGAGCATCTCAGAAACCTCAGCATGGGAAATCCTCCACGGTCTCTTGACACCACCTCTCCATATGTTGGTCATCATAGACAAAAACTCGAGTGTGAGCAAACATCCTTCATTTGCCCTTACTCAGGTGCTGGATGTCTCGAATGAGTTGCTGCACATTTGAACTGCCTTCTGCTTTGAACTGAACTTAATCCTAGCTTGTGTTTACAATTCCATCCTCACCCTACTGGTCCCTAAGTCCACTTGATAGGGAATTCTGGAGGCACAGTGCAGCATTCTGCCTTCCCCATAGAAAGAAGAAGTGCCTGGTAAGACTACCCAAAAATCCCACATGAGTATCATCTGCTCTGTCCTCACAGATCCCCAATTTATAGGCTGCTGTGGCCACTAATGCTGTGTCTGACAGAGCCTGAGCCCCGACCTCGTGTCAGCCACCCAGAGAGCAGGAACCATATCCAGCATGTGAGACCGGCCATTCCCAGTCCGTTCTCACTACCCATCCTTGGAATTCGGGCATCTGTCTCCAGACCTTTGCTGGAATCCCTGCTAATGGGGAAACCTGAAGCCCAAGAGAGAACTGCTCCTTCCCCATGGCAGGAAACCTAGCTGTTGGGATGGATGCCCAACCTTCAGAGAGAGAGACAGCTGCATGGGCAATGAGACCATTCCCACTCCTGAAGGGTGTCCTTGGAACAAACAAGCATTGTGACCATCAGCCTGAGCATGCTTTCAAACAAGTCCTCTCAGTTGCACAACCAGGATCCTTCATTGCAGGCCAGGTAGTCCCCTAAGCCCAAATCCTAACTGTTAGTGGGAATTTCTTGGTGCCCAGACCCAGAGCCCATCTCTGGTATCCATGTTGTCGGGCACCACTAAGATGGAAAACAGCACTCTTCCCTTCCCTGAAAAAAACACCAAACGATGGGGGTCTGCCAGGATCTTTAGAGAGGAAAAATCTCCCATGGACCCATAAGACCACACCTGCATTCCGAGGCCATCCTGGACACACAATGCCAATAGAAAAGGCGGTGCTACCACCATTGAGTCACCCTAATTACAGTTCCTGACGAGCTGCCCTCCAGGTTGACTCATTGGTCTGCCATCACTGAGACAGTAAGCCTATACCTAGTTTTCGTTTGCAGACTTCTCTCCCAAAACCATGTCTCACATGTCCTCCAGGATGGGGTCTCTGGAGCCACACCACAGGACTGTGCCTGCCATCCTCAAGGAAATTTTGCCTATCACATTGCCCAAACCTTCCAGATTAGAAGAAACATCAAAAGACCCTGATCCCACCCCAATATAGGAAGCCACTCTGGATGCAAACGCAAAGTCTGAAACATCATGATCACCTACATTCAGACAGATACCCAAGTCAATGATCCTGAGTCAGAAAATTGAACCTGACATGCCCCTAGGACATACTTGGAATTCTAGATTAGGCTTTAAGCGTCTGTCCTCAGAGGCCTATTCTGGAATACCAAGTAAGGATACAACATGTGGACCCTGACCCACACAACAGAACATCTCCTGTCCCAAGAAGGAAACTGATCCTCGACCAGTGCCAAATCCTCAGGGTAGGAGTATCCTGCAAGGCACCTTAGCCACCAGCACATTCTAAGATCTCCATGGTAACAAATCAGCATTGGGACCCATCTGTAAGAGATTCCATGTCAACTCAAGGCCTTGTCATTTGGTCCCAGAACTACCAGAACTAACCTGTCATGTTCGTCAGCTGCAATGTACACTGGAGTGTGTTTTACAGGCATCCATGAGGGAGAGTCCTGCTACCCAAACTTTCCACATGGGGGACCCTGGAGCAAACAAACCAGACTTCACCTGTCCAGTAGAAGGAAACTTTGTTGTTTGTAGTGTCTCACAATCCTAAGCATGGTTAATCCTCCGTGGCCTCTTGAAGCCACCCCTCTATTTGTTGGCCATCATAGACACAAACTCCAGTGTGAGCAAACATCTGACATAGGCCCTTACTCAGGTGCTGGATATCTCGAATAAGCCACTGCACTTTGGAACTGCCTTCTGCTTGGCATTGAATTGAAGCTTAGCTTGTGTTTACAATTCCACCCTCATCTACTGGTCCCCAAGCCCTGTCGATAAGGAAATCTGGATCCACAATGCAGCATTATGCCTTCCCCATAGAAAGAAGTTCCTGGTGAGACTGCCCAAAAACCCCACATGAGGATCATCTGCTTGGCCCTCGAGGATCCCGATTTATAGGCTGCCCTGGCCACTAGTGCTGTGTCTGACAAAGCCTGACACCCAACCTCGTGTCAGCCACCCAGAAAGCGGGGCCCATATCCAGCATGTGAGACTGATCATGACCCAATCCATCCTCCCTCTGCATCCTTGGCATTCGGGCATCTGTCTCCAGACCTTTGCTGGAATCCCTTCCAATGGGCGAACCTGAAGTCCAATGGAGAACTGTTCCTTGCCCCAGGCAGGAAACATAGCTGTTGGGATGGGTGTCCAACCCTCATAGAGGGAGACAGCTGCATGGACAATAAAAGCATGCCCACACCTGAGGGGTGCCCTAATAACAAACAGTCATTGTGACCCTCAGCCTGAGCATGCTTTCAAACAAGCCCTCTCTATTGCACCACCAGGATCCCACACTGCAGGCCCGGTACGCCCCTAGGCCCAAATCCTAACAGTTGGTGGGAATTTCTTAGTGTCCAAACCCAGAGCCCGTCTCTGGAATCCATGTTTTTCAGCACCCCAAGATGGAAAACAGCACTCTTCCCTTCCTCGAAAAAGCCACCAAACAATTGGGAGCCACCTGGATCCTTAGAGAGGAAAAATCTCCCATGGATCCATAAGACCACACCTCCATTCTGAGGTCATCCTGGACACACAATGCTGATAGAAAAGGCTGTGCTACCATCATCAAGTCACCCTCATTATAGTTCCTGACGAACTGAACTCCAGGTCGACGCATTGGGTTGTGATCACCGCGCCACTAAACCTAAACCTGGTTTTCGTTTGCAGACTTCTCTCCCAAAACCATACCTCACATGTCCTCCAGGATGGGGTCTCTGGAACCACACCACACGACTGTGCCTGCCATCCCCAAGGAAACTTTGCCCATCACATTTTCCCAAGCCCTCCAGATTATGAGAAACCTCCAAGGCTACTGATCCCACCGCAGTATTGGAAGCCATTCTGGATGCAAATGCAGTCTGATACACCCTGACCACCTACATCCAGGCAGACACCAAAGTCAATGATTCTGAGTTAGAAAATTGAACCCAACATGCCCCTAGAACATCATTTGAACCCAAGAATAGGTTTTCAGGCATCTGTCCTCAGATGGCTGTTCTCTAAAACCAACTAATAATACAACATCTGTTCCCTGAGTCACTCAACAGAATATATCCTGTCCCTAAAAGGAAATTCTCCCCATTCCAATGTCTTTTTGGAGCCAAACCCACAGTAGGACCCATCCGCAGGAGAATCCATTTCAACTCAACCCCCTCTGTTGCTCCCCCAGAGCCATCAGATCGAAACTGTCTTGTCACTAGGAGACAGTTGGAATGCGAGGCGGGCTGCCCAGGCATCCATCCTTAGAGCCGTGCTCTGGAGTCCTTCCAAATGGGACGTCCTGGACCATTCCAACATGTCTCAATTATCCCACAGAAGGAATCCTTGTGGTATGGAGAATCTCACAAGTCCCATCGTGGGAAATACTCCATGGCCTCGTGATGCTCCCCCACCCCACTTCATGAAGGGGCCATTGTGGACAAAAACACCAAACTGAGCCAACGTCTGGTCCTCGCCCTGACTTCAGATGCATGAGATCTCGATTCAGCTCTGCAGAGGGTGCCTTCCCTGCCCTCACCCCGAAACCTAATCCTAGCTTGTGTTCTCAGACTGCCGTCCTCACACTACTCGCCCACAAGCGCTCCAGTTTGACATTACTGGAGCGAAAGTGCAACACTCTGCCTGCCCTGCAGAAGAAAAATTTTATTCTCTGGGGCTACACATAAACACCAAGTGACTATCAACCTGCACACCACTAGACTCTACCCCAATTCTACAGTCTATCCCTGGGCACTAATGCCCTGTCTGACACAGGCTGAGCCCTGAACTCCCAACCGACACCCAGACAGCTGGCTGCACACTGAGCACATTAGACCCACCATGGCCTTAGGTCCTCATCTCTTCCCAACCTCGTTTTTAATGCTTCGGAACCTAGACCTTATCTCCAATCATTGCCCAGAAATCAGAACTCATCCTTCCCCATGGCAAGAAATATTGTGGATGTCATGTTGTCCAACATTCAGTGTAGGAGAAACCAGCGTGGCCCATGAGGCCCCGCCCATGCTTGAGGGCAGCGTTCGGCACAAAAACGAATTGTGACCCTCAGCATGAACCCTGTTCTCAAGTAAGGCCTCTCAGTGGCTGGACCAAGAGCCAGCTTTTGGGGCTTGCTGTGCCCCTAGGCCCCATCCTTAACCAGAGTTCGGGCTGTCAAGTCGCCCCTTCCCAGCACTCTGTTCTAGAATCCCACTTTGGTGAGACAACAAAAGTTAAAAAAAAAAAAAAAAGAAAAAAATGCATCCCACAAAATGCACCCAGACTCTTGGGATTGGGCCAAATTCCCACAGAGGATCACTCCTCCATGGCCCTTGAGGCCACCCTGACATTCCATGGCCATCGTTGACACAAAATACAGAGGCAAAATCCTGAGCAAGCCCCTCACAATCACCATTTGTTGATATCCTGAAGAATTCTCCTCACAGTCTGTAGATCGGGTCTGCCATACCTACGTCCCCAAACCTAAGCCGAGTTTGTGTTTTCAGACTTCTGTCCCCACAGTCCTGACCAAACACCCTCCATGCTGGGGCCTCTGTTGCCACAACTCAGGACTGTGCCTGTCCTCTCCAAGGGAATTCTGCCCATTCCATTGGCAACAACCAAACAAATTAGGAGAAATCTCCAAAGTCCCCGAGGCCATCCCAATAATTTAGGCCGCCCAGGACAAACAGGGGTGATCTGACACCAGCTGAGCAACAGCCTCCACTCAGAACCGTAGACAAATGTCCACAGAGAAGAAGACTGAAACAGACAGGACCATAGGCCCTAATCGGGTCCATTGCTTTGTTTTCCAGGCATCTCTCCTCAGACGCCTGTTTTCCAATACCAGCATATGGGGGTTTCCTAAGGCACCTATCAGAACATATCTCGTGTCCACATGAGAAACTTGCTCTTTGGAGCTGTCTCAAAATCACGGGTTAGGAGAATCCTTAAGGGCCCCAGTGCAACTGCCCCATTCCAAGGTCTCCATGAGCACAAACCCATGTTAGGACCCATATGCAAGAGAGTCCATGTCAACTCAGTCGCCTTGGTTGCTTCCCCAGGGCCAGCAGATCTTACCAGTCTTGTCACTAGCAGTCAATTGGAATGCGAGGCGGGCTGCCCAGGCATCCATCCTAAGAACCCTGTTCTGGAGTCGTTCCGTACGGGACGTTCTGGAGCCATCCAACAAGTCCTCACTGTCCTGCAGAAGGAATCCTTGTGGTTTGGAGCATATAAGAACTCCCACCATGGGAAAACCTCCATGGCCTTGTGATGTCCGGCCCCTTCATGAAGGGGTCATCATGGACAGGAACCCTAACCTGAGCCTACGGCTGAGCCTTGCCCTGACTTCAGATGCACGGGCTCTCGATTCCGCTCTGCAGAGGGTGCTTTCCGTGCCCTCGCCCCGAAACCTTAGCCTAGTTTGTGTTCTCAGACTTCCGTCCTCACACTCCTGGCCTGCAAATGCTCCAGTTTGGCAATACTGGAGCCATGATGCAGCAATCTAACTGCCCTCCAGAAGAAAAACATTGCCCTATGGAGCTACCCAGAAACCCCAAATGGGGATCAACCTGCATGCCACTCGATTGTACCACAATTATACAGTCTACCTTGGGCATTAATGCATTGTTTCACATAGTATGAGCCTGGAACTCCTGACCGACACCCAGACAGCTAGCAGCACACTGAGCACAGCAGACCCACCTTAGCCTTAGGTCATCATCTCTTTCCAACCTCGTTTTTCAGCCTTCAGAACCTAGACCTTATCTCCAAACACTGCCAAGGGTTGAACGTGATGAAGAAATCAGAACTCCTCCTTATCCATGGCAAAAATATTGTGGTTGGCATGTTGTCCAACATTCAGTGTAGGAGAAACCTTGTGGCACATGAGGCCCCGCCCATGCTTGAGGGCAGCATCACGAATCCTGAGCACAATCAAAATTTGTGACCCTCAGCGTGAGCCACATCCTCAAGTAAGGTCACACAGTGGCTGGAGTAAGACCACGTATACGGAGCTTGCAACACCCCTAGGCCCCCAATCTTAACCAAAGGTTGGGATGTCCAGTTGCCTCTCCCCAGGGCTCTGCTCAAGAATCCTTCTTTTGGTGGGCGACCTGGTTAGGAAACTGAAATGACTCCTACCATCCCATGAATGACACCTAACTCTTGGGATTGGGCCAAATCCCCACAGTTCAGAGACTCGTCCATGTCCCATGAGGCCACCCTGTCATTCCACAGCCATCAGTGACACAAAAACAGAGACAATAGCCTAAGCATGCGCCTCACACTCACCCTTTGTTCATATCCTGAAGATGTCTCCTCACGATCTGTAGATCGGGCCTGCCATACCTAAGTCCCCAAACCTAAGCCAAGTTTGTGTTTTCAGACTTCTGTCCCCACAGCCCTGAACAAGCATCCTCCATGCTGGGGCCCCTGTTGCCACAACTCAGGACTGTGCCTGACCTCTCCAAGGGAATTCTACCTATTCCATTGGAAACAACCTTACATATTAGGAGAAACCTCAAAAGTCCCCGAGGCCATTACAATAGTGAAGGCTGCCCAGACAAACAGGGGTAGTCTAACACCAGCTGAGCAACTGCCTCCACTCATACCATAGACAGATGTAGCCAGAGAAGAAGATTTAACCGGACTGGCCCCTAGGCCCTAATCGGATCCATTGCTGTGTTTGCCAGGTATCTCTCCTCAGTGCTGGTTTCCAATACCAGCCAAAGGGAGTTTCCTGAGGCACCAATTAGAACAAATCTTGCCTCCACATAAGAAACTTGCTCTTTGGAGCTGTATTAAAATCTCCGGTTAGGAGAATCTTTCAGGTCACCGGTGCCAACGCCCCATTCTAAGGTCTCCATGGACACAAACCCACATTAGGTCCAATCCGCAGGAAAGTCCATTTCAAATCAGCCCCCTCCTCTGCTCCCCTAGATCCAGCAGACCTAACCTGTCTTGTCTCTAGGAGACAATTGGAATGAGAGGCGGGCTGCCCAGCTATCCATCCTTAGAACCCTGCTCGGAATCATTCCGTATGGGAAGTCCTGGAGCAAACCAACAGTCTCAATTGTCCTGCAAAAGAATCTCTGCGATTTGTTGCATCTCATAGCTCCCATCGTGGGAAAACGTCCATGGCCTCGTGATCCCTCCCCCTTCATGAAGGAGCCATCAGGGACAGAAAAACCAAACTGAGTGAGTGTACCTGCCATGCCCTCGCCCAGAAACTTAAGCCTAGCTTGTGTTCTCAGACTTCCGTCCTCACCCTCCTGGCCCACAATTCCTCCAGTTTGGTAATTCCAGAACTACACTGCAGCAGTCTGCTTGCCCTCCAGAAGAAAAACATTGCCCTCTGGGGATACCCATAAACCCCAAATGAGGATCAACCTGCACGCCACTTTACTGTACCCCAATTATTTAGGCTGCCCTGGGAACTAATGCCCTTTGTGTCACAGCCTGAGCCTGGACCTCTCGACCCACACCCAGCCAGCTGGCCGAACACTGAGCACATCGGACCCACCATGGCCTTAGGTCGTCATCTCTTCCCAACCTCGGTTTTCAGACTTCATAACCTAGACCTTATCTCCAATCACTGCCCAGGGTTGAACATGATGCAGAAATCAGAACTCCTTCCCCATGGCAAGAAAACTCGTGGTTGGGATGTCGTCCAACATTCAGTATAATTGAAACCAGTGTGGCCCATCAGGCCCTGCACATTCTTGAGGGCCACGTTGGTCACAGTCACGTTTTGTGTCCCTCAGTGTTAGCCCAGTTCTCAAGAAAGGCCTGTCAGTGGCTGGACCAAGGGACGACATATTGGGCTTGTAATGCCCCTAGGCATTTTTTACCATAGTTCAGGTTGTCCATTCACCCCTCCCCAGGACTTTATTTGGAATCCCTCTTTTGGTGGGACTCCTAAGGTAACAAAATTGAAAGGACTCCTCCCATCCCACAGATTGACCCAAAACAATTGGGATCGGGCCAAATCCACAGAAAGGAAGACTCATCCATGGCCCATGGGGTCTCCCCGAAATCCCACGGCCATCTTTGACAAAAAATTCAGAGATAAAAGCCTTAATAAGCACCTCACACTCGCCCTTTGTTCATATCCCGAAAAGTTCTCCTCACGGTCTGTAGATCAGACCTGCCATACGTAGGTCCCCAAACCTAAGCCGAGTTGTGTTTTCAGACTTCTATCCCCACAGTCCTGGCCCACACACCCTCCATGCTGGGGCCCCTGGAGCCACTCATTAGGACTGTGCCTGCCTTATCCATGGGAATTCTGCCCATTCCATTGTCCACATTTGTACAAATTAGGAGAAATCTCCAAAGTCCCCAAGGCCATCCCAATAGTGTAGGCCACCCTAGACAAAGAAGGATGGTGTGAAATCAGCTGAGCATCTACCTCCACTCAGACCATAGATGGATGTCCCCAGAGAATAATTGAACCAGACAGGCCCCTAGGCCATAATTGGATCCATTGCTTTGGGTTCCATGCATGGCTCCTCAGTGGTCTGGTTTCCAATGCCAGCATATGGGGGTTTTCTGTGGCAACCATCAGAACAAATCTCGTCTCCACATGGAAACTTGTGCGTTCAAGCTGTCAAGCTGTATCAAAAGCTTCGGAGAATCCTTCAAGGTCCCGGTGCCACCCCCCTTCCAATGTCCTCATGGACATAAACACACATTGGGACCCATCCTGAGGAGAGTCCATTTCAACTCATCCCACCCCAGTTGCTCCCACAGTACCATCAGATTGAACCTGTGTTGTTGCTAAGAGACAATTGGAATGCAAGGCAGGCTGCCCAGGCATCCATCCTTAGAACCGTGCTCTGGGGTCATTTCATATGGGACATCTTGGAGCCATCCAACAGGTCTCAATTGTCCCGCAGAAGGAATCCTTGCAGTTTGGAGCATCCCACAACTCCCAACGTGGAAAGCCTCCATGGCCTCGAGATTCTGCCCCCTTCATGAAGGGGCCATCATGGACAGAAACTCCAACCTCAGCCAATGTCTGATCCTCTCCCTGAATTCAGATGCACGAGATCTCAATTCATATATGCAGAGTATGCCGACCTTGCCCGCGCCCTGAAACCTGAGTCTAGCTTGTGTTCTCAGACTTCTGTCCTCACACTCCTGGCCCCAAAGCCCTCAATTTGGCAATTCTAGACCCACAATGCAGCACTCTGCCTGCCTTCCAGAAGAAAAATGTTGCCCTAATGAGCTTCCCAGACAACTTAAATGAGGACAAACCTAAACGGCACTCAACTGTACCCAAATTATATAGTTTAACCTGGGTACTAATGCACTGTCCAACACAGCCTGAGCCCGGACCTACTGACCAACATCCAGACAGCTGACCGCACACTGAGCACATCGGACCTGCCATGGCCTTAGTTCACCATCTCTTCCCAACCTCAGTTTTCAGGATTCAGAACTTAGACCATATCTCCAATCACTGACCAGAGATGAACGTGATGCAGAAATAAGAACTTCTCCTTCCCCATGGCAAGAATCCTTGTGGTTGGCATGTTGTCCAAAGTTCAGTGTAGGAGATACCACTCATGGCCCATGAGACCCCGCTCATGCTTGAAGACTGCATTGGTCACACACATGCATTGTGACCCTCAGTGTGAGCCCTGTCCTCAAGTAAGACTTCTCAGTGGCTGGAAAAAGGTCCCGCATATGGGGCTTGTCATGCCCCTAGGCCCCCGATCTTAACCAGCGTTCTAGTTGTCCATTCGACCCTCCCTGGGCTCTGCTCTGGAATCCCTCTTTTAGTTGCACACCTGAGGTAAAAAATCAGAACGTACTCCTTCCGTCGCACAGAATGACCCCAAAATCTTGGGATCAGGCCAAATCCCCAGAGAGCGAGACTCGTCTATGGCCCATGAGGCCACCCCGACATTTCATGGCCATCAGTGACACAAAATCCAGATACTAAAGACTGAGCAAGTTCCTCACACTCATCTTTTGTTCAAATCCTGAAGAGTTCTCCTCAGGGTCTGAAGATTGGACCTCCCATACCTACATCCCCAAACCTAAGCTGAGTATCTATTTTCAGACTTCTGTTCCCACAACTCTGACCCACACATCCTCCACACTTGGGCCCCTGGATCCACACCTCAGTACACTGCCTTCCCTCCCCAAAGGAATTCTTCCCATTTCATTGGCCACAAACTTGCAAATTAGGAGAAACCTCCAAAGTCACAGAGGCCATCCCAATAGTGTAGACTGCCCGGAATGAATAGGTGCTATCTGACACCAGCTGAGGAATTACCTCCACTCAGACCCATAGACAGATGACCCGAGAGAAGATGATTAAACTGGACAGGACCCTAGGCCCTAATCTTATCCATTGCTTTGGTTTCCAGGCATCTCTCCTCAGAGTTCTGGTTTCCAATACCAGAATATGGGGGTTACTAAAGCACCAATGAGAACAAATCTTGACTCCCCATGAGAAACGTTCTCATTGAAGCTGTGTCAAAACCTCCGCTTAGGAGAATCCTTCAGGGCCCCGGTGCCACAGCCCCTTTCCAGGGTCTCCAAGGACACAAACCAACATTAAGACCCATCATCAGGAGAATCCATTTCAACTCAGCCCCATTGGTTGCTAGCCAGAGCCAGCAGATCAAATGTTTCCTTTCGCTAGGAGACAATTAGAATGCGAGGTGGGCTGCCCAGGCATCCATCCTTAGAACCCTGCTCTGGAGTCGTTCCATATGGCATGTCCTGGAGCCATCCAACTGGTTTCAATTGACCCGCAGAAAATCTCTGTGGTTTGGAGCATCTCACTACTCCCATCATGGGAAAACCCCCATGGCCTCGGGATGACCCCCCCTTCATGAAGGGGCCATCAAGGACTCCAACCTGAGTCAACGTCTGAACCTTGCTCTGACTTCAGATGCATGAAATCTCGATTCAGCTCTGCAGAGTGTGCCTGGGGTGCCCTCGCCCCGAAATCAAAGCCAAGCTTGTGTTCTCAGACTTCCGTCCTCACACTCTGGCCCCAAAGCCTTCCAGTTTGGCCATTCCAGATCCAGAATGCAGCACTCTGCCTGCCCTCCAGAAGAAAAACTTTGCCCTATGGGGCAGCCGAGAAACCCCAAATGATTATCTTCTGCACACCACTAGACTGTACCGTAATTTAACATCCTATCTGGGCACTAATGCCCTGTCTGGCACAGCCTGAGTGCAGACCTCCTGAACGACACCTAGAAAGCTGGCCCCAAACTGAACACATCGGACACGTCATGGCCTTAGGTTGCCATCTCTTCCCAACCTCAGTTTTCAGGATTCAGAACCTAGACCTTATCTCCATTCACTGCCAAGAGGTGAACGTGATGCAGAAATCAGAACTCCTCCTTCCCCATGTCAAGAAACCTTGATGTTGGCATGTCCAAGGTTCAGTGTAGGAGAAACCTGCATGCTCAATGAGGCCCCACTTATGAAGAGGGCTGCCTTGGGCTCAAACACGCATTGTGAACCTAAGTGTGAGTTCACTATTCAAGCAATGCCTCTCAGTGGCTGGACCAAGAGCCCGCATAAGCGGATTGCCATGCCCATAGGCCTCCAGGCATAACCAGAGGGCGGGTATTCCAGTTGTCTGTACACAGTGTTCTGCTCTAGAATCCCTCTATTGGGGGGACACATGAGGCAGAAAACAGGACTCCTCCCGTCCCACAGAATGACCGCAATCTCATGGGAGCTGGGCAAATAAACAGAGAGGGAGACTCTTCCACGGCCCATGAGGCTACCCGTACATTAAACGACCATCGTGAATACAACATCCAGAGACATAAACCTAAACCATCGTCTCTCATTCGCTCTCCTTTCTAATCGCGAAGAACTCCCCTCACGGACTGTAGATCACTCCTACCATAACCTCGGCCCCAAAGCTCAGCCGAGTTTGTGTTTTCGGATGTCTGTCCCCAAAGCCCTGGCCCACACAGCCTCCATGCAGGGGCGTCTGGAGCCACACCACAGGACTGTCCTGCTCTCTCTCAGGAGACTGTTCCCATTCCATTGTCCACAACCCCACAGAATAGGAGAAACCTCAAGGTCCCAGAAAACATCCCACTAGTGTAAGTCACCCTGGACCAACAGGGACATCCTTATATATGCTGAGCAACTACCTCCACACAGACACACAGACAGATGTCAGCAGAGACAGAAGATTGAACCGGACTAACCCCTAGGCCCTAATCTGAACTCTTGCTTTGGTTTCCAGGTGTCACTCCTCAGAGGCCTGGGTTCGAAGACCAGCATATGGGGCTTTCCTGAGGCACCAAACAGAACACCTCCGTCTCCACATGGGAAGTTTCCTTGTTGGAGCTGTGTCAAACCCTTCAGGTTGGAGAATCCTGCAGAGTCACTGAGTCACCACAACATTCCAAGGTCTCCATGGCCACCAACCCACACTATGACTCATCCTCAGGAGAGTCCATTTCAACTTAGCCCTCTGGGTAGCTCGCCCAAGAGACAACAGATTGAGCCTGCCTTGCCCTGACCAGCTAGTGGGAATGTGAGGGGGTGTTTCGAGGCATCCTTGCTTAGACCTCTGCTCTTGAGTCTTTCCTTATGGGGCGTCCTGGAACCATCCAATAGGACTCAACTGTCCTGCAGAAGGAAACCTTGAGGTTTGGAGCAGCTCACAGCTCCCAGTTAGGGAAATATTCCTGGCCTCATGACACCCCCACCCCCTTCAGTAACGGGCCATCATGGACAAAAACTCCAGCCTGAGGCAACGTCTGATACTCGCCCTAACCTCAGGTGCAGGAGATCTCGATTCAAACTCTACAGAGTGGGCCTGTTGTGCCCTTGGTCCCAAACCTCACGCTAGCTTGTGTTTTCAGACTTCCTTCCTCACACTTCTGGCAAACAAGCCCTCCAGACTGGGAATTCCAAAACCACAACACAGTCCTCTGCCTGCCCGCCAGAAGAAAAACTTTGCCCTATGGGGCTCTCCAGAAACCCCAAATGAGGATCAACCTGCTTGGGCCTCGACCACACCCCAGTTGGATAGGCTGCCCTGGTGACTAATGCTCTGTCTGACACAGCCTGAGGCCAGACGTCCCAACAGACAAGAAGACAGCTGGCCGCACACCCAGCACATCTTACACAACATGGTCTTAGGCCGTCATCTCTTCCAAACCTGTGTTTTCAGACATCTGAACCTGAAGCACAAATCAGAAATTTCCCTTCCACATGGCTGTAAAGCTTGCTGTTGGCATGGAGTCACACCTTCAGGGTAGGAGAAACCTTCATGGCCCCTTAGGCCAAGCCCAAATTTGAGTGCCGCCTTGGGCACAAACTCGCATTGTGACCATCAGCATGAGCCCTATGCCAAAGTAAGGCCTTTCAGGGCCTGGAACAAGAGCCCGCATATGGGGCTTGCCAAGCGCCTATGCTCCCAAACCTCACCAGAGTTTGAGTTTTCCAGTCTCTCATACCCAGGGCGGTGATCTGGAGTTCATCTCCTTGAGAAACACCTGAGCCAGGCAACAGGACCCCACCCTTCTCACAAAATGACCCCAAAATCTTTGGAGCTGGCACAACTCCTCAGAGAGGGAGACTCTTCCATAGCCCCTGAGGACACCCCTACATTCCACGGCTATGGTGGACACAACCTCCAAAGACAAAAGCTTGTGTGACTGCCTCCCATTCGCCTTTATTTCATAAGCTGAGGAGTTCCCATCAGGGTCTGTGGATCCGGCCTGCCATACCCGCGGTGCCACACGTAAGCTGACTTTGTGTTTTTCAGACTTCTGAACCCACAGACCGGACCCACACCCTCCAGGCTAGGGCCAATGGAGACACACCAAAGGACTGTGCCTGTCCTCTCCAAGAAAATTGCTTAATCCATTGGCCACAACCCTACAGATTAGGAGAGAACTCCAAGGCCTCCGAGGCCATGCCAATAGTGTAGGCTGCCCTGGACTATGAGGTGCACTCTGAAACCAGCTGAGCAACTATCTCCACTTAGACACTCAGACAGTGTCCCCAGAGACAGAAGATTGAAACGAACAGACACCTAGGCCCTAATCTGAACCCTAGTTTTTGTTTCCACGTGTCTCTCCTCAGAGAACTGGTTTGAAGACCAGCATCTGGGGCTTTTCTGAGACACCAAACAGATCATCTCTCCTCTCCACATGGGGAGCTTTTTTATTGGAGCCATATCAAACCCTTCGTTTAGGCAAATTCTGCAAGACCACTGAGCCACCACCACATTCCAAGGTCTCCATGGACAAAACTCCACATTACGACCCATCCTCAGAAGAGTCCATTTCAACTCAGCCCCCTGGGTAGCTCGCCCCAGGGCCAGTAGTTCAAACATGTCTTGTCGCAAAGAGCCAATGGGAATGTGAGGTATGATGTACAGGCATCCATCCATCGAAACCTGCTCTCCAGTCCATCCTTATGGGACGTCCTGGAGACATTCAACAGGACTCGACTGTCCTGCAGATGTAAACCTTGTGGTTTGCAGCAACGCACAAACTGCGTATGTGCTGGTGTCTAAGGTGTAGTGCAGGATTCTCCAACCCTGAGGGTTTGGCACAGGTCAAATGGCACGGTATTCCTTCTGGGGACAGGAGATGTTTTGTTGTGTGGCTCAGGGACAACATGTTGTATCCTAATTTGGTATTTCAGAACAGGACCCGAGGACAGATGCCTGAAAACCTAATCTAGGGTTCCAATGAGGTCCTAGGGGCATGTCAGGTTCAATCTTCTGACCCAGGAACATTGATTTGGCTGTCTGCTTGTATGTAGGTGATCAGGGTGTTTCAGACTGTCATTGGCGTCCAGCACTGCCGACAGTATTGGGGTGGGCACAGGGGCTGGCATGCTTCTCCTCATCTGGAAGGTTTGGGCAGCTTTGATGGGTACAATTTCCTTGGGGATGGCAGGCACAGTCATGTGGTGTGGATCCAGAGACCCTATCCTGGAGGGCATATGAGCCATGGTTTTGGGAGAGAAGTCTGGAAAAACAAATGTGGGTTAGGGTTAGTGGAAAGGTGATTGCAGGCCCAATGCGTAGACCTGGAGTGCAGTTCGTCAGGAATTGTAATTAAGTTGACTGGAAGGCGATAACACAGGCTTTTCTATCTGGGTTGTGTGTCCAGGATGGACTCTGAATGCAAGTGTGGTCTCTTGGGTCCATTGGAGACAGCCTCACTTAGGATCCTGGTGGCTCTCCATAGTTTGGTGGCTTTTTCGGGGAAGGGAAGAGTGTTGTATTCCATCTTAGGGGTGGCTCAAAACAGGGATTCCTGAGATGAGATCTGGATCTGGGCCCCTGGAAAATCCCGCCGAGATTTAGAATTTAGGCTTTAAGGGCGTATCAGGCCTGCAGTGTGGAATCATGTTGGTGCAACTGAGAGGGCTTGTTTCAATGTATGCTCAGGCTGAGGGTCACAATGCCTGTTTGTGCCCAGGGCAGCCCTCAGGAGTGGCCGTGGTCTCATTGGCCATGGAGCTGGCACCCACTGTAGGGGGTGGACGCCCATCCCAACAACCAGTTCTCCTGCCATGGGGAAGGAGGATTTCTCTATTGTGTTTCAGGTTCCGCCATTGGCAGGGATTCCAGCAAAGGTCTGGAGACATGTGCCTGAATAAAAAGGATAGGTAGAGATGACGTACTTGGGCCATGGCCATCCCAAATGCTAGATGTGGGGACCGCTCACTGGTGACTGATACAAAGACTGGGATCAGGCTCTCTCAGACACAGCACTAGTGGCCAGGGCAACCTATAAATTGGGGTTCCCTTGAGGGCCAAGAAGATTAATCCTCAAGTTTGTTTCTGGCCAGACTCACCAGGTGCTTCTTTCTATAGGGAAGGCAGAATTCTGTGGTGTGACTCCAGAATCCCCTTTCAAGAGGGCCTGGGACCAATGGGTGAGGATGGAATTGTAAACACAAGATACGGTTCAATACAGTGCCAAGCGGAAGGCAGTTCCAATGTGCAGTGGTTTATTTGAGATATCCACCACCGGAGGAAGGGTGGATGTCAGATGTTTGCTCACACTAGATTTGTGTCTATGATGACCGACAAATGGAGGGGTGGCATCACGAGGCAATGAAGGAGTTCATATGCTGAGGCCTTTGAGCTGTTCCAAAAATAAGGTTTTCTTCTACTGGTAAGGTGAAGTCTGGTTTGTTTGCTCTAGGTTCCTCCATGTGGAAAGTTAGTGAAGCAGAGCTCTCTGCCATGGATGCCTAGAAAGCACACCTCCGTTGACCATTACAGCTGAGGGACATGGCAGGTTCATTCTGGTGGCTCTGGGGCCAAGTACCAAGGTCTTGAGTTGACAGGGACTTCTTGTAGATGGGCCACAATGCTGGTTTGTTACCAAGGAGATCTTAGAATGTGCTGGTTGCTAAGGTGCCATGCAGGATTCTCCTACCCTGAGGGTTTGGCACAGGTCGAGGAGCATGGTATCCTTCTGGGGACAGGAGATGTTCTGTAGTGTGGCTCAGGGACCACAAGATGTGTCATAATTTGGTATTCCAGAATAGGCCCCTGAGTACAGATGCCTGAAAACCTAATGGGGTACCATTGAGGGCTTTGGGGTATTTTTGGTTCAATCTTCTACCTCACGAACATTGACTTGGCTGTCTCCCTGGATGTAGTTGATCAGGGTGTGTTTCAGACTGCACATTTGCGTCCAGAGTGGCCAGCAATATTTGGGTGGGCTCATGGGCCTTCCAGGTTTCTCCTAATCTGGAAGGTTTGGGCAACTCTGTTATGCACAGTGTCCTTGGGGATGGCAGCCTGATTTCTGTGATGTGGCTCCAGAGATCCCATTCTAGTGGGAATGTAAGACATGGTTTTGGGAGAGAAGTCTGGGAACACAAATTCTGGTAATCGACTTTGTGGTGATGTGATCGCAGGCCCAATGTGTAGACCTGAAGGGCAGATTGTCAGGAACTTTAATTAGGGTGACTGGAAGGCAGTAGCACAGGCTTTTCTCTCTGCATTGTGTGTCCAGGATGGCCCCGGAATGCAGGTGTGTTCTCATGGGTCCATGGGAGACTTTTCCTCTCCATGGATCCTGGTGGATCTCCATAGTTTTGTGGCTTTTTCGGGGAAGGGAAGAGTGTTTTTTCCATCTTAGCGGTGCCCCAAAGCAGGGTTTTCAGAGACGGGCTCTGGTTCTGGGCGTCTGGGACGTCCCACCAAGAGTTAGGATTTGGGCCTAGGGGCGTATGAAGCCTGCAATGCCGGAACATGGAGGTGCAACTGAGAGGGATTGTTTGAAAGCGTGCTCAGGCTGAGGGTCACATGCCTGTTTGTGCCCAGGGTGGCCCTCAGGAATGGGCGTGCTCTCATTGTTCTTGTAACTGGCTCCCCCTTTGAGGGTTGGACACCCATACCAACAGCCAGGAATATTGGGGTGGGCTCTGGGGCCTTACAGGTTTCTCCTAATCTGGAAGGTTTGGGAAATCTGATATACAAAGTGTCTTTCGGGATGACAGGCAGAGTTCAGTGGTGTGGCTCCAGAGATCCTAGTCTGGTGGGCATGTGAGTCATGGTTTTGGGAGAGAAGTCTGCAAACTCAAATTCAGATTAGGGTGGGGGGCAAGGTGATCATAGACCCAATGCATAGACCTGGAGGGCAGATCGTCTGGAACTGTAATTAGGGTGACAGGTAGGCGGTAGCACAGGCTTTTCTCTCTGGATTGTGTGTCCAGGATGGCCTCAGATTATAGGTGTTGTCTCATGGTTCCATGGAAGACTTTTCCCATGTTAGTGTCTATGATGATCAACCAATGGAGGGGTGGTGTCAAGAGGCCATTGAGGTTTTTCACGTTGAGGCTTATGAGCTGCTCCAAACAACAAAGTTTCTTTCTACTGGACAGGTTGAGTCTGGTTTATTTGCTCCAGGGTCCCCCATGTGGAAAGTTTGGGTAGCAGATCTCTAACATATGGATGCCTGTAAAGCTCAACTCCATTGACCATTGCAGCTGAGGAACATGGCAGGTTCGTTCTGGTGTCTCTGCAGCGAAGTACCAAGTCCTTGAGTTGACATGGAATCTCTTGCAGATGGACCACAATGCTGGTTTGTTACCAGGGAGATCTTAGAATGTGCTGGTGGCTAAGGTGCTGTGCAGGATTCTACTACCCTGGGCACTGGCACAGATGGAAGGGCACGGTTTCCTTCTGGGGACAGGAGATGTTCTGTTGTGTGGCCCAGGGACCACATGTAGCATCATAAATTCACATGTCAGAACAGGCCTATGAGGACAGATGACTTAAAACCGAATCTCGGGTTCCAATGACATCCTAGGGGCATGTTAGGTTCACTATTCTGACTCAGGACCATTGATTTGGCTATCTGCCTGGATGTAGGTGATCAGAGTGTTTCAGACTGCGCAATTGCTTTCAGAGCTGTCACCAATATTGGGGTAGGTTCAGGGGCCTTGCAGGTTTCTCCTAATATAGACGGTATGGGCAACTCTGATGGGCACAGTTTCCTTGGGGATGACAGGGACAGTCCTGTTGTGAGGATCTAGAGACCCCATCCTTGAGGGCATGGATGCCACGGTTTAGGTAGTGAAGTCTGCAAACACAAATTCGGATTAGGATGAGTGGCAAGGTGATTGCAGGTCCAATGCATAGACATGGAGCACAGCTCATCTGGCACTCTAATTAGTGTGAGTGGAAGGCAGTAGCACAGGCTTTTCTCTCTGGATTGAGTGTACAGGATGGCTTCGGAATGCAGGTGTGTTCTCATGGGTCCATGGTAGACTTTTCCTCTCTATGGATCCTAGTGGCTCCCCATAGTTTGGTGGCTTTTTCGGGGAAGGGAAGAGTGCAATTTTCATTCTTAAGGGTGACCCAAAACAGGGATTCCAGAGACGGGCTCTGATTCTGGGTGTCTGGGACATCCCACCAAGGGTTAGGATTTGGACCCGGGGGCATACGAAGCCTGCAATGCGGGATCATGGTGGGGCAACTGAGAGCGATTGTTTGAAAGCATGCTCAGGCTGATGGTCACAATGCCTATTTGTGCCCAGCTAGGCCCTCAGGAGTGGGTGTGGTCCCATTGGTCTTATAACTGGCTCCCTGGTTGAGGGTTGATCACCCATTCCAAGAGCCCAGTTTCCTGCCATGGGGAAGGAGGAGTTCTCTATTGTGCTTCTGGTTCCCACATTGGCTGGGATTCCAGCCAAGGTCTGGGGACATGTGCCTGAATACCAAAGAGGGGTAGAGATGATGTACTTGGACCAAAACCATCCCAAATGCTAGATATGGGGCCCGTTCTCTGGTGGCTAAAACTCGGTCGGGGCCCAGGCTCTTTCAGACACAGCACTAGTGGTCATGGCAGCCTATAAATCGGGGTTGACTCGAGGGCCGAGGAGATTGATCCTCATGTGGGGTTTCTGGGCCCACTCACCAGTCTCTTCGATGGAAAGGCAGAATGCTGCTTTGTGGCTCCAGATTTCCCTATCAAGAGGGCTTGGGGATCGGTCGGGTGAGGATGGAGTTTTAAACACAAGCTACGGTTCAAATCAGTGCCAAGCGGAAGGCAGTTCCAATGTGTAGCTGTTTATTCGAGACATCCAGCACCAGAATAAGGCTGGATGTCAGATATTTTCTTACACTAAAGTTTGTGTCTATGTTGACCGACCGATGGAGTGGTGGCAACAAAAGGCAATGGAGGAGTTGACATGTTGAGGCCTGTGAGCTTCTCCAAACAGTAAGGTTTTCTTCTATTGAGCAGGTGAAGTCTAGTTTGTTTGCTCTAAATTCCACCATGTGGAAAGTTTGTGAAGCAGAGCTCTCCAGCATGGATGCCTTGAAAGCACACTTCCAATGACCATTGCAAGTGAGGAACATGGCGGGTACATTCTGGTGGCAATGTGGCATAGTACCAAGGCCTTCAGTTGACATGGAATCTCCTGCAGATGGGTCACAATGCTTGTTTGTAACCAAGGAGTCTTAGAATGTGCTGGTTGCTAAGGTGCCCTGCAGGATTCTCCTACCCTGAAGGTCTGGCACAGGACGAAAAGCACGGTATCCTTTTGGGGACAGGAGATGTTCTGTCGTGTGGCTAAGGGACCACATCATGTGTCATAAATTGGTATTCCAAAACAGGCCCCTGAGGACAGATGCCTGAAAACCTAATGCTGTTCCATGAGGGCCTAGGGACATTTCAGGTTCAATCTTCTAACTCACGTTCATTGACTTGGCTGTCTCCCTAGATGGAGGTGAACAGGGTGTTTCAGACTGTGCATTTGCATCCAGAGTTGCCGGGAATATTGGGGTGGGCTCAGGGGCCTTCCAGGTTTATCCTAATCTGGAAGGTTTGGGCAACTCGGATATGCACAGTGTCCTTGGAGATGGCAGCCCGATTTCTGTGGTGTGGCTCCAGAGATCCCATTCTAGTGGGCATGTAAGCCATGGTTTTGGGAAAGAAGTCTGGAAACACAAGTTGGGGTTATTGACTTTGTGGCGATGTGATCGCAGGCCAAATGTGTAGACCTGGAGGGCAGCTCGTCAGGAACTTTAATTAGAGTGACTGGAAGGCAGTAGCATAGGCTTTTCTCTCTGGATTGTGTGTTCAGAATGGACTCGGAATGCAAGTGTGGTCTCATGGGTCCATGGGAGACTTTTCCTCTCTATGGATGCTGGCGGCTTTCCATAGTTTGGTGGCTTTTTCAGGGAAGGGAAGAGTGCTATTTTCCATCTTAGGGGTGTCCCAAAACAGGGATTATAGAGACGGGCTCTTGTTCAGGGAGTCTGGGACATCCCACCAAGTGTTCGGATTTGGGCTTAGGGGTGTACGAGACCTGCAATGCCAGAACATGGAGGTGCAACTGAGAGGGATTGTTTGAAAGCATGCTCAGGCTGAGGGTCACAATGCATGTTTGCGCCTGGGGAGGCCCTCAGGAGTGGGCGTGGTCTCACTGGTCTTTTAACTGGCTCACCCTTGGAGGGCGGACAACCAATCAAACAACCAAGTTTCCTGCCATGAGGAAGAAGTTCTCTATTGTGCTTCAGGTTCCCCCATTGGCAGGGATTCCAGCAAAGGTCTGGGAACAGGTGCCTGAATACCAAGGATAGGTATAGATGGCATAATTGGGCCATGGCAATCCCAAATGCTAGATATGGGGCCCACTCTCTGGTGACTGACACTAGGTCGGGGCTCAGGCTCTGTCAGACAGAACACTAGTGGCCAGGGCATCCTAAAAATCAGGGTTCCCTCGAGGACAGAGCAGATTGATCCTCATGTGGGGTTTCTGGCCAGACTTACCAGCCACTTCTTTCTATAGGGAAGGCAGAATGCTGCCTTGTGTCTCCAGAATTCCCTGTCAAGAGGGCTTGGGGACCAGACATTTGCGGATGGAATTGTAAACACAAGCTACGGTTCAATTCAGTGCCAAGGGGAAGGCAGTTCCTATGTGCAGCGGCTTATTCAAGATATCCATCACCTGAGTTAGGGCGGATGTCAGATATTTGCTCACACTGGAGTTTGAGTCTATGATGACTGACAAATCGAGGGGTGGCGTCAAGAGGTCATGGACGGGTTTTCATGTTGAGGCTTATGAGCTCCTCCAAACAGCAAGGATTCATCCTACTGGACAGGTGGAGTCTGGTTTATTTGCTCCAGGGTCCCACTTGTGGAAAGTTTGGGTAGCAAAGCTCTACCGCATGGATGCCTGGAAAGTTCCACTCCATCGACCATTGCAGCTGAGGAACATGGTAGGTTCGTTCTGGTGTCTCTGGAGCGAAGTACCAAGTCCTTGGGTTGATATGAAATCTCTTGCAGATGGGCCACAATGCTGGTTTGTTACCAGGGAGATCTTAAAATGTGCTGGTGGCTATGGTGCTGTGCAGGATTCTACTACCTGGGCTTTGGCAAAGATGGAAGGACACGGTTTTTTTCTGGGGACAGGATGTTCTGTTGTGTGGCCCAGGGCCCACATTTTATAACATAAGTTTGCATTCTGGGAACAGGCCTCTGAAGAAAGATGTCGGAAAATGGAATCTAGGGTTCCAGTGACGTCCAGGGGCATGTTAGGTTCTCTAATCTGACTCAGTACCATTGATTTGGCTGTCTGCCTGGATGTAGGTGATCTGGATGTTTCCGACTGCACATTTGTGTTCAGAGTGGCCCTGAATATTGAGGTAGCTCAGGGGCCTTGCAGGTTTCTCCTAATCTAGAAGGTTTGGGCAACTATGCTGGGCACAGTGTCATTGGGGATGGCAGGGACCATCCTGTCCTGTGGATTCAGAGACCCCATCCTGGAGGGCATGCGTGCCATGGTTTTAGTAGAGAAGTTTGCAAACACAAATTCGGATTAGGGTGAGTGGTGAGGTGATCGCAGACCCAATGCAAAGACCTGGAGGGCAGCTCTTCTGGAATTTTAATTAGGGTGACTGGAAGGCTGTAGCAGAGGCTTTTCTCTCTGGATTGTGTGTCCAGGTTGGCCTCGGAATGCATGTGTGTTCTCATGGGTCCATGGTAGACTTTTCCTCTCTATGGATCCTGGTGGCTCCCCAAAGCTTGGTGGCTTTTTCAGGAAGGAAAGAGTGCTGTTTTCCATCTTAGGTGTTCCCTTCAACGGGGATTCCAGAGACAAGCTCTGGGTCTGGGCACCTGAAAAATCCCTCCAAGTTTTAGGATTTGTGCTTAGAGGCGTACGAGGCCTGCAATGCGGGATCATGGTGGGGCAACTGAGAAGGATTGTTTGAAAGCATGCTCAGGCTGAGGGTCACAATGCCTGTTTGTGACCAGGGCGGCCCTCAGGAGTGAGTGAGGTCTCATTGGTCCTGTACCTGGTTCCCATCTTGTGGGTTGGACACCGATCCCAACAGCCAGGTTTATTGTCATGGGGAAAGAGGAGATCTCTATTGTGCTTCAGGTTCCCCCACTGACAGGGATTCCAGCCAAGGTCTGGAGACAAGTGCCTGAATACCAAGGAGGGGTAGAGATGACGTACTTGGGCCATTACCATCCCAAATGCTAGATATGGGGTCCACTCTCTGGTGGCTGAAACTCGGTTGGGGCTCAGGCTCTGTCAGAAACAGCACTAATGGCCATGGCAGCCTATAAATCAGGGTTGATTCGAGGGCCGAGCAGATTGATCCTTATGTGGGGTTTCTGTGCCCACTCACCAGACAGTTCTTCATTCAAGGGGGAAGGCAGAATGCTGTGTTGTGGCTTCAGATTTCCCTATCAAGAAGGCTTGTGGACCAGTCGGGTGAGGATTGGATTGTAAACACAAGCTACAGTTCAATTTAGTGCCAAGAGGAAAGCAGTTACAATGTGAAGCGGTTTATTCGAGACATCCAACACCAGAATAAGGGAGGATGTCAGATGTTTGCTCACACTAGAGTTTGTGTCTATGATAACCAACAAATGGAAGAGTGGAGTCAAGAGGCCATGGAGGATTTCACATGCTGGTGCTTGTGAGATGCTCCAAACAGCAATGTTTCCTTCTACCGGACAGGGGGAGTCTGGTTTGTTTACACCAGGTTCCCTCATGTGAAAAGTTTAAGTAGCATAGCAATCCCACGTGGATGTCTGGAAAGCACACTTCCATTTACCATTGCAGCTGAGGAGTATGGCACGTTTGTTCTGGTTGCTCTAGGGCGAAGTACCAAGGTCTGGAGTTGACATGGAATCTCATGAAGATGGGTCACAATGCAGGTTTGTTACCAGGAAGATCTTACTATGTGCTGGTGGCTAAGGGGCTATGCAGGATTCTCCTACTCTGAGGGTTTGACACCGGTTGAAGAACACTGTTTCTTTCTGGGGATCGGAGGTGTTCTGTTGTGGAGCTCATGGAGCAAATGTCCTATCATAAATTGGTATTCCAGAACAGGCTTCTGAGGATAGATGCCTGAAAACATAATCTAGGGTTCCAGTGAAGTCCTAAGGAAATATCAGGTTCAATCATCTGATTCAGGACCATTGACTTTGGTGTCTGCCTAGATGTAGGCAATCAGGGTGATCCAGACTGTGCATTTGTGTACAGAGTGGCAACCAGTATTGGGGTGGGCTCAGGGGCCTTGCAGGTTTCTCCTAATCTGGAAGGATTGGGCAACTTTGACGGCCACAGTTTCCTTGGGGATGGCGGGCACAGTCCTGTGGTATGGCTCCAGAGACCCCATCCTGGAGGGCATGTGAGCCTTGGTTTTGGGAAGGAAGTCTGCAAACACAAACACGGGTTAGGTTTAGTGGCGAGGTGATCGCAGGCCCAATGCATAGACTTGGAGGGCAGCTCATAGGGAACTGTGAATCACATGCCTTGAAGGCGGAAGCACAGGCTTTTTTATCTGGATTGTGTATCCACTATGGACTAGGAATACAGGTGTGGTCTCAGGGGTCCATGAGTGATTTTTCCTCTCAAGTATCCTGGCAGCTCACTATAGTTTGGTGGTTTTCTCAGAGAGGGAAGAGTTCTGTTTTCAATATTAAGGGTGTCCCATAACAGGGATTGCAGAGACGTGCTCTGGCTCTGGGAACCTGGAAATACACACCAAGGGTTATGATTTGGGCCTAGGGGCTTACCAGGCCTCCAATGCAAGTCCTGGAGGTACAACTGAGAACGTTTGTTTGAAAGCATGCTCAGGCTGATGGTCACTATGCCAGCTTTTTACCAGGGTGCCCCTCAGGAGTGGGTGTGGTCTCAATGGCCATGCAGTAAGCTACCACATTGAGTGTTGGACAACGTTCCCAACTTCCAGGAATCCTGCCATGGGGGAGGAGGATTTCTCTATTGTGATTCAAGTTCCCCCAATGGTAGGGATTCCAGGAAAGGTCTGGGGACAGATGCCTGAATAACAAGGATGGGTAGAGATGACGGCCCTGGTCCTTGTCCTGTCTAACGTGCTGGATATGGGCCTACTCTCTGGATGGCTGACACGAGGTCGGGGCTCAGGCTGTGTCAGACACAGCACTAGGGGCCAGGGCTGTCTATAATTTGGGGTTCCCTCAAGGGCCGAGTAGATTGATCCTCATGTGGAATTTCTGGTCAGACTCACCAGGCCCTTCTTCTTTCTATGGGGAAAACAGAATGCTGCGTTGTGGCTCCAGAATTCCCTATCATGAGGGCTTGTGGACCAGTAGGGTGAGGATGGAATTGTAAACCCAAGCTACGGATAAATTCAGTGACAAGCGAATGGCATTTCCAGTGTGCAGCAGCGGATTCAAATATCCAGCACCAGAGTAAGGGCAGACGTCAGATGTTTGCTCATGTTGGAGTTTGTGTCTATGATGACTGACAAATGGAGGGGAGGTGACAAGAGGCCATGGAGGATTTCCCACACTTGGGCTTGTGGGATGCTCCAAATAGCAAGGTTTCCTTTTACCAGGCAGGGACAGTCTTGTTTGTTTGCTCGAGAGTCCCCCATGTGGAAAGTTTGGGTATTAGAGCACTCCCCCATGGATGCCTGGAAAACACACCTTCATTAACATTGCAGCTGAGGAACATGGCAGGTTCATTCTGGAGGTTCTGGAGCGAAGTACCAAGGCCTTGAGTTGACATAGAATCTCATGAAGATGGGTCACAATGCTGGATTGTTACCAGTGAGATCTTAGAATCTGCTGGTGGCTATGGGCCAAGGAGGATTCATCTATCCTGAGGGTTTGACACAGGTCCAAGTGCACGGCTTCCATCTGGGGAAGGGTGATGTTCTGTTGTGGGGCTCAGGGACCATATGTTGTATCATAAGGTGGTACTCCAGAACAGGTCTCTGAGGCCAGATGACTGAAAACCTAATATAGGTTTACAATGAGACCATAGGGGCGTGTCAGGTTCAATCTTCTGACTCAGGACCATTGACTTGGGTGTCTGTTTGGATTCAGGTGATCAGGCTGTTTCAGACTGCACATTTGTGTCCAGAGCGGCCACCAATGTTGGGGTGGGCTCAGGGGCCCTGCAGGTTTCTCCTTATATCGAGGTTTTATGCAACTGCGACAGACACATTTTCCTTGGGGATGGCAGGCACAGTCCTGTGGTGTGGTTCCAGAGACCCCATTCTGGAGGACATATGAGCCATGGTTTTGGGAGAGAAGTCTGCAACACAAACTCGAGTTAGGGTTAGCAGCGAGGTGATCTCAGGTCCAGTGCATAAACCGGGAGGGCAGCTCGTCAGGAACTGTAAATCAGGTGCCTCAAAGGCGGTAGCACAGGTTTTTTATCTGGCTTGTGTGTCCAGGATGGCCTCGGAATGCTGGTGTGGTCTCATTGGTCCATGGGATCCTGGCGGCTCCCTATACTATGGTGGCTTTCTCGGAAGGGAAAAGTGCTATTTTCCATATTAGGGGTGCCCCAAAACAGGGATTCCAGAGAAGGGCTGTGGTTCTGGGTGCCTGAAAAATCCCAACAGGGGTTAGGATTTGGGCTTAGGGGCATACCAGGCCTGCAATGTGGGATCCTGGAGATGCAACTGAGAACATTTGTTTGACAGCATGCTCTGGTTGGGGGTCACAATGCCTGCTTGTGTCCAGGGCGGCCCTCATGAGTGGGCAGGATTTTCTTGGCCATTCAGCTGGCTACCACTCTGAGGTTTGGACGCCCATCCCAACAGCCAGGATTCCTGCCATGGGGAAGGAGGATTTATTTATTGTTCTTCAGGTTCCCCAATTGACACGGATTCCAGCAAATGTCTGAGGACGGATGCCTGAACCAAGAATGGGAAGAGATGGCAGCCCTGGGCCATGGCCGGTGTCACATTCTGGAGATAGGACCCACCCTCTGGGTCCTGACACAAGGTCCGAGATGAGGTTCTGTCAGACACAGCAATAGTGGCCAGGGCAACCTATAATTTGGGGTCCCTCGAGGGTCGAGTAGATTTATCATCATGTAGGGTTTCTGGGCAGTCTCACCAGGCCCTTTTTCTTACCATGGGGAAGGAAGAATGCTACGTTGTGTCTCCAGAATTCCCTATCAAGAGGGATATCTGAACACTAGGGTGAGGATGGAATTGTAAACCCAAGCGACTTTTAAATTCAATGCCAAGCAAAAGGCAATTCCAGTGTGTAGCAGCTGATTCAAATATCCAGCACTTGAGTTAGCACGGATGTCAGTTGATTGCTCATGCTGGAGCTTGTGTCTATGATGACCAACAAATGGATGGGTGGCCTCAAGAGGCCATGGAGGATTACCCACAATCGGGCTTGTGAGATACTCCATACAGCAAGGTTTCCTTTTACCGTATAGGGGAGTGTGGTTTGTTTTCTCCAGGGTTCCCCATGTGGAATGTTGGTATCAGAGCACTCCCGCTGGATGCCTGGAAAGTTCACCTACATTGACCATGGCAGCTGAGGAACATGGCAGTTTCGTTCTGGTGCCTCTGGGGTGAAGTACCAAGGCCTTGATTTGTCATGGAGTCTCGTGAAGATGGGTCACAATGCTGGTTTGTCAGGAAGATCATAGAATGTGCTGGTTGCCAGGGGGCCTTGCAGGACTCATCTACCCAGAGTGTTTGACACAGGTCCAAGAGCATGGTTTCCTTCTGGGGACAGGATATATCTGTTGTGTGGCTCAGGGATCACGTTGTATCATAAGTTGATATTCAGAACAGCCCTCTGAGTACAGATACCAGAAAACACAATCTAGTGTTCCAATGAATCCTAGGGACATGTCAGGTTCAATCCTCTGTGTCAGGACCATTGTCTTAGCTATTAGCCTGGATGTAGGTGATAGGGTGTGTCAGACTGTGCATTTGTGTCCAGAGCATCCTCCAATATTGGGGGGGCCTCAGGGGCCTCGCAGGATTCTCCTAATCTGGAGGTTTTGTGCAATATTGACAAGCACAGTTTCCTTGAGGAAGATAGGTACACTCCTATGGTGTGGTTCCAGGTACCGCAATCTGGAGGGCGTGTGAGCCATGGTTTGGGAGGGAAGTCTGCAAACACAAACTCGGGTTAGGGTTAGTGGCAAGGAGATCGCAGGCCCAATGCATAGACATGGAGGGCAGCTCATCAGGAACTGTTAATCAGATGACTCAAAGGCGGTAGCAAAGGCTTTTCTCTCTGGATTGTGTGTCCAGGATGGCCTGGAATGCAGGTGTGGCCTCATGTGTCCATGGGATATTTTTCCTCTCAAGGATCCTGTGTCTCCCAATAGTGGTCTCTTTCTCGGGGAAGGGAAGAGTGCTGTTTTCCATGATAGGGGTGCCCCAAAATAGGGATTCCAGAGACAGGCTCTGGGTCTGGACCCCAGGAAAATCCCACAAAATGTTAGGATTTGGGCCTAGTGGCTTGCCAGGCCTCATGCAGGATCCTGGAGGTGCAATTGAGAGGGCTTGTTTTAAATCATGCTCAGGCTGAGGGTCACAATGTCTGCTTGTGCCCAGGGTGGCCCTAATGAGTGGGTGTGGCGTACTTGCTCATGCAGCTGGCTCCCAGTTCGAGAGTTTGACACCCATCCCAACAGCAAGAATCCTGCCATGGGGAAATGTCTGCCTGGATGGAGGTGATCAGAGTATTTCCGACTGTGTATTTGTGTCCAGAGTGGCATCCAATATTGTGGTGGGCTCATGGTCCTTGCAGTTTTCTCCTTAACTGTAGGTTTTGGGGAACTGTGACGGGCACGGTTTCCTTGGGGATGGTAGGCACAGTTTTTTGGTGTGGCTCCAGAGACCCCATCCTGGAGGGCATGTGAGCCATGGTTTTGGGAGAGAATTCTGCAAACACAAACTCGGGTTAGGGATAGCGGCGTGGTGATCACAGGCCCAATGCATATACCTGGAAGGCAGCAAGTCAGGAACTGTAAATCAGGTGACTCGAAGGTGGTAGCACAGGCTATTGTATCTGGATTGAATTTCCAGGATGGCCTTGGAATGCAGGTGTAGACTCATGGGTCCATAGTAGATTTTTCTTCTCAAGGATCTGGCGGGTCCCAATGGTTTGGTGGCTTTCTCAGGGAAAGGAAGAGTGTTGTTTTCCATCTTAGGGGTGCCCCAGGACAGGGATTCCAGAGACAGGCTTTGGGTCTGGGTGCATGGAAAATCCCACCAAGGGTTAGGATTTGGGCCTAGTGGCATACAAGGCCTGCAATGCAGGTCCTGGAGGTGCAACTGAGAGCATTTGTTTGAAAGCATGCTCAAGTTGAGGGTCACAATGCCTGCTTGTTCCCAGGCAGCCCTCAGGTGGGGGTGTGGTCTCATTGCCCATGCAGCTGGATCCCATTCTGAGGGTTGGACACCCATTCCAAAGTCAGGATTCCTGTCATAGTGAAGGAGGAATTATCTATGGTGCTTCAGGTTCCCCCATTGGTAGGGATTCCAGCAAAGGTCTAGGGGACAGATGCCTGAATACCATGGATGGGTAGAGATGACGGACATGGGTCGTCGCCGGTCTCACATGCTGGATATGGGCTTAACCCTCTGGGTGGCTGACACGAGGTCGGGGCTCAGGCTTTGTCAGCCACAGCCCTAGTGGCCAGGGAAAACTATAAATCAGGGTTCCCTCATGGGCCGAGTGGATTGATCCTCATGTGCAGTTTCTGGGCAGACTCACCAGGTCCTTCTTCTTTCTATGGGGAAGGCAGAATGCTGTGTTGTGGCTCCAGAATTCCCTATCAAGAGGGCTTGCAGACCAGTAAGGTGAGGATGGATTTGTAATCCGAAGCTACGGTTAAATTCATTGCCAATCGAAAGGCATTTCCAGTGTGCAGCGGCTGATTGCAATATCAGCACCTGAGCATGGGCGGATGTCATATGTTTGCTCAGACTGGAGTTTGTGTCTATGATGACCGACAAATGGAGGGGTGGCGTCAAGAGGCCATGGAGGATTTTCCAGGCTGGGGCTTGTGAGATGCTCCAAACATCAGTTTCTTTCTACCGGACAGGAGGAGTCTGGTTTGTTTGCTCAGGTTTCTCCATGTGGAAAGATTGTGTAGCATATCACTCCCACATGGATGCCTAGAAAGCACACCTCCATTGACCATTGCTGCTGAGGAACATGGAAGGTTCATTCTGGTGGCTCTGGAGCGAAGTATCAAGGCCTTGAGTTGACATGGAGTCTCATGAAGATGGGTCACAGTGCTGGTTTGTTACCAGGGAGATCATAGAATGTGCTGGTTGCTAAGGGGCCATGTAGGATTCATCTACCCTGAGGGTTTGACACAAGTCTACAAGCACGGCTTCCTTCTGGGTCCAAGAGATCTTCTGTTCTGTGGCTCAGGGACCACATGTTGTATCATAAGTTGGTATTCCAGAACAGGCCTCTGTGGACAGATACCTGAAAACCTAATCTAGTGTTCCAATGAAGTCCTCGGGGAATGTCAGGTTCAATCTTCTGATTCAGGATCATTGACTTTGGTGTCTGCCAAGATGGAGGTGATCAGGGTTTTTCAGACTGCGAATTTGAGTCCAGAGTGACCTCCAATATTGAGGTGGGCTCAGGGTCCTTGCAGGTTTCTCATAATATTGAGATTTTGGGTAACAGTGACGGGCACAGTTTCCTTGAGGAACACAGGCATAGTCCTTAGGTGTGGCTCCAGATACCACAATCTGGAAGGCATGTGAGCCATGGTTTTGGGAGTGAAGTCTGCAAACACAAACTCGGGTTAGAGTTAGTGTTGAAATGATCGCAGGCCCAGTGCATAGACTTGGAAAGCAACTCATCAGGAATTGTAAATTAGATGACTCAAGGGGGGTAGCACAGGCTTTTGTGACCACTTTGTGTGTCCAGGATGGCCATGGAATGCAGGTGTGGGCTAATGGGTCCATGGAGATTTTTCCTCTCTAAGTTACCTGGTGGCTCCCAATAGTTTGGTGGCTTTCTCGGGGAAGGGAAGAGTGCTGTTTTCCATCTTGAAGGTTCCCCAAAATAGGGAATTCCAGAGACCTGCTCTGGGTCTGGTCCCCTGGATAATCCCACTAAGTGTTAGGATTTGGGCCAAGGGGCATAGCTGGCCTGCAATGCGGGACCCTGGTGGTGCCACTGAGAGGGCTTGTTTGAAAGCATGCTCAGGCTGAGGATCACATTGCCTGCTTGTGCCCAGGGCGGCACTCATGAGTGGGCATAATCTCCTTGGCCATGCAGCCAGCGCCCACTTTGAGGTTGGACATCCATCCCAATAGTCAGGATTCCTGTCATGGGGAAGGAGGAGTTCTCTATTGTACTTCAGGTTACCCCTTTGGTAGGGATTACAGCAAAGGTCTAGGGACAGATGCCTGAAAACCAAGCATGGTATAGGTGATGGACTTGGGCCATGGCCGGTCTCATGCTGGATATGGGCACCGATCTCTGGGTGGTTGACACAAGTTCGTTGCTCAGATTCTGTCAGACACAACTCTAGTGCACAGTGCAGCCTATAAATTTGGGTTCTCTTGAGCACCGAGCAGATTCATCCTCATGTGGAGTTTCTGGACAGACTCACCAGATCCATTTTCTTTATATTGGGAAGGCAGAATGCTGTGTTGTGGCTCCAGAATTCCCTATCAATAGGCCTTGTGGACCAGGAGACTGAGGATGGAATTGTAAACCCAAGCTGTGGTTAAATTCAATGTCAAGTGAAAGACACTTCCAGTGTGCAGCGGTTGAATTGAATATCCAGCACTTGAGTAGGGGCGGACGTCAGATATTTGCTCATGCTGGAGTTTGTGTCTATGATGACCGAAAAATGGAGGGGTGGGGTCAAGAGGCCATGGAGGATTTCCCAGGCTGGGGCTTGTGAAATGCTCCAAACAGCAAGGTTTCCTTCTACTGGACAGGGGCAGTCTGGTTTGTTTGCTCTATGTTTCCCCATGTGGAAAGATTGGATAGCATAGCTCTCCCGCATGGATGCATGTAAAACACAACTCCATTGATCATTGCAGCGGAGGAGCATGGTAGGTTCATTCTGGTGGCTCTGAGGCAAAGAACCAAGGACTGGATTGGACATGGAACCTCATGAAGATAAGTCAAAATGTTGGTTTTTTACCAGGGAGATCTTAGAATGTGCTGGTGTCTAAGGGGCCGTGCAGGATTCATCTAGCCTGAGGATTTGACACAGGTCCAAGAGCCCAGATTCCATATGGGGAAAGGAGATGTTCAGTTGTGGGGCTTAGCGACCATATGTTGTATCACAAGTTGTTAATCCAGAACAGGCCTCTGAGGACAGAAGCCTGAAAAACTAATCTAGGGTTCGAATGAGGTCCCAGGAAAATCTCAGTTTCAATCTTCTGACTCAGGACCATTGACTCTGGTGTCCAACTTGATGCAGGTGATCAGGGTGTTTCAGATTGCGCATTTGCATCCAGAGCAGTCTCCAATATTGAGGTGGGTTCAGGGTCCTTGCAGGTTTATCCTAATCTGGAGGGTTTGGGCAACTGTGACGGGCACAGTTTCTTTGGGGATGGCAGGCACAGTCCTGTGGTGTGACTCCAGAGACCCCATCCTGAAGGGCATGTGAGCCATGGTTTGGGGAGAGATGTCTGCAAACAATAACTCAGGTTAGTGTTAGTGGTGAGGTGATCACAGGCCCAAAGCATAGACCTGTAGGGCATCACGTCAGGAACTGTAAATCAGGTGACTCAAAGGCAGTAGCACAGGCTATTGTATCTGGATTTTGTATCCACAATGGTCTCAGAATGCAGGTGTTGTCTCATGGGTCCATGGGAAATTTTTTCTCTAAACGATCCCGGCAGCTCCCAATAGTTTGGATGCTTTATAAGGGAAGCGAAGAGTACTGTTTTCCATCTGAAGGGTGCCCCAAAACAGGGATTCCAGTGACAGACTCTGGGAATGGGCACATGGAAAATCCCACCAAGAGTTAGGATTTGTGCCTAGGTGCATACCAGTCATGCAATGCTGGATCCTGGAGTTGCAACTGAGAGTGTTTGTTTGAAAGCATGATCAGACTGAGGGTCACAATGCCTGCTTGTGTTCAGCTCGGTTTTCAGGAGTGTACGTGGTCTCCTTGGCCATGCAGCTGGATCCCATTCTTAGGGTTTGACACCTATCCCAACAGTCAGGATCCTGCCATATGGAACAAGGAGGTCTCTATTGTGCTTAAGGTTCACCCATTGGTAGGGATTTCAGCAAAGGTCTGGGGCAGTTGCATGAATACCAATATGGGTAGAGATACGGCCCTGGGCCATGGCTGGTCTCACATGCTGGATATGGACCCTTCACTCTGGGTAGCTGACACGGAGTCAGGGCTCAGGCACTGTCAGACACAGCACTGGTAGCCCGGGTAAAGTATAAATCCGGGTTCCCTCGAGGGCCGAGTAGATTGATCTTCATGGGGAGTTTCTGGGCAGACTCACCAGGCCCTTCTTCATGCTTTCAAACACGTCCTCTCAGTTACACCATCAGGATCCTGCATTGCAGTTCCGTTACACACCTAGGCCCAAACTGTAACACTTGGTGGGCTTTTCCAGGTGCCCAGACCCAGGACCCATCTCTGGAATCCTTGTTTTGGGGCACCCCTAAGATGGAAAAGTGCATTATTCTCTTCCCCGAAAATGCCATCAAACTATGGGGAGCCGCCAGTATCCTTCGAGAGGAAAAGTGTCCCATGGACCCATGAGAACACACCTGCATTCCGAGGCCATCCTAGACACACAAACCTGATAGAAAAGTCCGTGCTAAAGCCCTCCCATTACCCCAAATACAGTTCCTGATGAGCTGCCCTCCAGGTCTATGCATTAGGCCTGCGACCACCAGGCCACAACCCTACCCTGAATTTGTGTTTGCAGATTTCTCTCCAAAAACCATGGATCACATGCCCAACAGGATGGGGTCTCTGGAGCCACACTACAGGACTGTGCTGCTATCACCAAGGAAACTGTGCCCATCACAGTTGCCCAAACCTTCCAGATTAGGAGAAACCTGCAAGGCCCCTGAGCCATCCCCAATATTGGTGCCCACTCTGGACACAAATGCACAGTCTGAAACAACCTGATCACCTACATCTAGACAGACACCCATGTCAATGGTCCTTAGTCAGAAAATTGAACCTGACATGCACTTAGTACATCATTGGAACCCTAGATTAGGTTTCAATCATCTGTCCTCAGAGGCCTGTTCTTGAGTACTAAGTGAGGATACAACATATGTACCCTGAGCCACAAAACAGAACATCTCCTTTCCCAGGAAGAAAACTGTGCACATCGACCTGTGTCAAACCCTCAGCGTAGGAGTATCCTTCCTGGTCCCTTAGCCACCAGCACATTATAAGACCTCCCTTGTAACAAACCAGTATTGGGACACCTTTGCAAGATATTCCATCAACTCAAGGCCTTGGTACTTGGCCCCAGAACCACCAAAACGAACCTGTCATGTTCCTCAGCTGCAATGGTCTTTGGACGTGTGCTTTCCAGTCATCCATTCTGGAGGACTCTGCTACCCAAACTTTCCACATGGGGGACCCTGAAGGAAACAAAACAGACTCCTCCTGTCCATTAGAAGGGAACCATGTTGTTGGGTGCATCTCACAATCCTAAGCGTGGGTAATCCTCCATGGCCTCTTGAAGCCACCCCTCCACCTCCATTTGTCAGTCATCATAGACACAAACTCCACTGTGAGCAAACATATGACATCTGCCCTTACTCAGGTGCTGGATATCTCATATAAGTTGCTGCACATTGGAACTGACTTCCGCTTGGAACTCAATTTAAGCATAGCTGGTTTTTACCATTGCATTCTCACCCTACTTGTCACCAAGCCCTCTTGATAGGGAATTCTGGAGCCACAATGCAGCATTCTGCCTGCCCCATAGAATGAAGTGCTTCGTGAGTCTGGCCAAAAACCCCACATGAGGATCAATCTGATCAGCCCTTGAGAGAACCCCGATTTATATACTTCTCTGGCCACTAGAGCTGTGTCTGACAGAGCCTGAGCCCAGTCCTCGTGTCAGCCAACCAGAGAGTGGGGCCAGTATCCTGCATGTGAGAACAGCCATGGCCCAAATCTGTCATCTCTACGAATCCTTGGTATTCATGCATCTGTCCCCAGACCTTTGCTGGAATCCCTGCCAATGGGGGAACCTGAAGCACAATAGAGAATTCCTTCTTCCCCATGGCTGGAAACCTGGCCATTGGAATGGGTGTCCATCCCTCAGGGTGGGAGCCAGCACATGGGCAATGCGACCACGCTCACTCCTCAGGGCCGCCTGGGCACAAACAGGCATTGTGATGCTCAGTCTGAGCACACATTCAAACAAACCCTCTCAGTTGCACAATCAGGATCCCGAATTGCAGGCCTGGTATGCCCATAGGCCCAAATCCTAGCACCTGGTGGGATTTTCTAGGCGCCCAGATCCAGAGTCCGTCTCTGGAATCCCTATTTTAAGGCACACCTATGATCGAAAATAGCTCTCTTTCCATCCTGAAAAGCTATCAAACTATTGGGAGTTGCCAGTATCCTTAGAGGAGAAAAATCTCCCATGGACCCATGAGACCACAGCTGCATTCCAAGGCCATCCTGGACACACAATCCAGATATAAAAGCCTAGCTTCTGCCTTCGAGTCACTCAAATTACTGTTCCTGATGAGTAGCCCCCCAGGTCTTCACATTGCCCTGAGGAGAACTCATAGAGATATGAAGAAAGAGCAAGTGTGAGGCGCTTATTCAGGCTTTTGTCTCTGGATTTTGTGTCAATGATGGCTGTGGAATGTCGGGGAGGCTTCATGGGCAATAGATGAGACTTCCTCTCCATGTATTTGGCCCGATCCCAGTTGTTTTTGGTCAATCTGTGGGATGGGAGGAATCTTTTCAGTTTTGTTATGTCAGATGTTCCACCAAAAGAGGAATTCCAGAATTAGAGCCCTGGGGAAGGGGCAACTGGACAACCAGTAATCTGGTTAAAAATTGGGGCCTAGGGGTATGGGAAGTCCATTATGCCTTCTAATGGTCCAGCCACTAAGAGGCCTTCCTTGAGGACAGAACTCATGCTGAGGGCCACAATGTGGGTTTATACCCTTGTGGCACTCAAGCATGGGCGGGGACTCATGGTGCACGCTGGTTTCTCCTACACTGAACGTTGGACAACATGCCAACCATATGTATTCTTGCTATAGATAAGTAGTAGTTCTGATTTCTGCAACTCATTCACCCCTGGGCAGTGATTGGAGATAAGGTCTAGGTTGTGAAGTCTGAAGACCGAGGTTGGGAAGAGATGACGACCTAAGGCCATGTCAGATCTGATGTTCTCAGTGTGGTGCCAGCTGTCTGGGTGTTGGTCAGGAGGTTCAGGCTCAGGCTATGTCATACAGGGCATTAGTTCCCAGGTTAGAGTGTATAATTGGGGTACAGTCGAGTGCCATGCAGGTTGATCTTCATTTGACGTTTCGAGGTAGCTCAAGGGCAACTTTTTCTTCTGGAGGGCAGGCAGAGTGCTGCATTGTGCTCCAGAATTCCCAAAGTGGATGCCTTGTGGGCGAGGAGTATGAGGACAGAAATCTGAGACACATGTTAAACATAGGTTTCGGGGAGAGGGCACGGCAGGCACCCTCTGCAGATCTGAATCGGGAGTTCGTACATCTGAAGTCAGGGCGAGGTTCAGACCTAGGCTCGGGTTGAGTTTCTGTCCATTTTGGCCCCTTCATGAAGGGGGCAGCATCTCGAGGCCAAGGAGGTTTACCCACGATGGGAGTTGTGAGATGCTCCAAACTGCAAGATTTCCTTCTGATCGACAATTGAGACCTGTTGCATCACTCCAGGACGTCCCATTTGGAACGACGCCAGAGCAGGCATCTAAGGATGGATGCCTGGGCAGCCTACATTGCAATCCAATGGTCTCCTAGCAAACAGACAGGTTTGATATGCTGGCTCTGGGGGAGCAACCGAGGGTACTGAGTTGAAATGACTCTCATGCGGATGGGTCCTAATGTGGGTTTGTGTGCATGAAGACCCTGGAATGGGGCGGTGGCACACGGACCCTGAAGGCTTCTCATAACCTGAGGTTTTGAGACATCTCCAAAAGACAAGTTACCCATGTGGAGACGATATTTGCTATGATTGGTGCCTCAGGAAACCCCCTTATGCTGATAATGGAAACAAGGCCTCTGAGGAGAGATACCTAGAAACCAAAGCAATGGACCAATTAGGGCCTAGGGGACTGTCCGATGCAATCTTTTTCCTTGAAGACATCCATCTACGGTATGAGTGGAGGTAGATGCTCAGCAGGTGTCAGAACACCCTTGTGTGTCCCAGGCAGTTACACTATTGGGATGGCCTCCGGGAGGTTGGAGGTTTCTCTTATTTTTACGATTATGGTAAATGGAATGGGCAGAATTCCCATGTAGTGTGCAGGCACAGTCTTTATGTGTGGCTCCAGGGGCCCCAGCCTGGAAAGTGTGTGGGCCAGGATTGTGGGGACAGAAGTCTGAAAACACAAACTCGGCCTAAGTTTGAGGACGTAGGTATGGCATGCCCTATCTTCAAACCATGAAGAGAACTCTTTGGCATATGAAGAAAGAGCGAGTGTGAGGCACTTATACAGGCTTTTGTCTCTGGATTTTGTGTCAACGATGGCCGTGAAATGTCGGGGAGGCCTCATGGGTCTTGAACGTGTCTCCCTCTCTGTGGATAATTCCCGATTACAGTTGTTTTGAGTCAATCTGAGGGATGGGAGGAGTCCTGTCAGTTTTGTTACCTCAGGTGTTCCACCAATAGAGGGATTCCAAATCAACGCCCTGGATAGGGGCAAATGAACATCCCGAACAATGTTAAAAATTGGGGCCTAGAGCCATCGCAAGCCCAATACGCCATCTCTCATCCAGCCACTAAGAGGCCTTACTTCAGGACTGGGCTTATGTTGAGGGTCAAAATGCATGTTTGTGACCAACACGGCCCTCAAGCATGGGCCAGGCCACATGGGCCACCCTGGTTTCAACTACACTGAACGTTGGACAACATGCCAATGACGAGGTTTCTGCCACTGGGAAGGATTTCTGATTTCTTCATCATGTTCAACCCGGGATAGTTATTGGAGGTAAAGTCTTGGTTCTGAAGCTTGAAAAGGGAGGTCGGGAAGAGATGATGACCTAAGGCCATGGCAGGCCCGATGTACTCAGTGTGCGGCCCACTGGCTGAGTGTGGGTTGGGAGGTCCAGGCTCAGGCTGTGTCAGATATGGCCTTAGTGCTCAAGGCAGCCTGTAGAATTGGGGTAGATTCAAGTGGATTGCAGGTTGATCCTCATTTGGGGTTTCTGGGTTGCCCCAGAGGGCAATGCTTTTCTTCTGGAGGGCAGGCCGAGTTTTGCATTGTATTTCTGAAATTACTAAACTGGAGTGCTTGTGGGCCAGGAGTATGAGGACGGAAGTTTGAGAACACAAACTAGGCTTACGTTTTGGGGCGAGTGCACGGCAGGCACACTCTGCAGAGCTGAATTTAGATCTTGTGCATCTGAAGTCAGGGTGAGGATTGGCAGATTGCTCATCTTGGAGTTTTATTTCCTGATGGTCCCTTCATGAAGAGGGGAGATCACTAGGCCACGTAGGTTTTCCCACAATGGGACTTGTGAGATGCTCCAAACTGCAAGTATTCTACTGCGGGACCATTGAGACCTGTTGGTTGGCACCAGGACTTCCCATATGGAACGATTCTGAGCAGGGTTCTAAGGATGGATGGCTGGACAGCCCACCTCGCATTCCAATTATGTCCTAGGGACAAGACAGGTTAGATCTGCTGGATCTGGGGGAACAACTGAGGGGGCTGAGTTGAAATGGACTCTCCTGCAGATGGGTCCTAATGTGAGTTTGTGTCCATGGAGACCTTGGAACGGGGCGGTGGCACCAGGGCCATGGAGTGTTCTCCTAACCAGAGGCTTTGACAGAGCTCCAATGTGCAAGTTTCCCATGTGGAGACGAGATTCGTTCTGATGGGTGCCTCAAGAAACAGCCATATGCTGATATTGAATCCAGGCCTCTGAGGAGAGATGGCTAGGAAACCAAAGCAATGGATCCGAATATGGCCTAGGGGCCTGCTCGTTCCAATACCTCCGGGGACATCTGTCTACGGGTCTGAGTGCAGGTAGGTGCTCAGAGGGGCTCAGATTGCCCCTGTTTGTCCTGGGCAGCCACCACTATTGGGATGGCCTCGGGGACTTTGGAGGTTTATCCTATGTGTAGGGTTGTGGCCAATGGAATGGGCAATCCTCAGGTTTGCCTCCAAGGGCCTGAGCCTGTAGGATGTTGGGACCAGGGCTGTGGGGACAGTTGTCTGAAAACGCAAACTCGGCTTAGGTTTCGGGTCGTAGGTATGGCAAGACTGATCTACAGACCGTGAGGAGAACTCTATGGGATATGAACAACGGGTGAGTGTGAGGAGCTTGTTCAGGCTTTTGTTTCTGGATATTGTGTCACCGAAGGCCATGTAATATTCAGGTGACCTCATGGGCAATGGACGAGTCTTCCTCTCTGGGGATTTGGCCGGATCCCAAGAGATTGGGGTTATTCTGTGGGATGGGAGGAGTCCGTTTTGTTTTGTTTTGTTTTGTTTTTTCCCTCAGGTGTCCCACCAAAAGTGGGATTCCAGAGCAGAACCCTGGGGCGGGGCGACTGGACAACCAGGAATCTGGTTAAAAATTGGGGCCAGGGGCATGGCAAGCCCATTATGATGTCTAATGGTCCAGCCACTGAGAGGACTTACTAGAGTACAGGACTCACATTGAGGGTCCCGATGTGTGTTAATACCCTTGTGGCGCTCAAGCATGGGTGGGGACTTATGGTGCACACTGATTTCTCCTACACTGAACGTGGTATAACATGCCAACCATATGTATTCTTGCCATGGATAAGTAGTAGTTCTGATTTCTGCATCTCATTCACCCTTGGGCAGTGAATGGAGATAAGGTCTAGGTTGTGAAGTCTGAAGACTGAGGTTGGAAAGAGATGACGACCTAAGGCCACGTCGGATCTGATGTGCTCAGTGTGGAGCCGCCTGTCTGGTTGTTGGTCGGGAAGTTCAGGCTCAGGCTATGTCATACAGGGCATTAGTGCCCAGGGTAGAGTGTATAATTGGGGTACAGTCGAGTACCGTCCAGGTTGATCTTCTTTTGGCGTTTCTAGTTAGCCCAAAGGCAATGTTTTTCTTCTGGAGGGCAGGCAGAGTGCTGCTTTGTGGCTCCGGAATTCCCAAACTGGATGCCTTGTTGGTGAGTAATGTGAAGACGGAAGTCTGAGACACATGTTAAGCATAGGTTTTGGGGAGAGGGCACGGCAGGCACCCTCTGCAGATCTGAATCAGGATTTTGTGCATCTGAAGTCAGGGCGAGGTTCAGACCTAGGCACAGTCTAGGAGTTTCTGTCCATTATGGCCCCTTCATGAAGGGGGCAGCTTCTCGAGGCCATGGAGGTTTACCCATGGGGAGTTGTGAGATGCTCCAAACCACAAGATTTCCTTCTGAGGACAATTGAGACCTGTTGCATCGCTCCAGGACGTCCCATACGGAACAACGCCAGAGCAGAGAACAAAGGATGGATGCCTGGGCAGCCCACCTCGCATTCCAATTGTCTCCTAGCGAATAGACAGGTTTGATATGCTGGCTCTTGGGGAGCAACCGAGGGGTCTGAGTTGAAATGATCTCCTGCGGATGGGTCCTAATGTGAGTTTGTGTCCATGGAGACCTTGGAATGGGGCGATTGCACATGGGCCCTGAAGGCTTCTCTTAACTGGAGGTTTTAAGGCATCTCCAAAGAACAAGTTACCCATGTGGAGACGATATTTGCTATGACTGGTGCCTCAGGAAACCCCCATATGCTGATATTGGAAACCAGGCCTCTGAGGAGAGATACCTGAAACCAAAGCAATGGATCCGATAAGGGCCTAGGGGACTGTCCAGTTCAATCTTCATACTTGGGGAAATCCATCTACGGTATGAGTGGAGGTAGATGCTCAGCTGGTGTCAGACCTCCCTTGTCTTTCCCAGGTGGCCTTACACTATTGGGATGGCCTCGGAGATTTTGGAGGTTTCTCCTAATTTGTACGATTGTGGACAATCATGAAGAGGGGAGATCATGAAGAGGGGAGATCACTAGGCCATGTAGGTTTTCCTACAATGGGACTTGTGAGATGCTCCAAACTGCAAGTATTCTTCTGCGGGACCATTGAGACCTGTTGGTTGGCACCAGGACTTCCCATATGGAACGATTCTGAGCAGGGTTCTAATGGGCAGAATGGGCAGAATTCCCGTGGAGTGGGAAGGCACAGTCCTGATGTGTGTCTCCAGGGTCCCCAGTCTGGAGGTTATGTGGGCCAGGACTGTGTGCACAAGGTCTGAAAACACAAACTAGGCTAGGTTTGGGGAGGTAGGTATGGCATGCCCGATCTACAGATCTTAAGGAGAAGTCTTCATTATATGAAGAAAGAGCAAGTGTGAGGTGCTTATTCAGGATTTTGTCTCTGGATTTTGTGTCAACGATGGCCGTGGAATGTCGGGGAGGCCTCATGGGCAATGGATGAGTCTTCCTCTCTGGGAATTTGGCCCGATCCCAATTGTTTTGGTTCAGTCTGTGGGATGGGAGGAGTACTTTCAGTTTTTTTACGTCAGGTGTCCCACCAAAAGAGGTATTCCAACACAGGGCCATGGGGAGGGGCGAATAGACAACCCAAACTATGGTTAAAAATTGGGGCCTAGAGGCATGGCAAGCCCAATAGGCCGTCTCTTGGTCCAGCCAGTAAGAGGCCTTACTTGGGGACAGGGCTCACGCTGAGGGTCACAATGCGTGTTTATGCCCTTGCAGCACTCAACCATGGGCGAGGCCTCATGGTGAACAATGGTTTCTCCTAAACTGAACGTTGGACAACATGCCAACCACAAGGTTTCTTGCCACGAGTAAGGAGGAGTTCTGATTTCGGCATCACATTCACCCCTTGGCAGGGTTTGGAGTTAAGGTCTAAGTTCTGAAGCCTGAAAAGCTAGGTTGTGAATAGATGACGAGCTAAGGCCATGGCGAGTCCAACGTGCTCATGTGCTGTCAGCTGTCTGGGTGTTGCTCAGGAGGACCGAGCTCAGGTTGTGTCATACAGTGTATTAGTGTCCAGGTTAGACTATATAATTTGGGTACAGTAGAGTGCCGTGTAGGTCTATCCTCATTTGTGGTGTCTGGGAAGCTCCTTAAGGCAACATTTTTATTCTGGAGGGTATCCAGAGTGTTGCGTTGTGGGTCCGGAATTGCCAGACTTGAGGGATTGGGGGCCAGGAGTGTGAGGATGGAAGTCTGAGAACACAAGCTAGTCTTAGGTTTCAGGGCGAGGGCAAGGCAAGCACAGTCTGCAGAGCTGAATCGAGATCTCGTGCGTCTGAAGAGAGTACAAGGATCAGACGTTGGCTCTGGTTGGAGTTCATGTCCGTGATTTCTCCTTCATAAAGGGGGTGGGGCGCATCACAAAGCCATCGAGGTTTTCTCAAGTTGGGAGTTGTGAGATGCTCCAAATGTAAGGATTCCTTCTGCAGGACATTTGAGACCTATTGGATGGCTCCACGACGTCCCTGACAGAACAACGCCAGAGCAGGGTTCTAAGAATGGATGCCTGGACAGCCCACCTCACATTCCTATTGTGTCCTAGCCATAAGACCGGTTCGATCGGCTGGCTCTGGGGAGCAACCAAGGGGTCTGAGTTGAAATGGAATCTCCTGCGGATGGGTCCAAATGTGGGTTTGTGTCCATGGAAACCTTGGAATGGGGCAGTGGCTGAAGGAATCTCCTAACCGGAGTTTTTGAGACAGCTACAAATAGCAAGTTTCCTATGTAGAGACAAGATTTGTTCTAAATGGTGCCTCAGGAAAACCCCATATGCTGGTATAGGAAGCCATGCCTCTGAGGAGAGATATTTGGAAACCGCTGCAATGGATCTGATTAGGGTCTAGGGGCCTGTCCCTTTCAGTCTTCTTCTCTGGCGACATCTGTCTATGGTATGAGCGGAGGTAGTTGCTTAGCTGGTGTCAGAGCACTCCTGTTTGTCCGGGCGGCCTAGTCAATTGGGATGGCCTCAGGGAATTTGGAGGTTTTTCCTACTTTGTACGATTAGAGACATGGAAGGGGCAGAATTCCGTGGAATGGGCATGATCAGACCTGATGTATGGCTCCAGGGGCCCCAGCCTTGAGGGTGTGATGGCCAGGATTGTGGGGACAGATGTCTGAAACACAAACCCATCTTAGGTTTGGGGATGCAGGTATGGCAGGCATGATCTACAGGCCGTGAGGAGAACTCTTCAGGGTATGAAGAAAGAGCGAGTGTGAGACGCTTCCTCAGGATTTTGTCCCTGGATTTTGTGTCAACGATGGCCGGGGAATGTCGGGGAGGCTTCATGGGCCATGGACGAGTCTTCCTCTCTGGGGATTTGGCCCGATCCCAATTGTTTTGGGTCAATCTGTGGGATGGGAGGAGTCCTTTCAGTTTAGTTACTGCAGATGTCCCACCAAAAGAGGGATTCCAGAATTACAGTCCTGGGAAGGGGTGACTGGACAACCAGAATTCTGATTAAAAATTGGGGCCTAGGGGCATGGCAAGCCCAATATGCCTTCTAATGGTCCAGCCACTAAGAGGCCTTCCTAGAGGACAGAACTCACGCTGAGGGCCACAATGTGGGTTTATACCCTTGTGGCACTCAAGCATGGGCGGGGACTCATGGTGCACGCTGGTTTCTCCTACACTGAACATTGGACAACATGCCAACCACATGTATTTTTGCTATAGATAAGTAGTAGTTCTGATTTCTGCAACTCATTCACCCCTGGGCAGTGATTGGAGATAAGGTCTAGGTTGTGAAGTCTGAAGACCGAGGTTGGGAAGAGATGACGACCTAAGGCCATGTCAGATCTGATGTTCTCAGTGTGGCGCCAGCTGTCTGGGTGTTGGTCGGGAGGTTCAGGCTCAGGATATGTCAAACAGGGCATTAGTTCCCAGGTTTGAGTGTATAATTGGGGTACAGTCGAGTGCCATGCAGGTTGATCTTCATTTGATGTTTCGAGGTAGCTCAAGGGCAACTTTTTCTTCTGGAGGGCAGGTAGAGTGCTGCATTGTGACTCAGAATTCCCAAAGTGGATGACTTGTGGGCGAGGAGTATGAGGACAGAAGTCAGACACATGTTAGGCATAGGTTTTGGGGAGAGGGCATGGCAGGCACCCTCTGCAGATCTGAATCGGGAGTTCGTACATCTGAAGTCAGGGCGAGGTTCAGACCTAGGCTCAGGTTGAGTTTCTGTCCATTTTGGCCCCTTCATGAAGGGGGCAGCATCTTGAGGCCAAGGAGGTTTACCCACGATGGGAGTTGTGAGATGCTCCAAACTGCACGATTTCCTTCTGATCGACAATTGAGACCTATTGCATCACTCCAGGACATCCCATTTGGAACGATGCCAGAGCAGGGGTGTAAGGATGGATGCCTGGGCAGCCCACATTGCAATCCAATGGTCTCCTAGCAAACAGACAGGTTTAATATGCTGGCTCTGGGGGAGCAACCGAGGGTACTGAGTTGAAATGACTCTCCTGCGGATGGGTCCTAATGTGGGTTTGTGTGCATGAAGACCTTGGAATGGGGTGGTGGCACACGGTCCCTGAAGGCTTCTCATAAGCGGAGGTTTTGGGAGGTCCAGGTTCAGGCTGTGTCAGGCTCCAAAAGACGAGTTACACATGTGGAGATGATGTTTACTATGATTGGTGCCTCAGGAAACCACCATATGCTGATAATGGAAACGAGGCCTCTGAGGAGAGATACCTGGAAACCAAATCAATGGACCAATTAGCGCCTAGGGGACTCTCCGATGCAATCTTTTTCCTTGAGGACATCCATCTATGGTATGAGTGGAGGTAGATACTCAGCAGATGTCAGACCACCCTTGTGTGTCCCAGGCAGCCTACACTATTGGGATGGCCTCCGGGAGGTTGAACTTTCTCTTATTTTTACGATTATGGTAAATGGAATCGGCAGAATTCCCGTGGAGTGGGCAGGCACAGTCATGATGTGTGGCTCCAGGGGCCCCAGCCCGGAAGGTGTGTGGGCCAGGACTGTGGGGACAGAAGTCTTAAAACACAAACTTGGCCTAGGTTTGAGGACGTAGGTATGGAATGCCCTATCTACAAACCATGAAGAGAACTCTTTGGCATATGAAGAAAGAGCGAGTGTGAGGCACTTATATAGGCTTTTGTCTCTGGATTTTGTGTCAGCGATGGCCGTGGAATGTCGGTGAGGCCTCATGGGCCATGGACTTGTCTCCCTCTCTGTGGATTTGGCCCGATCCCAATTGTTTTGGGTCAATCTGTGGGATGGGAGGAGTCCTTTCAGTTTTGTTACCGCAGATGTCCCACCAATAGAGGGATTCCAAAGCAACGCCCTGGGTAGGGGCAAATGAACATCCCGAACAATGTTAAAAATTGGAGCCTAGAACCATGGCAAGCCCAATATGCCATCTCTTGTATAGCCACTAAGAGGCATTACTTGAGGACTGGGCTCATGTTGAGGGTCAAAATGCATGTTTGTGACCAACACAGCCCTCAAGCATGGGCCGGCCTCATGGGCCACACTGGTTTCAACTACACTGAACGTTGGACAACATGCCAATGACAAGGTTTCTGTCACTGGGAAGGATTTCTGATTTCTTCATCATGTTCAACCCTGGATAGTGACTGGAGATAAGGTCTTGGTTCTGAAGCTTGAAAAGCGAGGTCGGGAAGAGATGATGACCTAAGGCCATGGCGGGCCTGATGTACTCAGGGTGCGGCCCACTGGCTGAATGTGGGTTGGGAGGTCCAGGCTCAGGCTGTGTCAGAATGGGTCTTAGTGCCCAGGTCAGCCTGTAGAATTGGGGTAGATTCAAGTGGATTACAGGTTGATCCTCATTTGGGGTTTCTGGGTTGCCCCAGAGGGCAATTCTTTTCTTCTGGAGAGAAGGTGGAGTGTTGCATTGTAGTTTGAAATTACTAAACTGGAGGGCTTGTGGGCCAGGAGTGTGAGGACGGAAGTCTGAGAACACAAGCAAGGCTTACGTTTTGGGGCGAGGGCATGGCAGACACACTCTGCAGAGCTGAATCGAGATCTCATGCATTAGAAGTCAGGGCGAGAATAAGACGATCACTCAGGTTGGAATTTCTGTCCCTGATGGACCCTTCATAATGGGGGGGAAGATCACTAGGACCCGGAGGTTTTCCCATGATGGGAGTTGTGACATGCTCCAAACCGCAAGGAATCTTCTGCTGGACCATTGAGACCTGTTGGTTGGTACCAGGATTTCCCATACAGAACGATTCTGAGCAAGGGTCTAAGGATGGATGGCTGGGCAGCCCGCCTCTCATTCCAATTATCTCCTAGTGACAAGACAGTTTATATATGCTGGATCTGGGTGATCAACTGAGGGGGCTGAGTTGAAATGGACTCTCCTGCAGATGGGTCCTAATGTGGGTTTGTGTCCATGGATACCTTGGAATGAGGCGGAGGCACCAGGGCCCTGAAGGGTTCTCCTAACTAGAGGCTTTGACAGAGCTCCCACACGCAAGTTTCACATGTGGAGATGAGATTGTTCTGATGAGTGCCTCAAAAAACAGCCATATGCTGGCATTGGAACTCAGGCCTATGAGGAGAGAAGCCTGAACACCAAAGCAATGGATCCATTAGGGCCTAGTGGCCAGTTCGTTCCAATTTACTTCTGGGGACATATGTCTATGGGTCTGAGTGAAGGTAGGCACTTAGATGGGCTCAGATTGCCCCTGTTGGTCCTGTGAAGCTAAAAATATTGGGTTGGCCTCGGGGACTTTGGAGGTTTATCCTATTTGTAGGGTTGTGGCCAATGGAATTGACAGAATTCCCTTGTAGAGGGCAGGTACAGTCCTCAGGTTTGGCTCCATGGGCCTGAGCCTATAGGATGTGTGGGCCAGGGCTGTGGGGACAGTTGTCTGAAAACACAGACTCGGCTTAGGTTTTGGGTCGTAGGTACGGCAGGACTGATTTACAGACCGTGAGGAGAATTTTCAGGATATGAACAAAGGGCGAGTGTGAGTTGCTTGCTCAGGCTTTTGTCTCTGGATATTGTGTCACCGATGGCCGCATAATATTCGGGTGACCTCATGGGCAATGGACGAGTCTTCCTCTCTGGGGATTTGGCCCAATCCCAAGAAATTGGGGTTATTCTGTGGGATGGGCAGAGTCCATTTTGTTTTTTTTATACTTCAGGTGTCCCACCAAAAAATTCCAGAGCCCTGGGGCGGGACGACTGGACAACCAGAACTCTGGTTAAAAATTGGGGCCTAGGGGAATGGCAAGCCCATTATGTCGTCTAATCGTCAAGCCACTGAGAGGACTTACTAGAGCACAGGACTCACGCTGAGGGTCACAATGCCTGTTTATGTCCTCGCAGCACTCAAGCATGGGTGGGGCCTCATGGTGAACGCTGTTTTCTCTTACACTGAACGATGGAAAACATGCCAACCACTAGGTTTCTTGCCATGGGTAAGGAGGAGGTCTGATTTCTGCATCAACTTCACCCCTTTGGCAGGGTTTGGAGTTAAGGTCTAAGTTCTGAAGCCTGAAAAGCTAGCTTGGGAAGAGATGACGAGCTAAGGCCATGGTGGGTCTGATGTGCTCAGTGTGCGGTCAGCTGTCTGGGTTTTCGTCAGGAGGTCCGAGCTCAGGCTGTGTCAGACAGTGCATTAATGTCCAGATTAGACTATATAATTTGGGTACAGTAGAGTGCCGTGTAGGTCTGTCCTCATTTGGGGTGTCTGGGAAACTCCTTAAGGCAACATTTTGCTTCTGGAGGGCAAGCAGAGTGCTGCATTATGGGTCCAGAATTACCAGACTTGAGGGACTGGGGGCCACGAGTGTGATGACTGAAGTCTGAGAACACAAGCTAGACTTAGGTTTCAGGGCGAGGGCAAGGCAAGCACAGTCTGCAGAGCTAAATCGAGATCTCGTGCATCTGAAGTCAGGACGAGGATCAGACGTTGACTCAGGTTGGAGTTCCTGTCCATGATATCTCCTTCATAAAGGTGGGGGGGCATCACAAAGTCATCGAGGTTTTCCCATGTTGGGAGTTGTGAGATGCTTCAAAGGCAAGGATTCCTTCTGCAGGATATTTGAGGCCTATTGAATGTCTCCAGGATGTCCCATATGGAATGAAGCCTTAGCAGGGTTCTAAGGATACATGCCTGGGCAGTCTGCCTCGCATTCCCATTGTCTCCTGGCGACAAGACAGGTTCGATCTGCTGTCTCTGGGTGCGCAACCAAGGGGGTTGAGTTGAAATGGACTCTCCTGCAGATGGGTCATAATGTGGGTTTGAGTACACGGAGACTTGAAATGGGGCAGTGGGACCAGGGCCCAGAAGGATTCTCCTTTCCAGAGATTTTGAGACAGATCCAAAGAGCAAGTTTCACACGAGGCGGCAAGATATGTTCTAATTTGTGCCTCAGGAAAGCCCCATATGCTGGTATTGGAAACCAGGCCTCTGAGGAGAGATACCTGGAAAACACAGCAATGGATCCAATTAGGGCCTAGGGTCCTGTCCGGTTCAATCTTCTTCTCTGGTGACATCTGTCTATGTTAAGAGTGGAGGTAGTTGTTCAGCTGGTTTCAGACCGCCCCTCTTTGTCCGGGCAGCCTACACTATTGGGATGGCCTCGGGGTCTTTGGAGGTTTCTCCTAATTTGTACGATTATGGACAATGGAAGGGGCAGAATTCCCATGGAGTGGGCAGACACAGACCTGATGTGTGGCCCCAGGGTCCCCAGCCTAGAGGGTGTGTGGTCCAGGGCTGTGGGGATGAATGTCTGATAACACAAACTCAGCTTAGGTTTGAGAACGAAGGTATGGCAGGCCCGTTCTACAGACCTTAAGGAGAACTCTCCAGGATATGAAGAAAGAGTGAGTGTGAGGCGCTTGCTCAGGCTTTTGTCAATTAGTTAGGGTCAACGAAGGCCGTGGGATGTCGGGGAGGCCTTATGGGCCATGGACGAGTCTTCCTCTCTTTGGATTTGGCCCGATCCCAATTGTTTTGGGTCAATCTGTGGGTTGGGAGGAGTCCTTTCAGTGTTTTTACCTAAGGTGCCCTGCCAAAAGAGGGATTCCAGAGCAGAGAACTTGGAAGGGATGACTGGACAACCAGAAATCTGGTTAAAAATTGGGGCCTGGGGCATGGCAAGGCCAATATGCCTTCTAATGGTCCAGACACTGAGAGGCCTTCCTTGAGGACAGAACTCATTCTGAGTGTGACAATGCATGTTTATGCCCTCATGGCGCTCAAGCATGGACGGCGACTCATGGTGCCTGCTGGGTTCTCCTTACTGAACGTTGGACAACATGCCAACCCCATGTATTCTTGCCATGGGGAGGAGTAGTTCTGATTTTTGCATCTCATTCACCCCTGTTCAGTGATTGGTGATAAGGTCTATGTTCTGAAGTCTGAAGATCGAGGTTCGGGAGAGATTATGACCTAAGGCCAAGTCGGGTCCAATGTACTCAGTTTGGAGCCAGCTCTCTGTGTGTTGGTTGGGAGGTTCAGGCTCAGGCTGTGTCAGACAGGACATTAGTGCCCAGGGTATATTTTATAATTGGGATTCAGTCAAGTGCCGTGCTGGTTGATCCTCATTTGGTGTTTCTGGGTAGCCCCAAGGGCAACGTTTTTCTTCTGGAGGGCAGGCAGAGTGCTGCACTGTGGCTCCGGAATTCCCAAACTGTATGTCTTGTGGGCAAGTCCTGTGAGGACAGAAGTTTGAGAATACATGTTATGCCTAGTTTTCGGGGCAATGGCATGGCAGGCACCCTCTGCAGATCTGAATAGGAATTTAGTGCATCTGAAGTCAGGGCGAGGTTGAGACCTAGGCTCAGGATGAGTTTCTGTCCATTATGGCCCTTTCATGAAGGGGGCAGCATCTCGAGGCCATGGAGGTTTACCCACGATGGTAGTTGTGAGATGCTCTAAACTGCAAGATTTCCTTCTGTTCGACAATTGAGACCTGTTGGATTGCTCCAGTGCGTCCCATACAGAATGATGCCAGAGCAGGGACCTTAGGATGGATGCCTGGGCAGCACTCCTCACATTCCAATTTTCCTAGCAAATAGACAGGTTTGATATGCTGGCTCTGGGGAACAACCGAGGGGGCTGAGTTGAAATGGACTCTCCTGCGGATAGTTCCTAACGTGGGTTTGGGTCTATGGAGACCTTGGAATGAGGCAGTTGAACACGGACCCAGAAGGATTCTGTTAACCAGAGGTTTTGAGACATCTCCAAAGGACAAGTTTCCCATGTGGAGATGAGATTTGTTCTGACTGGTGCCTCAGGAAACGCCCATATGCTGACCAAACCTCTGAGGAGAGATACCTGGAAACCAAAGCAATTGATCCGATTAGGGCCTAGAGGTCTGTTCGGTTCAATCTTCTTCCTTGGGGACATCTATCTACGGTATGAGTGGAGGTAGATGCTCAGCTAGTGTCAGACCGCCCTTGTTTGTCCTGGGTGGCCTACACTATTGGGATGGCCTCAGGGACTTAGGAGATTTCTCCTAATTTGTACTATTGTGGACAATGGAATGGGCAGAATTCCTGTGGAGTGGGCAGGTACAGTCCTGATGTGCGGCATCATGGGCCCCAGCCGGGAGTGTGTGTGGGCCAAGATTGTGAGGATAGAAGTTTGGAAACACAAACTCGGCTTAGGTTTGGGGACATAGATATGGCAGGCCCAATCTACAGACTGTGAGGAGAACTCTTTGGGATATGAAGAAACAGATAGTGTGAGGCGCTTATTCAGGCTTTGTGTCTGGTTTTTGTGTCAAAGATGACCGTGGAATATCAGGGAGGACTCATGGGCCACGGACGAGACTTCCTCCCTGTGGATTTGGAACGATCCCAATTGTTTTGGGTCAATCTGTGGGATGGGAGGAGTCCTTTCAGTTTTGTTACTTCAGGTGTCCCACCAATAGAGGGATTCCAAAGCAGAGCCCTGGGTGGCGCAAATGAATGACACGAACAATGTTAAAAATTGGGGCCTATAGCCATGGCAAGCCCAATATGCCATCTCTTGTCCATCCACTAAACGGCCTTACTTGAGGACTGGGCCCATGCTGAGAGTCAAAATGCATGTTTTTTTTTTTTTTAAAGATTTTATTTATTTATTTGACAGAGAGAGACCACAAGTAGACAGAGAGGCAGGCAGAGAGAGGGAGGGAAGCAGGCTCCCTGCTGAGCAGAGAGCCCCACACGGGACTCGATCCCAGGACCCCGAGATCACGACCCGAGCCGAAGGCAGCAGCCCAACCCACTGAGCCACCCAGGCGCCCCCAAAATGCATGTTTGTGACCAACACAGCCCTCAAGCATGGGCCAGGCCTCATGGGCTACACTGGTTTCAGCTACACTGAACATTGGAAAACATGCCAACCACAAGGTTTCTTGCCATGGGGAAGGATTTCTGATTTCTGCATCATGTTCAACACTGGACAGTGATTGGAGATAAGGTCTAGGTTTGGAAGCTTGAAAAGCGACGTCGGGAAGAGATGATGACATATGGCCATGGCGGGTCCGATGTGCTCAGTGTGCAGCCAGCTGGCTGAGTGTGGGTCGGGAGGTCCAGGCTCAGGCTGTGTCAGAAAGGGCATTACTGCCCAGGGAAGACTGTATAATTGGGGTACAGTCAAGTGGCATGCAGGTTGATCCTCATTTGGGGTTTCTGGGTTGCGCCAGAGGGCAATGTTTTTCTTCTGGAGGGCAGGCCGAGTACTGCATTGTAGTTATGGAATTGCCAAACTAGAGGGCTTGAGGGCAAGGAGTGTGAGGATGGAATTCTGACAACACAAGCTAGGCATACGTTTTGGGGAGAGAGCACAACAGGCACACTCTGTAGAGCGGAATCGAGATCTCGTGAATTAGAGGTCAGGGCGAGGATCAGACGATCACTCAGTTTGGAGTTTATGTCCCTGATGGCTCCTTCATAATGGGGGGGAGGATCACTAGGCCACAGAGGTTTTCCAACTATGGGAGTTGTGAGATGCTCCAAAACGCAAAGAATCTTCTGCTGGACCATTGAGACCTGTTGCTTGGCTCTAGGACTTCCCATAAGGAACGATTCCGAGCAGGGGTCTAAGGATGGATGGCTGGGCAGCCTGCCACTCATTCCAATTATCTCCTAGCGACAAGACCGGTTAGATCTGTTGGATCTGGGGGATCAATTGAGGGGGGAGAGTTGAAATGGACTCTCCTGCGGATGGGTCCTAATGTGGGTTTGTGTCCATGGAGACCTTGGAATGAGGCAGAGGCACCAGGGCCCTGAAGGGTTCTCCTAACCAGAGGCTTTGACAGAGCTCCAATGTGCAAGTTTCCCATGTGGAGATGAGATTGTTCTGATGAGTGCCTCAAAAAACAGCCATATGCTGGCATTGGAACTCAGGCCTATGAGGAGAGAAGCCTGGACACAAAAGCAATGGATCTGATTAGGGCCTAGTGGCTAGTTCATTCCAATTTACTTCTGGGGACATCTGACTTCGGATCTGAGTGCAGGTAGGTGCTTAGATGGGCTCAGATTGCCCCTGTTGGTCCTGGGAAGCCAACAATATTGGGATGGTCTCGGGGACTTTGGAGGTTTATCTTTTTGTAGGGTATGGCCAATGGAATTGGAAGAATTCCCTTGTAGAGAGCAGGTACAGTCCTCAGGTTTGGCTCCATTGGTCTGAGCCTATAGGATGTGTGGGCCAGGGCTGTGGGGACAGTTGTCTGAAAACACAAACTTGGCTTAGGTTTCGGGTCGTAGGTATGGCAAGACTGATCTACAGACCGTGAGAACTCTTCAGGATATGAACAAAGGGCGAGTATGAGGCACTTGCTCAGGCTTTTGTCTCTTGATACTGTCTCACCAATGGCTGTGTAATATCGGGTGACCTCATGGGCAATGGACGAGTCTTCCTCTCTGGGCTTTTGGCCCGATCCAAAGAAATTGGGGTAATTCTATGGGATGGAAGGAGTCCATTTTTTTTTTAACTCAGGTGTCCCACCAAAAGAGGGATTCCAGAGCAGAGCCCTGGGGTGGGGTGACGGGACAACCAGAACTCTGGTTAAATTTGGGACCTAGGGGCATGACAAGCCCATTATGACGTCTAATGGTCCAGTAACTGAGAGTACTTACTAGAGCACAGGAATCACGCTGAGGGTTCACAATGCATGTTTACGCCCTCGTAGCACTCAAGAATGGGCGGGGCCTCATGGTGAATGCTGGTTTCTCCTACACTGAACGTTGTGCATCATGGCAACCACAAGGTTTCTTGGCATGGGTAAGGAGGAGTTCTGATTTCTGCATCATGTTCACCGCTTGGCAGGGTTTGGAGTTAAGGTCTAAATTCTGAAGCCTGAAAGGCTAGGGTGGGAAGAGATGACAAGCTAAGGCCATGGCGGGTCTGATGTGCTCAGTGTGCGGTCAGCTGTCTGGGTGTTGGTCAGGAGGTCCAAGCTCAGAGTGTGTCAGACAGTGCATTAATGCACAGGTTAGACTATACAATTTGGGTGCAGTTGAGTGCCGTGTAGGTCTATCCTCACTTGGGGTATCTGGGAAGCTCCTTAAGGCAACGGTTTTCTTCTGGAGGGCATGCAGAGTGCTGCATTATGGGTCCGGAATTGCCAGACTTGAGGTATTGGGGGCCACGAGTGTGAGAACGGATGTTTGAGAACACAAGCTAGACTTAGGTTTCAGGGCGAGGGCAAGGCAAGCACAGTCTGCAGAGCTGAATCGAGATCTCGTGCATCTGAAGTCATGGCTAGGATCAGACGCTGGCTCAAGTGGAGTTCCTGTCCATGATTTCCCCTTCATAAAAGCGGGTGGGAATCCCAAAATCATCAAGGTTTTCCCACGTTGGGAGTTGTGAGATGTTCCAAACGCAAGGATTCCTTCTGCAGGACCTTTGAGACCTATTGGATGGCTCCAAAACGTCCTGTATGGAATGAAGCCAGAGCAAGGTTCTTAGGATAGATGCCTGGGAAGTCTGCCTCGCATTCCCATTGTCTCCTAGTGACAAGACAGGTTCGATCTGCTGCCTCTGGGGGAGCAAGCAAGATGGCTGATTTGAAATGGACTCTCCTGCGGATGGGTCCTAATGTGAGTTTGTGTCCATTGGGACTTTGGAATGGGGTGGTGGCACCGGGCTCTGAAGGATTCTCCTAACCGGAGATTGTGAGACAGCTCTAAAGAGCAAGTTTCTTATGTGGAGGCAAGATTTGTTCTAATTGGTGCCTCAGGAAACCACCATATGCTGATATTGGAAACCAGCACTGAGGAGAGATACCTGGAAAACACAGCAATGGATCCGATTAGGGTTTAGGGGCCTGTCAGTTTCATTCTTCTCTGGTGACATCTGTCTATGTTATGAGTGGAGGTAGTTGCTCAGCTGGTGTCAGACCGCCCCTCTTTGTCTGGACGGCCTACACTATTGGGATGGCCTCAGGGTCTTTGGAGGTTTCTCCTAATTTGTACAGTTATGGACAATGGAATTGGCAGAATTCCTATGGAGTGGGCAGACACAGACCTGATGTGTGGTTCCAGGGGTCCCAGCCTGGCTAGTGTGTGTTCCAGGGCTGTGGGGACAGATGTCTGAAAACACAAACTCAGCTTAGTTTTGGGGACGCAGGTATGGCAGGCCTGATCTACGGACCTTGATGAGTACTCTCCAGGATATGAAGAAAGAGTGAGTGTGAGGCACTTGCTCAGACTTTTGTCTCTGGATTTAGGGTCAACGATGACCGTGGAATGTTGGGGAGGCCTCATGGGCCATGGGCGAGTCTTTCTTTCTTTGGATTTGGCCCGATCCCAATTGTTTTGGGTCAATCTGTGGGTTTGGAGGAGTCCATTCAGTGTTTTTACCTAAAGTGTCCCATCAAAAGAGGGATTCCAGAGCAGAGCCCTGGGGAGGGACGACTGGACAACCAGAAATCTGGTTAAAAATTGGGGCCTAGGGGCATGCAAGCCCAATATGCCTTTTAATGGTCCAGCCACTGAGAGGGCTTCCTTGAGGACAGAGCTCACGCTGAGGGTGACAATGCATGTTTATGTCCTCATGGCGCTCAAGCATGGGCAATGACTCATGGTGTACGCTGGTTTCTCCTCTACTGAATGTTGGACAACATGCCAACCACATGTATTCCTGCCATGGGGAAGTAGTAGTTCTGATTTCTGCATTGCATTCATCCCTGGGCAGTTATTGGAGATAAGATCTAGTTTCTGAAGTCTGAAGACCGAGGTTTGGATGAGATTGCGACCTAAGGCCATGTCGGGTCCGATGTGCTATGTTTGGAGCCAGCTCTCCCTGTGTTGGTTGGGAGGTTCAGGCTCAGGCTGTGTCAGACAGGGCATTAGTGCCCAGGGTAGATTGTATAATTGGGATACAGTCGAGTGCTGTGCTGGTTGATCCTCATTTGGCTTTTCTGGGTGACCCCAAGGGCAACATTTTTCTTCTGGAGGGCAGGCAGAGTTCTACATTGTGGCTCCAGTATTCACAAACTGGATGCCCTGTGGACGAGGAGTGTGAGGACAGAAGTCTGAGAACACATGTTAGGCATAGTTTTTGGGGCGAGGGCACAGCAGGCACCCTCTGCAGATCTGAATCAGGATTTTGTGCATCTGAAGTCAGGGCGAGGTTCAGACCCAGGCACAGGTTGAGTTTCTGTGCATTATGGCCCCTTCATGAAAGGGGCAGCATCTCGAGGCCATGGAGATTTACCCACGATGGGACTTGTGAGATGCTCCAAACTGCAAGATTTCCTTCTGTTCGACAATTGCGACCTGTTGGATCGCTCCAGGACATCCCATAGGGAATGACGCCAGAGCAGGGATCTTAGGATGGATGCCTACGCAGGCCGCCTCGCATTCCAATTGTCCTAGCGAATAGACAGGTTTGATATACTGGCTCCAGGGTAGCAACCGAGGGGGCTGAGTTAAAATGGACTCTCCTGCAGATGGGTGCTAATGTGGTTTTGTGTGCATGGAGACCTTGGAATGAAGCGGTTGAACACAGGCCCAGAATGATTCTGCTAACTGGAGGTTTTGAGACATCTCCAAAGGACAAGTTGCCCATGTGGAGACCAGATTAGTTCTGATTGGTGCCTCAGGATACCCCCATATGCTGACATTGGAAATCAAACCTCTGAGAAGAGATACCTGGAAACCAAAGCAATTGATCAGATTAGGGCCTAGACGTCTGCCCGGTTCAGTCTTCTTCCTTGGGGACATCCATCTATGGTATTAGTGGAGGTAGATGCTCACCTGGTGTCAGACCTCCCTTGTTTGTCCCGGGCACCCTAAACCATTGGGATGGCCTCAGGGACTTTGGGGATTTCTCCTAATTTGTACGATTGTGGAAAATGGAATGGGGAGAATTCCTGTGGTGGGTAGGCACAGTCAGGATGTGTGGCTCCAGGGGCCCCAGCCTGGAACGTGTGGGCCAAGACTGTGGGGATAGAAGTCTGAGAAGACAAACTCAGCTTAGGTTAGTGGGCGTAGATGTGGTAGGTCCTATCTACAGACTGTGAGGAGAACTCTTCGGGATATGAAAAAAACATGAAGTGTGAGGCGCTTATTCAGGCTTTGTCTCTAGATTTTGTGTCAAAGATGGCTGTGGGATGCCGGGGAGGCCTCATGGGCCATGGACGAGTCTTCCTCTCTCTGAATTTGGCCCGATCCCAATTTTGGGGGGTCAATCTGTGGGATGGGAGGAGTCCTCTCAGTTTTGTTACCTCAGGTGTCCCACCAATAGAAGGATTCCAAAGCAGAGCCCTGGGAGGGGCGAATGGACATCCTGAACAATGTTAAATATTGAGGCCTATAGCCATGGCAAGCCCAATATGCCATCTCTTCTCCAGCCACTGAGAGGCCTTACTTGAGTACTGGGCTCATGCTGAGGGGCAAAATGCGTGTTTGTGACCAACGTGGCCCTCAAGCATGAGTGGGGCCTCATGGGCCACACTAGATTCAACTACACTGAACGTTAGACAACATGCCAACCACAAGGTTTCTTCCCATTGGGAAGGATTTCTGATTTCTGCATTATGTTCATCCCTGGACAGTGAGTGGAGATAATGTCTAGGTTCTGGAGCCTGAAAACCAGGGTGGGAAGAGATCATGACCAAAGCCATGGCAGGTCTGATGTGCACAGTGTGCGGACAGCTGGCTGGCTGTGGGTCAGAAAGTCCAGGCTCAGGCTATGTCAGAAAGGGCCTTAGTCCCCAGCGCAGCCTGTAGAATTGGGGTAGAGTCATGTGGCATGGGTATGCAGGTTGATCCTCATTTGGGGTTTCTGGGCTGCCCCAGAGGGCAATGTTTTTCTTCTGGAGGGCAGGCCGAGTGCTGCATTGTAGTTATGGAATTGCCAAACTGGAGGGCTTGTGGGCCACGAGTGTGAGGACGGAAGTCTGAGAACACAAGCTACACATAGGTTTCAGGGCGAGGGCAAAGCAGGCACACTGTGTAGAGCTGAAACAAGATCTCGTGCATCTGAAGTCAGGGTGAGGATCAGACGTTGGCTCAGGTTGGAGTTCCAGTCCATGATTTCCCCTTCATAAAGGGGGGGGGATTACAAAGCAATCGATTTTTTGCCATGTTGGGAGTTGTGAGATGCTCCAAAATGCAACGATTCCTTCTCCAGGACATTTGACCTGTTAGATGGCTCCAGGACGTCCCATGCAGAACACTTCCAGAGCAGGGATCTAAGGATGGATGCCTGGGCAGCCCGCCTCGCATTCCAATTGTCTGCTAGTGAATAGACAGCTTTGATATGCTGGCTCTAGGGGAGCAACCGAGGGGGCTAAGTTGAAATGGACTCTCCTGCGGATGGGTCCTAATGTGGGTTTGTGTCCATGGAGACCTTGGAATGGGTTGGTGGCACAGGGGCTCTGAAGGATTCTGATAACCGGAGGTTTTGAGACATCTCCAAAGGACAAGTTACCCATGTGGAGACGAGATTTGTTCTGATTGGTGCCTCAGGAAAACCCCATATTTTGACATTGCAACCAGGCCTCTGAGGAGAGATATCTAGAAACCATAGCAATGGATCTGATTAGGGCCTAGGTGCCTGTACAGTTCTTTCTTCTTCTCTGGGGACATCCAACAATGGTATGAGAGGAGGTAGATGCTCAGCTGGTGTCAGGCTGCCTCTGTGTGTCCTGGGTGTCCTATACTAATGGGGTGGCCTCGGGGATTTGGAGGCTTCTCTAAATTTGTACGATTGTGGACAATGGAATGGGCAGAATTCCTGTGGATTGGGCACTTAAAGTCTTGATGTGTGACTCCAGGGACCCCAGCCTGGAGGGTATGTTGGCCAGGACTGTGGGGACAGACGTCAGAAAACACAAACTCGGCTTAGGTTTCGGGACAAAGGTATGGCAGGCCTGATCTACAGACCGTGAGGGGAACTCTTTGGGATATGAAGAAACAGTGAGTGTGAGGTTCTTATTCAGGCTTTTGTCTCAGGATTTTGTGTCAACGATGGCCGTGGAATGTCGAGGAGGCCTCATGGGCGATGGACGAGTCTCCCTCTCTGTGGATTTGGCCCGATCCCAATTGTTTTGGGTCAATCTGTGGGAGGGGAGGAGTCTTTCAGTTTTGTTACCTCAGGTGTCCCATCAAAAGAGGAATTCCAGAGAAGAGCCCTGGGGAGGGGCAACTGGACAACCAGAAATCTGGTTAAAAATTGGGGCCTAGGGGAGGAGTCAAGATGGAAGAGAAGTAGCAGGCTGAGAATATTCAGCTAGCAGGAGATCAGCTAGAGAGCTTATCTAAAGATTGCAATCACCTGCAAATCCATCGGCAGATCGAAGAGAAGAAGAACAGCAATTCTAGAAACCGAAAAACAACCACTTTCTGAAAGGTAGGACTGGCGGAGAAGTGAATCCAAAGCGACGGGAAGATAGACCCCGGGGGGAGGGGCTGGCTCCCGGCAAGCGGCGGAGCAATGGAGCACAAAATCGGGACTTTTAAAAGTCTGTGCCACTGAGGGACATTGCTCCAGAGGCTAAACCGGGGCGAAGCCCACGCGGGGTCGGCGTGGCCTCGGGTCTCGCAGGGTCACAGAAGGATTGGGAGTGTCTGAGTGTTGCAGAGCTTGCAGATGTTGGAACGGGAAAGCCGGCTGCAGAGACAGAGCCGACAGTAAGCTCACAGCTCGGTGTTGCCTTGAGCCAGTTGCGGGCTCGGTGAGCTCGGAGCGCGGCCGGAGGTTAGGCAGCCGGGAGTTACTAGGAGCTGTTTGCTGAGGGCGCACTGGGGAGCGGGGCCCCGGGCTTTTGGCTCCTCCGGGCCGGAGACCAGGAGGCCGCCATTTGTGTTCCCGTCCTCCGGAACTCTACGGAAAGCGCTCAGGGAACAAAAGCTCCTGAAAGCAAAGCCGAGCGGATCACTCAGCCCGGCCCCTGCTAAGGGCGGTGCAATTCCGCCTTGGGCAAAGACACTTGAGAATCACTACAACAGGCCCCTCCCCCAGAAGATCAACAAGAAATCTAGGCAAGACCAAGTTCACCTACCAAGGAGTGCAGTTTCAATACCAAGGAGAGCAGCAGAATTCCAGAGGAGGAGAAAACAAACCACGGAACTCATGGCTTTCTCCCTGTGATTTTTTAGTCCTGCAGTTGTTTTAATTTTTTTTCTTTTTCATTTTTTTTCTCTTCTTCTGCTAAACTTTTTTTAAAACTTTTACCCTTTTCTTTTTTAACGTTTTTAAACTAGTTTATATAATATATATACATATATTTTTTCTTTTTTTATTATTTTTTTATTTATTCGGTTTTTTTTAATTCTTTTTTTTTCTTTCTTTATTTTTGAAACTCTTTTTATCCCCAAATCAGAAGAGATCCCAATCTCTTCAATCTCTTTTTTTAATTCTTGATTGAATTTTTAATTCAATCTCTTTTTTAAATTCTTTTTTTTTCTTTCTTTCTTTTTGAAACTCTTTTTATCCCCAAATCAGAAGAGACCCCAATCAGAAGAGATTGGGAGATCCCAATCAGAAGAAATCCCAATCGGAGGAGATCCCTCACCCAATCGTGAGGGGGGAGAAATCCACCCTCACGATTTGGGATCTCTTCCGATTGGGTTAAAGCATATTTTCCTGGGATGGTTGCCACCCTTTTAGTATTTTACTTGCTCCTTCATATACTCTTAGCTGGACAAAATGACAAGGCGGAAAAATTCACAACAAAAAAAAGAACAAGAGGCAGTACCGAAGGCTAGGGACCTAATCAATGCAGACATTGGTAATATGTCAGATCTAGAGTTCAAAATGACAATTCTCAAGGTTCTAGCCGGGCTTGAAAAAAACATGAAAGATATTAGAGAAACCCTCTCCAGAGATATAAAAGCCCTTTCTGGAGAAATAAAAGAACTAAAATCTAACCAAGTTGAAATCAAAAAAGCTATTAATGAGGTTCAATCAAAAATGGAGGCTCTCACTGCTCGGATAAATGAGGCAGAAGAAAGAATTAGCGATATAGAGGACCAAATGACAGAGAATAAAGAAGCTGAGCAAAAGAGGGACAAACAGCTACTGGACAATGAGGGGAGAATTCGAGAGATAACTGACACCATAAGACGAAACAATATTAGAATAATTGGGATTCCAGAAGAAGAAGAAAGAGAGAAGGGAGCAGAAGGTATACTGGAGAGAATTATTGGGGAGAATTTCCCCAATATGGCAAAGGGAACGAGCATCAAAATTCAGGAGGTTCAGAGAATGCCCCTCAAAATCAATAAGAATAGGCCCACACCCCGTCACTTAATAGTAAAATTCACAAGCCTTAGTGAAAAAGAGCAAATCCTGAAAGCAGCCCGGGAAAAGAAGTCAATAACATACAATGGTAAAAATATTAGATTGGCAGCTGACTTATCCACAGAGACCTGGCAGGCCAGAAAGGGCTGGCATGACATTTTCAGAGCACTAAATGAGAAAAACATGCAGCCAAGAATACTATATCCAGCTAGGCTATCATTGAAAATAGAAGGAGAGATTAAAAGCTTCCAGGACAAACAAAAACTGAAAGAATTTGCAAACACCAAACCAGCTCTACAGGAAATACTGAAAGGGGTCCTCTAAGCAAAGAGAGAGCCTACAAGTGGTAGATCAGAAAGGAACAGAGACAATATACAATAACAGTCACCTTACAGGCAATACAATGGCACTAAAATCATATCTCTCAATAGTTACCCTGAATGTTAATGGGCTAAATGCCCCCAATCAAAAGACACAGGGTATCAGAATAGATAAAAAAACAAAACCCATCTATATGTTGCCTCCAAGAAACTCATTTTAAGCCCGAAGACACCTCCAGATTTAAAGTGAGGGGGTGGAAAAGAATTTACCATGCTAATGGACATCAGAAAAAAGCAGGAGTGGCAATTCTTATATCAGATCAATTAGATTTTAAGCCCAAGACTATAATAAGAGATGAGGAAGGACACTATATCATACTCAAAGGGTCTGTCCAACAAGAAGATCTAACAATTTTAAATATCTATGCCCGTAACGTGGGAGCAGCCAACTATATAAACCAAATAATAACAAAATCAAAGAAATACATCAACAATAATACAATAATAGTAGGGGACTTTAACACTCCCCTCACTGAAATGGACAGATCATCCAAGCAAAAGATCAACAGGGAAATAAAGGCCTTAAATGATACACTGGATGAGATGGACATCACAGATATATTCAGAATATTTCATCCCAAAACAACAGAATACACATTCTTCTCTAGTGCACATGGAACATTCTCCAGAATAGATCACATCCTCGGTCCTAAATCAGGACTCAACCGGTATCAAAAGATTGGGATCATTCCCGGCATATTTTCAGACCACAATGCTCTGAAGCTAGAACTCAACCACAAGAGGAAGTTTGGAAAGAACCCAAATACATGGAAACTAAACAGCATCCTTCTAAAGAATGAATGGGTCAACCGGGAAATGAAAGAAGAATTGAAAAAAATCATGGAAACAAATGATAGTGAAAATACAACGGTTCAAAATCTGTGGGACACAACAAAGGCAGTCCTGAGAGGAAAATATATAGCGGTACAAGCTTTTCTCAAGAAACAAGAAAGGTCTCAGGTACACAACCTAACCCTACACCTAAAGGAGCTGGAGAAAGAACAAGAAAGAAACCCTAAACCCAGCAGGAGAAGAGAAATCATAAAGATCAGAGCAGAAATCAATGAAATAGAAACCAAAAATACAATAGAACAAATCAACGAAACTAGGAGCTGGTTCTTTGAAAGAATTAATAAAATTGATAAACCCCTGGCCAGACTTATCAAAAAGAAAAGAGAAAGGACCCAAATAAATAAAATCATGAATTAAAGAGGAGAGATCACAGCTAACACCAAAGAAATACTAACTATTATAAGAACATACTATGAGCAACTCTACGCCAACAAATTTGACAATCTGGAAGAAATGGATGCATTCCTAGAAACATATAAACTACCAAAATTGAACCAGGAAGAAATAGAAAGCCAGAACAGACCCATAACCAGTAAGGAGATTGAAACAGTCATTAAAAATCTCCAAACAAACAAAAGCCCAGGGCCAGACGGCTTCCCCAGTGAATTCTACCAAACATTTAAAGAAGAACTAATTCCTATTCTCCTGAAACTGTTCCAAAAAATAGAAATGGAAGGAAAACTTCCAAACTCATTTTATGAGGCCAACATCACCTTGATCCCAAAACCAGACAAGGATCCCATCAAAAAAGAGAGCTATAGACCAATATCCTTGATGAACACAGATGCGAAAATTCTCACCAAAATAGTATCCAATAGGATTCAACAGTACATTAAAAGGATTATTCACCACGACCAAGTGGGATTTATTCCAGGGCTGCAAGCTTGGTTCAACATCCGCAAATCAATCAATGTGATACAGCACATCAATAAAAGAAAGAACAAGAACCATATGATACTCTCAATAGATGCTGAAAAAGCATTTGACAAAGTACAGCATCCCTTCCTGATCAAAACTCTTCAAAGTGTAGGGATAGAGGGCACATACCTCAATATCATCAAAGCCATCTATGAAAAACCCACTGCAAGTATCATTCTCAATGGAGAAAAACTGAAAGCTTTTCCACTAAGGTCAGGAACACGGCAGGGATATCCATTATCACCACTGCTATTCAACATAGTACTAGAAGTCCTAGCCTCAGCAATCAGACAACAAAAGGAAATTAAAGGCATCCAAATTGGCAAAGAAGAAGTCAAATTATCACTCTTCGCAGATGATATGATACTCTATGTGGAAAACCCAAAAGACTCCACTCCAAAACTGCTAGAACTTGTACAAGAATTCAGTAAAGTGTCAGGATATAAGATCAATGCACAGAAATCAGTTGCATTTCTCTACACCAACAACAAGACAGAAGAAAGAGAAATTAAGGAGTCAATCCCATTTACAATTGCATCCCAAACCAGAAGATACCTAGGAATAAACCTAACCAAAGAGGCTAAGAATCTATACTCAGAAAACTATAAAGTACTCATGAAAGAAATTGAGGAAGACACAAAGAAATGGAAAAATGTTCCATGCTCCTGGATTGGAAGAATAAATATTTTGAAAATGTCTATGCTACCTAAAGCAATCTACACATTTAATGCAATTCCTATCAAAGTACCATCCATCTTTTTCAAAGAAATGGAACAAATAATTTTAAAATTTATATGGAACCAGAAAAGACCTCGAATAGCCAAAGGGATATTGACAAAGAAAGCCAAAGTTGGTGGCATCACAATTCCGGACTTCAAGCTCTATTACAAAGCTGTCATCATCAAGACAGCATGGTACTGGCACAATAACAGACACATAGACCAATGGAACAGAATAGAGAGCCCAGAAATAGACCCTCAACTCTATGGTCAACTAACCTTTGACAAAGCAGGAAAGAATGTCCAATGGAAAAAAGACAGCCTCTTTAATAAATGGTGTTGGGAAAATTGGACAGCCACGTGCAGAAAAATGAAATTGGACCATTTCCTTACACCACACACAAAAATAAACTCAAAATGGATTAAGGACCTCAATGTGAGAAAGGAATCCATCAAAATCCTTGAGGAGAACACAGGCAGCAACCTCTTCGACCTCAGCCGCAGCAACATCTTCCTAGGAACATCGCCAAAAGCAAGGGAGGCAAAGGCAAAAATGAACTGTTGGGATTTCAACAAGATCAAAAGCTTTTGCACAGCAAAGGAAACAGTTAACAAAATCAAAAGACAACTGACAGAATGGGAGAAGGTATTTGCAAACGACATATCAGATAAAGGACTAGTGTCCAAAATCTATAAAGAACTTAACAAACTCAACACCCAAAGAACAAATAATCCAATCAAGAAATGGGCAGAGGACATGAACAGACATTTCTGCAAAGAAGACATCCAGATGGCCAACAGACACATGAAAAAGTGCTCCATATCACTCGGCATCAGGGAAATACAAATCAAAACCACAATGAGATACCACCTCACACCAGTCAGAATGGCTAAAATCAACAAGTCAGGAAATGACAGATGCTGGCGGGGATGTGGAGAAAGGGGAACCCTCCTACACTGTTGGTGGGAATGCAGGCTGGTGCAACCACTCTGGAAAACAGCATGGAGGCTCCTCAAAATGTTGAAAATAGAACTGCCCTATGACCCAGCAATTGCACTACTGGGTATTTACCCTAAAGATACAAACGTAGTAATCCAAAGGGGCACGTGCACCCGAATGTTTATAGCAGCAATGTCCACAATAGCCAAACTATGGAAATAACCTAGATGTCCATCAACAGATGAATGGATCAAGAAGATGTGGTATATATACACAATGGTATACTATGCAGCCATCAAAAGAAACGAAATCTTGCCATTTGCGACAACATGGATGGAACTAGAGCTTATCATGCTTAGCGAAATAAGTAAAGCGGAGAAAGACAACTATCATATGATCTCCCTGATATGAGGAAGTAGTGATGCAACATGGGGGCTTAAGTGGGTAGGAGAAGAATCCATGAAACAAGATGGGATAGGGAGGGAGACAAACCATAAGTGACTCTTAATCTCATGAAACAAACTGTGTGTTGCTGGGTGGAGGGGGTTGGGAGAAGGTGGGTAGAGCTATGGACATTGGGGAGGGTATGTGCTTTTGGGTAAATTGGAAGGGGAGATGAACCATGAGAGATTATAGACTCTGAAAAACAATCTGAGGGGTTTGAAGTGGCGGAGGGGTGGGTGGTTGGGGTACCAGGTGGTGGTTATCGTAGAGGGCACGGCTTGCATGGAGCACTGGGTGTTGTGAAAAAATAATGAATACTGTTTTTCTGAAAATAAATAAATTGGAAAAAAAAAATTGGGGCCTAGGGGCATGGCAAGCCCATTATGACGTCTAATGGTCCAGCCACTGAGAGGACTTACTAGAGTACAGGACTCATGCTTAGGGTCACAATGGGTGTTTATGCCACTGCAACACTCAAGCATGGGCGGGCCCTCATGGTGAACACTGGTTTCTCCTAGACAGAAAGTTGGAAAACATGCCAACCACAAGATTTCTTGCCATGGGGAAGGAGTTCTGATTTGTGCCTCATGTTCAACCCTGGACAGTGATTCGAGATAAGGTCTAGTTTCTGAAGCCTTAAAACCGAGCTTGGGAAGAGATGACGACCTAAGGCCATGGTGGGTCTGATGTTCTCAGTGTGCGGCCAGCTGGGTGTGTGTGTGTGTCAGGAGGTCCAGGCTCAGGGTATGTCAGAAAGGGCATTAATGCCCAGGGCAGTCTGTAAAATTGGGGTACAGTCAGTGGCGTGCAGGTTGATCCTTATTTGAGGTTTCTGGGTAGCCCCAGACGGCAATGTTTTTCTTCTGGAGTGCAGGCAGTGTGCTGCATTGTAGTTCTGGAATTGCCAAACTAGAGGGCTTGCGGGCCAGGAGTGTGAGGACAGAAGTCTGAGAACAGAAGCTAACCTAAAGTTTCTGGACAAGGATACATCAGGCACACTCTGCAGAGCTGAATCGTGTTCTTATACATGCGAAGTCATGGCGAGGATCAGACGATCACTCAGGTTGGAGTTTCGGTCCCTGATGGCCCCTTCATGAAGGGGGGAGGATCACGAGGACATGGAGTTTTTCGCATGATGGGAGTTGTGAGATGCTCCAATCCGCAAAGATTCTTCTGCGGGACCATTGAGACCTGGTGGTTGGCTCCAGGACTTCCCATACAGAATGTTTCTGAGCAGGGATCTAAGGATGGATGGCTGGGCAGCCGGCCTCCCATTCCAATTGTGTCCCAGTGACAAGACAGGTTAGATCTGCTGGAACTGGGGGAGAAACCAAGGCGGTTGAGTTGAAATGGACACTGCTGCGGATGGGTTCTAATGTGGGTTTGTGTCCATGGAGACCTTGGAATGAGGCAATGGCACTGGGGACCTGAAGGGTTCTTCTAACCAGAGGCTTTGATACAGCTCCAATGCGCAAGTTTCCCATGTGGAAACGAGATTTGTTCTGATGGGTGCCTCAAGAAACAGCCATATGCTGGTATTGGAATCCAGGCCTCTGAGGAGAGATGCCTGGAAACCAAAGCAATGGATCCGATTAGGGCTTAGGGGCCTGTTCCTTCCAGTTTACCACTGGGGACATCTGTCTACAGGTCTGAGTAAAGGTAGGTGCTCAGATGGGCTCAGATTGCACCTGTTTGTCCCGGACAGCCAACACTATTGGGATGGCCTTGGGAACTTTGGAGGTTCATCCTATTTGTAGGGTTGTGGCCAATGGAATGGGCAGAATTCCCTTGGAGAGGCCAGGTACAGTCCTCAGGTTTGACTCCAGGGGCCTGACCCTGTAGGGTGTGTGGGCCAGGGCTGAGGGGACAGTTGTCTGAAAACACAAACTCAGCTTAGGTTTTGGGTCTTAGGAATGGCAGGACTGATCTACAGAGCGTGAGGAGAACTCTTCGGGATATGAACAAGGGTCAAGTGTGAGGAGCTTGCTCAGGCTTTTGTCTCTTGATATTGTGTAACCGATGGCCGTGGAATATCTCGGTGGCCTATGGGCAATGGACAAGTCTTCCTCTCTGGGAATTTGGCCCAATCTCAAGAGTTTGTGGTAATTCTGTGGGATGGGAGCAGTCTGTTTTGTTATTTTATCTCAGGTGTCCCACCAAAAAAGGGATTCCAGAGCAGAGCCCTGGGGCGAAGTGACTGGACAACTAGAATTCTGGTTAAAAATGGGGGCCTAGGGGCGTGGTAAGCCTATATGATGTCTAATGGTTCAGCCACTGAGAGGACCTACTTGAGGACAGGACTAACGCTGAGGGTCACAATGCGTGTTTATGCCCTCGCAGCACTCAAGCATGGGCAGGGTCTCATGGTGAACGCTTATTTCTCCTACACTGAATGTTGGACAGCATGACAACCACAAGGTTTATTGCCATGAGTAAGGAGGAGTTCTGATTTCTGCATCACGTTCACCTCTGGGAATTCATTGGAGTTAAGGTCTAGGTTCTGAACCCAGAAGGCTAGGTTGGGAAGAGATGAAGACCTAAGGCCATGGTGGGTCCAATGTGCTCAGTGTGGGACCAGCTGTCTGGGTTTCGGTCGGGAGTGTCAGGCCCAGGCTGTCAGTCTGGGCATTAGTGCCCAAAGTATGCTGTATAATTGAGTTACAATTGAGTGGCGTGCAGGTTAATAATCATTTGGAGTTTCTGAGTAGCCCCAGATGGCAATGTTTTTCTTCTGGAGGTCAGGAAGAGGGCTTCACTGTGGCTATGGAATTCCCAAACTGGAGGGCTTGTGGGCCAGGAGTGTGAGGATGGAAGTCTGAGTACACGAGAGAAGCTTAGGTTTCGGGGCAAGGGCATGGGAGGCACACTCTGCAGAGATGAATCGGGATTCCGTGCAACTGAAGTCAGGGCGAGGATCACACGTTGGCTCAGTTTGGTGTTTCTGTCCATGATAGCCCTTTCATGAAGGGGACGGGGCAACACGAGGCCATGGAGATTTTTCTCAATGGGAGTTTTGAAATGCTCCAAACCGCCAGGATTCCTTTTGCGAGACAATTGAAACCTGTTTGGAAGGCTCCAGGACGCCCCATATGGAATGACTCCAGAGCACGGTTCTAAGGATATATGCCTGCGCAGCCCGCCTCACATTCCAATTGTCTCCTAGTAACAAGACAGGTTCGATAGGTGGGATCTTGTAGAGAAAGCGAGGAGGTTGAGTTGAAATGAACTCTCCTGTAAATGGGTCTTAATGTGGGTTTGTGTCCATGCAGACCTTGGAATGGGGCGGTAGAACCGAGGCCCTGAAGGATTCTCCTAACGGGAGGTTTTGACCAGCTCCAACCCACAAGTTTTCCATGTGGAGACGAGATTTGTTCTGATGGGTGCCTCAAGAAACAGCCATATGCTGGTATTGGAAAACAGGCTTCTGAGGATAGATGCCTGGAAACCAAAGCAATGGATCCGGTTAGGGCCTATGGTCCTGTCTGGTTCAATCTTCTTCTCTGTGGACATCTGTCTATGGTTCTGAGTGGAGGCTGTTGCTCAGCTGGTGTCAGATCACACCTGTTTGTCCTGGGCGGCTGGCCAACACTATTGGGATGGTCTCGGGGACTTGGGAGGTTTCTCCTAATTTGTACAGTTGTTCCCAATGGAATGGGCAGAATTCCCTTGGAGAGAATAGGCACCGTCCTGTGTTGTGGCATCAGGGGCCCCAGCATGGAGGGTGTTTGGTGAGGGCTGTAGGGACAGAAGTCTGAAAACACAAACCAAGCTTAGGTTTGGGGATGTAGGTATGGCAGACCTGATCTACAGACTGTGAGGAGAACTCTTTGGGATATGAACAAATGGTGAGTGTGAGGCGCTTGCTCAGGCTTTTGACTCTGGATTTTGTGTCAACGATGGGCGTGGAATGTCGGGGTGGCCTCAAGGGCCTTGGATGAGTGTCCCTCTGTGGGGATTTGGCCTGATCCCAAGAGTTTGGGTGTATTTTGTGGGACGTGTTTTTTTTGTTTGTTTGTTTTTGTTGTTGTTGTTGTTGTTTTTTAACATTTGTTGTCTCACCAAAGTGGGATTCTAGAGCAGAGCCCTGGGAAGTGCGACTTGACAGCCCAGACTCTGGTTAAGGATGGGGCTTAGGGGCTCAGCAAGCCCCATAAGCGTGCTCTTGGTCCAGCAGCTGAGAGGCCTTACTTGAGAACAGGGTTTGCTCACGCTGAAGGTCACAATGCGTGTTTGTGCCGAACGCTGCCCTCAAGTTTGGGCGGGGCCTCATGGACCATGCTGGTTTCTCCTACACTGAATGTTGGACAACATGACATCCACAATATTTCTTGCCATGGGGAAGGATGAGTTCTGATTTCTGCACCACGTTCACCCCTGGGCAATGATTGGAGATAAGGTCTAGGTTCCAAAGCCTTAAAAATGAAGTTGGAAAAAAAAAAAAAAAAAAAAAAAACGAAGTTGGGAAGAGATGAGGACCTAAGTCCATGGCGGGTCTAATGTGCTCCGTGTGAGGCCAGCTGTCTGGGCGTCGGTCGGGAGTTCCGGGTTCAGGCTGTGTCAGACAGGGCATTAGTGCCCAGGATTAGACTGTATAATTGGGGTAGAGTCTAGTGGCGTGCAGGTTGATAGTCACTTGGCATTTCTGGGTAGCCGCAGAGGGTAACATTTTTCTTCCGGAGGGCAGGCAGTCTGTGGCCATACCACCCTGAACGTGCCCGATCTCGTCTGGAAGGCAGGCAGAGTGATGCATTGTGGCTCCAGTACTGCCAAACTGGAGCACTTCTGGGCCAGGAGTGTGAGGACGGAAGTCTGAGAACACAAGCTAGGCTTAGGTTTCGGGGCTAGGGCACGGAAGGCACCCTCTGCAGAGTTGAATAGAGATCTCATGCATCTGAAGTCAGGGCGAGGATCAGGCGTTGGCTCAGTTTGGTGTTTCTGTCCATGTTGGCCCCTTCATGAAGGGCAGGTAGCATCACGAGGCCATGGAATTTTTCCGACGATGGGACTTGTGAGATTCTCCAAACCGCAAGGATTCCTTCTGTGGGACAATTGAGACCTGTTTGATGGCTCTAGGACGTCCCAAACAGAATGCCTCCAGAGCACAGTTCTAAGGATGTTTGCCTGGGTAGCCCACCTCACATTGAATTGTCTCCTAGCAACAAGACATGTTCGATCTCCTGGCTTTGTGGGAGCAACTGAGGGGCATGAGTTGAAATGGACTCTCCTGAGGATGGGTCCTAATATGGGTTTGTGTCCATGGAGCCATTGGAATGGGGAGAATTTCCTTCTAGGGACAGGAGATGTTCTGTTGAGTGACTCAGGGAACAGATGTTGTATCATAAGTTGGTTTTAGAGAACAGCCATCTGAGGACAGATGTCTGAAAACCTTTTCTTGGGTTCAAATGATGTTCTAGGGGCATGTCGAGTTCAATTTTCTGACTCAGGATCATTGACTTTGGTGTCTGCCTGGATGTAGGTGATCAGGGTGTTTCAGACTGTGCATTTGCATCCAGAACCGCTTCCAATATTGCGGTGGGATCAGTAGCCTTGGAGGTTTCTCATAATTGGGACTGTTTGGGCAAATGTGATGGGCAAAGTTTCCTTGGGGATGGCAGTCACAGTCGTGTGGTGGGGCTCCAGAGACCCCATCCTGGAGGACATTTGAGGCATGGTTTTGGGAAAGAAGTCTGCAAACAAAACCTAGGTTTAGGCTTAGTGGCACAGTGATCGCAGCCCAATGTGTCGACCTGGAGGGCAGCTCATCAGGAACTGTAATAAGGGTGACACAATGACGGTAGCACAGCCTTTTCTATCGGCAATGTGTGTCCAGGATGACCTCGGAATGGAGGTGTGATCACATGGGCCCATGGGAGTTTTTCCTCTCTAAGGATCCTGGCAGATCCCCATAGTTTGATGGCTTTTTCGGGGAAGGGAAGAGTGCTGTTTTCCATCTTAGGGGTGCTCCAAAACAGGGATTAGAGAGATGGGCTCTGTATCTGGGTGCCAAGAAATTCCCACCAACAGTTAGGATTTAGGCCTAGGGGCGTACCGGGCCTGCAATGCGGGATCCTAGTGGTGCAACTGAGAGGGCTTGTTTGAAAACATGCTCAGACTGAGGGTCACAATGCCTGTTTTTTCCCAGGACACCCTTCAGGAGTGGGAATGGTCTCATTGCCCATGCAGCTGGCTCCTTCTCTGAAGGTTGGACACCCATCCCAACAGCTAGGTTTCCTGCCATGGGAAGGAGCAGTTCTCTCTTGGGCTTCAGGTTCTCCGACTGGCAGGGATTCCAGCAAATGTCTGGAAACAGATACCCGAATACCAAGGATGGGTAGTGAGGATGGACTGGGCCATGGCTGGTCTCACATGTTGGATATGGGCCATGTTCTCTGGCTAGCTGACACGAGGTCGGGTTCAGGGTCTGTCAGACACAGCACTAGTGTCCAGGGCAGCCTAAATTCGGGGATCCGCGAGGGCCAAGCAGATGATACTCATGCGGGTTTTTTTGACAGTCTTACCACCACCACTTCTTTCTATGGGAATGGAAGAATGCTGTGTTGTGGCTCCATAATTCCCTATCCAGAGGGCTTTGGGACCAGTAGGGTGAGGATGGAATTGTAAACACAAGCTAGAGTTAAATTCAGTTCAAAGAAGAAGGCAGTTCCTATGTGCAGCAATTCATTCAAGACGTCCAGCACCTGAGTAAGGGAGGATGAAAGATGTTTGCTCACACTGGAATTTGTGTCTATGATGACCAACAAATAAAGAGGTGGCATCAAGAAGCCATGGAGAATTTCCCATGCTGAGGCTTGTGAGATGCTCCAAATAGCAAGGTTTCCTTCTACTGGACAGGTGGAGTCTGGTTTGTTTGCTCCGGGGTCCCCCATGTGGAAATATTTGGTAGCAGAGCCCTTCAGCATGGATGCCTGGAATGCACAAGTGCAATGACCATTGCAGCTGACGAACATGACAGGTTCGTAATGGTGAGTCTGGGGCCAAGTACCAAGTCCTTGAGTTGACACGGAATCTCTTAAAGTTGGGTCCCAATACTGGTTTGTTACCCGGTAGGGGCCATGAGGGATTCTCCTACCCTATGGGTTTGACACAGGTCGATGTGCACAGTTTTCTTCTTGGGACTGGAGATATTCTGTTGTGTGGCTCAGGGTCCATATGTTGTATCCTAACTTGGTATTCCAGAAGAGGACGCTGAGGTCAAATGCCAGAAACATAATCTAGGGTTCCTATGATGTCCTAGGTTCACATCAGGTTCAATTTTCTGACTCTGGATCATTGACCTGGGTGTCTGCCTGGATGTAGGTGATCAGGGTGTTTCAGACTGTGCATTTGTGTCCAGAGTGGCTTCCAATATTGGGGTGAGATCAGGGACCTTGGAGGTTTCTCCTAATCAGGAGGGTTTGGGGAAATGTGATGGGTAAAGTTTCCTTGGGTATTTCAGGCACAGTCCTGTGGTGTGGCTCCAGAGACCCCATCCTGGAGGGCATGAGAGTCATTTTGTTAGGAGACAAGTTTGCAAACAAAAATTCGGGTTAGCGTTAGTTGCAAGGTGGTCACAGGCCCAATCTGTAGACGTTGAGGTCAGCTCATCAGGACCTATAATTAGGGTGATTGAAAGTCGGTAGCACAGACTTTTCTATCTGGATTGTGTGTCCAGGATGGGCTCAGAATTTAGGTGTGGTCTCACTGGTCCATGGGAGACTTTTCCTCTCTGAGGAACCTGGCTGCTCACCATAGTTTGATGACTTTATTAGGGAACTGAAGATTGCTGTTTTCCATCTTAGGGGTGCCCAAAACAGGGATTCTAGGGACAGGCTCTGAGTCTGGGTGCCTGGAATATCCCACCAAAGGATAGGATTTGGGCCTAGGGGCATACCAGGCCTGCAATGCGGGATTCTGGTGGTGCCACTGAGAGGGCTTGTTTGAAAGCATGCTCAGGCTAAGGGTCACAATGCCTGTTTGTGTCCAGGGTGGCCCCTAAGATAGGGCCTTGGATCATTGGCCATACACCTGGCTTCCACTTTGATGGTTGGGCACCCATCCCAACAGCCAGCTTTCCTGTCTTGGGAAGGAGCAGTTCTCTATTGTGCTTCAGGTTCCCCCATTGGAAGGATTCCAGCACAGTCTGGGGAAAGAAGCCAGAATAACAAGGGTGGGTAGAGATGATGGACTTGGGCCATGGCCAGTCCCACATGCTAGATATGGGGCCCCACTCTCTGGGTGGCTGACAGTAGGTCTAGGCTCAGATTCTGTCAGAAAAAGCACTAGTGGCCAGTGCAGCTTACAAATCGGGGTTCCCTCGAGAGCCGAGCCTAATGATCCTTTTGTGGGAATTCTGGATAGACTCAGGAGACACTTCTTCTTTCTATGGGGAAGGGATAATGCTGCTTTGTGTCTCCATAATTCAATATCAAGAGGCCTTGGGGACCAGTACAGTGAGGATGGAATTGTAAACACAAGCTACGGTTCAATTCAGTGCCAAGCAGAAAGCAGTTCAAATATGAAGCATCTTTTTCGAGATATCCAGCACCTGAGTAAGGGCGGATGTCAGATGTTTGCTCACACTAGAGTTTGTGTCTTGATGACCGACAAATGGAGGGGTGGCGTCAAGAGGCCATGGGGTATTTCCCACATTGAGCCTTGTGAGATGCTCCAAATAGCAATTTTTCCATCTAATGGAATGGTGGAGTCTGGATTGTTTGCTCCAGGGTCCTCCATGTGGAAAGTTTAGGTAGTAGAGCTCTCCCATATGGATGCCTGGACAGCGCAACTCCATTGAGCATTGCAGCTGAGAAACAAGGCAGGTTCGTTCTGGTGCCTCTGGTAAAGGACCAAGGCCTTGAGGTGACATGGAATCTCTTGAAGGGGGGCCACAATGCTGGTTTGTTACGAGACAGATCTTAGAATATGTTGGTGGTTAAGTTGCTATGCAGGATTCTCCAACCCTGAGGGTTTGGCACACGTCGAGGAGCATGGTTTCTTTCTCAGGACAGGAGATGTTCTGTTTTGAGGCTTAGGGACCACATGTCATATGTTGGTATTCCAGAACATGCCCCTGAGGACAGATGCCTGAAAACCTAATCTAAGTTTCCAATGAGGTCGTACGGGCATAACAGGTTCAATCTTCTGACTCAGGACCTTTGACATGGCTGTCTGCCTGGATGGAGGTGATCAGGGTGCTTCAGACTGGGCGTTTGCATCCAGAGCTGCCTCTCATATTGGGGTGAGCTCAGGGGCCCTTCATGTTTATCTTAATCTAGAGAGTTTGGGCAACTGTGATGGGAAGAGTTTCCTTGGGGATGGCAGGCACAGTCCTGTGCTGTGGCACCAGAGACCCTATTCTGGAAGACATATGAGCCATGGTTTTGTGAGAATAGTCTGCAAACCCAAATAGGGTTATGGTTAGTGGCGAGGCGATCGCAGGCCCAGTGCGTAAACCTGAAAGGCAGCTCATCAGGAAATGTAATTATGGTGACTGGAAGGCGGTAACACAGACTTTTCTATCGGAATTGTCTGTCTAGGATGGCCTCAGAATGCATGTGTGGTCTCATGGGTCCATGGGAGATTTTTTCGTCTCTAAGGATCCTGGAGGCTCCCCATAGTTTGGTGGCTTTTTCAGGGAAGGGAAGAATGCTGTTTTCCATCTTAGGGGTGCCCAACAACAGGGATACCAGAGACGGGCTCTGGGTCTGGGCACCAAGAAATTCCCACCAAGGCTTAGGATTTGGGCCTAGGGGCCTACAAGGCCTGGAATGAAGGATCCCGGGGATGCAACTGAGAGGGCTTGTTTGAATGCATGCTCAGACTGAGGGTCACAATGTCTGTTTGTTCCCAGGACACCCTTCAGGAGGGGAAATGGTCTCATTGCCCATGCTGCTGCTCCCTCTCTGAAGGTTGGACACCCATTCCAACAGCTAGGTTTCCTGCCATGGGGAAAGAGCAGTTCTCTCTTGGCTGCCATCAGGATTGGGTGTGGTCTCATTGGCCATACAGCTGGCTCCCACTCTGAGTATTGGACACCAATCTCAACAGACAGGTTCCTGCCATCTGGACGAAGTTCTCTATGGTGCTTAAGCCTCCCCTGTAAGGGTCTGGCTTGTCAAAGGGAGTCATTTTGTGTTTATGTAGTGAACTTAGATTAACCCTATGCAGTAAACTTAGATTGACCCGCCCTTCCCGAAGAACTTACTTGCAAAGCCTAGATACAAGGGTGGTTCAGGCCAGGTGAAGACATCTAATCAGAGGGGCAAGCATATATCTACTAGGGTAAATTGAAATACAACTGGGCACCCGTGAGTTACCTAGCATTTGTTTTTCCTGTGTGTGGTGATTTAGCATGACTGTGCAGTGTTCTCTGTGTATTGCAAACTCATTGGCCATGTGTGTTTGCCCTGCTAAATACCTCTATAAGAGTTCGTTTGTGAGGCTGGGAGGGGTCGCCTCTTTGCAAGAGATGGCCCTGACCAGTCAGTTTGATTCTCAATGCTGGTGTGAAATAAAGCTTTGCTTGACCTTCATTTTGCATCAGTCTCACTCTTTTGATTACAGACCCTAACATTGGAGGGGGCACCCGGATTCAAACGACGAGAACTGAGCCAGCATCGGAATTTTTGGGAAAAGCCTCCAGAAGTAAGATCACCGGATCCTATCTGTCTGTCTGGTTAGAGCTCCAGTGTATGGCCCACCAGGGAGAAGATGGACGCAGCTATACACCTGAGGGCTGGAGTGGATGCAGGGATGCCCCATGCCTCTGCTATTAGACAAAGGGGGGGTTCGAGTCCCCCTGTGCAGTTGGGGGTTCGAGTCCCCCTGGGTGTTGGGGGGTTTGAGTCTCCCTGGAGGTTGAGGAGTTTGAGTCCCCCTAGGTGGTTGGGGGATGAAGCCCCCACCAGTGGCAGGTTATTGGTAAGAATCCTTGGGCCTGCGGTTGTCTTTGCCTGGTCCTTTTGTTGTCTGTTGTGTTGTTTGTTATGATTGAAGGAATGGGCAAAACAGAGAGCAAGGAGACTCGGTCTTTCCTCTCTCCGTTCTTTATAATAGATGTTAGGGTTCTCGCTCATTCATTTTGTGTGTTAAGGGCTAAGACTGGTGTTAACTGGGGTTAGTGAATGCCGGGTTAAGGTGCCCAATGCTGGCTCATTGGAGCCGGCGTGGAATATAGTGCCTAGTGGGCCACTTTTGATAAGCAGAACTGGCACTGCAGGATGAACCAACCTCGAGGCAGAGACTTTAAGGAATATTCCCAAGAAGCTGCAGAAACTCCCTTTGTTTTGGGTAATTCCTTGCCTTTTCTGGCCCAACGTGGACTGCATAGCCCCTCCCCCTTGATGGCGGGAGAGCATGGCATCTGACGTGGAGATGGTTATTTGTCTGTCTCAAGTTTTTAATGGGTAATTGTTAAAGTGGCTTCCGAAGTTTTTGGTAACCTGAAACTCTGAAGGGTTGCTTGAATGACTAATGGAATTAAATTTGTTGGACATGTAGATTTTAACCAAATGGGATAAAATGCTAGAGCGTTGGCTGCTGGAACTGAGTTTGTCCTTTTGAAATCTGCTGGTGAACACATTCTGTGCTTAACTGATTGATAAATTTGCCATCTAAAGAATTCTGTTGTACTAACTCACAATTGGTTTATATTTAGTCTTCAGTAGAGGTTCAGGTATCTCTAAGAGTACAAAATTCTCTTAAGTATAATTAAGACTGATGGAAATGAGAAAAGCAACTCTGTACATAAAAAGTAGGAGATATGTAAAAGTTTGAATCTGAAAAGTGCCTGACTGTGTGAATATGTCGGTATGGCTCCACGTCCGCTACGGTGTCTGAGTGGGCTGCACCCAGAGTCTCGTGGGGTGTCATGTGGCATAACGGTCATCTACTCCACAGAGTGTCCTGGTCCGGGGCTTATACGGACAGGCCTTAGCTAAGATGCTCCTAAGTTCCTGCAAGGGACGCAAGAAGGACGGCATCTGAAAGATCCCCCTCCTTTTGTCTGAAACATCATTCATGATGGGAGGGAAACCTAGTAATCTCATTATCTGCTTACTTAAAAAAAAGACACTGGTATAGATAAGCTGGTTTTCTCTCTGTTTAAAAAGATAAAGTTTTCTTACGTTAATTGATCTGTTATGGTTTTCTCTTTGCCTGCCCAGAAAGTTCAGTTTCTATGTTTTGTTTTATCAGGTGTTTAACATCCGTAATTATATTTAGGCATGTGTTTTAAAACTTTCTAAGGTTTTAGCAATTGTTGATAGGATTTAAACCAATGGTAAACTTTGGGTTACATTTGGGAAAATGCCATGCATTTCCTAAAGTTTGAATACGATGATGGATCACCACTTGATTTTGTGATTATGGAAATGTTATGTGTCACAGAAGTAACCTGATTTTTGTGCCAGTTACATTGTAAATTCTCATCTCACCAGCTTTTACCATATCTGTTCTGATTTTTTTGACATTTGCAATTGTTTTAATTCTCTTGTAAGATAAATTCCGTCTCAAAGAAAATTCATATGGGAGACTTTCAGGACAAATACAGGTCTTTGATATGTTGAAATTCTGGAACTGAAATGGGTAAGAATTTACAGAAGTAAAAGCTACATTTGGACTAAACCAGAATTATTAACATGGAACTAGGTGAACTGAAAGACTGTAATCTTGTATCTCTTGATGTTTTGTCTTACGATATTTCTAGGGAAACTTATTCTTAAGTTTTCTGTAACTTACAGAGATAAAATGTAGTCATTTGTAACCAAATCAAGGTATTTAACTCTTTCTCTATATCTGAAATCCCTCTGAAATCAAAAGGCCTCAGCAAGTATACTTTCTTCCATGGCAATTAGTCATTTGCATAAGTTCAATAAGAATCCTTTCTCCTTGTAACAGGACACCATTGGAAACATTTGTTATTTTATTTTACCATGGCTTTGACTGGAATGCCATATTAGAAAAGACTCATATATGACTAGACAGCTTAAAGGGAATAAGGTTGACTTTATAAAATGTGGAACTGTAAAGCCCTTTGGAACTGTTGGCCTGATACTTTGCTTACAGAGTTCCGCAGCCTCACCAGGAGAATAAAGGATGTAACTTCCTGGCAGGTACAGAAACCTCAGGTTTCTTTGGGGGCCTCAGGAAGAAATTCACCCAAATCAACAGGTATTGCAGGCATGTCTGATGGCAAGTATGTAGCTTGGCTTCTGCCCTGGAGAGGCTATCCTACGTTCAACCTAGACATTCATTATGAGAAGTTCCAGCAGAGCAGATTCTAAAAGATTTATATGATCCCTCACTGTTATTGCTGAGCTTATGTAAATAATTAGGCCAAGCTTGTTAAAACTGGACTTGTTTTTCAAATAAATTAGTCCTGATTTGGCTATCTCTGAAAACGAAGGTATTTTAGAGAGAAAAATTATGTTTTAATAACACACCTTTAAGGATGTTAAATTCTAGATTTGATTTTATTTAAATGTTTGTTTACTTAAGCTAGACAACTTGAGGTAAACTTCAGGAAAGTTGCACGATAGCTCACTTACACGATCTTGCTTTGTCAGTCAGTCACCCCATATATAGGAAACTTCAGTAAATTGAAGGATTTGAAGGGAAGAATCTGACTGAATTAGTGGGAATAGCAGAAAAGGTGTTTAACAACAGGGATGCACAGGAGGATGAAAAACAGACAAAAAAAAAACTGGTTAAGGTTTTGGAATTGCATGAGACAGAAAGGCGATGGGTAGGGGATAATAAATGGAAGGAAAAGCCTAAGCACAGAGAAGGCAGGTGGAAAGACTTAGATTCAGATGAGTGTGCTTACTTTAAGGAAAGAGGACGTTGGGCCTGGGAGTGCCCCAAAAGGAAGACAACAACAACAATGCCACCAGAGATTGAAGGGGTTATGGTTCGGAGACTTTCACCAAACCTTGGGTAAAAATTGAAGTGGAGGGGCAATCAGTTTATTTTTTGGTGGACATGGGAACCCAATTTTCATCATTACTTAAACCTATTGGAACACTACTTGGAGAGGAAGTCTGGGTAGGAGCAAATGGCACAGAGAAACATAAATGGGCAACAGAAAGGACTTGGCCTCAGGAAGAGTTAAACATCAATTTTTGGTCCTCCCTAATGCCCCATATGACTTGATGGGAAGAGATCTCCTCCACAAGTTAAGAGCTGGCATTCCGTTCTCAGAAGGAGGCATGACTGTAACCTTAAGACAACTCACTGTACAAGTGCTATGGCAGCAGTAGATGAATACCTTTTTTTTATGAGCCAGTCTCAAAACCAGGGGAAACAAAGTGGGGGGAGCCTTCTCCAAATTCTACAGGAGGAGTTTCCCGAGGTTTGGGCAGAAGGGAAGTCCCCTGGCTTGGCCAGAGACAACCTCCAGTTGTGATACAAGTAAAGATGACAGCTATGGCCATTCGCGTTCGACAGTAACCACTTTCCCCGCAAAACAAATGAAGGAATCAGAAAACAGTAACCACCTCCAAGGATAGGGGTCCTAGTTTCTTACAAATCTCCATGGAACACACCTTTGCTGCCCGTCAAAAAGGCCGAGGCTGAGGAGTACCAAGCGGTCCAGGACTTGCGGGAAGTTTAAATGTGTTGAAGATATCCACCTGATGGTGCCCAACCCCTATACCCTCATCTCTCTCCTGGGCCCCAAATGAACTGTGTATACCATCTTAGAGCTCAAGGATGCATTTTTTCTGCGTTTCTTTAGCAAAGGAATTCTCAGCACCTTTTTGCTTTTGAGTGGTCTGACCCACATGAAGGATTCCAAGGTCAGCTCACCTGGACAGGACTTCCCCATGGGTTCGAGAATTCGCCCACTATCTTCAATGAGGCTCTACATGAGGATTTGCATGAGTACAAAACCTCCAACACAGGACTCACTCTTACAGTACGTTGATGACTTCCTAGTAGCCACTGAGGACTATGAGTCATGTTTGTGGGGGACAAGAGCTCTCTTATAGACTCTGCATGAAAAAGGGTATTGGGTGTCAGCGAAGAAAGCACAGCTCTGTCAGAGCCATGCCACTTAAAGGCTTTGATCTCCACGAGGGAGTGCATTCACTTTCAGAGACCAGGAAACAGGTGATCACCCATTACGCCTGCCCCACCACATCCCGACAAGTGAGGGAATTTCTTGGGACATTGGGCTACTGTAGGGTGTGGATACCACGGTTTGTGGAGATTTCATGACCTCTCTATGAACTGGCAAGAGGAGCGCTCACTATAATAGAGTGGACAGCTGAGGCAGAAGGAGAATTTCAGGAATTACAAACAGCCTTAATGAGTGCCCCAGCATTGGCCAACCCAGATGTTACCAAGCTCTTCCACATTGCCCAGGACACCAAAAGGAGAATGATCTGATTTCAAAAGGAAACCACTTAGCAGACCAAGCTGAAAAGCAAGCAGCCTGAGAAACAGTGCAAGAGCTTGTTACACTCCAGGCTCTAGCCCTACCAGAAAAACCGGGCTATTCGGAGGAAGATTTAAACTATTTACCAAAATGGGATAAATTAGACTATGAAGGAGAGTGGGCTAAGACTAAAAGAGGAAATTTAATTCTTCTTCGAAGACTATGTAAGAAGATAGTGGACCAAATACATCAGGGTACTTATTTCGGGATACACAAACCCAAGGACCTTATAGGCAAGCAATTCCAGGTTTCTAAATTAGGGCATATGTTTCAGGATGTAGTTGATAGATATGCTCAATGCCAGACAGTTGAGGTGGGATGAACTAGAATTGGAAGAGAGAAAAGAGAAAGAGGTAAGGAACCAGAAATTTATTGGGAAATTGATTTTATAGAAATGAAACCTCTAAAATATGGGCACAAGTATATGTTAGTTTTTGTAGATAACTTTTCAGTCTGGGTAGAGGCTTTTTCCACTAAACGTGAGATGGCAGAAGGGGTACGCAAAAAAAAGGTTACTATAAGAAATAATTACTAGGTTTGGGCTGCCTCTCGCAATTGGGTCAGACAATGGCCCTGCATTTGTGAGCTCAGTGTCACATATATTGGACAAGGCCGTGGGCACAAATTGGAAACTACATTGTGTCTATCGGCCCCAGAGTTCCGGGCAAGTAGAGAGAATAAACAGGACTCTTAAAGAGAACTCGACAAAGCTAATTCTGGAGACTGGCGCTGGATGGGTGGATCTCCTTCCTTCGCCCTCCTCCGGGAATAACATACACCCTATTTAAACAAGGTGACCCCATTTGAAATAATATTTGGGAGACTGCCCCCCCCCCACTCTGTCCTCGGCTACAAAGGTTGCCCTAACAGGAATTACTTATCAGTCTCTACTCCAGTCACTGCAGTCTGTCTTAAAAAAAAAAAAAAAAAAAAAGCCCATACCGGGATCCAGACTGCCCACTCTAGGATGGAGAAGGAGGTGGAACCACATCCTTACCAACCCAAGGAATTGGATTGGATACACCACTATCAAGTGGAGAACTTGGAGCCTCACTGAATGGGACAGATTACTGTTATCCTAAACACCAGCACAGCAATAAAAGTAGAAGGCATCAGGGCATGGATTCATGAGGGTCACATCAAGCGAGCTGAGGATGTACATGCCCCCCAGAGGTGGAAGCCTCAGCCAATGGACCCCGCTGACCATTGACTAAAGCTAAGACTCAAAAGACTATGAGTTTATTGTTGCTCTTATTGTTACCTGTTTATGTAAAGGATAGGTAGGAAATTAGATGAAGCGGTAAATGGCTAACTCATCAGCTGACTGTGTACTAGTGTCATTTGTACAAAAGAAAACTAGAGCTATCAAAATGTTAGACTTACATGCTCAATATAACCCTTTACAAACAGAGAACATAGAACTGGATGAAAAGTCAAGGATTTGACTAATCTCCAAAGAAAAGAGGGAATGTAAGGGCCCGGTTGGCCAGAGGGCATCATTTTGTGTTTATGTATTGAACTTAGATTGACCCTTTGCACTAAACTTAGATTGACCCTGCCCCTCCCAGAGAAACTTAATTGCAGAGCCTACATACAAGGGCGAGTCAGGCCACATGAAGACATCCAATTAGTGGGGCATGCATATATCTCCTAGGGTAAATTGAAATACAGTTGGGCACACGTGTGTTACTTAGCATTTTTTTTTTTCTGTGTGAGGCAGACATACCATGCATGTGCAGTATTCTCTGTGTACTGCTATATCATTGGCCACCTGTGTATAGCCTGGCTAAACTACCTCTATAAAAGTTAGTCTGTAAGGCTCGTAGGGGTCGCTTCTTTGCAAGAGATGGCCCTGACTGGTCAGTTTGATTCTCGATGCTTGGAACGAAATAAAGTTTTGCTTGAACTTCGCTTTTTATCAGTCCTGCTTCTTTGATTATGGACCCTAACACCTCAATTTGCAGGGATTCCAGGAATGGACTGGGGAAAGATGCCTGAATAACAAGGATGGGTAGAGATGAGGGATGTGAGCAATGACCGGTCTCACATGCTGTGTATGGGCCCCGCTCTCTAGGAGGAGGGCACTAAGTAGGGGCTCAGCCTCTGTCAGACAGAGAACTAGAGGCCAAAGAAGCCTATAAATTGGGTTCCCTCATGGGCCGAGCAGATTGATCAAGTGGGGTTTCAGGACAGACTCACCAGGCACTTCTTCTTTTTATGAGGATGGCAGAATGCTGTGATGTGGCTGGAGAATTCACTTGACTTCACAGGGAATTTCTTGCTGATGGGTCTCAATGTTAGTTTGTTACCAGGGAGATCTTAGAATGTGCTGGTGGCTAAGGGGCCATGCAGGATTCTCGCTTGAGGGTTTGACACAGATCGAAGGGCACAGTTTTCTTCTAGGGACAGGAGATGTTCTGTTGTGTGGCTCAGGGAACATATGTTGTATCCTAAGTTGTTATTCCAGAACAGGCCTCTGAGGAAAGATGCCTGAAAACCTAATATACAGCTCCAATGAGGTCCTAGGAGCATGTCAGGTACAATTTTCTGACTCAGGACCATTAACTTGGGTGTCTACCTTGATAGAGGTGATCAGGGGGTTTCAGACGCACATTTGCGTTTAGACCGGCCTCCAATATTGGGATGGGCTCAGGGTCCTTGCAGGCTTCTTTTAAACTGGAGGGTTTGGGCATATGTAACACCCACAATTTCCATTGCGATGGCCGGCACAGCCTTCTGGTGTGGCTGCAGAGACCCCATCCTGGAGGGCATGTGAGCCATGGTTTTGGGAGAGAAGTCTGCAAATAAAACTCAGGTTAGGGTTAATAGCGAGGTGATTGCAGGCCCAATGCATATCAGGAACTGTAATTAAGGTGCCTCAAAAGAAGTAGCACAGGCTTTTATATCGGGATTATGTGTCCAAGATGGCCTCGGATGCAGGTGTGGTCTCATGAGTTCATGGGAGACATTTCCCTCTATGGAACCTGCTGGCTTCCTGTAATTTGGTGGCTTTTTCATGGAAGGGAAGAGTGATGGTTTCCAACTTATGTGTGCCCCAGAATAGGGATTCCAGAGATGGGCTCTGGGTCTGAGCACCTGAAAAATCCCACCAAGGGTTAGGATTTGTGTCTAGGGGCATGCCAGGCCTTCAAAGCCCGATCCTGGTGGTGCAACTGAGAGGGCTGGATTGAAAGCATCCTCAAGCTGAGGGTCACAATGCCTGTTTGTCCCCAGAGCGGCCCTCAGGAGTGGGCGTGGTCTCATTGGCCATGAACATGGTTCCCACTCTTAGGGTTGAAAACCCATCCCAAAAGCCTCGTTTCCTGCCTTGGGGAAATAGGAGTTTTCTATTGCACTTCAGATTCCCCCATTGGCAGGGATTCCATCAAAGTTCTGGGTACAGATGACTGAATACTAAGGATGGGTAGAGATGATGGACATGGGCCATCTCTGGTATCACATGCTGAATATGGGCCCGGCTTTCTGGGTGGCTGACAAGAGGTCGGGGCTCAAGCTCTCTCAGACACAGCAGTAGTGGCCAGTGTACCTATAAATTGGGGTTCCCTTGAGGGCCGAGCAGACAGATCCTCATGTGGGATTTTCTGGCAGTCTCACCAGGCACATCTTCTTTCTATGGGGAAGACCGGATGCTGTGTTGTGGTTCCAGAATTCCTCATCAAGAGGGCATGAGGACGAGTATGGTGATGATGGAATTGTAAACCCAAGCCACGATTATATTCAGTGCCAGGCGAAGAAAATTCCAATGTGCAGTCTTATTTGAGATATCCAGGGCATGAGTAAGGGAACATTTAATATGATTGCACACACTGGAGTTTGTTTCTATGATTACCAACAAATGGAGGGGTGGCGTCAAGAGGCCCTTTAGGATTTCCCACACTGAGGCTTGTGAGATGCTCCAAACAGAAAGGTTTCCTTCTACTAGACAGATGGACTCTGGTTTGTTTGCTCTAGGGTCCCCCATGTGGAAAGTTTGGATAGCGGATCTCTCCCACATGGATGCCTAGAAAGCACACCTCCATTGAGCATTGCAGCTGAGGAACATGACAGGTTAATTCTGGTGGCTCTGGGTAGAAGTACCAAGGCCTTGAGTTGACATTGAATGTTTTGCAGAAAGGCCACAATGATGGTTTGTTACCAGGGAGATATTCTAATGTACTGGTGGGTAAGGTGCCGTACAGGATTCTCCTACCCTGAGGGATTGACACAGTTCGAAGTGCACAGTTTCCTTCTGGGGATAGGAAATGTTCTCTTGTGTGGCCCAGGGCCCAAATGTTGTATCATAACTTGGTATTCCAGAACAGGCCCCTGAAGACAGATTCCTGAAAACCTAATTGAGGGTTCCAATGTGGTCCTAGGGGCATGTCAGGTTTAATATTCTGACTCAGGACCATTGATTTGTCTGTCTGCCTGGATGGAGGCTATCAGGTTTTTTCCAACTGTGCATTTCCGTCCAGAATGGCCGCTGATATAGGGGTTGGATCAGCGCCTTGCTGCTTTCTTCTAATCTGGAAGGTTTGGGCAACTGTGACGGGCACAGTTTCTTTGGGGATGGCAGGCACAGTCCTATGGTGTGGCTCAGAGACCCATCCTGGAGGGCATGAGAGCCATGGTTTTGGGATTGAAGTCTGCATACACAAATTTGGTTACGGTTAGTGAAGTGGTGGTCGCAGGCCCAATGCATAGACCTAGAGGGAAACACATCAGGAAAAGTAAATAGGGTGACTGGAAGGAGGTAGCACAGGGTTTTCTATCTGGATTGTGTGTCCAGTATGGGTTGGGAATGCAAGTGTGGTCTCATTGGTCCATGAGAGACTTTTCCTATCTAAGGATCCCGGTGGCTGTCCATAGATTGGTGTCTTTTTAGGAGAAGGGAAGATTGCTCTTTTCCATCTTAGAGGTGCCACAAAACAGGGATTCCCGAGATGGCCTCTGGGTCTGGGCTCCAGCAAAATCCCACCATATGTTATCATTTGGGCCTAGGGTGTACCGGGCAATCAATGCAGGATCCTGGTAGTGCAACTGAGAGGGCTTGTTTGAAAGCATGCTCAGGCTGAGGGTCACAATGCCTGTTTGTGCAAAGGCCAGCCCTCAGGAGTGTGCATGGTCTTATTGTCCATGAATCTGGCTCCCACTTTGAGGGTTGGACAACCATCCCAACAGCCAGGCTTCCTTCCATGGGAAGGAAGAGTTCTCTATTGTTCTTCAGGTACCCTCATTGGCAGTGTTTCCAGCAAAGGTCTGGGGACAGGTGCCTGAATACCAAAAATGTGTAGAGAGGACGGACTTGGGCCATGGCCTTTCTCACATACTGGTAATGGAACCTACTCTCTGTGTGGCTTACACGATTTCTGGGCTCATGCTCTGTAGACACAGCACTAGTGGCCAGGGCACCCTTTAAATTGGGTTTCCCTTGAGGGCCAAGCAGAAGATCCTCATGTGGGGTTTCTGGGTAAATTCGCCAGGCCCTTCTTTCTATAGAGCAGACAGAATGTTACGTTGTGGCTCAAAAATTCCCTATCAAGAGGGCTAGGGGACCAGTAGGGTGAGGATGGATTTGTAAACACAAGCTATGGTTCAATTCAGTGCCATGCGGAATCTACTTCCAATGTGCAGTGGCTTATTCGAGATATCCAGCAGCCGAGTAAGGGTGGATGTCAAATGTTTGCTCACAATGGAGTTTGCATCTATGATGACCATCAAAAGGATGGGTGGCGTCTATATCCCATGGAGGATTTCCCACGTCGAGGCCTGTGATATGCTCCAAACCGCAAGGTCCTTCTCCTTGACAGGTGGAGTCTGGTTTGTTTGCTCCAGGATCTCCTATGTGGAAAGTATGGGTAGCAGAGATCTCCCACATGGATGCCTGGAAAGCACACCTCCATTGACCTTTGAAGCTGAGGAACATGACAGGTTCGTTCTGGTGGTGCTGGGGCGAAGTTCCAAAGCCTTGATTTGACATGGAATCTCTTGCAGATGGGTCACAATGCTGGATTGTTACCAGGGAGATCATAGAATGTGCTGGTGGCTAAGGTGCTGTGAAGGATTCTCCTACCCAGAGGGTTTGCAAAGGTCGAAGATCAAGGTTTCCTTCTGGGGACAGGAGATGTTCTGGGGTGTGGCTCAGAGAAAACCCATTGTATCATTAATTGGTATTCCAGAACAGGCCACTGAGGACAGATATTCTAGGGTTCCAATGAGGTCCTAGGGATATGTCAGTTTCAATCTTCTGACTCAGGACCATTGATTTGGTTGTCTGCCTGGATGTTGGTAAGCAGAGTGATTCAGACTGCGCATTTGTTTCCAGAGCGGCCGACAATATTGGGGAGGGCTCAGGCGCCTTGCAGGTTTCTCCTAATTTGGAATGTTGGGCAACTGTGACGGGCACAGTTTCCTTGGGGATGGCAGGCACAGTCCTGTGGTCTGGCTCCAGGGACCCTATCCTGGAGGGCATGTGAGCCATGGTTTTGAGAGTGAAGTCTGTAAACAAAAATTGGTTTCGGGTTAGTGGTGAGGTGATCACAGGCCCAATGCATAGACATGGAATGCAGCTCGTCAGGAACTATAAATCGGATGACTCGAAGGTGGTAGCACAGGCTTTTGTATCTTGATTGTGTTTCCAGGATGGCCTCCGAATGCAGGTGTGGTCTTTTGGGTCCATGGCAGATTTTTCCTCTCAATGTTTCCTGGTGTCTCCCCATAGATTGGTGGCTTTCTCTGGGAAGGGAAGAGTGCTGTTTTCCATCTTAGGGGTGCCCCAGAACAGGGATTCAAGGAAGTGCTCTGGGTCTGGGCCCTTGGAAAATCCCACCACGTGTTAGGATTTGGACCAAGGGACATACCAGGCTTGCAATGAGGGATCCTGAAGGTGCAACAAAGAGCATTTGTTTGAAAGAATACACAGGTTTTGGGTAACCATGCCTGTTGGTGTCCAGGGAGGCCCTCATCAGTAGGTGTGGTCTCATTGGCCATGCAGCTGGCTCCCACTCAGAAGCTTGGACACACTTCCCAACAGCTAGGATTCATGCCATGGAGAAGGAGGAGTTCTCTATTGGGCTTCAGGTTCCCCCATTGGCAGGGATTCCAGCAAAGGTATGGTGACAGATGCCTGAATAACAAAAATGGGTAGAGGTGATGGTGTAGGGAAATGGCCAGTCCCACATGATACTCTCTGGGTCCCACTCTCTGGGTCCCGCTCTCTGGGTGGCTGACACTATTTCAGGGCTCAGGCTCTGTCAGACACAGCACTAGTGGCCAGGGAAGCCTATAAACTGGGGTTTCCTCGAGTTCTGAGCATATTGATCCTCATATGGGTTTTCTGGGCAGACTCACCAGGAACTTCTTCTTTCGTGGAGAAGGCAGAATGCTGTGTTGTGGCTCTAGAATTCCTTATCAAGAGGCCTTTGATACCAGTAGGGTGGGGATGGAATTGTAAACACATGCTATGGATCAACTCAGTGATAAGCCAAAGGCAGTTCCAACATGCAGCAGCTTATTCGAGATATCTAGCACCTGAGTAAGGGCGGCAGTCAGACATTTGCTCACACTGGAGTTTGTGTCTATGATGACTGGGAAATGAAGGGGTGGCGTCAAGAGGTCATGGAGGATTTCCCAAGCCGAGCCTTGTGAGATGCTCCAAACAGCAATGTCCTTCTCCTGGACAGGTGGAGTCTGGTTTGCTTGCTCCAGTGTCCCCCATGTGGAAAGTATGAGTAGAAGAGCTCTCCCATATGGATGCCTGGAAAGCACACCTCCATTGTCCTTTGCAGCTGAGGAACATGACAGGTATATTATGATGGCTCTGGGGCGAAGGACCAAGGACTTGAGTTGATATGGAATTTCTTAAACATGTGTCACAATGCTTGTTTGTTATCAGGGAGGTTTTAGAATGTGCTGGTGGCTAAGGTATCTTGCAGGATTCTCATACCCTTAGGGTTTGGTACATGTCAAAGAGCAAGGTGTCCTTCTGGGGAAAGGAGATGGTCTGTTGTGTGGCCCAGGGGACAACATGTTGTATCCTAAGTTGGTATTCCAGAAAAGACCACTGTGGACAGATGCCTTAAATCTTAATCTAGAGTTCCAGTGCATTCCTAGGGGCATGCCATTTTCAATCTTCTGACTCAGTAACATTGACATGGGTGTCTGGCTGGATGTATGTGATCAGGTTGCTTCAGACAGTGCATTTGCTTCCAGAGTGGCTGCCAATATTGGGGCAGACTCAGGGAACTTGCAAGATTCTCATAATCTGGAAGGTTTGGGCAACTGTGACATGCACAGTGTCCTTGGGGATGGCAGCAGTCCTATGGTGTGGCTCCAGAGACCACATTCTGGAGGTCATATGAGCCATGGTTTTTGAAGAGAAATCTGAAAACACAAAATTGGGTTAAGGTTAGTGGTGTGGAGGTCGCAGGCCCAATGCATAGACCTGGAGGGGACCTCCTCAGGAACTGTAATTAGGGTGATGGGAAGGCAGTAGCACAGGCTTTTCTATCTGGATTGTGTGTCCAGGATGGCTTCGGTATGCAGCTCTGGTCTCATGGGTCCATGGGACACTTTTCCTCTCTAAGGATCCTGGAGGGTTCCCATAGTCTTGTGACTTTTTTGTCGAAGGGAAGAATGTTCTTTTGCATCTTAGGGTTGCCACAAAACAGGGATTCCAGAGACGGGCTCTGTGTCTGGACCCCTGGAAAATCCCACCCTATGTTAGGATTTGGGCATAGGGGCGTACCAGTACTGCAATGCGGGATAGTGGTGGTGCAACTGAGAGGGATTATTTGAAAGCATGCTCAGGCTGAGGGTCACCATGCCTATTTGTGCCCAGGCGGTCCCCAGGAGAGGGCGTGGTCTCATTGGCCATGCAGCTGGCTCCCACATTGAGGGTTGGACACCCATAGCAACAGCCCAGTTCCTGCCACGGAGAAGGAGGTGTTCTCTATTGGGCTTCAGGTTCCCCCATTGGCAGGGATTCCAACAAAGTTCTGGGGAAAGATGCCTGAATAACAAGGATGGGTAGGGATGAGGAAATAGGGCCATGGACCATCCCAAATGCTAGATATGGGTCCAGATCTGTAGGTGGCTTACACTAGGTCGGGGCTCATTCTCTGACAGCACAGCACTAGTGGCTAGGGCAGCCTATAAATCGGGGTTCCCTCGAAAGTCGAGCAGATTGATCCACATGTGGGGTTTCTGGGCAGACTCACCAGGCACTACTTTTTTCTATACAGAAGGCGGAATACTGGGGGGGGGGGGCAAGATGGCGGGGTACTAGGAAGAGGCGTCTTTTCAGCTGGTACCCCAAAGTGAGCTGATTACCTACCAAAGAACTCCGATCACCCATGAAATCAGCCTGAGATCAGAATTATACACGTCTGTATCTCTACAGGGGCAGAAGACGCCAGTGAGCAGGTAAAGCAGAATGCGAACAGCGGACTGATATCAGAAGATAAACAAAAGGGGGAGCGAGCCACCAGAGGTGACCGGTGGGAAAGTAATACCCCAATACGAGCGAAAGTGCCCTGCGTCTGGGGACCAGCATTAACTTGGAGACTGGTTGAAAGCACTCCAAAAGAGCAAAGGATCGGGGGGCAAATTGTGGGAATCGGGGTGGCTACGGACAGGGGATTAAGTCCCCGGACCCAGACGGCCTCCCCGGCACGGAGGCAGAGAGAGTGCGGCGGAGAAACCGCTCCTGGTCCCTAAGCCGCCAGCACGCCACAGAGCGCGTGGGTTCCGGCTCCTGTGAGGGGATGGGAGCTGCGCCGGTATGCAGAACGCGCGCTAGCCCTACCACAAAGCTTGAGATGCGCACGCACGTCCCTCCAGCTCTCCTGGGTTTCTAAGGCCCCAGGGCGCTTCTTGACCTGCGCCATTGTTTCAAAGTATAAGCCGAGTACGCGCGAAACTCTTCCCCGGACAGAGGCGCACAAAAGCCCAGCCTGCGGCTTACGGACCAGCACCCCGTTCTCAGTGCCCCAGACGCGCGCCCGACCCACAGCCGCCTCTGAAAAGAGGTGCGTGCAAACCGGGCACTCCCAGCCCGGGCCGGTGGCAAAATCTCAGTGTGCGATTGCTGCTTGGAACCTCTGTGGCAGTCAGGAGCTCCCAGACAGCCGCCACCGCCTTGGCTTTGGGGAAGAGCAAAAGATCCTGCGCCCCCAGTGTCTGCAACTTGGAACCTGCTCTGCCAGCGGCCAAGGGGGAATTTATTCACCTTCTGCACCCAGACTGAGGCTTCTCTCTGAGACGGCGATCAGGAAGTGTTCCAGGGTGCACCTTGACTTCACCAGAGTTGATACATCCAGCTACATCTGTTCAGTCTTCTCCCACCAAAATGACTAGGAGGAGGAATGTCCAACAGAAGAAAAATACAGAGGATGGACCCTCTGCAACAGAGCTAATGGCTATCAACATAGACAATATTTCGGAAAGAGAATTCAGGCTAACAATTATCCAGGCAATAGCTAGGTTGGAGAAAGCCATGGATGACCAAACAGAACTGATTAGGGCCGAATTGAAAGCGACCAGACAGGATGTTCACAATGTTAGGGCAGAGCTTAAAGCTACCAGGGAGGAGGTCCACAATGCTCTCAATGAGTTCCAATCTAATCTAAACTCTCTCAAAGCTAGGGTAACTGAGACAGAAGATAGAATTAGTGATCTGGAAGACAAACAGATAGAGAGAAAGGATCAGGAGGAAGCCTGGAACAAACAGCTTAGATCCCACGAAAGCAGAATCAGGGAAATAAATGATGCCATGAAGCATTCCAAAATCAGAATTATTGGAATTCCTGAAGGGGAGGAGAAAGAAAGAAGTCTAGAAGATATCGTGGAACAAGTCCTTCATGAAAATTTTCCGAATCTCGCGAATGAAACCAGCGTTCATGTAATAGAGGCTGAACGGTCTCCACCCAAGATTATACACTCCAAAAAAACATCATGACACCTGATAGTCAAATTGAGAAATTATAATTGTAAGTATAATCTCTTGAAAGCCGCCAGGGAAAAGAGGCTCCTTACTTACAGAGGAAAGCCCATCAGAATAACGTCAGACCTGTCCACAGAGACCTGGCAAGCCAGAAGAGGCTGGCAAGATATATTCATGGCACTAAATGAGAAGAACATGCAGCCAAGAATACTTTATCCAGCAATACTGACATTCAAAATGGATGGAGAGATAAAGAGTTTCCAAGACTGGCAAGACTTAAAAGACTATGCAACCACCAAGCCGATACTGCAGGAAGTATTAAGGGGGGTTCTATAAAAGAGGAAAAATCCCAAGAATAGCATTGAACAGAAATATAGGGACAGTCTACAGAAAGAAAGACTTCAAAGGTAACTTGATGTCAATAAAAACGTATCTATCAATAATCACTCTCAATGTGAATGGCCTAAATGCACCCATAAAATGGCACAGGGTTGCAGATTGGATAAAACGACAGGACCCATCCATATGCTGTCTACAAGAGACCCATTTTGAACCTAAAGATACACGCAGACTGAAAGTGAAGGGGTGGAGAAGCATCTTTCATGCCAATGGGACTCAAAAGAAAGCTGGGGTAGCGATTCTCATATCAGATAAATTAGACTTCAAACTAAAGACTGTAGTCAGAGATACAGAAGGACACTACATAATCCTTAAAGGGACTATCCACCAAGATGATCTAACAATTGTAAATATCTATGCTCCCAATATGGGAGCAGCCAATTACTTAAGAAAACTGTTAATCAAGATAAAGAGTCATATTGATATGAATACACTAATCGTAGGAGATCTTAACACGCCTCTTTCAGAATTAGACAGATCATCGAAGCAGAAAATCAATAAAGAAACAAGAGCATTGAATGACACGTTGGACCAGATGGACCTCATAGATATATACAGAACATTCCACCCTAAAACAGCAGAATACTCATTCTTCTCAAGTGCACACGGAACCTTCTCCAGAATAGACCACATACTGGGTCACAAATCAGGACTCAACCGATACCAAAAGACTGAGATTATTCCCTGCATATTCTCAGATCACAATGCTTTGAAACTGGAGCTCAATCACAAGGAAAAGTTCCGAAGGAACTCAAACACCTGGAAGCTAAAGACCACCTTGCTTAAGAATGCTTGGATCAACCAGGAGATCAAAGAAGAACTGAAACAATTCATGGAAACCAAGGAGAATAAAGACACTTCGGTCCAAAACCTATGGGATACAGCAAAGGCGGTCCTAAGGGGAAAATATATAGCCATCCAAGCCTTGCTCAAAAAAATTGAAAAATCCAGAACACACCAGCTGTCTCTACACCTTAAAGAACTGGAGGATCAACAACAAATCAAACCAACTCCACACATAAGAAGGGAAATCATCAAGATTAAAGCTGAGATCAATGAGGGAGAAACCAGAGATACAGTAGAACGTATCAATGAAACTAGAAGCTGGTTTTTTGAAAGAATCAATAAGATCGATAATCCACTGGCTACACTAATCCGAAAGAAAAGAGAGAAATCCCAAATTCATAAAATTATGAATGAAAAGGGAGATATCACAACTTAGTTAGGAAACAACATGTGTTGGAGAGGATGTGGAGAAAGGGGAACCCTCTTACACTGTTGGTGGGAATGCAAGTTGGTGCAGCCTCTTTGGAGAACAGTGTGGAGATTCCTCAAGAATTTAAAAATAGAGCTTCCCTACGACCCTGCAATTGCACTCCTGGGTATTTACCCCAAAGATACAGATGTCGTGAAAAGAAGGGCCATCTGTACCCCAATGTTTATAGCAGCAATGGCCACAGTCGCCAAACTATGGAAAGAACCAAGATGCCCATCAACGGATGAATGGATAAGGAAGATGTGGTCCATATACACTATGGAGTATTATGTCTCCATCAGAAAGGATGAATACCCAACTTTTGTAGCAACATGGAAGGGACTGGAAGAGATTATGCTGAGTGAAATAAGTCAAGCAGAGAGAGTCAATTATCATATGGTTTCACTTATTTGTGGAGCATAACAAATAGCATGGAGGACAAGGGGCGTTAGAGAGGAGTAGTGAGTTTGGGTAAATTGGAAGGGGAAGTGAACCATGAGAGACTATGGACTCTAAAAAACAGTCTGAGGGGTTTGAAGTGGTGGGGGGGTGGGAGGTTGTGGTACCAGGTGGTGGGTATTATAGAGGGCACGGCTTGCATGGAGCACTGAGTGTGGTGAAAAAATAATGAATACTGTTTTTCTGAAAATAAATAAATTGGAAAAATAAAAAAAAGACTAAAAAAAAAAAAAGAAGGCAGAATACTGCATTGTGGCTCTTGAATTATCTATCAAGGGGTCTTGTGGACCAGTAGAGTTAGGATGGAATTGTAAACACAAACTATGGCTCAATTTAATGCCTAGCAGAAGGCAGTATCTATATGCAGTGGCTTATACAAGATATCCAGCACCTGAGTAAGGGCGGATGTCAGATATATGCTCAGACTGGAATTTGTGTCTATGATGACTGACAAATGGAGGGGTGGCATCAAGAGGCCATGGAGGATTTCCCACGCTGAGGATCATTAGAGAGAAATGTCTCCCACGAACCCATGATACCACACCTGCATTTGGTGTCCATCCTGGACACACAATCCTGATATAAAAGCCTGTGCTACTGCCTTCCCATCATGCTAATTACAGTTCCTGATTAGCTGCCCTCCAGGTCTATGCATTGGAACTGCGACCTCCACGCCACTAACCCTATCCCTAGTTTGTGTTTTCAGATTTATCTGAAGAAACCATGGCTCACTTGCCCTCCAGGATATGGGTCTCTGGATCCACACCACAGGACTGTGTCGGCCATCCCCAAGGAAACTGTACCCATCACATTTGCACAAACCTTCCAGATTAGGAGAAACCTGCAAGGCCCCTGGGCCCACCCCATTACTGCCGGCCGCTATGGACGCAAATACATAGTCTGAAACACCCTGATCACATACATCCAGTCAGAGAGCCAAGTCAATGATCCTGAGTCAGATGATTGAACCAGACATGCCTCTATGACCTCATTGGAACCCGGGATTAGATTTTCAGGCATCTGTCCTCAGGAGATTGTTCAGGAATACCAACGTATTATACAACAGGTGGTCCCTGAGACACACAAGAGAACATCTCCTGTCCGCAGAAGAAAACCGTGCTCTTCGACTTGTGCCAAACCCTCAGGTTAGCAGATTCTTGCACGGCACCTTAGCCACCAGCACATTTTAAGATCTCTCTGGTAACATACCAGCATTGTGGTCAATCTGCAAGAGATTCCAAGTCAACCCAAGGCATGGCCCATCGCCCCAGAGCCACCAAAACGAACCTCCCATGTTCCTCAGATGCAATGGTCAATGGATGTGTGCTTTCCAGAGATCCTTGCAGGAGAGCTCTGCTACCCAGACTTTCCACATGGGGGACCCTGGAGCAAACAAACCAGACTCCACCTGTCCAGTAGAAGGAAACCTTGCTCTTTGGAGCATCTCACAAGCCTCACCATGGGAAATCTCCATGGCCTCTTGAAAGCATAGCTCCTTTTGTCGGTCATCAAGACACAAACTCCAGTCTGAGCCAATATCTGACATCTGCCCTTACTCTGATGCTAGCTATCTCGAATAAGCTTCTTCACATTGGAACTGCCTTCTGCCTCACACTGGATTAGACCATAGCCTGTTTTTACAATTCCTTCCTCATCCTACTGGTCCACAAGGCCTCTTGATAGGGAATTCTAAAGCCACAATGCAGCATTCTGCCTTCCCTATAGAAAGAAGATAAGCCTGTCAGTCTATCCAGAAACCCCATATGAGGATCAATCTGCTAGTCCCTCGAGGAGAACCCGATTTATATGCTGCCCTGGACACTAGTGCTGTGTCTGACAGAGCCTGAGCCCCGACCTAGTGTCAGCCACCCAGAGAGCAGACCCCATTTCTAGCATGTGGGACTGGCCATGGCCTTACTCCATCATCTCTACACATGGTTGGTATTCAGGCACATGTCACCAGACCTTTGCTGGAATCCCTGCCAATGGGGGACCCTGAAATCAAGTGGAGAACTCATCCTTCCCCAAGGCAGGAAAACCTGGCTATTAGGATGGGTGTCCAACCCTCTTAGTGGAAGCCAGCTGCATTGCCAAGGAGACCACGTCCACTCCTGAGGGCCGCCCTTGAAACAAAGAGGCATTGTGACCCACACCTTCAGTATGATTTCAAACAATCCATCTCATTTGCCCCAGCAAGATCCTGCATTGCAGGCCTGGTACACCGATAGGCCCAAATCCAAACCCTTGGTGGGATTTTCCAGCCACCCAGACGCAGAGACTTTCTCTGGCATCCCTTTATTGGGGCACCCCTAAGATGGAAAACAGCACTCTTCCCTCCCCTGAAAAAGCCTCCAAACTATGGAGAGTCACCAGGATCCTTAGAAAGGAAATGTCTCCCATGGACTCAAGAGATCACACTTGCATTCTGAAGCCATCCTGGACACATAATCCAGATATAAAAGCATGTGGAACGGCCTTCCAGTCACCCTAATTACATTGCCTGACGAGCTTCCCTCCAGGTCTATGCATTGGGCCTGTGATCTCCATGCCACTAACCCTAATCCAAATTGGTGTTTAAAGAATTCTCTCCCAAAACACTGGCTCACATGCCCTCCAGGGTAGGGTCTCTGGATCCATACAACAGGACTGTGCCTGCCATCCCCAAGGAAACTGTGCCCGTTACAGTTTTCCAAACCTTCCAGATTAGGAGAAACCTGCAAGGTCCCTGAGTCTGCCACAATATTGGAGGCCGCTCTGGACTGAGATGTGGAGTCTGAAACACCCTGTTCACGTACATGCAGGCAGACAGCCACGTCAATGGTCCTGAGTCAGAAGATTGAAACTGACATGCCCCTAGGACCTCATTGGAACCCTAGACTAGGTTTTCAGGCATCTGTCCTCAGAGGCCTGTTCTGGAACACCAACTTATGATAGAACATGTGGTTCCTCAGCCACACAACAGAACATCTCCTGTCCCCAGAAGGAAACCATGCTCGTCGACCTTTGCCAAACCCTCAGGATAGGAGAATCCTGCATGGCACCTTAGACACCAACACATTATAAGATCTCCCTGGTAACAAACCAGCATTGTGACCCATCTGCAAGAGATTCCATGTCAACTCATAGCCTTGGTACTTCGCGCCAAAGCCAGCAGAACGAACCTGCCATGTTCCTCAGCTGCAATGCTCAATGGAGGTGTGCTTTCCAGGCATCCATGCGGGAGTGCTCTGCTACCTACACTTTCCACTTGGGAGACCCTGCAGCAAACAAACTAGGCTCCACCTTTTCAGTAGAAGGAAACCATGCAGCACTTTTTCATGTGTCTGTTGGCCATCTGGATGTCTTCTTTGCAGAAACGTCTGTTCTGGTGCAACCACTCTGGAAAACAGCATGGAGGTTCCTCAAAATGTTGAAAGTAGAACTGCCCTATGACCCAGCAATTGCACTACTGGGAATTTACCCTAAAGATACAAACGTAGTGATCCAAAGGGGCACGTGCACCCGAATGTTTATAGCAGCAATGTCCACAATAGCCAAACTATGGAAATAACCTAGATGTCCATCAACAGATGAATGGATCAAGAAGAAGTGGTATATATACACAATGGAATACTATGCAGCCATCAAAAGAAACGAAATCTTGCCATTTGCAACAACATGGATGGAACTAGAGTGTATCATGCTTAGCGAAATAAGTCAAGCGGAGAAAGACAACTATCATATGATCTCCCTGATATGAGGAAGTGGTGATGCAACATGGGGGCTTAAGAGGGTAGGAGAAGAATCCATGAAACAAGATGGGACAGGGAGGGAGACAAACCATAAGTGACTCTTAATCTCACGTAACAAACTGTGGGTTGCTAGGGGGAGGGGGTTTGGAAGAAGGGGGGTAGGGTTATGGACATTGGGGAGGGTATGTGCTTTTGGGTAAATTGGAAGGGGAGGTGAACCATGAGAGACTATGGACTTTGAAAAACAATCTGAGGGGTTTGAAGTGGCGGGGGGGGTAGGAGGTTGGGGTACCAGGTGGTGGGTATTATAGAAGGCACAGCTTTCATGGAGCACTGGGTTTGGTGAAAAAATAATGAATACTGTTTTTCTGAAAATAAATAAATTGGAAAAAAAATTTAAAAAAAATGAAGGAAACCATGCAGATTGGAGCATCACACAAGTCTCAGCGTGTTAATCCTCTAAGGACTCTGAGTACCACTCCTCCATTTTTCAGTCATCAAAGTCACAAACTTCAATGTGAGCCAATATCTGACAACTGCTCTTTAATCAGGTGCTAGATATCTCGAATAAGCCGAAGCACATGGAAACTGCCATTCCCTTGGTACTGAATTGAAACGTAGCTTGTGTTTACAATTCTGTCCTAACCCTACTGGTCCCAAAGCCCTCTTGATAGGGAATTCTGGAGTCACAACGCTGCATTCTGCCTTCCCCATAGAAATAACAAGTGCCTGGTGAGTTTACCCAGAAATACCACATGAGAATCAATCTGCTCTGCCCACGAGGGAACCCCGATTTATAGGCTTCCCTGGCCACTAGTGCTTTGACTGACAGAGCCTGAGTCCCAACCTAGTGTCAGCAATCCAGAGAGTGGGCCCCATTCCGTCATGTGAGATCTACCATGACACAAGTCCATCATCTCTACCCATCCTTGGTATTCAGGCACATTTCACTCAGACTTTTGATGGAATCCCTGCCACTGGAGGAACCTGAAGCACATAGAGAACTCCTCCTTCTCCATGGCAAGAAACCTGGGTATTGGGATGGGTTTCCAAACCTCAAAGTGGGAGACAGCTGCATAGCCAATGAGACCAAGCCCACTCCTTACGGCCGCCGTGGGAACAAACAGGCATTGTGGCCCTCAGCCTGAGTGTGCTTTCAACCAAGCCCTCTCAGTGGCACCACCAGGATCCCGCTTCGCAGACCTGGTATACACCTAGGCCCAAATCCTAACCCTTGGTGGGATTTTCCAGGCCAAGAGACAGACAGCCCGTATCAGGAATCCCTGTTATTGGGCACCCCTAAGATGCAAAACAACACTTTTCCTTTCCCCGAAAAAGCCACCAAATTATGGGGAGCCACGTGTATCCTTAGAGAGGAAAAATCTCCCATGGACCCATGAGACCACAACTGCATTCCGAGGCCATCCTGAACAAACAATCCAGATAGAAAAGCCTGGGCAACTTCCTTCCAGTCACCCTAATCACAGTTCCTGACGAGCTGCCCCCCAGGTCTCTGCATTGGGCCTCTGAGCACCTCGCCACTAACCCTAACTAATTTTGTGTTTGCAGACTTCCCTCCCAAAACCATGGCTCACATGCCCTCCAGGATGGGGTCTCTGGAGCAACACCACAGGACTCTGCCTGCCATTCCCAAGGAAACTGTACCTACTACACTTGCTTAAACCTTCCAGATAAGGAGAAACCTGCAAGGTCCCAGAGACCACCATAAGATTGGCGTCTGATCCGGACACAAATTCACAGTCTAAAACACCCTGATCACCTACATCAGGCAGACAGCCAAGCCAATGGTCCTGAGTCAGAAGATTGAACCTGACAGGCCTCGAGGACCTCATTGGAACCCTACATTAGGTTTTCAGGCATCTGTCTTGAGGGACCTGTTCTGGAATACCAACTTTTGATACAACATGTGGTCCCTGAGGGACACAACAGAACATCTCCTGTCCCCATAAGGAAACCGTTCTCTTTGACCCATGCCAAACCATCAGTGTAGGAGACTCCTGCATGGCACGTTAGCCACCAGCACATTCTAAGATCTCACTGGTAACAATCCAGCATTGTGACCCATCTTCATGAGACTCAATGTCAACTCAAGGCACTTGGTACTTCTCCCCAGAGCCACCAGAACGAACCTGCCATGCTCCTCAGCTGCAATAGTCAATGGAGTTGTGCTTTCCAGGTATCTATGTGGGAAAGCTCTGCTCCCCAAACTTTCCACAGGGGGAACCCTGGAACAAAAAATCCAGACTCCACCTGCCCAGTGGAAGAAATCCTTGATGTTTAGAGGATCTCACAAGCATTCGCGTGGGAAATCCTCCATGGCCTCTTGAGAACACCCCTCCATTTGTAGGTCATCATAGACACAAACTCCAGTGTGAGCAAACATCTGACATCCGTCCTTACTCAAGAGATGGATATCTCTAATCAGCTGCTGCACATTGGAACTGATTTCCGCTTGGCACTGAATTGAACCGTAGCTTGTGTATACAATTCCAACCTCACCCTGGTAGTCCCCAAGCCCTCTTGATGAGGAATTCTGGATCCACAAGGCAACATTCTGCCTTACACATAGAAAATTGAAGTCACTGGGGCACCTGGGTGGCTCAGTAGGTTAAATCTTTGCCTTCGGCTCAGTTCATGGTCTCAGGGTCCTGGGATCGAGCCCCGCATCAGGCTCTCTGATCAGCAGGGAGCCTTCTTCCTCCTCTCTCAGCATACCTCACGGCCTACTTGTGATCTCTGTCTGTCAAATAAATAAATAAAATCTTAAAAAAAAGAAAGAAAATTGAAGTCCCTGGTGTGTTTGCACAGAAACTCCACATGAGGATCAATCTGCTCGGCCCTCGAGGGAACCCCGATTTATAGGTTGCCCTGGCCACTAGTGCTGTGTCTGAAAGAGCCTGATTCCCGACCTAGTGTCAGAAACCCAGAGAGTGGGTCCCATATCCATCATATGAGACCAGCCTGGGACAAGTCTATCATCTCTACCCATCCTTGGTATTTGGCACCTTTCCCCAGACTTTTTGTGGAATCCCTGCCAATGGGGGAACCTGAAGCACATAGACAACTCCTCCTACCGCATGGAAGGAAACCTGGGTATGGTTGGATGGGTGTCCAACCCTCAACATGGGAGACAGCTACATGGCCAATGAGACCATGCCCACACATGAGGGACACCCTGGGCACAAACAGGCAATGTGACCCTCAGTCTGAGCAGGTTTTCAAAAAAGCCCTCTCATTTGCACCACTAGGATCCTGCATTGGAGGTCTGATATGCCCCAGGCCCATATCCTAACCCTTGGTGGGATTTTCCAGGCAAGCAAACCCAGAGCCTTCCTCCAGAATCCCTGTTTTGTGGCACCCCTAAATTGGAAAACAGCACTCTTCCTTTCCCGAAAAAGCCACCAAACTATGGGGAGCTGGCAGGATCCTTAGAGAGGAAATGTCTCCCATGAATCCATGAGATCACACCGGCAATCTGAGGCCATCCTGGACACACAATTCAGATAGAAAAGCCTGTGCTACATTCTTCCAGGCCCCCTAATAACAGTTCATGATGAGCTGCCCTCCTGGTCTATTCATTGGGCCTGTGATCACCTCGCCACACACCCTAATCCGAATTTATCTTTGCAGACTTCTCTTCCAAAACCATGGGTCTTGTGGCCTCCAGGATAGGGTCTGTGGATCCACACCACAGGACTGTGCCTACCGTCCTCAAGGAAACTGTCCCATTCAGAGTTGCCCAAACCTTCCATGTTAGGAGATAGCTGCAAGACCCCCTGAGCCCACCCCTATATTGGTGGCCGTTCACTACAAAATTGTGCAGTCTGAAACTCCCTGATCACCTACATCCAGGAAGACCGTCAAGTCAATGTTCCTGATTCAGAAGATTGAACTTGACATGCCCCTAGGATCTCAATCTAACCCTAGATTAGGTTTTCAGGCATCTGTCTTAAGGGGCCTGTTCTAGAATACCAACTTAGGATACAACATATGGTCCCTGAGCCAAACAACAAGACCATTTCCTGTCCCCAGAATGAAACTGTTCCCCTCGATCTGAGCCAAACCCTCAGGGTAGGAGAAACCTGCACAGCACATTAACCACCAGCACATTCTAAGATCTCCCTGGTAACAAACCAGCATTGTGGCCCATCTGCAAGAGACTCCATGTCAACTCAAGGCCTTGGTCCTTCACGCCAGAGCCACTAGAACGAACCTGCCATATTCCTCAGTTGCAGTGGTCAATGGAGGTGTGCTTTTCAAGCATCCATGCCAAAGATCTCTGCTACCCAGACTTTCCACGTGGGGGACCCTGGAGCAAACAAACCAGACTCCACCTGTTCAGTAGAAGGAAACCTTGCTGTTTGGAGCATCTCAAAAACCTTAGCGTGGGAAATCCTCCATGACCTCTTGAGGCCACCCCTCCATTGGTCCGTCATCATAGACACAAACTCCAGTGTATGCAAACATCTGACGTTTGCCCTTACTCAGGTGCTGGATATCTAGAATAAGCCAATGCACATTGGAACTCTCTTCCGCTTGGCACTGATTTGAACCGAAGATTTTGTTTAGAATTCCATCCTCACCCTACTGGTCCCCAGCCCTCTTGATAGGGAATTCTGGAGCCACAATGCAGCATTCTGCCTTCCCCATATAAAGAAGAAGTGCCTGGTAAGTCTGTCCAGAAACCCCACATAACGATTTATCTGTTCGGCCCTCAAGGGAACCTCGATTTATGGGCTGCCCTGGCCATTGGTGCTGTGTCTGACAAAGCCTGAGCCCCAACCTACTGTCAGCCATGAAGAGAGCGGGCCCTATATCCAGCATGTGAGACAAGTCATGACCCAAGTCCGTCAGCTCTACCCATCCTTGGTATTGAGACATCGGTCCATAGACCTTTGCTGGAATCCTTGATAATAGGGGAACCTAAAGCAGAATAGAGAACAACTCCTTCACCATGGCAGATATCCTGGCAGTTTGGATGGTTGTCCAATCCTCAAAGTGGGAGCAAACTGCATAGCCAATGAGACCATGCCCACTCCTGAGGGCCGCCCTGGGCAAAAACAGGCATTGTGACCCTCATCCTGAGCATGCTTTCAAACAAACCCTCTCAGTTGCACCACCAGGATGCCGCATTGCAGGCCTCATACGCCCCTAGGCCCAAATCCTAACCCTTGGTGGGATTTTCCAGGTGCCCAGACCCAGAACCCCTCTCTAGAATCCCTGTTTTGGGGCACCCGTAAGTTGGAAAACCGCATGCTTCCCTTCCCCGAAAAAGCCACCAAACTATGGGGAGCCACCAGAATCCTTAGAGAGGATAAATCTCCCATGGACCCATGAGAACACAGCTGCATTCCGAGGCCATCCGGGACACACAATCCAGATAAAAGAGCCTGTGCTACTGCCTTACCATGACCCTAATTACAGTTCATTATGAGCTGCCCTCCAGGTCTTCGTTTTGGGCCTGCCATCACCTCGCCACTAACCCTTACCCTAATTTGTTTGCAGACTGCTCTCCTAAAACCATGGCTCACATGCCCTTCAGGATGGGGACTCTGGAGCAACACTATAGGACTGTGCCTGTCATCCCCAAGGAAACTGTGCCCATCACAGTTGCCCAAACCTTCCAGATTAGGCGAAACCTGCAAGGCCCTTGAGCCCACCCCCTTAATGTCATCCACTCAGGACACAAATGTGCAGTGTGAAACACCCTGATGACCTACATCCAGTCAGACAGCCAAGTAAATGGTCCTGAGTCAGAAGTCTGAACCTGACATGCCCCTAGTGACCATTGGAACCCTAGATTAGGTTTTCAGGTATCTATCCTCAGGGGCCTGTTCTGGAATATCAACTTATGATACAACAGGTGGTCCCTGAGTGACACAACAGAACCTGTGGCAAACCCTCAAGGTAGGAGAATCCTGCCAGGCACCTTATCCACCAGCACATTCTACGATCTCCCTGGTAACAATCCATCATTGTGACCCATCTGCAAGAGAGTTCATGTCAACTCAAGGCTTTGGTCCTTCACCCGAGAGCCACTATAACGAACATGTCTTGTTCCTCAGCTGCAATGTCAATGGAGGTGTGCTTTCCAGGCATCCATGTGGGTGAGCTCTGCTACCCAACTTTCCACATGGGGGACCCCAGAGCAAAATAAATAAATAAATAAATAAAGGCTCGACCTGTCCAGTAGAAGGAACCCTTACTGTTTGGAGCATCTCACAATCCTATGCATGGGAAATCCTCCATGGACTCTTGAAGCCACCCCTCCATTAGTCGGTCATCATAGAAACAAACTCCAGTGTGAGCAAACATCTGATATCCGCCCTTACTCAGGTGCTGGATATCTCAAAATACCCGCTGCACATTGGAAATGCCTTCCACTTGGAAGTAAATTGAACCATAGCTTGTGCTTACAATTCCATCCTCACCCTACTGGTGCCCAAGCCCTCTTGATGAGGAATTCTGGAGCCACAATGCAGCATTATGCCTGCCTCATTGAATGAAGAAGTGCCTGGTGAGTCTGCCCAGAAACTCCACATGGGGATCAATCTGCTATGTCCTCGAAGGAATACTGATTCATAGTCAGCCCTGGCCACTACTGCTGTGTCTGACAGAGACTGAGCCCCAACCTAGTTTCAGCCACCCAGAGAGCAGGCCCCATATCCAGCAGGTGATACCGGCCATGGCCCAAAGCTGTCATCTGAACCCATCCTTGTTATACAGGCACCTGTCCCGACCCTTGTGGGAATCCCTGCCAATGGGGGAGCCTGAAGCAGAATAGAAAACTCCTTCCCCATGGCAGGAAATCTGGCTGTTGAGATGTGTGTCCGACCCTCAAAGTGGGAGGCAGATGTATGGCCAATGAGGCAACGACCACTCCTGAGGGACACCCTGGGCATAAACAGGCATTGTGACTATCAGCCTGAGCATGGTTTAAAACAAGCACTCTCAGTAGCAACACCATAATCCCGCATTGCAGGCCTGGTACAACCCTAAGCCCAAATCCTAACACTTGGTGAGATTTTTCAGGGGCTCAGACCCAGAGCCCATCTCTGGAATCCCTGTATTGGGGCACTCCTAAGATGGAAAACAGCACTCTTCCTTTCCCCAAAAAAGTCAGCAAACTATGGGGAGCCGCCAGGATCCTTAGATAGGAAAAATCTCCCATGGAGCGATGAGAACACCGCTGAATTCTGAGGCCATCCTAGACACACAATCCAGATATAAAAGCCTGTGTTACCGCCTTCGAGTCACCTAATTACAGTTTCCAATGAGCTTCTGTCCAGGTCTATGCATTGGGCCTCCAATGGCCTTGCAACTAACCCTAATTCAAATTTGTGTTTTTGCAGACTTCTCTCCCAAAACCATGGCTCACATGGCCTCCAGGTTGGTGTCTCCAGAGCCACACCACAGGACTATACCTGCCATTCCCAAGGAAACTGTGCCAGTAACAGTTGCCCAAACCTTGCAGGGACCCTGAGCCCACTTTCATATTGGTGTCTGCTCTGGATGTAAATGTGCAGTCTGAAACACCTTGATCACCTACATATTGGCAGTCAACCATGTCATGGTCCTGAGTCAGAAGATTGAACCTGACATGCCCCTAGATCCCCATTGGAACCCTAGATTAGTTTTTCAGACATCTGTCCTCAGGGGCCTGTTCTGGAATACCAACTTAGGATAAAATATGTGGTCCCTGAGCCACACAACAGAAAATCTCCTGTTCCCAGAAGGAAACCGTGAGCTTCGACCTATGCCAAACCTTCAATTTTGGAGAATCCTGCATGCAACCTTAGCCCCCAGAATCATCTAAGATCTCCCTGGTTTCAAACCAGCATTGTGACCCATCTGCAAGAGATTCCGTGTCAATTCAAGGACTTGGTCCTTCGCCCCAGAGCCACCAGAAGGAACCTGCCATGTTTCCCAGCTGCAATGGTCAATGGAGGTGTGCTTTCCAGAGATCTATGCGGGAGAGCTCTCCTCCCCAAACTTTCCCAATGGGGACCCTGGAGCAAACAAACCAGGCTCCACCTGTTCTGTAGAAGGAAACCAAGCTGTCTGGAGCATCTCACAATCCTCAGCGTGGGAAATCGTCCATGGACTCTTGATGCCACCGCTCCATTTTCCGTTCATCAGACACAAACTCCAGTGTGAGAAAATATCATCCATCCGCCCTTACTCAGGTGCTGGATATCTTGTTCATTGGCCATCATAGATACAAACTGCAGCATGAGCCTACATCTGACCTCACCCATACTCAGGTGCTGGAGATCTCGAAAAAACATGCTGCACATTGAAACGGCCATGTGCTTAGCACTCAGCTTAAATGAGGCTTGTCTATTCAGACTTCTGTCCTCACATGCCTCGCCTGTAAACCCTCCATATTGGGAATTCGGGAGCCACAATGCAGCCTTCTGCCTGCCCACCAGAAAGAAGTGCCCTATGGGTCTGCTCAGAAAATCCACATGAGGATCCAGCTGCACAGCCCTCTATAGCACCCCAATATATTAGGCCACCCTGTGCACTAATGCTCTGTCTGACACAGCCCAAGCCCTGACCTCCTGGAAGCTACACAAATAGCGGACCCCATATCCCACAGGTGTGACCTGCCTTGACCTGAGTCTTTCATCTCGAACCAACCTGGGTATTCAGGTACCTGTTCCAGAACATAGCTCGAATTCCTGTTCATGGGGGATCCTGAAGCACAAAAAGGTACTCCTCCTTCCCCATGGCAGGAAAACTAAATGTTGAGATGGTTGTCCAACCCACAGATTGGGACCCAGGTGCATGGAACAAGAGATAGCGCCCACACAGGATGGGCAGCTGGGCACAAACTGGCATTGTGACTCTCACCCTGAGACCCATTTCCAACAAGCCCACAGAGCGGGCCTATCAGGCCCCTAGGCCCAAATCCTAAGCCTTAGTGGGATTACCCTGACACCAGGACCCAGAACCCATCTCTGGAATCCATGTTTTGACAGGAACCCTCACACGGTAAAATGTGGTCTCTCCTTCCCCCAGTAAGACACCAAACTCTTGGGTGCTGGGCAGAATCCCCAGATAGGAAGAAACTCCCTTGGACACATGAGGACACCCCTCCATTTCGTGGCCATCCTAGACACAATCCAGACAGAAAAGCCTGTGCTCCTGCTTCCCAGCTGCCCGAATTTCAAATCCCGAGGAGCTGCCCTCAGGGTCTGCAGATCGGGTCTACCACCACCTCACCCCTAACTTTTACTCAACTTTGTGTCTGAATATTTTGGTCCCAGAGACTTGACCCACACGCTCTCCAGGATGGGACCTCCAGAACCACAGCACATCACTGGGCCTGCTCTCCAGAGGAAATTATTCCCGTCTCAATTGCCCAAACCTCCAGATTAGGAGAAAACTGCAAAGACCCTGAGCCCACCCCAATTTCATAGGCTGCTCTTGAAAGAAATGTACAGTCTGTCACAGCCTAAGCACCTACCTCCAGGAAGACATGAAGGTCAATGGTGCTGAGTCCGAATATTGAATCTGCCATACCCCTAGGACCTCATCAGAACCCTAGCTTAGGTTTTCAGGCCTCTGTCCCTAGAGGCCTAATCTGGAAAACAAATATATGGTTCAACCTGTGGTCCGTGAGCCATACAAGAGATCCCTTCCTGTCCCGAGAAGGAAACCTTTCTCCTGGGAACTGGGTCTAACCCTTAGGATAGGAGAACCCTGCATGGCCCCAGGACCTCTGCTATATTGTAAGGTCTCCCTGGATACAAAGCAGCATTGGGACCCATTAGACTGAGAACTTCTGTCAACTCAGATCACTTGGAACTTGGAATTAGAGACAGCAGATCAAGCCTGCCCTGTTCCTCGGCTGTAATGGTAACCCGAGGTGGGCTTCCCAGGCCTCCATTCGGAGAGCAGTGCTATTGAATCTAAGTGGACTATCCCTGTCCCGCAGTAGGTCGCCTTGCTGTTTGGAGCAGACCACAAGCTCCTTCTTGGGAAAACCTCCAAGGCTTCTTGAGAAAACCCCACCATTCGTTGGCCATAATGGATACAAACTCCAGCGTGAGCAGACATATGACCCTCATGCATACTAAGGTGCTGGAGATCTCGAAAAAACCACTGCACATTGGAACGGCCATGTGCTCAGCACTGAGCTTAACCATAGCTTGTGTTATCAGACATCTGTCCTCACACTTCTTGCCAGAAAACCCTCCATATTGGGAATTCTGGAGCCACAAAGCAGTCTTCTGCCTGCCCACCAGAAAGAAGAAGTGCCCTAAGGGTCTGTGCAGAAACCCCACATGAGGATCCAGATGCACAGCTCTCAACGGCACCCCATTATCATAGGCCGCCCTCTGCACGAATGATCTGTCTGACACAGCTCGAGCCCCAACCTCCTGTCAGCCACCCAGACAGCAGGCCCCGTATCGTTTAGGTGGGTCCTGTCGTGGCCTGAGACTGTCATCTCGTACTGACCTGGGTATTCAGGTACCTGTCCCAGAACGTAGAACAAATTCCTGCCCATGAGTGGCCCAGAGGCACAGGAGTACTTCTCATCCCCCATGGCAGGAAAACTGAATGTTGAGATATCTGGCCAACTTTCAGGATGGGTGCCAGGTGAATGGCCTATGAGACAACCCCCCCCCCGCATGGGCTTCTGGGCACAAGTAGGCATTGTTACCCTTACCTGAGTACCCTTTCCAACAATTCCCCTCGGGAGCTGGACCTGGAGCCAACAGAGTGGGCCTGTCATGCCTCTAGGCCCAAATCCTAAGCCTTGGTGGGGTTATCCAGGTGCCCGGACCCAGAACCAATCTCCGGAATGCCTGTTTGGACAGGACCCCTGAGATGGAAAACTGCGCTCTCCGCTTCCACCAGAAATACACCAAACTCTTGGGTGCTGGACAGAATCCCCGGAGCGGTAGAATCTTGCATGGACCCATGAGGCAACCCGTCCATTCCTTGGCCATCCTAGGCATCCAATCCAGACAGAAAAGCCTGTGCTCCTGCCTCCCAGTCATCCAAATTTCGAATCCTGAGCAGTTGCCCTCAGGGTCTGCAGATCAGGCCTGCCACCACCTCGCCCCTAACTCTTACCCGAGTTTGTGTCTGAGGACTTTGGTCCCAAATCCCTGACCCACATGCCCTCCAGTTAGGGCCTCCAGAACCACATCACATCACTGGGCCTGCTCTTCCGAGGAAACTCTGCCTGGCTCCGTTTCCCAAGCCCTCCAGATTAGCAGAAACATGCAAGGCCCCTAAACCCAGCCCAATATCATAGGCCGCTCTGGATAAACACACAGTCTGACACAGCCTCAGAACATACCTCCAGGAAGAGACAAAAGTCAATGGGAATGGATGAATGCCCTAAGGCCATGGCGGGTCCAATGTGCTGGGTGTGTGGCCAGCTGTCTCAATGTCTTTCGGAAGATCTGGGCTCAAGCTATGTAAGACAGAGCATTAGTGCTTAGGGTAGCCTATGCAATTGGGGTGTTGCCAAGGGCCGAGCAGGTTGATCCTCATTTTGGGTTTCTGGGCAACGCCATAGACAATGTATTTCTTCCAGTGGGCATGCAGAGTGCTTCGTTTTGGCCCCAGTATTTCCAATCAGGAGGGCTTGTGGACCAGGAGTGTGAGGACGGAAGTCTGAAAACACAAGCTAGGGTGAGGTTTGGGGCCAAGGGCGTGACAGGCCCACTCTGCAGAAGCTGAATTGGGATCTCCTGCATCTGAAGTCAGGGTGAGGATCAAACGTTGGCTGAGGCTGGAGATTGTGTCTATGATGGCCCCTTCATGAAGCAGGGGTCTCATGAGGCTAAGGAGGTTTTCCCATGCTGAGTTTGTGAGTTGCTCAAAACCACAAGGTTTCCTTCTGCAGGACAGTCGAGTCCTATTGGATATCTCCAGTACGTCCCATGTGGAAGGACTGGAGAGCAGGGTTTGAAGGATGGATGCCTATACAGAGTACCTCGCATTCCCATTGACTCTTTGTTACAAGACATGTTTGAATACTGGCTCTGGGGCGAGCTACCCAGGGGGCTGAGCTGAAATTAACTCTCCTGAGGATGGGTCATAATGTGGATTTGTGTCCATGGAGACCTTGGAATGTGCTAGTGGTTCAGGGGACCTGCAGAAATTGCCTACCTGAGGGGTTTGATATAGCTCCAATAAGAAAGCTCCCTATGTGGAGACGAGAGAGTTTCTGTTGGGTGCCTCAGAAAATCCCCAGATGCTGGTCTTCGAAACCAGTCCTCTGAGGAGAGACACTTGGAAACCAAAGCTAGGGTTCAGATTAGGGCCTAGGGGACTGTACGTTTCAATCTTCTGTCTCTGGGGACACTGAGTGTCTAAGTGGAGATAGTTGCTCAGCTAGTGTCAGAGTGACCCTCTTAATCAAGTGCAGCCTACACTATCGGGATGGCCTCAGGGGTTTTCGAGATTTCTCCTAATCTGTAGGGTTGTGGACAATGGATTGGGCACAGTTTCCTTGGAAAGGACAGGCACAGTCCTTCGGTGTGGCTCCATAAGCCCTATCCTGGAGGGAGTGTGGGTCCGTGACGTGGGCACAGAAGTCTGAAAACAAACTTGGCTTAGGTGTGGTGCAGAGGGTATGGCAGGCCAGATCTACAGACCTTGAGTGGAGCTCCTCGGCTTATGAAAGAACGGCAAGTGGGAGGCAGTCCCTCAGGCTTTTGTCTCTGGATGTTGTGTCCAGGATAGTTGTGGATTGTAGGGTGGCCTCAGGATCTATGGACGAGTCTCCCTCTCTGCGGATTTGGCCCAGCTCCCAAGAGTTTGGGATCATTTTATGGGAAGGGTGGAGTCCTGTTGTCTGGCTCAGGTGTCTCTTCAAGAGAGGGATTCCAGAGCAGAGCCCCAGGTACAGGAGACTAGAAAACTCGAACTCTGGTGAGGATTGGTAGCATAGGGGCTTGGCGAGCCCCATTTTAGTCCAGGCCCTGAGAGACCTTACTTTGACATGGTGCTCACGCTGAGGGTCACAATGAGAGTTTGTGCCCAAGTCGGCACTCAAGTTTGGGCGTGACCCCCGGAGATATGAAGGTTTCTCCTATGCTGAAAGTGTGACTCCATGCCAACAGCAAGCTTTCCACCCATGGGGAAGGAGGAGTTCTGATTTGTGCTTCAGGTACCCACCTGTCAGGGGATTTGATATAACGTCTAGGTTGATGTCTGAAAACCAAGGTTGGGAAAATATTACAGCCTAAGGCCTAGGGTCCTGTCTGGTTCAATCTGCTTCTCTAGGGACATCTGTCTATGGTCTAAGTGGAGATAGTTGCTCAGCTTGTGTCAAATCGCTGAGGGTCACAAAACGTGTGTGTGTCCAAAGCAGCCCTCAACATAGCCAGGGCCTCATGGTCCGTGCTGGTTTCTCCTACACCAAATGTTGGACAACATGTGAATCAAAGGTATCTGGGTATGCGGAAGGAGGAATTCTGATTTCTGCATCACGTTCACCACTAGGCAGTGACTGGAGATAAGGTCTAGGTTCTGAAGCCGGAAAACCGAGGTTGGGACGAGAGGATGACTTATGTCCCTGGTGGGTCTGATGTGCTCATTGTGCGGCCAGCAGTCTGGTTGTCAGTTGGGATGTCAGGGCTCACGCTGTGTCAGACAGGGCCTTAGTACCCAAGGTAGACTGTATTATTGGGGAACAATCGAGTAGCGTGCAGGTTGATTCCCATTTGAGATTTCGGTGTAGCCCATAGGGTAACATTTTTCTTCTGGAGGGCAGGCACAATGCTGCATTGTGGCTCCGGAATTCCCTGACTGGAGGGCTTGTGGACCAGGAGTGTGAGGTCGGAAGTCTGAGAACACAAGCTAGGCTTAGGTTTTGGTGAGAGGACACGGCAGGCACACTCTGAAGAACTGAATCAAGATCTTGTGCTTCTGAAGTCAAGACTAGGATGAGCTGTTGGCTCATTTTGGGGTTTCTGCCCATGATCCAACTTCATGAAGATTGGGGGCATCATGTGGCCAGGGAAGTTTTCCCATGATGGGGATTGTGAGATGTTCCATGCACAAGGATTCTTTCTCTGGGACAGTCAAGACCTGTTGGATGGCTCCAGGATGTCCCATAAGGAACAACGCCAGAGCAGTGTTCTAAGGATGGATGCCAGAAGAGACCACCTCTCATTTTAATTGTCTCCTAGAGACAAGAACTGTTCGGCCTGCTGGCTGTGGGAGAGCTTCCGAGGGGGTTGAGTTAAAATGGACTCTCCTGAGGATGGGTCATAATGTGGGATTGTTTCCATAGATACATTGGAATGGGGTGGTGGCTCCAGTGACCTGAAGTTTTCTCCTAACGGGAGGTTTTGATACAGCTCCATAGAGCAAAGTTTCTATGTGGAGACGAGATTTGTTTTGATTGGTACCTCCGGAAACCCCGATATGCTGGTATATGAATCCAGGCCTCTGAGGAGAGATGCCTGGAAAAAAAAGCAATGGATCCTATTAGGGCCTAGGTGCTTGTCCGGTTCAATCTTCTTCTCTGGGCATATCTCTCTACGGGTCTGAGTGGAGGTAGTTGTGCAGCTTGTGACAGATAGCCCCTGTTTTCCCTGGGCGGCCGACACTATTGGGATGGCCTCAGGGACTTTGGAGTTTTCTCCTAATCTGTCGGGTTGTGTCCAAAGGAAGGAGCAGAATTCCCTTGGAGAAGGCAGGTGCAGTCCTGAGGTGAGGCTCCAGGGGCCCCAGCCTGGAGGGTGTGTGGGCCAGGACTAAGGGGGCAGAAGTCTGAAAACAAAAAACTCGACTTAGGTTTGGGGACGTAGGTATGGCAGGACGGATATACAGACCTTGATGAGAATTTTTTGGGCTGTGATCAAGGGGCTAGTGTGAGGCGCTTTTTCAGGCTTTTGTCTCCGGATTTTGCATCAACGGTGGCCAGGGAATGTCGGGCTAGCATCATCAGCCATGGACGAGTTTTATCTCTGGGGATTTGGCCCGATTCCAAGTGTATGGGGTCAGTCTTTGGATGATTGGAGTCCTTTCTCTATTTTTGTACATCATGTGTCCCACCAAAGAGGGATTCCAGAGAAGAGCACTGAGTAGGGGTGACTAGACTTCTCAAGATCTGGTTAAGATTGGGGGATTAGGGGCATGGCAAGCCCATATGCTGGCTTTTGGTCCAGCCCCTGAGAGGTTTTACTTGAGGACAGGGCTCAGGCTGAGGGCCCAAATGTGTGTTTGTGCCTAATGCGGCCTCAAGCATGGGCGGGGCTTCATGGGCCACGCTAACTTCTCCTATCCTGAATGTTGGACAACATGCCAACAACAAAGTTTCTGGCCGTGGGAAAGGAGGAGTTCTGATTTCTGCATCACGTACATTGCTTGGCAATGAGTGGAGATAAGGTCTAAGTTCTGAATCCTGAAAACCGAGGTTGGGAAGAGATGACGACCTAAGGCCCTGGCGGGTCCAATATACTCAGTGTGCGGACAGCTGTCTGGGTCTCAGTCGGAAGGTCCGGGCTCAGGCTGTGTCAGACAGAGAATTAGCGCCCAGGCTAGACTGTATAATTGGGGTACCGTCAAGTGGCGTGCAGGTTGATCCTCATTTGGGGTTTCTGGGTAGCCCCATAGGGCAATGTCTCTCTTCTGGAGGGCAGGCAGAGTGCTGCATTGTGGCTCCAGAATTCCCGACTTGAGGGCTTGTGGGCCAGGAGTTTCAGGACGGAAGTCTGAGAACACAAGTTAGGCTTAGGTTTCCCAGTGGTGGCATGGCAGGCACACTCTGCAAAGCTGAATCAAGATCTCGTGAATCTGAAGCTGGGGCGAGGATCAGACGTTGGCTTAGGTTGAAGTTTCTGTCCATGATTTCCCTGACATGAAGGGGGGTGGGCATCAGGAAGCCTTGGATGTTTTCCCACTGTGCGAGTGTGTGATGCTCCAAACCACAAGGATTCCTTCTGCGACAGTCAAGACCTGTTGGATGGATCAAGGATGTCCCATAAGGAATTTCTCCAAAGCAGGATTCTATGATGGATTCCTGGGCAGTCCAACTCTCATTCCAATTGTCTCTTAGTGACATGGCAGGTTCGATCTGCTGGTGCTGGGGAACAACTGAGGGTGCTGAATTGAAATGGACTCTCCTGAGGATCGGTCATAATGTGGGTTTGTGTCCATTGAGATCTTGGAATGGGGCAGTGGCTCCAGTGCCCTGAAGATTTCTCCTAACCTGAGGTTTTGAGACAGCTCCAAAGAGCAAGTTTCCCATGTGGAGACAAGATTTGTTTTGATCAGTGCCTCAGGAACCCCCATGAGCTTGTATTGGAAACCAAGCATCTGAGGAGAGATACCTGGAATCCAAAGCAATGGATCTGATTAGGGCATAGGGGCCTTTCCACTTCAATATTCTCCTCTGAGAACCTCTGTCTACGATTCACAATGGAGGTCATTACCCAGCTTGTGTCAGATCACACCTGTTTGTCCTGGGCAGCCGACACTATTGGGATGGCCTCGGGGACTTTGGAGGTTTCTCCTAATCTGTAGGGTTGCGGCCAATGGAGTGGGCAGAATTCCTCTGGACAGGGCTGGCACAGTCCTGAGGTGTGGCTCCAGGGACCCCAGCCTGGAGGATGTGTGGGCTAGTACTGTGGGGACAGAAGTCTGAAAACCCAAACAGGGCTTCAGTTTGTGGACGTATGTGACAGGCCCGATCTATAGACCGTGAGGAGAATTTTTCGGGCTATGAACAAAGGGCAAGTGTGAGGTGCTTGCCCAGGTTTTTGTCTCTGGATTTTGTGTCAACAGTGGCCATAGAATGTCGAGCTGGCCTCATGGGCCATTGATGAGTCTTTCTCTGTGGATTTGGCCAGATCCCAAGTGTTTGGGATCATTCGGTGGATGGGAGGAGTCCATTCGGTATTTTTTTTTACCTCAGGTGTCCCACCATAGAAGGATTTCAGAGCAGAGCCCTGAGTAGTGGTGACTAGACATCTCAACCTCTGGTTAAGATTGGGGGACTAGGGGCATGGCAAGCCCCATATGCATGCTCTTGGTCTTGCCCCTGAGATGTTTTCCTTGAGGACAGGGCTCACGCTGAGGGTCACGAAGTGTGTTTGTGCCCATGCGGTCCTCAAGCATGGGCGGGGCCTCATGGGCCACACTGGATTTTCCTACACTGAATTTTGGACAACATGCCAAACACAAGGTTTCTTGCCTTGGGAAGGAGGAGTTCTGATTTCTGCATCACGTTCACCCCTAGGTAGTGAGTGGAGATAAGTTCTAGGTTCTGAAGCCTGAAAACCGAGTTACGGTCATGGCGGGTCCGAGGTGCTCAGTGTACGGCCAGCTGTCTGGGTGTCGGTCGGGAGTTCTGGGCTCAGGATGTGTCAGACAGGGCTTTAGTGCCCAGGCTAAACTGTATAATTGGGGTACCGTCAAGTGGCATGTAGGTTGATCCTCATTTGGTGTTTCTCCATAGCCTCATAGGGCAACGTTTTTCTTCTGGAGGGAGGAGGAGTGCTGCATTGAGCACGTTCAGATTGTGTGATACTCCAACCACAAGGATTCCTTCTGCGGGACAGTCGAGACCTGTCGGATGGATCCAGGACGCCGCATAAGGAACTTCTCCAGAGCAGGGTTCTAACGATGGATGCCTGGGCAGCCCAACTCGCATTCCAATTGTCTCCTAGTGACAAGACAGGTTCGATCTGCTGGCTCTGGGGGAGCAACCAAGGGGGCTGAGTTGAAATGGACTCTCTTGAGGATCGGTTATAATGTGGGTTTGTGTCCATGGAGAACTTGGAAGGGGGCAGTGGTGCCAGCGCCCTGAAAGAATCTCCTAACAGGAGTTTTTGAGACAGTTACAAAGGCAAGTTTCCCATGTGGAGTTGAGATTTGTTCTGATTCGTTCCTCAGGAACCACAATAAGATGTTATTGGAAACCAGGCATCTGAGGAGAGATGCCTGGAAACCAAAGCAATGGATCCGATTAGGTCCTAGGGGCCCGTCTGCTTCAATCTTCTTCTCTGGGAACATCTGTCTATGGTTCTGAGTAGAGGACGTTGCTCAGCTGGTGTCAGATCACCCTGTTTGTCCCAGGCGGCTGACACTATTGGGATGATCTCGGGGTCTTTGGAGGTTTCTCCTAATCTGTAGGGTTGTGGCCAAAGGAATGGACAGAATTTTCTTGGAGAGGGCCGGCACAGTCTTGAGGTGTTGCCTCAGCTGTCTTGGTTTTGGTTGGGACATCAGGATCAGGCTGTGTTAGACATGGCATTAGTGCCCAGGCTATAGTGTATAATTTGGCTACAGTCGAGTGGCATGCAGTTTGATCCTCATTTGGGGTTTCTGGGTAGCCCCCTAGGGCAATGTTTTTCTTCTGGAGGGCAGGCAGAGTGCTGCATTGTGGCTCTGGAATTCCCAAACTTTATAAGGGCTTGTGGCCCAGGAGTGTGAGGATGGAATTCTGAGAACACAAGCTAGGCCAGGTTTTCGGAGCGAGAGCATGGCATGCATGCTCAGCAGAGCTAAATCCAGATCTCGTGCATCTGATGTCAGGGCGAGGATCAGACGTTGGCATAGGTTGGAGTTTCTGTCCATGATGGCCCCTTCATGAAGGGGGGGCACATCATGTGGCCATGGAGTTTTTACTTCGATGGGAGTTGTGAGAAGTTCCAAACCGCAAGGATTCCTTCTGCGGGACAATTGAGACCTGTTGGGTGGATCAAGGACCTCCTATCCAGAATGACTCCAGAGCAGGTTTCTAAGGATGGATGCCTGTGCAGCCCGCCTCGCATTCCAATTGTATACTCTCAACAAGAGTTTGATCTGCTGGTCTGGGGGAGCAACTGAGGGTGCTGAGTTGAAATGGACTCTCCTGAGGATCGGTCATAATGTGGGATTTTGTTCATGGAGACCTTGGAATGGGACGGTGGCACTGGAGCACTGAAGGATTCTCCTATCCGGAGGTTTTGACACATCTCCATCAAGCATGTTTCCCATGTGGTGATGAGATTTGTTATGATTGATGCCTCAGGAAGCCTCCATATACTGGTATTGAAAACCAGGCCTCTGAGGAGAGATGCCTGGAAACCAAAGCAATGGATTCGATTAAGGCCTAGGAGCCTGTCCGGTTCAATCTATTTCTCTGGAGAAATCTGTCTATTGGTCTCTGTGGAGGTAGTTGCTCCGCTGGTGTCAGATCACCCCTGTTTCTCCAGGGTGGCCTACACTATTGGGATTGCCTCTGGGACTTTGGAGGTTTCTCCTAATCTTTATGGTTTGACCAATGGAATGGGAAGAATTCCCTTGGAGAGGACAGGCATAGTCCTGAGTTGTGGCTCCAGGTGCCCCAGCCTGGAGGATGTGTGGGCCAGGGCTGTGGGGACAGAAATCTGAAAACACAAACTCGGCTTAGGTTTCGGAGCTAGGTTAGGCAGGCCCGATCTACAGACCGTGAGGAGAACTCTTTGGGATATGAACAAAGTGCAACTGTGAGGCACTTACTCAGGCTTTTCTCTCTGGATTTTGTGTCACCGATAGCTGTGCAATGTTGAGGTGGCCTCATGGGCCATGGATGAGTCTCTGTTTATGGGGATTTGGCCCAGTCCCAGGAGTTTGGTGTAATTCTGTGGGATGGGAAGAGTCCTTCCTGTTTTTTCACCTCAGGAGTCCCACCAAAAGAGGGATTCAAGAACAGAGGCCTGGAGAGGGTCAACTGGACAACTCGACCTCTGGTTAAGATTGGGGGCCTAGGGGCATGGAAGCACCATATGTGGGCTCTTGTTCCAGCCACTGAGAGGTCTTACTTGAGGAAAGGGATCACGCTGAGGGTCACAATTCGTGTTTGTGCCAAACCTGGCACTCAAGAATGGGCGGAGCCTCATGGGCCACGCTGGTTTCTCTTACACTGATCATTGGACAATATGCCAACCACAACGTTTCCGGCCATGGGGAAGGCAGAGTTCCGATTTCTGCATCACGTTCACCCCTGGGCAGTGATTGGAGATAAGGTCTAGGTTCTGAAGCCTGAAAACCGAGGTTGGGAAGACATGAAGACCTAAGGCCTTGGCGGGTGCAATGTGCTCAGTGTGTGGCCAACTGTCTGGGTTTCAGTCGGGAGTTCTGGGCTCAGGCTGTGTCAGACTGGGCATTAGTGCCTAGGGTAGACTGTAAAATCAGTGTACAGTTGAGTGACGTGTACGTTGATCCTCATTTAGGGGTTCTGGGTAGCCCCAGATGGCAACGTTTTTCTTCTGGAGGGCTGGCAGTGTGCTTCAGTGTGGCTCCAGAATTCCCAAACTGAACGTCTTGTGGGTCAGGAGTGTGAGGACGGAAGTCTGAGAAATCAAGCTAGGCTTAGGTTTTGAGGCGAGGCAGGCACACTCTGCAGAGCTGAATCGAGATCTCGTGCATCTGAAGTCAGCTTGAGGATCAGATGTTGGCTCAGGTTGGAGTTTCCGTCCATGACGGTCCATTCATGAAGGGGAGGATCTCACGAGGCCACTAACATATTCCCATGATGGGAGTTGTGAGATGCTCCAAACCCCAAATATTCCTTCTGTGGGACTGTTGGGAACTGTTGGATGGCTCCAGGACGTCCCAAACAGAATGATTCCAGAGCAGGAATCTAAGGATGGATGCGTGGGCAGCCCATCTCACATTCCAATTATCTCCTAACAAAACGGTAGGTTCAATCTGCTTGCCCCGGGGGAGCTACCGAGTGGACTGAGTTGAAATGGACTCTCCAAAGGATGGGTCATAATGTGGGTTTGTGCCCATGTACACCTTGGAATGGGGCAGTCACTACGGGGCCTTGATGGATTCTCCTAAGTGGAGGTTTTGACACAGTTCCGAAGAGCAAGTTTCCCATTTGGAGAGGACATTTTTTCTGTTTGGTACCTCAGGAAATCCCCATATACTGGTATGGGAAACCAGGCTTCTGTGGAGAGATTCCTGGAAACCAAAGCAATGGATCCGATTAGGTCCTAAGGGTGTGTCCAGTTCAAACTTCTCTGGGGACATCTATCTACCAGTCTGAGTGGAGGTAGTTGCTAAGCTTGTGTCAGATCGCCCCCGTTTGTCCCAGGAGGCCCACAGTATTGGGATGGCCTCTGAGTCTTTGGAGGCTTCTCCTAATCTGTAGTGTTGGGGCCAATAAAATGGGCAGAATTCCCTTGGAGAGGGCAGGCACAGACCTGAGGTGTAGCTCCAGGGGATCCATCTTGGAGGGTGTGTGGGCCAGGGCTGTTGGAACAGAAGTCTGAAAACACAAACTTGGCTTAGGTTTGGGGACGTAGGTATGGCAGGCACGATCTACAGACAGTGAGGAGAACTCTTTGTGATATGAACAAAGGGAGAATGTGAGGTGCTTCCTCAAGCTTTTGTCTCTGGATTTTGTGTCAACGATAGCCTTTGAATGTCGAGGTGGCTTCATTGGCCATGTACATGTATCCCTCTCTGGCTATTTGGCCCTATCCCAAGAGTTAGCTGTCATTCTTTAGGATGGAAGGAGTCATTTCTGTTTTTATTACCTCAAGTGTCCCACCAAAAGACAGATTCCAGAGGAGAGTCCTGGGGATGAGTGACTGGACAACCTGACCACTGGTTTAGAATGGGGTCCTAGGGGCATGGCAAGCCCTATAGGCTGGCTCCTTGTCCAGCCACTGAGAGGCCTTATGTGAGGACAGGGCTCACGCTGAGTGTCACACTGTGAGTTTGTGCCCAACCTGGGCCTCATAGCATGGGTGGGGCCTCATGGGACATGCTGCTTTCTCCTAATCTGAACTTTCAAAAACACGCTAACCACATTGTTTCTTTCCATGCGGAAGGAGGAGTTCTGATTTCTGCATCATGTTCAACCCTGGGCTGTGATTCGAGGTAAGGTCTAGATTCTGAAGCCTGAAAACCAAGGTTGGGAAGAGATGACGATATAAGGCCATGGTTGGGTCCAATGTGATCAGTGTGCAGTCAGCTGTCTGGGTGTAGGTCGGGATGTCCAGACACAGGTTGTATCAGACAGGGCATTAGTGTCCAGTGTAGACTGTATAATTGGGGTACAATCGAGTGGCATGTAGGTTGATCCTCATTTGGGGTTTCTGGGTAGCCCCAGAGGACAAGGTTTTTCTTCTGAAGGTCAGGCAGAGTGCTGCATTGTGGCTCCGGAATTCCCAAACTGGAGGGCTTGTGGGCCAGGATTGTGAGAACGGAAGTCTGAGAACACAAGTTAGGCTTAGGTTTCGGGGCGAAGGCACAGCAGGCACACTCTGCAGAGCTGAATCAAGATCTCGTGCATCTGAACTCAGGGCATGCATCAGTCTTTGGCTCAGGTTGGAGTTTCTGTACATGATGGCCTCTTCTTGAAGGGGGAGGTTCTCAAGAGTCCATGTAGGTATTCCCACGATGGGAGTTATGAGAGGCTACAAACAGCAAGGATTCCTTCTGTAGGTCCCTCGAGAACTGTTGGATGATTTCCGGAGGTCCCATACAGAATGAATCCAGAGCAGGATTCTAAGGATGGATGCGTGGTATGCCAGCCTCACATTCCAATTATTTCCTAGCGATAAGGCAGGTTCAATCTGCTGGCTCTGGGGAAGAAACAGAAGGGGGTGAGTTGAAATGGAGACTCCTGAGGATGGGTCATATTGTGCGTTTGTGTCCATGGAGACCTTGGAATGGGGCGGTGGATTCGGGGCCCTGAAGGATTTTCCCAACCAGAGGTTTTGACAGAGCTCCAAAATTAAGTTTCTTTTTTTTTTTAAGATTTTATTTATTTATTTGACAGAGAGAGGTCACAAGTAGGCAGAGAGGCCGGCAGAGAGAGAGGAGGAAGCAGGCTCCCTGCTGAGCAGAGAGCCCAATGCGGGACTTGATCCCAGGACCCTGAGATCATGACCTGAGCCGAAGGCAGTGGCTCAACCCACTGAGCCACCCAGGCGCCCCCAAAATTACATTTCTGAAGTAGAGATGAGATTTGTTCTGATGGGTGCCTCTGGAAACCCCCATATGCTGGTATTGGAAACCAGGCCTCTGAGAAGAGATGCCTGGAAACCACCACAATGGATCTGATTAGGGCCTATGGTCCTGTCCGGTTCAATCTTCTTTTCTGTGGACACCTGTCTTTGGGTCTGTGTGGAGCTAGCTGTTCAACTCGTGTCAGATCCCCCCTGTTTGTCCCGGGCGGCCTACACTATTGGGATGTCCCCAGGGACTTTGGAGGTTTCTCCTAATTTGTTCGGTTGTGGCCAATGCAATGGGCAGAATTCCCTTGGAGAGGGCAGGAACAATCTTGAGGTATGGCTCGAGGGGCCCCAGCCTGGAGGATGTGTGGGCCAGGGCTGTGGGGACAGAAGTCTGAAAACAGAAACTCGGCTTAGGTTTGGGGACATAGGTATGGCAGGACCGATCTACAGATCTTGAGAACTCTTCGGGATATGAGCAAATTGCGAGTGTGAGGCACTTGCTCAGGTTTTTGTCTGATTTTGTGTCAACGATGGCCGTGGAATGTTGGGGTGGCACCACTCAGAACAAATTAGGAGAAACCTCCAATGTCCCCAAGGTTATCCTAAGAGTTTAGGCTGACCGGGACAAACAGCGGCTATCTGCTACCAGCTGAGCAACTACCTCCACTCAGACCTGGAGACAGATGTCCCCAGAGAGAAGATTGAACCGGACAGACCCCTAGGACCTCATCAGACCCATTGCTTTGGTTTCCAGCCATCTCTCCTTAGAGGCCTGGTTTCCAATAGCAGCATATGGGGCCTTACTGAGGCACCCATCAGAACAAATCTCATCTCCATATGGGAAACTTGCACGTGGGAGCTGTGTCAAAAACTCTGCTTAGTAGAAATCTTCAGGACCTTGGTGCCACTGCCACATACCAAGGTCCCCAAGGACACAAACCCACATTATGACCCATGCGAAGGAGGGTCCATTTCAGCTCAGCAACCTCGGTTGCACCCCCAGAGCCAGCAGAACGAACCTGCATTATTGCAAGGAGACAACTGGAATGCTAGGCGGGCAGCCCAGGCATCCATCCTTAGAACCCTGCTCTGAAGTCATCCCTCTGGGATGTCCTGGAGCCATCCAACAGGACTCAATGGTCCCGCAGTAGGAATCCTTGCAGTTTGGAGAATCTCACAATTCCCACTGTGGGAAAACCTCCATGGCCTCCTGATACCCTCCCCCCTCATGAAGGGGCCATCAGGGACAAAAACAACAACCTGAGCAATCGTCTGATCCTCGCCCTGACTTCAGATGCATGAGATCTCGATTCAGCTCTGCAAAGTGTGCCCTTGCCCAGAAACATATGCCTACCTTGTGTTCTAACACTTCCGTCCTCACACTCTTGGCCCATAAGCCCTCAGGATGGCAATTCTGGAGCCACAATGCAGCAGTTTGCCTGCACTCCAGAAGATAAACGTTTCCCTATAAGGCTAAGCAGAAACACCAAATGAGGATCAACCTGAATGCAACTTTACCGTACCCAATTATACATTCTACCCTGAACATTAATGACCTGTCTGACACAGCCTGAGTCCGGACCTCCTGACCGACACCCATAGAGCGGGCCAAACACTGAGCACATCGGACCCGCCATAGCCTTAGTTCATCTCTTCCCAACCTCGTTTTTCAGGCTTCAGAACCTAGACCTTAACTCCAGTCAAGGCCCAGGGGTGAACGTGATGCAGAAATCAGAACTCCTCCTTCCCTGTGGCAAGAATCCTAGTGGTTGGCATTTTTCCAACGTTCAGTGTAGGAGAAACCAGCATGGCCCATGAGGCCCCACCGGTGCGTGAGAGCTGCATTGGACATAAACACGCATTGTGATCCTCAACATGAGTCCTGTCCTCAAGTAAGGCATGTCAGAGGCTGGACCAAGAGCCAGCATATGGGGCTTGCCATGATCGAACCTGTTTTGTCACTAGGAGACAATTGGAATGCGAGGTGGGCTGCCCAGGCATCCATCCTTAGAACTCTGCTGTGCCGTTGTTCTTTATAGGACGTCCTGGAGTCATCCAACAGGTATCAAATGTCCTGCAGAAGGAATCCTTGCGTTTTGGAGCATCTCACAACACCCATCGTAGGAAAACCTTGATGGCTTTGTGATACCCCTCACCATTATGAAGGGGAAATCATGGACAGCATCTCCAACCTGAGCCAATGTCTGACCCTCGCCATGACTTTAGATGCACGAGATCTCAATTCAGCTCTGTAGAAGGTGTCTGCCTTGCCCTCTCCCTGAAACCTAAGTCTAGCTTGTGTTCTCAGACTTCCATCCTCACACTCCTGGCCCCCAAGCCCTCAATTTTGGAAATTCCAGACCCACAATGTAGCACTCTGCCTGCCCACCAGAAGAAAAATGTTGCCCTATGGATCTTCCCACACATACCAAATGAGGATAGACCTACACGGCACTCTACGGGATCTAAATTACATAGTCTAACCTGGGTACTAATACACTGTCTGAACAGCCTAAGCCAGGACCCCCTGACCAACACTCAAACAGCTGACCTCACACTGAGCACATTGAATCCGTCATGGCCTTAGGACGTCATCTCTTCCCACCATAGCTTTTCAGGATTCAGAACATAGAACTTAACTCCAAACCGTGCCAAAGGGGTGAACGTGATGCAGAAATCAGAACTCCTCCTTACCCATGGCAAGAAAGCTTGTGGTTGGCATGTTGTCCAACATTCAGTGTAGGAGAAACCAGCGTTCACCATGAGGCCCTGCCCATGCTTGAATGCTGCAAGGGCATAAACATGCATTGTGACCCTCAGTGTGAGACCTGTCCTCTAGTAAGTCCTCTCAGTGGCTGGATCATTAGACATCATAATGGGCTTGCCATGTCCCTAGGCCCCAATTTTTAAGCAGATTTCTGGTTTTCCAGTCACCCTTCCCCAGGGCTCTGCTCTGGCATCCCTCTTTTGGTGGGACACCTGAGGTAAAAAACCAAAACGAACTCCTCCCATCCCACAGAATGACCCCAAACTCTTGGTGTCGGGCCAATTCCACAGAGAGGAAGACTCGTCCATTGCCCATGAGGTCACCCAGACGTTCCATGGTCATCGGTGACACAATATCCAGAGACAAAAGCCTGAGGAAGCCCCTCACACTCGCTCTTTGTTCATATCCCGAAGAGTTCTCCTCACGGTCTGTAGATCAGTCCTGCCATACCTACGACTCGAAACCTGCCGAGTTTGTGATTTCAGACAATTGATCCCACAGCCCTGTCCCACAAGCCCTACAGGCTCAGGCCCCTGGAGCCAAACCTGAAGACTGTACCTGCCCTCTTCATGGGAATTCTGCCCATTCCATTGGTCACAACCCTACAAATGGGATAAACCTCCAAAGTCCCCGAGGCCATCCCAATAGTGGTGGCTTCCCAGGACAAACAGGGACAATCTAAGCCCATCTGAGCACCTACGTTCACTCAGACCTCTAGACAGAAGTCCCCAGAGGTAAATTGGTATGGAGAGGCCCCTAGGCCCTAATCGGATCTATTGCTTTGGTTCCCAGGCATCTCTCCTCAGAGGCCAGGGTTCCAATACCAGCATATGGCTGTTTCTTGAGGCACCCATCAGAACAAATCTCGTCTCCACATGGGAAACTTGTGCATTGGAGCTGTATCAAAGCCTATAGTTAGGAGATCCCTTCAGGGCCCCGGTGCCACCACCTCATTCCAAGGTCTCCATGAACACAAACCCACATTAGGACCCATGCACAGGAAAGTCCATTTCAACTCACCCCCCTCAGTTGCTCCCCCAGATACAGCAGATCTAACCTGTCTTGTCGATAGGAGACAATTGGAATGAGAGGCAGCTGCCCAGCCAGCCAGCCATCCTTAGAACCCTGCTCGGAATTGTTGTGTATGGGAAGTTCTGGAGCCAACCAACAGGTCTCAGTGGTCACAGAAGAATCTTTGTGGTTCCGAGCATCTCACAACTCCCATCGTGGGAAAACCTCCATGGCCTCATGACACCCCCCGTCCATGAAGGTGCCATCAGGGAAATAAACTCCAACCTGATCAATCGTCTGATCATCGCCCTGATGCACGAGATCTCAATTCAGCTCTGCAGAGTGTGCCTGCCATGCCCTCGCCCAGAAACCTAAGACTAGCTTGTGTTCTCAGACTTCCATCCTCACTCTCCTGGCCCACAAACCCACCAATTTGGAAATTCCAGAACTACAAAGCAGCACTCTGACTGCCCTCCAGAATTAAAACATTGGCCTCAGGGGCTACCAAGAAACACCAAATGAGGGTCAACCTGCACGCTTCTTGACTGTACCCAAATTATACAGGCAGCCCTGGGCACTAATGCCCTTTTCCACATGGCCTGAGCATGGACCTCCCTATCCACACCCAGCCAGCTTGCCTCAACTGAGCACATTGGACCTGCCATGGCCTTAGGTCGTCATCTCTTCCCAACCTTGGTTTCCAGGCTTCAGAACCTAGACCTTATCTCCAATCACTGCCCAGGGTTGAACATGATGCAGAAATCAGAACTCCTTCCCCATGGCAAGAAACCTTGTGGTTGGCATGATGTCCAACGTTCAGTGTAGTTGAAACCAGTGTTGCCCTTGAGGCCCTGCCCATGCTTGAAGGCCGCATTGGTCACAAACATGCATTGTGACCCTCAGTGTGAGCTCAGTCCTCAAATAAGGTATCTCAGGGGCTGGACCAAGAGACGGCATATTGGGCTTGCCATGCCTCTAGACCCAATTTTTAACCATAGTTTGGGTTGTCCATTCGCCCCTGCCCAGTTCTCTGCTTTGGAATCCCTCTTTTGGTGGGACACCTGAGATAACAAAACTGAAAGGACTCCTCCCACCCAGAGATTGACCCAAAACAATTGAGATTGGGCCAATTCCACAGAGAAGAAGACTCGTCCATGGCACATGATCCCTCCCCGAAATTCCAAGGTCATTGTTGACACAAAATCCAGAGATAAAAGCCTGAGGAAGCACCTCACATTAGCTCTTTCTTTATATCCTGAAGTTTTCTCTTCATGGTCTATAGATCGGGCCTGGCATACCTATGTCCCCAAAACTAAGCCGAGTTTGTGTTTTCAGACTTCTGTCCCCACAGTCCTGGCATACATACCCTACGGTTGGGGCCCCTGGAGCCACACATCAGGACTGTGCCTGCCCACTCCACGGGAATTCTGCCCATCCCATTGTCCACAATAGTACAAATTAGGAGAAACCTCCAAAGTCCCCAAGGCCATCCCAATATTGTAGGGCACACAGGACAAAAAAGGGTGGTCTGACACCAGCTGAGCAACTACTGACACTTACACTGTAGATGGATGTCCCCAGAGAAGAATATTGAACCGGATAGACCCCTGGGCCCTAATCGGATCCACTGCTTTGGTTTCCAGGTATCTTTCCTCAGAGGCCTTGTTTCCAATATCAACATATGGGGTTTTACTGAGGCACCAATCAGAACAAATCTCGTCTCTACATAGGGTATTTGTCCTTTGGAGATGTCTCAAAACCTCCAGTTAGGAGAATCCTTCAGGGACCGTGAGCCACCGCCACATTCCAAGTTCTGCATGGACACAAACCCACATTAGGATCCATCAGCAGGAGGGTCCATTTCACCTCAGCCCCCTCGGTTGCTCCCCCAGAGCCAGCAAATCAAACCTGTCTATTCACTAGGAGACAATTCAAATGTGAGGCGGGCTGCCCAGGCATCCATCCTTAGATCCCTGCTCTGGCGACGTTCAGTATGTGACATCCTGGAGCAATCCAACAGGTCTCAATTTTCGATCTGAAGGAATCCTTGCGGTTTGTAGCATCTCACAACTCCCATCGTGGGTAAACCTCCATGGCCTCGAGATGCTGCCCCCTTCATGAAGGGGCCATAATGGACAGAAACTCCAACCTGAGCCTAAGTCTGAACCTCCCCCTGACTTCAGATGCACGAAATCCCTATTCAGATTTGCAGAGGGTGCCTGCCATGCCCTCGCCTCGAAACTTATGCCTGACATGTGTTCTCAGACTTCTGTCCTCACACTCGTCACCCACAAGGCTTCAAGTTTGGTAATTCCAGGAGCACAATGCAGCACTCTGCCTGCCCTCCCGAAGAAAAACGTTGCCCTTGGGGCTACCCAGAAACGCCAAATGAGGATCAACATGCACGGCACTCCACTGTACCCCAATTATTCAACCTACCCTGGTCACCAATGCCCTGTCTAACACAGCCTGAGCCTGAACGTCCCAGTCAACAACCAGACAGCTGGCTGCACACTGAGCACACGGACCCAACATGGCCTTAAATCGTCATCTCTTTCCAACCTCGGTTTTCACACTTCACAACCTAGACCTTATCTCCAATCACTGCCCAGGGTTGAATGAGATGCAGAAATCAGAACTACTAGTTCCCCATGGCAAGAATACATGTGGTTGGCATGTTGTTCAACATTCAGTGTAGGAGAAACCAGTGTGCACCATGAGTCCCGGCCCATGCATGCGTGCCACAAAGGCATAAACACACACTGCGATCCTCAGCGTGAGTTCTGTCCTCAAGGAAGGCCTCTCAGTGGCAGGACCATTAGAAGGCATCTTGGGCTTGCCATGCCCCTAGGACCCAATTTTTAAACAGATTGCTGGTTGTCCAGTCGCCCCTTCCCAGGGCTCTGCACTGGAATCCCTCTTTTGGTGGGACACCTGAGGTAACAAAACTGAAAGGACTCCTCCCAACCCACAGATTGACCCAAAGCATTTGGGATTGGGCCAAAGCCACAGATAGGGAAACTCTTCCATGGGCCTTGAGGACTCCCCGACATTACACGGCCATTGTTGACACAAAATTCAGAGACAAAATCCTGAGCAAGCCCCTCAAAATCGCCCTTTCGTCATATCCTAAAGCATTCACCTCACGGTCTATAGATCGGGCTTGCCATACATACGTCCAAACCTAAGCCGGGTTTGTGTTTTCAGACATCTGTCCCCACAGTCCTGGCCCACACACCCTCCAGGCTGGGGACCCTGTAGCCACACATCATGTCTGTGGCTGCCCACTCCACAGGAATTCTGCCCTTTCCATTGTCCATAATCGTACAAATTAGGAGAAACCTCCAACGTTCCCGAGGCCATCCCAATAGTGTAGGCTGCCCAGACAAACAGGGTTCATCTGACACCAGCAGAGAAACTACCTCCACTTATACCATATACAGATGTTGCCAGAGAAGAAGATTGAACCGGACAGGCCCCTAAACCCTTAAAGGATCTATTGCTGTGGTTTCCAGGTATCTCTCCTCAGAGGCCTGGTTTCCAATACCAGCATATGGGGGTTTCCTGAGGCACCAATCAGAACAAATCTCGTCTCCACAAGGGAAGCTTGTCATTTGGAGCTGTCTCAAAATCTCCGGTTAGGAGAATCCTTCAGGTCCCCACTTCCACCGCCCCATTCCAAGGTCTCCATGGACACAAACCTACATTAGGACCCATCAGCAGGAGATTCCATTTTAACTCAGCCCCCTTTGTTGCTCCCCCAGAGCCAGCAGATCGAACCTGTCTAGTGGCTAGAAGATAGTTGAATGCAAGGAGGGCTGCCCAGCCATCCATCCTAGAACCCTGCTTAGAATCGTTCCATATGGAATGTCCTGGAGCCAACCAACACGTCTCAATTGTCCCGTGGAAGAATATTTGTGATTTGGAGCATCTCACAACTCCCAACGTGGGAAAACATCCATGGCCTCGTGATCCCCCCCCCCCAATTCATGAAGAGGACATCAGGGACAGAAACTCCAACCTGAGCGATCGTCTGATCCTCACCCTGACTTCAGATGCATGATATCTCGATTCAGCTCTGCAGAATTGCCTGCTGTGCCCTCGCCCAGAAACTTAAGTCAAATTTGTGTTCTCATACTTCCGTCCTCACACTCCTGGCCTACAAGCCCTCAAGTTTGGCAATTCCAGAACCACAATGCAGCACTCTGTCTGCCCTCCAGAAGAAAAATATTGCCCTCTGGGGCTACCCTGAATCCCCAAATCAGGATTAACCTGCACGCCACTTGACTCTACCCCAATTATACAGGCTTCCCTGGACAATAATATCCTTTCTCACATGGCCTGAGCATGGACCTCTTGACCCACATCCAGCCAGCTGACCGCACACTAGGCACATTGGACCCACCATGGCCTTAGGTCGTCATCTCTTCCCAACATTGGTTTTCAGGCTTCAGAACCTAGACCTTATCTCCAATCACTGCCCAGGGTTGAACATGATGCAGAAATCAGAACTCCTTCCCCATGGCAAGAAACCTTGTGGTTGGCATGTTGTCCAACGTTCAGTGTAGTTGAAACCAGTGTGGCCCTTGAGGCCCCGCCCATGCTTGAGGGCCACGTTGGTCAGAAACACGCATTGTGACCCTCAGCGTGAGCCCAGTCCTCAAATAAGGCCTCTCACTGGCTGTACCAAGAGACGGCATTTGGGCTTGCCATGCCCCTAGACCCCAATTTTTAACCATAGTTCGGGTTGTCCATTCGCCCTTTCCCAGTGCTCTGCTTTGGAATCCCTCTTTTGGTGAGACACCTGAGATAACAAAACTGAAAGGACTCCTCCCATACCACAGATTGACCCAAAACAATTGAGACTGGGCCAGTTCCACAGAGAGGACGACTCGTCCATGACCCATGAGGCCTCCCCGACATTCCACGGCCGTTGTTGATACAAAATCCAGAGACAAAAGCCTGAATAAGTATCTCACTCTCGCTCGTTCTTCACATCCCGAAGTGTTCTCCTCAAGGTCTGTAGATCGTGCCTGCCATACCTACATCCCCAAACCTAAGCTGAGTTTGTGTTTTCAGACTTCTGTCCTCACAGTCCTGGCCGACACACCCTCCAGGCTGGGGCCCCTGGAGCCACACAACAGAACTGTGCCTCCCCACTCCACGGGAATCTGCCCATTCCATTGTCCACAATAGTACAAATTAGGAGAAACCTCCAAAGCACCCGAGGCCATCCCAATAGTATAGGCCTCCCGGGACAAACAAGGGTGGTCTGACGCCAGCTGAGCATCTACCTCCACTCATACTGTAGATGGATATCCCCAGAGAAGAAGATTGAACCGGACAGACCCCTAGGCCCTCATTGGATCCATTGATTAGGTTTCCAGGTATCTCTCCTCATAGGCCTGGTTTCCAATATCAGGATATGGGGGTTCCCTAGGCTTGTTTGCTTGAGTGTTGTGAGGGCACAAACAAACATTGGGACCCTCAACATGAAGCCTGTCCTCAAGTAAGACCTTTCAGAGGCTGTACCAAGATTTGGCATATTGGACTTGCCATCACCCTAGGCCCCAATCTTTAACCAGTTGTCAGGTTGTCCAGTTGCCCCCCACCAGGGCTCTGCTCCCGAATCCCTCTTTTGGTGGGACACCTCAGGTAACAAAACAGAAATGACTCATCCCATCCCACATATTGGCCCCAAACTCTTGGGAATGGGCCAAAAACACAAAGAGGTACTCGTCCATGGACCAAGAGACCTCCCCGACATTCCACGGCCATCGTTGACACAAAATCCAGAGACAAAAGCCTGAGCAAGCGCCTCACACTCGCCCTTTGTTTATATCCCGAAGAGCTCTCCTCATGGTCTGTAAATCAGGCCTGCAATACCTACATCCCCAAATCTATGCCGAGTTTGTGTTTTCAGACTTCTGCCCCACAGAACTGACCCACACACCTTCCACGCTTGGGGCCTTTGAACCACACCTCAAAACTGTGCCTTCCCTTTCCAAAGGAATTCTTCCCATTCCATTGGCCACAACATTGCAAATTAAGAGAAACCTCCAAAGTCACTGAGGCGATCCCAATAGTGTAGGCTGCCCAGGACCAACAGGGACGATCTGACAACAGCTGAGCAACTACCTCAACTCAGACCCATAGACAGATGTCCACACAGAAATAGATTGAACCGGATAGGCCCCTAGGGATATCCCACTACTGTATGCCGCCCTGGACAAACAGGGACATTCTGACACAAGCTGAGCAACTACATCCATGCAGACATGCAGACAGATGTCAGCAGAGACAGAAGATTGAACCGGACAGGCCCATAGGCTTAATCTGAACTCTTGCTTTGGTTTCCTGGTGTTACACCTCAGAGGCCTGTATTCGAAGAACAGCATATGGAGCTTCCTGAGGCACCAAACACAACTTCTCTCATCTCCACATGGGGAGGTTTCTTAATGGATCTCTATCAAACCCTTCAGGTACGTGAATGCTCTAGGGTCCCTGAAACACCAGCACATTGTAAGGTCTCCATGGAAACAAACCCTCATTACGACCCATCCTCAGGAGAGACCATTTCAACTCAGCACCCTGGGTAGCTTGTCCCAGAGCCAGCAGATCGAACATGTCTTGTCGCAAATAGCCAATGGGAATGCGAGGTATGCTGTATAGGCATCCATCCTTCGAAACCTGCTCTCCAGTCCTTCCATATGGGACGTCATTTTAGCCGTCCAAAAGGACTCGACTGTCCTGTAGAAGGAAACCTTGTGGTTTGGAGCAACTCACAAACTCAGTGTGGGATAACAGCCTTGGCCTCATGAAGCCCCCATTTCATGAAAGGGCCATCACGGACACAAACTCCAGCATCATCAAACGTCTGATCATCACCCTGAATCCAGATGCAGGTAATCCTGATTCAGCCTCTGCAGAGTGGGCCTGCTGTGCCCTTGGCCCCAAACCTCACCCTAACTTGTGTTTTCAGACTTCCATCCTCACACTCTGGGCCCACAAGCCCTCCCGACTGGGAATTCTGGGGCCACAATGAAGCACTCTTCCTGGTCCCCAGAAGAAAAACATTGTCTATACCGTTGCCCAGAAAACCCGAATGAGGATCAAACTGGTTGGCCCTTGGCAACACCCCAATTGCATAGGCTACAGTATGCACTAATGCTCTGTCTTACATAGCCTGAGCCCAGACTTTCCAACGGACACAGAGACAGCTGGCTGCACAACCAGCACATTGGACCTGCCACGGCCTTAGACCATCATCCCTTCCCAAACTGGGTTTTCTGGCATCGGAACCTAGACCTTATCTCCAATCCCTGCACAGGGGTTAACCTGTCACACAAGTCACTCAAGTCAGAACTCCTCCTTCCCCATGGCAAGAAACCTTGCTGTTGGAAGTCAAACCTTCAGTATAGGAGAAACTTGCATGGCACATGAGGCCACCCTCATGCTTGAGGGCCACCTTGGGCAGAAACACGCATTGTGACCCTTAGCGTGAGTCCCTCATTCAAGTAACGCCTTTCAGTGGCTGGACCAAGTGCCCGCATATGGGGCTTGCCATGCCCAATGGCATCCAGGCTTAACCAGATGGCGGGTATTTCAGTTGTCAGTACCCACTGCTCTGTTCTAGAATCCCTCTACTGGGGGGACACCAGTGGCAGAAAACAGTACTCTTCCCTTCCCACAGAATGACCCCAAACACTTGGGAGCTTGGTCAATCCCCAGAGAGGGAGACTCTTCCATGGCCCATGAGGCAACCCCTACATTAAACAGCCATTGTGGACACAACACCCAGAGACAAAAGCCTGAGCCACTGCCTCCCACTTGCCCTCCTTTCATATCCAGAGGAGCTCCCCTCACGGACTGGAGATCAGACCTGCCATTACCTTGGCCCCAAACCTGAGCCAAGTTTGTGTTTTCGGACATCTGTCCCCACAGCCCTGGCAAATACAGCCTCCAGATTGGGTCCTCTGGAGCCATACCACAGGACTGTGCCTGCTCTCTCCTAGGAGAATGTGCCCATTCCATTGGCCACAACCATACAGAATAGGAGAAACCTCAAGGCCCCCAAGGACATCCCACTACTGTAAGCCGCCCTGGACAAAAAGGGGCATTCTGACACAAGCTGAGCAACTACTTCCATGTAGGCATGCAGACAGATGTCCACGGAGACAGAGGATTGAATCATACAGGCCCCTAGGCTGTAATCTGAACTCTTGCTTTGGTTTCCAGGTGTCACTCCTCAGAGGCCTGGGTTCAAAGACCAGCACATGAGGCTTTCCTGAGGCATCGAAAAGAACACCTCTCCTCTCCACATGGGAAGCTTCCTTGTTGGAGCTTTGTCAAAGCCTTTGGGTTGGAGAGTCCTGCAGTGTCCCTGAGCCACTGCCACATTCTAAATTCTCTATGGGCATCAACACACATTATGACCCATCCTCAGGAGAGTCCATTTCAACTCAACCCTTAAGGTAGCTCACCCAAGAGCCCGCAGATTGAGCCTGCCTTGTCCCGACCAAACAATGGGAATGTGAAGTGGCATTTCCAGGCATCCATGCCTAGATCCCTGCTCTCGAGTCTCTCCGTATGGGGCATTCTGGAACCATCCAATAGGACTCGACTGTCCTGCAGAAGAAAACCTTGAGGTTTGGAGTAGTTCACAACTCCCATCGTAGTGAAACCTCCCTGGCCTCATGAAGCCCCTACCCCCTTCAAGAAGGGGCCATCATGGACATAAACTCTAGCCTGAGGCAACGTCTCATACTCGCCATGACCTCAGATGCAGGAGAACTCGATTCAGCCTCTGCAGAGTGGCCTGCCGTGCTCTCGGCCCCAAATCTAACGTTAGCTTGTGTTTTCAGACTTCCTTCCTTCCTCATACTCCTGGCAAACAATCCCTCAAGACTTGGAATTCTGGAACCACAACACAGCCTTCTGCCTGCCCACCAGAAGAAAAACGTTGCCCTATGGGGCTCTCCAGAAACCCCAAATGAAGATCAAACTGCTCGGGCCTCGATCGCACCCCAATTGGATAGGTTGCCCTGGGCACTAATGATCTATCTGACACAGCCTGAGGACAGACGTCCCGACAGACAAGGAGACAGCTGGCTGCACACCCAGCACATCAGACACGCCACGGCCTTAGGCCGTCATCTCTTCCCAACCTGGGTTTTCAGACATCAACCTAGACATTATATTAAATTCCAACACAGTTGGGTACCTGAAGCACAAATCAGAACTCCTCCTTCCCCATGGCTGGAAAGCTTGCTATTGGCATGGAGTCACACCTTCAGGGTAGGAGAAACCTTCATAGCCCCTGAGGACACGCCCAAACTTGAGTGCCGCCTTGGGCACAAACTCGCATTGTGAACCTCAGTGTGAGACCCATGAGGAAGTAAGGCCTCTCAGGGGCTGGACCAAGAGCCCACATATGGGGTTTGCCAAGCCCCTATGCTCCGAATCCTGACCAGAGTTCGAGTTTTCCAGTTGCCTGTACCTGAGGCTCGGCTCTGGAATCCCTCTCTTGGAGAGACACCTGAGACAGACAACAGGACTTCACCCTTCCCACAAAATGTCCCAAAACTCTTGGAAGCTGGACCAAATCCTCAGAGAGGGAAACTCGTCCATAGTCCTTGAGGCCACCCCTACAATCCACGGCTATCCTGCACACAACATCCAGAGACAAAAGCCTGAGGGAACGCCTCCCACTCGCCATTCTTTCATAAGACAAGGAGCTCCCCTATCGGTCTGTAGATCTGGCCTGCCATACCCTCGGCGCCACACCTAAGCCTAGATTGTGTTTTCAGACTTCTGTGCCCACAGTGTGGACCCACACACCTTCAACTAGGGCCTCTGGAGGCACACCGAAAGACTGTGCCTGTCCTTTTCAAGGAAACTGTGCCCAATCCATTGACCACAACCCTACAGGTTAGGAAAAACCTCCAAGACCCCTGAGGCCATCCCGATAGTGTAGGCTTCCCTGGAGTACAAGGGGAACTCTGACACCAGCTGAGCAACTATCTCCACTTAGACACTCAGATCAGTGTCCCCAGAGATAGAAGGTTGAAATGGACTGGCCCCTAGGTCCTAATCTGAACCCTAGCTCTGGTTTCCAGGTGTCCCTCCTCAGAGGACTGGTTTTGAAGACCAGCATCTGGGGCTTTTCTGAGGCACCAAACAGAATCTCTCCCGTCTCCACATGGGGAGCTTTCTTATTGGAGCTATTTCAAGCCCTTCAGGTAGGCGAACTCCGCAGGGCACATTCCAACACATTCCAAGGTCTTCATGGACACAAACCCACATTATGACACATCCTCAGGAGAGTCCATTTCAACTCTGCACCCTGGGTAGCTTGCCCCAGAGCCAGCAGATCAAACATGTCTTGTTGCTAATGGACATTGGGAATGCGAAGCATGCTGTACAGGGATCCATCCTTCGAACTGTGCTCTCCAGTACTTCTGTATGGGACGTCCTGGAGCCATCCAACAGGACTCGACTGTCCCACAGAAGGAAACCTTGTGGTTTGGAGCAACCTCCAAACTGAGCATGGGAAAACTTCCTTGGCCTCATGAGGCCCCCACTTCATGAAGGTGCCATCATGGACACAAACACCAGCCTCAGCCAACGTCTGATCCTCACCCTAACTTCAGATTCAGCCTCGGCATGCCCTTGGCCACAAACCTCACCCTAGCTTGTGTTTTCAGACTTACGTCCTCACACTCCTGGCCCACAAGTCTTCCCAATTGGGAATTCTGGGGCCACAGCAAATCACTCTGCCTGCCACCCAGAAGAATAACATTGTCTATGGCTTTGCCCAGAAACCCCAAATGAGAATCAACCTTCTTGGCCCTCAGCAACACCCCATGCATAGTCTACCCTAAGAAATAATGCTCTGTCATACATATCCTGACCCCAGACCTTCCGACAGACATGGAGACAGCTGGCCACACACCCAGTACATTGGACCCGCCATGGTCTTAGGCCATTCATCCCTTCGCATTGACCTGGGTGTCTTCCTGGAGGTATGTTCTGAGGCTATGTCAGACTGTGCATTTTTTTCAGAGCGGCTGATGAAATTGGGGTGGGCTTATGGGCCTTCCAGGTTTCTCCTAATCTGATGGGTTTGGGAAAATGAGATGGGCTGAGATTCCTCGGGAGAGCAGGCCCAGTGATGTGGTGTAGTCCTGGAGGCCACATCTGGAGGGCATATGTGTCAGGAATTTGATTCCAAAGTCTTCAGACACAAATTTGGGTCAGAGTTAGGGGAGAAGTGATGGCACACCCAATATGCAGACCCTGAGGGCAGCTCCTCGGGATTTGAGATTCGGACGGCAGGAGGCAGGAGCACGGGCTTTTCTGTCTGATTTGTTTGTCTAAGATGGCCACAAAATGGAGGGGTGGCCTCATGGGTCCATGTGAGATTCTACTTCTCTGGGAATTCTGCCTGGCACAAAAGAGCTTGTTGTCTTTCTGGGAGATGGGAGGAGCGTGGTTTTCCGTGTCATGGTTTCCGTCCAAACAGGCATTCCAGAGATGGGTTCTGGGTCCGGGAACCTGGATCACACCAACAAGGCTTAGGATTTGGTCCTAGGGGTATGGCAGGCATGTTCTATGTTCTCCTGGTACAGCTCCCGAGGAGGAGTGTTGGAAAGGGGTCTCAGGCTGAGGGTCACAATGCCTGTTTGTGCCCAGATGCCCATGCTGAGTGGGTGTGGTCTCATGGGCCATGCACTTGGTTCCCACTCTGAGGGTTGGACACTCATATCAACATTCAGTTTTCCTGTCATGGGGAAGGAGGTGTATTTTTTTGTGCTTCATGGTCCCCCACGGGCAGGAATTTGAGCTATGTTCTGGAGCAGGTACCCGAATACCCAGGTTGCTTCGAGATGAGGTCCTTGGGCCAAGGCAGGACCCACCTGCAGGAAATGGGGCCCACTGACTTGGTCGACTACAGGAGGTCAGGCTCGAGCTGTGTCAGACAGAGAATTCGTGCAGAGGGCCGCCTATGATATTGGGGTGCCATTGAGAGCTGTGCAACTGGATCCTCATGTGGTGTTTTGTGCAGACCCTTAGGGCACTTCTTTCTGGTGAGCAGGCAGATGGCTGCATTATAGCTCCAGAATACCCAAGATCGAGGGCATGCAGGTGAGGAGTGTGAGGACAGAAGTCTGAAAACACAAGCTATGGTTAAGCTCAGTGCCGAACACATGTCCGTTCCAATGGACAGCAGTTGTTTCGAGATCTCCAGCACCTGGGTGAAGGTCAGATGTCTGCTCACACTGGAGTTTGTATCCATGATGGCCAACAAATGGTGGGGTGGCCTCAAGAATTCTTGTAGGTTTTACCAAGCTGGAGCTTGTGAGCTGCTCCAAACATCAAGGTGTCCTACTGCGGGACAGGAGAAATCTGCTTACAGGGCTCCAGGGTCCACCATATGGAGGATTCGATAGCAGAGCTCTCTGAATGGAAGACTGGGAAGCCCATCTCGTGTTACCATTGCAGCTGAGGAACAGAACATGCTTGATCCAATGACACTGATTCCAAGCTCCAAGTGATCTGCGTTGACGGAAGTTCTCATTCTAATGGGTCCCAATGTGGCTTGGTGTTCAGGGATACCTAGGAATGTAGTGGCAGCTCTTGGGCCATGCAGGATTCTCTATCCTGAGGATTAGACCCAGTAACCAGGAGCCAGGTTTCCTTCTAGGGACAGGTGGTGTTCTCTTGTATGGCTCATGGACCACAAGTTGGACGATATGTTGAATTTCCAGCACTGGCCTCTGGGGAGAGAGGCCTCAAAACCTACGCTAGGATTCTGATGAGGTTGTATGGGCATGGCAGGTTCAATCTTCAGACTCAGTGCCATTGACCTGCATGTCATCCTGGAGGTAGGTGCTGAGACTGTGTCAGCCTGTGCATTTTTTCCAGAGCGGCCTATGAAATTGGGATGGGCTCAGGGGCCTTGCAGGTTTCTCCTAATCTGGAGGGTTTGGGCAACTGAGATGGCAGAGTTTCCTCTGAAGAGCAGGCCCCATGATGTAGTGTGGTTCTGGTGGCCCCATCCAGGTGGCCATGTAGTTAAGACTCTGGGACCAAAGTCTTCAGACACAAAATTGGGTAAGAGTTAGGGGCAAGGAGAGGGTGGGGCCAAACTGCAGACCCTGAGGGCAGCTCCTCCATATTTAAAATTTGTGTGGCTGGGAGGCAGGAGCAAAGGCTTTTCTGTCTGGATTTTGTCTAGGATAGCCTCAGAATAGTGGGATGTCCTCATGTGTCCATGAAATATTGTACCTTTCTGGGGATTTTGTCCGGCACCCAAGAGTTTGTTGTCTTACTGTGGGAAGGAGAGAGCACGGTTTACAGTGTCAGGGTTCCTGTCAAAACATGGATTCCAGAGATGGGTTCTGGATCCTTGAGCCTGGATAACCCCACAAAGGCTTAGGATTTTGGCCTAGGTGCATGACAGGCCTACTCTCTGGGGCCCTGGTCCAGCTCCCACCGGGACTTGTTGGAAATGGATCTCAGGGTGAGGGTCACAATGCCTGTTTGTGCCCAGCTGCCCGTTCAGAGTGGGCATTTTCTCTTGTTCCATGCACCTGGATCCCAATCGGAGGGTTGGACCACCATCTCAACATTTAGTTTTCCTGCTATGGGGAAGGAGGAGTACTCTTTGGTGCTTCAGGTTCCCCCATGCACAGGAATTTGAGCTATGTTCTGGGACAGATAGGTGAATACCCAGGTTGGTTTGAGATGAAGGACTCAGGTCAAGGCAGGTTACACCTGCTGTATCTGGGACCCGCTATCTGGATGGCAGCCAGGAGGTGGGGGCTCGGGCTGTGTCAGACAGACCATTAGTGCACAGGGTGGCCTGTGATAAAGGGGTGCCATAGAGGGTCGTGCAGGTGGATCCTTATGTGGGGTTTCATGCAGACCCATAGGGTACTTCTTTCTGCTGGGCATGCAGAAGGCTGCATTGTGGCTCCCAAATTCCCAATATGGAGGGCTTGAGGGCGAGGAGTGTGAGAACAGAAGTCTGAAAAAACAAGCTACAGTTAAGCTCAGTGCCAAACACATGGCCATTCCAATGTGCAGTGGTTGTTTCGAGATCTCCAGCACCTAAGTACTGGCGAGAGTCAGATGTCTACTCATGATGGAGTTTGTATCTGTGATGGCCAACAAATGAAATATCCAGCACCTGAGTAAGGGTAGATGTCAGATGTTTGCTCATACTGGAGTTTGTGTCTATGATGACCAAGAAATGGAGGAGTGACATCAAGAGGCCATGGAGAATTCCCCACGCTGATGCATGTAAGATGCTCCAAACAGCAATGTTGCTTTTTTTACTGGACAGGTGGAGTCTGGTTTGTTTGTTCCAGGGTCCCCCCATGTGAAAAATATGGGAGCAAAGATCTTCCACGTGGATGCCTGGAAAGCACACCTCCATTGACCAATGCAGCTAAGGAACATGGCAGGTTCTTTAGGTTGGCTCTGGGACGAAGTACCAAGGCCTTGAGTTGACATGGAATCTCTTGCAGGTGGGTCACAATGCTGGTTTGTTACCAGGTAGATCTTAGAATGTGTTGGTGGCTAAAGTGCCATGCAGGATTCTCCTACCCTGAGGGTTTAACACAGGTCGGAAAGCACGGTTTCCTTCTGGGGATAGGAGATGTAGTGTTGTGTGGCTCAGGGACCACATGTTGTATCATAAGTTCATATTCAAGAACAGGCCTTTGAAGCCAGATGCCTGACAACCTAATATAGGGCTCCAATGAGGTCCAGGTGCATGAGTTTCAATCTTCATACTCAAGACAGTTGACTTGGGTGTCTGTCTCGATGTAGGTGATCAGGGTGTTTCAGACTGCGCACTTGGGTTCAGAGTAGCCTCCAATACTGGGGTGGCCTCTGGGATCTTGTATGTTTCACCCTACTCTGGAGGTTTTGGGTAAATGTGACAGGCACAATTTTCATGGGGATGGCAGGCACAGTCCTGTGGTGTGGCTCCAGAGACCCCATCATGGAGGGCAAGTGAGCCATGGTTTTGTTATGCTCCCATTTGCATCTCCAGGAGCCCGCATTGCAGGCCTGGTATGCCCTAAGCCCAAATCCTAACCTCTGGGGGGATTTTTCAGGCTCCCAGAACCACAGCCCGCCTCTGTAATCCCTGTTTTGGGGTACCACTAAATGGAAAATAGCACTCTTCCCTTCAACGAGAAAGCCACCATAGTATAGGGAGCCGCCAGGATCCTTGAGAGGAAAAATCTCCCATGGACCCATGAGACCACACCTGCATTCCGAGGCCATCTTGGACACACAAGCCAGATACAAAAGCCTGTGCTACCGCCTTCGAGTCACCCTATTTACAGCTCCTGACGAGCTGCCCTCCAGGTCTATGCATTGAGCCTACAATCAGCTCACTGCTAACCTTAACCCGAGTTTGTGTTTGCAGACTTCTCTCCCAAAACTATGGCTCATATGTCCTCCAGGATGGGGCCTCTGGAGCCACACCACAGTACTGTGCCTGACATCCCCAAGGAAAATGTGTCCATCACAGTTGCCCAAAACCTCGAGATAAAGAGAAACCTGCAAGGCCCCTGAGCCTACCCCAATATTGGAGGACGCTCTGGACACAAATGCGCAGTCTGAAACACCCTGATCACCTGAATCCAGGAAGACACCCAAGTCAATGTTTCTGAGTCAGAAGATTGAACCTGACATGCCCTATGACCTCACTGTAACCCTAGATAAGGTTTTCAGGCATCTGTCCTCAGAGACCTGTTCTGGAGTACCAACTCATGATACAACATATGGTCCCAGAGCCCCACAACATAACATCTCCTTTCCCCAGATGGAAACCTTGCTCTTGGACCTGTGTCAAACCCTCAGGGTAGATGAATCCTACATGGCCTGTAGCCATCAGCAGATTCTAAGATCTCACTGCTAACAAGCCAGCTTTGTGGCCCATCTTCATGAGATTCCATGTCAACTCAAAGCCTTGGTACTTTGCCCTAGAGCCTCCAGAACGAACCTGCCATGTTCCTCAGTTGCAATGTTCAATGGAGGTGTGCTTTCCAGGCATACTTGTGGGAGTGCTCTGCTACCCAAACTTTCCACACGGGGTACTCTCGAGCAAACAAACCAGACTGCATCTGTCCCATAGAAGGAAACCATGCTGTTTGGAGCATCTTACAAGCCCAAGTGTGGAAATCCTCCATGGCCTATTGTCACCTCCCCTCCATTTTTCAGTCATTATAGACACAAACTCAAGCATGAACAAACAACTGATGTCTGCCCTTACTCCGGTGTTGGATATTTGAATCAGCCGCTGCACACTGGAAATGCCATTCACTTGTCACTGAATTTATCTGTAGCTTGGATTTACAATTCCATCCTCACCCTACTGGTCCACAGGCCCTCATGATAGGGAATTCTGGAGCCACAGTGCAGCATTATGCCTTCCCCATAGAAAGAAGGAGGGCCTGGTGAGTCTGCCCAGAATCTCCACATGAGGATCAATCTACTCGGCCCTTGAGGGATCCCCGAATAGGAGACATCCATGGCCCTAGTGCTGTGTCTGACAGAGCCTGAGCCCCGACCTCGTGTTGGCCACCCAAAGGGCAGGGCCCATATCCAGCATGTGATACAGCCAAGGACCAGGGCTGTCATCTCTACCCATCCTTGGTATTCAGGCATCTGTCCCCCCAGCTTTTCTGGAATCTCTTCCAATGGGGAAACCTGAATCATAATAGAGAAATCCTCCTTCCCCATGGAAGGATTTGTGAAAGTTGGGAAGAGTGTCCAACACACATAGTGGTAGCCTACTGCATGGCCATTGCGACCATGCCCACTCCTGAGGGCCGCCCTGGGCAAAAGCTGGCATAGTGACCCTCAACCTGAGCACGCTTTCAAACACACTCTCAGTTCTACATCCAGGACTTGCATCGGAGGCCTGGTAAACCCCTAGGCCGAAATCATAACCCTTGGTGGGTATTTTCAGGTGTCCAGAGGCAGAGCACATCTCTGCAATCCCTGTTATGGGACACCCTTAATATGGAAAACAGAACTCTTCCCTCTCTGAGAAAGCCACCAAACTATAGGAAACTTGAGAGGAAAAATCACACATGGACCCCTGAAAACACACCTTCATTCCTAGTCCATAGCGGATACACAATCCAGATAAAAAGCCTGTGCTACCACCTTCGAGGCACGCGATTTACAGCTCCTGCTGAGCTGCACTCCAGGTCTATGCATAGGGCTTGTGATCACCTTGCCACTAAAACTAACCTGTGTTTATGTTTTCAGACTTCCCTCCCAAAAGCATGGCTCACATGCCCTCCAGGATGGGGTCTCTGGAGACACACCACAGGACTGTCCCACCATTGCAAAGGAAACTGTACCTGTCAAAGTTGCCCAATACTTCCAGATAAGGAGAAACCTGCAAGGCCCCTGAGCACACCCCAATACTGGTTGCCACTCTGTACACAAATGCACAGTCTGAAACACCCTGATCACCTGCATCTAGGTAGACATCGAATTCAATGGTCCTGAGTCAGAGGATTGAACCTGACATTCCCCTAGGATTTCCTTGGAACCCTAGAATAAATTTTGAGGCAACTGTCCTCAGAGGCCTGTTCTGGAATACCAACTTATGATACAACATGTGGTCCGTGAGCCCCACAACAGAACATCTCCGGTCCCAGAAGAAACCGTGCTCTTTGACCGGTGTAAGACCCTCAGGGTAGATGAATCCTACATGGTCCCTTAGCCACCAGCACATTGTAAGATCTCCCTGGTAACAAATCTGCATTGTGACCCATCTTCATGAGACTCCATGTCAACTCCAGGCCTTGGTACTTCGCCCCAGAGCCACCAGAATGAACCGGCCATGTTCCTCAGCTACAATTGTCAATGGAGCTGTGCTTTTCAGGTATCCATGTGTGAGTACTCTGATACCGAAACTTTCCCCATGGGGGACCCTGGATCAAATAAACCAGACTCCCCCTGTCTGGTAGAAGGAAACTTTGCTATTTGGAGCATCTCACATGCCCCAGCATGTAAAATCCTCCATGGCCTCTTGAAGCCATCGCTCCATTTGTTGGTCATCATAGAAAAAAACTGAAGCATGAGCAAACATCTGACATCCACCTTTACTCCAGTGCTGGATATCTGGAATCAGCCACTGCACACTGGAACTGCCTTTTGCTTGGCACTGCATTGAACCGTAGCTTGGGTTTCCAATTCCATCCTCACCCTACTGGTCCCCAAACCCTCTTGATAGGGAATTATGGAGCCACAAAGCAGCTTTCTGCCTTCGCATCAGAAAGAAGATGGGCCTGGTGATTCTGCCCAGAAAATCTACATGAGGATCAATCTGCTTGGCCCTTGAGGAATCCCCGATTTATAGTCAGCATGGCTACTAGTTCTGTGTCTGACAGAGCCTGAGCCCTCAACTCATGTAAGCCACTCAGAGTCGAGCCCAAATCCAGCAGGTGAGACCGGCCCTGTCTCAGGTCCCTCACTTCTACTCATCCTTGGTATTCAGGCATCTGTCCCCAGACATTTGCCGGAATCCCTAACAATGGGGGAACCTGAAGCACAATAGAGAAGTCCTCCTTCTCCATGGCAGAAATCCAGGTAGTTTGGATGAGTGTCCTACCCTCAAAGGGGGAGCCAGTTACAAGACCAATGATACCACAATCACTCCTGAGGGCCGCCCTGGACACAAACGGCATTATAACCCTCAGCCTTAGCATGCTTTAAAACAATCCCTCTCAGTTGCACCCCCATGATCCCGCATTGCAGGACTGGTATGCCTCTAGGCACAATCCTAAAAGATGGTGGGATTTTCCAGGTGCCCAGACCAAGAGTCCATCTCGGGATTCCCAGTTTTGGGGCACCAATAAGATGGAAAACAGCACTCTTCCGTTCCCCGAAATAGCCACCAAACTATGGGGAGCCACCAGGATTCACAGTGAGGTAAAGTCTCCCATGGACCCATGAATACAAACCTACATTCTGAGGCCATCCTGGACACACAGTCCAGAGAGAAAAGCCTGTGCTACCGCCTTCCAGTCACTCTAATTACATTTCCAGACAAGCTTCCCTCCAGGTCTATGCATTGGGCCTGCGATCACCTCGCCACTCACTCTAATCCGAATTTGTGATTGCAGACTTCTCTACCTAAACCATGGCACACATGCCCTCCAGGATGAGGCCTCTGTATCCACACCACAAGACTGTCCCTGCCATCCCCAAGGAAACTGTGCCCATCACAGTTGCCCAAAAATTCTAGATTAGGAGAAACCTGCAAGGCCCCCGAGCCTACCCAATATTGGCGGCCGTTCTGTACGCATATGGGCTGGCTGAAATACCGTGATCCCCTACATCCAGGCAGACAGCCAAATCTATGGTCCCGAGTCAGAATAGTGAAACTAACATGCCCCTAGGACGTCACTGGAACTCTAGATTCGGTTTTCAGGCATCTGTCCTCAGGGACCTGTTCTGGAATAAAAATTTATGACACAACATGTGGTCCCTGAGCCACACGACAGAACATGTCCTATCCCCAGAAGGTTAACGTGCTCTCCAACCTGTGTCAAACCCTCAGGGTAGGAGAATCCTGCATGGCACCTTAGCAACCAGCACATTCTAAGATCTCCTTGTTAATAAACCACCATTGTGGCCCATATGCAAGAGATTCCATGTCAACTCAAGGACTTGGTACTTCGACCCAGAGCCACTGTAACAAACCTGCCATGTTCCTCAGCTACAATGGTCAATGGAGGTGTGCTTTCCATGCATCCAGGCCGGAGAGTTCTGCTTCACAAACTTGCCACATAGGGGAACCTAGGGCAAACAAACCAGATTTCACCTGCCCAGTACAAGGAAATCTTATGTTTGGAGCAGCTCACAGGCCTCAGTGTGTGAACTCCTTGATGGCCTCTTGACGCCACCCCTACTTTGGTCGATCATCAAAGACACAAACTCCAGTGTGAGCAAATATCTGACATACACCCTTATTCCACTGCACATTGGAACTGCCTTACACTTGGCATTGAATTGAACCGTAGCTGGTGTTTACACTTCTATCCTCACCTGAATTGTCCCCAAGCCCTCTTGATAGGGAAATGTGGAGCTGCAACACAGCATTCTGCCTTCCCCAATGAATGAAGAAGTGCCTGGTGAGGCTGCCCAGAAACCCCACATGAGGATCCATCTGCTCGGCCCTCGAGTCAACCACGATTTATAGACTGTCATGGCCACTAGTGCTATGTCTGACAGAGCCTGAGCCCAGACCAAGATTCAGCCACCAGAGAGCGGGCCCCATGTCAAGTATTTGGGATGGTAGTGGGGCAAGTATGTAATCTCTATCCATCCTTGGTATTCAGGCACCTGTCCCCAGACCTTGGCTGGAATCACTGACAATGAGGGAACCTGAATCACAAAAGAGAACTCCTCTTTCCCCATGGCCATAAACCTGGCTTTTGGGATGGGTGTCCCACCCTCAAAGGGGGATAAAGTTACAACATCAATGAGACAACGCCCACTCCTGAGGGCTGCCCTGGCCACAAACAGGCATTGTGACCCATTCAGTTGCACCACAATGATCCCGCATTGCAGGCCTGGTATGCCTCTCGGCAGAAATCCTAAAACGTGGTGGGATTTTCGAGGTGCCTAGACCCAAAGCCCATTTCTGGAATCCCTGTTTTGGGGCACACCTAAGATGGAAAACAGCACTCTTCCCTTCACCGAAAAAGCTACCAAACTAAGGGGAGCCACCAGGATCCATAGAGAGGAAAATTCTCCGATGGAACCATGAGAACACACCTGCATTCCGAGGCCATCCTGGACACACAATCCAGAGAGAAAAGCCTGTGCTACCGCTTTCCATTCACCTTAATTACAGTTCCAGACAAGCTGCCCTCCAGGTCTATGCATTGGGCCTGCAATCACCTCGCTGCTCACCTTAATCCGAATTTGTGTTTGCAGATTTCTCTACCAAAACCATGGCACACATGCCCTCAAGGATGGGGTCTTTGGATCCACACTACAGGACTGTCCCTGCCATCCCCAAGGAAACTGTGCCCGTCACAGTTGCCCAAACTGTCTATATTAGGAGAAACCTGCAAGGCCCCTGAGCCTCCCCCAATATTGGTGGCCGTTCTGAACACAAATGGGCAGTCTGAAACAACCTGATCACCTACATCCAGGCAAACAGCCAAGTCAGATTAGTGAACATAACATGCCCCTAGGACGTCACTGGAAACATTGATTCGGTTTTCAGACATCTGTCCTCTGAGGCATGTTCTGGAATGCGAACTTATAATTTAACATGTGGTCCCTGGGCCACACAACAGAACATCTTCTGTCCCCAGAAAGAAACCTTGCCCTTCCATCTGTGCCAAAGCCCAGGTTACTAGAATCCTGCACAGCACCTTAGACACCAGCACATTATAAGATCTCCCTTGTAACAATCCAGCATTGTGGCCCATCTTCAAGAGATTCCATATCAACTCAAGGACTGGGTACTTTGCTCCAGAGACAGCAGAACGAACCTGCCATGTTCCTCAGCTGCAATGGTCAATGGAGTTGAGCTTTCCAGGCATCCATGTGGTAGAGCTCTGCTACCCAAATTTTCCACATGGGGGACCATGGAGGAAATAAACCAGACTCCACCTTTCCAGTAGAAAGGACCCTTGCTGTTTGGAGCAGCTCGGAAGCTTCAACTTGAAAGCCCCTCCATGGCCTCTTGATGCCATCCCTCCATTTGTCAGTCATCGTAGACACAAACTACAGTGTGAGCAAGTATCTGACATCTGCCTTTACTCAGGTGCTGGATATCTTGAATAAGCTACTGCACGTAGGAACTGCCTTCTGCTTAGCGCTGAATTGAACTCTATCTTGTGTTTACAATTCTATCGTCACCCGACTGGATCCCAAACCCTCTTGATAGGGAAATCTGGAACCACAACACAGCATTCTGCCTTCCCCACCAAATGAAGAAGTGCCTGGTGAGTCTGCCCAGAAACCCCACATGAGGATCCATCTGCTGGGCCCTCGAGTCAACCAAGATTTATAGGCTGCCATGGCCACTAGTGCTGTGTCTGACAGAGCCTGTGCCCCGACCGAGTATCAGCCATCAGAAAGCGGGCCCCATATCTAGCATTTGGGATGGTAATGGGGCAAGTTCGTCATCTCTACCCAATCTTGGTATTCAGGCACCTGTTCCTAGACCTTTGTTGGAATCTATGCCAAAGGGGAAACTGAACTACAATAGAGAACTCCTCCTTCATCATGGCAGGAATCTTGGCTGTTGGGATGTGTGTCCAACCCTCAAAGTGGGAACAATGTACAGGACCAATGAGGCCATGCCCACTCGTGAGGGCCTCCCTGGCACAAAAAGTCATTGTGACCATCAGCTATGTTTTCTAGCAATCCCTCTCAATTGCTCCACCATAATCCCGCATTGCAGGCCTGCTACATCTCTTGGCACAGATCCTAAAACTTGGTGGGATTTTCCAAGTCCCCAAACAAAGAATCCTTCTCTGGAATCCCTGTTTTGGAGCACCCATAAGATGGAAATAGCACTCTTCCCTTCCCCGAAAAAAAACCACCAAACTATGGGGAGCGACCAGTATACATAGAGAGGAAACAGCTCCCATGGACTCATGAGAACACACCTGCATTCCGAGGCCATCCTGGACACACAATCCTGAGAAACAAGCCTGTGCTACCGCCTTCCATTCACCCTAAATACAGTTCCAGACAATCTACCATCCAGGTCTATGCATTGGGTCTATGATCACCTTGCTACCCACCCTAAACTGAATTTGTGTTAGCAGAGTTCTCTACGTAAACCATGGCACACATGCCTTCCAGGATGGGGTCTCTGGATCCATACTACAACTCTCCCTGCCATCCCAGAGGAAACTGTGTCTGTCACAGTTGCCCAAACCTTCTATATTAGGAGAATCCTGCAAGGCCCCTGAGCCTACATCAATACTGGTGGCCACTCTGAATGCAATTGTGCAGTCTGAAACACCCTGATAACTTACATCCATGCAGATAGCCAAATCAACGTTCCTGAGTCAGAATAGTGAACCTAACATGCCCCTAGGACGTCATTGGAACCTTAGATTCGGTTTTCAGACATCTGTCCTCAGAGGCCTGTTCTGGAATGCGACCTTATGGTACAACATGTGGTCCCTGGGCCACACAACAGAACATCTCCTGTCCCCAGAAGGAAATCCTCCCCTTCCATCTGTGCCAAAGCCCAGGATAGTAGAATGCTGCACAGCACCTTAGCCAACAGCACATTCTAAGTTCTCCCTTGTAACAAACCAGCTTGTGGCCCATCTGCAAGAAATTCCATGTCAACTTAAGGACTTGATATTTCACTCCAGAGACACCAGAATGAACCTGCCATGTTGCTCAGCTGCAATGGTCAATGGAGTTGAGCTTTGCAGGCATCCATGCGGTACTGCTCTGCTACCCAAACTTTCCACATGGGGGACCCTGGAGCAAATAAACCAGACTCCACCTGTCCAGTAGAACAAAACCTTGCTGTTTGGAGCAGCTCATAAGCCTCAACGTGAAAACCCCTACATGACCTCTTGACGCCACTCCTCCATTTGTCAATCATAGACACAAACTCCAGTGTGAGCAAATATCTGACATCCGCCCTTACTCAGTTGCTGGGTATCTCGAATAATCCACTGCACATAGGAACTGGCTTCCGCTTGGCACTGAATTGAACCGTAGCTTGTGTTTACAATTCCATCCTCACCCAACTGGTCTCCAGGCCCTCTTGATAGGGAATTCTGGAGCCACAATGTAGCATTCTGCCTTCCCTATAGAAAGAAGTGCCTGGTGAGTCTGGCCAGAAACTCCACATGAGGATCAATCTGCTCAGCCCTCGAGGGAACCCCAATTTATAGTTTGCCCTGGCCACTAGGGCTGTGTCTGACAGAGCCTGCGCTCCAACCTATTGTCAGTCAATAGAGAGTCGGCCCCACATCTAGCATCTGGGATTGCCATGGCCCAAGTACGTCATCTCTACCCATCCTTGGTATTTAGGCACCTGTCCCCAGACCTTGACTGGAATCCCTCCCAATGGGGGAAACTGAAGCACAATAGAAAACTCCTCTTTCCTCATTGCAGGACATTTGGCTCTTGGGATGGGTGTCCAACCCTGAAAGGGGGAGCCAGTTACAAGACCAATGAGACCACGCCAACTCCTGAGGCCCGCCTTGGCACAAACAGGCATTATGACCCCCAGCCTGGGCATGCTTTCAAAAACTCCCTCTCAGGTGCACCACCATGATCCCACATTGCAAGCCTCATACGCCCCTAGGCCCAAATCCTAACCCTCGGTGCGATGTCCCAGACTCTCAGAACCAGAGCATGGATCTGGAATCACTGTTTTGGGGCACCCATAAGATGGAAAACAGCACCCTTCCCTTCCCCTAAATAGCCACCAAACTATGGAGAGCTGCCAGGATCCATAGAGAGGAAAAGTCTCTCATGGACCCATGAGACCACACCTGCATTCCGAGGCCGTCCTGGACACACAATCCAGAGAAAAAAGCCTGAGCTACTGCCTTCCAGTCACCCTAATTAAAGTTCTTGACGAGCTGCCCTCCACGTCTACGCATTGGGCCTGCGATCACATTGCCAAAAAGTCACTAACCCAAATTTGTGTTTCCAGACTTCTCTGTATATAATTTGTGTACAGTAGAGTGTCGAGTAGGTCTATCCTCATTTGGGGTGTCTGGGAAGCTCCAGAGGGCAACATTTTTCTTCTAGAAGCCTGGCAGGGTGTTGCATTGTGGGTCTGGAACTGTCAAACTTGAGGGCTTGGGGGCTAAGAGTGTGAGGACAGAAGTCTGAGAACACAAACTAGACATAGGTTTCAGGGCTAGGGCAAGTCCAGCACACTTCACAGAGCTGAATTGAGATCTCATGCATGTGAAGTCAGGGCGAGGATCAAACGTTGGCACAATTTGGAGTTCCTGTTCATGATTTCCCCTTCATAAAGGTGGGGTGGCATCACAAAGCTATCGGGGTTTTCGTAAGTTGGGAGTTGTGAAATGCTCCAAAATACAAGGATTCCTTCTGCAGGACATTTGGGACATGTTCGATGGCTCCAGGACATCCCATACAGAACGACACCAGAGCAGGGTTCTAATGATGGATGCCTGGGCAGCCTGCCTCGCATTCCATTTGTCTCCTAGCCACAAGACAGGTTCGATCTGCTGACTCTGGGGGATCAACCAAGGGATGGGTCCTAATGTGGGTTTGTGTCCATGGAGACCTTGGAATGGGGAGGTGGCACCAGGCCCCTGAAGGATTGTCCTAACCAGAGATTTTGAGACAGCTTTAATGAGCAAGTTTCCCATGTGAAGACAAGATTTGTTTTAATTGGTGCCTCAGGAAACCCCCATATGCTGGTATTAGAAACCAGGCCTCTGAGGAGAGATACCTGGAAAACACAACAATAGATCTGATTATGGACTAGGGGCCTGTCTGGTTCAGTCTTATTCTCTGGTGACATCTGTCTATGGTATGAGTAGAGGGAGTTGATCAGCTGGTGTCAGACTGCCCCTGTTTTTCTGGGTGGCCTACACTATTGGGATGACCTTGGGAAATTTGGAGATTTCTCCTAATTTATACGATTATGGACAATGGAAGGGAAAGAATTCCCGTGGAGTGGGCAGGCACAGACCTGATATGTGGCTCCAGGGAACCCAGCCTGGAGGGTGTGTGTTCGAGGACTGTGGGGACAGATGTCTGAAAACTCAAACTCAGCTTAAGTTTGGGGATGTAGTTATGGCAGGCCAGATCTAGAGACAGTGAGGAGATCTCTTCAGGATATGAAGAAAGGGCGAGTGTGAGGCACTTGTTTAGGCTTTTGTCTCTGGATATTGTGTCACCAATGGCTGTGGAATGTCCAGGTGATTTCAGGGGCAATGGACGAGTCTTCCTCTCTGGGGATTAGGTCCAATCCCAAGAGTCTGGGGTCATTCTGTGGGATGGGAGGTGTCCGTTTTGTTTTTTTTTTTTTTTTTTTTTTTAACCAAGGTGTCCCACAAAAAGAGGGATTCCAAAGCCGAGCCCTGGGGAGGGATGACTGGACAACCAGAAATCTGGTTAAAAATGGGGGCCTAGGGGCATGGCAAGCCCATTAGGACGTCTAATGGTCCAGCCACTGAAAGGACTTACTAGAGGACAGGACTCAAGCTGAGGGTCACAATGCGTGTTTATGCCCTCACCCACTCAAGCCTCAGTGGGACTTCATGGTGAACGCTGGTTTCTCCTACAGTGAACGTTGGACAACATGCTAAAACAAGGTTTCTTGCCATGGTTAAGTAGGAGTTCCGATTTCTGCATCACGTTGATCCCTTGGCAGGGTTTGGAGTTAAGGTCTAAGTTCTGAAGACTGAAAAGCTAGGTTGGGAAGAGATGATGAGCTAAGGCCATGGCAGGTATGATGTGCTCAGTGTGCGGTCAGCTGTCTGGGTGTTGGTCAGGAGGTCGGGGCTCAGGCTATGTCAGATAGTGTATTAGTTCCCAGGTTAGAGTATATAATTTGGGTACAGTAGAGTGCTGTGTAGGTCTATCCTCATTTGGGATGTCGAGGAAGCTCCATAGGGCAACATTTTTCTTCTGGAGGGAAGGCAGAGGGCTGCATTATGAGTCTGGAATTGCCAACCTTGAGGGTTTGGGGGCCAGGATTGTGAATAGGGAATTCTAAGAACAAAAGCTAGACATAGGTTTCAGGGCAAGGGCAAGACTGGCACACTCTGCAGAGCTGAATCAAGATATCATGCATCTGAAATCAGGGCGAGGATGAGACGTTGGCTCAGGTTGGAGTTCCTGTCCATGATTTCCCCTTCATAAAGGGGGGGTGGCATCACAAAGCTATCGAGGTTTTCACAAGTTGGGAGTTTTGAGATCCTCCAAAACGCAAGGATTCCTTCTGCAGGACATTTGAGACCTGTTGAATGGCTCCAGGATGTTCCATACAGAACGACCCCAGAGCAGGGTTCTAAGGAAGGAATTCTGGGTAGCCTGTCTTGCATTCCATTTGTCTCCTAGTCACAAGACACGTTCGATCTGCTGGCTCTGGGGAAAAACCAAGGGTGCTGAGTTGAAATGGACTCTAATGGGGATGGGTCCTAATGTGGCTTTGTGTCCATGGAGACCTTGGAATGGGCCAGTGGCACCAGGGCCCTGAAGGATTCTACTAACTGGAGATTTTGAGAAAGCTCCAAAGAGCAAGTTTCCTATGTGGAGACAAGGTTCGTTTTAATTGGTGCCTCAGGAAACCCCCATATGCTGGAATTGGAAACCAGCCATCTGAGGAGAGATACCTGGAAATTACAGCATTCAATCTGATTAGGTCCTAGGGGCCTGTCCGGTTCAATCTTCTTATCTGGTGACATCTGTCTATAGTATGTGTGGAGGCTGTTGCTCAGCTGGTGCCAGACACCCCCCCCCCCGATTGTCTGGGCGGCCTACACTTTTGGGATGGCCTTGGAGACTTTGGAGGTTTCTCCTAATTTGTACGATTATGGACAATGGAAGGGGCAGATTTCCCATGGAGTGGGCAGGCAGAGACCTGATGTGTGGCTCCAGGGGCCCCAGCATGGATGGTGTGTGGGCCAGGACTGTGGGGACAGATGTCAAAAACACAAACGCAGCTTGGGTTTGGGGACGTAGGTATGGTAGGCCAAATCTAGAGACCGTGAGGAGAACTCTTCAGGATATGAATCAAGGGCAAGTGTGAGGTGCTTGCTCAGGCTTTTGTCTCTGGATTTTGTGTCAACAATGGCTGTGGAATGTCGCAGAGGCCTCATGGGCCATGGACGTGTTTTCCTCTCTGTGTATTTGGCCCGATCCCAATTGTTTTGGGTCAATCTGTGGGATGGGAAGAGTCCTTTCAGTTTTGTTACCTGAGGTGTCCCACCAAAAGAGGGATTCTAGAGCAGAGTACTTTGGAGGGACAACTGGACAACCAGAAATCTGGTTAAATATTGGGGCCTAGGGGCATGGCAAGCACAATATGCCTTCTAATGGTCCAGCCACCGAGAGGCCTTCCTTGAGGAAAGAACTCACGCTGAGGGTCTCAATGCATGTTTATGCCCTCATGGCACTCAAGCATGGGCGGGGACTCATGGTGCATGCTGGTTTCTCCTACACTGAACATTGGACAACATGACAACCACAAATTTTGCCGCAATGGGGAAGCATTAGTTCTGATTGCTGCATCTCATTCACCCTTGGGCAGTGATTGGAGATAAGGTGTTGGTTCTGAAGTCTGAAAACTGAGTTTGGGAAGAGATGACTACCCAAGGACGTGTCGTGTCTCATGTGCTCAGTGTAGAGCCAGCTATCTGCATGTCGGTCGGAAAGTCCGGGCTCAGGCAGTGTCAGACAGGTCATTAGTGCCCAGAGTAGATTGTATAATTGGGGTACAGTCGAGTGCCGTGCAGGTTGATCCTCATTTGGCATTTCAGGGTAGCCCCAAGAGCAAAGTTTTTCTTCTAGAGGGCAGGCAGAGTGCTGCACTGTGGCTCTGGAATTCCCAAAGTGGATGCCTTGTGGGCAAGGAGTGTGAGGACGGAAGTCTTAGAACACATGTTAGGCATACATTTCGGGGCAAGGGCACAGCAGGCACCCTCTGCAGATCTGAACCAGAATTTTGGCATCTGAAGTAAGGTCGAAAATCAGACATAGACTCAGGTTGGAGTTTCTGTCCATATGGTCCCTACATGAAGGCCTCAGCATCTCGAGGCCATGTAGGTATTCCCACGATGGGAGTTGCGAGATGCTCCAATCTGCAAGGATTCCTTATGATCGACAATTGAGACCTGTAGGATCACTCCCATACGGAACGATGCCAGAGGAGGGATCTAAGGATGGATGCCTGGGCAGCAAACCTCTCATTCCAATTGTCTCCTAGCAAATAGACAAGTTCGATATGCTGGCTCTGGTGGAGCAACAGAGGGGGCTGAGTTGAAATGGAATCTCCTGTGGATGGGTCTTAATGTGGGTTTGTGTCCATGAGGCCCTTTGAATGGGGCGGTGGCAACGGGGCCCTGAAGGATTCTCCTAACTGGAGATTTTGAGACATCCCCAAGGGACAAGTTTTCCATGTGGAGACGAGATTTGTTCTGATTGGTGCCTCACGATATCCCCATATGCTGATATTGGAAACCAGGCCTCTGAGGAGAGATACCTGGAAACCAAAGCAATGGATCTTGTTAGGGCCTAGGGACCTGTCTGCTTCAATCTTCTTCTCTGGGGACATCTGTCTATGGGTCTGAGTGGAGGTAGTTGCTCAGCTGGTGTCAGATCACCCGTTTGTCCTGGGAAGCCTAGGCTATTGGGATGGGGTTGGGGACTTTGGAGGTTTCTCCTAATTTGTAAGGTTGTGGCCAATGGAATGGGCAGAATTCCCTTGGAGAGGGCAGGCAGAGTCCTGTGGTGTGGCTTCAGGGGTCCCAGCCTGGAGGGTGTGTGGGCCAGTGCTGTGGGGACAGAAGGACGTATGTATGGCAGGCCCTATCTATAATCCATCCAGAGAACTCATTGGGATATGAACAAAGGGCGAGTGTGAGGCGCTTGCTCAGTCTTTTCTCTCTGGATTTTGTGTCAATGAGAGCCGTGGAATGTCGGGATGGCCTCATGGGACATGGAAGTTTCCCCCTCTCTGGGGATTTAACTCGATCCCAAGAGTTTGGGATCATTCTGTGGGATGGGAGGAGTCCGTTCTGTTGTTGTTGTTGTTTGTTTGTTTGTTTGTTTGTTTGTTTTTACCACAGGTGTCCCACCAAAGAGAAATTCCAGAGCAGAGCCCCGAGTGGAGCAACTGGAAAACCCGACCTCTATTTAAGATTGGGGGCCTAGGGGCATGGCAAGCTCATATGCAGGCTATTGGTCCAGCCACTGAGAGGCCTTACTGGAGGACAGGACTCACGCTGAGTGTCACAATGCATGTTTCTGCCTAACGCTGCCTTCTAACTTGGGCGGAGCTTCAAGGGCCACGTCAGTTTCTCCTACACTGAACATTGAACAACATAACAAACACAATGTTTCTTGCCATGAGGAAGGAGGAGTTCTGATTTCTTCATCACGTTCACCCCTGGGCAGTGATTGGAGATAAGGTATAGGATCTGAAGCCTGAAAACCGAGGTTGGGAAGAGATGACAACATAAGGCCTTGGCGGGTCCGATATTCTCAGTGTGTGGCCAGGTGTCTGGGGGTCAGTCGGGAGGTCCGGTGTTAAGCTGTGTCCGACAGGGCATTAGTGACCAGGGTGGACTATATAATTGGGGTACAATCGAGTGGCGTGCAGGTTGATCCTCATTTGGGGTCTCTGGGTAGCCCCAGAGGGCAATGTTTTTCTTCTGGAGGGCAGGCAGAGTGCTGCATAATGGCTCCAGAATTGCCAAACTGGAGGGCTTGTGGGCCTGGAGTGTGAGTACTGAAGTCAGAGAACACAACCTAGGCATAGGTTTGGGGCGAGGCACTGAAGGCACACTCTAAAGAGCTGAATCAAGATCTCGTGCATCTGAAGTCAGGGCAAGGATCAGACGTTGGACAGTTGGAGTTTCTGTCCATGATGGCTCGTTCAGGAAGGGGGGTGGGGCAACACGAGGCCATGCAGTTTTTCCTTCGATGGGAGTTTTGAAATGCTCCAAACCGCTAGAATTCCTTCTACGGGACAATTGAGACATGTTGGATGGCTTAAAAACGTCCCATACGGAACAACTCCAGAACACTGTTCTAAAATTTGATACCTGGGCAGCTCTCTTCATATTCCAATTGTCTCCTTGGTACAAGAGAAGTTCAATCTTCTGGCTCTGGGGTAGCAACCAAGGGGGATGTGTTGAAATGAAGGGGGTGGGGGGGCACCATGACGCTATGGAGGTTTTCCCACGATGGGAGTTGTGAGATTCTCCAAAGCTCAAGGATTCCTTCTTTGGGACAATTGAGACCTGTTGCATGACCTAGGACATCCCATAGGGATGACTCCAGAGCAGCGTTTCAAGGATGGATGCCTGGGCAGCCCAACTCACATTGTTGTGCATGTTGTGCAATGTTCAGTGTAGGAGAAACAAGAATAGTACATTAGGCCCCGCCCAAGAGCCCGCATATGGGGTTTGCCCTGCCCCTAGGCCCCCATTCTAAACCAGAGGTCAGGTTGTCCAGTCTCCCCTCCTCAGGGCTCTCCTCTGGAATCCGTCTTTTGGAGGGACACTTGAGGTAAAAAAAAAAAAAAAAAAAAAAAAAAAAAAAAAAAAAAAAAAAAAAAAAAACAGAATGGACTCCTCCATCCTAAGGAATAACCCCTAACTCTTTGGATTGGACCAAACCGCCAAAGAGAGATACACGTCCATGGCCAATGAAGCCACCTTGACATTCAACGGCTATTGTTGAAACAAAATCCAGACAAAAGCCTCAGCAAGTGCCTCACAATTGCTCTTTGTTCATATCCCAAATAGTTCTCCTCACAGTCTGTAGATCGGGTCTGTCATACATACGTCCCAATCCTAAGCCAAATATGTGTTTTCACACTTCTATCCCCAGAGCCATGGCACACACACCAGCATGGACCATGAAGACCCGCCCATGCTTGAGGGCCGTGTTGGGCACAAACATGCATTGTGACCCTAATAGTGAGCCCTGTCCTCAAGTAAGGCCACTCAGTGACTAGAACAAGAGCCCACATATGGGGCTTGCCATGCCCCAAGGTCCTCAGTCTTAACCAGAGGTCGGGTTTTCCAGATGCCCTTCCCCAAGGCTCTGCTCTCGAATCCCTCTTTTGGTGGGATACCTTAGGTTAAGACAAAAACAAAAACAAAACAAAACAAACAAACAAACAAAAAACCCAGAAACAGAAAGCATTCCTCCCATCCCACAGAATGACCCCATTCTCTTGGGATTGGGCCAAATCCCCACTGAGGGAGACCCGTTCATGGCCTATGAGGTCACCCCGACATTCCACGACTATTTTTGACAGTAAATCCAGAGACAAAAGCCTTAGCAAGTGCCTCACACTCACCCTTTCTTCATATCATGAAGAGTTCTCTTGGTCTGTATTTCAGGTCGTCCATACATTCAACCCAACGCTAAGCCGAGTTTGTGTTTTCAGACTTCTGTCCCCACAGTTCTGGCCCACACACTTTCCAGGCTGGGGCCCCTGGAGCCACACCTCAGGTCTGTGCCTGACCTCTCCAAGGGAATTCTGCTCATTCCTTTGGACACAACCTGACAGATTAGGAGAAACCTCCAAAGCCCCCGAGGCCATCCCAACAGTGTTGGCCACCCAGGACAAACAGGGGTGATCTGTCACAAGCTACGCAATTACCTCCACTCAGACCTGTAGACAGATATCCCTAGAAGAATAATGAACCGGACAGGCACCAAGGCCCTAATCATATCCATTCCTTTTGTTTCCAGACATCTCTCCTCAGAGGCCTGGTTTCCAATACCAACATATGTGGGTTCCCGGAGGTATCAATCAGAACACATCTCGTCTCCACATGGGAAACTTGCTCTTTGGAGCTGTGTCAAAACCTCCAGTTAGGAGAAACCTTCAGGTACATGGAGCCACTGTCCCATTCCAAGGTCTCCATGGACACAAACCCACGTTAAGACTCATCCTCAGGAGAGCCCATTTCAACTCAGCCCCCTCGGTTACTCCCCTGAGCCAGTGATGGAACCTGCCTTATAGCAAGTAGATCATTGGAATGTGAGGTGGGCTCTCCAGGATTCCATCCTTAGAACCCTGCTCTGGCGTCGCTTGTAATGGACCTCCTGGAAACAACCGACAAGTCTCGACTGCCCCACAGAAGGACTCCTTGGGGATTGGAGCATCTCACTACTCCCATCTTGAGAAAACCACCATGGCCACATGATGCCCTCCCCGCCCGATTTGTGAAGAGGGGAAATGGACAGAAACTCCAACGTGAGCCAAAGTCTGACCCTCGCCCTGACTTCATATGCACGAGATCTCAATTCAGCTCAGCAGAGTGGGCCTGCCATGCCCTCGGTCCGAAACCTATGCGTAGCTTGTGTTCTCAGACTTCCGTCGTCAGGCCTGGGATACAAGCCCTCCAGTTTGGGAATTCTGGAGCCACAATGAAGCACTCTGCCTTCCCTCCAGAAGAGAAACTTTGCCCTATGGGGCTACCCAGAAACCCCAAATGAGGATCAACCTGCATGCCACTCGACGGTACCCCCAATTGTATTATCTACCCTGGGCACCAATATGCTGTCTGACACAGCCTAAGCCCTGACCTCCCGACTGACACCCAGACAGCTGGGGCCACACCTCAGGACTGTGCCTGCCCTCTCCAAGGGAATTCTGCCCATTCCATTGGCCACAACTCTACAGATTACTAGAAACCTCCAAAGACCTCGAGACCATCCCAATAGTGTAGGTTTCCCGGGAGAAACAGTGGCGTTATGAAGCAAGCAGAGCAACAACCTCCACTCAGAACCGTAGACGTTCCCAGATGTTCCCAGAGAAGAAGACTGAAGCAGAGAGGCCCCTAGGCCCTAATAGGATCCATTGCTTTTTTTCCAGGCAAGTCTGCTCAGAGGCCTGGTTTCCATACAAGCTTATGGGGTTTTCTGAGGCAACAACCAGAACAAATCTCCTCTCTACATGGGAAACTTGCTCTTTGGATCTGTGTCAGTACCTCTGGTTAAGGAGAATCCTTCAGGGTGCTGGGGACACTACCCCATTCCAAGGTCTCCATGGACACAAACCCACATCATGACCTATCCTCAGGAAAGTCCATTTCAACTCAGCCCCTCGGTTGCTCCTCCAGAGCCAGCAAACCGAACCTGCCCTATCGTTAGTAGATAATTGGAATGAGAGTTGGGGTGCCCAGGCACCCATCGATAGAACCCTGCTCTTGATAAGTTCCTTATGGTACATCCTGGATCCATCCAACAGTTTTCAACTGTCCCACAGAAGGAATCCTTGCGGTTTGGAGCATCAGACAATGCGACCGTGGGAAAACTTCCATTGCCTCTTGATGGCCCCCCCACTTCATTAAGGGACCATCATGGGCAGAAACTCCAACCTGAGCCAACGTCTGATCCTGTCCAGACTTCAGATGCACGAGGTCTCGATTTAGCCCTTCAGAGTGTGCCTGCTGTACCCTCGCCTCAAACTTAAGCCTAGCTTGTGTTCTTAGACTTCCATCCTCACACATCGGGCCCACAAGCCCTCCAGTTTGGCATTCCAGAGCCACAATGCAGCACTCTGCCTGCCCTCCAGAAGAGAAACGTTGCCCTATGGGGCTACCCAGAAACCCCAAATGAGGATCAACCTGCACGCCACTCGACGATAATTCAATTATACAGTCTAGTCTGGGTACTAATGCCCTGTCTGACACAGCCTGAGCCTGGAATTCGCGACTTACACCCAGACAGCTGGCTGCACACTGAGCACATTGGACCCTCCAATGGCCTTAGGTCATCATCTCTCCCCAAACTCAGTTCCCAGGCATCAGAACCTAGACCTTATCTCCAATCACTATCCACCATTGAACGTGATGCACAAATCAGAAGTCCTCCTTCCCCATGGCCAAAAACCTTGTGGTTAGCATGTTGTCCAACGTTCAGTGTAAGAGAAAACATCATGGGAGAGAGGAGTCAAGATGGCGGAGAAGTAGCAGGCTGAGACTACTTCAGGTAGCAGGAGATCAGCTAGAGAGCTCATCTAAAGATTGCAAACACCTGCAAATCCATCGGCAGATCGAAGAGAAGAAGAACAGCAATTCTAGAAACCGAAAAACAACCACTTTCTGAAAGGTAGGACTGGCGGAGAAGTGAATCCAAAGCGACGGGAAGATAGACCCCGGGGGGAGGGGCCGACTCCCGGCAAGCAGCGGAGCAACGGAGCACAAAATCAGGACTTTTAAAAGTCTGTTCTGCTGAGGGACATCGCTCCGGAGGCTAAACCGGGGCGAAGCCCACACGGGGTCGGCGTGACCTCAGGTCCCGCGGGGTCACAGAAGGATCGGGGGTGTCTGAGTGTCGCAGAGCTTGCGGTTATTGGAAAGGGAAAGCCGGCTGCAGAGACAGAGCCGAAAGTAAGCTCGCAGCTCGGAGTTGCCTTGAACCGGTCACAAGCTCGGTGAGCTCGGAGAGCGGCCGGAGGTTAGGCAGATGCGAGTTACTAGGAGCTGTTCGCTGAGGGCGCACAGGGGAGCGGGGCCCTGGGCTCTCGGCTCCTCCGGGCCGGAGACCAGGAGGCCGCCATTTGTATTCGCGTCCTCCGGGACTCTACGGAAAGCGCTCAGGGAACAAAAGCTCCTGAAAGCAAAGCCGAGCAGATCACTCAGCCCGGCCCCTGGTAAGGGCGGTGTAATTCCGCCTGGGGCAAAGACACTTGAGAATCACTACACCAGGCCCCTCCCCCAGAAGATCAACAAGAAATCCAGGCAAGACCAAGTTCACCTACCAAGGAGTGCAGTTTCAATACCAAGGATAGAGCAGCAGAATTCCAGAGGAGGAGAAAACAAACCACGGAACTCATGGCTTTCTGCCTGTGATTTTTTAGTCTTGCAGTTAATTTAATTTTTTTTCTTTTTCATTTTTTTCTCTTCTTCTGCTAAATTTTTTTATAACTTTTACCCTTTTCTTTTTTAACGTTTTTTAACTAGATTATCTAATATATATATTTTTTTCTTTTTTATACTCTTCTTTATTCATTTTCTTTTTTTAATTCTTTTTTTTCTTTCATTCTTTTTGAACTTCTTTTTATCCCCAAATCAGAAGAGATCCTAATCTCTTCAATCTTTTTTTCTTAATTCTTTTTTAAATTCTTGATTGAATTTTTAATTCAATCTCTTTTTTTTAATTCTTTTTTTCTTTTTTTCTTTCTTTCTTTTTGAACCTCTTTTTATCCCCAAATCAGAAGAGATCCTAATATCTCCAATCTTTATTTTTCTTAATTCTTTTTTAAATTCTTGATTGAATTTTTAATTCAATCTTTTTTTAAATTCTTTTTTTCTTTTTTTTTCTTTCTTCCTTTTTGAACCTCTTTTTATCCCCAAATCAGAAGAGATCCCAATCAGAAGAGATTGGGAGATCCCAATCAAAGGAGATCCCAATCAGAGGAGATCCCTCACCCAATCGTGAGAGGAGAGAAATCCCCCCTCACAATTTGGGATCTCTTCTGATTTGGTTAAAGCATATTTTCCTGGGATGGTTGCCACCCTTTTAGTATGTTACTTGCTCCTTCATATACTCTTAGCTGGACAAAATAACAAGGCGGAAAAATTCACAACAAAAAAAAGAACAAGAGGCAGTACTGAAGGCTAGGGACCTAATCAATACAGACATTGGTAATATGTCAGATCTAGACTTCAAAATGACAATTCTCAAGGTTGTAGCCGGGCTTGAAAAAGGCATGGAAGATATTAGAGAAACCCTCTCCAGAGATATAAAAGCCCTTTCTGGAGAAATAAAAGAACTAAAATCTAACCAAGTTGAAATCAAAAAAGCTATTAATGAAGTTCAATCAAAAATGGAGGCTCTCACTGCTAGGATAAATGAGGCAGAAGAAAGAATTAGCGATATAGAAGACCAAATGACAGAGAATAAAGAAGCTGAGCAAAAGAGGGACAAACAGCTACTGGACCATGAGGGGAGAATTCGAGAGATAAGTGACACCATAAGATGAAACAACATTAGAATAATTGGGATTCCAGAAGAAGAAGAAAGAGAGAGGGGAGCAGAAGGTATACTGGAGAGAATTATTGGGGAGAATTTCCCCAATATGGCAAAGGAAACGAGCATCAAAATTCAGGAGGTTCAGAGAACGCCCCTCAAAATCAATAAGAATAGGCCCACACCCCGTCACCTAATAGTAAAATTCACAAGCCTTAGTGACAAAGAGCAAATCCTGAAAGCAGCCCGGGAAAAGAAGTCTGTAACATACAATGGTAAAAGTATTAGATTGGCAGCTGACTTATCCACAGAGACCTGGCAGGCCAGAAAGAGCTGGCATGACATTTTCAGAGCACTAAACGAGAAAAACATGCAGCCAAGAATACTATATCCAGCTAGGCTATCATTGAAAATAGAAGGAGAGATTAAAAGCTTCCAGGACAAACAGAAACTGAAAGAATTTGCAAACACCAAACCAGCTCTACAGGAAATACTGAAAGGGGTCCTCTAAGCAAAGAGAGAGCCTACAAGTGGTAGATCAGAAAGGAACAGAGACAATATACAGTAACAGTCACCTTACAGGCAATACAATGGCACTAAAATCATATCTCTCAATAGTTACCCTGAATGTTAATGGGCTAAATGCCCCAATCAAAAGACACAGGGTATCAGAATGGATAAAAAAACAAAACCCATCTATATGTTGCCTCCAAGAAACTCATTTTAAACCCGAAGACACCTCCAGACTTAAAGTGAGGGGGTGGAAAAGAATTTACCATGCTAATGGACATCAGAAAAAAGCAGGAGTGGCAATCCTTATATCAGATCAATTAGATTTTAAGCCAAAGACTATAATAAGAGATGAGGAAGGACACTATATCATGCTCAAAGGGTCTGTCCAACAAGATGATCTAACAATTTTAAATATCTATGCCCCCAATGTGGGCGCAGCAAACTATATAAACCAATTAATAACAAAATCAAAGAAACACATCAACAATAATACAATAATAGTAGGGGACTTTAACACTCCCCTCACTGAAATGGACAGATCATCCAAGCAAAAGATCAACAGGAAATAAAGGCCTTAAATGATATAATGGATGAGATGGACATCACAGATATATTCAGAACATTTCATCCCAAAGCATCAGAATACACGTTCTTCTCTAGTGCACATGGAACATTCTCCAGAATAGATCACATCCTCGGTCCTATATCAGGACTCAACCGGTATCAAAAGATGGGGATCATTCCCTGCATATTTTCTGACCACAATGCTCTGAAGCTAGAACTCAACCACAAGAGGAAGTTTGGAAAGAACACAAATACATGGAGACTAAACAGCATCCTTCTAAAGAATGAATGGGTCAACCGGGAAATGAAAGAAGAATTGAAAAAAATCATGGAAACAAATGATAGTGAAAATACAACGGTTCAAAATCTGTGGGACACAACAAAGGCAGTCCTGAGAGGAAAATATATAGCGGTACAAGCTTTTCTCAAGAAACAAGAAAGGTCTCAGGTACACAACCTAACCCTACACCTAAAGGAGCTGGAGAAAGAACAAGAAAGAAACCCTAAGCCCAGCAGGAGAAGAGAAATCATAAAGATCAGAGCAGAAATCAATGAAATAGAAACCAAAAAAACAATAGAACAAATCAACGAAACTAGGAGCTGGTTCTTTGAAAGAATTAATAAAATTGATAAACCCTTGTCCAGACTTATCAAAAAGAAAAGAGAAAGGACCCAAATAAATAAAATCATGAATGAAAGAGGAGAGATCACAACTAACACCAAAGAAATACAAACTATTATAAGAACATACTATGAGCAACTCTACACCAACAAATTTGACAATCTGGAAGAAATGGATGCATTCCTAGAAACATATAAACTACCCAAATTGAACCCGGAAGAAATAGAAAGCCTGAACAGACCCATAACCAGTAAGGAGATTGAAACAGTCATTAAAAATCTCCAAACAAACAAAAGCCCAGGGCCAGATGGCTTCCCGGGGGAATTCTACCAAACATTTAAAGAAGAACTAATTCCTATTCTCCTGAAACTGTTCCAAAAAATAGAAATGGAAGAAAAACTCCCAAACTCATTTTATGAGGCCAGCATCACCTTGATCCCAAAACCAGACAAGGATCCCATCAAAAAAGAGAGCTATAGACCAATATCCTTGATGAACACAGATGCAAAAATTCTCACCAAAATACTGGCCAATAGGATTCAACAGTACATTAAAAGGATTATTCACCACGACCAAGTGGGATTTATCCCAGGCTGCAAGGTTGGTTCAACATCCGCAAATCAGTCAACGTGATACAACACATTAATAAAAGAAAGAACAAGAACCATATGATACTCTCAATAGATGCTGAAAAAGCATTTGATAAAGTACAGCATCCGTTCCTGATCAAAACCCTTCAAAGTGTAGGGATAGAGGGCACATACCTCAATATCATCAAAGCCATCTATGAAAAACCCACTGCAAATATCACTCTCAATGGAGAAAAACTGAAAGCTTTTCCACTAAGGTCAGGAACACGGCAGGGATGCCCATTATCACCACTGCTATTCAACATAGTACTAGAAGTCCTAGCCTCAGCAATCAGACAACAAAAGGAAATTAAAGGCATCCAAATCGGCAAAGAAGAAGTCAAATTATCACTCTTTGCAGATGATATGATACTCTATGTGGAAAACCCAAAAGACTCCACTCCAAAACTGCTAGAACTTATACAGGAATTTAGTAAAGTGTCAGGATATAAGATCAATGCACAGTAATCAGTTGCATTTCTCTACACCAACAACAAGACAGAAGAAAGAGAAATTAAGGAGTCAATCCCATTTACAATTGCACCCCAAACCATAAGATACCTAGGAATAAACCTAACCAAAGAGGCTAAGAATCTATACTCAGAAAACTATAAAGTACTCATGAAAGAAATTGAGGAAGACACAAAGAAATGGAAAAATGTTCCATGCTCCTGGATTGGAAGAATAAATATTGTGAAAATGTCTATGCAACCTAAAGCAATCTACACATTTAATGCAATTCCTATCAAAGTACCATCCATCTTTTTCAAAGAAATGGAACAAATAATTTTAAAATTTATATGGAACCAGAAAAGACCTCGAATACCCAAAGGGATATTGAAAAACAAAGCCAAAGTTGGTGGCATCACAATTCCGGACTTCAAGCTTTATTACAAAGCTGTCATCATCAAGACAGCATGGTTCCGGCACAAAAACAGACACATAGACCAATGGAATAGAATAGAGAGCCCAGAAATAGACCCTCAACTCTATGGTCAACTAATCTTCGACAAAGCAGGAAAGAATGTCCAATGGAAAAAAGACAGCCTCTTCAATAAATGGTGTTGGGAAAATTGGACAGCCACGTGCAGAAAAATGAAATTGGACCATTTCCTTACACCACACACAAAAATAGATTCAAAATGGATTAAGGACCTCAATGTGAGAAAGGAATCCATCAAAATCCTTGAGGAGAACACAGGCGGCAACCTCTACGACCTCAGCCACAGCAACATCTTCCTAGGAACATCGCCAAAGGCAAGGGAAGCAAAGGCAAAAATGAACTTTTGGGATTTCATCAAAATCAAAAGTTTTTGCACAGCAAAGGAAACAGTTAACAAAACCAAAAGACAACTGACAGAATGGGAGAAGATATTTGCAAACGACATATCAGATAAAGGACTAGTGTCCAAAATCTATAAAGAACTTAACAAACTCAACACCCAAAGAACAAATAATCCAATCAAGAAATGGGCAGAGGACATGAACAGACGTTTCTGCAAAGAAGACATCCAGATGGCCAACAGACATATGAAAAAGTGCTCCATATCACTCGGCATCAGGGAAATACAAATCAAAACCACAATGAGATATCACCTCACACCAGTCAGAATGGCTAAAATCAACAAGTCAGGAAATGACAGATGCTGGCGAGGATGTGGAGAAAGGGGAACCCTCCTACACTGTTGGTGGGAATGCAAGCTGGTGCAACCACTCTGGAAAACGGCATGGAGGTTCCTCAAAATGTTGAAAATAGATCTGCCCTATGACCCAGCAATTGCACTACTGGGTATTGACCCTAAAGATACAAACGTAGTGATCCTAAGGGGCACGTGCACCCGAATGTTTATAGCAGCAATGTCCACAATAGCCAAACTATGGAAAGAACATAGATGTCCATCAACAGATGAATGGATCAAGAAGATGTGGTATATATACAGAATGGAATACTATGCAGCCATCAATAGAAACGAAATCTTGCCATTTGCGACAAGATGGATGGAACTAGAGCGTATCATGCTTAGCGAAATAAGTCAAGCGGAGTAAGACAACTATCATATGATCTCCCTGATATGAGGGAGTGGTGATGCAACATGGGGGCTTAAGTGGGTAGGAGAAGAATCCATGAAACACGATGGGATAGGGAGGGAGACAAACCACAAGTGACTCTTAATCTCACGAAACACACTGTGGGTTGCGGGGGGGAGGGGTGTTGGGAGAAGGGGGGTAGGCTTATGGACATTGGGGAGGGTATGTGCTTTTGGATAAATTGGAAGGGGAGATGAACCATGAGAGACTATGGACTCTGAAAAACAATCTGAGGGGTTTGAAGTGGCGGGGGGGTGGGAGGTTGGGGTACCAGGTGGTGGGTATTATAGAGGGCACAGCTTGCATGGAGCACTGGGTGTGGTGAAAAAATAATGAATACTGTTTTTCTGAAAATAAATAAATTGGAAAAAAAAAAAAAAAGAGAAAACATCATGGCCCATGAGCGCCCGCCCATGCTTAAGGGCCACCATGGACACAAACACACATTTTGACCCTCAGCCTCAGCCCTAACCTCAAGTAAAGCTTCTCAGTGACTTGACCAAGAACGGATATGGGGCTTCCCATGCTCCTAGTCCCCCCATCTTAACCAGAGCTCGAAATCTCTAGTCACCCCTACTCAGGGCTCTGCTCTGGAATCCTTCTTTGATGGGACACCTGTGGTCAAAAAAAAATATACAGAAAGGACTCCTCCCATCCACAGACTGACCCCAAACACTTGGGATCGGGCCAAATCCCGAGAGAGAAAGAATCTTCCATGGCGCATGAGGCCAGCATGACATTCCACAGCCTCCATTGACACAAAATCCACAGACATCAGCCTAAGCAAGCGCCTCACACTCGCCCTTTGTTCATAGGCAGAAAAATTCTCTCGGGCTATAGATTAGTCCTGTCATACATACGTCTACAAACCTAAGCCGAGGTTGTGTTTTCAAACTTCTGTCCCCACCATCAAAGCCCACACACCCTCAAGACTGGGGACCCTGGAGCCAAACGTCAGGACTGTGCCTGCCTCTCCAGGGGAATCCTGCCCATTGCATTGGCCACAACCCTACAGATTAGGAGAAACCTCCAAAATCCCCGAGGCCATCCCAATAGTGTTGGCTGCCCATGACAAACAGGGGCGATCTGTCAGAAGCTGAGCAACTACATCCATTCAGACACTTAGACAGATATCCCAAGAGAAGAAGATTGAACCGGACAGGCACCTAAGCCCTAATCAGATCCATTGCTTTGTTTTCCAGGCATCGCTCCTCAGAGTCCTTGTTTCCAATACCAGCATATAGGTTCTTCCAGAGGTACCAATCAGAACAAATCTCGTCTCCACATGGGAAACTTGCTCTTTGGAGCTGTGTCAAAGCCTCCAGTTAAGAGAAACCTTCAGGTTCCCAGAGCCACCGCCGCATTACAAGGTCTCCATGAACACAAACCCACATTATGACCCATCCTCAGAAGAGTCCATTTCAACACAGCTTCCTCGGTTGCTCCCCCAGAGCCAGCAGATAGAACCTGCCTTGTCACAAGGAGACAATAGGAATGCGAGGTGGGATCTCCAAGCAACCATCCTTAAAACCCTGCTCTGGCGTCATTCTGTATGGCACGGCCTGGAGCCATCTGACAGGTCTTGACTGTCCCGCAGAAAGAATACTTGCCAATTGGAGCATCTCACAATTCCCATCATGGGAAAATCTCCATGATCCCACGATGCCCCCCACCTTCATGAAGGGGCCATCCTGAAGAGAAACTCCAACCTGAGCCAAAGCCTGATCCTCGTCCTGATTTCGGATGCATGAGATCTCGATTTAGCTCTGCAGAGTGTGCCAGCCGAGCCCTCGCCCCAAAACCTACGCCTAGCTTGTGTTCTCAGACTTACTTCCTCACACTTCTGGCCCACAAGCCCTCCAGTTTGGGAATTCCAGAGCCACAATGTAGCACTATGCCTGCCCTCCAGAAGAGAAACGTTGCCCTATGGCGCTACCCAGAAACCCCAAATGAGGATAAACCTGCATGCCACTCTACTGTACCCCAATTATTCAGTCTACCCTGGGCACTAATGCCCTGTCTGACACAGCCTGAGCCTGGACCTCCCGACTGTCACCTGGACTGCTGGGGCCACATCTCAGGACTGTGCTTGTGCTCTCTAAGGGAATTCTGCCTATTCCATTGGCCACAACCCTACAGATTAGGAGAAACCTGCAAAGTCCCCAAGACCATCCCAGTAGTGTAGGCCGCCAGGGACAAACAGGGTCAGTCTGTCACAAGCTAAACAATGAACTCCACTCAGAACCAAAGACAGATGTGCCCAGAGAAGATTGAAGCAGACAGGCCCCTAGGCGCGAATCAGATCAATACTTTGAATTCCAGGCATCTCTCCTCAGATGCCTGGTTGTTAATACCAGCGTATGGGGGTTCCTGAGGCACTAATCAGAACAAATCTCATCTCCACATGGGAATCTAGCTATTTGGAGCTGTGTCAAAACCTCCGGTTAGCAGAATCCTTCAGGGCCCTGGAGCCACTGTCCCATTCCAAGTTCTCCATGGACACAAACCCACACTAGGACCCATCCTCAGGAGAGTACATTTCAACTCAGCCACCTCAGTTGCTCACCCAGTGCCAGCATATCGAAACTGCCTTGTCGCTAGGAGACAATTGGAATGCGAGTTCACTGCCCAGGCATCCATTGTAGAACCCTGCTCTGGAAAAGTTCCTTATGGGGCATTCATGATCCATCCATCAGGTCTCGACTGTCCTGCAGAAGGAATCCTTGTGGTTTTCAGCATCACACACTCACACCCTGGGCACACCTCCATGGCCTAGCAAAGTCCCCACCTTCATGTAAGAGACATTGTGGACAGAAAATCCAACCTGAGCCAACATCTGATCCTCGCCCTGACTTCAGCTGCATGAGATTTCGACTCAGCTCTGCAGAGTGTGCCTTCCGTGCCCTCGCCCCAAAACCTAAGCCTAGCTTGTGTTCTCAGACTTCTGTCCTCGTGCTCTTGGGCCACAAGCCCTCCAGTTTGGGAATTCTGGAGACACAATTCAGCACTCTGCCTGGCCTCCAGAAGAGAAACGTTGCCCTATGGGGCTACCCAGAAACCCCAAATGAGGATCAACCTGCATGCCAACTGACTGTACCCCAATTATACAGTTTAGCCTGGGCACTAATGCCCTGTCTGACACAGCCTGAGGCCTGACTTCCCGACCGACACCAAGACAGCTGGCCGTACACTGAGAATATCTGAACTGCCATGGCCTTAGGTCATCATCTCTTCCCAAACACAGTTTTCAGGCTTCAGAAACCTAGACCTTATCTCCACTCCCTTCCCACGGGTGAACGTGATGCAGAAATCAGAACTCCTCCTTCCCCCTTGACAGAACCTTGTGGTTGGAATGTTGTCCAAAGTTCAGTGTAGGAGAAACCAGCTGGCCCATGAGGCCCCACCCATGCTTTAGGGCCGTGATGGGCACAAGCACACATAGGGACCTTCTGCGTTAGCCATGACCTCAATTAAAGCCTCTCAGTGGCTGGACCAAGAGCCCGCATATGGGGCTTACCATGCCCCAAGTCTCCCAATCTTAACCATAGTTTGAGATATATAGTTACCCCTACTCAGGGCTCTGCTCTGGAATCCCTCTTGGGTATGACACCTTAGGTACATAAATACAGAAAGGACTCTTCCCATCCACAGGATGATCCCAACCACTTGGGATAGGGCCGAATCCCCATAGAGAAACACTCTTCCATGGCCCATGAGGCCAGCCCTACATTCCACAGCTACTTTTGACACAAAATACAGAGACATAAGCCTGAGCAAGCACCTCACACTCACCCTTAGTTCATAGCCCGAAGAATTATCCTCACATTCTGTAGATTGGACCTGCCATACCTATGTCCACAAATATAAAGTGAGTTTTTTTTTCAGACTTCTATACCCACAGTCCTGGCCCATGCATCCTCCAGGTTGGGGCCCCTGGAGTCACAGCTCAGGACTGTGCCTGCCCTCTCAAAGGGAATTCTGCTCATTCCTTTGGACACAACCCTACAGATTAGGAGAAACCTTGAAAGTCCCCGAGGCCATCCCAATAGTGTAGGACGTCCAGGACAAACAGGGGCGATCTGACACAAACTGAGCCACTATCTCCACTCAGACCCGTACACAGATATGCCCAGAGAAGAAGATTGAACCAGACAAGCACCTAAGCCCTAATCAGATCCATTGCTTTTGCTTCCAGGCATCTCTCCTCAGAGGCCTGGATTCCAATACCTGCATATGGGGATTTCCGGAGGTAACAATCAGAACAAATCTCGTCTCCACATGGGAAACTTGTGCTATGGAGCTGTGTCAAAACCTCCAGTTAGGAGAAAACTTCAGGTTACCGGAGCCACCGCCCCATTCCAAGGTCTCCATGGACACAATCCCACATTATGACCCATCCTCAGGAGAGTCTATTTCAACTCAACCCCCTTGTTTGCTCCCCCAGTGCCAGCAGATCGAACTGGCCTTATCACTAGGAGACAACTAAAATGCGAGGCGGGCTCTTCAGGCATCCATCCTTAGAACCCTGCTCTTGCGTTGTTCCTTATGGTACATCCTGGAGCCATCTAACAGCTCTCGACTGTCCCGCAGGAGTCCTTATGGATTGGAGCATCTCACAGCTCACATCGTGGGAAAACTTCCCTGCCACATGATGCCCCCAGTCTTCATGAAGGCAGATCATGGACAGAAACTCCAACCTGAGCCTATAGCTGACCCTCGCCTTGACTTCAAATGCACGAGATCTCGATTCAGCTATTTAGAGTATGCCTATTGTGCCCTTGCCCCAAAACCTAAGCGTAGCTTCTGTTCTCAGATTTCCATCCTCGCTCTCCTCGACCACAGCCCCTCCAGTTTGGGAATTCCAGAGCCATGATGCGACACTCTGCCTGCACTCCAGAAGAACAACTTTGCCCTATGGGTCTACCCAGAAATGACACATGAGGATCAACCTGCAAGCCACTCGACTCTACGCCAATTATTCAGTATACCCTGGGCACTAATGTCCTGTCTGACACAGCCTGAACCTGGACCTCCTGACTGTCACCCGGACAGCTGGGGCCACATCTCAGGACTGTGCCTGCGCTCTCTAAGGGAATTCTGTCTATTCCATTGGCCACAACCCTACAGATTAGGAGAAACCTCCAAAGTCTCTGAGACAATCCCACTAGTGTAGGCCACCCGGGACAAACAGGGTCGATCTGACACAAGCTGAGCAACGGCTTCCACTCAGAAACATAGACGTGCCCAGAGAAGATTGAAGGAGACAAGCCCCTAGGCGCGAACTGGATGAATTCCTTTGGATTTTAGGCATCTCTCCTCAGATCCATGGTTTCCAACACCAGCTTATGGGGGTTCCTGAGTCACCAATCAGAGCAAATCTCTTCTCCACATCGGAAACTTGCTCTATGGAGATGTGTGAAAACCTCCGGTTAGGAGAATATTTCAGGGCCCCAGAGCCACCGCCCCATTCCAAGGTCTCCATGGACACAGTCCCATATTATGACCAATCCACAGGAGAGTCCATTTCAATTCAGCTCCCTCGGTTGCTACCCAGATCCAGTAGAAGTAGATTGAACCTGCCTTGTTGCTAGGAGACAATTGGAATGCGAGGTGGGCAGCCAAGGCAACCATCGTTAGAACCCTGCTCTGCAGAACTCCCTTATAGGACGTCCTGGATCCATCCAACAGGTCTCGACTATGCCACAGAATGAATCCTTGCAGTTTGGAGCATAACATACTCCCACCATGGCCTCATGAGATGCTCCACTTTATAAGGGGGACAGAAAATCCAACCTTAGCAAATGTCTGATATTCGCCCTGCCTTCAGGTGCATGAGATCTCGATTCAGCTCTGCAGATTGTGCCTGCTATGCTCTTTCCCCAAAACCTAAGCATAGCTTGTGCTCTAAGACTTCCGTCCTCACAGTCCTGGCCCACAAGCCCTCTAGTTTGGGAATTCTGGAGACTCAATGCTGCACTCTCCCTGCCTTCCAGAAGAAAAACATTGCCCTACGGGACTACCCAGAAACCCCAAATGAGGATCAACCTGAACGCCACTCGACTGCACCCCAATTATACAGTTTACCCTGTCTAAAGCTCTGTCTGACACAGCCTGAGCCCGCACCTCTGGATCTACACTCAACAGCTGGCCACATACTGAGCTCATCAGACCTGCCAGGTCCTTAGGTCTTCATCTCTTCCCAACCTCGGTTTTCAGGCTTCAGAACCTAGACATAAACTCCAATCACTGTCCAGGGGTCAACATGATGCAGAAATCAGAACTCCTCCTTCCCCATGGCCGGAAACCTTGTGGTTGGCATGTTCTCCAACATTCAGTGTAGGAGAAAACAGCATGGCCCATGAGGCCTCGCCCATGCTTGAGGGCCTTGTTAAGCACAAATAGGCATTGTGACCCTCAGCATGAGCCCTATCCTCAAGGAAAGCTTCTCAGTGTCTGTACCAAAAGCCCGCATATGGGACTTGCCATGACCCTAGGCCCCCAAACTTAACCAGAGGTGGGGTTGTCCAGGTGCCCCTCCCAAGGGCTCTGATCTGGAATCCCTCTTTTGGTGGGACACAGGAGGAAAAAAAACAGATAGGACTCCTCCCATCCCACAGAATGTACCCAAACTCTTGGGATCAGGCCAAATCCTCAGAGAAGGAAAACCGTCCATGGCCCATGAGGCCACGCCAACATTCCACCCACATTGTTGACACAAATCCAGAGACAAAGTCTGAACAAGCACCTCAAACTCACCCTTTTTCCTAGCCCGAAGACTTCTCCTCACATTCTGTAGATCGGGCGTGCCATACCTACATCCCAAATCCTAAGCGAAGTTTGTGTTTTCATACATTTGTCCCCACAGACCTGGCCCACACACCCTCCAGACTGGGGCCCCTAGAGCCACACCTCAGGACTGTGCCTGCCCTTTCCAGGGGAATTCTGCCCATTTCATTGGCCACAACCCTACAGATTAGGAGAAAACTCCAAAGTCCCGAGGCCATCCCAATATTATAGGCCGCCCAGGACAAACAAGGACGATCTGTCCCAAGCTGAGCAACTACCTCCCCTCATACCCATAGACAGATATCCCCAGAGAAGAAGATTGAACCGGATAGGCACCTAGGCCCTAATCAGATCCATTGCTTTTCTTTCCAGGCATCTCTCCTCAGAGGCCTGGTTTCCAATACCAGCATATGGGAGATTCCTTAGGCACTCATCAAAACAATTCTCATCTCCACATAGGAAACATACTCCTTGGAGCTCCATCAAAACCTCCGTTTATGTACATCCTTCAGGGCCCTGGATCTACCGCCCCATTTCAAGGTCTCCATGGACACAAACACACATTATGACCCATCCTCAGGAGAGTCCATTTCACTCACCCCCCTCGGTAGCTCCCCCAGATCAGCAGATCGAACTTGCCTTGTCGCTAGGAGGCAACTGGAATGGGAGGCGGGCTGCCCAGGCATCCGTCCTTAGAACCCTGCCCTGGAGAACTTCCTTATGGGACTTCCTGGAACCATCCAACAGGTCTTGACTGTCCCACAGAAGGAATGCAGATGCAGTTTGGAGCATCTCACAACTCCCATCGTGAGAAAACCTCCATGGCCTCGTGAGACCCTCCCCTTCATGAAGGGGCTGTCATGGACATAAACTCCATCCTGAGCCAACATCAGATCCTAGCTCTGTATTCAGGTGCACGAGATCTCCAATAATCTCTACAGAGGGTGCCTGCCGATCCCTTGCCCCAAAACCTAAGTCTCACTTGTGTTCTCAGAATTTCGTCCTCACACTCCTGGCCCACAATCCCTCCAGTTTGGGAATTCTGGAGCCACAGTGCGGCACCATGCCTGCCCTCCAGAAGAAAAACTCTGCCCTCTGGGGCTACCCGGTAACCACAAATGAGTATCAACCTGCACGAAACTCGACTGCACCCCAATTATACAGTCTACCCTGGACACTAATTCCCTATCTGCCACAGCCTGAGCCCGCACCTCCCGACCAACACTCAACATCTGGTCGAACACAGAGCATATCGAACATGCCATAGCCTTAGGTATTCATCTCTTCCCAACCTCGGTTTTCAGGTTTCAGAACCTAGACCTTAACTCCAATCACTGTCCAGGGGTGAATGTGTTGCAGAAATCAGAACTCCTCCTTCCCCATGGCCTGAAACCTTGTGGTGCATGTTTTGCAACATTCAGTGTAGGAGAAACCAGCATGGTACATTAGGCCCCGCCCAGGCTAGAGGGGCTCGTTGGGCACAAATACGCATTGTGAACCTCAGCCTGAGCCCTATCCTCAAGGAAGGCCTCTCTGTGTCTAGACCAAGAGCCTGCATATGGGGCTTTCCATGCCCCTAAATCCCCAATGTTAACCTGAAGTCAGGTTGTCCTTTCGCCCCTCCCCAGGACTCTACTCAGGAATCCGTCTTTTGGTGGTATACCTGAGGTAAAAAACAGAAAGGCCTCCTCGCTTCCCACATAATTACCCAAAACTCTTGGGATCATGCCAAATCCCCAGAGAGGGAGACTCGTCCATGGCCCATGAGGCCAAGCCGACATTCCACAGCCATCGGTGACACAAAATCCAGAGACAAAAGCCTAAGCAAGCACCTCACACTTGCCCTTTGTTCATATCCCAAAGAGTTCTCCTCACGGTCTTTAGAATGGGCCTGCCATACCTACATCCCCTAAACTAAGCAGAGTTTGTGTTCTCAGACTTCTGTCCCGACAGCCCTGGCCTACACACCCTCCACGCTTGGGTCCCTGGAGCCACACCTCAGGACTGTGCCTTCCCTCTCCAAGGGAATTATTCCCATTCTATTGGCCACAACCATGCAAATTAGGAGAAACCTCCAATGTCACTGAGGCAATCCCAATAGTGTAGGCTGTCCAGGACAAACAGGGGTGATCTGACACCAGCTGAGCAGCTACCTCCACTCAGGTCCCTAGACAGATCTCCCCAGAGGAGTAGATTAAACTGGGCAGGCCCCTAGACCCTAATCGGATCCATTGCTTTTGTTTCCTGGCATCTCTCCTCAGTGGCCTGGTTTCCAATACCAGCATACGGTGGTTTCCTGAGGCACCAATAAGAACAAATCTCATCTCCCCATGGAAAACTTGCTCGTTGGAGCTGTGTCAAAACCTCTGGTTAGGAGAATCCTTCAGGGTCCTGGTGTCACGGCCCCATTCCAAGGTCCCCATGGAATCAAACCCACATTATGACCCATCCTCAGGAGAGTCCATTTCAACTCAGCCCCCTTGGTTGCTACCCCAGAGCCAGCAGATCAAACGTGTCTTGTTGCTAGGAGACAATTGGAATGTGAGACCGGCTGCCCGGGCATCCATCCTTGGAACGCTGCTCTGGAGAACTTCCTTATGGGACATCCTGGAGCCATCCAACAGGTCTTAATTGTCCCACAGAAGGAATCCTTGCTGTTTGGAGCATCTCACAACTCCAATCATGGGAAAACCTTCATTGCCTTGTAATGCACCCCTCCCTTCATTAAGGGGCCATCATGGACAGAAACTCCAACCTGAGCCAATGTGTGATCCTCGCCGTTACTTCAGATGCATGAGATCTTGATTCAACTCTGCAGAGTGTGCCTGCCGAGCCCTTGTCCCGAAACCTAAGTGTAGCTTGTGTTCTCAGACTTAACGTCCTTACTCTCCTGGCCCATAAGCCCTCCACTTAGGGAATTCTGGAGCCACAATGCAGAACTCTGCCTGCCCTCCAGAAGAAAAACTTTGCCCTATGTTGCCAATGAGAAACCCCAAATGATTATCTAATGCACGCCACTCAACTCTACCACAATTATATAGCCTATACTGTGTACTAATGCCTTGTCTGGCACAACCTGAGACCAGACATTGCAAACGACACCCAGACAGCTGGCCCCAAACTGAACACATCGGAACCACAATGGCCTTAGGTCATCATCTCTTCCCGCCTTTGGTTTTCAGGCTTCAGAACCTAAGAACTTATCTCCAGTCACTGCCCAGGGGTGAACGTGATGCAGAAATCAGAATTCCTCGTCCATGGAAAGAAACCTTGTGGTTGCCATATTGTTCAACGTTCAGTGTAGGAAAACCTGCATGGTTCGAGAGGCTACGCCAGTGCTTGAGGGCCGCCTTGGGCACAGACACGCATTGTGACCATCAGCGTGAGTCTGGTATTCAAGTAACTCCTCTCAGTGGATGGACCAAGAGCCCACATATAGGGCTTGCCATGCCCATAGGCGCCCAGGCCTTACCAGAGGGCAGGTATTGCAGTTGTCAGTACCCACTGATCTGCTCTAGAATCCCTTTGCTGGGGGGATACCTGAGGCAGAAAACAGGACTCCTCCAATCCCACAAAATGACCCCAAACTCTAGGGAACTGAGCAAATCCCCAGAGAGGGAATACTCTTCCTCAGCCCATGAGTCTTAGCCTATAATAAACGGCCATGATGGACACAGCATGAAGAGAAAAAAGCCTGAGAGACAGCCTCACACTCGCCCTCATTTCATATCCCGAGGAGATCCCCTCACGGACTGTAGATCAGGCCTACCATAACCTCGGCCCAAAACCCGAGCTGAGTTTGTGTTTTCAGTTGTCTGTCCCCCCAGCCCTGGAACACACAGCCTCCAGGCTGGGTCCTCTGGAGCCACACCACAGGACTGTGCCTGCTCTCTCCTAGAAAACTTTGCCCGTTCCATTGGTCACAACCCTACAGAAGAGGAGAAACCTCAAGGCCCCTGAGAACATCCCACTACTGTAAGCCGCCCTGGAAAAACGGGCATTCTGACACAAGCTGAGCAACTACCTCCATGCAGACATGCAGACAGAGGTCCACAGATACTGAAGATTGAACTAGGCCTCTAGGCCCTAATCTGAACTCTTGCTTTGGTTTCCAGGTGTCACTCCTCAGAGGCCTGGGTTCAAAGACCAGCATATGAGGCTTTCTTGAGGCACCAAAGAGAACATATCTCATCTCCACATGGGAGGCTTCCTTGTTGGAGCTGTGACAAACCCTTCGAGTTGGAGAATCCTGCAAACACCCTGAGCCACCATCACATTCAAAGGTCTTCATGGACACCAACCCACATTATGACCCATCCTCAGCAGAGTCCATTTCAACTCAGACCTCGGGGTAGCTCGCCCAAGATCCCACAGATTGAGCCTGCCTTGTCCCGACCAGCCAATGAGAATGTGAGGTGGCATTTCCAGCCATCCATGCTTAGACCCCTGCTCTCAAGTCTTTCCGTATGGGGCATCCTGGAACCATCCAACTGTATTCGACTATCCTGTAGAAGGAAACCTTGAGGTTGGTAGCAGCTCACAAGTCCCAACGTAGGGAAACCTCCCTGGCCTCATGACGCCACTACCCCCTTCAGGAAGGGGCCATCATGGATACAAACTGAGGCAAGGTCTAATACTCGCCCTGAACTCAGATGAAGGAGATCTCGATTCAGACTCTGCAGAATGGGCCTGCTGTGCCCTCGGCCCCAAACCTCAGGCTAGCTTGTGTTTTCAGACTTCCTTCCTCACACTGCTGGCAAACAAGCCCTCCAGACTGGGAATCCGGAACCACAATGCAGCCCTCTGCCTGCCCAGCAGAAGTAAAACATTGCCCTATGGGGCTCTACAGAAACCCCAAATGACAATCAACCTGCTCAGGCCTCAACCGTACCCAAATTAGATAGGCTGCTCTAGGCACTAATGCTCTGTCTGACACAGCCTGAGGCCAGACATCCTGACAGAAAAGGAGACAGCTGGCCGCACACACAGCACATCAGACACGCCATGGCCTTAGGCCGTCATCTCTACCCAACCTGGGTTTCAGACATCTGTACCTAGACATTATATCATATCCCAGTACAGTTGGGTATCTGAATCTCAAATCAGAACTCCTCCTTCCCCATGGCTCTAAAACTTGCTGTTGGCATGGAGTCACACCTTCAGGGTAGGAGAATCCTTCATAGCCCCTGAGGCCATGCCCAAACTTGAGTGCCGACTTGAGCACACACTCGCATTGTGACCCTCAGCGTGAGCCCCATGTCGAAGTAAGGCCTCTCAAGGCGTGGACCAAGAGCCCACATATGGGGCATGCCAAGCCACTATGCTCCTAATCCTCACCAGAGTTCGAGTTTTCCAGTCGCCCATACTTGGGATCTGCTCAGGAATCCCTCTCTTGGAGAGACACCTGAGCCAGACAACAGGACTCCACCCTTCCCACAAAATGTCTCCAAACTCTTGGGAGCTTGGTCCAATCCCCAGAGAGGGAAACTCATCCATAGCCCTTGAGGCCACCCTACAATCCATGGATATTCTGGACACAACATCCAGAGAAAAAAGCCTGAGGGACCACCTCCCACTTGCCCTTCTTTCAATAGCCGAGGAGCTCCCCTCACAGTCTGCAGATCCGGCCAGCCATACCCTCGGTGCAACACCTAAGCAGAGTTTGTGTTTTCAGACTTCTGTGCCCACAGCCATACCAACACACCCTCCATGCTAGGGCCTATGGAGACACACCTAAGGACTGTACCTGTTCTCTCCAAGGAAACTGTGCCCAATCCTTTGACCAAAACCCTACATATTAGGAGAAAACTCCAAGGCCCCCGAGACCATCCCGATATTGTCGGCCACCCTGGACAAAGAGGGGCACTCTGACACTAGCTGAGAAACTATCTCCACTTAGACACTCTGACAGTGTCCCCAAAGACAGAAGATGGAAACAGACAGGCCCCTAGGCCCTAATCTGAACCCCAGCTTTGGTTTCCAGGTGTCTCTCCTCAGAGGACTGTTTTCAAAGACCAGCATCTGGGACTTTCCTGACACACCAAACAGAACCTTTATCATCCCTACATGGGGAATTTTCTTATTGGAGCTGTATCAAACCGTTCAGGCAGGCGAATTCTGCACGGCCCCTGGTCCACCAGCACATTCCAAGGTCTCCATGGACACAAACCCCCATTATGACCCATCCTCAGGAGAGTCCATTTCAACTCAGCACCCTGGGTAGCTCACCCCATATTAGCAGTTTAAACATATCTTATCACAGATATCCAATGGGAATGTAATGTATGCTGTACAGGCATCCATCCATCGAACCCTGCTCTCCGGTCCTTCAGTATGGGACTTCCAGGAGCCATCTAACAGGACTTGACTGTCCCACAAAAGGAAACCTTGTGGTTTGGAGCAACTCACAAACTCAGCGTGGGAAATCCTACTTAGCCTCATGAGCTGCCACATCATGAAGGGGCCATAATGGACACAAACTCCAGCCTTAGCCAACGGTTGATTCTCACCCTGAATTCAGATGCAGGAGATCTCAATTCAGCCTCTGCAGAGTGGACCTGTCGGCCTTTGGCCCCAAACCTCGCCCTAGTTTGTGTTTTCAGACCTCAGTCCTCACACTCCTGGCACACAAGCCTTCCCGATTTGGAATTCTGGGGTCACAAAGAAGCATTCTGCCTGCCTACTAGAAGAAAAAAATATTGTGTATTGCATTGCCCAGAAACCCCAAATGAGGATCAACCTGCTCATCCATAGGCAACACTCTAACTGCACAGTCTACCCTAAGCACTAATGCTGTGTCTTACATAGCCTAATCCCAGACATTCCAACAGACACCGAGACAGCTGGCCACACACCCAGCATATCTGACCCACCATGGCCTTAGGCCATCATCCCTTCCCAACTTGGCTTTTCAGGAACTGGAACCTAGACCTTATCTCCAATCCCTGCACAGGGGGGAAACTGATGCACGAGTCTGAACTCCTTCTTCTCCATGGCAAAACAACTGTTGCTGGCAGGGAGTCAAATCTTCAGTGTAGGAGAAACCTGCATAGCCCATGAAGCTATGCCCGTGCTTGAGGGCCGCCTTGGGCACAAAAGAAGATTGTGACCCTCAGCATGAGTCCCGTATTCAAGTAACGCCTCACAGTTGCTGGAATAATAGCTCATATATGGGGTTTACCATGCCCATAGGTTCCCAAACCTAACCAGAGGGCGGGTATTCCAGTTGTCAGTACCCACTGCTCTGTTCTAGAATCCCTCTACTGGGGGGACACCTTGGAAAACAGGACTCCTTCCTTCCCAAGAATGACCCCAAACTCTAGGGAGCTAGGCAAATCACCAGAGAGGGAATACTCTTCCTCGGCCCATGAGTCCACCCCTATATTTAACGGCCATTGTGGACACAAAATCCAGAGACAAAAGCCTGAATGACTGCCTCCCACTCGCCGTCCATTCATATACCAAGTTAATTCCTTCATGGACTGTAGATGAGGTGTGCCATAACCTCGGTCCCAAACCTGAGCCGAGTTTGTGTTTTCAGACATCTCTCTCCACAGCCCTGGCACACACAGCCTCCAGGCTGGGTCCTCTGGAGCCACACCACAGGACTATGCCTGCACTCTCCTAGGTAACGTTGCCCATTCCATTGGCCACAACCCTACAGAAGATGGGAAACCTCAAGGCCCCGGAGGACATCCCACTACTGTAAGCCACCCTGGACAAACAGGGGCATTCTGACACAAGCTGAGCAACTACCTCCATACAGACACGCAGAAAGATGTCCACAGAGACAGAAGATTGGACCCAATTGTCCCCTAGGTCCTAATCTGAACTCTTGCTTTGGTTTCCAGGTATCACTTCTCAGAGGCCTGGGTTTGAAGACCAGCATATGAGGCTTTCCTGAGGCACCAAACAGAACATCTCTCGTCTCCACATGGGAATCTTCCTTGGTGGAGCTGTGTCAAAAACTTTGGGTTGGAGAATCCTGCAAAGACCCTGAGCCACCACCACATTCCAAGGTCTCCATGGCCACCAACCCACATTATGACCCATCCTCAGCAGAGTCCATTTCAACTCAGCCCTCTGGGTAGCTCGTGCAAGGTGCCACAGATTGAGCCTGCCTTATCATGACCAGTCAATGGGAATGTGAGGTGGCGTTTTCAGGCATCCGTGCTTAGACCCCTGCTCTCGAGTCTTTCCTTATGGGGTGTCCTGGAACCATCAAATATAACTCAACTGTCCTGTAGAAGGAAACCTTGAGGTTTGGAGCAGCTCACAGCTCCCAGCATAGGGAAACGTCTCTGGCCTCATGATGGCCCCACCCCCTTCTGGAAGGGGCCATCATGGACACAAACTCCAGCCTGAGGCAATGTCTGATACTCGCCCTGACCTCAGATGCAGGAGATATTGATTCAGCCTCTGCAGAGTGGGCCTGCCATGCCCTCGGCCACAAACCTCATGCTAGTTTGTGTTTCTAGACTTCCTTCCTCACGCTGCTGGCAAACAAGCCCTCCAGACTTGGAATTCCAGAACCACAATGCAGTCCTCTGCCTGCCCAGCAGAAGAAAAATGTTGCCCAATGGGGCTCTCCAGAAACCCCAAATGAGGATCAACCTGCTCGGGCCTCAACTGCACCACAATTGGATAGGCTTCCCTGGGCACTATTTCTCTTTCTGACACAGCCTGAGGCCAGAAGTCCCGACAGACAAGGAAACAGCTGGCCACAAACCCAGAACATCGGACATGCCATGGCCTTAAGCTGTCATCTCTTTTCAACCTGGGTTTTCAGACATCTGAACCTAGACATTATATCAAATCCCCAAAAAGATGGGTACCAGAAGCACAAATCAGAACTCCTCTTTCCCATGGCTGTAAAGTTGTGGCATGGAGTCACACCTTCAGGGTAGGAGAATCCTTCATAGCCCCTGATGCCATGCCCAAACTTGAGTGCCGACTTGGGCACAAACTCACATTGTGACCCTCAGCGTGAGCCCCATGTCAAAGTAAGGCCTCTCAAGACCTGGACCAAGAGCCCACATATGGGGCTTGCCAAGCCCCTATGCTCCCAGTCCTCCCCAGAATTCGAGTTTTCCAGTCGCATGTATCTGGGCCTCTGCTCAGGAATCCCTCACTTGGAGAGACACCTGAGCCAGACAACAGGACTCCACCCTTCCCACAAAATGACCCCAAACCCTTGGGAGCTGGACCAAATCCCCAGAGAGGGAGACTCGTCCATAGCCCTTGAGGCCACCCTACAATCCATGGCTATCCTGGACACCACATCCAGAGAAAAAAGCCGGAAGGACCACCACCTCCCACTTGCTCTTCTTTCAATAGCCGAGGAGCTCCCCTCACGGTCTGTAGATCTGGCCTGCCATAGCCTCGGTGCCACACCTTACCCGAGTTTGTGTTTTCAGACTTCTGTGCTCACAGCATGGACCCACACACTTTCCAGGCTAGGGACTATGGAGCCACACCGAAGGACTGTGCCTGTCCTCTCCATTGAAATTGTGCCCTATCCATTTGCCACAACCCTAGAGATTTGGAGAAATATCCAAGTCCCCCGAGGCCATACCAATTGTGTAGGCTGCCCTGGACTAAGAGGGGCACTCTGACACTAGCTGAGAAACTATCTTCACTTAGACACTTAGACAGTGTCCCCAGAGACAGAACATTGAAATGGACAGGGCCCTAGGTCCCAATCTGAACCTAGCTTTGGTTTCCAGGTGTCTCTCCTCAGAGGACTGGTTTTGAAGACCAGCATCTGGGGCTTTTTTGAGTCACCAAACAGAACCTCTCTCGTCTCCAAATGGGGAACTTTCTTATTGGAGCTGTATCAAACCGTTCAGGCAGGTGAATTCTGCAGGCCTCTGGGCTACCAGCACATTCCAAGGTCTCCATGGACACAAATCCACATTATGACCCATCCTCAGGAGTGTCCATTTCAACTCAGCATCCTGAGTAGCTCTCCCCAGAGCCAGCAGTTCAAACATGTCTTTTTACAAATAGCCAATGGGAATGTGATGTATGCTGTACAGGCACCCAACAATCGAACCCTGTTCTCTAGTCTTTCCATATGGGACGTCCTGGAGCCATCCAACAGGACTTGACTGTCCCACAGAAGGAAACCTTGTGGTTTGGAGCAACTCACAAACTCAGCATGGGAAAACCTCCTTAGCCTCCTGCGACCCCTGCTTCATGAAGGAGCCATCATGGACACAAACTCCAGACTCAGCCAACGTTTGATCCTCTCCCTGACTTCAGATGCAGGAGATCTCAATTCAGACTCTGCAGAGTACGCCTGCCATGTCCTTCACCCCAAACCTCACCCTAGCTTGTGTTTTCAGACTTCCGTCCTCAGACTCCTGGCCCACAAGCCCTCCTGATTGGGAATACTGGGGCCAAAACAGAGCGCTCTGCCTGCCCACGGGAAGAAATATATATTCTATGGCATTGCCCAGAAACGCGTAATGAGGATCAACCTGCTCAGCCCTCGGCAACACACCAATTGCATAGGCTACACTAAGCACTAATGCTCTGTCTTACATAGCCTGATCCCAGACCTTCCAACAGTAACCGAGACAGCTGGCTGCACACCCAGCACCTTGGACCCACCATGGTCTTAGGGCATTCATCCCTTTCCATTGACCTGCATGTTTTCCTGGAGGTATGTTCTGAGGCTGTGTCAGACTGTGCATTTTTCCAGAGCGGCCTATGGAATTGGAGTGGGCTTAGGGACCTTGCAGGTTTCTGCTAATCTGGAGGGCTTGGGAAACTGAGATGGGCAGAGTTTCCTCGGAAGAGCAGGCCCAGTGATGTGATGTGATTCTGGAGGCCCCATCCTGGAGTGCACGTGGGTCAGGATTTTGGGACCAAAGTCTTCAGACAGAAACTCGGGTAATAGTTAGTGGGGGGAGGTGATGGCAGGCCCTATCTGTAGACACTGAGGGCAGCTGCTCGGGATTTGAAATTCGGATGGCTGGGAGGCTGGAACACAGGCTTTCGGTCTGGATTGTGTGTCTAGGATGGCCATGGAAAGGAGGGGAAAGGAGGGGTGACCTCATGCATCTATGGAAGATTCTACCTCTCTGGGGATTCTGTCCAGCACCCCAGAGTTTGGTGTCTTTCTGTGAGAAAGGGAGAGCACTGTTTTCCATCTCAGGGGTCCCATCCAACCAGGCATTCCAGAGATTAGTTCTGGATCCGGGCACCTGGATAACCCCAACAAGACTTAGGATTTGGGCCTAGGAACATGACAGGCATGCTCTGTGGGCTCCTGGTCCAGCTCTCGAGGGGGCTGTTGGAAATGGCCTTAGGGTGAGGGTCACAATATCTGTTTGTGCCCCGCTGCCCATCCTGAGTGGGTGTAGTCTCATGGGCCATGCACCTGGCTCCCACTGTGAGTGTTGGACTATCATCTCAACATTCAGTTTTCCTTCCATGGGGAAGGAGGAGTACTCATTTGTGCTTCAGGGTCCCCCATGGGCAGGAATTTGAGCTAAGTTCTGGGACAGGTACCTGATTACCCAGGTTGCTTCAAGTGACGGCCTTGGGCCAAGGCAGGACAAACCTGCCAGATATGGGGCCCGCTGTCTGGGTGGCTGACCAGAGGTCGGGGCTTGAGCTGTGTCAGACAGAGCATTCGTGCAGAGGGAGTCTTATGATATTGGGGTGCCGTTGAGAGCTCTGCAACTGGATCCTCATGTGGGGTTTCACGCAGACCCATAGGGCACTTCTTCTTTCTGGTAGGCAGACAGTAGGCTGCGTTTTGGTTCCAGAATACCCAATAAAGAGGACTTGTGGGCGAGGACTTTGAGGACAGAAGCCTGAAAACACTAGCTACGGTTAAGCTCAGTGCCGAGCACATGGCCGTTTCAATGTACAGTGGTTGTTTCAGGATCTCCAGCACCTGAGTATGGTCGAGGGTCAGATGCCTAATCATGCTGGAGTTTGTATCCATGATGGCCAACGAATGGTGGGCTTTTCTCAGGAAGCCTTGGAGGTTTTCCCAAGCTGGAGCTTGTAAGCTGCTCCAAACAGCAAGGTGTCTTAATAAGGGTCAAGGGAAGTCTGCTTAGAGGGCTCCAGGGTCCCCCATATGGAAGATTCGATAGCACAGATCTCTGAATGGAGGCCTGGGAAGCCCACCTTGGGTTACCATTACAGCCGAGGGCAGGCTTGATGTGTTGTCTCTGGTTCCAAGTTCCACGTGATTTGAGTTGACAGAAGTTCTCTATTTAATGGTTCCCAATACTGCTTCATGTCCAGGGAGACATTAGAATGTGGAGTAGGCCCTGGGGCCATGCTGGATTCTCCTATCTTAAGGGTTAGACCCAGTTCCCATGAGTCAGGTTTCCTTCTCAGGACAGGAGGGGCTCTCTTGTATGGCTCGCAGACCAGAGGTTGGATCACATATTGGTTTTCCAGAAGAGGCCTCTGGGGACAGAGGCCTGAAAACCTAAGCTAGGGTTCTGATAAGGTCCTAGGGGCATGGCAGAATCAATCTTCAGACTCAGCGTCATTGACCTGTATGTCTTCCTGGAGGTAGGTGCTGAGGCTGTCAGACAGTGCATTTTTTCCAGAGCGGCCTATGAAATTGGGTGAGCTCAGGGGCCTTGCAGGTTTCTCCTAATCTGGAGGGTTTGGGCAACTGAGCAGGGCAGAGATTCCTCCAGAGAGCAGGCCCGGTGACGTTCTGTTGTTCTGGAGGCCCCATCCTGGAGGGCATTTGGTTCATTGCTCTGGGATCAAAATCTTCAGACACAAAATCGGGTTCGATATAGGGGCGAGGTGATGACAGGCCCGATCTGCAGACCCTGAGTGCAGCTCTTCGGATTTGAAATTCGGGCGGCTGGGACACAAGAGCACAGACTTTTCTGTTTGGATTGTGTCTAGGATAACCACGGAATGGAGGGGTGTCCTCATGGGTCCTTGGGAATGTCTTCCTCTCTGGGAATTCTTCCCGGCACCAAAGAGTTTGGTGTCTTACTGGGAAAAGGGAGAGCGCCTTTTACCGTGTCAGGGTTCCTGTCAAAACATGGATTCCAGGGATGGGTTCTGGGTCCTGGTGACTGAGTAACCCCAACAAGGCTTAGGATTCGGACCTAAGGGCCTGACAGTCCCGCTCTGTGGGGTCCTGGTCCAGCTCCTGCGGGGGCTTATTGGAAATGGGTGTCAGGGTGAGGGTCACGATGCCTGTTTGTGCCCAGCTGTCCATCGTGAGTGGGCGCTGTCTCTTGTTCCATGCACCTGGATCCCAATCTGAGGGTTGGACAACCATCTCAACATTTAATTTTCCTTCCATTGGGAAGGAGGAGTACTTTTATGTGCTTCAGGATCCCCCATTTGCAGGAATTTGAGCTATGTTCTGGGATAGGTACCTGAATACCCAGGTTGGATCAAGATGAAGGACTCAGGTCAAAGCAGGTCACAACTGTAGGAGATGGGGTACGCTTTCTGTGTGGCTGCCAGGTGGTCAGAGCTTGGGCTGTGTCAGACAGAGCATTAGTGCACAGGGTGGCCTATGATATTGGGGTGCCATAGAAGGTCCTGCAGGTGGATCCTCATGTGGATTTTCTGCGCAGACAATAGGGCATTTCTTTCTGGTGGGCAGGTAGAAGGCTGCACTGTGGCTCCCAAATTCCTAATATGGAGGGCTTACAGGTGAGGAGTGTGAGGACAGAAGGCTGAATAGACAAGCTACATTAAAGCTCAGTGTCGAGCACATGGCCATTCCAATGTGCAGCAGTTTTTTCGAGATCTCCAGCACCTGAGTATTGGCGAGGTCAGATGTCTGCTCACACTTGAGTTTGTATCTATGATGGCCAGTGAACGAGATATCCGTCACCTGAATAACAGCAGATGAATGATGTTTGCTCACACTGGAGGTTGTGTCTATGATGACCGACAAATGGAGAGGTGGCATAAGAGGCCATGGAGGATTCCCCACAATGATGCTTGTGAGATGCTCCAAACAGCAAGATTGTTTTTTCTACTGACAGGCAGAGTCTGGTTTGTTTGATCCAGAGTCCCCCAAGTGGAAAGTATGGATAGCAGAGCTCTTCTGCATGGATTCCTGGAAAGCACACCCCGAATGACCATTGCAGCTGAGGAACATGACAGGTTCCTTCTGGTGGCTCTGGAGAGAAGTACCAAGGCCTTGAGTTGACATTGAATCTCTTGCAGATGGGTCACAATGCTCGTTTGTTACCAGGGAAATCTTAGAATGTGCTGGTAGCTAAGGTGCCATGCAGGAATCTCCTAACTTGAGGGTTTAACACAGGTCAAAGAGCTGTGTCCCCTTCTGGGGACAGAAGATGTAGTGTTGTGTGGCTCAGGGACCACATGTTGTATCATAAGTTCATATTCCAACACAGGCCTCTGAGAACTGATGCCTGGAAACTTAATCTAGGGTTCCAGTGAAGTCCTAGGGTCATCTCATATTCAATCTTCAGACTCAGGACAGTTGACTTGGGTGTCTGCCTAGATGTAGGTGATCAGAGTGTTTCAGACTGTGCATTTGCATCCAGAGTGGCCTCCAATATTGGGGTGTGCTCAGGGGATTTGCAGGTTTCTTCTAATCTGAGGTTTGGGAAACTGTGAAGTGTACAGTTTCCTATGGGATGGCATGCAAAGTGCTGTGGTGTGAATCCAAGACCCCAGCCTGGAGACCATGTGAGCCATGGTTATGGAGAAATATCTGCAAACACAAACTCGGGTTAGGGACAATGGCGAGGTGATCGCAGTCCCAATGCGTGGACCTGGAAGGCAGCTCATCAGGAAGTGTAATTAGGGTGACATGAAAGCAGTAGCACAGGATGTTATATCTGGATTCTGTGTCCATGATGGCCTCAGAATGCAGGTGTTATCCCATGAGGCCAAGGGATATTTTACTCTCTAAGGATCCTGGCATCTCCCAATAGTTTGATGGCTTTTTTGGGGAAGGGAAGAGTGCTTTTTTCCTTCTTAGGGGTGTCCACAAACAGGGGTTCCAGATAAGGGCTTTGGGTCTGAATACTTGGAATATCCCACCAAGGGTTATGATATGGGCCTAGGGCCGTCCCTGGCCTACAAAGTGGGATCCTGGTGGTGCAACTGAGAGGGCTTGTTTGAAATCATGTCAGGCTGAGGGAGACAATGCCTGTTTGGGCCCTAAGCTGCCCTATGAGTGTGCGTGGTCATAATGGCCATGCAGCTGGTTCCCACTCTGAGAGTTGGACAACCATCCGAACAGCGACATTTCCTTCCATGGGGAAGGAGGGGTTCTCTGTTGTGCTTCAGGATCCCCCATTGGCAGGAATTCCAGCAAAGGTATGGGGAGAGATGCCTGAATACAAAGGATGGGTAGAGATGACAGAATTGGGCCATGGCCGGTCTCACATGCAGGATATGGGACCCGCTCCCTGGTTTGCTGACTCTAGGACGAGACTCAGGCTCTGTAAGACACAGCAATAGTGGACAGGGCAGCCTATAAATTGGGGCTCCATCAAGTGAAGAACAGATGGATCCTCATGTGACGTTTCTGGGCAGACTCACCAGGAACAACTTGTTTCTATGGCGAATTCAGAATGCTGTGTTGTGGCTCCAGATTTCCCTATCAAGAAGGTTTGGGGACCAGGAAGTTGAGGATGGAATTGTAAACACAAGCTACGGCTAAATTCATTTCCAAGTGAAAGGCAGTCCCAATATGCAGCGGCTTATTAAAGATATCCAAAACATGAGTAAAGACAGATGTCAGATATTTGCTTACACTGGAGTTTGTGTCTATGATGAGTGACAAATGAAGAGGAGGCGTCAAGAGACCATGGAGGACTTCCCACGCTGAGGCTTGTGAGATGCTCTAAATAGCAAGGTTTCATACTACTAGACAGGGGGAGTTTTGTTTGTTTGCTCCGGGGTCCCCCATGTGGAAAGTTTGGGTAGCAGAACTCTTCTGCATGGATGCTGGGAAAGCACACCTCCATTGACTATTGCAGCTGAGGAGCATGGCAGGTTCGTTCTGGTGGCTCTGGGAAGAAGTACCAAGGCCTTGAGTTGACTTGGAATCTCTTGCACATCAGTCACAGTGCTGTTTTGTTACCAGGGAGATCTTAGAATGTGCTGGTGGATAAGGTGCCATGCAGGATTCTCCTACCCTGAGGGTTTGACACAAGTCCAAGAGCACGGTTTCCTTCTGGGAGGAGATGTTCTGTTGTGTGGATCAGGGACCACATGCTGTATTATAAGTCTTTATTCCAGAATAGGCCTCTGAGGAGAGATGCCTGAAAACCAAATCTAGGGTTCCAATGAGGTCCTAGGGGCATGTCACGTTCAATCTTCTGACTCAGGACCACTGACTGGGGTGTCTGCCTGGATGTAGGTGATCAGGGTGTTTCAGACTGTGCATTTGCATCCAGAGTGGACTCCATTAGTGGGGTGGGCTCAGGGGCCTTGCAGGTTTCTCCAAATCTGGAGGGTTTGGGCCACTGGGATGTCACAGTTTCCTTGAAGATGGAAGGCCTAGTGCTGTGGTGTGGCTCCAGAGACCCCATCCTGGAAGGCATGTGAGCCATGGTTTTCAGAGAGAAGTCTGCAAACACAAACTTGGGTTGGGGTTAGAGGTGAGGTGATTGCAGGCCCAATGCACAGACCTGGAGGGCAGCTCGTCAGGAACTTTAATTATGGTGACTCGAAGGCTGTGACATAGGCTTTTGTATCTGGTTTGTGTGTCCTGGATGGCCTCGGAATGCAGGTGTGGTCTCGGGGGTCCATGGGAGATATTTCTTCTTTAAGGATCCTGGTGGCTCCCAATAGTTTGTTGGCTTTTTTAAGGTAGGGAAGAGTGCTGTTTTCCATCTTATGGGTACCCCAAAACAGGGATTCCAGAGATGGGATCTGAGTCTGGCGCCAAGACAATTACACCTAGGGTTAGGATTTCGGCCTAGGGGCATCCCAGGACTGCAATGCGGGATCCTGGTGATGCAACTGAGAGGGTTTGTTTGAAAGCATGCTCAGGCTGAGGCTCCCAATGCCGGCTTTAGCCCAGGGCGGCCCTCAGGAGTGGACGTGGTCTCATTTCCCATTTAGCTGGCTCCCACCCTATGGGTTGGACAACCAATCCAACAGCCAAGTTTCCTGCCTTTGGGAAGGAGGAATTCTCTATTGTGCTTCAGGTTCTCCCATTGGCAGGGATTCCAGCAAAGGTCTGGGGACAGATGCCTGAATACCAAGGATTGGTTAAGATGACAGATTTAGACCATGGCAGGTATCACATGCTGGATACTGGCCCTGCTCTCTGGGTGGCTGACACTAGGTCTGGGCTCAGGCTCCTTCAGTCACAGTACTAGTGGCCAGGGCAGCCTACAAAACAGGGTTCCCTCGAGGACCGAGCCGATGATCCTCATATGGGTTTTCTAGGCAGACTATCCAGGCACTTCTTCTTTCTATGTAGAAGGCAGAGTGCTGCGTTGTGGCTCCAGAATTCCCTCTCAAGAGGGCTTGGGGACCAGTAGGGTGAGGATTGAATTGTAAACACAAGTTACGGTTCAATTCAGTGCCAACTGGAATGAAGTTCCAATCGCAGCATCTTATTGGAGATATGCAGCACCTGAATAAGGGTGGATGTCTGATGTTTGCCCACAGTGGAGTTTCTTTCTATGATGGCCAACTAATGGAGGGGTTCTGTCAAGAGGCCATGGAGTATTTCTTATGCTGAGGCTTGTGAGATGCTCCAAGCAGCAAGGTTTCCTTCTTCTGGAAAGGTGGAGTCTGCTTTCTTTGATCCAGTGTACCCATGTGGAAAGTTTGGGTAGCAGAGCTCTCCTGCATGGATGCCTGGAAAGGACACGTCCAATGACCATTGCAGCTGAGAAACATGACTGGTCCGTTCTGGTGGCTCTGAGGCGAAGCACCAAGGCCTTGAGTTGATATGGAATCTCTTACAGATGGGTCCCAATGCTGGTTTGTTACCAGGGAGGTCTTAGAATGTGCTGGTGGCTAAGGGGCCATGAAGGATTCTCCTACCTTGAGGGTTTGGCACAGGTGGAAGAGCACACTTTCCTTCTTAGGATAGGAGATGTTCTGTTGTGTGGCTCAGGGTGCATATGTTGTATCCTAACTCGTTATTCCTGAACTGGTCCCCAAGCCCTCTTGATAGGGAATTCTGGAGCCACAAAGCAGCATTCTGCCTTCTTCATAGAAATAAGAAACTCCATGTGTCCTCTGAGGACAGATGCCTGAAACCTAATCTAGTGTTCCAATGATGTCCTAGTGGCATGTCAGGTTCAATCTTCTGACTCAGGATCATTGACTTGGTTTTCTGCCTGGATGGAAGTGATCAGGGTATTTAAGACTGTGCCTTTGAGTCCAGAGCAGCTTCCAATATTGGGGTGGGCTCAGGTGCCTTGCAAGTTTCTCATAATCTGGAGGGTTTGAGCAACTGTGATGGGCAAAGTTTCCTAGGGGATGGCAGACACAGTCCTGTGGGGTGGCTTGAGATACCCCATACTGTAGGGTATGTGAGCCATGGTTTTGGGAAAGAAGTTTGCAAATGCAAACTCGGGTTAGGCTTAGTGGCAAGGAGATCACAGCCCAATGCATAGACCTGGAGGGCAGCTCGTCAGGAACTGTAATTAGGGTGACTCAATGGCGGAGGCATAGGCTTTTCTATCTGAATTGTGTGTCCAGAATGGCCTCGGAATGCAGGTGTGGTCTCATGGGTCCATGGGAGATTTTTCCTCTCTAAGGATCCTGGTTTCTCCCAGATGTTTGTTGGCTTTTTAGAGGAAGGGAAGAGTATTGTTTTCCATCTTAGGGGTGCCCCAAAACAGGGATTCCAGAGAGGGGCTCTGGGTCTGGGTGCCAAGAAATTCCCACCTAGGGTGGCATTTCGGCCTAGGGCCATCTCAGGCATTCAGTGCGGGATCCTGGTGGTGTAATATAGAGGGCTTGTTTGGAAGCATGCTCAGGCTGAGGGTCACAATGCCTGTTTGTTCCCAGGGTGCCCCCTCAGGAGAGGACATGGTCTCACTGCCAGTGCAGCTGGCTTTCTCTCTGAGGGCTGGAAACTCATCAAACAGCTAGGTTTCCTGCAATGGGAAAGTGGCACTTCTCTATTGGGCTTCAGGTTCCCCTGTTGGCTAGGATTCCAGCAAAGGTCTGGGGACAGATGCCTGAATACCAAGGATGGGGAGAGAGGACAGATTGGGCAATGGCTGGGCTCACTTGCTGGATATGGGCCCTGCTCTCTGGGTGGCTGACACGAGGTCGGGTCTCAGGCTCTGTCAGACACAGAGCTAGTGGCCAGGTCAGCCTATAAATCAGGGATCCTCGAGGGCCAAGCAGATGATGCTTATGTGGGGTTGCTGTGCAGTCGCACCAGGCACTTCTTCTTTTATGGGGAAACAAGAATGCTGCACTGTAGCTCCAGAATTCCTTATCAAGATGGCTTGGGGACCAGTAGGGTGAGGATGGAATTGTAAACACCAGCTACAGTTAAATTCAGTTCCATACAGAAGACAGGTCCAATGTGGAGCAGCTCATTCGAGACATCCAGCAGCAGAGTACGGGCAGATGAATGATGTTTGCTCACACTGGAGTTTGTGTCTATCATGACCGTCAAATGGAGAGGTGGTTTCAAGAGGCCATGGAGGATTTCCCACGCTGGGACTTGTGAGATGCTCCAAACAGCAAAGTTCCTTCTACCGGACAGGGGGAGTCTGGTATGTTTGCTCCGATTTCCCCATGCAGAAAGTTTGTGTAGCAGAGCACTCCTGCATGGATGCCTGGAAAACACACCTCGATTGAAAATTGCAGCTGAGGAACAAGGTCAGTTCATTCTGGTGGCTCTGGAATGAAATGTCAAGGCCTTGATTTGACATGGAGTCTCATGAAAATGGGTCACAATGATGATTTCATACCAGGGAGATCATAGAATGTGCTGGTTGCTAAGAGGCCATGCGGGATTCATCTACCCTGAGGGTTTGACACAGGTCCAAGAGCACAGCTTCCTTCTGGTGACAGGAGATGTTCTTTTGTGTGGCCCAAGGACAATATGTTGTATCATAAGTTAGTATTCCAGAGCAGGCCTCTGAGGACAGATACCTGAAAACATAATCTAGGGTTCAAATGAAGTCCTCGGGGCATGTCAGGTTCAATCTTCTGACTCAGGACCATTGACTTGGGTGTCTGCCTTGATGGAGGTTATCAGGGTGTTTCAGACTGCACATTTGCATCCACAGCTGCCTCCAATATTGTGGTGGGCTCAAGGGCATTGCCGTTTTCTCCTAATCTAGAGGGTTTGGGCAACAGTGACAGTCACGGTTTCATTGGGGATGGTAGGCACAGTCCTGTGGTATGGCTCCAGATACCACAACCTGGAGGGAATGTGAGCCATGGTTTTGGTATGGAAGTCTGCAAACACAAACTCAGGTTAGGGTTAGTGGTGAGGTGATCACAGGCCCGATTCATAGACCTGGAGGGAATCTTGTCAGGAGCTGTAAATAGGGTGACTGGTAGGTGATAGCACAGGCTTTTGTATCTGGATTGTGTGTCCAGGATGGCCTTGGAATGCAGCTGTGCTCTCATGGGTTTATGGGAGATTTTCTTCTCTAAGGATCCTGGTGGGTCCCAATAGTTGGGTGGCTTTCTCAGGGAAGGGGAGAGTGTTGTTTTCCATCTTAGGGGAGCCCCAAAACAGGGATTCCAGAGACAGGCTAGGGTCTGGGCGCCTGGAAATTTCTGCGAAGGGTTACGATTTGGGTCTAGGGGCATACCAGGTCTGCAAAGCGGGATCTTGTAGGTGCAACTGAAAGCTTTTGTTTGAAAGCATGCTCAGGCTGAGAGTACAATGCCTGCTTGTGTCCAGGACAGCCATCAGGACTGGGTGTGGTCTCACTGGCCATGCAGCTGTCCAACTCTGAGGGTTGGACACCCAACCCAACAGCGAACATTACTGCCATGGGGAAGGAGAAGTTCTCTATTGTGCTTGAGGTTCTTTCATTGGTAGGGATTCCAGCAAAGGCCTGGGGACATATTCCTGAATACTAAGGATAGGTAGAGATGAGTGCCCTGGGATATGGCTGGTCTCACTTGCTAGATATGGGCCCAGCCCTCTGGGTAGCTGACATGAGGTCTGGGCTCAGGCTTGGTCAGACACAGCACTAGTGGACAGTGCAGCCTATAAGTCGGGGTTCCCTTGAGGGCTGAGTAGATTGATCCTCAGGTGGAGTTTCTGGGCAGACTCACCAGGCCCTTCTTCTTTCTATGAGGAAGGCAGAATGCTGTGTTGTGCCTCCAGTATATCCAGTCAAGAGTGCATGGGGACCAGTAGGGTGAGGATGGAATTGTTAACCCAAGCTATGGTTAAATTCACTGCCAAGTGTAAGGCATTTCCAGTGTGCAGCGCCTGATTAGAGATATCCAGCACCTGAGTAAGGGTGGATGTTGCGTGTTTGGTCAAGATGGAGTTGTGTCTATGACAACCGACAAATGGAAGGGTGTCATCAAGAGGCCATGGAGGATTTCCCATGCTGGGTGTTGTGAGGTGCTCCAAACCACAAGATTTCTTTCCACAGCACAGGAGTCTGGTTTCTTTTCTCCAGGGTCCCTCATGTGGAATGACTGGGTCGCAGAGCACTCCCGCATGGATGCATGGAAAGCACACCTCCATGGGGAATTGCAGCTGAGCAACAAGGCAGGTTCATCTGGTGGCTCTGGGGCGAATTAGCAAGGCCTTGAGTTGACATGGAGTCTCATGAAGATGGGTCACAATGCTGGTTTGTTACCAGGGAGATCTTAGAATGTGTTGATGGCTAATTGGCCGTGCAGGATTCATCTACCATGAGCGTTTGACATAGGCCAAATAGCACGACTTCCTTCTGGGGAAATAGATGTTCCTTGTGAGGCTCAGGGACCACATGCTGTATCATAAATTGTTATTCCAGAACAGGCCTCTGAGGACAGATGCCTGAAATCCTAATGCAGAGTTCCATGAACATCTAGGGCATAACAGGTTCATTCTTCTGACTCAGTATCAATGACGTGGCTGTGTGCCTGGATCAAGGTAATCAGGGTGTTTCAGACTGAGCATTTGCATACAGAGCAGCCTCCAATATAGGGTTGGGCTCAGTGGCCTTGCAGGTTTCTCCTAATCTGGCAGTTTTTGGCAACTGTGATGGGCAACGTTTTCTTGAGGATGGCAGCCATAGTCCTGTGGTTTGACTCCAGAGACCCCATCCCAGAAGTCATGTGAGCCATGGTTTTTGGAGAGAAGCTTGCACACACAAACTCGGGTTAGGGTTAGTGGCGAGGTGATCGCAGGCCCAAGGCATAATCCTGGAGGGCAGCATGTCAGGAAATGTAAATCAGGTCACTTGAAGGTGGCAGCACAGCCTTTTGTATCTGGATTGTGTGTCCAGTATGGCCTCGGAAATCATATGTGATCTCATGGGTCCATGGAATATTTTTCCTCTCTAAGGTTCCTGGCTGGTCCCAATAGCTTCGTGGCTTTCTCAGGGAAGGGAAGAGTGCTGTTTTCCATCTAAGGGGTACCCCAAAACAGGGATTCCAGGGACGTGCTCTGGGTCTGGGCGCCTAGAAAATCCCACCAAGGGTTAGGATATGGGCCTAGGGACATACCAGGCCTGCAGTGTGGGATCCTGTTGATGCAACGGAGAGGGATTGTTTGAAAGCATACTCAGGCTGATGGTTACAATGCCTGCTTATTCCCAAGGGAGCCCTCAGGAGTGGGTGTGGTGTCATTGGCTATGCAGCTGGCTCCCATTCTGAAGTTTGGACACCCATCCCAACAGCCAACATTTCTTCCATGGGGAAGGAGGGGTTCTCTATTATGCTTCAGGTTCTCCCATTGGTAGGGATTCCAGGAAAGGTCTGGGGAGCGATGCCTGAATACCAAGGATGGGTAGAGATGATGGCTCTGGGCCATGGTCAGTCTCACATGCTGTATATGGGCCCTGGTCTCTTGGTGGCTGACACGGTGTCAGGGATCAGGCTCTGTAAGACACAGCACTAGTGGCCAGGGCAGCTTATAAATTGAGGTTCCCTCGAGGACCGAGTAGACTGATCCTCAGGTGGAGTTTCTGGGCAGACTCAGCAGGCCCTTCTTTCTATAGAGAAGGCAGAATGCTGCATTGTGGCACCAGAACTCCTTATCAAGAGGGCTTGTGGACCACTAGGGTGAGGATTGAATTGTAAACCCAAGCTACGGTTAAATTCAGTGCCAAGAGAAAGGCAGTTCCAGTGTGCAGGGTCTGATTCGAATATCCAGCACCTGAGTAATGGAGAATGTCAGATGTTTGCTCACACTGGATTTTGTGTCTATGATGACCAACAAATCAAGGGGAGGCGTCAAGAGACCACTGAGTATTTCCCACGCTGGGGCTTGTGAGATGCTCCAAACAGCAAGGTTCCTTCTACCAGACAGGGGGATTCTGGTATGTTTGCTCCGGTTTCCCCATGGGGAAAGTTGGTGTAACAGAGCACTCTTGCTTGGATGACTCGATTGAAAATTGCAGCTGAGGAACAAGGCCGGTTCGTTCTGGTGGCTCTAGGGAGAAATATCAAGACCTTGATTTGACATGGAGTCTCATGAAAATTGGTCACAATGATGGTTTGTTACTGGGGAGATTATAGAATGTGCTGGTTGCTAAGGGGCCGTGCAGGATTCATCTACCCTGCGGGTTTGACACAGGGCCAAGAGCACGGCTTCCTTCTGGTGACAGGAGATGTTCTTTTGTGTGGCCCAGGGACAACATGTTTTATCATAAGTTGGTATTCCAGAAGGCCTCTGAGGACAGATACCTGAGAACCTAATCTAGCATTCAAATGAAGTCTTAGGGGTATGTCAGATTCAATCTTCTGACTCAGGACCATGGACTTGGGTGTCTGCCTTGAGGAAGGTGATCAGGGTGTTTCAGATTGTGCATTTGCGTCCAGAGAAGCCTCCAATATTGGGGTGGGCTCAATGGCATTGCAGGTTTCTCCTAATCTAGAGGGTTTGGGCAACATTGACAGGCATAGTTTCCTTGTGGATGGCAGGCACAGTCCTGTGGTATGGCTCCAGATACCATAACCTGGAGGGCATGTGAGCCATGGTTTTAGGATAGAATTCTCCAAACACAAACTTGGGTTAATGTTAGTGGCGAAGGGATCCCAGGCCCAATGCATACCTGGAGGGCAGCACGTCAGGAACAGTAAATCAGGTGACTTGAAGGCGGTAGCGCAGGCTTTTGTATCTGATTCTGTGTCCAGGATGGCCTCAGAATGCAGCTGTAGTCTCATGGGTTCATGGGAGATTTTTCCTATCTAAGGATTCTGGTGGCTCCCGATAATTTGGTGGCTTTCTCAGGGAAGTGAAGAGTGCTGTTTTCCATCTTAGGGGTGCCCCAAAACAGGGAATCCAGAGACGGGCTTTGGGTCTGGGCACCTGGAAAATCCGACCAAGGGATAGGATTTGGTCCTAGGGGCGTACCAGGCCTGCATTGTGGGATCCTGGTGGTGTCACTGAGAGGACTTGTTTGAAAACATGCTCAGGCTGAGGGTCACAATGCCTACTTGTGCCCAGGGTGGCCCTCATGTGTGGGCGTGATCTCATTGGCCATGCAGCTCTCTCCCACTCTGAGGGTTGGACACCCATCACAATAGCCAAGATTCCTGCCATGGGGAAGTAGGAGTTCTCAATTGTGATTCAGGTTCCCCCATTGGCAGGGAGTACAGCAAAGGTCTTGGGACCGATGCCTGAATAACAAGGATGGGTAGAGATGACAGACTTGGGCCATGGCCACTCTCACATAATGGTTATGGGCCCTGCTCTCATGGTGGCTGACACTATGTCATGGCTCAGGCTCTGTCAGACACAGCACTAGTGACCAGGGCAGCATATAAATTGGGGTTCCATCGAGGGCCGAGCTGATTGATCCTCACGTGGAGTTTCTGGACAAACTCATCAGGCACTTTTTCTTTTACAGGGAAGGCAGAATGCTGCACTGTGGCTCCAGAATTCCCTACCAAGAGGGATTGTGGACAAGTCGGTTGAGAATGGAATTGTAAACCCAAGCTATGGTTAAATTCAGTGTCAAGTGAAAGGTAGTTCTAGTGTGCAAAAGATGAATAGAATATCCTGCACCTCAGTAAGGGCGGATGTCAGATATTTGTTCACACTGGACTTTGTGTCTATGATGACCGACAAATGGAGGCGTGGCGTCAAGAGGCCATGGAGGATTTCCCACGCTGGGGCTTGCGAGATGCTCCAAACAGCAAGGTTTCCTTCTACCGGACAGGGGCAGTCTGGTTTGTTTGCTCCAGGGTCCCCCATGTGGAAAGTTTGCATAACCGAGCACTCCAGCATGGATGCCTGGAAAGCACAACTCCATTGACCATTGCAGCTGAGGAACATGGCAACTTTGTTCTGGTGGCTATGAGGCGAAGTAGCAAGGCCTTGATGTGATATGGAATCTCAGGAAGATGGGTCACAAAGCTGGTTGTTACCAGGGATTTCTTAGAATGTGTTGGTGGCTAAGGGGCCATGCAGAATTCATCTACCCTGAATGTTTGACACAGGTCCAAGTGCAGGGATTACATTTGGGGACAGGAGATGCTCTGTTGTGGGGCTCAGGGACCATATGTTCTATCATATTGGTATTCCATTGCAGGCCTCTGAGGACAGGTGCCTGAAAACCTAATCTGAGTTTCCAATGAAGTCCTAGAGGGATGTCAGTTTCAATCTTCTGACTCAGGAACATTGATTTTGGTGTCTGCTTGGATGGAGGTGATAAGGATGTTTCAGACTGCACATTTGTGTCCAGAGTGGCCTCCAATACTGGGGTGGGTTCAGGAGCCTTGCAGGTTTTTCCTAATCTGGAGGGTTTGGACAACTGTGACGGGCACAGTTTCCATGGGGATGGCAGGTACAGTCCTGTGATGTGTTTCCACAGACCCCATCCTGGAGGGAATGTGAGCCATGGTTTTGGAAGAGAAGTCAGCAACATAAACTCGAATTAGGGTTAGTGGCAAGGAGATCGCAGGCCCAATGCATAGACCTGGAGGGCAACATGTCAGGAAATAAAAATCAGGTGACTCAAAGGCTGTAGCACATGCTATTGTATCTGGATTCACTTTGCAGGATTGCCTAGGAATGCAAGGGTGGTATCATGGGTCCATGGGGGATTTTTCCTCTCAAAGGATCCTGACGGCTCCCCATAGTTTGGTGGCTTTTTCCTGTCAGGAAAGAGTGCTGTGTTTCCATCTTAGGGGTGCCCCAAAACAAAGATTCCAGAGACGGGTTATGGGTCTGGGCACCTGTAAAATCCAACCAAGTGTTAGGAATTGGGCCTGGGGCATACCAGGCCTGCAATGTGGGATTTTGGTGGTGCAACTGAGATCGTTTGTTTGAAAGCATGCTCAAGCTGAGAGGGTCAAAATGCCTGCTTGTTCCCAGGGCGGCCCTCAGGTGTGGGCATGGTCTCATTGGCTATGCAGCTGCTTCCCATTCTGAGGGTTGGACTCCCATCCCAACAGCCAGGATGCCTGCCATGGGGAAGGAGTTGTCTCTATTGTGCTTAAGGTTCCCCCATTGGTACGGATTCCAGCAAAGGTCTGGGGTAGATGCCTGAATACCTAGGATGGGTAGAGTTGACAGCCCTGGGCCAGGGCTCATCTCACATGCTGGATATGAGCCTCACCCTCTGGGTGGCTGACATCAGTTTGGGGATCAGGCTCTGTCAGACACAGCACTAGTGGCTAAGGCAAACTATAAATTGGGGTTCCCTCGAGGGCTGAGTAGATTGATTTCATGGGAAGATTCTGGGAAGACTCATCAGGCCATTCTCCTTTCTAAGGAGAAGGCAGAATGTTGCATTGTTGGCCAGAATCCTTATCAAATGGGTTTGATGACTAGTAGAGTTAGGATGTAATTGTAAACCAAAGCTATGGTTAAATTCAGTGTCAAGCAAAAGGCATTTCCAGTGTGCAGCGGCTGATTCAAATATCCAGCACCTAAGTAAGGTCAGATGTCAGATGCTTGCTCATGGTGGAGTTTGTGTCTATGGTGACTGACAAATGGAGGGGTGGCTTCAAGAGGCCATAGAGGGTTTCCAATGCTGGGGCTTGTGTAATTCTCCAAACAGCAAGGTTTCCTTCTACTGGACAGGGGGAGTCTGGTTTGTTTGCTACAGTGTCCCCCATGTGAAAAGTTTGGGTAGCAGAGGACTCCCGCATGGTTGCTGGAAAGTACATATCCATTGACCATTGCAGATGAGGAACATGGAAAGTTCATTCTGGTGGCTCTGGGGCGAAGTATCCATGCCTTGACATGGAGTCTTATGAAGTTGGGTCACAATGCAGGTTTGTTACCAGGAAGATATTAGAATGTGCTGGTGGCTAAGGTGCCATGCAGGATTCATGTACCCTGAGGGTTTGACACAGGTCCAAGACCACGGCTTCCATCTGGGGACAGGAGATGCTCTGTTGTGGGTCTCAGGGACCATATGTAGTATCATAAGTTGGTATTCCAGAACAGTCCTCTGAGGACAGATGACTAAAAAGCTAATCTAGGTTTGCAATGACGTCCTAGGGGCATGTCAGGTTCAATCTTCTGACTCTGTACCATTGACTTGAGTGTCTGCCTGGATTCAGGTGACCAGGGTCTTTCAGAATGTGCATTTGTGTCCAGATGAGCCTCCAATATTGGGGTAGGCTAAGGGACCTTGCAGATTTCTCCTAATGTGGAGGGTTTGTGCAACTGTGACAGGCACAGTTTCCTTGGGGATGGCAGGCACAGTCCTGTGGTTTGACTCCAGAGACCCCCATCGTGGAGAGTATGTGAGCCATGGTTTTGGGAGAATAGTTTGCAAACACAAACTCTGGTTAGGGTTAGTGGCGAGGTGATCCCAAGCTTAATACATAGACCTAGAGGGCAGCTTGTAAGGAACTGTAGATCAGGTTACTCGAAGGCGGTAGCACCGGCTTTTGTATCTGGATTGTGTGTCCACGATGGCCTCAGAATGCAGGGGTGGTCTCATGGGTCCATGGGAGATTTTTCCTTTCTAAGGATCCTGGCAGCTCCCTATAGTTTGGTGGGTTTCTCAGGGAAGGGAAGAGGGCATCTCCACCTACGGCAGGTCCTAAAATAGGGATTCCAGAGATGGGCTCTGGGTCTGGGCATCTCAAAAATCTCACCAAGGTTTAGCATTTGGGCCTAGGGGTGTACCAGACCTGCAATGCGGGATCCTGGAGGTGCAACTGAGAGTGTTTGTTTGAAAGCATGCTCAAGCTGAGGGTCACAGTGACTGTTTGTGCCCAGGGTGGCCCTCAGTAGTGGGCGTGGTCTCATTCGTCATGCAGCTGGATCCCACTCTGAGGGTTGGACACCCATCCTAAGAGCCAGGATTCCTGCCATGTGGAAGGAGGAGTTCTCCATTGTGCTTCAGGTTCCCCCATTGGCTGGGATTCAAGCAAAGGTCTAGGACAGATGCCTGAATACAATGGTTGGGTAGAGATGATGGCCCTGCACCATGGCTGGTCTTACATGCTGGATATGTGCCCCTCCCTCTGGTTGGTGACACAAAGTCGGGGATTAGGCTCTGTCAGACCCAGCACTAGTGGCCTGGGCAGCAGCCTAATAATCGGGGTTCCCTTGAAGGCCGAACAGATTGATCCTCATGTGGAGTTTCTGATCAGACTCACCAGGCCTTTCTGCTTTCTAAAATGTTGTGTTGTGGCTCCAGAATTCCCAATCCAGACTGGTTGGGGACCAGTAGGGTGAGGATGGAATTGTAAACATAACTACAGTTCAATTCATTTCCAAGAGGAAGCCAGTTCCAATGTGCAGCGGTTGATTTGAGATATCCAGCACCTGAGTAAGGGAAGATTTCAAATATTTGCTCACACTGGAGTTTGTGTCTATGATGACCGACAATTGGGAGGGGTGGCGTCAAGAGGCCATGGAGGATTTCGCACGCTGGACCTTGTGAGATGCTCCAAACAGCAAGGTTTCCTTCTACTGGACAGGTGGAGTATGGTTTGTTTGCTCCAGTGTCTCCCATGCGGTAAGATTGGGTAGCAGAGCTCTCCCACATGGATGCCTGGAAAGCACACCATTGACCTTTGTAGCTGAGGATCATAGCAGGTTCATTCTTGTGGCTCTGTGGTGAAATACCAAGGCCTTGAGTTGACATGGAATCTCTTGCAGATGGGCCACAATGCTGGTTTGTTACCAGGGAGATCTTAGAATGTGCTGGAGGCTAAGGGGCCTTGTGGGATTCTCCTATTCTGAGGGTTTGGCACAGGTTGAAGAGCACGGTATCCTTCTGGGGACAGGACATATTATGTTGTGTGGCTCAGGGACCACATGTTGTATCATAAGTTTGTATTCCAGAACAGGCCCCTGAGGACAGATGCCTGAAAACCAGATCTGGGTTTCCAATGAGATCCTAGGGGCATGTCAGATTGAACTTTCTGACTCAGGATCGTTGACTGGTTGTCTGCCTGGAATTAGGTGATCAGGTGTTTCAGACTGCGCATTTGTATCCAGAGTGGCCGCCAATTTTGGGGTGGGCTCAGGGGACTTGCAGCTTTCTCCTAATCTGGAAAGTTTGGGCAACTGTGATGGGCACAGTTCCATGGGGATAGCAGCCATAGTACAGTGGTGTGTCTCCAGAGAACACATCCTGGAGGGTATATGAGCCATCGTTTTGGGAAAGAATTCTGCAAACAGAAATTCGGGTAAGGGTTAGTAGCGAGATGATCACATACCCAATGGGTAGACCTGGAGTGCAGCTCATCAGGAACTGTAATTAGGGTGAGTGGAAGGTGGTATCACAGGCTTTTCTATCTAAATTATGTGTCCCAGATGGTCTCAGAGTACTGGTGTTGTCTCATGGGTCCATGGGAGACTTTTCCTCTCTAAGGATCCAGGCGGCTCTCCATAGTTTGGTGGCATTTTCGGGGAAGGGAAGAGTGTGGTTTTCCATCTTAAGGGTGCCCCATAACAGTGATTCTAGAGACAGTCTCAGATCTGGGCACCTGGAAAATCCTACCAAGGGTTAGGATTTGGGCTTATGGGCATACCAGGCTGCAATGTGTGATCCTGGTGGGGTAACTGAGAGGGCTTGTTTGAACGCATACTCAGGCTGAGGCTCTCCATGCCTTTTTGTGCCTAGGGCAGCCCTCAGGAGTGGGCGTGGTCTCATTGGCCATGCAGCTGGCTCCCACATTGAGGGTTGGACACCCATCCCAACAGCCAGGTTGTTTTTTCCCATGGGGAAAGAGGAGTTCTCTATTATGCTTCTGGTTTCCCCAATGGCACGGATTCCAGTTAAGTTCTGGGGACAGGTGACTGAACACCAAGTATGGATAGAGATGACGGACTCGGGCCATATCTGGTCTCACATGCTAGATATAAGGCCCGCTCTCTGAGTTCTTGACACAAGGTTGGGGCTCATGCTCTGTCATATACAGCACTATGGCCAGGGTAGCTTATAAATCGTGGTTCCCTCGAGGGCCGAGCTGATTGATCCTTTTGGGGATTTCTGGGAAGTCTCACTAGGCACTTCTTTTTCTATGGACAGGGCAGAATGTTGTGTTGTGATTCCAGAATTCTCTATCAAGGGGGCTTGGCGACCAGTAGGGTTAGGATGGAATTGTAAACACAAGCTACGGTTCAATTCAGTGCCAAGCTGAAGGCAGTTCCAATGTGCAGTGGCTTATTCAAGATATCCACCACCTGAGTAAGGGAAGATCTATGTTTGCTCACACTGGAGTTTGTGTCTATGATGACTGACAAATGGTGGGAAGTGGCATCAAGAGGACATGGAGGATTCCCATGCTGAGGCTTGTGAGATGCTCCAAACAGCAAGGCTTTCTTCTGCTGGAAAGGCAGAGTGTGGTTTGTTTGCTCTAGGGTCCCCTATGTGGAAAGTTTGGTAGCAGAGCTCACCCGCATGGATGCCTGGAAAGCACACCTCCATTGACCATTGCAGGTGAGGAACATAGCAGGTTCTTTCTGCTGGCTCTGGGGCGAAGTACCAAGGCCTTGATTTGACATGGAATATCTTGCAGTTGGGCCACACTGCTTGTTTGTTACCAGGGAGATCTTAGAATGTGCTGTTGGCTAAGGTGCTGTGCAGGATTCTCCAACCCTGAGGGTTTGGCACAGGTCGAATGCATGGTTTCATTCTGGGAAAATGGCAAGTTCTGTTGTGTGGATCAGGGGCCAAAATTTGTATTATAAGGTGATATTTCAGAACAGGCCTCTGAGGACAGATGCTGGAAAACCTATTCTAGGGTTCCAGTGAGGTCCTAAGGGAATGTCTGGTACAATATTCTGCCTCAGGCCCATTGACTTGGGTGTTTGCCTGAATTTATGTGATCAGGGTTGTTCAGACTGTGCATTTGCTTCCAGAATGGCCTCCAATATTGAAGTTGGCTCAGGGTCCTTGAAGATTTCTCCTAATCTGGAGGGTTTGTGCAACAGTAACTGGCAAAGATTCCTTGGGGATGGCAGGCCCAGTCCTGTGGTGTGGCTCCAGAGACCCCATACGAGAGGGCATGTGAGCCATGGTTTTGGGAGAGAACTCTGTACACACAAACTCGGGCTAGGGTTAGTGGCGAGGTGATCACAGGTCCAATGCTTAGTTCTGGAAGGCAGCTTGTCCGGAACTATAATTAGGTTGACTGGAAAAAGGTAGGACAGGCTTTTCTATCTGGATTGTTTGTCCAGGATGGCCTCGGAATGCAGGTGTGGTCTCATGGGCCCATGGGAGATTTTTGCTCTCTAAGGAACCTGCTGGCTCCTTATACTTTGGTGGCTTTTTTGGGGAAGGGAAGAGTGCTGTTTTCCATCTTAGGGGTGTACCAAAACAGGGATTTCAGAGACGGGCTGTGGGTCTGGACGCCTAGAAAATCCCACCAAGTGTTAGGATTTGTGCTTAGGGCTGTGCCAGGCTTGCATTGCGGGATCCTGGTGGTGCAACTGAGAGGGCTTGTTTGAAACCATGCTCAGTCTGAGGGTCACAATGCCTGTTTTGCCCAGGGCGGCCCTCAGGAGTGGGCGTGGTCTTATTGACCATGCAGCAGGCTCCCACTCTGAGGGTTGGACACTCATTCCAACAGCCAGGTTTCCTGCCATGTAGAAGGAGGAGTTCTATATTGTGCTTCAGGTTCCCCCATTGGCAGGGATTCCAGGAAAGGTCTGGGAACAGATGCTTGAATACCAGTGATGTGTAGAGATGACGGACTTTGGCCATGGCCAGTCTCACATGCTAGATATGGGCCCTGCTCTTTAGAAGGCTGACATGAGGTCGGGGCTCAGGCTCTGTCAGACACAGCACTAGTGGCCAGGGCAGCCTATAAATTGGTGTTCCCTCGAGGGAGGAGCAGATTGAGCCTCACATTGCGTTGCTAGGCAGACTAACCAGGCAATTCTTCTTTCTTTGGAAAGGCAGAATGCTGTGTTGTGGCTCCAGAATTCCCTGTCAAGATGTCTTGGGGAACAGAAGGTGAGGATGCAATTGTAAACAGCAGCTACGGTTAAATTCAGTGCCAGGCAGAAGGCAGTTCCAATGTACTCCTTATTTGAGATATCCAGCACATGAGTAGGGACTGATGTGAGATGTTTGCTCACACTGGAATTTGTGTCTATGTTGACCGACAAATGGAAGGATCGTGTCCAGAGGCTATGGAGGATTTCCCATGCAGGGAATTGTGAGATGCTCCAAACAGCTAGGTTTCCTTCAACTGGACAGGTGGAGTATGGTGTATTTGCTCCAGGATCCCCCATGTGGAAAGTTTGGGTAGCAGAGCTCTTCAAAATGGATTCGAGGAAAATACATCTCCATTGACCACTGCCACAGGGGAACATAGCAGGTTTATTCTGGTGGCTCTGGGGCGAAGTGCCAAGGTCTTGAGTTGACATGGAATGTCTTGCACATGGGTCACAATGCTCGTTTGTTAACAGGGAAATCTTAGATTGTGCTGGTGGCAAAGGGGACTTGCAGGATTCTCCTTCCATGAGCGTTTGACACAGGTCCAAGGGCACGGTTTTCTTCTGGGGACAGGAATTGTTCTGTTGTGTTGCTCGGGGACCACATGTTGTATCATAGGTTGGTATTCCAGAACAGGCCTCTGTGGACAAATGCCTGAAAATCTAATCTAGGTTTTGAATAAGGTCCTATAAGCATGTCAGGTTCAATCTTCTGACTCAGGACCATTGACTTGGGTGTCTGCCTGGATGTACGGGATCAGAGTGTTTCAGACTGCGCATTAGTGTCCAATGTACCCCCCAATTTTGGGGTAGACCCAGTGGCCTTGCAGATTTCTCCTTATTGGGAGGCTTTGGGCAACTGTGACGGGCAAAGTTTCCTTGGGGATGGCAGGCACAGTCCCGTGGGGGTGGTCCAAAGACCAGATGCTTGAGCATGTGAGCCATGGTTTGGGAGAGAAGTCTGCAAAGACAAACTTGGGTTAGGGTTTGTGGCGAGTCAATCACAGGCCCAATGCATAGACCTGGAGGGCAGCTCGTCAGAAACTGTAAATACGGTGACTCTAAGGCATTAGCACAAGCTTTTATATCTGGATTGTGTGTCCCGGATGGCCTCAGAATGCAGATGTTGTCTCATGGTTACTTGGGAGATTTTTCCTATCTAAGGATCCTAGCAGCACCCAATAGGTTGGTGGCATTTTCAGGGGAGGGAAGAGTGCTGTTTTGCATCTTAGGGTTACCCCAACACAGGGATTACATAGATGGGGTCTGGGTCAGGGCGCCTGGGACAAATGGAGTTCCAGGCCTGCAATGCATGATCCAGGAGGTGCAAGTGAGACGCTTTGCTTGAAAACATGCTCAGGCTTAGGTCACAATGCCTGTTTGTGACCAGGGTGGCTCCCATGAGTGAGCATGGTCTCATGGGCCATGTAGTTGGTTCCCACTGTGATGGTTTGACACCCATCCCGACATCCAGGGTTCCTGCCATCAGGAAGGAGGAGTACTCCTGTGCTTCAGGTTCCCCAATAGGGAGGGAGTTGAGCTACGGTCTGGGGAGAGACGCCTGAATATCCAGGTTGAGTAGATGTCACGGCTTCGGGCCAAAACAGGTCCCGCCTGCAGGATATGGGGCCCACTGTCTGCATGGCTGACTGGAAGTAGTGGCTCAGGCTGTGTGAGACAGAGTCTGAATGCCCATGGCGGCCTATGATATTAGGGTGCCGTTGAGGGCCATGTAGGTGAATGCTCATGTTGGTATTCTGGGCAGACTCACCAGGCACTTCTTCTTTCTGTGGGCAGGCAGAATGCCTCCCAGAATTCCCTATCAAGAGGGTTTATGGACAAGGAGGGTGAGGATGGAATGGTAAACACAAAATACGGTTAAATTCAGTGCCAAGCAAAAGGCAGTTCCAGTGTGCAGCGGCTGATTCTAGCTATTCAGCACTTAAGTAAGGGCGGATGTCAGATGTTTGCTCACACTGTAGTGTCTATGATGACCAAAAAATGGAGAGGTGTTGCAAGAGGCCACAGAGGATTTCCCACGGAGTGACTTGTGAGATGCTCTAAACAGCAAGGTTTCCTTCTAGTATACAGGGCGAGTCTGTTTTTGTTTGTTTGTTTGTTTGTTTGTTTTGTTTTGTTTTGTTTTGTTTGTTTTTTTGTTTTTTTGTTTTTTTTTTTTGCTCCACCGTACCCCATATGGAAAGTTTGGGTAGCAGAGCTCTCCTGAATGGATGCCTGGAAAGCACACCACCAAGATCCATTTCAGCTGAGTAACATGGCAGGTATGATCTGGTGGCTCTGAGGATAAGTTCCAAGCAGCCTGAGTTGACATGGTGTTTCATGCTGTTGGATCACAATACTGGTTGGTATCCACGGAGAAATTAGAATGTTGGTTGGTCAGAGGGCCATGCAGGATTCTTCTACACTCTATCTGGGACACAGCTACCAAGAGCAAGGTATACTACTGGGGACAGGAGGGGTTCTTTAGTATGGCTCAGGGACCACATGTTGGAATATAAGTTGGTATTGTGGAACAGGCCCCTGTGGACAGGCACCTGAAAACCTAAGCTCGGGTATTGATGAAGTCCTAGAGGAATGTCAGTTTCAATCTTCTGACTCAGGGCCTTTGACTTTAATATCTGATTGGAGAAAGGTGCTCATCTTGTGTCACAATGCGCATTTGGGTCCAGAATGTTCTTCAAAATGGAGGTGTGCTCAGGCACTTTGTACTTTGCTCCTAATCTTCAGGGTTTGGGCAACAGAGAAGGGCAGAGTTTCCTTTGGAAGGATAGGCACAGTCGTCCGGTGTGGCTCCAGAGGCCCCTTCCTGAGGGCATGTTGGTCAGGGCTTTGGGGACAGAAATCTGCAAAGGTGAACTAGGGTTAGGGTGAGGGCCGAGGTAATCACTGGCCCGATCAGCAGTCCCTGAGTGCAGCTCATATTGTACTGAAATTAAGGTGTCATGGAGGCAGTAGCACAGTCTTTTCTGTCTGGATTGTGTGTACAGGACGGTCGCAAAATGTAGGGGTGGATCATGGGGCCATGGGAGATTCTTCATCTCAGGGGATTCTGCTCAGATCCCAAAAGTATGGTTTCTCTGGGGGAAGGGAAGACTGCTGTTTTCAGTTTAAGGGGACCCCCAAAAGAGGAATACCAGAGACAGGTTCTGGGTTGATGCCTGGAAATGACAAAAGACGTTGAGCATTTGGCCCTAGGAACCTGGAAGGCCTGCTCTGTGGGCTCCTGGCCCAACTACTGAGGGGGTTTGTTTAAAAGCAGGCTCATGCTGAAGGTCACAATGCTTGTTTGTGCCCAGGGCGGCTCCCATGCAGCTGGTTCCACTCTGAGGGTTGGACACCCATCTCATCAGCCAGGTTTCCTCCCATCGGGAAGGAGGAGTACACCTGGGCTTCAGGTTTCCACATAGGCAGGGATTTGAGAGACAGTCTGGGAGAGATGCCTGAATATCCAGGTTGAGTAGATGAGACAACTTCATTCCATGGCAGGTTCCTCCTGCAGGATATGGGGTCCACTGTCTAAGTGGCTGTCTGGAGGTTGTGGCCCAGGCTGTGTCAGACAGTACCTCAGTGCCCATGGTGGCCTACAGTGCTTTAAAAAAAATCATTCTCAGGATTCTTGTTTTTTAAAGAAATCTGAACATATTTACCATTAAAATTAGATTTTTTAAAAGATTTTATTTATTTATTTGTCAGAGAGAGAGCAAGCGAGAGCGAGCACAGGCAGACAGAGTGGAAGGCAGAGTCAGAGGGAGAAGCAGGCTCCCCGCGGAGCAAGGAGCCCGATGTGGGACTCGATCCCAGGACGCTGGGAGACCTGAGCCGAAGGCAGCTGCTTAACCAACTGAGCCACCCAGGTGTCTAATACAACATAATTCATGACAACCTTTTAACTTGAAGATTTTTATATATACATGTGTTTTTCTTTTTCTTTCCTTTTTTTTCCTCTTTTTTTAAATATACAAATATATACCAGCGTCAAGGTATTCATTTCTCCCTATTCAACCCTATCCCTATATATAAACCAGTTTTAATCTCCCTTTATCTCCAGAAAGTTGAGTCCTTTAACAAAGATATCAAGATACTCCCAGGAAGAACCAAAATAACATTCCTCACCCACACTGAGGATTTATAGCCACCTTCCAAGTTTTTCTTTTTCTTCTGTCAGTGTTTCTGTCTCTCTCTCTCTCTCTCTCTCTCTTTCTGGTATTATATAAATCTTATTCTTGGAGTTTATTTTGTCTGGGTTCTTCTTTTTTCCAATTTAATTTTGTCAGCCATTTTGTTTGTTCATTGCTGTTCATATACATTATAAATCTTACTTTGGGGGTTCATTTTGATTGGGCCTTCTTTTTTACTCTCTCCCTCTCTTTGTCTTCTTCTTTTTTTTGTGATGACTTCCAATACTCTGCAATGTTAAAGATTGCACTTTGCCTCGATCATGGTTGATATATTCAGCTGTACATCCCCTTACCCACCTCTCAGCAAAATTACTAGAAGGGGGAACACAGAACAGAGAAGAAATTCATAGACTGTGACCTCTGGTACAGAACTATTGGATATCAACATAAACAAGATGTTGGAAATGGAAATCAGGGTAACAATTATCCAAGCACTACATAGGCTTTTATTTCCCAATTTTTTTATTTTCAGAAAAACATTATTCATTATTTTTTCACCACACCCAATGCTCCATGCAAGCCGTGCCCTCTATAATAACCACCACCTGGTACCCCAACCTCCCACACTCCCCCCACTTCAAACCCCATAGAGTCCATAGTCTCTCATGGTTCACCTCCCCTTCCAATTTACCCAAATTCCCTACTCCTCTCTAACGCCCCTTGTCCTCCATGCTATTTGTTATGCTCCACAAATAAGTGAAACCATATGATAACTGACTCTCTCTGCTTGACATATTTCACTCAGCATAATCTCTTCCAGTCCCGTCCATGTTGCTACAAAAGTTGGGTATTCATCCTTTCTGATGGAGGCATAATACTCCATAGTGTAAATGGACCACATCTTCCTTATCCATTCATCCGTTGAAGGGCCTCTTGGTTCTTTCCATAGTTTGGCGACTGTGGCCATTGCTGCTATAAACATTGGGGTACAGATGGCCCTTCTTTTCACGACATCTGTATCCTGGGTAAATACCCAGGAGTGCAATTGCAGGGTCGTAGGGAAGCTCTATTTTTAATTTCTTGAGGAATCTCCACACTGTTCTCCAAAGAGGCTGTACCAACTTGCATTCCCACCAACAGTGTAAGAGGGTTCCCCTTTCTCCACATCCTCTCCAACACATGTTGTTTCCTGTTTTGTTAATTTTGGCCAATCTAACTGGTGTAAGGTGATATCTCAATGTGGTTTTAATTTGAATCTCCTGAGGGCTAATGATGATGAGCATTTTTTCATGTGTCTGATAGCCATCTGTATGTCTTGATTGGAGAAGTGTCTGTTCATATCTTCTGCCCATTTTTTGATGTGTTTGTCTGTTTCGTGTGGGTTGAGTTTGAGGAGTTCATTATAGATCCTGGATATCAACCTTTTGTCTGTACTGTCATTTGCAAATATCTTCTCCCATTCCGTGGGTTGCCTCTTTGTTTTTTTGACTGTTTCCTTTGCTGTGCAGAAGCTTTTGATTTTGATGACATCCCAGAAGTTTATTTTCGCTTTTGGTTCCTATGCCTTTGGAGACGTATCTTGAAAGAAGTTGCTGTGGCTGATATCAAAGAGATTACTGCCTATGTTCTCCTCTAAGATTCTGATGGATTCCTGTCTCACGTTGAGGTCTTTTATCCATTTAGAGTTGATCTTTGTGTACGGTGTAAGAGAATGGCCGAGTTTCATTCTTCTACATATAGCTGTCCAATTTTCCCAGCACCATTTATTGAAGAAACTGTCTTTTTTCCACTGTATATTTTTTTCCTGTTTTGTCAAAGATTAATTGACCATAGAGTTGAGGGTCCATATCTGGGCTCTCTACTCTGTTCCATTGGTCTATGTGTCTGTTTTTATGCCAGTACCATGCTGTCTTGGTGATCACAGCTTTGTAATAATGCTTGAAATCAGGTAAGGTGATGCAGCCAGCTTTATTTTTGTTTTTCAACATTTCCTTAGCGGTTTGGGGTCTCTTCTGTTTCCATACAAATTTTAGGATTATTTGCTCCAGCTCTTTGAAGAATGCCGGTGGAAGTTTGATCGGAATGGCATTAAAAGTATAGATTGCTCTAGGCAGTATGGACATTTTAACAATGTTTATTCTTCCGATCCAAGAGGATGGAATGGTCTTCCATCTATTTGTGTCATCTTCAATTTCTTTCATGAGTGTTCTGTAGTTCCTCAAGTACAGATCCTTTACCTCTTTAGTTAGGTTTATTCCCGGGTATCTTATGGTTCTTGGTGCTATAGTAAATGGAATCGATTCTCTAATTTCCCTTTCTGTGTTTTCAATGTTAGTGTATAAGAAAGCCACTGATTTCTGCACATTGACTTTGTATCCTGCCACGTTGCTGAATTGCTGTATGAGTTCTAGTAGTATGGGGGTGGAGTCTTTTGGGTTTTCCATATAAAGAATCATGTCATCTGCAAAGAGAGAGTTTGACTTCGTCATTACCAATTTGGATACCTTTTATTTCTCTCTGTTGTCTGATTGCTGTTGCTAGGACTTCTAATACTATGTTGAACAAGAGTGGTGAAAGTGGGCATCCTTGTCTTGTTCCTGATCTCAATGGGAAGGCTGCAAGCTTTTTTCCATTGAGGATGATATTTGCTGTGGGACTTTCATAGATAGATTTGATGAGGTTCAGGAATGTTCCCTCTATCCCTATACTTTGAAGCGTTTTAATCAGGAACAGATGTTGGATTTTGTCAAAAGCTTTTTCTGCATCAATTGAGAGGACCATGTGGTTCTTCTCTCTTCTCATATTAATTTGTTTTATCACATTGATTGATTTGCGAATGTTGAACCATCCTTGTAGCCCAGGGATGAATCCCACCTGATCATGGTGGATAATCTTTTTAATGTGCTGTTGGATCCTGTTGGCTAGGATCTTGTTGAGAATCTTAGCATCCATATTCATCAGTGATATTGGTCTGAAATTCTCCTTTTTGGTAGGGTCCTTGCCTGGTTTGGGGATCAGGGTAATGCTGGCTTCTTAGAAAGAGTCTTGAAGTTTTCCTTCTGCTTCAACTTTTTGAAACAGCCTCAGGAGAATAGGTGTTATTTCTTCTTTGAAGGTTTGGTAGAATTCCGCAGGGAATCCATCAGGTCCTGGGCTCTTGTTTTTTGGGAAGTTTTTGATCACTGATTCAATCTCGTTATTAGATATCGGTCTATTCAGGTTGTCGATTTCTTCCTGGTTCAATTTTGGTAGTTTATATTTTTCCAGGAATGCATCCATTTCGTCTAGGTTGCTAAGCTTATTGGCATATAACTGTTCGTAATAACTTCTGATGATTGTTTCTACTTTTGGTGTTAGTTGTGATATCTCCCTTTTCATTCATAATTTTATGAATTTGGGCTTTCTCTCTTTTCTTTTTGATTAGTGTAGCCAGTGGCTTATCGATCTTATTGATTCTTTCAAAAAACCAGCTTCTAGTTTCATTGATACTTCTACTGTATCTCTGGTTTCTCCCTCATTGATCTCAGCTTTAATCTTGATGATTTCCCTTCTTATGTGTGGAGTTGGTTTGATTTGTTGTTGATCCTCCAGTTCTTTAAGGTGTAGAGACAGCTGGTGTGTTCTGGATTTTTCCATTTTTTTGAGTGAGGCTTGGATGGCTATGTATTTCCCCCTTAGAACCGCCTTTGCTGTATCCCATAGGTTTTGGACCAAAGAGTCTTTTTTTTTTTTTTAAAGATTTTATTTATTTATTTGAGAGAGACAGTGAGAGAGAGCATGAGCGAGGAGAAGGTCAGAGAGCGAAGCAGACTCCCCATGGAGCTGGGAGCCTGATGTGGGACTCGATCCCGGGACTCCAGGATCACGCCCTGAGCCCAAGGCAGTCATCCAACCAACTGCGCCACCCAGGCGTCCCCCAAAGAGTCTTTATTCTCATTGGTTTCCATGAATTGTTTCAGTTCTTCTTTGATCTCCTGGTTGATCCAAGCATTCTTAAGCAAGGTGGTCTTTAGCTTCCAGGTGTTTGAGTCCCTTCGGAACTTTTCCTTGTGATTGATCTCCAGTTTCAAAGCATTGTGATCTGAGAATATGCAGGGAATAATCTCAGTCTTTTGGCATCAGTTGAGTCCTGATTTGTGACCCAGTATGTGGTCTATTCTGGAGAAGGTTCCGTGTGCACTTGAGAAGAATGAGTATTCTATTGTTTTAGGGTGGAATGTTCTGTATTTATCTATGAGGTCCATCTGGTCCAATGTGTCATTCAATGCTCTTGTTTCTTTATTGATTTTCTGCTTCGATGATCTGTCTAATTCTGAAAGAGGCGTGTTAAGATCTCCTACGATTAGTGTATTCATATCAATATGACTCTTTATCTTGATTAACAGTTTTCTTAAGTAATTGGCTGCTCCCATATTGGGAGCATAGATATTTACAATTGTTAGATCATCTTGGTGGACAGTCCCTATAAGGATTATGTAGTGTCCTTCTGTATCTCTGACTACAGTCTTTAGTTTGAAGTCTAATTTATCTGATATGAGAATCACTACCCCAGCCTTCTTTTGAGTCCCATTGGCATGAAAGATTCTTATTCACCCCTTCACTTTCAGTCTGCGTGTATCTTTAGGTTCAAAATGGGTTTCTTGTAGACAGCATATGGATGGGCCCTGTCGTTTTATCCAATCTGCAACCTGTGCCGTTTTATGGGTGCATTTAGGCCATTCACATTGAGAGTGATTATTGATAGATACGTTTTTATTGACATCGAGTTACCTTTGAAGTTTTTCTTTCTGTAGACTGTCTCTATATTTCTGTTCAATGCTATTCTTGGGATTTTTCCTCTTTTATAGAACCCCCCTTCATATTTCCTACAGTATCGGCTTGGTGGTTGCATAGTCTTTTAAGCCTTGCCGGTCTTGGAAACTCTTTATCTCTCCATCCATTTTGAATGTCAGTCTTGCTGGATAAAGTATTATTGGCTGCATGTTCTTCTCATTTAGTGCCCTGAATATATCTTGCCAGCCCTTCTGGCTTGCCAGGTTTCTGTGGACAGGTCTGACGTTATTCTGATGGGCTTTCCTCTGTAAGTAAGGAGCCTCTTTGCCCTGGCGGCTTTCAAGAGATTATACCTACAATTATAATTCCTCAATTTGACTATCAGGTGTCGTGATGTTTTTTTGGAGTGTATAATCTTGGGTGGAGACCGTTCAGCCTCTAGTACATGAACACTGGTTTCATTCGCGAGATTTGGAAAATTTTCATAAAGGACTTGTTCCACGATATCTTCTAGACTTCTTTCTTTCTCCTCCCCTTCAGGAATTCCAAGAATTCTGACGTTGGAACGCTTCATGGCATCATTTATTTCCCTGATTCTGCTTTCGTGGGATCTAAGCTGTTTGTTCCAGGCTTCCTCATGATCCTTTCTCTCTATCTGTTTGTCTTCCAGATCACTAATTCTATCTTCTGTCTCAGTTACCCTAGCTTTGAGAGAGTTTAGATTAGATTGGAACTCATTGAGAGCATTGTGGACCTCCTCCCTAGTAGCTTTAAGCTCTGCCCTAACATTGTGAACATCCTCTCTGGTCGCTTTCAGTTCGGCCCTAATCAATTCTGTTTGGTCATCCATGGCTTTCTCCAACCTAGCTATTGCCTGGATAATTGTTAGCCTGAATTCTCTTTCCGATATATTGTCTATGTTGATAGCCGTTAGCTCTGTTGCAGAAGGTCCATCCTCTGTATTTTTCTTCTGTTGGGCATTCCTCCTCCTAGTCTTTTTGGTGGGAGAAGACTGAACAGATGTAGCTGGATGTATCAACTCTGGTGCAGTCAAGGTGCACCCTGCAACACTTCTGAGCAATCAGGATTCCCCACCCAAACGAGAGACAAAAGAAAAGAAAAAGAAAAAGTAAAAAAGAAAAGAAGAAAAAGAAAAAGAAAAAAAAGAAAAAATAAGAGCGAGAGAGAGAGACAGGAAAGAAAGGGAAGATGAAAGAGAAGGTTCAGCCTAGATGGGCCCCAAGGTAAGATTTATGAAGTAGACAAAAAAAAAGAGGTAAAAAGATTGATACAATTATATAGCAAGAGAAAGAAAAAAATATATATATATGCAAATAAAGAAAGAACCTCGTCAAAAAGAACCACAAGTGTAAAATTTATATGCTGTGAGGACAAACTCAAAAAACACAGAAACACTGGTGGAAGAAATGGGAGAGTTCTTATAAATTCTCAGTGTGTGTGAGGAAGGTAGTTTTGATTCTTCCTGGATGTATCTTGATATCTTTGTTGAAGGACTCAACTTTCCTAAGATAAAGGGGATTACAAATTGTTTTACCTATAGGGGTAGTATTGATTAGGGAAAGGGGATTACTTTGAAGTTAACTCTATATGAATATTAGAGGATAAAAATAAAAAGGAATATACTAAACAAACTAAACTAAAATTTTAAAAAAAGGAATTCAAAAAATAAAAATGCAAAAGAAAAACATAGGTGTATGTATCAAAAAGTTCAGGTTAGAAATGTATTATGGAATTTGATGTACTGTACAGCTCGCTGTGATGGTTAATAGGTTGAAAAATTACCTATGTGTAAAATATATATATATATATATATATATATATATATATATGAATGAACCGGAATAGTGGAAACGAGTGAATAATACAAGTTTTCCTATGACGTAGTGCTGGTTCTCTTATAGTCCTTTTTTTTTTCTTTCTTGGTTTGTTTTCTGGGGGAGGCGCCTGCCACGTGGGTTGTCAGTCAATAATGTTTCCTGAATTGAGTCCCCCCGCCCCCCTCTAGGGGGTGGGCTCTGGGGAAACTGTTTTTTTCCAGGATTTTGTTCTCTGGCGTTTTTTTTTTTTGTTTTTGTTTTTTTTTTTTTGCTTGTTCACTTTTTTTCCTCTCACCCTGACCACCTTTGATGGTTTTTGTAGTATTAGAAGAAATCAAACCGCACCCTGATCTCCGTCTCAGAGAGAAGCCTCAGTCTGGGTGCAGAAGCTGAATAAATTCCCCCTTGGCCACTGGCAGCGCAGGTTCCAAGTTGCAGACACTGGGGGCGCAGGATCTTTTGCTCGTCCCCAAAGCCAAGGCAGTGGCGGCTGTCTGGGAGCTCCCGACCGCCAGAGAGGTTCCAAGCAGCGATCGCACACTGAGATTTTGCCACCGGCCCGGGCTGGGAGTGCCCGGCTTTCGCGCACCTCTTTTCAGAGGCGGCTGTGGGTCAGGCGCGCATCTGGGGCACTGAGAACAGGGCGCTGCTCCATAAGCCGCAGGCTGGGCTTTTGCGCACCTCTGTCCGGGGAAGAGTTTCGCGCGCACGGCTTAGGCTTTGAAACAATGGCGCGGGTCAAGGAGCACCGGCCAGGCCTCAGTAACCCAGGGGAGCTCGAGCGACGTGCATGCGCGTCTCAAGCTTTGTGGTAGGGCTAGCGCGCGTTCTGCAGACCGGCAGGGCTCCCATCCCCTCACAGGAGCCGGAACCCACATGCTCTGGGGGGCGCTGGTGGCTTAGGGACCAGGAGCTGGTTTCTCCTCAACACTCTCTCTGCCTCCCCACCGGGGAGGCCGTCTGGGACCGGGGACTTAAGCCCCTGTCCCTAGCCGCCCCGATTCCCACAATTTCCCCCCGCGATCCTTTGCTCTTTTGGAGTGCTTTCAACCAGTCTCCAAGTTAATGCTGGTCCCCAGACGCAGGGCACTCTCGCTCGTATTGGGGTATTACTTTCCCACCGGTCGCCACTGGTGGCTTCCTCCCCCTTTTGTTTATCTTCCGATATCAGTCCGCCGTTCCCATTATGCTTTACCTGCTCACTGGCGTCTTCTGCCCCTGTAGAGATCCAGACGTGTCTAATTCTGATCTCAGGCTGATTTCATGGGTGATCGGAGTTCTTTGGTAGGTAATCAGCTCACTTTGGGGTACCAGCTGAAAAGACGCCTCTTCCTACTACCCCGCCATCTTGTACCCCTCACTACATAGGTTTTTGAAGACCATTAGTGACAACATAGAATCTCTAAGGGCTCCAGTGAGAGCAAATCTGGCAGAAGTTAAAATTTCTATCAACGTGATCCAATCTAATCTAAGTACTCTAACAGCTAGGGTAAGAAAAGGCAAAAGATCAACTTTCTGATCTAGAAAGCAATGGATAGAAAAGAAGAATAAGGAGGAGGCCTGGAACAAATAGCTTATAAGCCAAGAAAACAGACTTAGGCTAATAAATGATGCTATGAAATGTTGCAGTGTCAAAAATATTGGGAATGGTGGGGGTGTAGAAAGAGAGAACAGTAGAAAATATAGTTGAATAAATCCTGGATGAGAAGTTTCCTAATCTGGAGAATGGAGGGAGTGTTTATGTCCTAGAAGCAAAACGGACACCACCCAAGAACAAAGAGACTAGGAAGATGTCCAGACTCATAAATGTGAAATTCCTGATTTATAAAATCAGAATATGTCTTGAGGGTAGCTAGAGAGAAGAGACCCCTTCATACAGAGGGAGGACCATCAGAATAATGTCACACCTCTCCCCAGGAACCTGGCAAGCCAGAAAGGCTGGCAAGACGTATTCAGGGCAATAAATGAGAACAACATTCATCCAAGAATATTTTATCCAGCCAGGCTGACATTCAAAATGGATGGAGAGATAAAGAGCTTCCAAGACAGGCAAGGTTTAAAAGTGTACATGACTACCAAGCTGGCACTACAAGAAATGTTAAGGGGGGAGGTTCTATAAAAGAACAAGAAACCACAGAGTGACAAAGAACAGAAATTTACAGTGACAATCTATGGAAACAAGAACTTCATAGGCAACATGATGTCAATAAAAATATATATTTCAATAATAGCTCTTAATGTGAATGGCCTAAATGCTCCCATAAAATGGCACAGGGTAGCAGATTGGATAAATTGACAGGACCTGTACATACACTGTCTAAAGGAGACCCTTCTGGAACCTAAAGATAGATCCAGACTGAAAGTGAAGGGATGGAGAACCATATTTCATGGCAACGGACCTCAAAAGAAAGCTGGTGTAGCAATTCTCATATCAGATAAATTAGATTTTAAACAAAAGTCATTATTCAGAGATGCAGAAGGAAACTACATCATTCTTCATGGGTCTATCCACCAAGATGATCTAACAATTGTAAATATTTATGCCCCCAGTATGGGAGCAGCCCACTACATCAGCCAACTGCTAATCAAAATATTCAGATTGATATTAATAATTAATAGTATGGAATCTTAACATGCCATACCACATGTAATAGATGGATCAACCAAGCAGATACTCAATAAAGTAATAAGAGCTTTGAATGACACATTGGATCAGATGGACCTCATAGATATATACAGAGCATTCCACTCAAGTGCACATGGAACTTTCTTCAGAATAGACCACATACAGAGTAAAAAATCAGGGCTCAACCACTACCAAAAGATTTAGATTATTGTCTGCCCATTCGCACACCACAATGCTTTAAAAATGGAGCTCAACCACAGGAAAAACTTTGGAAGGAATTCAAACACTTGGAAGCTAAAGACAACACTGCTTAAGAACGTTTGGATCAACTAGGAAGTCAAATAAGAACTTAAACAATTCATGGAACCAATGAGAATGAAGACTTATAGGTAGAAAACCTATGGGATATGGCAAAGGTGGTCCAAAGGGGGAAATAGATAGCCATCCAAGCCTCACTCAAAAAAATGATAAATCCCAAATACACTAGCTCTCTTTTCACCTTAAAGAACTGGAAAATCAAAAACAAATTAAGCCAACCGCATGCATAAGAAGGGAAATAATCAAGATTAGAGAAGTGGTCAATGAGATAGAATCTAGAGATACAGTGGAACACATCAAAAAATCAAGAAGATGGTTCTTTGAACGAATCAGTAAGCTCAATAAAGCAAACTAATCCAAAGGAAAAGAGAGAGGACCCAAATTAATAAAATTATAAATGAAAGGGGAGATATCATGACTAAAACAAAGGAAATAGAAACAATCATCAGAAATTAGCAACAGTTTTACGCCAATAAGTTAAGCAATCTAGGAGTACTGGATACATTCCTGGAAACAAACTTCCAAGACTGAAATAGGAAGAAACTGACAACCTGAATAGAGTAATATCTAGTAACGAGACTGAAGCAGCGATCAAAAACCACCCAAAAAAACAAGAGCACAGGACCTAACGGATTCCCTGGGGATTCTACCAAACATTCACAAGAAGTAATACCTGTTTTCTTGAATATTCTTTCTTCAGATTCTCTTGAAAATTCATTAAAGAAACAGAAGGAAAACTTCCAGACTCATTCTATGAAGCCAGCATTACCCTTTTCCCACAAACCAGGCAAAGACCCCATCAAAAAGGAGAATTTTAGACCAATATCCCTGATAAATATGGATGCCAAGTTTCTCAACAAGATCCTAGCTATTAGGATCGAACAGTACTTTAAAAAGATTTTCCGCCATGACCAGGTGGGGTTTATCCCTGCGATGCAGGGTTGGTTCAGCACTTGCAAATGACTGTGATATAACGAATCAATAAGAGAAGAGAGAAAAAGCACATGGTCCTCTCAATTGATGCAGAAATAGCATTTGACAAAGTACAGCATCTGTTTATGATTAAAAGCATTCACAGTATAGGGATTGAGGGAAAATTCCTAAATTTCATCAAATCTATCTATGAAAAACCCACAGCAAATAACATTGTCAATGGGGAAAGCTGGCAGCTTTCCCTGTGAGATCAGAAACACGAAAAGGATGCTCACTCTCACCACTATTGTTCAACATAGTGTTAAAAGTCCTAGCAACAGCAATCAGACAACAAAGAGAAATAAAAAAAAAAATTCAAATTGGCAATGAAGTAGTCAAACACTCATTCTTCACAGATGACCTGATACTTTAATATGGAAAACCCAAAGACTCCACCTGCAAACTACTAGAATTTATACAGCAATTCAGCAATGTGCAGGATGCAAAACCAATGTAAAGACATTGGTTGGTTTCCTATACATTAACAATGAAAATATAGAAAGGGAAATTGGAGAATCGATTTCATTTACTATGGCACCAAAAACCATAAGATACCTGGGAAAAAACCTAACCAAAGGGGTAAAGGATGTACACTGGAGGATCTCCCTGATGAAATCTTCCTGATGGCTAATAAAAATGAGCAGTTTTTTTTTTTTCCTCCTGTTTGTTATCATTTGTATGTCTGCTTTGGAGAAACATCTATTAATGTCTTCTGCCCTTATTATTTTTTTTAATGTGATTATCAGTTTTTTGAGTTTTCAGGTTGAGGTGTTCTTTATAAATCTTTGATATCAGCCTCTTGTCTGTCGTGTCATTTGCAAATGTATTTTCCAGTTCTGTACGTTACCTCTTTGTTTTGTTGACTCTTCCCTTTGCTGTGCAGAATTTTTTGATCTCAGTGAAGTCCCAAAATTTCATTTTCACTTTTTTCTTCCTTTGCCTTTGGAGACATGTCTTGAGAGAAGTTGCTGTGGCCCATGTCAAAGTGGTTACTATCAATGTTATCCTCTAGGATTCTGATGAATTCTTGCCACACATTGAGTTCTTTTAACCATTTTCAGTTTATCTTTGTGTATGGTGTGATAGCATGGTCGAGTGCCTTCTTCTACACATAGCTCTCCAATTTTCTCAGCAGCATTTATTGAAGAGGCTGTCTTTTTTCCACTGGGTATTTTTTCCTGTTTTGTCAAAGATTTTTTTATCATAAAGCTGTGGGTCCATCTCTGGACTCTCTACTCTGTTCTACTGTCAATATGTCTGTTTTTGTGTCAGTACCATGCTGTCTTGATGACCACAGTTTTGTAGTAAAGCTTGAAATCAGGTAGTGTAATAGCCCCAGGTTTGTTTTTGTTTTTGTTTTTGTTTTTTCAACATTTCCTTAGCAGTATGTTGTCTCTTCTGGCTCCCTACAAATTTGAGGACTGCTTATTCCAGCACTTTGAAACATGCTGGTGGAGTTTTGATCGGGATGGTATTGGAAATATAGACTCCTCTAGGTAGTATAGGCATTTTAACAATGTTTATTCTTCCGATCTGAGAGCAGAGAATGCTTTTCCATCTTTTTGTGTCTTCTTCAGTTTCTTTCATGAGTGTTCTGTGGTTCCTTGAGTACAGATCCTTTACCTTTTTGGCTAGGTTTATTCCAAGGTATCTTATGGTTTTTGGTGCTATAGTAAATGGAATCAATTCTCTAATTTCCCCCTTTATATTTTCATTGTTAGTGTATAAGAAACCAAGTGATTTCTGTACATTGATTTTTTAAAGATTTTATTCATTGATTTGACAGATGGAGACCACACATAGGCAGAGAAGCAGGCAGAGAGAGAGGGGGAAGCAGGCTTCATGCTGAGCAGAGAGCACATTGTGGGACTCGATCCCAGGACCCTGGGATGATGACCTAAGCTGAAGGCAGAGGCTTTAACCCACTGAGCCACCCAGGCACCCCTGTACATTGGTTTTGTATCCTGCACATTGCTGATTTGCTGTGTAAGTTCTAATAGTCTCGGTTTTCCATATAAAGTATCATGTCATCTGTCAAAAGAGAGAGTTTGACTTATTCTTTGCCAATTTGAGTACATTTTATTTCTCTTTGTTGTCTGATTGCTGTTGCTAGGACATTTAATACTATGTTGAACAGTAGTGGTGTGAGTGGGCATCTTTCATGTTCCTGATCTCAAAGGGAAGGCTGTCAACTTTTCCCCATTGAGAATGATATTTGTTGTGGGTTTTTCATAGATAGATTTGATAAAGTTGAGGAATTTTCCCTCTATCCCTATACTCTGAATGGTTTTAATTAGAAACGGATGCTGGATTTTGTCAAATGCTATTTCTGCATCAATTGAGTGGAACAGGTTGTTTTCCTCTCTTCTTTTATTGATTTGTTCTATCACAATGTTTAATTTGCAAATGTCGAACCATGCTTGCATCCCAGGGATAAATCCAACCCGTCTGTGGTGCATACTACTCTCAATGTACTGTCGGATCTTATTAATTACAATCTGGTTGAGAATCTTGACATCTATATTCATCAGGGGTATTGTTCTGAAATTCTCCTCTTTGTTGGGGTCTTTGCCTGGTTTGGGGATCAGGGAAATTCTGGATTAATAAAAAGCAGTTTCCCTGGACAAATGTTGCTTGCAGTTTTAGTAGGACTGTGGTGCAGAGAGGAGCTGGAGCTCCTATGACCCCTGAGACAGTGGCTGCAGCCATGCTCTGCCAGTGGAAGTTGGCAGAGGGGGAGTCTATGTGTTCTGGGCCACCCAGAGGGGAATAGACTGAGGCCTTTCTCTGAGGTGGAATTCTGGGTACAGTTTGCTTTTCTCTAAACTTTCAAAGAACTGTCTTTCCTCTTGATAGCCATTATATTTGGAGAAGCAATCCAGTTGTTCCCATATAGTGATCAAAAGACTAACTTTAATGCATCTGGTTGGGGTCTCACCTCAGTCAGCACCTCCAGGAAATAAACCTGAACAGAGTGAAGCCCAGCTCAGGCAGCTCATGGTTCTAATAAATGCTGCATTACTATCCCTTCTCATAGTATAAACATTTCATCTCTGTCTTCCACAGAGGAGTGTTTCCTGCTCTCAAAAACACTCACTGAGATGTTAGAGGAAAGAACCATACATTCTGCAGGCCAATGCCAACAAATGAAAGTGGATACTTGAAATAATTAGCAATATAATTCAGGTCTCCCCAAAAGATATTCAAGGACCAGCACGGCAGGAATACTCTCTATCATGGTTGCTGTTCTTATATTGCATTGCTTGGAGAATTCTTTTTTTTTTAAAGATTTTATTTATTTGTCAGAGAGAGAGGGAGAGAGAGCGAGCACAGGCAGACAGAGAGGCAGGCAGAGGCAGAGGGAGAAGCAGGCTCCCTGCCGAGCAAGGAGCCCGATGCGGGACTCGATCCCAGGATGCTGGGATCATGACCTGAGCTGAAGGCAGCTGCTTAACCAACTGAGCCACCCAGGCGTCCCTGCTTGGAGAATTCTTGACACAACAATGAGTGGGCAGGAAATAGACTAAAATTTAATCTCTGAAGGACACCAGTTCAGGAAAATAATTAGCTTTGTGTATTTAGCATCCACTTAAAACTACGGGAAGATGTTTATTCTCCACAGTAAGATCAGGCTGTATTCTATTTCTTCATATCTTATTTGGTCCATCAGCAGCACTACCGCCATTCAAGGAGGGAAGTGGGATGGAGATCTAGGTTTCAGATGACTTTGAAGTTACAGTAAATGAATTATTACACATCGACCCAGACATTAAAGAATGGAGTTTTAAAATGAGCAGGAATTTAGGATATTTTCAGAATATATTTCTTGGTCATTTATTAAAAGCCAAGCATGGCATCAAATTTAACCCTAAACATTAGACTGTAAATTTGCTTTGAACCAACAATATAAATGCTTCCACTAGATGACCACTCTGTTTCCACTGATGTGTTGTTTCTAAATCCCACTAGACTGGAGAAAATGTCTCATTCACATTTGCAGTTTCAGAAATTGGCACAGCCGTCCACCATAGTGCAGGTTCTCTGGAACGTTTACAGGATGAATGCTGGCATAAAACTTTGCAGGCCTTCTGTGCAATGCCTTCTGCGATCTTTCCAAAGTCTCTTTTATGTAGAAATCATTCTGCTTCTGAAATTTCTAAGAAAAAATTTGGAATAAGTTCTCCCCATTTTAATATTTGTGTTTTATATGCATGGTCAATGAGCTTCTTTTAAAACAAAATGGAAAATATTTTTTTAACTAAGCCTTGGTTATCCATAGAGAATGTTGCTGAGGCTATGAAGGCCTCATTAATCAGTGTTTTGCAGATGTACGCTTTTTATTATTTTAATAGGCCCCACAGCTCAGATATGTGAGCTGTGTGAAGCTCAGCCATTGCATAAATCTGGAAATTGACTGTTTGCTACCAACCAAGGTGTTGCATGATGGCGTCAGTGCAGAGGCTAGTGTTCCCCCAAGCACCTCATCAACAGACTGATAATGCACAAATAACCTCCATTACCAAGATTCTGTCAGGCTTCAGGTGCTTTGTTTTGTTTTTGTATTTTTAATGTAAAATATGTAGCAAAGGGAAGGTCCACAGTTGGGAGCCATTTTCTCAAGCCATGAAGCCACCATCATGAAGAACTAGATCATATCATTGCTACCACATCCTTCATTGATGCCAGGCTTTGCAAGCATGAGTTGCTTTTGTTTTGAACACTTGCTCTACCAAACAACACAAGGAAAATCACCCTGCATTAAAATAAACTCACATTATGGTGGCTTCAAACAACATAGCCGCTATGATTCCCTGCATTCTTCTCATTAAGGACCTGAGCCTGCGCAGTGGCCAGTACTTGCAGAATTGCTACTACCTCTGGAAGTGGGAGGAGAGTCTTCAAGTGCCCCTAGGAATAAACATGATACTGCCATTCACATTTTATTGGCCAAAGTAAAGAACAAGGGGATTGCCATTTTCACTGCTTACTAGAGTACAAAAATTTGGGAATACATTAATAAATAGCACTAAGGTATGTCACATTTCAGCTGATAAATAAAAATTTATCTTAAAAAAGTACTTAATCCCAATATAGTCTACCTGTCTTAACCATCTCTTAAAACACATTTCTAAATATATGCTGTACAAAATACAAGGAAAAGATCTGTATTAGCATTCTGTTTCTATTAATTTTGCTTGTATTTGCCATAATTTTTCTTGTTTACTGTCTGACATTAAAACCACTTGCCATAGGAAGATTCACCAAAGATCCTGTATTAGGGTTCCCCATTATGGTAGGTGGTTGTATTTTCTTCACAAGAGATGTGTGAATTTTTTTTCCAGTTTATTCATTTCAGAAAAACAGTATTCATTATTTTTTCACAACACCCAGTGCTCCATGCAAGCTGTGCCCCACCACCTGGTACCCCACCACCTGTTACCCCAACCTCCCATCCCCCCGCCACTTCAAACCCCTCAGATTGTTTTTCAGAGTCCATAGTCTCTCATGGTTCACCTCCCCTTCCAATTTACCCAAAAGCACATACCCTCCCCAATGTCCATAACCTTACCCCCCTTCTCCCAACCCCCCTCCCCCAGCAACCCACAGTTTGTTTCGTGAGATTATTAGTCACTTATGGTTTGTCTCCCTCCCTATCCCATCTTGTTTCATGGATTCTTCTCCCACTTAAGCCCCCATGTTGCATCACCACTTCCTCATATCAGGGAGATCATATGACAGTTGTCTTTCTCCACTTGACATATTTCGCTAAGCATCATACGCTCTAGTTCCATCCATGTTGTCGCAAATGGCAAGATTTTGTTTCTTTTGATGGCTGCATAGTATTCCATTATGTATATATACCACATCTTCTTTATCCATTCATCTATTGATGGACATCTAGGTTCTTGCCATAGTTTGGCTATTGTGCACATTGCTGCTATAAACATGCGGGTGCACGTGCCCCTTTGGATCACTACGTTTGTATCTTTAGGGTAAATTCCCAGTAGTGCAGTTGCTGGGTCATAGGGCAGTTCTATTTTCAACATTTGGAGGAACCTGCATGCTGTTTTCCAGAGTGGTTGCACTAGCTTGCATTCCCACCAACAGTGTAAGAGGGTTCCCCTTTCTCTGCATCCTCGCCAGCATCTGTCATTTCCTGAATTGTTGATTTTAGCCATTCTGACAGGTGTGAGGTGATATCTCATTGTGGTTTTGATTTGTATTTCCCTGATGCCGAGTGGTATGGAGCACTTTTTCATGTGTCTGTTGGTCATCTGGATGTCTTCTTTGCAGAAATGTCTGTTCATGTCCTCTGCCCATTTTTTGATTGGATTATTTGTTCTTTGGGTGTTGAGTTTATTAAGTTCTTTATAGATTTTGGACACTAGTCCTTTATCTGATATGTCGTTTGCAAATATCTTCTCCCATTCTGTCAGTTGTCTTTTGATTTTGTTAACTGTTTCCTTTGCTGTGCAAAATCTTTTGATCTTGATGAAATCCCAACAGTTCATTTTTGCCTTTGCTTCCCTTGCCTTTGGCGATGTTCCTAGGAAGATGTTGCTGCGGCTGAGGTCGAAGAGGTTGCTGCCTGTGTTCTCCTCAAGGATTTTGATGGATTCCTTTCTCACATTGAGGTCCTTAATCCATTTTGAGTGTATTTTTGTGTGTGGTGTAAGGAAATGGTCCAATTTCATTTTTCTGCACGTGGCTGTCCAATTTTCCCAACACCATTTATTAAAGAGGCTGTCTTTTTTCCATTGGACATTCTTTCCTGCTTTGTCAAAGGTTAGTTGACCATAGAGTTGAGGGTCTATTTCTGGGCTCTCTATTCTGTTCCATTGGTCTATGTGTCTGTTTTTGTGCCAGTACCATGCTGTCTTGATGATGACAGCTTTGTAATAAAGCTTGAGGTCCAGAATTGTGATGCCACCAACTTTGGCTTTCTTTTTCAATATCCCTTTGGCTATTTGGCTATTTCTGGTTCCATATAAATTTTAAGATTATTTTTTCCATTTCTTTGAAAAAGATGGATGGTACTTTGATAGGAATTGCATTAAATGTATAGATTGCTTTATGTAGCATAGACATTTTCACAATATTTATTCTTCCAATCCAGGAGCATGGAACATTTTTCCATTTCTTTGTGTCTTCCTCAATTTCTTTCATGAGTACTTTATAGTTTTCTGAGTATAGATTCTTAGCCTCTTTGGTTAGGTTTATTCCTAGGTATCTTATGGTTTGGGGTGCAATTGTAAATGGGATTGACTCCTTAATTTCTCTTTATTCTGTCTTGTTGTTTGTGTAGAGAAATGCAACTGATTTCTGTGCTTTGATCTTATATCCTGACACTTTACTGAATTCCTGTACAAGTTCTAGCAGTTTTGGAGTGGGGTCTTCTGGGTTTTCCACATAGAGTATCATATCATCTGCAAAGAGTGATAATTTGACTTCTTCTTTGCCGATTTGGATGCCTTTAATTTCCTTTTTTTGTCTGATTACTGAGGCTCGGACTTCTAGTACTATGTTGAATAGCAGTGGTGTTAATGGACATCCATGCCTTGTTCCTGACCTTAGTGGAAAAGCTTTCAGTTTTTCTCCATTGAGAATGATATTTGCAGTGGGTTTTTCATAGATGGCTTTGATGATATTGAGGTATGTGCCCTCTATCCCTACACTTTTTTAGAGTTTTGATCAGGAAGGGATGCTGTACTTTGTCAAATGCTTTTTCAGCATCTATTGAGAGTATCATATGGTTCTTGTTCTTTCTTTTATTGAGGTGTTGTACCACATTGACTGATTTGCGGATGTTGAACCAACCTTGCAGCCCTGGGATAAATCCCACTTGGTCGTGGTGAATAATCCTTTTAATGTACTGTTGAATCCTATTGGCTAGTATTTTGGAGAAAATATTCGCATCTGTGTTCATCAAGGATATTGGTCTATAGCACTCTTTTTTGATGGGATGCTTGTCTGGTTTGGGGATCAAGGTGATGCTTGCCTCATAAAATGAGTTTGGGAGTTTTCCTTCCATTTCTATTTTTTGGAGCAGTTTCAGGAGAATAGGAATTAGTTCTTCTTTAAATGTTTGGTAGAATTCCCCCAGGAAGCCGTCTGGCCCTGGGCTTTTTTTGGTTTGGAGATTTTTAATGAATGTTTCAATCTCCTTACTGGTTATGGGTCTGTTCAGGCTTTCTATTTCTTCCGGGTTCAATTTGGGTAGTTTATATGTTTCTAGGAATGCATCCATTTCTTCCAGATTGTCAAATTTGTTGGTGTAGAGTTGCTCATAGTATGTTCTTATAATAGTTTGTATTTCTTTGGTGTTAGTTGTGATCTCTCCTCTTTCATTCATGATTTTATTTATTTGGATCCTTTCTCTTTTCTTTTTGATAAGTCTGGCCAGGAGTTTATCAATTCGATTAATTCTTTCAAAGAACCAGCTCCTAGTTTCATTGATTTGTTCTATTGTGGTTTTTTTTGGTTTCTATTTCATTGATTTCTGCTCTGATCTTTATGATTTCTCTTCTCCTGCTGGGCTTAGGGTTTCTTTCTTGTTCTTTCTCCAGCTCCTTTAGGTATAGGGTTATGTTGTGAACCTGAGACCTTTCTTGTTTCTTGTGAAAAGCTTATACCGCTATATAATTTCCTCTCAGGACTGCCTTTGTTGTGACCCACATATTTTGAACCATTGTATTTTCATTATCATTTGTTTCCATAATTTTTTTCAATTCTTCTTTAATTTCCCGGTTGACCCATTCATTCTTTAGAAGCATGCTGTTTAGTCTCCATGTATTTGGGTTCCTTCCAAACTTCCTCTTCTGGTTGAGTTCTAGCTTCAGAGCACTGTGGTCTGAAAATATGCAGGGAATCATTCCAATCTTTTGATACCGGTTGAGTCCTGATTTAGGACCGAGGATTTGATCTATTCTGGAGAATGTTCCATGTGCACTAGAGAAAAATGTGTATTCTGTTCCTTGGGATGAAATGTTCTGAATATATCTGTGATGTCCATCTCATCCAGTGTATCATTTAAGGCCTTTATTTCCCTGTTGATCTTTTGCTTGGATGACCTGTCCATTTCAGTGAGGGGAGTGCTAAAGTCCCCTACTATTATTGTATTATTGTTGATGTGTTTCTTTGATTTTGTTATTAATTGGTTTATATAGTTGGCTGCTTCCACGTTGCGGGCATAGATATTTAAAATTGTTAGATCTTCTTGTTGGACAGACCCTTTGAGTATGATATAGTGTCCTTCCTCATCTCTTATTATAGTCTTTGGCTTAAAATCTAATTGATCTGATATAAGGATTGCCACTCCTGCTTTTTTCTGATGTCCATTAGCATGGTAAATTCTTTTCCACCCCCTCACATTAAGTCTGGAGGTGTCTTCGGGTTTAAAATGAGTTTCTTGGAGGCAACATATAGATGGGTTTTGTTTTTTTATCCATTCTGATACCCTGTGTCTTTTGATTGGGGCATTTAGCCCATTAACATTCAGGGTAACTATTGAGAGATATGATTTTAGTGCCATTGTATTGCCTGTAAGGTGACTGTTACTGTATATTGTCTCTGTTCCTTTCTGATCTACCACTTGTAGGCTCTCTCTTTGCTTAGAGGACCCCTTTCAGTATTTCCTGTAGAGCTGGTTTGGTGTTTGCAAATTCTTTCAGTTTCTGTTTGTCCTGGAAGCTTTTAATCTCTCCTTCTATTTTCAATGATAGCCTAGCTGGATATAGTATTCTTGGCTGCATGTTTTTCTCGTTTAGTGCTCTGAAAATGTCATGCCAGCTCTTTCTGGACTGCCAGGTCTCTGTGGATAAGTCCGCTGACAATCTAATACTTTTACCATTGTATGCTACAGACTTCTTTTCCCGGGCTGCTTTCAGGATTTGCTCTTTGTCACTAAGGCTTGTGAATTTTACTATTAGGTGACGGGGTGTGGGCCTATTCTTATTGATTTTGAGGGGCGTTCTCTGAAACTCCTGAATTTTGATGCTCGTTCCCTTTGTCATATTGGGGAAATTCTCCCCAATAATTCTTTCCAGTATACCTTCTGCTCCCCTCTCTCTTTCTTCTTCTTCTGGAATCCCAATTCTTCTAATGTTGTTTCGTCTTATGGTGTCACTTATCTCTCGAATTCTCCCCTCATGGTCCAGTAGCTGTTTGTCCCTCTTTTGCTCAGCTTCTTTATTCTCTGTCATTTGGTCTTCTATATCGCTAATTCTTTCTTCTGCCTCATTTATCCTAGCAGTCAGAGCCTCCATTTTTTATTGAACCTCATTAATAGCTTTTCTGATTTCAACTTGGTTAGATTTTAGTTCTTTTATTTCTCCAGAAAGGGCTTTTATATCTCTGGAGAGGGTTTCTCTAATATCTTCCATGCCTTTTTCAAGCCCGGCTACAACCTTGAGAATTGTCATTTTGAAGTCTAGATCTGACATATTACCAATGTCTGTATTGATTAGGTCCCTAGCCTTCAGTACTGCCTCTTGTTCTTTTTTTTGTTGTGAATTTTTCCGCCTTGTCATTTTGTCCAGCTAAGAGTATATGAAGGAGCAAGTAAAATACTAAAAGGGTGGCAACAATCCCAGGAAAATTTGTTTTAACCAAATCAGAAGTAATTCCAAATTGTGAGGGGGGATTTCTCCCCCCTCACGATTGGGTGAGGGATCTCCTCTGATTGGTATCTCTTCTGATTGGGATCTCCCAATCTCTTCTGATTGGGATCTCTTCTGATTTGGGGATAAAAAGAAGTTCAAAAAGAAAGAAAAGAAAAGAAAAAAATAAGAATTAAAAAAAGAGATTGAATTAAAAATTCAATCAAGAATTAAAAAAAATAATTTAAAAAAGTGATTAAAGAGATTGGAACCTCTACTGATTTGGGGATAAAAAGAGGTTCAAAAATAAAGAAAGAAAAAAAAAGAAAAAATATTTAAAAAAAGAAAACGAATAAATAAAAGTATAAATATATATATATTTAATATATATATTAATAAAGAAAGAAAAAAAAAGAAAAAATATTTAAAAAAAGAAAACGAATAAATAAAAGTATTTTATATATAAATATATATATTTATACTTTTTATCTAATATATATATTTATTTAATAATATATATATATATAATATATATATTTATCTAATATATATATAGATAAACTAGTTTAAAAACGTCAAAAAAGAAAAGGGTAAAAGTTAAAAAAAATTTAGCAGAAGAAGAGAAAAAAATGAAAAAGAAAAAAATTAAATTAACTGCAAGACTAAAAAATCACAGGGAGAAAGCCATGAGTTTCGTGCTTTCCTTTCTCCTCCTCTGGAATTCTGCTGATCTCTCCTTGGTATTGAAACTGCACTCCTTGGTAGGTGAACTTGGTCTTGCCTGTATTTCTTGTTTATCTTCTGGGGGAGGGGCCTGTTGTAGTGATTCTCAAGTTCTTTGCCCCAGGCGGAATTGCACCGCCCTTACCAGGGGCCGGGTTGAGTGATCCGCTTGGCTTTGCTTTCAGGAGCTTTTGTTCCCTGAGTGCTTTCCTTAGAGTTCTGAGGACGGGAATACAAATGGTGGCCTCCTGGTCTCCGGCCCCGAGGAGCCAAGAGCCCTGGGCCCCGCTCCCCAAGGCGCCCTCAGCGAACAGCTCCCAGTAACTCCTGTCTGCCTAACCTCCGGCCGCACTCTGAGCTCACCGAGCCTGCGACCGGTTCAAGGCAACACCAAGCTGCGAGCTTACTGTCAGCTCTGTCTCTGTAGCCGGCCTTCCCGTTCCAATATCCGCAAGCTCTGCAACACTCAGACACCCCCGATTTTTCTGTGACTCTGAGAGACCTGAGGCCACTCCGAACCCGCGTGGGCTTCTCGCCAGTTTAGCCTATGGAGCGATGTCCCTCAGTGGAACAGACTTTTAAAAGTCCTGATTTTGTGCTCCGTTGCTCCGCCGCTTGCCGGGAGCCGGCCCCTCCCCCCGGGGTCTATCGTCCCATCGCTTTGGATTCACTTCTCCGCCAGTCCTACCTTTCAGAAAGTGGTTGTTTTTCTGTTTCTAGAATTGCTATTCTTCTCTTCGATCTGCCGATGGATTTGCAGGTGTTTGCAATCTTTAGATAAGCTCTCTAGTTGATCTCTTGCTAGCTGAAGTAGTCTCAGCCTGCTACTTCTCCGCTATCTTGACTCCTTGCCTCCATGTGTATTTTTCTTTTCCCCTCCATGGCTTTTTGATGCCACCCTTCCTTTAGTTGGTTTAATAGATACAAACTCCAGTGTGAGCAGACATCTGACATCCATCCTTACTCAGGAGCTGGATAGCTCGAATCAGCCGCTCCACACTGAAGCTGCCTTCTGAGTGGCACTGAATTTAACCATAGCTTGTGTTTACAATTCTGTCCTCACCCTCAAGGTCTCCATGGCCTCTTAATTGGTAATTCTTGAGCCACATCAGAGTATTATGCCTTCCTCATAGAAGGAAGAAGTGCCGGTCAGTCTTCAAAGAAAGCCCACATGAGGATCAATCTGCTCGGCCCTGGAGGGAACCCCGATTTGTAGGCTGCCCTGGCCACTAGTGCTGTGTCTGACAGAGCCTGAGCCCCGACTTTGTCAGCCACCAAGAAACCTGGGACCATATCCAGGATGTGAGACCGGTCATGGCTCAAGTCCATCATCTCTACCCATCCTTGGTATTCAGGCATCTGTCCCTAGACCTTTGCTGGAATCCGGATCAATGGGGGAACCTAGAGTACAATAGAGAATTCCTCCTTCCCCATAGCAGGAAACCTGTCTGTTGGGATGGGTGTGGAGCCCTCAGAGTGGGAGCCAGGGATATCCCCAATGAGACCACGCCCACTCCTGAGGGCCATTATAGGAACAAACAGTCATTGTGACCCTCAGCCTGAGCATGCTTTCAAACAAGCCCTCTCAGTTTCACCACCACGCATTGTAGGCCCGGTATGCCCCTAGGCCCAAAACCTAACCCTTGGTGGGATTTTTCCAGGCTCCCTGACCCAGTGCCCGTCTAGGTAATTTCCATTTTGGGCCACGCCTAATACGGAAAGCAGCACTCTTCCCTTCCCCGAAAAAGCCACTAAACTATTGGGAGCTGCCAGGATCCTTAGAGAGGTAAAGTGTCCTATGGACCCATGAGACCATACCTACATTCCGAGGCCTTCGTGGACACACAATCCAGATAGAAAATCCTTTTCTACTGTCTTCGAGTCACCCATATTATAGTTCCTGATGAACTGTCCATCAGGTCTATGCATTGAGCATGTGTTCACCATGCCACTAACCCTAACCTGAGTTTGTGTTTGCAGAATTCTCTCCCAAAACCATGTCTCAAATGCCCTGATGTATGGGCTCTCTAGAGCCACATCATAGGACTGTGCCTGCCATCGCCAAGGAAAATTTGCCCGTCGCAGTTTCCCAAACCCTCCAAAATAGGAGAAACCTGCAAGGCCCCTGAGCCCACCCCCTTATTGGAGGCTTCTCTGGTCCCATATGCGCAGTCTGTACACCTGATCACAAACATCCAGACAGACAACCAAGTCAGTGTTCCTGAGTAAGACGATTGAACCTGAGATGCCCCTAGGACATCATTGGAAACCTAGATTAGGTTTGCAGGCGCCTGTCCTCAAGAATGGATCACAATGCTGAATTGTTACCAGGGAGATCTTAGAATATGCTGGTGGCTAACATGCCTGGCAGGATTCTCCTACCCTGAGTATTTGGCACAGGTCGAAGAGCACTGTTTCCCTGGAATACCAACTTATGATAGAACTGTGGTCCCTGAGCCACACAACAGTACATCTCCTGTCCCAAAAGGAAACTGTGCTCTTGAACCTGTGTCAAACCCTCAGATAGGAGAATCCTGCATGGTCCCTTAGCCACCAGCACATTCTACTATCTCCGTGGTAACAAACCAGCATTGTGACCCATCTCCAAGAGATTCAGTGTCAACTCAAGCCCTTGGTACTTTGCCCCAGAGCCACCAAAAGGAAACCGCCATGTTCCTCAGCTGCAATGGTCATTGGAGGTGTGATTTCCAGGCATCCATGCGGAAGAACTCTGCTCCCAATCTATTCCACATTCAGGATCCTAGAGCTAGCAAAACAGACTCCCCCTGTCCGGTAGAAGAAAAGCTTGCAGGTTGGAGCATCTCACAAGCCCCAGCGTGGGAAATCCTCCATGGCCTCTTGATGCCACCACTCCATTTGTCAGTCATCTTAGACACGAACTCCAGTGTGAGCAAATATCTAACATCCGCCCTTACTTAGGTGCTAGGTATCTCAAATTAGCCTCTGCACATTGGAACTTCCTTCTGCCTGGCAGTGAATTGAACTGTAACTTGTGTTGACAATTCCATCCTCAACCTACTGATCCCCAAGCCCTCTTGATGAGGAATTTGGAGCCACTAAGCAGCATTCTGCCTTTCCCATAGAAAGAAGAATTGCCTGGACAGTCTGCCAGAAACCCCACATGAGAATCTATCTGCTTGGCACTCGAAGGGATTCTGATTTATATGCTGTCCAAGCCTCTAGTGCTGTGTCTGACAGACCCTAAGCCCCGACCTAGTGTCAGCCACCCAGAGAGCGGGCCCCATATCCATCATGTGAGACCGGCCATGGCCCACATCCGTCATCTCTATCCATCATTGGATTCAGTAATCTTTCCCAAGACTTTTCCTGGAATACCTGCCAATAGGGACTTGAAGTACAATAGAGAACTCCTCCTTACCCATGACTGGAAACCTGGCAGTTGGGATGTTTGTTGAAACCACACAGTGAGAGCCAGCTTCATGGACAATGAGATCACTCCAACTCCTGAGGGCTTCCCTGGGCACAAACAGGAATTGTGGCCCTAAGCCTGAGCATGCTTTCAAACAAGCCCTCTCAGTGGCATGGACAGAATCCAGCATTGCAGGCATGGTACACACCTAGGCCCAAATAATAACTATTGGTGTGATTTTCCAGACACCCAGTCAGAGAGCCCGTCTCTGTAATCCCTGTTTTGGGGCAACCCAATGACGGAAAACAGCACACTTCATGTCCCTGAAAAAGCCACCAAACTTGGGGAGCTGCCAAGATCCTAAGAGGGGAAAAATCTCACATGGACCCATGAGACCACACCTGCATTCCGAGGCCATCCTGCAAACACAATCCAGATAAAAAAGCCTGTGCTACCTCCTTTGAGTCACCCTAATTACAGTTTCTCAAGAGCTATTCTCCAGGTGTACGCATTGCATCCCTGATCGCCTCGCCACTAACCCTAACCCGAATTTGTGCTTGCAGACTTCTTTCCCAAAACCATGGCTCACTTGCCTCCAGGATAGTGTCTGTGGAGCCAGAGCACAGGACTGTGCGTGCCATCCCATGGAAACTGTGCCCGTCTCAGTTGTCCAAACATTTCAAATTTGGAGAAACCAGCAAGGCCCCAGAGCCCACCTTAATATTGACAGCCCCTCTGCACGCAATGCCCAGTCTGAAACACCCTGATCACCTACATCCAGGCTGACATCCAAGTCAATGATCCTGAGTCAGATGTTTGAAACTGACATCCCCCTAGGACCCCATTGGAACCCTAGATTAGGTTTTCAGGCATCTGTCCTCAGTGAACATTCTGAAATACCAATTTATGATACAACATATGGTCCCTGAGCCCCACAACAGAAGATATCCTGTCCCCAGAAGGAAACCACGCTCCTCAACCTCTGCCAGACCCTCAGAGTAGGAGAATCCTGCATGACACCTTAACCAACAGCACATTCTAAGATCTCCCTACTAAGAAACCACCATGGTGATTTCTGCAAGAGATTCCATGTCAACTCAAGGCCTTGATACTTTGCCCCAGAGCCACCAGACAGAACTGCATCTGCCTCAGCTGTTATGATCAATGGAGGTGCACTTTCCAGGCATCCTTGCGGGAGAGCGCTGCTATACAAACTTTCCACATGGGGGCCCTGGAGAAAACATATTAGACTCCATCTGTCCAGTCGAAGGAAAACTTACTGTTTGGAGCATCTCTCAAGCCTCAGAGTGGGAAATCCTTCATGGCCTCTGAAACCACCCCTCCATTAGTCGGTCATAATAGATACAGACTCCAGTGTGAGCAAACATCTGACATCCACCCTTAGGGGCTAGATATCCTGTATAAGTCACTGCACAAAGGAACTGCCTTCCACTTGGCACTGAATTGATCCGTAGCTTATGTTTACAGTACCACCCTCACCCTACTGGTCCCCAAGCCCTCTTGATATGGAATTCTGGAGCTACCACGCAGTATCCTTCCTTCCTCATAGAAAGAAAAAGTGTATGTTGGGTCTGCCCAGAAACACCACATGAGATTAAATCTGCTTGGCCTTCAAGGGAACCCCAATTTATAGGCTTACTTGCCACTAATGCTGTGTCTGACAGAGCCTGAGCCCTTAGCTACTGTCAGCAACCCAGAAAGCAGGCCCCATATCCAGCATGTGAGAATGGTCATGGACAAAGTCTGTAATTTCTACCCATCATTGGTGTTCAGACACCTGTCCCCAAACTTTTGCTGGAATTCCTGCCAATGGGGGAACCTGAAGCACAATTGAGAACTCCTCCTTCCCATGGCAGGAAACCTGGCAGTTGGGATGGGTGTCCATCCCTCAAATTGGGAGCCAGCTGCATGGACAATGAAACCACGCCCACTTCTGAGGGCCACGCTGGGCACAAACAGGCATTGTGACCCTCAGCCTGAGCATGTTTTCAAACAAGCCCTCTGAGTTGCACCATCAAGATCCCACATTGCAGGCCTGGTATGCCCCTTGGCCCAAATTTCGAGCCTTGGTGGGATTTTCCAAGCATCTTGACTCAGAACCCGTCTCTTGCATCCCTGTTTTGGGGCACGCATAAGATGGAAACCAGCACTCTTTCCTTCCCTGAGAAAGCCACCAAACAATGGAAGCCGCCAGGATCTTTAGAGTGGAAAAATCTCCCATAGACCCATGAGTCCACGCCTGCATTCTGAGGCCATCCTGGACACACAATCCAGATTACAAAGCCTGTGCTACCGCCTTCTAGTCACCCGATTTATGGTTCCTGATGAGCTGCCCTCCGGGTCTATACATTGGGCCTGAGATCACCTTGCCACTAACCCTAAGCCGAGTTTGGGTTTGCAGACTTCTCTCCCAAAACCATGACTTCCATACCCTCCAGGATCGGGTCTCTTTTAGCCACAAAACAGGACTGTGCCTGCCATCCCCAAGGAAATTGTGTCATCAACATTGTCCATCCCCACCATATGGGAGAAATCTGCAAGGCCTCTGAGCGCACCCCAATTTTGGAGGCCACTCTGGACTCAAATGCACAGTCTGAAACACCCTGATTACCTACATCCAGGCAGACACCCAAGTCAATGGGCCTATCAGATCTTTTAAACTGACATGCCCCTAGTACTTCATTGGAACCCTAGATTAGGTTTTCAGACATCTGTCCTCAGAGGCCTGTTCTGGAATACCAACTTATGATTCAACATGTGGTCCCTGAGCCACACAACAGAACATTTCCTGTCCCCAGAAGGAAACCATGCTCTTGGACCTGTGTCAAACCCTCAGGGTAGATGAACCCTGCACAGCCTCTTAGCCACAAGCACATTCTCAGATCTCCCTGGTAACAAACCAGCATTGTGACCCATCTTCATGAGACTCCATGTCAACACAAGGCCTTGATACTTCGGCTTAGAGCCAACAGTATTACCTGCCATGTTCCTCTGCTGCAATGGTCAATGGAGGTGTATTTTCCAGTCATCCATATGGGAGTGCTCTGCTACACAAAGTTTTCTCATGGGCGAACCTGGTGCAAACAAACCAGAATCCCCCTGTCCAGTTGAAGGAAACCTTGCTGTTTGGAGCATCTCACAAGCCCCAGCGTGGGAAATCCTCCATGAACTTTTGACGCCACCCTCCATTTTTTGGTCATCATAGACACAAACTCTTGTGTGAGCAAACAGCTGACATCCGCACTTACTCAGGTGTTGGATATATCCAATCAGCCGGTGCACACTGGAACTGCCTTCTGCTTGGTAATGACTTTAACAGTTGCGTGTGTTTACCATTCCATCTTCACCCTCCTGGTCCACAGGTCCTCTTGATAGGGAATTCCGGAGCAACAACACAGCATTCTGCCTGCCCCAAGAAAGAAGAATTTCCTGGTGTGTCTGCCCAGAATCCCCACATGAGCATCCACCTGCAGGGCCCTCGAAGACACCCTAATATCGTAGGCCACCATGGGAACTAAGGCCCTCTCTGAAAGAGCCTGAGCCACGACTTCCAGTCAGCCACCGAGACAGTGGGCCCCATTTCCTGAAGGTGGGACTTGTTGTGGCCCAAAGCCATCATCTCTACTCAACCTGGATGTTCAAGCCTTTGTGCCCAGTCCTTAGCTCAAATCCCTGCCTATGGGGTACCTGAAGCACAAGGGTACTGCTCCTTCCTGATGGCAGGAAATCTGGCTGTTGGGATGGGTGTCGAACCATCAGAGTGGGAACTAGCTATATGGACATGAGACCAGGGCCACACATGGGAGCATCCCTGGGCACAAACAGGAATTGTCACCATCAGCGTGAACCTTCTTCCAAAGAAACCCCCATGGTAGCTGGACCAAGAGCCTGCAGAGTGGGACATCCAGGCCTCTAGGGGCAAATCCTCACCCTCGTTGGTGTTTTTCAGTCACCTAGACCCAGAAACTGTCCCTGGAATCCCTCTTGTGGGGGTCCATTGAGACAGAAAACAGCAGTCTTCCCTTCCTCCAGAGACAGAAAATCTTGGGAAATGGGCAGAATCCCCAGTGATGAAGAAGGTTCCATGGCCCCATGAAGCCACCCCTACATTTTGTGACCGTTCTGGACACACAATCCAGACAGAAAAGTCTGTCCAACTGCCTCAATGACACCTTAATTTTACTACACAATGAGCTGCCCTCAGAGCCTACAGATCGGGGCTGTGATCACGTCAGGCCTCACCCTACCACTAGTTTGCGTTTGCAGATTTCTGTCTTCAAAACCCTGTCACACATGCCCTCCAGGATGGGGCCTCTGGAGCCACACTGGACGACTATGCCTACCCTCCCAAAGAAAACTCTGTCCTTCACTGTTTCCCAAAACCTGAAGCTTAGGAGCAAAGTGCAAAGCCCCTGAGCCCACCTCAATTTCCAAGAACAGTCTGGACCCAAGTGTACATTGTGACACACAGTGAGCACCTCCCTCCAGACAAACATCCAAGTCAAAGGCCCTGAGTCAGAACATTGACCCTGACATGCCTCTAGGACGTCATCGATGCCTTAGCTTAGGTTTTCAGGCACCTGCCCCGAGAGGACTGTTCCCCCATACTGTCTTATATTCCAACATGTCCCTGAGAAACACAACAGACCCCTCCTGTCCCCAGTAGAATACCTTCCCCTTGGTAGCTGTGTCCAAGACTCAGTGTATTAGAATCCTGCATTGCCCCTGTCCATCCCAACATTCCATTGTCTCCTTGGATACAAACCAGCATTGTGATCGAACAGCATCAGACTGCATGTCAACTCAGCCCCCTTGGAACTTGATTACCTTGATTTGGTTACAAATGACTACATTTTACCTCTGTAAGTTACAGAAAACTTAAGAATAAGTTTCCCTAGTCTGGAAGAGCAAACATGAGACAAAACATCAAGAGATACAACATTACAGTCTTTCAGTTCACCTAGTCCCATGTTAATAATCCTGGTTTAGTCCGAATGCAGCTTTTACTTCTGTAAATTCTTACCATTTCAGTTCCAGAATTTCAACGTATCAAAGACCTGTATTTATTCCTAAAAATTTCCCATATGTATTATCTTTGAGATTGAATTTATCTTCCAAGAGAATTAAAACAATTACAAATGACAAAAACTCAGAACTGATATGGTAAAGAGCTGGTGAAATGAGAATTTACAATGTAACTGGCAAGAAAATCAGGTTACTTCTGTGACAGGTAACATTTCCATAATCACAATATCAAGTGGTGATCTATCAACGTATCAAAACTTTAGGAAATGCATGGCATTTTCCCAAATGTAACCCAAGGTTTATCATTGGTTTAAATCCTGTCCACAATTGCTAAAACCTTAGAAAGTTTTAAAACACATGCCTAAATATAATTAGGGATGTTAAACACCTGATAAAACAAAACATAGAAACTGAATTTTCTGGGCAGGCAATGAGAAAAACCATAACAGATTAATTAAATTAAGAAAACTTTGTCTTTTTAAACAGAGAGAAAACCAGCTTTTCTATACCAGTGTTTTTTTTTTTTTTAAGTAAGCAGATAATGAGTTTACTAGGCTTCCCTTCCACCGTGAATGATGTTGCAGACAAAGGGAGGGGGATCTTTCAGATGCTGTCCTGCTCGCATCCCTCGGGGAATGTAGAAGCGTCTTAGCTAAGGTCAGTCCGTATAAACCCCGGACTAGGACACTCCGTGGAGTAGATGACCGTTATGCCATATGACTCCCTGCGAGACTCAGGGTGCAGCCTACTCAGACTCCGTAGTGGAAGTGGAGCCATACAGGCACATTCACACAGTCAGGCACTTTTCAGACTTAAACTTTTACATATCTCCTACTTTTTACATAGAGAGTTGCTTTTCTCATTTCCATCAGTCTTAATTGCACTTAAGAGAATTTTGTACTCTTAGAAATACCTGAACCTGTACTAAAGACTAAATATAAACCAATTGTGAGTTAGTACAACAGAATTCTTTAGATGGCAAACTTATCAATCAGTTAAGCACAGAACATGTTCACCAGCAGATTTCAAAAGAAAAAAACCCAGTTCCAGCAGCCAACGCTCTAGCATTTTATCCCATTTGGTTAAGACCTACATGTCCAACAAATGTAATTCCTTTTGTCATTCAAGCAACCCTTCACAGTTTCAGGTTACCAAAGACTTCGGAAGCCACTTTAAAAATTACCCATTAAAACCTTGAGACAGACAAATAACCATTTCCACATCAGATGACATGCTCTCCCGCCAGCAAGGGGGAGGGGCTATGCAGTCCACGTTGGGCCAGAAAAGGCAAGGAACACCCCCCAAAAAAGGGAGTTTCTGCAGCTGCTTGGGAATATTCCTTAAAGTCCCTGTCTCGAGGTCGGTTCATCCCACAGTGCCAGTTTTGCTTACCAAAAGTGGCCCACTAGGCACTATATTCCATGCCCGGGTCCAATAAGCCAGCATTGGGCACCTTAGCCCGGCATTCGACTAACCAGTTGACTCCAGTTTTGGCCATTAACAAACAAAATGAGTGAGCGAGAAGCCTCACATCTATTATGCAGAATGGGGAGATGAAAGTCAAAATCCCCTTACTCTCTGCTTGCCCCATTCCTTCAAGCATAAGAAACAACACAACAGACAACAAAAGAACCAGGCAAAAACAACCACAGGACCAAGGATTCTTACCCATAACATGCTACTGATGGCGGCTTTATCCCCCGACCACCTAGGGGGACTCGAACCCCTCAACCTCCCAGGGGGACTCGAACACCCCAACCACCCAGGGGGACTAGAACCCCCAACCGTTCAGGGGGACTTGAAACCCACAACTGTCTAGGGGTACTAAACCCCCCAACCGCCCATGGGGACACAAACCCCTTGATGGTCTAGGGAGATGTGAAACCCCTGGCCTTCTAGGGGGACTCGAACCCCCAACCGCCTAGGGGGACTCGAAACTCCCGACCGCCCGGGCGACTCGAACCCCCCCGTCGATCTACCAGTAGAGGGATGGGGCGTCCCCACATCCACTCCAGCCCTGGTGGGCACGGCTGCATCCAACTTCTCTCTGGTGGTCCATAATCTGGAGCTCTAACCAGACAGACAGATAGGATCCAGTGATCTTACTTCTGGAGGCTTTTCCCCAAAATTTCGATGCTGGCTCAGTTCTCATCATTTGAATCCTGGTGCCCCCTCCAATGTTAGCGTCGGTAATCAAAGGAGCGAGTCTGATACAAAATGAAGGTCAAGCAAAGCTTAATTTCATGCCAGCATTGAGAATCAAACTGACTGGTCAGTGCCATCTCTTGCAAAGAGGCAACACCTCCCAGCCTCACAGACTAACTTTTATACATGTATTTAGCTGGGCTATACACACGTGGCCAATGAGATTGCAATACACAGAGAACCCTGCACAGTCATGCTAAATCACCACACACAGGAAACACACGGTGTCCAATTTTATTTCAATTTACCCCAGTAGACATATGAGTGCTCCACTGATTGGATGTCTTCACCTGGCCTGAACCGCCCTTGTATCTAGGCTTTGCAAGTAAGTTCATCTGGGAAGGGTGGGGTCAATCTAAGTTTACTGCATAGGGTCAATCTAAGTTCACTACATAAACACAAAATGACTTTCTCTGGCCAACCAGACCCTTACAGGGGAGCCTTAAGCACCATAGAGAAATCCTTCTTCCCGATGGCACGAACCTGTCTGTTGAGATTGGTGTCCAACACTCAGAGTGGGAGCCAGCTGCATGGCCAATGAGACCACACCCAATCCTGAGGGGAGCCCTGGGCACAAACATACATTGTGATCCTCAACCTGAGCATGCTTTCAAACAAGCCCTCTCAGCTGCACCACCAGGATCCCGCATTGAAGGCCTGGTATGCCCCTAGGCCCAAAACCTAATACTTTGTGGGATTTTCCTGGCATGCAGACCCAGAGTCTGGCTCTGGAATGGAAGTTTTGGGGCACACCTAAGATGGAAACAGCACTCTTCCCTTCCCTGAAAAAGACACCAAACTATGGGGAGCAGCCAGGATCCTTAGAGAGGAAAAAATCTCCCATGGACCCATGAGACCACACATGCATTCCGAGGCCATACTAGACACAAAATCCCAATAGAAAAGTCTGTGCTACCGCCTTCCAGTCACCATAATTACATTTCCTGATGAGCTGCCCTTCAGGTTTATGCACTGGGCCTGTGATCACCTCACCAATATCCATAATCTGATTTGGGTTTGCAGACTTCTCTCCCAAAACCATGGCTCACATGTCATCCAGAATGGGGTCTCTGGAGCCACAGCACAGGACTGTGCCTGCCATCCCCAAGGAAACTGTTCCCGTCACAGTTGCCCAAACTCTCTAGATTAGGATAAACCTGAAGGGCCCCTGAGCTCACTCCAATATGGGAGGCAGCTCTGGATGCAAAAGCCCAGTCTGAAGCACCCTGATCACCTCCATCCAGGCAGACACACAAATCAATCATCCTGAGTCAGAAGATTGAAACTGACATGACCCTAGGACCTCATTGGAACCCTAGATTAGGTTTTCAGGCATCTGTCCTCTGAAGCTTTTTCTGGAAAACCAACTTAAAGTACAACATGTGTTCCCTGAGCCAAACAACAGAACATCTCCTGTCCCCAGAAGGAAACCATGCTCTTGGACCTGTGTCAAACACTCAGGATGATAGAATCCTGCATGGCCCCTTACCGACCAGCACATTCTAAGATCTTCCTGGTAACAAATTAGCATCGACTCCGATCTGCAAGAGATTCCATGTCAACTCAAGGCCTTGATACTTCACACCATAGCCACCAGAACGAACATGCCATGTTCCTCAGCTGCAATGGTCTTTGGAGGTGTGCTTTCCACACATCCTTGCGAAGTGCTCTGCTACCCAAACTTTCCACATGGAGGACACTGGAGAAAACAAACCAGACTCCAGCTGTCCAGTAGAATGAAACCATACTGTTTGGAGCATCCCCCAATCCCCAGCGTGCGAAATCCTCTATGGCCTCTTGATGCCACCCCTCCATTTGCTGGTCATCATAGACATAAACTCCAGTGCGAGCAAAACACTGACATAGTCCTTATTCAGGTGATTAATATCTCGAATAAGCCACTGCACACTAGAACTGCCTTCTGCGTGGCGCTGAATTTAACTCTAGTTTAGTTTTACAATTCTGTCAATACCCCCATGGACCAAATCCCTCTTGGTAGGGAATTCTCAAGCCACATTGCAGCATTCTGTCTTCCCCATAGAAAGAAGAAGTGCCTGGTGAGTCTTCCCAGAAACACCAAATGTGGATCAATCTGCTTGGCCATCGAGGGATTTATAGGTTGCCTCGATTTACAGGTTACCCTGGCCACTAGTGGTGTGTCTGACAGAGCCTGAGCCCCGAACTCGTGTCAGCCACCCAGAAAGAGGGCACCATATCCAGCATGTGAGACCGGCTATGGCTCAACTTCATCAACTCTACCCATCCTTGGTATTCAGGCACCTGTCCCCAGGCCTTTGCTGGAATCGCTGCCAATGGGGGAACCTGAAGCACAATAGAGAACTCGTCCTTCCCAATTGCAGGAAACTTGGCTGTTGCAATGGGTGTCCAACCCTCAAATTGAGAGCCAGCAACATTGAAAATGAGACCACGCCCATTCCTAAGGGTCGCCCTGGGAACAAACAGGCATTGTGACCCTCAGCCAGAGTATGCTTTCAAAGAAGCCCTCTCAGTTGCACCACCAGTTTCCCGCATTGCAGGCCTGGGACGCCCCTTGGCCCGAATCCTAACCCTATGTGGGATCTTCCAGGCACCCAGACCCGGAGCCCGTCTCTGTAATCCCTGTTTTGGGCTATGACTAAGATGGAAAACAGCACTCTTACCTTCCCCGAAAAATCCACCAACCTATGGCGAACCACCAGGAACCTTAGAGAGGAAAATTCTGCATGGACCCATGACACCACACCTGAATTTGGAGTCCATCCTGGACACACAATCCAGATAGAAAAGCCTGTCCTACCACCTTCTATTCATGTTAATTACAGTTCCTGACATCCTGCACTCTTGGTCTATGCACTGGGCCTGCGATCACAACACCACTAACCCACACCTGTATTTGAATTAGCACCTCCCCTACCAAAAACATGGCCCACATGACTTCCAGCATGGGGTCTCTGCAGCCATACCACAGGACTGTGGCTGCCATCCTCAAGGCAACTGTGCCTGGCACAGCTTTCCGAACCTTCCAGAGTATGAGAAACCTTAATGACCCTAAGCCCATCCCAATATTGGCCGCCGACCTGGATGCTATGTACAGTCTGAAACACCCTGATCACCTACATCCAGGCAAAAGGCCAAGTCAATGGTCCTGAGTCAGATGATAGGACCTCAATGGAATGCAACATTAGGTTTTAAGGCATCTGTCTTCAGGGGCCTGTTCTGGAATACCAACGTAGGATGCAACATGTGGTCTCTGAACACAATAAAACAAATCCTGTCCCCAGAAGGATACAGCGATCTTAGACCTGTGCCAAACCCTCAGGGTATGGTGCACGGCACCATAGCCACCAGCACATTCTAAGATCTCCGTGGTAACAAACCAGCATTGTGGCCCATCTGTAATAGATTCCCTGTCAACTTAAGGCCTTGGTACTTCGCCCAGAACCACCAGAATGAACCTGCCATATTCCTCAGCTGCAATGGTCAATGGAGGTGTGCTTTCCAGACATCCATTTGGGAGAGATTTGCTACCCAAACTTTCCACATGGGGGACACTGTAGCAAACAAACCAGACTCCCCCTGTCCGGTAGAAGAAAACCTTGCTGTTTGGAGCATCTCAAGCCTCAGCATGGGAAATCCTCCAAGGCTTCTTGACACAACTGCTCCATTTGTCAGTCATTACAGACACAAATTCCAGTGTGAGCAAACGTCTGAAATCTGCCCTTACTCAGGTGCTGGATATCTTGAATCTGACACTGCACATTGGATCTGCCTTTTGCTTGGCACTGAATCATAGCTTTTGTTTACAATTCCATCCTCACCCTACTGGCTCCCAAGTCCTCTTGATAGGGAATTCTGGAGCCTCAACGCAGCATTCTGCCTACCCCATAGAAAGGATAAGGGCCTGGTGAGTCTGCCCAGCAACCCCACATGAGGATCAATCTGCTCGGCCCTCAAGGAAACCCTGATGTATAGGCTGCCCTGGCTACTATTGCTGTATCTGACAGAGCCTGAGACCAGACTTAGTTTCAACCCCCCAAAAAGTGGGCGCCATATCCAGCATTTGAGACTGGCCATGGCCCAAATCTCTCATCTCTACCCATCCTAGGTATTCAGGCACCTGTCCTCAGAAAATTGCTGGAATTCCTGACAATGGGGGAACCTGAAAGACAATAGCGAACTCCTCCTTCCCCATGGCAGGAAACCTGGCTGTTGGGATGGGTGTCCAGCCCTCAAAGAGGGAGCCAGCTGTATGGCCAATGAGACCACGCCCACTCCTTAGATCCACCCTGTGCACAAACAGGCATTGTGACCCTCAGTCTGAGCATGCTTTCAAACAAGCCCTCACAGTGGCACCACCAGGATCCCGCATGCAGACCAAGTACGCCCCTAGGTCCAAATCCTAACCTTTGGTGGGATTTTCTAGGCGCCAAGACCCAGAGCCCATCTCTGGAATCCCTGTATTGGGGCATGGCTAAGATGTAAAACAGCACTCTTTCTTTCCCTGAAAAAGGCACCAAACTATAGAGAGCCACCAGGATCCTTAGAGAGGAAAATTCTCCCATGGACCCATCAGGCCACACCTGCAATCCGAGGCCATCTTGGACACACAATCCAGAGAGAAATGCTTGTGCTCCTGCCTTCTATTCAACCTATTTACAGTTCCTGATATGCTGCTCTCTAGGTCTATGCATTGGTACTATTCGCCTCCCAACTAGTCCTAACCTGAATTTCAGTTTTCAGAATTCTCTCCCAAAACCATGGCTCTCATTCCACCAAGGATGGGGACTTAGGAACCACAACAAAGGAATTTGTCTGTCATCCCCAAGGAAACTGTGCCCGTCACAGTTGCCCAAACCTTCAAGATTAAGAGAAACCTGCAAATACCCTGAGCCCACCTCAATATTGGCGGTCACTCTAATGCAAATTCATAGTCTGAAACACCCTGATCACCTACATCCAATCAGACAGCCATGTCAAAGGTCCTGAGTCAGAAGATTGGACCTGTCATGCCCGTACGACCTCATTGGACCCTAGATTAAGTTTTCAGGCATCTGTTGTCAGGGGCCTGTTCTGGAATACCAACATATGACATGTGGTCCCTATGCCTTTCAACAGAACATCTCCTTTCCTGAGAAAGAAACCATGCTCTTTGGCGTGTGCCAAATTCTCAGGGTTTGAGAATCCTGAATGGCACCTTAGCCACCAGCACATTCTAAGATCTGCCTCATAACAAACCAGCATTGTGGCCCATCTGCAAGAGATTCCATGTCAACTCAAGGCCTTGGTCCTTCGCCAAAGAGGCACCAGAACGAACCTGCCTTGTTCCTTAGCTGCAATGCTCAATGGAGCTTTGCTGTCCAGGCATCCATACGGGAGAGCTCTACTACACAAACTTTCCACATGGAGGACTCTGGAGCAAAGAATACAGACTCCATCATTCCAGTAGAAGGAAACATTGCTATTTGGAGCATCTCACAGGGCTCAATATGAAATCCCAAATGGCCTCTTGATGCCACCCCTCCATTTGTCGGTCATAAAGACACAAACTCTAGTGTGAGCAAACATTGACATCCGCCTTACTCAGGTGCTGGATATCTCGAAAAAGATGCTACACATTTGAACTGCCTTCTGCTTGGCACTAAATTGTACAGTAGCTTGTGTTTACAATACCATCCTCACCATACTGGTCCCCAAGGCCTCTTGATATTGAATTCTGGAACCAAAACGCAGCATTCTACCTTCCCCATAGAAAGAAGAAGTGTCTTCTGAGTCTTCCCTGAATCCCCACAAGAGGATCAATCGGCTTGGCTCTCGAGGGAACCCAATTTGTAGGCTGCACTGGCCACTAGTGCTGTTTCTGACAGAGGCTGAGCCCAAACCTACTGTCAGCCACCCAGAGAGCGGGGCCCCATATCTAGCATGTGGGACTGGTCATGACCCAAGTCCGTCATCTCTACCCATCCTTGGTACTCTGGCTTCTTTCCCCAGACATTGCTGGAATCCTTCCAATGGGGGAACCTGAAGCACAAGAGAGAACTGCTCCTTACGCAAGGCAGGAAACCGGGCTGTTGGAATGGTTGTCCAACCCTAAAAGTGTGAGCCAGGTGCATGGCCAATGAGCCAACTCCCTCTCCTAGGGGCCACCCTGGGCACAAACAGGCATTGTGACCCTCAGGCTGAGCATGCTTTCAAACAAGCCATCTCAGTGGCACCACCAGCATCCCACATTGCAGGCCTGGTATGCCCCTAGGCCCAAATCCTAACCTTCGGTGGGATTTTCCAGGCACCAAGACTCAAGCTCGTCTCAGAAATTCCTGTTTTGGGCACCCTTAAGATGGAAAACAGCACTCTTCAGTTCCCCGAAAAAGTCACCAAACTATGGGGACCCGCCAGGATCCTTAGATAGGAAAAGTCTCCCATGGACCCTTGAGACCACAACTACATTCTGAGCCCATTCTGGACACACAATCCAGATAGAAAAGCCTGTGCTACCGACTTCCCATCACCCTAATTACAGTTCCTGAAGAGCTGCCTTCAACATCTACGGATTGGGCCTACGACCACCTTGCAACTAACACTAACCCGAATTTTTGTTTGCAGACCTCTCTCCCAAAAACATGACTCACATGCCCTCCAGGATGGGGTCTCTAGAGCCACACCACAGGAATGTGCCTGAAATCCCCAAGGAAATTTGACCCATCACATTTCCTCAAACCCTCCTGATTAGGACAAACCTCCAAGGCCCCTGATCCCACCCCAATATTGGAAGCCATTGTGGAAGCAAATGCACGGTCTGAAACACCCCGATTACCTTCATCCAGGCAGACACCAAAGTCAATGATCCTGAGTCAGATAATTGAACCCGACATGCCCCTAGGACATAATTGGAACCCAAGAATAGATTTTCAGGCATCTGTCCTCAGATGGCTGTTCTCTAAAACCAACTAATGATACAACATCTGTTCCCTGAATCACTCAACAGAACATCTCCTGTCCCTAGAAGGAAATTCTCCCCATTCCAATGTCTCCATGGACACAAACCTACATTAGACCTCATCCGCAGGAGAGTCCATTTTAACTCAGCCCTCTCTGTTTCTCCCCCTGAGCCAGCAGATCGAACCTGTTGTGTCATTAGGAGACAATTGGAATGCGAGGTTAGAAGCCCAGGCATCCATTCTCAAAACCACGCTCTGGAGTCATTCCATATGGGATGTCCTGGAGCATTCCAACATGTCTCAATTTTCCCGCAGAAAGAATCCTTGCGGTTTGGAGCATCACAACTCCCATTGTGGGAAAACCTCCATGGACATGTAATGACCCCCCTTCCTTCATGAAGTGGCCATCATGGCCAGAAACTCCAACCTGAGCCAATGTCTGATCCTCGCCCTGACTTCAGATGCACGAGATCTTGATTTAGCTCTGCAATGTGTGCCTGCCATGCTGTCGCACCGGAATCTATGCTAGCTTGTGTTCTCAGATTGTTATCCTCACACTCTGGGCCACAGGCCCTCCAGTTTCGGAATTCCGGAGCCACAATGCAGCACTCTGCCTGCAATCAAGAAGAAAAGAATTTTCCCTCTGGGGCTACCCAGAAACCACAAATGAGGATCAGCCTGCACGCCACTCAAATGTACCCGAATTATACAGTCTACCCTGGGCACTAAAGCCCTGTCTGACACAGCCTTAGCCTGGACCTCCTGACCCACATCCAGACAGCTGGCCACACACTGAGCACATTTGGACCCACCATGCCCTAGGTCCTCATATCTTCCCAATCTCGGTTTTCTGGATTCAGAACCTAGATCTTATCTCCAATCACTGCCCAGGGGTGAACGTGAGGCAGAACTCAGAACTACTGCTTCCCCATGGCAAGATACCTTGTGGTTGGCATGTTGTCCAATGTTCAATGTAGAAGAAACCAGTGTGGCCCATGTAGTCCCATCCATGCTTGAGGGCTGCGTTGGGAACAAACAGGCACTGTGACCCTCAGCGTGAGCCCTTTCCTCAAGTAAGACCTCTCAGTGGCTGGACCAAGAGCTGGCATATGGGGTTTGTGATGCCCCTAGGAACCCAATCTTAACCAGAGTCCAGGTTGTCCATTCGCCCCTCCCCAGGGCTCTGCTCTGGAATCCCTCTTTTGGTGGGACACCTGAGGTAACAAAACTGAAAAGACACCTACCATCCCACAGATTGACCCAAAACAATTGGGATCGGGCCAAATCCACAGAGAGGAAGACTCGTCCACGGCCCATGAGGCCTCCCCAACATTGCAAGGCCATAGTTTGCACAAAATCCAGAGACAAAAGCCTGAAAAAGCGCCTCACACTCACTCTTTCTTCATACCCCAAAGAGTTCTCACAGTCTGTAGATCAGGCCTGCCATACTTATGTCCCCAAACATAAGCCGAGTTTGTGTGTTCAGACTTCTGTCCCAACAGTCCTGGCCCACATACCCTCCAGGCTGGGGCCCATGGAGCCACATATCAAGACTGTGCCTGCCCACTCCACAGGAATTCTGCCCATTCCATTGTCCACAATCATACAAATTAGGAGAAACCTCCAATTCCCCGAGGCCATCCCAATAGTATAGGCCACCCGGGACAGACCTGGGTGGACTGACACCACATGAGCATCTACCTCCACTCATACTGTAGATGGATGTCCCCAGAGAAGAAGATTGAACCGGAAAGACCCCTTAGGCCCTAATAGTATCCAATGCTTTGGTTTCCAGGTATCTCTCCTCAGAAGCCTGGTTTCTAATATCAGCATATGGGGGTTTCCTGAGGCACCAATCAGAACAAATCTCATCTTCACATGAGAAACTTGTCCTTTGGATATGTCTCAAAACATCCAGTTAGGAGAAGCCTTCAGGGCCCGTGTGCCACCACCCTATCCCAAGTTTTCCATGGACACAAACCCACATTAGGACCCATCCCCAGGAGAGTTTATTTCAACTCAGCCCCCTCGGTTGCTCCACCAGAGCCAGCATATCAAGCCTGTCCTGTCTCTAGGAGACAATTAGAATGCAAGGTGGGATGCCCAGGCATCCATCCTTAGATCCCTGTTCTGGCGTCGTTCATATGGAATGTCCTGGAGTGATGCAACAGTTCTCAATTTTCGATCAGAAGGAATCCATGCTGTTTGGAGCATCTCACAATTCTCATCATGGGTAAACCTCCATGGCCTTGAGATACTGCCCCCATCATGAAGGGGCCATAATGGACAGAAACTTCAACCTGAGCCTAGTTCTGAACCTCGCCCTGACTTCAGATGCATGAAATCCCGATTTAGATCTGCAGAGGGTACCTTCCATGCCCTCGCCCTGAAACCTATGCCAAACATGTGTTCTCTGACTTCCGTCCTCACACTCCTCGCCCACTAGCCTTCCAGTCTGGGAATTCCGGAGCCACAATACAGCACTCTGCCTGCCCTCCAGAAGAAAAACTTTGCCCTTGGGGCTACCCAGAAACGCCAAATAAGGATCACTGTTAATGGCACTCGACTGTAACCCAATTATAAAATCTATCCTGGGCACTAATGCCCTGTCTGACAAAACCTGAGCCTGAACCTCCCAACCAACACCCAGATAGCTGGCTCCACATCGAGCACATCAGACCTGACATGGCCTTAGGTAGTCATCTCTTCCCAACCTCGGTTTTCTGACTTCACAATCTAGACCTTAACTCCAATCACTGCCCAGGGGTGAATGAGGCGCAGAAATCAGAACTACTACTTCCCCATGGAAAGAATACATGTGGTTGGCATGTTGATCAACATTCAGTGTAGGAGAATTCTATGTGCACCATGAGTCCCCGACCATGCTTTAGCGCCACGAGGGCACAAACACGCATTGTGACCCTCAGTGTGAGTTGTGTCCTCAAGGAAGGCCTCTCAGTGGCTGGACCATTAGAAGGCATATTGGGCTTGCCATACGCCTAGGCCCCAATTTTTAACCAGATTTCTGGTTGTCCAGTCGCCCCTCCCCAGGGCTCTGCTCCTGAATCCCTCTTTTGGTGGGACACCTGAGGTAAAAAAATACTGAAAGGACTCCTCCCATCCCAAAGATTGAACCAAAAGAATTTGTATTATGCCAAATCCACAGAGTAGGAGACTCGTCTATGGCCCATGAAGCCTCACTGACATTCTACGGCCATTGATGACACAAAATCCAGAAACAAATCCTGAGCAAGCGCCTCAAAGTCGCCCTTTCTTCATATCCCAAAGAGTTCTCCTCACGGTCCGTAGATCGGGCCTGCCATACCCACATCCCAAGCCTAAGCTGAGTTTGTGTTTTCAGACATCTGTCGCCACAGTCCTGGCCCACACACCCTCCAGGCTGGGGCCCCTGGAGCCACATATCAGGTCTGTGCCTGCCCACTCCACGGGAACTCTGCCCCTTCCATTGTCCATAATCGTACAAATTAGGAGAAACCTCCAAAGCCTCACGTCCATCCCAATAGTGTAGGCCGCCAGGACAAACAGGGGAAGTCTGACACCAGTTGAGCATCTACCTCCACTCATACCATAGATGGATGTCCCCAGAGAAGAAGATTGAACTGGACAGGCCCCTTGGCATTAATCAGATCAATTGCTTTGGTTTCCAGGTATCTCTCCACAGAGGACTGGTTTCCAATATCAGCATATGGGGGTTTCCCGAGGCACCAATTAGAACAAATCTCGTCTCCACATGGGAAACTGGTCCTTTGGAGATGTCGCAACACCTCCGGGTAGGAGAATCCTTCAGGGCCCGTGTGCCAGTGCCCCAATCCAAGGTCTCCATGGACACACACCCGTATTAGGACCCATCTGCAGGAGAGTCCATTTCAACTCAGCCCCCTCGGTTGCTCCTTCAGATCCAGCAGATCTAACCTGTCCTGTCTCTAGGAGACAATTGGAATGAGAGGCGGGCTGCCCAGCCATCCATCCTTAGAACCCTGGTCAGAAGAGTTCCATATGGGAAGTCCTAGAGCCAACCAACAGTTCTAAATGGTTCGCAGAAAAATCTTTGCGGCTTGGAGCATCTCACAACTCCCATTGTGGGAAAACCTCCATGGCCTCGTGATCCCCCCAAACTTCATGAAAGGGCCATCAGGGACAGACACTCCAACCTGAGTGATCGTCTGATCCTTGCCCTGACTTCAGATGCACGAGCTCTCGATTCATATCTCTAGAGTGTGCCTGCCATGCCCTCGCCCAGAAACCTAAGCCTAGCTTGTGTTCTGAGACTTCTGTCCTCACACTCCTGGCTCACAAGCCCTCAAGTTTGGCAATTACAGAACTGCAATGCAGCACTCTGACTGTCCTCTGATGAAAACATTGCCCTCTGGGCCAGAAACTCCAAATGAGAATCAACCTGCATGGCGTTCAACTGTACCCCAATTATACAATCTACCCTGAGCACTAATGCCCTGTCTGACAAAGCCTGAGCCTGAATCTCCCGAGCAACACCCAGAGCTGTCTCCACACTGAGCTCATCGAACCCAATATGGCCTTAGGTCTTGATCCCTTCCCAAACTCGGTTTTCATACTTCACAACCTAGACATTAACTCCAATATCTGCCCAGGGGTGAATGAGATGCAGAAATCAGAACTACCACTTCCCCATGGCTAGAATACATGTGCTTGGCATGTTGTCCCACGTTCAGTATAGGAGGAATCAGCGTGCACCATGATTCCCCGCCTATGCTTGAGCGCCACAAGGGCATAAACAGGCACTGTGATGCTCAGCGTGAGTTCTGTCCTCAAGGAAGGCCTCTCAATGGCTGGACAATTAGAAGGCATATTGAGCTTGCCATGCACCTAGGCCCCAATTTTTAACCATATTTCTGGTTGTTCAGTCCCCCATCCCCAGGGCTTTGCTCTGGAATCTCTTTTTTGGTGGAACACCTGAGGTAACAAAACTGAAAATACTCCTCCCATCCCACAGATTGACCCAAAACAATTGGGATTGTGCCAAATCCGTAGAGAGGGAGACTCGTCCATGGCCCATGAGGCTTAGCTGACATTCCATGGCCACCCGTGACACAAAATCCAGAGAAAAAAGCCTGAGCAAGCGCCTCACACTCGCCCTTTCTTCATATCCCAAAGACTTCTCCTCACGGTATATAGATTGGGTCTGCCATACCTACGTCCCCAAACCTAAGCTGAGTTTGTGTTTTCAGACATCTGTCCCCACAGTCCTGGCCCACACACCCTCCAGGCTGCGGCCCCTGGAGCCAAATATCAGGTCTGTGCCTGTGGACTCCATGGGAATTCATCCCCTTCCATTCTCCATAATCGTGCAAATTAGGAGAAACCTCCAAAGTCCCCGAGACCATTCAAATACTGTAGGCCGCCCAGACAAACAGGGGCGGTCTGACACCAACTGAGCAACTACCTCCATTCATACCATAGACAGATGTCGCCAGAGAAGAAGATTGAACCTGACAGGCCCCTAGGCCCTAATCAGATCAATTGCTGTGGTTTCTAGGTATCTCTCCTCAGAGGCCTGGTATCCAATACCAGCATATGGGAGTTTCCTGAGGCACCAATTAGAACAAATCTTGCCTCCCCATTGGAAACTTGCTCTTTAGAGCTGCCTCAAAATCTCTGGTTAGGAGAATCCTTCAGGGCCCTGGTGCCATTGCCCCATTCCAAGGTCTCCATGGACACAAACCTACATTAGGACCCATCCTCAGGACACTCGATTTCAACTCAGCCCCCTTGGTTGCTCCCACAGAGCCAGCAGATCTCCTGTCTTGTCGCTAGGAGACAATTGGATTTGGAGGCGGGCTGCCCAGGCATCCATCCTTAGAACTCTGCTCTGGAGTCGTTCCATATGGGATGTCCTGGAGCCATCCAACAGGTCTCAAATGTCCTGCAGAAGGAATCATTGCGTTTTAGAGCATCTCACAACTCCCAGCATGGGAAAACCTCCATGGCTTTGTGATGTCCCCCACTTCCTTATGAAGGGGAATTCATGGACAGGATCTCCAACCTGAGACAACGTCTGATCCTCGCCCTGACTTCAGATGCACAAGATCTCGATTCTGCTCTGCAGAGTGTGCCTGCCTTTCCTTCGCCCTGAAACCTAAGTTTGTTTGTGTTCTCAGACTTCCGTCCTCACACACCTGGCCCCCAAGCCCTCAAGTTTGGCAATTCTGGACACACAATGCAGCACTCTGCCTGCCCTCCAGAAGAAAAATGTTGCTCGACGGAGCTTCCCAGACACCACAGATGAGGAGAGACCTACACGGCACTCTACTGTACCCAAATTATATAATCTAACCTGGGCATTAATACATTTTCTGACAGAGCCTGAGCCCGGACCTCCTGACCAACACCCAGACAGCTGACCGCACACTGAGCACATCGGACACGCCATGGCCTTAGCTTGTCATCTCTTCCCAACCTAGCTTTTCAGGCCTCAGAACTTAGACCTTAACTCCAAACCGTGCCAAGGGGTGAAAGTGATGCAGAAATCGGAACTCCTCCTTCCCCATGGCAAGAAACCTTGTGCTTGGGATGTTGTCCAACGTTCTGTGTAGGAGAAACCAGAGTTCACCATGAGGGCCCACCCATGCTTGAGTGCGGCAAGGGCATAAACACTCATTGTGACCCTCAGCACGAGTCCTGTTCTCTAGTAAGTCCTCTCAGGGTCTGGATCATTAGACATCATAATGGGTTTGCCATGCCCCTAGGCCCCAATTTTTAACCATATTTTTGATTGTCCAGTCGCCCCTCCCCAGGGCTCTGCTCTGGAATCCCTCTTTTGATGGGACACCTAAAGTAAAAAAACAAACAAACAAACAAAAAAAAACAAAATGGACTCCTCCCATCCCACAGAATGACCCCAAACTCTTTGGATCAGGCCAGATCCCCAGAAAGGAAGACTCCTCCATTGCCCATGAGGTCACCCGGATTTCCACATCCATTGGTGACACAATATCCAGAGAAAAAGCCTGAGCAAGCGACTCACACTTGTCCTTTGTTCATATCCCGAAGAGTTCTCCTCTCGGTCTCTGGTTCAGTCCTGCCATGCCCATGACCCAAAACCTAAGCCAAGGTTGTGTTTTCAAACAACTGTCTCCACATCCCTGGCCCACACACCTTACAGGCTCAGGCCCCTGGAGCCAAACCTGAGGATTGTACCTGCCCTCTCCAAGGGAATTCTGCCCATTCCAGTGGCCGCAACCCTACAAATAGGATAAACCTCCAAATTCCCCAAGGCCATCCCAATAGTGTTGGCTGCCCAAGACAGACAGGGGCAATCTGAGCCCATCTGAGCACCTCCCTGCACTCAGACTCATAGACAGATGTCCCCTGTGGTAAATTGCAACGAACAGGCCCCTAGGCCATAATCAGATCCATTGCTTTGGTTTCCAGGCATCTGTCCTCAGAGGCTTGGATTCCAATACCAGCATATGGCTGTTTCTTGAGGCACCCATCAGAACAAATCTCGTCTCCACATGGGAAACTTGTGCGTTGGAGCTGTGCCAAAGCCTCTGCTTAGGAGAACCCTTCAGGGCCCCAGTGCCACCGCCTCATTCCAAGTCTTCATGGACACAAACCCACATTAGGACCCATCCACAGGATAGTCCATTTCAACACAGCCCCCTCGTTTGCTCCCCCAGATCCAGCAGATATAACCTGTCTTGTCGCTAGGAGACAATTGGAATGAGAGGCGAGCTGCCCACCCATCCATCCTTAGAACCCAGCTCAGAATCATTGTGTATGGAAAGTCCTGGAGCCAACCATCAGGTCTCAATGGTCCTGCAGAAGAATCTTTGCGGTTTGGAGCATCTCACATCTCCCATCGTAAGAAAACCTCCATGGCCTCATGATGCCCCCCACCACTTCATGAAGGGGCCATCAGGGACAGAAACTCCAAACTGAGCGATCTTCTGTTCCTCGCCCCTGACTTCAAATGCACGAGATCTCTATCCAGCTCTACAGAGTGAGCCTGCCGTGCCCTCGCCCAGAAACCTAAGCCTAGCTTGTGTTCTCAGACTTCCATCCTCACACTCCTGGCCCACAAGCTCTCCAGTTTGGCAATTCCAGAACTAAAATGCAGCACACTGCCTTCCCTCTGAAGAAAAACATTGCCCTCTGGGGCAACACAGAAACCCCAAATGAGGATCAACCTGCACACCACTTCACTATATCCCAATTATACAGGGTGCCATGGCCAATAATGCCCTTTCTGACACAGCTAGAGCCTGGACCTCCCGACCCACACCCAGCCAGCTGGCGACACACTGAGCACAATGGACCCGCCATGGCCTTAGGTCGTCATCTCTTTCCAACCTCGGTTTTCAGGCTTCAGAACCTAGACCTTATCTTCAATCTCTGCACAGGGATGAACATGATGCAGAAATCAAAACTCCATTACCATGGCAAGAAACCTTGTGGTTGGCATGTTGTCCAACGTTCAGTGTAGTTGAATCCCGTGTGGCCCATGAGGCCCCGCCCATGCTTGAGGGCCTCGGTGGTCACAAACACGCATTGTGATCCTCAATGTGAGCCCAGACCTCAACTAAGGCCTCTCAGTGGCTTGACGAAGAGACGGCCTATTGGGCTGCCATGCCTCTAGGCCCCAATTTTTAACCATAATTTGGGTTGTCCATTCGCCCCTCCCCAGGGCTCTGCCTTGGAATCCCTCTTTTGGTGGGACACCTGAGGTAACAAAACTGAAAAGACTCCTCCCATCTCACAGATTGACCCAAAGCAATTGGGATCGGGCCAAATCCACAGAGAGGAAGACTCATCCATGGCCCATGAGGCCTCCCCAATATTCCACAGCCATCATTGACACAAAATCCAGAGACAAAAGCCTGAATAAGTGCCTCACATTCACTCTTTCTTCATATCCCGAAGAGTTCTCTTCACGGTCTGTATATCGGGCCTGCCATACCTATGTCCCCAAACCTAAGCCGAGTTTGTGTTTTCAGACTTCTGTCCCCAAAGCCCTTACCCACACACCATCCACACTTGGGCCCTTGGAGCGACACCTCAATACTGTGCCTTCCCTTTCCAAAGGAATTATGCCCATTCAATTAGCCACAACCTTGCAAATTAAGAGAAACCTCCAAAGTCACTGAGGCGATCCCAATCGTGTAGGCAGCCCAGGAGAAACAGGAGTGATCTGACAACAGCTGAGCAACTACCTCCACTCAGACCCGTAGACAGATATCCACATAGAAAACGATTGAACTGGATAGGCCCCTAGGGACATCCTACTACTCTAAGCCGCCCTGGACAAACAGGGACATTCTGACACAAGCTGAGTAACTACATTCATGCAGACATGCAGACAGATGTCCACAGAGACAGAAGATTGAACCGGACAGGCCCCTAAGCTTAATCTGAACTCTTGCTTTTTTTTCCAGGTGTCACTCCTCAGAGGTCTGGGTTTGAAGAACAGCATATGGGGCTTTCCTGAGACACCAAACAGAACCTCTCTCATCTCCACATGGGGAGCTTTCTTACTGGAGCTGTATCAAACCCTTCAGTTAGGCGAATTCTGTAGGGCCCCTGAAACACCAGCACATTCTAAAGTCTCCATGCACAAAAACCCATATTACAACCCATCCTCAGGAGAGTCCATTTCAACTCAGCACCCTGGGTACCTTTCCGCAGATCCATCAGATCAAACATGTCTTGTTCCAAATAGCCAATGGGAATGTGAGGTATGCTGTACAGGCATCCATCCTTCCTACACTTCTCTCCATTCCTTCTGTATGGGATGTCCTTTTAGCCATCCAAAAGGACTCGACTGTCCTGCAGAAGGACACCTTATGGTTTGGAGCAACTCACAAACTCAGTGTGGGAAAACCACCTTGGCCTCATGAAACTCCTGTTTCATGAAGGGGCCATCACGGACACAAAGTCCAGCATCATCCGACGTCTGATCATCATCCTGAATCCAGATGCAGGAGATCCCGATGCAGCCTCTGCAGACTGGGCCTGCCATGCCCTTGGCTCCAAACCTCACCCTAGCTTGTGTTTTCAGACTTCCATCCTCACACTTCTGGCCCACAAGCCCTCCCGACTGGGAATTTTGGGGCCACAACGAAGGACTCTACCTGCCCCCCAGAAGTAAAACATTGTCTAGACTGTTGCCCAGAAACCCCAAATGAGGATCAAACTGCTTGGCCCTCGACAACACCCCAGTTGCATAGCTACCTTCATCACTAATGCTCTGTCTTACATAGCCTGAGCCCAGACCTTCCGACAGATATCGAGACATCTGGCCACACACCCAGCACATTGGACCCACCACGGCCTTAAGCCATCATCCCTTCCCAAGCTGGGTTTTCAGGCATTGGAACCTAGACTTTATCTCCAATCCCTGCACAGGGGGGAACCTGACACACAATACAGGACTCCTCCTTCCCCATGTCAAGAAAACTTGCTGTTGGCAGTGAGTCAAACATTCAGTGTAGGAGAAACCTGCATGGCCCATGAGGCCACGCCCATGCTTGAGGGCCGCCTTGGGCACAAACACGCATTGTGACCCTCAGCGTGAGTTATTCAAGTAACGCATCTCAGTGACTGGACCAAGAGCCCGCTTATGGGGCTTGCCATGCCCATAGGGACCCAGGACTAACCAGATGGTGGATATTCCTGTTGTCAGCCCCCACTGCTCTGCTCTAGATGAGAGAGGTTCTGGCGGGACACCTGTGGCAGAAAATAGTACTCTTCCCTTCCCACAGAATGACACCAAACACTTGGGAGCTTGGCCAATCCTCAGAGAGGGAGACTCTTCCTCAGCCCATGAGGCAACCCTTACATTCAACGGCCATTGTGGACACAACACCCAGAGACAATAGCCTGAGCAACCGCCTCCCACTCGCCCTCCTTTCATATCCAGAGGAGCTCCCCTCCTGGACTGGAGATCAGGCCTGCCATAACCTTGGCTCCAAACCTGAGCCAAGTTTCTGTTTTCAGACATCTGTCCCCACAACCCTGGCAAACCCAGCCTCCAGGCAGGATGCTCTGGAGCCATACCACAAAACTGTGTCCGCTCTCTCTGAGGAAACTGTGCCCATTCCATTGGTCACAACACTACAGAATAAGAGATACCTCAAGGCCACCGAGGACATCCCACTACTGTATGCCACTCTGGACAAACAGGGGCATTCTGACACAAGCTGAGTAACTAACTCCATGCAGGCATGCAGACAGATGTCCACAGGACAGAAGATTGAACTGGACTGGCCCCTAATCTGAACTCTTGCTTTGGTTTCCAGGTGTAACTCCTAAGAGGCCTGGGTTCGAAGACCAGCGTACGGGGCTTTCCTGAGGCACCAAACAGAACACCTCTCGTCTCCACATGGGAAGCTTCCTTGTTGGAGTTATGTCAAATCCTTTGGGTTGGAGAATCCTGCAGAGTCCCTGAGCCACCGCCACATTCCAAAGGCTCCATGGCCATCAACACACATCATGACTCATTCTCAGGAGAGTCCATTTCAACTCAGCCCTTTTGGTAGCTCGCCCAAGAGCACGTAGATTGAGCCTGCCTTGTCCCCTCCAAACAGTGGGAATGTGAAGTGGTGTTTCCAGGCATCAATGCTTAGACCCCTGCTCTCGAGTCTTTCCGTATGGGGCATCCTCTAACCATCCAATAAAACTCAACTGTCTTGCAGAAGGAAAACATGAAGTTTGGAGTAGCTCACAACTCCCATCCCAGGGAAACCTCCCTGACCTCATGACGCCCCCACCCCTTTCAGGAAGGGGCCATCATGGACACAAACTCTAGCTGAGGCAACGTCTGATACTAGCCCTGACCTCAGGTGCAGGAGATCTAGATTCAGCCTCTGCAGTATGGGCCTGCCGTACCCTCGGCCCCAAAACTAATGCTAGCTTGTGTCTTCAGACTTCCTTCCTCACACTCCTGGCAAACAAGCCCTGCAGACTGGGAATTCCGGAACCACAATGCAGCCCTCTGCTTGCCCACCAGAAGAAAAACGTTGCCCTATGGTGCTCTCCAGAAACCCCAAATGAGATCAACCTGCTCGGGCCTCGACTGCACCCCAATTAGATAGGCTGCCCGGGGCACTAATGCTCTGTCTGACACATCCTGAGGCCAGACGTCCCGACAGACAAGAGGACAGCTGGCCACACACCCAGCACATTGGACACGCCATGACCTTAGGCCGTCATCTCTTTTCAACCTGGGTTTTCAGACATCTGAACCTAGATATTATATCAAATCCCCACACAGGTGGGTACCTGAAGCACAAATCAGAACTCCTCCTTCCCCATGGCTGTAAAGCTTGCTGTTGGCATCGAGTCATACCTTCAGGGTAGGAGAAACCTTCATGGCCTCTGAGGCCAAGCCCAAACTTGAGTGCCGCCTAGTGCACAAACTAGAATTGTGACTCTCAGCATGAGCCTCATGTCGAAGTAAGGCCTCTCAGGGCCTGGACCAAGAGCCTACATATGGGGCTTGCCAAGCCCCTATGCTCCCAATCCTCACCAGAGTTCGAGTTTTCCAGTTGCCCGCACCCAAGGCTGTGATCTGGATTCCCTCTCTTGGGGAAATACCTGAGCCAGACAATAGGACTCCACCCTTCCCACAAAATGTCCCCAAAATCTTTGGAGCTGGGTCAAATTGTCAGAGAGGGAGACACTTCCATAGCCCCTGAGGCCGCCCTACATTCCATAGCTATGTGAGACACAACATCCAGAGACCAAAGCTTGAGTGACTGCCTCCCACTCCCCGACTTTCCTAACCCGAGGAGCTCTCCTCTCGGTCTCTGGATCCGTCCTGCCATACCCTTGGTGCCACACCTAAGCCAAGTTTGTGTTTTCAGACTTCAGTGCCCACAGCCTGGACCCAAACACCCTCTAGGCTAGGGTCTCTGGAGCCGCACCAAAGGACTGTGCCTGTCCTCTCCAAGAGAACTGTGCCCAATCCAGTGGCCACAACCCTACAGGTTAGGAGAAACCTCCAAGGCTCCTGACGCCATGCCAATAGTGTAGGCCGCCCTGGACTAAGAGAGGCATACTGACACCAGCTGAGCAATTATCTCCACGTAGACGCTCAGACAGTGTCCCGAAAGATAAGATTGAAACGGACAGACCCCAAGGCCCTAATCTGAACCCTAGATTTCGTTTCCAGGTGTCTCTCAGAGGACTGGTTTTGAAGACCAGCATCTGGGGCTTTTCTGAGGCATTAAAAAGAACCTCTCTCATCTCCACATGGGGAGCTTTCTTATTGGAGCTGTACCAAACCCTTCGGTTAGGCGAAATCTGCAAGGCCCCTGAGCCACCAGCACATTCCAAGGTCTCCACCGACACAAACCCACATTATGACCGATCCTCAGGACAGTCCATTTCAACTCAGCTCCCAGAGTAACCTGCTCCAGAGCCAGAAGTTCAAACATGTTTTGTTGCTAATAGCCAATGGGAATGCGAGGTATGTTGTACAGGCATCCATCCTTCGAACCCTGCTCTCCATTCCTTCCATATGGGACGTCCTGGAGCCATCCAAAAGGACTCGACTCTCCTGCAGAAGGAAACCTTGTGGTTTGGGGCAACGCACAAACTCAGCATATGTGCTGGTGTCTAAGGTGCTGTGCAGGATTCTCCAACCCTGAGGGTTTGGCACAGGTCGAAGGGCACGGCTTCCTTCTGGGGACAGGAGATGTTCTGTTGTGTGGCTCAGGGACCACATGTTGTATCCTATGTTGGTATTCCAGAACAGGGCCCTGAGGACAGATGACTGAAATCCTAATCTAGGGTTCCAATGAGGTCCTAGGGGCATATGAGGTTCAATCTTCTGACTCAGGGACATTGACTTGGCTGTCTGCTTGGATGTAGGTGATCAGGGTGTTTCAGACTGCACATTTGTGTCCAGCGCTGCTGACAGTATTGGGGTGGGCTCAGGGTCCTTGCTTGTTTCTCCTAATCTGGAAGGTTTGGGCAACTTTGACGGGCACACTGTCCTTCGGGATGGCAGGCACAGTCCTGTGGTGTGGATCCAGAGACCCTATCCTGAAAGTCATTTGAGCCATGGTTTTGTGAGAGAAGTCTGCAAACAAAATTGCGGGTTAGGGTTAGTGGTGAGGTAATCGCATGCCCAATGCATAGACCTGTAGTGCAGCTCATCAGGAAGTGTAATTAGGGTGACTGGAAGGCGGTAACACAGGCTTTTCTATATGGATCGTGTGTCCAGGATAGTCTGAAAGCAGTTGTGTTCCCTTGGGTCCATGGGAGACGTTACCTCACTTAGGATCCTGGGGGCTCTCCATAGTTTGGTGGCTTTTTCAGGGAAGAGAAGAGTATTGTTTTCCATCATAGGGGTGCCCCAAAACATAGATTCCTGAGACGAGCTCTGGTTCTGGGTGCCTGGAAATTCTCACCAAGTTTTAGGATTTGGGCCTAAGGGAGTACCAGGCCTGCAATGCGGGATACTCCTGGTGCAACTGAGAGGGCTTGTTTATAAGCATGCTCATAATGAGAGTCACAATGCCTGTTTGTGCACAGGGCGGCCCTCAGGAGTGGCCGTGGTCTCATTGGCCATGTAGCTGTCTCCCACTTTGGGGGTTGGACACCAATCCCAACAGCCAGGTCTCCTGCCATGGGGAAGGAGGAGTTCTCTATTGTGCTTCGGGTTCCCCCATTGGCAAGGATTCTAGCAAAGGTCAGGAGAGAGGTGCCTGAATACAAAGGATGGGTAGAGTTGACGGACTTGGGACATGGCCCAACCCACATGCTAGATTTGGGACCCACTTTCTGGGTGGCAGACACTAGGTCAGATCACAGGCTCTGTAAGACACAGCACTAGTGGCCAGGGCAGCCTATAAATTAGGGTTCCCTCGAGGGCCAAGCAGATTGATCCTCATATGGGGTTTCTGGGCAGTCTCACCAGGCTCTTTTTCTTTCTATGAGGAAGGCATAATGCAACCGTGTGTCTCCCGAATTCCCTATCAAGCAGGCTTGGAGACCAGTAGGGTGAGCATGGAATTGTAAACACAAGCTACGGTTCAATTGAGTCCCAAGTGGAAGGCAGTTCCAATGTGCAGCGGCTTTTTCAAGATATCCAGCACCTGAGTAAGGAGAGAAGTCAGGTATTTGCTCACACTGAAGTTTGTGTCTATGAAGACTGACAAATTGAGGGGTGGCGTCAAGAGGCCTTGAAGGATTTCCCATTTTGCAGCTTTGCAGATGCTCCAAACAGCAAGGTTTTCCTCTACTGGACAGGTGGAGTCTGGTTTGTTTGCTCCAGGGCCCCCCATTTGGAATGATTTGGTAACAGAGCTCTCCCACATGGATGCCTGGAAAGCATACCTCCACTGACCATTGCAGCTGAGGAACATGGCTGGTTCATTTTGGTGGTTCTGGGGCGAAGTACCACGGCTTTGAATTGACATGGAATCTCTTGAAGATGGGCCATAATGCTGGTTTGTTACCAGGGAGATCTTAGAATGTTCTGGTGGCTAATGTGCCATGCAGCATTCTCCTACCCTGAGGTTAGGTGCCGGTTGATGTGCATGTTTTCCTTCTGGGGACAGGAGATGTTCTGTTGTGTGGCTCAGGGCACACATGTTGTATTATAAGTTGGTATTCCAGAACAGGCCTCTGAGGACATATGCCTGAGAACATAATCTAAGGTTTCAATAAGTTCCTAGGGGCATGACAGGTTAAATCTTCTGACTCAGGACCTAGATTTGGTTGTGTCTGAATGTAGGTGATCAGGGTGTTTCACCTACGCATTTGCATCCAGAGCGACTGCCAGTATTGTGGTGGGCTCAGGGTCCCTGCAGGGTTCTCCTAATCTGGAAAGTATGGGCAACTATGACAAGCACAGTTTCCATGGTGATGGCAGGCACAGTCCTGTGGTGTGGCTCCAGAGACATCATCCTGAAGGGCATGTGAGACATTGTTTTGGGAGAGAAGTCTGGAAACACAAATTCGGGATCGGGTTAGGTCTGGAACTTGTTCCGAAATACCAAGGATGTGTAGATATGATGGACTTGGGCCATGGTCAGTCTCGCATGCTGGATATGGGACCCCCTCTCTGGGTGGCTGACAGAAGGCCGGGGCTCAGGCTCTGTCAGACACAGCACTAGTGGCCAGGGCAGCCTATAAATTGGGGTTCCCTCTAAGGCCAAGCAGATTGATCCTCATGTGGGGTTTTTGGGAAGAATCACCAGGCACTTCTTTCTATGGGGAAGGCTGAATGTTGCATCGTGGTTCCAGAATCCCCTATCAAGAGAGCTTGAAGACCAGTCGGGTGAGAATGGAATTGTATACACAGGCTCGGTTAAATCCATTGCCAAGAGGAAGGCCATTCCAATGTGCAGCGGCTTATTCGAGACATCCAGCACCTGAGTAAGGGCGGATGTCAGATATTTGGTCACACTGGAGTTTGTGCATGATGACCGACAAATGGAGAGGTGGCGTCAAGAGACCATGGAGGATTTCCCACTCTGAGGATTGTGAGATGCTCCAAATATCAAGGTTTCCTTCTACTGGACTGGTGGAGTCTGCTTGGTTTGCTCCAGGATCCCTCATGTGGAAAGTCTGGGTAGCAGAGCTCTCCATCATGGATGCCTGGAAAGCACACCTCCTTTGACCATTGCAGCTGAAGAACATGGCAGGCTCGTTCTGGTGGCTCTTGGGTGAAGTACCAAGGCCTTGAGTTGAGTTGGAATCTCTTGCCCATGGGTCACAGTGTTGATTTGTTACCAGGGAGATCTAGAAATGTGATGGTGGCTAAGGGGCCATTCAGGTTTCTCCAACCTTGAGGGTTTGGCACAAGTCGAAGAGCCCTGTTTTCTTCTGGGGATAGATGTTCTATTGTGTTGCTCAGGTACCACATGTTGTATCTCAAGTTGGTATTCCAGAACAGGCCTCTGAGGACAGATGCCTGAAACCTCATCTAGGGTTCCAATAAGGTCCAGGGGGTATGTCAGGTTCAATCTTCTGATCAGGTCCATTGACTTGGGTTAATGTCTGGATTCAGGTGATCAGGGTCTTTCAGACTGCGCATTTGTTTCCAGAGCGGCCTCCAATAGTGGGGTGGGCTCAGGGGTCCTGCAGATTTCTCTTAATCTGAAGGGTTTGGGTAACTGTTACTGGCAGTTTTTTGGGGGATAGCATATCCAGGCCTGTGGTGTGGTTCCAAAAACCCCATCCTGGAGCGCATGTGAGCCATGGTTTTGGGTGAGTAGTCTGCAAACACAAACACCGTGTAGGGTTAGTGGCGAGGTGATCGCAGGCGCAGTGCATAGACCTGGAGGGCAGCTCATCAGGAACTGTAATTAGAGTGACCTGAAAGCGGTACCACAGGCTTTTGTATCTGGATTGTGTGTCCAGGATGGCGTCGGAATTCAGGTATGGTCTCAAAGGTCCATGGGAGATTTTTCCTCTCTAAGGATACTATCAGCTTAGTTTGGTGCCCATTCGGTGAATGGAAGAGTGCTGTTTTCTATCTTAGGGGTGTCCCACACAGGGATTTCAGAGACAGCCTCTGTGACCAGACACCAAGAAATTCTACCAAGGGTTAGGATTCAGGCCGAGGGGTGTACCAGGGCTGCAATGCAGGATCCTGGTGGTGCAACTGAGAGGGCTTGTTTGAAAGCATTCTCAGGGTGAGGGTCACAATGCCTGCTTGTTCCCAGGGCAGCCCTCATGAGTGGGTGTGGTCTCATTGGTCATGTAGCTGACTCCCACGCTGAGGTTTGGACACCCATCCGCACAGAAAGGTTTCCTCCTATGGGGAAGGAGGAGTTCTCTATTGTGTTTCAGGTTCCCCCATTGGCAGGGATTACAGCAAAGGTCTGGGGACAGATGCCTGAGTACCAAGGATGGGTAGAAAGGACGGACTTGCGCCATGGCCGCACTAACATGCTGGATATGGGCCCCAAACTCTGAGTGGCTGACACTAGGTTGGTGCTCAGTCTCTGTCAGACACAGGACTAGTGGCCAGGGCAGCTTATAAATCGGGGTAACCTCGAGGACTGAGCAGAAGGATCCTCATGTGGGGTTTCTGGGAAGACTCATCAGGCCCTTCTTCTTTCTATGGGGAAGGCAGAATGCAGCATTGTGGTTCCAGAATTCCCTATCAAGATGGCATGGGGAACAGTCAGGTGAGGATGGAATTGTAATTACAAGCTACGGTTTAATTCAGTGCCAAGCAGAAGACATTCCAATGTGCAGTGGCTTATTTGAGACATCCAACTCCTGAGTAAGAGCAGATGTCAGACGTTTACTCACACTTAAGTTTGTGTCTATGATGACTGACTAATGGAGAGGTGACATCAAGAGGCCATGGAGGGTATTCCATGCTGAGGCATGTGAGATGCTCCAAATAGCAAGGTTTCCTTCCTCTGGACAGGTGGAGTGTGATTTGCTTGCTCCCAGGTCCCCCATGTGGAAAGTTTGAGTAGCAAAGCCCTACCGTTTGGACCGGGAAACCATAGTTCCATTGACCATTGCAGCTGAAGAACATGGCAGGTTCCTTCTGGTGGCTCTTGGGCAAAGTAACAAGGCCTTGAGCTGACTTGGAATCTCTTGCACATGGATCACAGTGCTGGTGTTATCAGGGAGATATTAGAATGTGTTGGTAGCTAAGGTGCCATGCAGGATTCTCCAACCCTGAGGGTTTGACACAGGTCCAAGAGAATGGTTTCCTTCTGGATACAGGAGTTGTTCTGTTGTGTGGCTCAAGGACCACATTTGGTATCATATGTTTGTATTGCAAAATAGCCCTCTGAGGACTGACACCTGAAAATCTAATTTATATTTTCAATGAGGTCCTAGAGGCATGTCAAGTTCAATCTTCTGACTCAGGATCATTGACTTGGCTCTCTGCTTGGATGTAGCTGTTCAGGGTATTTCAGACTGTGCATTTGTGTCCAGAGCGGCCTCCATTAGTGGAGTGGCCTCAGGGGCCTTGCTAGTATCTCCAAATCTGGTGGGTTTGGGCAATTGTCATGGGCACAGTTTCCTTGGGGATTGCAGGAACAGTCCTGTGGTGTGGCACCAGATACCTCATCCTTGAAGGCATGTGAGCCATGGTTTTGGGAGAAAAGTCTGCAAACACAAACTCACGTTAGGGTAAGGTTATGTGATACAGGCCCAATGCGTAGACCTGGAGGGCAGCTCCAAAGGAACTGTAATTAGTTCGAAGACTCAAAGGCAGAAGCACAGGCATTTTTATCTGGATTGTGTTTCCAGGATGGCCTTGGAATGCAGGTGTGGTTTCATGGGACCATGGGAGATTTGTCTTCTCTAAGGATCTTGGCAGCTACCAATAGTTGGGTGGTTTGGGGGGGGGGAAGGGAAGAGTGATGTTTTCCATCTTAGGAGTGCCCAAAACAGGGATTCCAGAGATGGGCTCTGGGTCTGAGCACTTGGAAAATCCCAACAAGGGTTACGATTGGGCCTAGGGCCATCCCAGGCCTGCAATTCAGGATCCTCGTGGTGCAACTGAGAGGGATTCTTTGAAAGCATGCTCAGGCTGAGAGTCAAAATGCCTCTTGTGCCCAGGGCGGCCCTCAGGAGTGGGTCTGGTCACATTGGCGATGCAGTTGTCTCCACTCTGAGGGTTGGACAACCACCCCAACAGCAACGTTTACTGCAATGGGGAAGGAGCAGTTCTCTATTGTGCTTCAGGTTCCCCCATTGGCAGGGATTCCAGGAAAGGTCGGCGGACAGATGCCTGAATACCAAGAATGGGTAGAGATGACGGCCCTGGTCCTTGGCCTGTCTCACATGCTGGATATGGACCCCACCCTCTGGGTGGTTGACAAGAGGTCGGGGTGCAGGCTCTGTCAGACACAGCACTAGGGGCCAGGGCTGCCTATAATTCGGGATTCCCTCGAGGGCCGAGTAGATTGATCCTCATGTGGAGTTTCTGTGAAGACTCACCAGGCCCTTCTTCTTTCTATGGGGAAGGCAGAATGCTGCGTTGTGGCTCCAGAATTCCCTATCACAAGGGCTTGCGGACCAGTAGGGTGAGGATGGAATTGTAAACCCACACTATGGATAAATTCAGTGACAAGCGAATGACATTTTCAGTGTGCAGTGGCTGATTCGAATATCCAGCACCTGAGTAAGGGCGGATGTCAGATGTTTGCTCATGCTGTAATTTGTGTCTATGATGACCGACAAATGGAGGCGTGGCGTCAAGAGGCCATGGAGGATTTCCCACGCTGGAGCTTGTGAGATGCTCCAAACATCAAAGTTTCTTTCTACTGGACAGGGGGAGTCTGGTTTGTATGCTCCAGTTTCTCATGTGGAAAATTTGTGTAGCAGAGCACTCCAGTATGGAGGCCTTGAAAGCACAACTCCATTGACCATTGCAGCTGAGGAACATGACAGGTTCGTTCTGGTGGCTCTGGGGCGAAGTACCAAGGCCTTGAGTTGACATGGAGTCTCATGAAGATGTGCCACAATGCTGGTTTGTTACCAGGGAGATCATAGAATATTTTGGTTGCTAAGGGGCCGTGCAGGATTCATCTACCCTGAGGTTTTGACACAGGTCCAAGAGCACGGCTTCCTCCTGGGGAAAGGAGATGTTCTGTTCTGTGGCTCAGGGATCACATGTCATATCATAAGGTGGTATTCCAGAACTGGCCCCTGAGGACAGATGCCTGAAAACCAAATCTAGGCTTCCAGTGAGGTCCTAGGGCCATGTCAGTTTCAATCATCTGACTCAGGATCATTGACTTGGGTGTCTGCCTGGATGGAGGTGAACAGGGTGTTTCAGACTGTGCATTTGAGTCCAAAGCGGCCTCCATAATTGGGGTGGGCTCAGGAGCCTTGCATGTTTCTCCTAATCAGGAGGGTTTAGACAAGTGTGATGGGCCCAGTTTCCTTGCAGATGGCAGGCACAGTCTTGTGGTGTGACGCCAGGGGCCCCATCCTGGAGGGCATGTGAGCCATGGTTTTAGGAGAGAAATCTGCAAACACAAACTCGGGATAGGGTTCGTGGTGAGGTGTTCGCAGGCCCATTGCATAGATCTGGAGGGCAGCACGTCAGGAACTGTAAATCAGGTGACTTGAAGGCAGTAGCACAGGCTCTTGTATCTGGATTGTGTATCCACAATGGACTCTGAATGCAGGTATGGACTCATGGGTCCATGGGAGATTTTTCCTCTCAAGGATCCTGGGGGCTCCCAATAGTTTGATGGCTTTCTCAGGGAAGAGAAGAATGCTGTTTTCCATCATAGGGGTATCCCAAAACAGGGATTCCAGTGACGGGCTCTGGGTATAGGCACATGGAAAACGCAACCAAGGGTTAGGATTTTGGCCTAGAGGCATACCAGGCATGCAATGTGGGATCCTGGAAGCGCAACTGAGAGCGTTTCTTTGAAAGCATGCTCAAGCTGAGGGTTGCAATGCCTGCTTCTGCCCAGGGCAGCCCTGGACGTGATCTTTTTGGCCATGCAGCTGGCTCCCACTTTGAAGTTTGGACATCCATCTCAACAGCCAGGATTCCTGCCATGGGAAAGGAGGAATTCTTTATTGTGCTTCAGGTTCCCACATTGGCAGGGATTCCTGCAAAGGTCTGGGGACAGATGCCTGAATACCAAGGGTGGATAGAGGTGATGGAATTGGGCCATGGCCGGTCCCACATGCTGGATATAGGCTCGGATCTCTGGGTGGCTGACACTAAGTCTTGGATAAGACTCTTTCAGACACAGCACTAGTGCCAAGAGGAGCCTATAAATAAGGTTCCCTCAAGCGCCAAGTAGATTGATCCTCATGTGGAGTTTCTGGGCAGATTCACCAGGCTATTTCTTTCTATGGGGAAGGCAGAATGTTGCTTTGTGGCTCCAGAATTCCCTTTCAAGAGGGCTTGCGGACCAGGAGGCTGAGGATGGAATTCTAAACCCAAGCTATGGTTAAATTCAGTGTCAAGCGAAAGGCAGTTCCAGTGTGCAGTGGTGGAAATGAAAATCCAGCACCTGAGTAAGGGCGGATGCCAGATGTTTGCTCATGCTGGAGTTTTTGTCTATGATGACTGACAAATGGAGGGGTTGTGTCAAGAGGCCATGGAGGATTTCCCATGCTGGTGCTTCTGAGATGCTCCAAACAGATGGTTCCCTTCTACCAGACAGGGGCAGTCTGATTTGTTTGCTCCAGGGTCCTCCATGTGGAAAGACTGGGTACCAGAGCACTCACACATGGATGCCTGGAAAGCACACCTCCAATGACCATTGCAGCGTAGGAACATGTCAGGTTCATTCTGGTGGCTCTGGGGCAAATTACCAAGGCCTTGAGTTGACATGGAGTCTCATTAAGATGGGTCACAATTCTGGTTTGTTACCAGGGAGGTCATAGAATGTGCTGTTGGCTAATGGGCCGTGCAGGATTTATCTACCCTGAATGTTTGACACAGGTCCAAGAGCACCGTTTCCTTCTGGGGACAGGAAATGTTTTGTTGTGGGGATCAGGAACCACATGTTGTATTATATCTTGGTATGACAGAACAGGACTGAGGACAGATGTCTGAAAATCCAATCTAGGGTTCCAGTGAAGTCCTAGGTCATGACAGGTTCAGTCATCTGACTCAGGGCCATTGACTTGGCTGTCTGCCTGGATGGAGGTGATCAGGGTGTTTCAGACTGTACGTTTGGGTCCAGAATGGCCTCCAATATTGGGGTGGGCTCAGGGGCCTGGCAGGCTTTTCCTAATCTGGAGGGTTTAGGCAACTGTGACGGGCACCATTTTCTTGGGGATGGCAGGCACTTTCCTGTGGTGAGGCTCCAGAGACCACATCCTGGTGGGCATATGAGCCATGGTTTTGGGAGGGAAGTCTACAAACACAAACTGGGATTATCATTAGTGGTGAGGTAATCCCAGGCCCAATGCATAGACATGGAGGGCAGCTCATTAGGAACTGTAAACACGGTGACTCGAAGGCAATAGCATAGGCTTTTGTATCTGGATTGTTTCCAGGATGGCCTCGGAATGCAGGTGTGGTCTCATGTGTCCATGGGAGATTTTTCCTCTCTAAGGATCCTGGAAACTCCTAATAATTTGGTGCCTTTCTCCGGGAAGGGAAGAGTGCTACTTTCCATCTTAGGGGTGCCCCAAAACAGGGATTCAAGAGACGGGCTCTGGGTCTGGGCCCCTGTAATATCCCACCAAGGTTTAGGATTTGGGCCTAGGGGCATACCAAGCCTGCAATGAGGGATCCTGTAGAGGCAACTGATAGCGTTTGTTTGAAAGCAGGCTCAGGCTGAGGGCCATCATGCCTGCTTGTGCCCAGGACGGCCCTCAGGAGTGGGTGTAGTCTCATTGGCAATGCAGCTGGCTCCCATGCTGAGGGTTGAACACCCATCCCAACAGCCAGGATTTCTGACATGGGGAAGGAGGAGTTCTCTATTGCTTCAGGTTCCCCCATTGGTAGGGATTCCAGGAAAGGTCTGGGGACAGATGCCTGAATACCAAGGATGGGTAGAGTTGATGGCCCTGGTCCATGGCCGGACTCACATGCTGGATATGGGCCCTGCCCTCTGGGTGGATGACATGAAGTCAGGGCTCAGGCTCTGTCAGACACAACACTAGTAGCCCTTCTTCTTTCTATGGGGATGGCAGAATGATGCGTTGTGTCTCCAGAATTCCCTATCTTTCTAGCCCTCACCAGGCCCTTCTTCTTTCTATGGGGATGGCAGAATGATGCGTTGTGTCTCCAGAATTCCCTATCAAGAGGGCTTGTAGAGCATGAGGGTGAGGATGGTATTGTAAACCCAAGCTATTGTTAAATTCAGTGTCAAGCAAAAGGCAGTTCCAGTTTGGAGCTGTTGAATCGAAAATCCAGCCCCTGAGTAAGGGCAGATGTCAGATGTTTGCTCCTGCTGGAGTATGTTTCTATGATGACTGAAAAATGGAGGGGTGGCGTCAAGAGGCCATGGAGAATTTTCCACGCTGAGGCTTGTGAGATGCTCTAAACAGCAAGGTTTCCTTCTACTGGACAGGGAGAGTCTGGTTTGTTTGCTCCAGGGTTTCCCATGTGGAAAGTTTGGGTAGCAGAGCTCTCCCGCATGGATACCTGGAAAGAAAAACTCCATTGACCATTGCAGCTGAGGAACATGGCAGGCTCGTTCTGGTGGCTCTGGGGCGAAGAAGCAAGGCCTTGAGTTGACATGGAGTCTCATGGATATGGGTCACAATGCTCATTTGTTACCAGGGAGAACTGAGAAAGTGTTGTTGGCTAAGGGGACATGCAGGATTCATATACGCTGAGGGTTCACACTGATCCAAGAGCACAGTTTCCTCTGGGGACTGTTAATGTTCTGTTGTGTGGCTCAGGGACCATCTGTTGTATCATAAGTTGGTATACCAGAACAGGCCCCTGAGGACTAATGCCTGAAAACCTAATCTGGTGTTCCAATGAGTTCCTAGTGACATGTCAGTTTCAATCTTCTGATGCAAGACCATTGACTTGGCTGTCTGCCTGGATGTAGGTGATCAGGGTGTTTCAGACTGCTATTTGTGCCCACAGTGGCCGACAATATTAGGGTGGCCTCTGGGGCCTTCAGGTTTCTCCTAATATGGAAGGTTTGGACAAATGTGACGGGCACAGTATCCTTTGGGATGGCAGGCACAGTCCTGTGGTGTGGATCCAGAGACCACATCCTGGAGGTTATGTGAGCCATGGTTTTGGGAGAGAAGTCTGCAAACCCAAATTCGGGTTAGGGTTAATGGCAAGGTCATCACAGGCCCAAAGCATAGACCTAGAGTGAAGCTCCTCAGGAACTGTAATTAGTGTGACTGGAAGTTGGTAGCACAGGCTATTCTATCTGGATTGTGTGTTCAGGATGGCCTCAGAATGCAGGTCTGGTCTCATGGGACAATAGGATACTTTTACTCTCTAAGGATTCTGGGAGCTCCCCATAGTTTGGTGGCTTTTTTGGGGGTGGATAGAGTGCTCTTTTCCATCTTAGGTGTGCCACAGTACAGGGATGCCAGAGACGGGTTCTGGGTCTGGGCGGCTGGAAAATCCCACCAAGGGCTGGGATTTGGGCTTAGGGGTGTAACAGGCCTGCAATGCAGAATCATGGTGCGGCAAGTGAGAGGCTCGTTTGAAAGCATGCTCAGGCTTAGGGTCGCAATGCCTTCTTGTGCCCAGGGCGGCCCTCAGGTGTGGTAATGGTTTCATTGGTCATGAAGCTAGCTCCCACTTTGAGGTTTGGACACCAATACCAACAGCCAGGTTTCCTGCCATGGGGAAGGAGGAGTTCTCTAATATGCTCCCGGTTCCCCCATTGGCAAGGATTCCAGTAAAGGTCTGGGGAAAGGTGCTTGATTACCAAGGATGAGTAGAGATGAGAGACGTGGGCCATTACCAATACCACATGCTAGATTGGGGGTCTGCTCTCTGGATGGCTAACACTAGGTTGAGTAACAGGCTCTGTCAGACACAGTACTAGTGGCCAAGGCAGCCTATAAAACGGGGTTCTCTCGAGGGCCAAGCAGATTGATCCTCATATGGGGTTTCTGGGCAGACTAACCAGGCACGTCTTATTTCTAAGGGGAAGGCAGTATCTTGCATTGTGGCTCAGAATCCCCTATCAAGGGGGCTTGGGAACCAGTAGGATGAGGATGGAATTGTAAACACAAGCTATGGTTCAATTCAATGTGTAGTAGAAAGCATTTCAGATGTGCCAAACCCTCAGGGTAGAAGAATCCTTCATGGCACCTTAGACACCAGCATATTCTAATATCTCCCTGGTAACAAACCAGCATTGTTGCCCATCTGCAAGAGATTCCATGTCAACTCAAGGCCTTGGTACTTCGCCCCAGAACCACCAGAAAGATCTTGCCATGTTCCTCAGCTGCAATGGTCAATGGAGGTATGCATGGTAGGCATCCAAGTGGGAGAGCTCTGCTACCCAAACATTCCACATGGGGGACCCTAGAGCAAAGAAACCAGACTCCACCTGTCTAGGAGAAGGAAACCTTGCTGTTTGGAGCATCTCACAAGCCTCAGCTTGGGAAATCCTCCATGCCTCTTGATGCCACCCCTCCATTTGTCGCTCATCATAAACACAAACACCAGTGTGAGCAAACATCTGATTCTGCCTTACTCAGGTGCTGGATATCTTGAATAAGGCACTGCACATTGGAACTGCCTAGCACTTGGCACTGAATTGAACTGTTGCTTGTGTTTACAATTCAATCCCTACCCTACTGGTCCCCAAGCCCTTTTGATAGGGAATTCTGGAGCCACAATGCAGCATTCTGCCTTCCCCATAGAAAGGAGAATTGCGTGGTGAGTCTGCCCAGAAAACCCACATGACGACCAATCTGCTCGGCTCTCGAGGGAACCCCGATTTATAGGCTGCCCTGGCCACTAGTGCTGTGTCTGACAGACCCTGAGCCCAGACCAATGTCAACCACACTGAGAGCGATGCCCATATCATAGTACATCATCTCTACCCATCCTTGGTCTTCAGGCACCTTTTCCCTCATCTTTGCTGGAAACCCTGCCCGTGGGGGAACCTGAAGCACAATAGAGAATTCCTCCTTCCCCGTGGCAGGAAATCTGGATGTTAGGATGGGTGTCCAGCCCTCAAAGTGGGAGCCAGCTTTATGGCCAATGAGACCACGCCCACTACTGAGGGCCTCCCTGGGCACAAACAGGGATTGTGACACTCAGCCTGAGCATGAGTTCAAATCAGCTCTCTCAGTTGTACCACCAGGATCCCTCATTGCAGGCCTGGTAGGCACCTAGACCTAAATCCTAACACTTGGTGGGATCTTCCAGGCACCACGACCCATAGCCCATCTCTGTAATCCCAGTATCGGAGCAGCCCTAAGATGGAACACTGCACTCTCCCCTCACTGAATAAGCCACCAAACTATGGAGAGCCACCAGGATACTTAGAGAGGAGATGTCTATTATGGCCCCATGAGACCGCACCTCCATTCTAAGGCCATCCTGGATAAAGAATCCAGATAGAAATGCCAGTGCTACCGCCTTCCCATCACCCTAATTACAGTTCCTGATGAGTTGCCCTCCAGGTCTATGCATTGGGTATGTGACCTCCATGACACTAACCTTAACATGAATTTGTGTTTGCAGATTTCTCTCCAAAACCGTAGCTCACATGCCCTCGAGGATGGGGTATCAGGATCTACACCACAGGACTGTGCTGCTATCCTCAAGGAAAATGGGCCCGTCACAGTTTCCCTAACCTTCCAGTTTAGAAGAAACCTGCAAAGGCCCTGCGCCCACTCCAATATTGTAGGCCGCTCTGGATGCAAATGCCCAGTCTGAAACACCCTGATCACCTCCATCCAGGAAGACAGCCAAGTCAATGGTCCTGAATTAGAAGATTGAACCTGACATGCCCCTAGGAACTCAGTGGAACCTTAGATTAGGTTTTCAGGCATTTGTCCTCCGGGGCATGTTCTGGAATTACAACTTATGATTCAACACGTGTCCCTGAGCCACACAACAGAATATCTCCTGGCCCCAGAAGGAAACCATGCTCTTCGACCTTGGCCAAACCCTCAGGGTAGGAGAATCCTGCTCAGCACCTTAGCAACCAAAACATTCTAAGTTCTCCCTGGTAACAAAGCAGCATTGTGGCCCATCTGAAAGAGTTCCTAAATCAACTCAAGGCCTTGGTACTTCGTCCCAGAGCCATCAGAATGGTCCTGCCGTTTTCCTAATCTGCAATGGTCAATAGAGGTGTGCTTTTTAGGCATCCATGCTGGAGTGCTCTGCTACACAAACTTTCCACATGGGGGACACTGAGGCAAATAAACCAGACTCCAACTGTCCAGTAGAAGGAAACATTGCTGTTTGGAGCATCTCACAAGCCTCAGCTTGGGAAATACTCCATGGCCTCTTGAGGCCACACCTCCATTTTTTGGTCATCATAGACAAAAACTCCACTGTGAGCAAACATCTGATTCCGCCTTACACAGGTGCTGGATATCTCGAATAAGTTGCTGCACATTGGAACTGCCTTCTGCTTGGCACTGAACTGAACCGTATATTGTGTTTACAATTCCATCCTCACCCAACTGGTTCCCAAGCCCTTTTGATAGGGAATTCTGGAACCACATCGCAGCATTCTGCCTTCCCCTTAGTAATAAGAAGTGCCTGGTGAGTCTGCCCAGAAATGCGACATTAGGATCAATCTGCTCGGCTCTCGAGGGAACCCCAATTATAGGCTTCCCTGATACTAGTTACAGACCCTGAGACCCAACCTAGTTTCAGACACCCAGAAAGTGGGCCCCATATCTAGCATGTGGGACTGGCCAAGTCCCAAGACTGTCATCTCTACCCATCCTTGTTATTCCGGGCACTAGTCCCCAGACATTTGCTGGAATCCCTGCAACTGGGAGAACATGAAGCACAATAGAGAACCCTGCCTTCCACACGACAGGAAACCTAGCTGTTGGGATGGATGTCCAACCCTTAAAGTGGAGCCAGCTGCATTCCCAATGAGATCACGCCCATTCCTGAGGGCCGCACAGGCCACAAATAAGCATTGTGACTCTCAGCCTGAGCATGCTTTCAAAGACCTCTCAGTCGCACCACCAGGATCCCGCATTGCAGGCCTGGTACGCCCCTAAGCCCAAATCCTAACACTGGTGGGATTTTCCAGGTGCACAGACCAGAGCCCATCTCTGGAATCCCTATATTGGGTCACCCCTAAGTAGGAAAACAGCACTCTTCCCTCACCGAAAAAGCCACCAAACTATGGAGAGCCACCAGAATCCTTAGAGGAGAAATGTCTCCCATGGACACATGAGACCACACGTGCATTCCGAGGTCATCCTGGACACACAACTGAGATAGAAAAGCCTGTACTACTGACTTCTAGTCACCCTAATTACAGTTTCTGATGAGCTTCTCTCCAGGTCTATGCATTGGACCTTGATCACCAGGCCACTAACCCTAATCTAAATTTGTGTTTAGAGACTTCTCTCCCAAAACCATGGCTCACATGCCCCCAATGATAGGTTCTCTGGAGCCAAACCACAGGACTGTGCCTGCCATCCCCAAGAAAACTGTATCCATCACAGTTGCCCAAACATTCCAGAATAGGAGAAACCTGAAAGGCCCCTGATCCACCCTAATATTGTCGCAGCAGTGGACGCAAATGCCCAGTCTGAATCACCCTGATCAACTACATCCATGCAGTCAGCCAAATCAATCGTCTGAGTCAGAATATTGAACATGACATTCCCCTAGGACCTCATTGGAATCCTAGATTAGGTTTTCAGACATCTGACCTCAGAGTCCTGTTCTGGACTACCAACTTATGAAACAACATGTTGTCCCTGAGCCACACAACAGAACATCTCCTGTACCCAGAAGGAAACTGTGCTCTTTGACCTTTGCCAAACCCTCAGGGAAGGAGAATCCTGCACGACACCTTAGACACTAGCACATTCTAAGATCTCTCTGGTTACACACCAGCACTGGGCCCATCTGCAAGGGATTCCATGTCAACTCAATGCGTTGATACTTTGCCACAGAGCCATAAGAACGATTCTGCCATGGTCCTGAACTGCAATGGTCAATGGAGGTGTGCTTTCCAGGCATCCATGCGGGTGAGCTCTGTGACCCACACTTTCCAGATGGGGAACCTGGAGCAAACATACCACACTTCACCTGTCCAAAAGAAGGAAATCTTGCTGTTTGGAGCATCGCACAAACCTTTGTGTGGGAAATCCTGCATGGCTTCTTGATGCCACCACTCCATGAGTGGGTCATCATAGACACAAACTCCAGCGTGAACAAACATCTGACATCCGCCCTTACACTATGTGCTGGATATCTCGAAGCAGACTCTGCACATTGGAAATGCCTTCTGCTTGACAGTGAATTGAACCATAGCTTGTGTTTACAATTCCATCCTCACCCTACTGGTCCAGAAGCCCTCTTGATGAGTAATTCTGGAGCCACAACGCAGCATTCTGCTTTCCCCAAGGAAAGAAGAAGTGCCTGGTGAGTCTGCCCAGAAACCCCACATGACAATCAATCTTTGGCCATCAAGGGAACCCTGATTATAGGATGCCCACTAGTGCTGTGTCTGACACAGCCTGAGCCACAACCTAGTGTCAGCCACCCAGAGAGTGGGCCCCATAAGCAGCATGTGAGATTGGCAATGGTCCAAGTCCATCATCTCTACCCATCCTTGGTATTCAGGCACCTGTCCATAGACTTTTGCTGTAATCCCTGCCAATGGGGGAAGCAGAAGCATAATAAAGAACTCCTACTTCCCAATGGCAGGAAACCTGGCTATTGGGAATGTGTGTCCAACCTTCAAAGTTAGAGCTAGCTTGTCCACAATGTCCATTGTGACAATGCCCATGGCTGAGGACCCACCCTGGGCCCAAACAAGCATTGTGACCCTCAGCCTGAGCATGCTTTCTAACATCCCCTCTCAGTTGCACCACCAGGATCCAGCACTGAAAGCCCGCTACACACCTATGCCCCAATTCTAACCCTTGCTATGATTTCTGAGGCACCCAGACCCAGAGCCTGTCTCTGGAACCCCTATTTTGGGATACCCCTTAGATGGAATACAGCACTCTTCCCTTCCCTCCCCCAAAAGCCACCAAACTTAGGGAGATGCCAGGATCCATAGAGAGGAAAAATCTCCCATTGCCCCAGGAGACCACACCTGCATTCCGAGGCCATCCTGGAAAAACAATCCAGGTAGAAAAGCCTGTACCACCGCCTTCCAGTCACCCTAATTACAGTTCCTGGTGGGCTGCCCTCCAGTTGTAGGCATTGGGCCTGCGATCACCTAGCCACTAACCCTAACCTGAACTTGTGTTTGCAGACTTCTCAAACAATACCATGGCTCACATGTCCTCCAGGATGCAGTCTCTGGAGCCACACCACAGGACTGTGCCTGCCATCCCCCAGGATTCGGTGCCCATCACAGTTGCCCAAACCTTCCAGATTAGGAGAAACCTGAGGACCCTGAGACCACCCCAATATTTTTGGCCGTTCTGTATGCAAATGCGCAGTCTGAAACAATCTGATCACATACATCCAGGCAGACACCCAATTCAATGGTTCATAGTCAGAAGACTGAACCTACATGCCCCTAGGACCACATTTGAAACCTAGATTAGGTTTTCAGGCATCTGTCCTCAGAGGCCTGTTCTGGAATACCAACTTATGATACAACATGTTGTCCCTGAGCCACACAACAGAACATCTCCTGTCCCCAGAAGGAAACTGTGCACTTCAACCTTTGCCAAACCTGAAGATTTGGAGAAGCCTGCACGGAACCTTAGCCACCAGCACAATCTAATTTCTCCCTGGTAACAAACCAGCATTGTGACCCATCTTCAATAGATTTCATGTCAACTCAAGGCCTTGGACCTTCACACCAGATCCACCAGAATGAACCTGCCATGTTCCTCAGCTGCAATGGTCAATGGAGGTGTGCTTTCCAGGCATCCATGTGAGAGAGCTCTACTACCCACACTTTCCACATGGTGGACCATGGAGCAAACAAACCAGGCTCCACCTGTTCTGTAGAAGAAAACCTTGCTGTTTGGAGCATCTCACAAGACTCAGCATGGAAAATCCTCCATGGCCTCTTGATGCCACCCCTCCATTGGATGGTCATCATACACACAAACTCCAGTGTGAGCAAACATCTGACATGAGACCTAACTCAGGTGCTGAATATCTCGAATAATCTGCTGCATATTGGAACTACCATCTGCTTAGCACTGAATTGAACCCTAGCTAGTGTTTGCAATTTCATCCTCACCCTACTGGTCCTCAAGTCCTGGTGAAAGGGAATTCTGGACCCACAACCCACCATTCTGCCTTCACTATAGTAAAATGTAGTGCCTGGTGAGTCTGCCCAGGTACCCTCCTAGAGTATCAATCTGCTCAGCCCTTGAGGGTTCCCTGATTTATAGGCTGGCCTGGGCACTAGACCTGTGTCTGGGAGAGCCTGAGCCCCAACCTACTGTCAGCCACGAAGAGAGTGGGCCCCATATCCAGGATGTGAGACCAGCCATGACCCAAGTCCGTCAGCTCTACCCATCCTTGGTATTCAGACATCTGTCCACAGACCTTTGCTGAAATCCTTGCCAACAGGGGAATCTAAAGCAGAATAGAGAACTCCTCCTTCACCATGGCAGGAATCCTGGCAGTTGGGAGGTTTGTCCAATCCTCAAAGTGGGAGCAAACTGCAGAGCCAATGAGATCACGCCCACTCCTGAGGGCCACCCTGGGCATAAACAGGCATTGTGACCCTCAGCCTGAGCATGCTTTCAAACAAGCCCGTTCAGCTTCACCACCAGGATCTTGCATTGCAGGCCTCATACTCCCCTAGGCACAAATCCTACCTCTTGGTGGGATTTCCAGGCGCCCAGACCCAGAACCCCTCTCTAGAATCCCTGTTTTGGGGCACCCCTAAGTTAGAAAACCACACGCTTCCCTTCCCTGAAATAGCCACCAAACTATGGGGAGCCACCTGGATCCTTAGAAAGGACAAAGCTCCCATGGACCCATGAGAGCACAGCTGCATTCCGAGGCCACCTGGGACACACAATCCAGATAAAAAAGCCTGTGCTACTGCCTTCCAGTCACCCTAATTACAATTCATTATGAGCTTCCGTCCAGGTCTTGGCATTGGTCTTGCAATCACATCGCCACTAACCCTTACCCGAATTTGTGTTTGCAGACTTCTCTCTTAAAACCATGGCTCACATGCCCTCCAGGATGGGGACTCTGGAGCAACCCCAAAGGACTGTGCCTGCCATCTCCATGGAAACTGTGCCCATCATATTTGTCCAAACCTTCCAGATTAGGCGAAACCTGCAAGGCCTTTGAGCCCACCCCCACATTGGCATTCACTCAGGATGAAAATGTGCAGTGTGAAACATCCTGATCATCTACATCCATTCAGAGAGCCAAGTAAATGCCCTGAGTCAGAAGATTGAACCTGACATGCCCCTAGTACCCCACTGGAACCCTAGATTACGTTTTCAGGCATCTATCCTCAGGGACCTGTTCTGGAATACCAACTTATGATACAACAGGTGGTCCCTGAGCCACACAACAGAACACCTCTTGTCCCAAAAAGGAAACCGTGATCTTCGACCTGTGGCAAACCCTCAATGTAGGAGAACCCTGCTGGGCACCTTAGCCACCAGCACATTCTAAGATCTCCCTGGTAACAATCCAGCATTGTCACTCATCTGCAAGAGAGTTCATGTCAACTGAAGACCTTGGTCCTTCACCCCAAAGCCACTAGAACGAACATGCCTTGTTCCTCAGCTGCAAGGTCTATGGAGGTGTGCTTTCTAGGCATCCATGCGGGAGAGCTCTGCTACCCAAATTTTCCACAGGGGGACACTAGACTTAATAAACCAGTCTCCACCTGTCCAGTACAAGGAAACCTTGCTGTTTGGAGCATCTCATAAGCCACAGTGTGGGGTATCATCTTTGGATTCTTGACACCACCCCTACATTTGTTGGTCATCATAGACACAAGCTCCAATGTGCCCAATGCGGTCTCAAGCATGGGCGGGGCCTCATGGCCCTCGCTGGTTTCTCCTATACTGAACGTTGGGCAACATGCCAACCACAAAGTTTCTGGCCATGGGTAAGGGAAAGTTCTGATTTCTGCATCACGTACACTGCTTGGCAGTGAGTAGAGATAAGGGCTAGGTTCTGAAGCCTGAAAACCGAGGTTGGGAAGAGATGACGACCTAAGGCCCGGGAGGGTCCAATGTGTTCAGTGTGCGGTCAGCTCTCTGGGTATAGGTCAGAAGGTCCGGGCTAATGTCCTGTTTCAGACAGGGCATTAGTGCCCAGGCTACACTGTATAATTGGGGTACAGTCAAGTGGCATGCAGGTGGATCCTCGTTTGGGGTTTCTGGGTAGCCACATACGGCAATATTTCTCTTCTAGAGGCCAGGCAGAGTGCTGCATTGTGGCTTCAGAATTCCCAACTTGAGGGCTTGTGGTCCAGGAGTTTCAGGACGGAAGTCTGAGAACACAAGTTAGGCTTAGGTTTCCCAGTGGTGGCATGGCAGGCACACTCTGCAAAGATGAATCAAGATCTCGTGCATCTCAAGTCAGGCCGAGGATCAGACATTGTCTTAAATTGGAGTTTCTGTCCATGATTTTCCCGACATGAAGGTGGGGTGGGGCATCAGGAAGCCTTGGATGTTTTCCCACTGTGCGAGTGCTTGATGCTCCAAACCACAAGGATTCCTTCTGCGGGACAGTCGAGACCTGTTGGATAAATCAAGGACATCAAATAATGAACTTCTCCAGAGCAGGGTTCTAATGATGGATGCCTGGGCAGCCCACTTCGCATTCCAGTTGTCTCCTAGTGACAAGGCAGGTTCCATCTGCTGGCGCTGGGGGAACAACCGAGGGGCTGAATTGAAATGGACTCTCCTGAGGATCGGTCATAATGTGGGTTTGTGTCCATTGAGACCTTGGAATGGAGCAGTGGCTCTGTTGCCCTGAAGTATTCTCCTAACCTGAGGTTTTGAGACAGCTCCAAGAGCAGGTTTCCCACGTGGAGAAGAGATTTGTTCTGATCGGTGCCTCAGGAACCCCCATGAGCTGGTATTGGAAACCAAGCATCTGAGGAGAGATGCCTGGAATCCAAAGCAATGGATCCGTTTAGGGCCTAGGGGCCTTTCCGCTTCAAAACTCTCCTCTGAGAGCCTCTGTCTACAATTCAGAATGGAGGTCATCGTCCAGCTTGTGTCAGATCGCACCTGTTTGTCCCGGGAGTCCAACACTATGGGGCTGGTCTCGGGGACTTTGGAGTTTCTTCCTAAGCTGTAGGGTTGTGGCTAATGAAATGGGAAGAATTCCCTTGGAGAGGGCCGGCACAGTAATGAGTTGTGGCCCCAGCTGTCTGGGTGTCAGTCGGGAGGTCCGGGCTCAGGCTGTGTCAGAAAGGGCATTAGTGCCCATGGTAGACAGTATAATTGGTGTACAGTTGAGTGGCATGCAGATTAATCATCATTTGGCGTTTCTGGGTAGCCCCAGGGGCAACTTTTTTCTTCTGGAGGGCTGGAAGAGTGCTTCACTGTGGCTCTGTTATTCCCAAACTAGAGGGCTTGAGGGCCAGAAGTGTGAGGAAGGAAGTCTGAGAACACAAGCTAGGCTTTGGTTTCGGGGCGAGGCCACGGCAGGCACACTCTGCAAAGCTAAATTGAGATCCCGTGCATCTGAAGTCAGGGCGAGGATAAGACGTAGGCTCAGGTTGGCGTTTCTGTTCAGGATGGCCCCTTCATGAAGGTGGGGGCACCATGGGGCCATGGTGACTTTCCCACGATGGGAGTTGTAAGATGCTCCAATCGGCAAGGATTCCTTTTACAGGACAGTCGAGTCCGGTCAGATGGCCCCAGGACGTCCCATACGGAAGGACGCCAGAGCAGGGTTCTAAGAATGGATGCCTGGAGAGCCTGCCTCTCATTCCTATTGTCCCCTAGCGACAAGGCAGGTTTGAACTGCTTCCTCTGGGGGAGCAACCGATGGGGCTGTGTTGAAATGGACTATCCTGAGAATGGGTCATAATGTGCGTTTGTGTCCATGGAGACCTTGAAATGGGGCGGTGGCTCCAGGGACCTGAAGTTTTCCCCTAACTGGAGGTTTTGACACAGCTCCAAAAAGCACGTTTCCCATGTGTAGATGAGATTTTTCTGATTGTTACCTCTGGAAGAACACATATGCTGGTATTGGAATCCAGGCCTCTGAGGTGAGCTGCCTGGAAACAAAAGCAATGGATCCGATTTGGGCCTAGGAGCCTGTCCGGTTCAATCTTCTCTGTGGATATATATCTACAGGTCTGAGTTGAGGTAATTGCTCACCTTGGGATAGATCGCCCCTGTTTGTGTTGGGCAGCCTACACTATTGGGATGACTTCGGGGACTTTGGAGGTTTCTCCTAATCTGTAGAGTTGTGGCCAATGGAGTGGGCAGAATTCCCCTGGAGAGGGCAGGCAATCCTGAGGTGTGGCTCGAGGGGCCCCAGCCTGAAGGGTGTGTGGGCTAGTACTGTGTTGACAGAAGTCTGAAAACCCAAACTGGGCTTAGGTTTATGGACGTATGTATGATAGGCCCAATCTATAGGCCATGAGGAGAATTTTTCAGGCTATGAACAAAGGGCAAGTGTGAGGCGCTTGTCCAGGTTTTTGTCTCTGGATTTTGTGTCAACAGTGGCTATGGAGTGTTGGGATGGCCTCATGGGCCATTGACGAGTCTTTCTCTCTGTGGATTTGGCCCAATCCCAAGTGTTTAGGGTAATTCAGTGGATGGGAGGGGTCCTTTCGGTATTTTTTTTTTTTTTTTTACCTCAGATGTCCAACCATAGAAGGATTCCAGAGCAGAGCCCTGAGTAGTGGAGACTAGACATCTCAACCTCTGGTTAAGATTGGGGGACTAGGGGCATGGAAAGCCCCATATGCATGCTCCTGTTCTTGCCCCTGAGATGCTTTCCTTGCAGACAGGGCTCATGCTGAGGGTCTCAATGTGTGTTTGTGCCCATTGCGGCCCTCAAGCATGGGTGGGGTCTCATGGGCCATGCTGGATTCTCCTACACTGAATTTTGGACAACATGCCAACCACAAGGTTTCTTGCCTTGGGGAAGGAGGATTCTGATTTCTGCATCACGTTCACCCCTGGGTAGTGAGTGGAGATAAGTTCTAGGTTCTGAAACCTGAAAACCGAGTTTGGGAAGAGATGACGACCTAAGGCCATGGCGGGTCTGATGTGCTCAGTGTAAGGCCAGCTGTCTGGGTGTCGGTCGGGAGTTCTGGGCTCAGGCTGTGTCAGACAGGGCTTTAGTGCCCAGGCTACACTGTATAATTGGGGTACAGTCAAGTGGCATGCAGGTTGATCCTCATTTGGCGTTTCTCGGTAGCTCATAGGGCAACGTTTTTCTTCTGGAGGGCATTGTGTCTCCAGAATTCCCAATGGAGGGCTTGTGGGCCAGAGGTGTGAGGACAGATTTCTGAGAACACAAGCTAGGCTTAGGTTTCAGGGCGAGGGCATGGCAGGCATACTCTGCAGAGCTGAATCGAGATCTTGTGCATCTGAAGTCAGGGCAAGGATCAGACGTTGGCTCAGGATGGAGTTTCTATCCATGATTTCCCTGACATGAAGGTGGGGGTGCATCACGAAGTCATAAAGGTTTTCCCAAGTTGGAATTGTGTGATAGTCCAAACCGCAAGGATTCCTTCTGCAGGACAGTCAAGACCTGTTGGATGGATCCAGGACGCCCCATAAGGAACTTTTCCAGAGCAGGGTTCTAACGATGGATCCCTGGGGAACCCAACTTGCATTCCAATTGTCTCCTAGTGACAAGGCAGGTTCGATCTACTGGCTCTGGGGGAGCAACCGAGGGGGCTGAGTTGAAATGGACTCTCCTGAGGATCGGTCATAATGTTGGTTTGTGTCCATAGAGAACTTGGAATGGGGCCGTGGTGCCAGCGCCCTGAAAGAATCTCCTAACCGGAGATTTTGAGACAGCTCCAAAGGCAAGTTTCCCATGTGGAGTTGAGATTTGTTCTGATTCGTTCCTCAGGAACCACAATGAGATGGTATTGGAAATAAGGCATCTGAGGAGAGATGCCTGGAAACCAAAGCAATTGATCATATTAGGTCCTAGGGGCCTGTCTACTTCAATCTTCTTCTCTGGAAACATCTGCCTATGGTCCTGAGTGGCCGTGGCTCAGCTGGTGTCAGATCGCCCCGTTTGTCCCGGGCGGCCGACACTATTGGGATGGTCTCGGGGTCTTTGGAGGTTTCTCCTAATTGTAGGGTTGTGGCCAATGGAATGGACAGAATTTTCTTGGAGAGGGCAGGTACAGTCCTGAGGTGTGGCCCCAGCTGTCTTGGTTTCCGTCGGAGATCCAGGCTCAGGCTGTGTCAGACAGGGCATTAGTGCCCAGGCTAGACTATATAATTGGGGTATAGTCAAGTGGAGTTCAGGTTGATCCTCATTTGGAGTTCCTGGGTAGCCCCATAGGGCAACATTTTTCTACTGGAGGGCAGGCAGAGTGCTGCACTGTGGCTCCGGAATTCCCAAACTGGCGGGCTTGTGGCCCAGGAGTGTGAGGACAGAAGTCTGAGAACACAAGCTAGTCCAGGTTTTCGAGGCAAGAGCATGGCATTCACACTCTGCAGAACTAAATTGAGATCTCGTGTATCTGAAGTCAGGGCGAGGATCAGACTTTGGCATAGGTTGGAGTTTCTGTCCATGATGGCCTTTTCATGAAGGGGGGGGCGCATCATGTGGCCATGGATATTTTCCTTCAGTGGGAGTTGTGAGAATTTCCAAACCACAAGGATTCCTTCTGCAGGACAATTGAGACCTGTTGGATGGCTCAAGGACCTCCTATCTGGAATGACTCCTGAGCAGGGTTCTAAGGATGGATGCCTGTGCAGCCCGCCTCACATTTCAATTTTATCTTCTCGACAAGACAGGTATGATCTGTTGGTTCTGGGGGAGCAACCAAGGGGGCTGCGTTGAAATGGACTCCTCCTGAGGATCTGTCATAATGTGGGTTTTAGTTCATGGAGACCTTGGAATGGGGCTGTGGCATTGGGGCACTGAAGGATTCTCCTAACCGGAGGTTTTGACACATCTCCATTGAGCAAATTTCCCATGTGGTGATGAGATTTGTTATGATCGGTGCCTCAGGAAACCCCCATATCCTGGTATTGGAAAGCAGGACTCTGAGGAGAGATATCTGGAAGCAAAACAATTGATCCGATTAGGGCCTAGGGGCGTGTCCGATTGAATATTTTTCTCTGGGGACTTCTGTCTACGGGTCTGAGTGGAGGTAGTTGTGCAGCTGGTGTCATATCGCCTATGTATGTCCCAGGCGACCCACAGTATTGGAATGGCCTCGGAGTCTTTGGAGGGTTCTCTGAATCTGTAGTGTTGGGGCCAATGAAATGGGCAGAATTCCCATGTAGCGGGCAGGAACATACCTGAAGTGTGGCTCCAGGGGCACCATTCTGGAGGGTGTGTGGAATAGGGCTGTGGGGACAGAAGTCTGAAAACAAAAACACAGCTTAGATTTGGGGTGTAGGTACGGCAGGCACGATCGACAGATGGTGAGGAGAACTCTTCGTGATATGAACAAAGGGCGAATGTGAGGTGCTTCCTCAAGCTTTTGTCTCTGGATTTGCTTCACCGATAGCCGTTGAATGTCAAGGTGGCTTCATCAGGCACGGACGAGTATCCATCTCTGGGGATTTAGACTGATTCCAAGAGTTTGGGGTCATTGTTTGGGATGGAATGTGTCCTTTCTGTTAATTTACCTCAAGTGTCCCACCAAAAGACTGATTTCAGAGGAGAACACTGGGGATGGGCGACTGGACAACCCGACCTCTGGTTCAGAATGGGGGCCTAGGGACATGGCAAGCCCCATATGCGGGCTCCTGGTCCAGCCACTGAGAGGCCTTACTTGAGGACAGGGCTCACACTGAGTATAACAATGATAGTTTGTGCCCAACCTGGCCCTCAAACATGGGTGGGGCCTCAGGGGCCAAGCTGTTTTCTCCTACTCTGGATGTTCTACAACATGCCAATCACATGGTTTCTGGCATGCAGAAGGAGGCGTTCTGATTTCTGCATCATTTTCAACCTTGGGCAGTGATTGGAAATAAGGTCTAGGTTCTGAAGCCTGAAAACCGAAGGTGGGAAGAGATGATGACCTAAGGCCATGGCGGGTCAGGTGTGCTCAGTGTGCGTCCAGCTGTCTGGATGTCGGTCGTGGGGTCCGGATTCAGGTTGTGTCAAACAGGACATTAGTGCCCAGCATAGATTGTATAATTGGGGTACAGTCAATTGGCGTGCAGGTTGATCCTCATTTGGGGTTTCCGGTAGCCCCATAGGTCAAAGTTTTTCTTCTGGAGCGCAGGCAGAGTGCTGCATTGTGGCTCCTGAATTGCCAATCTGGAGGGTTTGTGGGCCAAGAGTGTGAGGACCGTAGTCTGAGAACACAAGCAACCTTAGGTTCGAGGTGAGGGCATGGCAGGCACACTCTGCAGAGCTTAATAGAGATCTTGTACATCTTAACTCAGGGTGAGCATCTGACTTTGGCTCAGGTTGGAGTTTCTGTCCATGATGGCCCCTTCATGAAGAGGGAGGGTCTCAAGAGGCCATGTAGGTATTCCCACGTTGGGAATCGTGAGATGCTCCCAACCACAAGGATTCCTTCTCTAGGATCCTTGAGAACAGTTGGATGGCTTCCAGAGTTCCCATATGGAACGACTCCAGAGCAGGATTCTAAGGATGGATGTGTGGTGTGCCCGCCTCACATTCCAATTATTTCCTAGCGACAAGGCAGGTTCAAACTACTGGCTCTGGGGGAGCAACCAAGGGGGCTGAGTTGAAATGGACTCTTCTGAGGATGGGCTATATTGTGCGTTTGTGTACATAGAGACCTTGGAATGGGGCAGTGGATCTGGGGCCCTGAAGGATTCTCCTAACCGGAGGTTTTGACAGAGCTCCAAAAACTACGTTTCTAATATGGAGTCGAGATTTGTTCTGATGAGTGCCTCAGGAATCCCCCATATGCTGGTATTGGAAACCAGGACTCTGAGGAGAGATGTCTGGAAACCAAAAATGTATCCAATTAGGGCCTAAGGGTCTGTACGGTTCAATCTGATTCTCTGGGTACATCAGTCTACGGTTCTTACTGGAGGTGGTTGCTCAGCTTGTGTCACATAGCCCCTGTTTGTCCTGGACGGCCAACACTATTGGGAAGTCCTCGGGGTCTTTGAAAGTTTCTCCTAATCTATATGGTTGTGGACAATGGAATGGGCAGAATTCCCTTGGAGAGAGCAGGCACAGTCCTGAGGTGTGGCTCCAGGCGTCCCAGCCTGGAGGGTGTGTGGGCCAGGGCTGTGGGGACAGAAGTCTGAAAACAGAAACTTGGCTTAGATTAAGGGATGTAGGCTTGGCAGGCACGGTCTACAGACCTTGAGGATAACTCTTTGGGAAATGAACAAAGGGAGAGTGTGAGGTGCTTGCTCAGGCTTTTGTCACTGGATTTTGTGTCAATGATGGCCGTGGAATGACGGGGTGGCCTCATGGTCCATGACTGAGATTCCCTCTCAGGGATTTGGCCAGACTCCACGAGTTTGGGTTCATTCTGTGGGATGGTGGAGTCCTTTCTGTTTTTTTGTTTTTTTTTTTTAACCTAAGGTGTCCCACCAAAAGAGGGATTTAAGAGCAGAGCCCTGGGAAGGGGCAAGTGGACAACCCGATATCTGGTTAATATTTGGTCCTAAGGGCATGGCAATCCCCATATGCGGGCTCTTGTTCCAGCCACTGAGAGGCCTTACTTGAGGACAGGGCACACGCTGAGGGTCACAATGCATGTTTGAGCCCAACGCGGCCCTCAAACATGGGCGGGGCCACCTGGGCATGCTGGTTTCTCCTACACTGAACATTGGACAACATGCCAACCAGGAGGATTCTGGGCACGGCGAAGGAAGAGTTTTGATTTCTGCATAACGTTCACCACTGGGCAGTGATTGGAGATAAGGTCTGCGTTCTGAAGCCTGAAAACTGAGGTTGGGAAGAGATGATGCCTGGGCAGACCGCCTCGCATTCCCAAAGTCTCCTAGCAAAAAGACAGTTTTGATTGCTGGCTCAGGGGGAGCAACTGAGGGGGCTGAGTTGAAATGGACTCTCCTGCAGATGGGTCCCAATGTGGGTTTATGTCCATGGTGACCTTGGAATGGGGTGGTGGCACCGGAGCCCTGAAGGATTCTCCTAACCTGAGGTTTTGACACAGCTCCAATGAGCAAGTTTCCCATGTGGAGATGACATTTGTTGTGATCGGTGCCTCAGGAAGCCCCATATGCTCGTATTGGAAACCAGGGCTCTGGGGAGAGATGACTGGAAACCAAAGCAATGGATCTGATTAGGGTCTAGGGCACTGTCGGGTTCAATATTTTTCTCTGGGGATCTCTGCCTACGTGTCTGAGTGGAGGTAGTTGTTCAGTTGGTGGCAGATCGCCCCTGTTTGTCCCGGATGACATACACCACTGGGATAGCTTTGAAGATTTTGGAGGTTCCTCTAATTTGTATGGTTGTGGTCAATGGAATGGGCAGAGTTCCCTTGGAGAGGGCAGGTACAGTCCTGGCGTGTGGCTCCAGGGCCCCCACCCTGGAAGGTGTATGGGCCAGTGCTATGGTGACAGAAGTCTGAAAACACAAACTTGGACTAGGTTTGGGAACAAAGGTATGGCAGGCCCGATCTACAGACCGTGAGAAGAATTTTTTGGGCTATTTACAAAAGGCCAGTGTGAGGCACTTGCTCAGGCTTTTGTCTCTGGATTTTGTGTCAGCCATGGCCGTGGAATGTCGATGTGGCCTCAAGGGCCATGGACGAGATTTTCTTTCTGGGGGTTTGGCCCAATCCCAAGTGTTTGGGTCATTCTATGGATGGGAAAAGTCTTTGCGGTATTTTTTTTTTTTTACCTCAGGTGTCCCACCATAGAGGGATTCCAGAGCAGAACCCTGAGTCGGGTTGACTAGACATCTCGACATCTGGTTAAGATTGGGGGACAAGGGGCATTGCAAGCCCCATATGCGGGCTCTTGTTCCAGCCACTGAGAGGCCTTACTTGAGGACAGGGCACACACTGAGGGTCACAATGCGTGTTTGTGTCCAATGTGGCCCTCAAACATGGGCAGGGCCACCTGGGCATACTGGTTTCTCCTACACTGACCATTGGACAACATGCCAACCTCAAGGGTTCTGGGCATGTGGAAGGAGGAGTTCTCATTTTTGCATCACATTCACCCCTGGGGAGTGAGTGGAAATAAGGTCTAGGTTCTGAAGCCTGAAAACCGAGGCTGGGAAGAGATGATGACCTAAGGCCATGGCAGGTCCAATGTGCTCAGTGTACAGCCAGACGTCTTGGTGTCGGTAGGGAGGTCTGGGCTCAGGCTGTGTCACACAGGTCTTCAGTGCCCAGTCTAGACTGTATAATTGGGGTACAGCCAAGTGGCATTCAGGTTGATCCTCATTTGGGTTTTCTTGGTAGCCCCATAGGGCAACTTTTTTTCTGGCGGGAAGGCAGAGTGCTGCATTGTGTCTCCAGAATTCCCAACTGGAGGTCTTGTGGGCCAGGAGTGTGAGGACGGATCTGAGAACACAAGCTATGCTTAGGTTTCGGGACGAGGGCACGGCAGGCACACTCTGCAGAGCTGAATCGAGGTTTCATGCATCTGAAGTCACAGCAAGGATCAGACATTGGCTCAGGATGGAATTTCTATTCATGATGGCCCCTTCATGAAGGTGGGGGTGCATCATGATGACGTGGAGGATTTCCCACGCTGGGATTGCCTGATGCTCCAAACTGCAAGGATTCCTTCTGCAGGACAGTGGAGACATGTTGGATGGATCCAGGATGTCCCATAAGGACCTTCTGCAGAGCAGAGTTATGGATGCCTGGGCAGTCCAACTTGCATTTCAATTGTCTCTTAGCGACAAGGCAGGTTCGATCTGCTGGCTCTGGGGAAGCAACCGAGGGGGCTGAGTTGAAATGGACTCTCCTGAGGATTGGTCGTAATGTGTGTTTATGTCCATGGAGATATTGGAATGGGGCAGTGGCTCCGGGGCCCTGAAGGATTCTCCTAACCAGAGATTTTGAGACTGCTCCAAAGAGCAAGATTCCCATGTGGATATGCGATTTGATCTGATTGGTGCCTCAGGAAACACAATAAGGTGGTATTGGAAAGCAGGCATCTGAGGAGAGATACCTGGAAACCAAAGAAATTGATCTAATTAGGGCCTAGGGGTCTGACCAGTTCAATCCTCTTCTCTTTGAACATCTGTCTATGGTTCTGAGTGGAGGTTGTTGCTCAGCTTGTGTCAGATTGCCCCTGTTTGTCCCAGATGGCCGAAACCATTGGGATAGTCTAGGGATCTTTGGAGGTTACTCCTAGTCTGCAGGGCTGTGACCAATGGAAGGGGCAGAATTCCCACGGAGAGGGCAGGCACAGTCCTGAGGTTTGGCCCCAGCTGTCTGGGTGTTGGTCGGGAGGTCTGCGCTCAGGCTGTGTAAGACAGGGCATTATTACCTAGGCTAGACTGTATAATTGGGGTACAGTTGAGTGGCATGCATTTTGATCCTTATTTGGGTTTTCTGGGTAGCCCCATAGGGCAACATTTTTCTTCTGGAGGGCAGGTAGAGTGCTGCATTGTGGCTCCGGAATTCCCAAACTGGAGGGCTTGTGGCCCAGGACAGTGAGGACGGAAGTCTCAGAACACAAGCTAGGTCAGTGTTTTGGTGCTTGGTCATGGCAGGCACACTCTGCAGAGCTGTATCGAGATCTCGTGCATCTGAAGTCATTTCGAGGATCAGACATTGGCTCAGTTTGTTGTTACTTTCCATGATCCCCCTTCATGAAGGGGGGTGACATCATGAGGCTATGGAGATTTTCCCACGATGGGAGTTGTGAGATGCTCTAATCGGCAAGGATTACTTCTGCAGACCAGTCAAGACCTGTCGGAAGGCTCCAGGACGTCCCATATGGAACGACGCTAGAGCAGTGTTCTAAGGTGGATGCCTGGAGAGCCCGGCTGGAATTCCAATTGTCTCCTGCAACAAGGCTCGTTCGATCTGCTGGTTCTGGGGAAGCAACTGAGTGGGCTGAGTTTAAATGGACTCTCCTGAGGATGGGTCATTGTGCGGGTTTGTATCCATGGAGACCTTGGAATGGGGCAGGGGATCTGGGGACCTGAAGGTTTCTCTTAACTGGAGGTTTTGACACAGCTCCAAAGAGCAAGTTTCCCATGTGGAGATGGGATTTGTTCTGATTGGTACCTCTGGAAACCCCCATATGCTGGTAATGGAAATCAGGCCTCTGAAGAGAGATGCCTGGAAATAAGAGCAATGGATCCTACTATGGCCTAGTATCTCTGGGGATATCTGTCTATGGGTCTGAGTGGAAGTAGTTACTCAGCTTGGGACACTATTGGGATGGCCTCGGGGATATTGGAGGTTTCTCCTAAACTGTAGGTTTGTGGTCAAGGGACTGGGCAGAATTCCCCTAGAGAGGGCAGGAACAGTCCTGATTTGTGGCTCCAAGGGCCCAAGCATGAAGGGTGTGTGGACCAGAGCTATGGGGACAGAAGTCTGAAAACACAATCTTGACTTAGGTTTGGGGACATAGGTATGGCAGGACCATTCTACAGACTGTGAGGAGAATTTTTCAGGCTATTAACAAAGTGCTAGTGTGAAGCACTTGCTCAGGCTTTTGTCTCTATATTTTGTGTCAACAGTGAGTGTGGAATTTTGGGGTGGCCTCATGGGCAATGGACGAGTCTTTCTTTCTGGGGATTTGGCCCAATCCCAAGAGTTTGGCCCAATCCCAAGCCCCATTCTGTGGGATGGTAGGAGTCCTTTCTGTTTTTATACCTCAGATGTCCCACAAAAAGAGTGATTCCAGAACAGAGCATGGGGGAGGGGTGATGGGACAACCCGAACTCCGGTTAAGAATGGAGGCCTATGGGCATGAACGCCCCATATGCGGGCTTTTGTTCCCGTCACTGAGAGGCCTTACTTGAGGACAGGGCACACAGTGAGGGTCACAATGCGTGTTTGTGCCCAAACCGGCCATCAAGCATGGGCGGGTCCTCATGGGCAACGCTGGTTTCTCCTAAATTTAACGTTGGACAACATGCCAACCACAGGGTTTCTGGCCATGGGGAAGGAGGATTTCTGACTGTTGCATCACATTCACCACTTAGCAGTGAATGGAGATAAGGTCAAGGGTCTGAAACCTGAAAACCGAATTTGGGAAGATATGACGACCTTTGGAATCCCTCTTTTGTTGGGATACCTGAGGTAACAAAACTGAAAGGACTTCTCCCATCCCACAGATTGACCCAAAATAATTGAGATCGGGCCAAATACACATAGGGGAAGACCCATCAATGGCCCATGATTTCTCCCTGACATTCCACGGCCATTGTTGACACTAAATCCAGAGACAAAAGCCTGAGCAAGCGCTTCACAGTCACCCTTTCTTGATATCCCGAAGAGTTCTCACAGTCAGTAGATCGGGCCTGCCATACCTAGGTCTCCAAACCTAAGCTGAGTTTATGTTTTCAGACATCTGTCCCCACAGTCCTGGCCCACACATCCTCTAGGCTGGGACCCCTGGAGTCACACATCAGGTCTGTGCCTGCCAACTCCACAAGAATTCTGCCCATTCCATTGTCCATAATTGTACAAATTGCAAGAAACCTCCAAAGTCCCCAAGGCCATCCCAATAGTGTAGGCCGCCCGGACAAACTGGGGCGGACTGACAACAGCTGAGCAATTACCTCCACTCACACCATAGACAGATATCACCAAAAAAGATGATTGAACGGGACAGGCCCCATGGCCCTAATCGGATCCATTGCTGTGGATTCCAGGTATCTCTCCTCAGAGGCCTGCTTTCAATACCAGCATATGGGGGTTTCCTGAGGCACCAATTAGAACAAATATTGCCTCCACGTGGGAAACTTGCTCTTTGGAGCTGTCTCAAAATCTCTGGTTAGGAGAATCCTTCAGGACCCCAGTGCCACCGCCCCATTCCAAAGTCTCCATGGACACAAACCCACATTAGAACCCAACCACAGGAGATTCCATTTCAATTCACCCACCTAGGTTGCTCCCCCAGAGCCAGCAGATCGAAGCTGTCTTGTCGCTAGGAGACAATTGGAATGCAAGGCCTGCTGCTCAGGCATCCATCCTTAGAACCCTGCTCTGGAGTCGTTCCGTATGGGACATCCTGGAGACAACCAACAGGTCTCAATGGTCATGAAGAAGAATCTTTGAAGTTTGGATCATATCACAACTCCCACCGTGGGAAAACCTCCATGGCCTTGTGATCCAACCCCCCCTTCAGGAACGGGCCATCAGGGACAGAAACTCCAACCTGAGCGATCGTCTGATCCTCGCCCTGACTTCAGATGCATGAGATCTCGATTCAGCTCTGCAGAGTGTGCCTGCCATGCCCTTGCCCAGAAACCTAAGCCTAGCTTGTGTTCTCAGACTTCCGTCCTCACACTCCTGACCCACAAACCCTCTAGTTTGGCAATTCCAGAACTACAATGCAACACTCTGTGCCCTCCAGAAGAAAAATATTGCCTTATGGGGATACCCAGAAACCCCAAATGAGGATCAACCTGCACGCCACTTGACTGTACACCTATTATACAGGCTGCCCTGGGCACTAATGCCCTCTCTGACACAGTCTGAGCCTGGACCTCCCTACCAACACCCAGCTAGCTGGCCGCAAACTGAGCACATCGGACCCGACATGGCCTTAGTTTGTCATCTCTTCCCAACCTCGGTTTTCAGGCTTCAGAACCTAGACCTTATCTCTAATCACTGCCCAGGGTTGAACATGATGAAAAAATCAGAATACCTTCACCATGGCAAGAAACCATGTGGTTGGCATGTTGTCCAACGTTCTGAGTAATTGAAACCAGTGTCGTCCATGAGGCCCTGCCCATGCTTGAGGGCCACGTTGGTTACAAACACTCATTGTGACCCTCAGTGTGAGTTCTGTCCTCAAGGAAGGCCTCTCAGTTGCTGGACAATTAGAAGGCATATTGGGCTTTCCATGCCCCTAGGCCCCAATTTTTAACCAGATTTCTGGTTTTCCAGTCACCCCTCCCCAGGGCTCTGCTCTGGAATCCCTCTTTTGGTGGGACACCTGAGATAACAAAACTGAAAGGACTCTTCCCATCCCATGTATTGACCGAAAACTATTGGGATCGGGCCAAATTTGCATAGAGGAAGCCTCATCCAAGGCCTATTATGCTTCCCCGACATTCCACGGCCATCGTTGACACAAAATCCAGATACAAAAGCCTGAGCAAGCGCCTCACACTCTCTCTTAATTAATATCCCTAAGAGTTTTCCTCACAGTCTGTAGATCGGGCCTGCCATACCTACATCTCCAAACTTAAGCTGAGCTTGTGTTTTCAAACATCTGTCCCCACATTCGTGGCCACACACCCTCCAGGATGGGGAACATGGATCTACACATCAGGTCTGTGCCTGCCCACCCCAGGGGAATCCTGCTCCTTTCATTGTCCATAATCGTACAAATTAGGAGAAACCTCCATAGTCCCCGAGGCCATCACAATAGTGTAGGCCGCCCAGACAAACAGGGGAGCTCTGACACCAGCTGAGCAACTACCTCCACTCATACCATAGACAGATGTTGCCAGAGAAGAAGATTGAACCGGACAGGCCCCTAGGCCCTAATTGGATACATTGCTGTGGTTTCCAGGTATCTCTCCTCAGAGGCCTGCTTTCCAATAGCAGCATAAGGGGGTTTCATGAGGCACCAATTACAACAAATCTTGTCTCCACATGGGAAACTTGCTCTTTGGAGCTGTCTCAAAATCTCCGGTTAGTAGAATCTTTCAGGGTCCCGGTGCCCCTACCCCATTCCAAAGTCTCCATGGACACAAACCCACATTAGTACCCATCCACAGGAGATTCCATTTCAACTCAGCCCCCTTGGTTGCTCCCCCAGAGCCAGCAGATCGAAGCTGTCTTGTCGCTAGGAGACAATTGGAATGCGAGGCGGGCTGCCCAGGCATCCGTCCTTAGAACCCTGCTCTGGCGTCATTCTGTATGGGACATCCTGGAGCCATCCAACTTGTCTCAAATGTCCTGTAAAAGGAATCCTTGCATTTTGGAGCATCTCACAACTCCCAACTTGGGAAAACCTTGATGGCTTTGAGATGCCTCCCCCTTTATGAAGGGGAAATCATGGACAGGAACTCCAACCTGAGCCAAAGTCTGATCCTCGCCCTGACTTCAGATGCACGAGATCTCTAGTGAGCTCTGCAGAGTGTGCCTGCCTTGCCTTCGCCCTGAAACCTAAGTCTAGCTTGTGTTCTCAGACTTCCATCCTCACACTTCTGTCCCCCAAGCCCTCATGTTTGGCAAATCCAGACCCACAATCCAGCCCTCTGCCTGCCCTACTGAAGAAAAATGTTGCCATATGGAGCTTCCCGGAAGCCCCAAATGAGGATAGACCTACATAGCACTCTACAGTACCCAAATTATATAGTCTAACCTGGGCAATAATGCAATGTCTGACACAGCCTGAGCCCAGACCTCCTGACCAACACCCAGACAGCTGAACACACACCAAGCACATCGGACCCACCATGGCCTTAGCTCCTCATCTCTTCCCAACCTCGATTTTCAGGAGCCAACCAACAGGTCTCAATGGTCCTGTAGAAGAATCTGCATGGTTGGCATGTTGTCCAACGTTCAGTGTAGTTGAAACCAGTGTGGCCCATGAGGCCCTGCCCATGCTTGAAGGCAGCGATGGTCATAAACACGCATTGTGACTCTCAGCATGAGCCCAGTCCTCAAGTAAGGCCTCTCAGTGGCTGGACCAAGAGACGGCATATTGGTCTTGACATGCCGCTAGGCCCTAATTTTTAACCATAGTTCGAGTTGTCCATTCGCCCCTCCCCAGGGCTCTGCTTTGAAATCCCTCTTTTGGTGGGGTCACCTGAGGTAACAGAACTGAAGGACTCCTCCCATCCCACAGATTGACCCAAAACAATTGGGATCAGGCCAAAACCACAGAGAGGAAGACTCGTCCATTGCCCATGAGGTCTCCCCGACCTTCCACGGCCATAAAATCCGGAGAAAAAAGCCTGAATAAGCACCTCACACTCACTCTTTCTTCATATCGCAAAGAGTTCTCCTCACAGCCTGTAGATCGGGCGTGCCATACCTATGTACCCAAACCTAAGCCGAGTTTGTTTTTTAGACTTCTGGCCCACACACCTTCCAGCCTGGGGCTCCTGGAGCCACACAGTAGGACTGTGCCTGCCAACTCCATGGGAATTCTGCCCATTCCATTGTCCACAATCGTACAAATTAGAAGAAACCTCCAATTTTCCCAAGGCCATTCCAATAGTGTAGGTCCCCTATTGCCCTAATGACATTCCCAGACACCTTAAATGAGAATAAACCTACATGGCACTCGACTGTACCCAATTATATAGTCTAACCTGGGCAATAATGCAATGTCTGACACAGCCTGAGCCCGGACCTCCTGAACAACACTCAGACAGCTGACCGCACACTGAGCACAGCGGACCCACCATGGCCTTAGGTAATCATCTATTCCCAACCTCGGTTTTCAGGCTTCAGAACTTAGACCTTATCTCCTATCACTGTCCCGGAGTGAACGTGATGCACTAATCAGAATTCCTCCTTCCCCATGGCAAGAAATCTTGTGGTTGGCATGTTGTTCAATGTTCAGTGTAGGAGAAACCAGCGTGGCCCATGAGTCCTCCCCACCCTTGCTTGAAGCCTCCGTTGGGCACAATCATGCATTGTGACCCTCAGTGTGAGCCCTGTCCCCAAGTAAAACCTCTCAGTGGCTGGACCAAGGTCCCGCATATGGGGCTTGCCATGCCCCTAGGCAACCAATCTTAACCAGAGTTCCAGATGTCCAGTCGCCCCTCCCCACGGCTCAGCTCTGGAATCCCTCTTTTAGAAGCACACCTGAGGTAAAAAATCAGAAAGGACTCCTCCCATTCCACATAATGACCCCAAAATCTTGGGATCAGGCAGAATCCCCAGAGAGGGAGACTCATCCATGGCCCATGAGGCCACCCAAACATTCCATGGCCATCAGTGACACAAAATCCAGAGACAAAAGCCTGAGCAAGCACCTCACACTCACCCTTTGTTCATATCCTGAAAAGTTCTCCTCAAGGTCTGTAGATCGGGCCTCCCATACCTACGTCCCCAAACCTAAGCCAAGTTTCTGTTTTCAGACTCCTGTCCCCACAGCTCTGACCCACACAGCCTCCACGCTTGGGCCCCTGAAGCCACACCTCAGGACTATGCCTTCCCTCCCCAAAGGAATTATGCCCCTTTCATTGGCACAAACTTGCAAATTAGGAGAAACCTCCAAAGTCACTGAGGCCATCCCAATAGTGTAGACTGCCTGGGATGAACAGGGGCAATCTTACACCAGCTGAGGAACTATCACCACTCAGACCCTTAGACATATGAACCAAGAGAAGAAGTTTAAACCGGACAGGACCCTAGGCCCTAATCGGATCCATTGCTTTGGTTTCCAGGCATCTCTCCTCAGAGTTCTGGTTTCTAATACCAGAATATGGGCGGCTACTGAAGCACCAATGAGAAAAAAATCTTGTCTCCCCATGGGAAACTTGCTCGTTGGAGCTGTGTCAAAACCTCCGGTTAAGAGAATCCTTCAAGTGCCACAGCCCTATTCCAAGGTCTCCATGGACACAAACCCACATTATGACCCATCCTCAGGAAAAACCATTTCAACTCAGCCCCATCGGTTGCTACGCCAGAGCCAGCAGATCAAACATTTCCTCTCACTAGGAGAAAATTGGAATGCCAGGTGGGCTGCCCAGGCATCCATCCTTAGAACCCTGCTCTGGAGTTGTTCCATATGGGATGTCCTGGAGACATCCAACAGGTTTCAATTGACCCGCAGAAAATCTTTGTGGTTTGGGTCATCTCACTACTCCCATCATGGGAATACCCCCATGGCCTCGTGATGAACTCCCTTCAGAATGGGGCCATCATGGGCAGAAACTTCAACCTGAGCCAACGTCTGAACCTCGCCCTGATACGATGCACGAGATCTTGATTCAGCTCTGCAGAGTGTGCCTGCTGTGTCCTCGCCCTGAAACCAAAGCCAAGCTTATGTTCTCAAACTTACGTCCTCAGACTCCTGGCCCAAAAGCCCTTCAGTTTTGCAATTCTGGCGCGAGAATGCAGCACTTTGCCTGCCCTCCAGAAGAAAAATTTTGCCCTATGGGGCTACTGAGAAACCCCAAATGATTATCTTCTGCACGACACTCAACTGTACTCCAATTATGCAGCATATCTGGGCACTAATGCCCTGTCTGGCACAGCCTGAGCACAGACATCCTGAACGACACCTAGAAAGCTGGCCCCAAACTGAACATATTGGACCCGCTATGGCCTTAGGTCATCATCTCTTCCCAACCTCGGTTTTCAGGCTTCAGAACCTAGACCTTATCTTCAATCACTGCCCAGAGGTGAACGTAATGCAGAAATCAGAACTCCTCCTTCCCCATGGCAAGAAACCTTGAGGGTGGCATGTACAAGGTTCAGTGTAGGAGAAACCTGCATGCTCAATGAGGCCCCGCCCAATATTGAGGGCCGCCTTGGTCACAAACACACATTGTGACCCTCAGCGTGAGGCCACTATTCAAGTAACGCCTCTCAGTGGCTGGACCAAGAGCCCGCATATGGGGCTTGACATGCTCATAGACCCCCCAGGCCTAACCAGAGGGCGGGTATTCCAGTTTTCTCTAGTATTTTGCTCTAGAATCCCTCTATTGGGGGGTCACATGAGGCAGAAAACAGGACTCCTCCTTTCCCACAGAATGACCCCAAACACTTGGGAGCTGGGCAAATCACCAGAGAGGTAGACACTTCCACGGCCCATGAGGCCACCCCTACATTAAACGACCATCGTGAATACAACATCCAGAGACATAAACCTGAATGACCGCCTCTCACTCGCCCTCTTTTCTAATCGTGAAGAGCTCCCCTCACGGACTGTAGATCACTCCTGCCATAACCTCGGCCCCAAACTTCAGCCGAGTTTGTGTTTTTGGACGTCTGTCCCCACAGCCATAGGCAACACAGCCTCCAGGCTGGGGAATCTGGAGCCACACCACAGGACTTTCCTACTCTCTCCTAGGAGACTGTGCCCATTCCATTTCCCACAACCCCACAGAATAGGAGAAACCTAAAGGCCCCAAGACATCCCACTACTGTAAGCCACCCTGGACAAACAGGGGCATCCTAACACAATCTGGGCAACTACCTCCACACAGACACACAGACAGATGTCTGCAGAGACAAAAGATTGAACCGGTCAGGCCCCTAGGTCCGAATCTGAGCTCTTGCTTTGGTTTCCAGGTGTCACTCCTCAGAAGCCTGCATTCAAAGACCAGCATATAGTGCTTTCCTGAGGCACCAAACAGAACACCTCTCGTCTCCACATGGGAAGCTTCCTTGTAGGAGCTGTGTCAAACCCTTTGGGTTGGAGAATCCTGCAGAGTCCCTGAGCCACTGCCACATTCCAAGGTCTCCATGGCCACCAACCCACATTATGACTCATCCTCAGGAGAGTCCATTTCAACTCAGCCCTCTGGATAGCTCACCCAAGAGCCTGCAGATTGAGCCTGCCTTGCCTCGAGTAGCCAGTGGGAATGTGAGGTGGTGATTCCAGGCATCCATGCTTAGGTCCCTGATCTTGAGTCTTTCCATTTGGGGCATCCTGGAACCATCCAATAAGACTCGACTGTCCTGCAGAAGGAAACCTTGAGGTTTGGAGCAGCTCACAACTCCCAAGTAGGGAAGCCTCCCTGGCATCATGAGAGCCCCACCCCGTTCAGGAAGGGGCCATCATGGACACAAACTCCAGCTTGAGGCAACGTCTGATACTCACCCTGACCTCAGATGCAGGAGATCTCGATTCAGTCTCTACAGAGTGGGCCTGCTGTGCCCTTGGCCACAAACCTAATGCTAGCTTGTGTTTTCAGACTTCCTTCCTCACACTCCTGGTAGACAAGTCCTCCAAACTGGGAATTCCAGAACCACCACACAGCCCTCTGCCTGCTCACCAGAAGAAAAACCTTGCCCTATGGGGCTCTCCCAAAACCACCAATGAGGATCAACCTTCTCGGGCCTCAACCGCACCCCAATTGGATAGGCTGTCTTGGGCGCTAATGCTCTGTCTGACACAGCCTAAGGCCAGACGTCCTGACAGACAAGGAGACAGCTGGCCTCACACCCAGCACATCGGACACGCCATGGCCTTACGGCATCATCTCTTCCCAACCTGGGTTTTCAGACATCTGAACCTAGACATTATATCAAATCCCAGCACACGTGGGTACCTGAAGCACAAATCAGAACTCCTCCTTCCCCATGACTGTAAAGCTTGTTGTTGGCATGGAGTAACACCTTCAGGGTAGGAGAAATCTTCATGGCCCCTGAAGCCAAGCCCAAACTTGAGTGCCGCCTTGGGCACAAACTCGCATTGTGACCATCAGCGTAAGCCCCATGTCGAAGTAAGTCCTCTCAGGGCCAGGACCAACCGCCCGTATATGGGGCTTGCCATGCCCCTATGCTCCCAATCCTCACTAGAGTTCGAGTTTTCCAGTCGCTCGTACCCAGGGCTGTGATCTGGAGTCCCTCTCCAGGAGGAACACCTGAGCCAGACAACAGGACTCGACTTTCCTGCAGATGGACACCTTGTGGTTTGGCGCAATGCACAAACTAGCATATGTGCTGGTGTCTAAGGTGCTGTGCAGGATTCCCCAACCCTGAGGGTTTGGCACAGGTCAAAGGGCACGGTTTCCTTCTGGGGACAGGACATGTTCTGTTGTGTGGCTCAGAGACCACATGTTGTATCCTAAGTTGGTATTCCAGAACAGGACCCTGAGGACAGATGCCTAAAACCTAATCCAGGGTTCCGAAGAGGTCCTAGGGGCATGTCAGGTTCAATCTTCTCACCCAGGAACATTGACTTGGTTGTCTGCTTGGATGTAGGTGATCAGGGAGTTTCAGACTGTCATTTGCATCCAGCGCTGCTGACAATATTGGGTTGGGCTCAGGGTCCTTGCTTGTTTCTCCTAATCTGGAAGGTTTGGGCAGCTTTAATGGACACAGTTTCCTTGGGGATGGCAGGCACAGTCCTGTGGTGTGGATCCAGAGACCCTACACTGAAGGGCATATGAGCTATGGTTTTGGGAGAGACGTATGCAAACACAAATGTGGGTTAGGGTTAGTGGAAAGGAGATTGCAGGCCCAATGTGTAGACCTGGAGTGCAGTTCGTCAGGAACTGTAATTAGGGTGACTGGAAGGTGATAACACAGGCTTTTCCATCTGGATTGTGTGTCCACGATGGACTCTGAATGCAGGTGTGGTCTCTTGGGTCCATGGGAGACGTTACCTCACTTAGGATCCTGGTAGCTCTCTATAGTTTGGTGGCTTTTTCGGGGAAGCGAAGAGTGTTGTTTTCCATCTTAAGGGTGCCCCAAAACAGGGATTCCTGAGATGAGATCTGGATCTGGGTCCCTGGAAAATCCCATCAAGTTTTAGGATTTGGGCTTAAGGGCATACCAGGCCTGCAATGTGGAATCATGTTGGTGCAACTGAGAGGGCTTGTTTGAAAGCCTGCTCAGGCTGAGGGTCACAATGCCTGTTTGTGCACAGGGCGGCACTCAGGAGTGGCCATGGTCTCATTGGCCATGTAGCTGGCTCCCAATTTGGAGGTTGGAGACCCAACCTAACAACCAGGTCTCCAGCCATAGGGAAGAAGAAATTCTCTATTGTGCTTCAGGTTCCTCCATAGACAGGGATTCCTGCAAAGGTCTGGTGACAGGTCCTGAATACAAAGGATAGGTAGAGATAATGTGCTTGGGCCATGGCAATCCCAAATGCTAGATGTGGGGCCCATGCAATGGTGACTGACACTCGGTCGGGGATCAGGCTCTCTCAGACACAGCACTAGTAGACAGGGCAACCTATAAATGCGGGTACCCTCAAGGGTCAAGCAGATTGATCCTCATGTGGAGATTCTAGCCAGACTCACCAGGCACTTCTTTCTACTAGGAAGGCAGAATTCTATGTTGTGCCTCCAGAATCCACTATCAAGATGGCCTGGGGATTACATTGGCACAAATTAGGGTTAGCAAATTTGTGCCAATGTGACCACATGAGGATGGAATTGTATACACAAGCTTAGGTTCAAATCAGTGCTAAGCGGAAGGCAGTTCCAATGTGCAGCAGTTTATTCGAGACATCCAGCACTGGAATAAGGGTGGATGTCAGATGTTTCCTCACACTAGAGTTTTTGTCTATGATGACCATCCAAAGGAAGGGTGGCGTCAAGAGGCCATGGAGAAGTTCACACGCTGAGGCCTGTGAGCTACTCCAAACAGTAAGGTTTCCTTCTACTGGGAAGGTGAAGTCTGGTTTGTTTGCTCTAGGTTCCCCTATGTGGAAAGTTAGTGAAGCAGAGCTCTCCGGCATGGATGCCTGGAAGCAAACCTCTGTTGAACATTGCAGTAAAGAACATGGCAGGTTCGTTCTGGTGGCTCTGGGGTGAAGGACCAAGACCTTGAGTTGACTGGGACCTCTTGCAAATGGGCCACAATACTGGTTTGTTACCAAGGAGATCTCAGAATGTGCTGGTTGCTAAGTTGTCATGCAAGGTTCTTCTACCCTGAGGTTTTGGCACAGGTTAAAGAGCATGGTATCCTTCTGGGGATAGGAGATATTCTGTCGTGTTGCTCAGAGACCACATGTTGTGTCATAAATTGGTATTCCAGAACAGACTCCTGAGGACAGATGCCTGAAAACCTAATGGGGTTCCATTGAGGGCCTAGGGACACTTCAGGTTCAATCTTCTAACTCACGATCATTGACATGGCTGTCTCCCTGAATGCAGGTGACCAGGGTGTTTCAGACGGCACATTTGCGTCCAGAGTGGCCAGCAGTATTGGGGTGGGCTCATGGGCCTTACAGGTTTCTCCTAATCTGGAAGGTTTGGGCAACTCTGATATGCACAGTGTCCTTGGTGGCAGCCAGAGGTTTGTGGTGTGGCTCCAGAGATCCCATTCTGGTGGGCACGTGAGCCATGGTTTTGGGAAAGAAGTCTGGAAAAATAAATTCGGGTAGCGAATTTGTGCCAATGTGATCACAGGCCCAATACATAGACCTGGAGGGAAGCTCGTCAGGAACTTTAATTAGGGTGATTGGAAGGCAGTAGCACAGGCTTTTATCTCTGTATTGTGTGTCTAGGATGGCCGTGGAATGCAGGTGTGGTCTATGGGTTCATGGGAGAGTTTTCCTCTCTATGGATCCTGGTGGCTCCCCATAGGTTGGTGGCTTTTTCGGGGAAGGGAAGAGAGCTGTTTTTCATCTTAGGGATGCCCCAATACAGGGATTCCAGAGACGGGTTCAAGGTCTGGGCACCTCAAAAATCCCACCAAATTATAGGATTTGTGCCTAGAGGCGTAGCAGGCTGCTATGCGGGATCATGGTGGTGCAAATGAGAGGTATTGTTTGAAAGCAAGCTCAGGTTGAGGGTCACAATGCCTGTTTGTGTCCAGGTCTGCCCTCAGGAGTGGGCATGGTCTCATTGGTCTTGTAACTGGCTCCCCCAATTGAGGGTTGGACACCCATCCCAACAGCCAAGTTTCCTGCCATGAGGAAGGAGGGTTTCTCCATTGTACTACAGGTTCCCCCATTGGCAGAGATTGCAGCAAAGGTCTGGGGACAGGTGCATATATACCAAGTATGGGTAGAGATGACGTACTTGGGCCATGACCATCCCAAATGCTAGATCGGGGCATGCTCTCTGGTGGCTGAAACTCGACCGGGTCTCAGGCTCTGTCAGACACATCACTAGTGGCCATGGCAGCCTATAAATCGGGGTTGACTCGTGAGCCGAGCAGATTTATCCTCATGTGAGGTTTCTGAGCACAGTCAACAGGCACTTCTTCATTTGATGGGGAAGGCGGAATGCTGCGTTGTGGCTCCAGATTTCCCTATTAAGAGGGTTTGGGGACCAGTCGGGTGAGGCTGGAATTGTAAACACAAGCCACGGTTCAATTTAGTGCCAAGCAGAAGGCAGTTCCAATGTGCAATGGTTTATTCGAGACATCCAGCACCGGAATAAGCGTGCAAGGCAGATGTTTGCTCACACTAGAGTTTGTGTCTATGATGACCGACCAATGGAAGGGTGACGTCAAGAGGCCATGGAGAAGTTCACACGCTGAGGCCTGTGAGCTGCTCCATACAGTAAGGTTTCCTTCTACTGGGCAGGTGAAGTCTGGTTTGTTTGCTCTAGGTTCCCCCATATGGAGAGTTTGTGAAGCAGAGCTACTCCAGCATGATGCCTGGAAAGCATACCTCCATTGACCATTGCAGCTGAGAACATGGCAGGTTCGTTCTGGTGGCCCTGGGGTGAAGTACCAAGGCCTTACGTTGACACGTAATCTCCTGCAGATGGGCCACAACGCTGGTTTGTTACCAAGGAGTTCTTAGAATGTGCTGGTTGCTAAGGTGCCATGCAGGATTCTCCTAATCTTAGGGTCTGGCATAGGTCTAAGAACACAGTATTTTTCTGCGGACAGGAGATGTTCTGTCGTATGGCTCAGGGACCACATGATGTGTCATTTATTGGTATTCCAGAACAGGCCCCTGAGGACAGATGTCTGAAAACTGATTGGGGTTCCACTGAGGGCCTAGGGGCATTTCAGGTTCAATCTTCTAATTCACGATCATTGACTTGGCTGTCTCCCTGGATGCAGGTGACCAGGATGTTTCAGACTACGCATTTGAGTCCAGAGTGGCCGGCAATACTTAGGTGGGCTCAGGGGCCTTCCAGGTTTCTCCTATTCTGGAAGGATTGGGCAATTCTGATATGTACAGTGTCCTTGTGGATGGCAGCCAGAGTTCTGTAGCTACATCCATATATGGATTATATATATGATCAAAAAGGAAACTTCAATCCATAATTTGTCTCATTTTGTATTTATATTTATCCAAAATGATAAATTAAGTTTGTTTCCTTCAAAAGGTCTACATAACACATCAAGAATCTATTTTATTTGGTCACTTTCAGAGAAACCTAAGCGGTGATTTTCCTTTCCCATTGCTGAGTTTTTCTTCCTCCAACTTGCAACACATAGCCTATTCTTTCTTCCTCTTCAGAAGGAAGCCAGGTGCCCACCTTAATGCTCAATCCCTGAAGAACATCATTTGTTTGTTTGTTACTTTTTTATTTTTGGTAGGATAGTGTCTTTTGTTAATCACACACGAACCATGGCTGCCCCAGGTGAAGAATACAAATTATGCACAAGGAAACTGCATTTACACTTTTGTCAACATTATCTGAGGTGAAATATTAGATCCCGACTGGGGTAATTTGGAG